>NC_137247.1:19105888-20428126 GCF_051294905.1 Botryllus schlosseri | reverse complement strand
CTAATAATCCCAACTTAATATAGTGCAGCCCGCGAATGGATTCAGATTTTTAATGTGGCCCCGCAAGCTGTAAAGTTTGCACACCCCTGGGTTGGTAAAGTTTTGAGCTCGCGGGCCGCATTCAATATCTAAACCCATGCGCGGGCCGCACTATAAGAAATTGAGATTATGAACCAAAACGCAATATTGGTATTTGATTGTATAGTGAGGTAATGGAGATGCTTATTTAAAACATTGCTTTGTTGATATCGTACACACGTCAGAAATTTAGTGGTGAGATTTCATAAGCTGATCGACCTCTATAACCAATTTGTCAAAATTATAGAGATGAAAGTCGGTTGTCCCGATTCTTTGAACAGGATTGAAATTTAAATATGTCAGCAGCGATTTGTTCATAGATTTACCTATTCCACTTTTGGTTCAGTTCCACGACGAACAAGGCTGACAGCATCATAACTATGTTAACTTCAAACACTATTCTACGATGTGCAGGTAAAATATAAATACCCCATCGCTTGCAGAGAACGAGTCTACCTAAGACAAGCGCGAATCGTTTGTATCAGCACATCACTAAAATAATTAAAACACTGGAGTGGCCAATATGAAATCCCACTCGTGATCCCAATTATGTCAATCTCGTTTAGGATTTCTGTTATGTTTAGTAGTTGAAACCTTTCCAACTTCGTTGGCCTTGAGATCGGGCTGTCGCGCCAGAAATTAAACATATAGTAAGGAAGTATTTACCTTGGAACAGTGGTTCTCAAACTTTTTAAGACGCGCCCCCCTTATGATGGGGAAAGAATTCGAGCCCCCTTATCATCATATCACAAAACGCAACCAGGGTGCTAGGAAACTTAACTGAACTGATAGTTTGATGGCACGAGAGATTTTTAAGTATGAAATTGAGACTAAATACAGAGCAACAATGATGAAGTGAATGAGAAATTCTTTTTAGTGGAGCTCAGCTTCGTGCCCCCTTCAGATGCTTTCACTCCACCAAGGGGGGGGGGGGGGGGGAGGGGCCGCACATGGTTACATTTGAGAAATTTCAAAGTCGTAATAATCGGTAATTTTGCAGATATTCTATTGTTTTGTAAAAGATCAACTCCCGTTATCAAACTTTTCCCTTATACAAGAACTATGATGTAAACGGAACACTAAATAGTGCGAAGTATCCAGTTGCTTACAGTAGAACGTTAAGATATTTCAACTACACTGCTCATCACTATAACCCAACCAAACTATTCATCATAAAAAATATGTGGCAGCTTTCGTATTATATGGATTGTAAGAATGTAGGTGTATAGCATCTGTGTGTTACGTTATGATACATAGTGGCAGATATGACTAAATTTTCTGTTTATGTTGTCATATTTTCCTGATTCCGTCACCAATCTTCATTTTTCCATTATTTACAAAATTCACACCACCCTACTACATCATGTTATATCTTGTGTCGATATGAGGCAACCTTGTCTTATTCTGATATGCGTTCAAAGCACAGGTGTACGTCTGAAGCAGTGGAATTGTTATCGCGACTAATCGAGATTACTGCAAAATTAGGCTGTGATCACCATGAGGTGGTTTTGAAGTAATCGCAATCCAGTATATTAATGCAGTAATCAGACCATATCACACCATTCATTGACAGTGGCGTGTTTATGTGATAGCCCTCATCATCTTATCATCTTTTTATATGCCTCGTACTTTGGTCAATATTTTTTGCGTTATTTTGGATATTTCCTGCTTTTCGTAGTAGAGTGGCAATTTTAATGTACAGTTGACTCCGCTGAATTTGGACACTTTGCTTACGCTCACTTTTGGCGGAATTAGGCGAAGAATCATTTCTTAGTTACATGGGCACGAGCTCATTGTTGATGGTTACTGTATGGATCGTCCTTGTTTCACTATAATCACTCATATTGTATTGAAACGAATGGAATAGTCTACTGGTTATTGTGTCATCTTTACTTAACGATAGGAGATGTGAACCTGTGTCCGAATTAACTGGAGAATTAATTGTCAATTTCTACTATTGCTCATTCCCGATCAGATTGTCCGAATAAAGCGACTGCCTGGGTTATCCAGTGTCCGAATTAGGATGATTCAACTGTAATTAATGTACGGGTCAACGCATGCAGTCAATGTAATCGAACCGATTACTTTTATTGGGCCTCTCTGTATCGTCATTCCTAAAAACTGGTTACTCAAAGGTTTACGCTGAAGTGGCGTCGAACTTGGTCAAGAGATCTCTGCAAGGGTACAATGGGACTTTGATGGCGTACAGACAAACGGGCGCTGGAAAAACTTTTTCCATCACAGGAGCAACTGATCATTTCAAGCAAAGAGGAATCATTCCCAGAGCTGTCACACAGGTATTGTGCAGTTAAGAGAGGTGGTCACTCTGGTCAGTAACCTAGTTATTCAAAGTACTTGAGTAGGTTTTGCCTTCTCGCGCTGATTGCTTGAGTGGTTATGTTTATATAGTACTTACAAGATTTTAAAGCATAACTTATTTACTTTATACACATTGGAATTTGTAATGTAGGAAGTATATTTGTGACGATTTCACATCACTATCATGAGAGAAATCGTATCAACATCGCGAATTAACCCCCATATCAAGGTAACTGATTATATTTTGTACAATTGTGCCAATTTTTAGTATCCTATCATTTTGCTTTAGTCACAAAGATCTACGGGTACCGTATTATTACCAAAGTAGACATGAACTGCTAAAAACGTGTAACCCCTTGACTTGCGTACTTTTCATTTTCTACTTCCACTGGAAGTAGTCTTTAGAATCACTTCTTCTCGTAATCCAGTCGAAATTTTGATTCTCGCATTGTAAACCCTCAGGTAATCTGATTGCTAGGTAAGTGGTTTCCAACAGCCAGCCAGCCAAATATATTTTAATTTTATATCTCATTTGCAAAATGCAAGGAATTGGACAATCAGCCGTGAACAATAGAAATCAAGCATCCAATGCGGGCCGCATGCACAGACGGCAGCGTATGCATTAAAGGCCTATCTCTTCATCAAGGTTTGCAAATGCCAAATCGGATTATACAAATTGCTTTGCTATTTCTCATGTGTTTATTTTTTGTTAGGGACACGTATTTCATCATTTATATTATAAATAGGGCTGGAGGAAATCGAATACATCAGTGATTTGATTCCGAATCGAGTGTCAGAGCATCACTTTTTGCGTAATCATACCAGTATGGATGATGTGATAAGTTCAGAGATATGTACCTTTTATGCAACCACCAAGAATATATTGATCGTCCTACATCACATAGAAATAAATTTTGTATTTCATTGCACTTTATGATAATACCATGGTAGTTTCAAACTGCACTACGTGTACACGCAATTGAGATTTCAAAGCTGCCGCGTTGGGAAATAGTACCAAACTATAATCGAATCATCAAGCCCAGCCCTGATCATTACCATTCGCTATTGACAATACCTAAAAAAATGATATGTATCTCGGGCTTTATTTGCAGCTGTCCACTCTGAGATTTTCGATGCGAATGAAGCGTGTTGCGTTACGACCTGCCGGGAATGTGGACCCCATGAAATTGTTGAGCTGTCTTCAAAGACGATGCAAAACAAATTTTAGTCAATTCCGACTAGTAGAAGGGAGCTATTTGAGTTTTTCGTTGATAATCCCCGGCTCAAGGATAATCCGACAAATATCAACGAAAAGCGCGAATAACTCCGCTTCTACTGGTCGGAATTGACTCAAATTTGGTGTACAACACATTGTCCAACAATCCCCAAGTTCAATATGATCCTATCACGGAAGGTCAAATGAACAAAATACGCAAACAGGTAAATCAAATCAGGCTTTCAAAGAATCGTAAATTGTGCTTGCTGTACTTGATAGCATCATAATTGAAAAATTTTATTTTCCCCATTTTTTGTACCCAAATCAGTTATAGTCATGTATTTGAAGGTATTTACTTATATTTTCAAAAACATTTTGACAGGGCGGGATGATTCGAGTACTCTCATCTGCATCGAGTGTTAATTTTCATGCTTCAAGACGAGCAGTGAGAGATTATTTTTTCAAACTAAAATGAGAGTCAATATTATTTTCATTGTGGAAGGATTGAATCCTCGATTAGTTGTACTATAGCAGTGGTCGGGAACCTTTATTGTCCGAAGAGCCATATTGGCCCTACTTTTTCCATCTCAACTCTCAAAGAGCCATACATGCCAATCAACTGTTACGTCACAATTGAAAATTTGTGACGTCATGGTAGCACTAATTTAAACTCACTACATGGGATTCCTCGTGTGCGCCATATTTTCTCTGTAAAAACTGATATTTATTGTTCGAAAATAAAGCTCGAAACGAGAGGTCAGGCACAGACGGGTAAGCCTCGCCATTGATAACGCAATTCATCGTAAGTAGCTTAGAACTTATTATAACTGATAATAATCGAAAGTGACTGTCACACTGATTTCGAAAATATATCGACTTCCAAATTCTTAAAGTATTCGGCGGTAACCAGAGCCGTAACAGCACTTCGTCACCCCCCATAAAACGTTGGTCTTGGGCCCCCATATGATGATAAACCGGAATTCTGGGGGCTTCGTTCCCCAGACCCCCCTGAGGTTATGCACTGTTTATCGCTACTTATTATCTACATTGGGAGCCGTTTGCTGACTCAGCTATACTCGCCTGCACGCGCGAAACGGGAAAAATGTATATAATTCATGATTGAATCGGTAAATGTGATCGGGAATTGCATATATAATGCTATCAATTTCTTGTCCTCTCTGCTCACGTAATCAGATTTACCGGTAGAGTTGAGTGAGGTGTTATGGAAACTGTAGGGCTCGTTGGTATCACCCTGTAACATGATGTTATTTTCTGACCTCCTGTCTGCTATATCAAAAATATAGAACCGCCCAAACGTAGGCTACTAAACTAAAAGACGCACACGATTTTAAATTGGTATTTCTTCACTGGCATATAATTTCTCCCTGCGTGATGGTATTTGTCTTGTGAGGTTCAGATTGCCAAGATAGGGACATTCGGCGCCAGTCATTAAGGCGCCTAATTAAACCTATGTGTATGTGTATGTTGTATATATAACGAAGTTTTCAGTCAGCATAAGGGCAGTCCTTTTCGGCCAAATGTTTTCTCGCTGTCGATCGTTCTGGCACACTTCTTGGAGTCACATGTAACATGGCATAAAACTTTATATGTCTTGGTGCATCGTGCCCCGGTAATGGCCAAGGCCAATATGCTCACTTCTATAAATCTTGTGTGTTTTTTCCTGAGGGAAGAGTACCCCAAAATCATAATACTTGGCAAATTGAAATCGCGTCCAGCGCGAAAATTTTCTGAAAAAGTTGCCTAAATTTTCGAAAAGTACTCAAAAATTTATGCTAATTCACGAAAAAATTTTGGGCCTCCTTCGAGCTCGGTTCCACCTCAATTGGGGGGTTGAGGGTGTGACAGTTCCGGCCCTGGCGGTAACATAACGTTCCGCTACATGCTTATACATTTTATCGCCGGTACTATACACAGATCTATACTTACCAATCAAGAGCGTGGATAGCTATGGCGTGTATTTGAAATCTGCGTCTTGAAATGGGCGTCGCCATGTCTGCTATGATCTTTGATTAATCAACGTATTGCACAATTCAAGATTTCGAGTCGGGTACGTAGAATTCGCGAGTGATTTTGGCCTCCGGCGTGACAGTAACTTAAATTTTATGATTTTGAAAAGAGGGGGTCCGAGCCCCTAAACCTGAAGACGGCATTGTCTTTACCTCTCAAAGACATGATTATACTGCCACCAGAATAATTATTTTGGTCGTGATGAAAATTCACCAACAAGTCGCTGCAATATTGATCAATTGAGTACAAAGATAAATATTTGGCAAAAGAGCCATATCTTATACCCAAAAGAGCCATATATGGCTTGCGAGCCATAGGTTCCCGACCACTGTACTATAGCGTACGAAATATGTGGTACAAAGCTTTGCACGTTATAAAAATGGCATTTCTGTGTATAAGTGATCAACCTACATCGTTGTCACTAAGTTTAATGAAATTGGCATGGTTGAGAAGATAGCAGATTATATTTCATATGATGTGTAACTGGCTTTTATTTAAATTCTTTTCCTTGCTTTATGTGATGCCTTTTTGCATATTGCTTTCCAATTTCTATATCATGCATTACCTTGCTTCATGTGACACTGCCTCTTCGTACATATTTTTGCCATGTCTTTTAGTATTATTTTGCTAGCTTGAGGTAATTGCGTTATTCACTGCATGTATAAATTTTGCAATATACTGATTTTCCCGATGACTGTGTGAATAGATGTTATTGTAGTAGGTTTCGGGGTATGATATTAGTGGATGAGATAGTACAGAAGTAGGAGACAGGGCTAGTGGTCGCCTGCGGAGGCGGGCTGTGGCACCTATCCGGCGTCTTGGGCACCCAATTGGTACCCTACCTAATACCGACAGATCCGCCACAATTTCGTGGTTACCAGTTGGTTTCCCTCGTGGTCACTTGCTTTCGACCCGCGTTGGTCCCTTGTTGTCCCCAAGTGGCCGGTGAAATATCTGTCTTGGCTGTCCCAATCTCGAGTCAATACAAAAATTGACTCGGGTAAGTCGAGTAACCAAAAAATCGTGACTCGAGTCATTACAACAATGGGAATGAAATCGAATTTTAAGGCATTTAAAAAATACTCTGCCCAATTTTTGCTCCAAACAAAATCATGACTTATTGTGATTGTACTTTATGGCACTGATGTGTATGAAACAATGTATTTTAGATTTAGACAGGCATTTTCTGATCTAATCGTGAGAAAACAAGGTTTTGGCATATTTGAAAAATTCAATAGGAAACTATAGCATTCAGATAATCTGCTTACATGTGAAATTTTTTTATTTGACAAATATTTTTGTTTTACAGATGAGGCGGAAGACCCAGCAGCTCTACCGGTACTCTGGATTAGCAAATGAGTGGATTATACGGATAAGGACGGCCTAGGTATGGAAATTTTGGAATCCTAAATATCCCTGTTTGTATGCACAGTAGCGATGCCAGATGCGTCGTTTCTGTATTATAAAATGGCTGAAAAATGAAAATAATTGATCTCTAAAAATGATTTTATTATATGGCCTGAAGTGTCAACTCTAATATTTCTATCATGATTTTTGGTTCTTACACCCAATTTCAGAAAACGAATTGAAATTTTTATCATATCTTGATGACTTCTTGTAATACAAAGCGAGTATCGCTGCTCTAATCCAATTTTAATCTATTTCCCTGTCCTCCATAAAATGCTCCAGGAGAACTGCATCATGCAAAATGAGCCAAACTTGGTGTGCAGACATTTGCCATTCTCGTCTATATCAGAATCAACTCTGTTTCGATACGAACTGAACTTGATTTCTGTTGCATTTCTTTCTAACGGGCAATTTATTCAATTGTCAAGTTGTTGCAAATTCACTACTTTCAACTTTAATTTAATTTGCAAAACTCAAACTGCCTAGCCGTTTCCAATCTAATTTCAAAAACATGCAAAGTTTTTTAGCTGTTCAACAGTGCTCCCTACATCGTCCCTTTTTGAAAATTTTGACTTTGACCATATACTTTGGTCCTAAACCTGATTTGTTTTGAATTTACCTCGACAATTCAAATTCATATGTCCACTTCACTAGAAATTCATGCTACTTAAGAACCCGCAACCACGTTAAGACAAAAGACCTATGTCCAAATAGCGATGGAAGAAAAAAAATCAAAAAGTTGGAGCCGGACAGTTTGTTTTCCAGCAACGATATAGAAATTGTTGTGGTCCGAATGTTGATAAATTCGCTTCGAATTTCAGGTTACCAGCTATGTGACAACAGCAATGGAGTTTTGTTCAATGATAGCACACGAATACTTCTGTACGCCAACGACGAGCAAGTGGAGTACATTGACAGAGACATGGCAGAACCTTATTACACACTTCAACAATACCCGCCTACGCTAACCAAAAAAGTCACCTAGCTCAAGTATTTCCGCAACTGCATGAGCGAGCATTTGCTCAAGGTGGGTCGAGTTTATCGTGATCTCATTTGAAATAAAAGTGTATTTACAACCATTCGTAAATCAGGCGCATTAATACTCTCAAGTTGGTATTTTTTGGCAATTTTGACAAGATAGGGTGACATTATTCGTCTCCACACTGAAGCATGATTTTACTCTGCGCTGCCTTCATAGCAGACTTGTACAACTGGTTAATTCTAGTTGTTAAATTGGACTGAATAGAGCGGAATGCCGGTAATCTAATTCTAGTCTAATTTGTGAAATGTTGATTTGTTCTAATTCTAATCTTATTTATGTTTTTCTGAAAATGCTACAGGAGAACTGTATAGTATGAAACCAAGTAAGCTTGCTGTACAGATATTTGCCATTCTCGTGCTTTTGAGAACGTGCTCAGATTTGTATGAACGGAACTTGATTCAAGTTCAAGTTTTCGCGGGTTCAGTAATTATAATCAACTGTGTCAGAAAACCAGTTGCTACAATTCTAATTTTAATCTAATTCGGAAATCAACAGTACAGCTATAAATCTAATTTAATTTGGAAAAAACTGAATAACTAGAATTATAATTATTGTATTATTTGAAAAAAGCTCGTAATCATTCTAATTTTAAAAACAAACAAGTATTGCTGAAAATGTGTTTTGCTAAAAATCTAATGTCCAGAGTCACTCGAAATGACGTTCGACTCAAGGCTACCGATTACATCGCAACACTTGAAATGAGTCGCTACGTTTCAACTAAGATGTGTAGGTTTGAACTTTAAATACCGGCACACTTTCTTGACTGTGGATTTGCGTTTCAGGCCGGGGCGTCCATGGCACCAAAGGAAGGTGACCAGTACGCTCGTCTGCCCTTCCTCAGAACGTAGTTTTGGGCGAGAAGCGCCATCGTGCTGCATCTCAGCAACGGGACCATGCAGATCAACTTCTTTGAGGTAATGTGAGATTGTGTTTGGGATATGGCAGGTGCGGGCAACTTCTCCAGTCGGCAGGGTCGCATAGGGGAAACTAAAGTACTTGAGAGGCCGGGTTCTTCAATCGATACAGTAAACGCGTATATATCCACTTATAGAAGGATTAGATCCTTTTTAATCTAAACCTTCAGTTTAAAGCCTTGAGATAAAAACATGATGCAATGAATTTATTGCCGTACTTCAGAAGCTGTTGATCAGCGGTTGATAAAAGTTCTTTGAACTCTGAAGACATGTTGTTCGTAGAAACCCTTAATTAAAATTGCACGTGGATATCAGTTAGCTTGGAACGCACGTTGTTCATATTCATGGCCGAAGATATGTGATTTCAAATGCAGATAGGCACGGGCCACATTATCATGCAAGACCAGAAACTGTATGCGTGTCGCTCGCAATCCCGCTGCGGGCCGTATGTTGCCCGCCCCGGGTATATGAAATATTTCAAGAGATTCTTGAAGGTGCAAAGTTGATCACGACTTCGCATGTCCTTTCCACTGACGTGCATAGCTATGTACTACATGTTTCGTAGGCTGTGATACGATTTATTCGAGTATTGAAATTATACGCTACTCGCCACTGAAAGTTTATTTATCAACAAGAATATAGTTTCCATACTAATTTTCACTGTTGAAGCCTGGAGACCTTGATTGGCGGTATCGGGGCATACCAAACATAGTGCAAAGCTACGAAGGTTACTGGATGTACTAAATATATGAAATCATGATCATCCCACAACATTGGCACCAAGTGAAATAAAATCGGAATGGTCTAAAAAATACCAAAGTATCTTTTGAGATGGATAACAAGCATTATATTCTTTGCTGTGGGATGAATGGTGCATATTCGAACGTTGACGAAGTACATTCTGTTGTGATGTGATGTCATGATGAGTGATACTCGATTACTTAACTCGAAGCATATCGCATGATTCATAACACTGGTCAACACATATTTTAGGCAGACAAAGTAAGAGTGGTTTGGGGAGTTCTGTAGGGCACTGATTCCGAATATGACCTTGGTTTTTTCAAATTGGCTCTTGCTGTGGAGATAAGCCATGGGGCTATTTTGACCAAAATCTTCCATTTTCGTGGTGATGACGACATAAAAAATCGGGTTAGTCGACAATAAAGTTTAGAAATTCAATCTACTTGTTATTTTTACACACAGAAGACTGTTTTAAATCAAAGTACAGCAACAGCGCTATAATTAGGGGTAATAAATTTAATATAGTTACAGACTTTCACGGATATCAGTTACATAAATAAACTTCAGTCACGTATATAAGAATTAACCTAGATACTCAAATAACGTGGCATTAATTCAATCAGGTTTATGTCAACCACCTATTGTAAACATGAAATAATCGGTTGGAATACAATATTATTGATATCTTTTAGATCGAAAATGTTTTTTGTACGATTTTCGCCTGTAAGCTATTTAGTGCAGTTTCTCGAAAGGTTCCGGCAACGAGCTGACATAATATATTCAATGGTTCATCTCATCTGCCTTGGTATCCTTCCTTTGTTGTTCTAATGTCTTGGTAGAACCTCTCCCCTTGCTAATCAACAAGATAATCGGGAAATATACCAAGTTTTCGATATGCACATACAAATTATCGGACCAACTGTCTGTAGTTGGGGCTTTGTGATCATTTAAAAAGTATTATTTACTACATATTAGGATAAATTATATGCTGTGAGCTCCTTCCTAATGTGAAATTGGAATCTTTCATCGGTATTCGAATATACCAGATACATGATTTAAGCTTCTCGTTTGATAGGGTTACTAGATATACCCACTTTGTTAAATCGGTGGAAAATTATCCATTAACAGTCAAAAGAAATGAGACACATATGAGTATTATAGTTAAGCCTTTCAAGGACAAATTTTATAGTTTTATACTCCTCTTTAATCATGGCAGAATGACCAATTGATACAGGAGAATATGAATTTCCGTTGTGCAAAAGTACAATTTTTATGCATGACAAATTGCTTTTTCGAAAACCACATCATGCCATGTTAATATTGATAGAATGACTGAGAATGACATGAGGGTTCTTCGTAGTCAATTAGCCATTTACGCGCAGTATAAAATTAGAAAAAAATACGATTTTCTTCCTACCAAGTGAAATATTTAAGGGTAAATACAGTAATTTTAGGCTTTTTAGGGTCATAGATATCTTCTGACAGGAACCAATCTGACAAAACTAATATGATATTCGTAATCAGCAACTTCAAAAACCCCAAAAACGGCTCTCATATGTTCTGCCTAAAAAAACAATTCATTTTGTTGACCAGTGTAATCGAATCAATCAGGTACTCGATTTTGCCCAGCCATAGATATGACCAATCGAAGTTTGGACAACAACAACAATAGTTTCAATACAATTTACAGCTGGGGAAATTTTTCGAAATCCATGCTAATCCATGTCTGTGAATGTGTCTCAATGCATTTTTTTCTACATCAAGGCACGGCAGTCGCAATATTTGTGGAAAATTGATAATATCCGCTTAAATTCACGGACGAGAATTAGCTGAAATGGATCCAATATGATATGGAATAGTCGGTGTATCAGAGTAAAGCAACAGGTGAAAATTGCTTGCTCCTTCCCGTTCGCAGTATGCGGGCCTGAGGTTGTTTAGCGGGGCCGTGATAGGAAAATGGGTAGCAAAATTGTGAGAATTTGTCCAATGTTACCCAAAGAAAAAGACTCAGAAATATTCCATTTTCATCCCAAAGTAGACGACACGTGATGTGTTGATTATGGCCGAAACATTTTGCCAGTAATTGTGCCTTTTCAGCAACATTGTAAATATCGACCAGAATAAAGCATCTGTGGCATTGTACGGCCTATCGTCGATTAAATATCAGGGTTAGAACCCAGAAGATCAACATTTGGTCGCAAGTAAATAGATGGTCAAGGAGGTATTGTGATAGGAGCTCTATCATAATACAAAACCTATTTCAACCTGTCAATATCTCTCACCCATTAAGTCGTGTTTTCGTCATGCTTTTCCACAATATGTTGCTAAATGTGAACTTGCTATTCCGGCATGTATTCTGTGTACGGTTGAAGCTCTGCTAATTAATGACGAATAATGAGACGTAGAAGAACTTGGATGTGGCTGACAGGACCAGGCCTGTTGGGAGTCTCAAGGTGGGAGCAAGTCTTCTGGCAGTGTTGTGCAAACTAGAGGCCGACCGATATTTATTTTTGCAGGCCGATACAGATTATTGACGCACTCACAAGGCCGATAACCAGGGTTGCCATACCGTCCTTATTTCTAAGATTTGTCCTTATTTTGAAGGGTCACGTCTTAGAAAACTCGACTGTCCTTATTTCTAAGAAATGTCCTTATTTTCGACTTGCGTCCTTATTTTGTCTTATTTCCAGCAACTACTCGATTATTTCTCTCTGGTATATGTGTTGCATAATATTCTAAAATTATGCTCTTGCGTCCAGATTTTATGACATCATGAATGACAGGAACTCCCGTGGCGTACGCACCACTTGATTTGACTTCGAAGTGGTGCAATTGCTTCGCTAGGGCATTGAGTAATGTACAACTTTCGGCTGTACCCAACCTAACACAGCGGACGTCATCGTAGCAGTAAAAAGCAGTGTCAGGTTTCTGCTGGTTAGTTTAAAGCAGAATAAGCTGTAGGGAAGGCAGCATTTATTGCGCACTGAAAAAAAAACTTGGACACTTGGGTTAAAAAGTAAAGCCATAAATCATCAGTGTTGGGATGAGCCGAGTCATGACCTGACTCTAGTCGTATCATGGGCCCCCACCCGGTAGTTCCGAAGGCACACGATCCGGGGACCTATGAGACATACTCTCAAAAACTCAGGTGTGACAACATTTCTTGTTGTGTAATATAATCTAAGCTACAGCAAGCCATAAAAAGAATGTTTGGTCGCAACCGTCAAAAATAGAACTAATATAAACTCAAATGATGCCATAAAATCGCGTTTCGATTTAAGCTCGAACTTATAAATTTGAAGGTACATACATACTGCCCGTAAACAGAGGTGGTCAGTAACGAAGTACTTCTACTTTTTCGAAGTACTCAGTAGTTTTCCTCTACTTCTGGTACTTACTCAAGTAGATCTGATTTTCGCCACTTCTACTTCTTAATATTTTGTAATCTACTTACTTACTTTTCGCTATTTCCAGTTTGTCAAATAGAAGTAGTTCAATCTTCCAATCAGGAAGATAGCCTGAGGAATTTCGAAGCTGTTTTCACGGAGTATTAACATTTAGTTTTCATAAAAGTTTAGTAAAGCACAGAATTTTCGTCGCGCTTCGTGCGCAGTGGATATGGAGTGACCAGTATGATTTCACGAAAGTATCGGTGAATATGATTTAGGTGGAAGGTTGGCGTGGTTCCGTTCACACCACATTGTCGCCCTTCGCCCATATGAAATAATTAATCAAAGTATATGGCTCATCATAACGTTTGAAACTGATGTTTCGCAATCTTGCATTTTCTTGTCATATCGTAATCTAGCATATATGTCCATGGTGTGTCCTAATCTGGAAGAGTGGACTTTTACTTTCTTTTTTAGTTTTAGAGCTGTTTTAGCTTACCACCTTTGAAACTCTCTGGACTAAAAACATGAAATACATATTCTGCTTTTAGAAGTAGTAGTTATATATTTCACTTTCAATTCCCAGTATCATATACTTTGAGTTATAATTAATATCAGTTCTTTTGTCCGGATAGCATATACATTTTGAAGTATAAAAGCAAGTGCAGTAATGCCTTTAATTTCTGGAAATAAAGCTACACAATATGGCATTTTTACGGTCCACCATATTTTTTATCAACGTTTACTAATAGCGCAAAGTGTTTACACCGTATCCTATACAACTTCTCCGTATTGCTCTTCGACTAAACTAGGGGCCTTATAATATGGGGGATGGCGCCATACCATGCTATATTCCAAAACGTGCTGTTCGAGAAAACAGAGGATTAGCATCGTATTTCCTTATCAATAGGCCTACTATCATTTTCATCCCATGATGTGGACGAATGCTTATGCTATCAAAAATTGGATACCTTATGGTATGCATCAAAATGAATCAAGCTCGTCACCTATCACATAGCTCAATTTGCACCTTTTTATAATCCATCCAATCAGAATCGTTTTCACAACTACTTACTTACTTGAGTACTTTTAAAGTCAGTCAAATCTACTTCTACTTCAAGTAGTTTTAGGTTGCTTATGAAAGAAGTACTTCTACTTGTACTTGAGTAGATTTTTTTCGTCGCTACTTCTACTTCTACTTGAATAGCTATCTTGACTGCTTTGACCACCTCTGCCCGTAAATCGACATTGTGACTTCCAAATACCTCGTTATAGCGATTAAACATCATATGCAATTAATACATAAAGGGTTTCTGTATGTAAGCATGTTTCAGTTGTTGCATGATTAGCATGCTTGATTATTTTGCTTGATTTAGCTTTGTAGCATCGGTCCCCACCCTATGATTTTTATACATGACTCAAAAAAAAATCTACTCGAGAAAGGTATTGAATAAAATAATATGTGTCATTATATAGCCTGATCTAAGATCTGCACTTCACAATAAAAATGATTGCTGGTTTGCTCGTGTTGAAGGTTACAAAGAAAAATGTATTCGCCGATCGAAATTTTGTTTGCACCCCCTAAAACAAAAACATCTGTCAGAGACCCTATAACTAGCGCACGTCGAAATTGTAGACAAGTTCACGGAGTGTATGCATGGAATTATCATAGATAATTTTTCAAGTATTTTCGGTCCCAGGGATTCATCGGTACCCCATCTCCCCTAAACGGTGTCGCATAAATCACTGTATCTTGTGTATGTTCGGATTGTTCGAGATTCGCCGTTGCCCCTTGTGAGAGCAACCATAATCATTTACTGATTGTATGTTGCACTGATCTTCCATTGTTAGATCACAAATAAACTGGCCGCATACTAAACGATCACAGCATACGCTGTCGTACAGTCGTAGTAGTAGTAGTACTAGTAGGAGATTAAGCTACATAGCAATGTAGATGGGTCAATGATTATAGGCTACGTTGCGCAGTGCTCACATTTACCAACCCTCTAGCATGATTTAAATCGAACAAATATAGTTTGTGTGTTAATATTCTCACGGATGTGTAGATGGGTGTACCATATCATTTTGTTTCAACTTCTCGAAGCTTCGTATTACGTCCTATATTTTGGCTGATAATAACTGAATGTAGCATGGCGCTGCACAGTTACTCGCGTATTTTATTAGCGGTTCTACGTGTACCTGAAGGATACAACGTCTTTTTGCATGTATATTTACCTAGATATGCGTTATTTGATCCAAGATGAATAATAATAAATTAATCTGTCCTTCACACAGCTAGCAAAATGTAATGACTTTGAATCATCACCCAAACTTCAAAATTTCAATTTGACTTGAATTGTGACTTGACTCGTGACTTGACTTGACTCGAGTCAAAATCTGCAATGAATCGTGACTCGAAGGTAGTGACTGGATCCCAACACTCTGAATCATTGATAAATTTATCTAAATTATATTGTACAGACCAACGTGTTGTTAGGGGGGACTTACAAAGTGCTGTTTCGGCCCTGGTCGATACGTCACCAGGCATTGCCATGTGTAAGTCTTCGAAGCACATTATACTGGGGTAGTCGGGCGCACGTTCTTACACTTGCGATATGTAAGTGGCGTGCAGTGATGATTAATTACTATTTTTATCCCTTCTTTCGATCCGTTAGTGGACCAAATTCTTGATTAATTCACGTCAATTTATTTCCGGAAACCTTTTTATGTATCTGGATAGCATATGGCGCGCAGATTCATCAATGTGTATGGATTTGTGGTATACCACGCTGTGTACATCGCTAGGGACTTTTTTTTTCGACATGACTGCGGTTCGCAGCACTAAACACTAACAATGCCATTATGCTACCTAACAATACACACATTTGTCATTACTTAAGCTATTGTTATTACCCCTCTTTACATTTTGTACATTCTACTTTCACAACGTTACTTCGTAATTTATGACGAAGTCCCCGCGTTACGCTACGATTACATTCATCTTGACATGCTTTTATGCTAAATATTCCATTACTATACTTTTGAAATGATCAAAACACCCGGATAACCCGGCATAATTTCCATTCACTTAGAGATTCCGTAAATTTTTATCAACTTCTACTTGAAAGCTCAAATTACTCACAAGGCTTGTATAACCGCCTTGCGTCGCTCCCTCACGTATGGAATCGATTCAATACTTAGTACTTACGCTCACATTATCGGTGCAGATTTTCACCACCTCATATCTGGTCCGCTGACATACGAAGTGTTTATCGTGTTTAATTTCTTTTTCAATTTGTCAATAGGCTATGCTATTATATTGCCATTATTATTTTCCTACTTTGTGAAATAGCCTTTTTGCTGCCGATATTGCTTTTGCATCCCAGATTCGTCGTCGTCTGCCAACGGGTCTATCGCGAACCGCCGAAATGCTCACTACGACACAACATTCCTCCGCTCTCCGATTCCGGCCTATGTCAACATTTCGGGACATACAAGTTCAACATGGCTTTGGTAACACCACGTATTATACGCATTTTAAAGCCGACTTGAACAGTAGTGAAGAATATTCGCACAACAGGCGATACGCGTTTTAACCTTGGCGGAGTGAACTAATTGGATCTAAATACAATCCTTAATGTGCAATGACCATTGACTGTTAATTATTCCAGGCAGGTTCGCGGCCCCCGGTGCATGGCTTAACTATATATAAATAATTATTCGGTCTTCCAAAAGACTGATGGACTGATTCATTCGTATAGGCTACCCATTACCGAATGCGTCAATACGACTGTTCTTGCCGAAAATATATACGGCTCGCATAATTTCGGGCCCCGGTCTTTGTGACTATGGTCGTTATACTTAATGGTTCAGGAAATTTCCCACAAATCTCGCCATTTTAAGCGGTTCGACTACCAGACCATTTGAGTAATTTTTTCTATTCAACTCCATAGACTCATAAAAGCAGTCTCTGGTCGCTAGAAAACCCAGACATCGGTTTCCTACTTTCGTTACTTCCTATACCACGTGTTTCGATTACTTTCAAAAGTAGTTTTGACTTGAATATGCTACCAAACCATACACTAGATTCCGCTTATAGGATTTCGCATTTACAAATAACAGACACTTATTTTCGAGTTACCACCAATTTGTTCTAGCGTATGACGCATTCGCCAGACCTAATGTCAATTCCTTTGTGTACATATTTTTTTTCGTTTATTGTTCTTTTAATAAAATAAAAAACTTGCCTCAGATATGACCAATTCGCCATTTTGACTATATTTAATCTAACCCTTAACGTGTTATCAATACACTATCTCATATATGGTTTCATCGCTATCATGTTGTATAAATATTGCAACATCAGGCTACAATATTGCATTTTAAATTGATGTTATCGCCTTTCTACCAATGCTTTTATTCACTGCACACTTAGGCCTTACCACCTTCAACCACACGCTATGTGTTTATGTTCCGATTACTATGTCTCGTAATCGTACTGCTATTCAATTCATGTAGTAAATGTCATTTTGTATTGTCGCTAATCACGCCTCCTTGGAAGGGGTGATGTGGAGCTCTGCCCCTTCTCTCTCATATCTGTATATCACGTGACTTATATCTTTCTTCTCGCTACCATGTGACTTGCCATTTATCAGCTCGTGCATCTCATTTTACAAGGGAGACTCATCTGCGATATCCTACTGTATATTCCATACATATTCGACCAATATATCTATCTGAGGCAATGCTGTCGTTGCATTCGCGTTGAAATTGTCAGATCAAGGACTTCACGCAGGAACGTGCGTCTTACTACGAAAGAGCTAAGTATATCCACCCAGCCACACATTACGTGGGACTCAGGTTACAACTCTAGCAGGTATCAGAAGTCACACCCTCCCATATGGTGCACGCTCGTGAGATGATTTCAGCTTCAACGAAGGACGAATCGCCTCCTACACAATTGGACTAACAACTGCTATTGGAGCCATCCAGGACTTTTCCACCCTTACACGGTAAATCCGTTTATTTGACTTCGAATTTCGGGAATGCATTTTGCAGTGAGAATGATTTATCTCACTTGGCTTTATCGGCTAGCAGCAAATTTCCTCGTTATTGCTCGATTCGTGCTTTCCATATAATTATGTTCGTAGTTTGTGTTCCTATATTCATCGCCATGACATTCAGAGAACCAGATTTGAGTGATACTCTGACACTGACAGAACATTGTGCATTGGTTTCGTTTTTATATTACGGCCTTAAAAACTATTATTTGAATCTTAGCGTTTTGCTTTCTAACGAAATTATCACATCCATTCCTCGTCGGGAATTACACTCTCGATCGCCCGGTAAAATTGCTTCTTCCTCCCGTGAAATCGAATAATTACTACCGATTCACTATTCACTATTTCCATATATACAACTTCACTTTTGCACGAATAGCCTACCTTGGTCGTGTAACATACCATTTGCTTACAGTTGTTTGATTGTTCAACACCCCCATTTCGATTCTGATTATAAATTTTGCGGTTTCTCCTACCTTCATATTACCGTGTAAATCACTTCCAACCACCCTGGTTATTTACCAATCTATTTTTTGTTCGTTTTTTAAATTCACGGCATCTCCGCGGAACATTACTACCAATTCCAGGATATTAATTTTTGTGATTTCATATGTCATTCATGCGACATTGACTTACGCGCGTATTTACGCGCTACCCTTTTGAACTACCGTAACTATACCGTCAATGTTACTTCGATAAAAATAGTGACGCAACTTTTCGCCGGATTATAGCATAGCATTCCATTGGGATTCTATATGATGTTCCGCGGCAAAATCTGCTATTTTTAACCGACAATTTAGATTTCGGCTTTGAACTATTTAAATATACCAGTATCACTGGGAATGGGGATTTTATAACTAACTTAACTCTGCATAACGCAACTTCATCTTATCTCACTACACGTATTCGCATAACCTCGCTTTTGCTACAATTACCCATAATCATAATTCGATTTTAATCACATATTAGCGTTACTTCTAACTCAGCGCTTTGCTGGAATTAATAAATACGGAAGTTACTTCCCTATTTTCTTCAAACATTGACTTGCTTACTTTCTTTATACTAGGTGTTTGACATTTTCGCTTACTTCTAATTACCTATACTTAAATAAGGCCGCTTTAACACGGTGACAAATTGTCATTTTTTTCCGTAATTTACGTCCTTATATACTTACCCGCTATAATGTCATCTGAACATACTCAGATTTTGCAACCTATAGTTTTACAGGCGATTAGCTATACATATCTTTTACCTTTATACATTGTACATTGTACATTTCATGGCATTGCTACCTATTACTGACATCTGGTCACATATCCGTGAAACGTTTGTATAGTCACGAATCTGTTAAATTTTGAATATCACGTTGCCCATTGTCGCTACTCGGGGGAACTTGTTAATTAAGGTTAGGGTCGAAGTACCGGGTCTACGATTTCACTTTTGCTCCTGGGATCGTGTGTAATGAGTGGGTTTGGCCATGTTATCTCTCCAAATCGTTTTTAGACATGGGAATTGCTTGTGCGTGACTCAGCGATTCTACCGGCCGGGGAATCTATGGGTTGTAAACATGCGATTTTAACTCATGCTATAAACTTCCATCATTACATAACGAAGTTGAGGTGAAATTCGGTGTACTCGCGTCTCGCCCGTACGCTTTTTTATCGAAATGATCCACAATCGGACACTATTAGTGTATATACGGTTTTTTGGATAAATTATTTATCCAGTGTTGGGGAATTTGACCTAATATTTAGACTGTCGTTTAGACGTATCTTACCGGTCGATACGTCACCAGGCATTGCCATGTGTAAGTCTTCGAAGCACATTATACTGGGGTAGTCGGGCGCACGTTCTTGCACTTGCGATATGTAAGTGGCGTGCAGTGATGATTAATTACTATTTTTAGCCCTTCTTTCGATCCGTTAGTGGACCAAATTCTTGATTAATTCACGTCAATTTATTTCCGGAAACCTTTTTATATATCTGGATAGCATATGGCGCGCAGATTCATCAATGTGTATGGATTTGTGGTATACCATGCTGTGTACATCGCTAGAGACTTTTTTTTCGACATGACTGCGGTTCGCAGCACTAAACACTAACAATGCCATTATGCTACCTAACAATACACACATTTGTCATTACTTAAGCTATTTTTATTACCCCTCTTTACATTTTGTACATTCTACTTTCACGACGTTACTTCGTAATTTATGACGAAGTCCCCGTGTTACGCTACGATTACATTCATCTTGACATGCTTTTATGCTAAATATTCAATTACTATACTTTTGAACTGATCAAAACACCCGGATAACCCGGCATAATTTCCATGCACTTCGAGATTCCGTAAATTTTTATTAACTTCTACTTGAAATCTCAAATTACTCACAAGGCTTATATAACCGCCTTGCGTCGCTCCTTCACGTATGGAATCGATTCAATACTTAGTACTTACGCTCACATTATAGCGTATACTCCCTATCGGTGCAGATTTTCACCACCTCATATCTGGTCCGCTGACATACGAAGTGTTTATCGTGTTTAATTTCTTTTTCAATTTGTCATTAGGCTATACTATTATATTGCCATTATTATTTTCCTACTTTGTGAAATAGCCTTTTTGCTGCCGATATTGCTTTTGCATCCCAGATTCGTCGTCGTCTGCCAACGGGTCTATCGCGAACCGCCGAAATGCTCACTACGACACAACATTCCTCCGCTCTCCGATTCCGGCCTATGTCAACATTTCGGGACATACAAGTTCAACATGGCTTTGGTAACACCACGTATTATACGCATTTTAAAGCCGACTTGAACAGTCGTGAAGAATATTCGCACAACAGGCGATACGCGTTTTAACCTTGGCGGAGTGAACTAATTGGATCTAAATACAATCCTTAATGTGCAATGACCATTGACTGTTAATTATTCCAGGCAGGTTCGCGGCCCCCGGTGCATGGCTTAACTATATATAAATAATTTTTCGGTCTTCCAAAAGACTGATGGACTGATTCATTCGTATAGGCTACCCATTACCGAATGCGTCAATACGACTGTTCTTGCCGAAAATATATACGGCTCGCATAATTTCGGGCCCCGGTCTTTGTGACTATTTCAATGGTCGTTAATCTTAATGGTTCAGGAAATTTCCCACAAATCTCGCCATTTTAAGCGGTTCGACTACCAGACCATCATTTGAGTAATTTTTTCTATTCAACTCCATTGACTCATAAAAGCAGTCTCTGGTCGCTAGAAAACCCAGACATCGGTTTCCTACTTTCGTTACTTCCTATACCACGTGTTTTGATTACTTTCAAAAGTAGTTTTGACTTGAATATGCTA
Organism: Botryllus schlosseri; assembly: GCF_051294905.1. NCBI lineage: Eukaryota > Metazoa > Chordata > Ascidiacea > Stolidobranchia > Styelidae > Botryllus > Botryllus schlosseri. The sequence goes on along the minus strand of NC_137247.1, from coordinate 20,406,587 downwards.
CCAAACCATACACTAGATTCCGCTTATAGGATTTTGCATTTACAAATAACAGACACTTATTTTCGAGTTACCACCAATTTGTTCTAGCGTATGACGCATTCGCCAGACCTAATGTCAATTCCTTTGTGTACATATTTTTTTTCGTTTATTGTTCTTTTAATAAAATAAAAAACTTGCCTCAGATATGACCAATTCGCCATTTTTACTATATTTAATCTAACCCTTAACGTGTTATCAATACACTATCTCATATATGGTTTCATCGCTATCATGTTGTATAAATATTGCAACATCAGGCTACAATATTGCATTTTAAATTGATGTTATCGCCTTTCTACCAATGCTTTATTCACTGCACACTTAGGCCTTACCACCTTCAACCACACGCTATGTGTTTATGTTCCGATTACTATGTCTCGTAATCGTACTGCTATTCAATTCATGTAGTAAATGTCATTTTGTATTGTCGCTAATCACGCCTCCTTGGAAGGGGTGATGTGGACCTCTGCCCCTTCTCTCTCATATCTGTATATCACGTGACTTATATCTTTCTTCTCGCTACCATGTGACTTGCCATTTATCAGCTCGTGCATCTCATTTTACAAGGGAGACTCATCTGCGATATCCTACTGTATATTCCATACATATTCGACCAATATATCTATCTGAGGCAATGCTGTCGTTGCATTCGCGTTGAAATTGTCAGATCAAGGACTTCACGCAGGAACGTGCGTCTTACTACGAAAGAGCTAAGTATATCCACCCAGCCACACATTACGTGGGACTCAGGTTACAACTCTAGCAGGTATCAAAAGTCACACCCTCCCATATGGTGCACGCTCGTGAGATGATTTCAGCTTCAACGAAGGACGAATCGCCTCCTACACAATTGGACTAACAACTGCTATTGGAGCCATCCAGGACTTTTCCACGCTTACACGACACGGTAAATCCGTTTACTTGACTTCGAATTTCGGGAATGCATTTTGCAGTGAGAATGATTTATCTCACTTGGCTTTATCGGCTAGCAGCAAATTTCCTCGTTATTGCTCGATTCGTGCTTTCCATATAATTATGTTCGTTGTTTGTGTTCCTATATTCATCGCCATGACATTCAGAGAACCAGATTTGAGTGATACTCTGACACTGACAGAACATTGTGCATTGGTTTCGTTTTTATATTACGGCCTTAAAAACTAATATTTGAATCTTAGCGTTTTGCTTTCTAACGAAATTATCACATCCATTCCTCGTCGGGAATTACACTCTCGATCGCCCGGTAAAATTGCTTCTCCCTCCCGTGAAATCGAATAATTACTACCGATTCACTATTTCCATATATACAACTTCACTTTTGCACGAATAGCCTACCTTGGTCGTGTAACATACCATTTGCTTACAGTTGTTTGATTGTTCAACACCCCCATTTCGATTCTGATTATAAATTTTGCGGTTTCTCCTACCTTCATATTACCGTGTAAATCACTTCCAACCACCCTGGTTATTTACCAATCTATTTTTTGTTCGTTATTTAAATTCACGGCATCTCCGCGGAACATAACTACCAATTCCAGGATATTAATTTTTGTGATTTCATATGTCATTCATGCGACATTGACTTACGCGCGTATTTACGCGCTACCCTTTTGAACTACCGTAACTATACCGTCAATGTTACTTCGATAAAAATAGTGACGCAACTTTTCGCCGGATTATAGCATAGCATTCCATTGGGATTCTATATGATGTTCCGCGGCAAAATCTGCTATTTTTAACCGACAATTTAGATTTCGGCTTTGAACTATTTAAATATACCAGTATCACTGGGAATGGGGATTTTATAACTAACTTAACTCTGCATAACGCAACTTCATCTTATCTCACTACACGTATTCGCATAACCTCGCTTTTGCTACAATTACCCATAATCATAATTCGATTTTAATCACATATTAGCGTTACTTCTAACTCAGCGCTTTGCTGGAATTAATAAATACGGAAGTTACTTCCCTATTTTCTTCAAACATTGACTTGCTTACTTTCTTTATACTAGGTGTTTGACATTTTCGCTTACTTCTAATTACCTATACTTAAATAAGGCCGCTTTAACACGGTGACAAATTGTCATTTTTTTCCGTAATTTACGTCCTTATATACTTACCCGCTATAATGTCATCTGAACATACTCAGATTTTGCAACCTATAGTTTTACAGGCGATTAGCTATACATATCTTTTACCTTTATACATTGTACATTGTACATTTCATGGCATTGCTACCTATTACTGACATCTGGTCACATATCCGTGAAACGTTTGTATAGTCACGAATCTGTTAAATTTTGAATATCACGTTGCCCATTGTCGCTACTCGGGGGAACTTGTTAATTAAGGTTAGGGTCGAAGTACCGGGTCTACGATTTCACTTTTGCTCCTGGGATCGTGTGTAATGAGTGGGTTTGGCCATGTTATCTCTCCAAATCGTTTTTAGACATGGGAATTGCTTGTGCGTGACTCAGCGATTCTACCGGCCGGGGAATCTATGGGTTGTAAACATGCGATTTTAACTCATGCTATAAACTTCCATCATTACATAACGAAGTTGAGGTGAAATTCGGTGTACTCGCGTCTCGCCCGTACGCTTTTTTATCGAAATGATCCACAATCGGACACTATTAGTGTATATACGGTTTTTTGGATAAATTATTTATCCAGTGTTGGGGAATTTGACCTAATATTTAGACTGTCGTTTAGACGTATCTTACCGGTCGATACGTCACCAGGCATTGCCATGTGTAAGTCTTCGAAGCACATTATACTGGGGTAGTCGGGCGCACGTTCTTACACTTGCGATATGTAAGTGGCGTGCAGTGATGATTAATTACTATTTTTAGCCCTTCTTTCGATCCGTTAGTGGACCAAATTCTTGATTAATTCACGTCAATTTATTTCCGGAAACCTTTTTATATATCTGGATAGCATATGGCGCGCAGATTCATCAATGTGTATGGATTTGTGGTATACCATGCTGTGTACATCGCTAGAGACTTTTTTTTCGACATGACTGCGGTTCGCAGCACTAAACACTAACAATGCCATTATGCTACCTAACAATACACACATTTGTCATTACTTAAGCTATTTTTATTACCCCTCTTTACATTTTGTACATTCTACTTTCACGACGTTACTTCGTAATTTATGACGAAGTCCCCGTGTTACGCTACGATTACATTCATCTTGACATGCTTTTATGCTAAATATTCAATTACTATACTTTTGAACTGATCAAAACACCCGGATAACCCGGCATAATTTCCATGCACTTCGAGATTCCGTAAATTTTTATTAACTTCTACTTGAAATCTCAAATTACTCACAAGGCTTATATAACCGCCTTGCGTCGCTCCTTCACGTATGGAATCGATTCAATACTTAGTACTTACGCTCACATTATAGCGTATACTCCCTATCGGTGCAGATTTTCACCACCTCATATCTGGTCCGCTGACATACGAAGTGTTTATCGTGTTTAATTTCTTTTTCAATTTGTCATTAGGCTATACTATTATATTGCCATTATTATTTTCCTACTTTGTGAAATAGCCTTTTTGCTGCCGATATTGCTTTTGCATCCCAGATTCGTCGTCGTCTGCCAACGGGTCTATCGCGAACCGCCGAAATGCTCACTACGACACAACATTCCTCCGCTCTCCGATTCCGGCCTATGTCAACATTTCGGGACATACAAGTTCAACATGGCTTTGGTAACACCACGTATTATACGCATTTTAAAGCCGACTTGAACAGTCGTGAAGAATATTCGCACAACAGGCGATACGCGTTTTAACCTTGGCGGAGTGAACTAATTGGATCTAAATACAATCCTTAATGTGCAATGACCATTGACTGTTAATTATTCCAGGCAGGTTCGCGGCCCCCGGTGCATGGCTTAACTATATATAAATAATTATTCGGTCTTCCAAAAGACTGATGGACTGATTCATTCGTATAGGCTACCCATTACCGAATGCGTCAATACGACTGTTCTTGCCGAAAATATATACGGCTCGCATAATTTCGGGCCCCGGTCTTTGTGACTATTTCAATGGTCGTTAATCTTAATGGTTCAGGAAATTTCCCACAAATCTCGCCATTTTAAGCGGTTCGACTACCAGACCATCATTTGAGTAATTTTTTCTATTCAACTCCATTGACTCATAAAAGCAGTCTCTGGTCGCTAGAAAACCCAGACATCGGTTTCCTACTTTCGTTACTTCCTATACCACGTGTTTTGATTACTTTCAAAAGTAGTTTTGACTTGAATATGCTACCAAACCATACACTAGATTCCGCTTATAGGATTTTGCATTTACAAATAACAGACCCTTATTTTCGAGTTACCACCAATTTGTTCTAGCGTATGACGCATTCGCCAGACCTAATGTCAATTCCTTTGTGTACATATTTTTTTTCGTTTATTGTTCTTTTAATAAAATAAAAAACTTGCCTCAGATATGACCAATTCGCCATTTTGACTATATTTAATCTAACCCTTAACGTGTTATCAATACACTATCTCATATATGGTTTCATCGCTATCATGTTGTATAAATATTGCAACATCAGGCTACAATATTGCATTTTAAATTGATGTTATCGCCTTTCTACCAATGCTTTATTCACTGCACACTTAGGCCTTACCACCTTCAACCACACGCTATGTGTTTATGTTCCGATTACTATGTCTCGTAATCGTACTGCTATTCAATTCATGTAGTAAATGTCATTTTGTATTGTCGCTAATCACGCCTCCTTGGAAGGGGTGATGTGGACCTCTGCCCCTTCTCTCTCATATCTGTATATCACGTGACTTATATCTTTCTTCTCGCTACCATGTGACTTGCCATTTATCAGCTCGTGCATCTCATTTTACAAGGGAGACTCATCTGCGATATCCTACTGTATATTCCATACATATTCGACCAATATATCTATCTGAGGCAATGCTGTCGTTGCATTCGCGTTGAAATTGTCAGATCAAGGACTTCACGCAGGAACGTGCGTCTTACTACGAAAGAGCTAAGTATATCCACCCAGCCACACATTACGTGGGACTCAGGTTACAACTCTAGCAGGTATCAAAAGTCACACCCTCCCATATGGTGCACGCTCGTGAGATGATTTCAGCTTCAACGAAGGACGAATCGCCTCTTACACAATTGGACTAACAACTGCTATTGGAGCCATCCAGGACTTTTCCACGCTTACACGACACGGTAAATCCGTTTACTTGACTTCGAATTTCGGGAATGCATTTTGCAGTGAGAATGATTTATCTCACTTGGCTTTATCGGCTAGCAGCAAATTTCCTCGTTATTGCTCGATTCGTGCTTTCCATATAATTATGTTCGTAGTTTGTGTTCCTATATTCATCGCCATGACATTCAGAGAACCAGATTTGAGTGATACTCTGACACTGACAGAACATTGTGCATTGGTTTCGTTTTTATATTACGGCCTTAAAAACTAATATTTGAATCTTAGCGTTTTGCTTTCTAACGACATTATCACATCCATTCCTCGTCGGGAATTACACTCTCGATCGCCCGGTAAAATTGCTTCTCCCTCCCGTGAAATCGAATAATTACTACCGATTCACTATTCACTATTTCCATATATACAACTTCACTTTTGCACGAATAGCCTACCTTGGTCGTGTAACATACCATTTGCTTACAGTTGTTTGATTGTTCAACACCCCCATTTCGATTCTGATTATAAATTTTGCGGTTTCTCCTACCTTCATATTACCGTGTAAATCACTTCCAACCACCCTGGTTATTTACCAATCTATTTTTTGTTCGTTTTTTAAATTCACGGCATCTCCGCGGAACATAACTACCAATTCCAGGATATTAATTTTTGTGATTTCATATGTCATTCATGCGACATTGACTTACGCGCGTATTTACGCGCTACCCTTTTGAACTACCGTAACTATACCGTCAATGTTACTTCGATAAAAATAGTGACGCAACTTTTCGCCGGATTATAGCATAGCATTCCATTGGGATTCTATATGATGTTCCGCGGCAAAATCTGCTATTTTTAACCGACAATTTAGATTTCGGCTTTGAACTATTTAAATATACCAGTATCACTGGGAATGGGGATTTTATAACTAACTTAACTCTGCATAACGCAACTTCATCTTATCTCACTACACGTATTCGCATAACCTCGCTTTTGCTACAATTACCCATAATCATAATTCGATTTTATTCACATATTAGCGTTACTTCTAACTCAGCGCTTTGCTGGAATTAATAAATACGGAATATATACTTAAATAAATCCGCTTTAACACGGTGACAAATTGTCATTTTTTTTTCCGTAATTTACGTCCTGATATGCTTACCCGCTATAATGTCATCTGAACATACTCAGATTTTGCAACCTATAGTTTTACAGGCGATTAGCTATACATATCTTTTACCTTTATACATTGTACATTGTACATTTCATGGCATTGCTACCTATTGCTGACATCTGGTCACATATCCGTGAAACGTTTGTGTAGTCACGAATCTGTTAAATTTTGAATATCACGTTGCCCATTGTCGCTACTCGGGGGAACTTGTTAATTAAGGTTAGGGTCGAAGTACCGGGTCTACGATTTCACTTTTGCTCCTGGGATCGTGTGTAATGAGTGGGTTTGGCCATGTTATCTCTCCAAATCGTTTTTAGACATGGGAATTGCTTGTGCGTGACTCAGCGATTCTACCGGCCGGGGAATCTATGGGTTGTAAACATGCGATTTTAACTCATGCTATAAACTTCCATCATTACATAACGAAGTTGAGGTGAAATTCGGTCGACTCACGTCTCGCCCGTACGCTTTTTTATCGAAATGATCCACGATCGGACACTATTAGTGTATATACGGTTTTTTGGATAAATTATTTATCCAGTGTTGGGGAATTTGACCTAATATTTAGACTGTCGTTTAGACGTATCTTACCGGTCGATACGTCACCAGGCATTGCCATGTGTAAGTCTTCGAAGCACATTATACTGGGGTAGTCGGGCGCACGTTCTTACACTTGCGATATGTAAGTGGCGTGCAGTGATGATTAATTACTATTTTTATCCCTTCTTTCGATCCGTTAGTGGACCAAATTCTTGATTAATTCACGTCAATTTATTTCCGGAAACCTTTTTATATATCTGGATAGCATATGGCGCGCAGATTCATCAATGTGTATGGATTTGTGGTATACCATGCTGTGTACATCGCTAGAGACTTTTTTTTCGACATGACTGCGGTTCGCAGCACTAAACACTAACAATGCCATTATGCTACCTAACAATACACACATTTGTCATTACTTGAGCTATTTTTATTACCCCTCTTTACATTTTGTACATTCTACTTTCACGACGTTACTTCATAATTTATGACGAAGGCCCCGCGTTACGCTATGGTTACATTCATCTTGACATGCTTTTATGCTAAATATTCAATTACTATACTTTTGAACTGATCAAAACACCCGGATAACCCGGCATAATTTCCATTCACTTCGAGATTCCGTAAATTTTTATCAACTTCTACTTGAAATCTCAAATTACTCACAAGGCTTGTATAACCGCCTTGCGTCGCTCCTTCACGTATGGAATCGATTCAATACTTAGTACTTACGCTCACATTATAGCGTATACTCCCTATCGGTGCAGATTTTCACCACCTCATATCTGGTCCGCTGAGATACGAAGTGTTTATCGTGTTTAATTTCTTTTTCAATTTGTCATTAGGCTATACTAATATATTGCCATTATTATTTTCCTACTTTGTGAAATAGCCTTTTTGCTGCCGATATTGCTTCTGCATCCCAGATTCGTCGTCGTCTGCCAACGGGTCTATCGCGAACTGCCGAAATGCTCACTACGACACAACATTCCTTCGCTCTCCGATTCCGGCCTATGTCAACATTTCGGGACATACAAGTTCAACATGGCTTTGGTAACACCACGTATTATACGCATTTTAAAGCCGACTTGAACAGTCGTGAAGAATATTCGCACAATAGGCGATACGCGTTTTAACCTTGGCGGAGTGAACTAATTGGATCTAAATACAATCCTTAATGTGCAATGACCATTGACTGTTAATTATTCCAGGCAGGTTCGCGGCCCCAGGTGCATGGCTTAACTATATATAAATAATTATTCGGTCTTCCAAAAGACTGATGGACTGATTCATTCGTATAGGCTACCCATTACTGAATGCGTCAATACGACTGTTCTTGCCGAAAATATATACGGCTCGCATAATTTCGGGCCCCGGTCTTTGTGACTATTTCAATGGTCGTTAATCTTAATGGTTCTGGAAATTTCCCACAAATCTCGCCATTTTAAGCGGTTCGACTACCAGACCATCATTTGAGTAATTTTTTCTATTCAACTCCATTGACTCATAAAAGCAATCTCTGGTCGCTAGAAAACCCAGACATCAGTTTCCTACTTTCGTTACTTCCTATACCACGTGTTTCGATTACTTTCAAAAGTAGTTTTGACTCAAATATGCTACCAAACCATACTCTAGATTCCGCTTATAGGATTTTGCATTTACAAATAACAGACACTCATTTTCGAGTTACCACCAATTTGTTCTAGCGTATGACGCATTCGCCAGACCTAATGTCAATTCCTTTGTGTACATATTTTTTTTCGTTTATTGTTCTTTTAATAAAATAAAAAACTTGCCTCAGATATGACCAATTCGCCATTTTGACTATATTTAATCTAACCCTTAACGTTTTATCAATACACTATCTCATATATGGTTTCATCGCTATCATGTTGTATAAATATTGCAACATCAGGCTACAATATTGCATTTTAAATTGATGTTATCGCCTTTCTACCAATGCTTTATTCACTGCATACTTAGGCCTTACCACCTTCAACCACACGCTATGTGTTTATGTTCCGATTACTATGTCTCGTAATCGTACTGCTATTCAATTCATGTAGTAAATGTCATTTTGTATTGTCGCTAATCACGCCTCCTTGGAAGGGGTGATGTGGTGCTCTGCCCCTTCTCTCTCATATCTGTATATCACGTGACTTATATCTTTCTTCTCGCTACCACGTGACTTGCCATTTATCAGCTCGTGCATCTCATTTTACAAGGGAGACTCATCTGCGATATCCTACTGTATATTCCATACATATTCGACCAATATATCTATCTGAGGCAATGCTGTCGTTGCATTCGCGTTGAAATTGTCAGATCAAGGACTTCACGCAGGAACGTGCGTCTTACTACGAAAGAGCTAAGTATATCCACCCAGCCACACATTACGTGGGACTCAGGTTACAACTCTAGCAGGTATCAGACGTCACACCCTCCCATACCGCGAAAATATATAGTCCTAAATACACATAATAGAATATCTAGCGAATTTGTATAATGACTGTTGTTTATTTCTCGGAAGCAAGTTATTATCAATACATAGTCTGGATTTTAATATGTCCGCATAAAACCGTTCATATGATTTACAGAAGCCACGTAATGAATTATACCTAAAAATGATTTACTTAAGGATATCTCGACTCATGTGAATTACTAATTTTGAAAAATTAAAATATAGTGTATCGGAGCTTCGTGAATTTTTCGTAATGATTAATACCTGAAAATAATTTACTTACCAACATCTCGACTCATGTCCGCATAAAACCGTGCATATGATTTACAGAAGCCACGTAATGAATTATACCTAAAAATGATTTACTTAAGGATATCTCGACTCATGTGAATTACTAATTTTTAAAAATTAAAATATAGTGTATCGGAGCTTCGTGAATTTTTCGTAATGATTAATACCTGAAAATAATTTACTTAACGACATCTCGACTCATGTGGATATGTAATTTAAAAAAAATCAAAATATTGGCAAAGTTAGTTCGAATCCCTGAATACACATGACGATAGTCGAAACATCTTCCGATACGTCCTGATCTCCGCTTTCTATATCATAGAACCGTCCGCTATGTCTATTTAGCGGGGCCCCGAACTCCGCTTTCAGTATCCGTCCGCTATGTCATCTCATCGACGGGCAATCAGTCGCCAAATTGGCCTTGAACTTGCATGGCTGACTTCTCCGTTATTCTCCACTGCTTCGAAACATTTTCCGATACGTCCCGATCTCCGCTTTCCTTGTATTATATAACCGCCCGCTATGTCATCTCATCGACGGGCAATCAGTCGCCAAATTGGCCTTGAACTCGCATGGCTGACTTCTCCGTTATTCTCAACTGCTTCGAAACATCTTCCGATACGCCCTGATCTCCGCTTTCTATATTATATAACCGTCCGCTATGTCCATTTCGCTAGGTCCCGATTTTTTGGAATTAGATTGTCGTCAGTAATTCTCCATACAATAACAACAAAAAAGTACGTACATTTTACAACATTATGTTATTAGTAATCTGATACTTAATTCTGACCGTTAAATTCACATGAAGAACATGACATTGACAATAACCTGAAACTGAACTCGGTCAAAAACCAATCTTACAAACTGATAGGAAAGGATAGCATATTGCAGTGGTTCCCAACCTTTTTCATCTCATGCCTCCCTTGGCCGAAATTTAAGCCAAAATTCCCCCCTTAGGATAAATCTGCCCGATGATTAAAAAAGGTCATTTATACCGCGCAGCCTCCCTTGGCCGAAATTTAAGCCGAAATTCCCCCCTTAGGATAAATCTGCCCGATGATTAAAAAAGGTCACTTTTACCGCGCTAACACCTGTTGACTGAGGGAATAAGACGGGCGGTACTGAATGTTTGTTTCTAGCAGTGCTGTAATAACACTTTGTAGACCTCCGAAAACAATGGTCTTGGTCCCAATCAAACAAATTCTGGAAGGCTTGACTCAACAAACCCCCACACTTCCATTTGTGTTTTCGGCTTACCATGCACCAATCGCTAATACAGTGCTTTTCAATCTGTGTGACGGTTCGCACTAGTGCGAACGAAAAAAATTTTCAGTGCGAATGACGAGCGTTGTGCGAATGGTGCGAATGAAAAATCCGGATGAGTGCGAACGGCAAGCGTGGTGCGAATAAAAAATCCGGATGAGTGCGAATGAAAATTGTCTGAATTTCTCACTTTTTCCAACGTGGAATAAGTCAACTAATTTTGTCGTTTGGAAGCAACTCTAAAAACTTGTTGGTGAATAGGCTTTTCTAGTTCAGAAGTGAGGAACGATCCCGATGCGTGTACTTGTACAATGCAAAGTTTAAGATAATATTTCCGCGCGAGAGGATTACGTCACTGCATAGAAAAAAGAAGGAGTTGAATCGGTATTGGTTGCTCACTTGCTCGGGAACATACACCGTGTATGGATTGGATATTGTATACGGACCTTGTAGGAATGTAGGTAAAAGTAGCTGATGCCAGTGTTGACATTTGGCATGTTTGAATGCAAAATATTAGAATTTTGGCACACATTCATGTTGGTTAACAGGATAATTTAGCGTTTCTACAGCTATAACAATTAGCACATTAGATCTATAACAAGTTTTGTTTCCTCGTGTACCTCACCAAGGATTAGAGGCTGTTATAAATAAAATTATTGTAAGCACATTAGCGTCTTACGTCCAATAAATAGTTATCATGCATCACATCGAATTATCAAGTCACTGGGCACTGGGCAGTTTATGTACTGACCAGTGCAATGGCCTGTTTGTAATATGAACTCCACAATTTAGGCTTAGACACGCTTCCCTGTTCTTGGACCGATGATCTCAGGCCAAGTCTAGATCGTAAAGGCATAGGCCTATATATAACATATTGATGATTCCACTAGGCTTGCCGATTCATAGGAAAAGTTTGCCTAGTTCGTGTTCGTACGAATCGTACCGCCTTTGTACAACAAACTTTGTAATACTCCGAACTCTACCGGTTTAGCTTGAGCAGATGAGCACTGAGCAGTGACCACCCTCTGCAGAGCAAAATCAAATTCACCAAGCCGTATGTCATGCGATATTCCTTATGCAGCCTAATTAGACTGTTGAACCTTATAACTCTTTATGCATAAGGATATTTGTAATAGTAAAGATAATTTGGAATTATTTTAGTCAGTTTTTCAATAATGTACGATTGACCTAAGAGCCATCTCGCAGTTGGCTGCCCGGGCCGATATAACTGTGTGGTAATCATGAATCTGATGTGAGTAATAATTATTCAAGAAGGTGAATGTGTTGGCTTTGACAACACGGGGATGCCGAACGTTGTTATTGAAAGATATGTTGATTCGTGTACTGCATAGATAAGAAGTGAATTAAGCCTAAGCTTATTCATAAACAACAGTCCATTCCTGATTTTAACGTCCACCGTGCCATCCAATCGTCTAACATTAGAGTTACCATATTTCGGAATCGGGAAAGAAGGACACTATTTCAAAATTTTCAAACACAGAATACCGGTGGAAAATCCTGAAAAAGTAGTAAATTTTTACCACTTCGTAGTCGGTTGACTAAAATAAAAAAAGGTCAACTTTCGCTCAGCTCCCGAAATACCCGCCGCAGCGTCACGTCGGTGCTGATTTACGGCATCTCAGTCGAGTTTTGCTATAAATTTGACCAGAATTCCTAAATAAGAGGACAAAATCTCAAAAAGGAGGAGATTTTCAAAAACCCGAAAAAGGAGGACAAATCCTCCTAAAGGAGGACGTATGGTAGTCGTATCTCACAAACCTTAGTACGCGTAGCATCTTTTCGAATGTTGTCAGAAAAATGAACCACAAGCAGGTGCTAGTCGCAACATTAATGCTACGATTCAAGTGCAGTTTCACTATTTTGTGCGTTCTAAATGCAAACACATTCACATCGCGATGACGTAACATTTGGATTTAATGACGAAGTGATATATTGTTGTGAGTGAATATTGTTCTTGTGTTCGCCCGTTAAGCTTCCAAGGAAATCACTGCGCGATACCCCCGGAAAATACAACTAACTTCTTGAGAACAACGAGAGTGCGATATCTGTGATTTTCTTACTGCAGGGATTTTAGTGCTTGATTAGTCAATGATACGATGCGCTGAATGCAAAATAATGAATCTCTGTACCTCCAAGAAGCTCTTCGAATACAAAAGTGATAAGTTTCTTCATTTTATTTTCGTGTACTAAATTTCGGCTGACTGGTGCGAATGAAATTATTTTTCAAAAAAAAGTGCGAATGGAGCTCAAAAATGTTGAAAAGCACTGCGCTAATATAACTGTTGTGAAAAATCACTATGCATAAATTTACTGGACTTGCGATTTTTTCTCAAGTTTGCGTATGCATTTGGCCAATAATATTGGTACTTTCATATATAGGAGGGTTGACCAGACTAGAGTCTGAGTCACCAATTCCTGATGACTCGACTCGACTCGAGTCATTTTCTCAAAATACGGAAGCGACTCGACTCGACTCGAGACACTTTGGGTATTGACTTGACTTGGACTGGAGTCATTGTTCATGACTCGAACCAAGCCATATGATTTGAGACTATAAGACGGCCAAGACCGACATTTTATTGTAATTTCGAAGAACAGTAAAGTGACCAGTGTGACCACCCTATTGGAATTTCGTCTATTGATCCTGAGATTTGACAATGGGACAAAAAGCTGCTCAAAGTGAGGAAAATTAGTATATCATAAATCCAAATCATTCAATATCACCAAGCAGTGTTGACTGGAGTGTGACTTGGACTCGGACTTGAGACATAATACACTGACTCGGACTCGGCCCTCTGCTCGGTGACTTGAACATACTTTCAGCAAACAAAAAAAAACACAAGGAGCATACGTTCGGATATAACTGGTTGACTACATGACAGTTCAGACATGAACAATTTAGGAAATCCAATTCTAAAGTGGAATTCCTCCCTAAAAATTGCAAAATTCCCCCCAAGGGAATTCCTCCCCGGTTGGGAACCACTGGCATATTGTAACCGCTCGGCTCCGGAGCCATAATGACTCCGGACTATCTGGTTGCAAGACCAGTCATGCGTAGGGTAGCATGCGGTATGCGGATTGGATTGGAAGTATTGATGTGTTTATTGTGCCTGCCTTCGTTGTAATATATCCGTCGAATCTGCAATGTGTATCTGGGTCCAGTCGAACCTGAAGTAACTTAGCCGCATTCAGTCAGATAGCTAGGACTACGACCAAACGGCTAAAACACGTCTCAGCTCCCCGGACCGTCAAGACACCTAGTGGTAATCTACAGAAATAAAATCAAAGTTTTCACACTGATGTATTCGAGTAATTCTTTTCCAACCATGCATGCCGGGGCATGTTTTTTTAACAAAAATGCTTGACAAAAAAGTAGCCACTCGTGACTAACTGCATATCGACCACTGTCACACCCACCGTGACAAAAGACTTGACGAAATATCTCCCGTTTCCGACCCGTAGAGCTCTTTATATCGAAGGTGAATTACAGAGGTTTGTGGTGATCGCGAGAAAACCCACGGTCACCGTAAACGTTAGTAAATTTCCCTCTTTATATGTAGGCGTGTTGAAGAGGTTTGTGGTGATCACAAAAACCCACGGTCACCGTAAACGTTAGTAAATTTCTAATAAATAGATGGCGCAAGATTATATCAATACTTTAGCTGCAGAGCACTCGACTGGGGATGATGTCTCTTGCAGCAAAAAGCTGGAAGGACACTTGTAGGGAACACAACCTCATAGATGTCTTCAGAACCAGACACCCCCTGAAGAAACTTTACACAATTAAAAGATTCCATCAAGAGAGAAGGATTGACAGGGTGTACTGCTCCAAAGAGATACAACAAGAAATACAAGGATTTGAATATAAAATTAATTTGATGTCAGACCACTTATACATGGGAATCTTGACAATTAGAAAACTTGAATCAAACAAATGGGGTCCCGGAATTTGGAAAAATAATGTTGAATTATACAAGAATAAAGCGGTTAGGTCTGAGATAACACAAATATACGAGTTATATGCAGAGCAGAAAAAAACGAACAGTCACATCACTGAGTGGTGGGACGGAATAAAAACCGTTATAAAGAACGTATTAATAAGGAACGGGAAAGAACTGAGTACGGAAAGGAAAAAAAGAATGAGAATCCTAACAGCCAAGATAAATAACGTAGAAAGGAATTCGGCAGAATTTCACGAATTAGTTTCGGAACTAGGAGACCTAGAGAAAGAAGACTTCAAAAAATCATTAATACAAACAGGTATTGGTGATAGAGAGATAAACGAAAAACCAAGTAAAGAATTCTTCGAAAGACTGAGATCCAAGATAGAGAAACAAAACATAACACAATTAGTAGATGATGATCAGAACTTGCTAACAGATGAAAAAGAAATAATGGGAGAAGTAATGAACTTCTACCAAAATTTATGGGGCAGAAAACCAACAACAGATAGGCACAAACAATGCCAATTTGTAGAAGAAGTAAAGAACATAGAAATAACAAAAGAACAAAGGGATATCCTTAACGGTCCCATTTCTGAAGATGAAATAAAGGAGGCTATCGATAAAATGCAGAACGGGAAATCGCCGGGCAGCGATGGACTATCTGCTGAATTTTATAAAGCCTTCTGGAAATTGATTAAGACTGAACTAACAGAAGTCATGAATAATGCCTTTTTGTTTAATCAACTATGTGAATCCTGGACAAAGGGCATGGTTAAAATGATTTATAAAAAAGGAGATAACAAAGAACTTAGAAACTACCGTCCGTTGACACTACTCAACACGGACTATAAGATTCTATCTAAAATAATTAACAGAAGACTGTCAGAGATCATGCCTAACATCATTTACAAAAGCCAAAAATGCAGCGTGAACCAACGCTACATTCATGACGCCACCCTGAACATTAAATCAGCCATCGATTACACCAAGTATAAAAAGAAGCCCTTATTCATAGCCAGTTTCGACCAAGAGAAGGCTTTCGATATGGTAAATCATGAATATTTGATGAAATTGATCGAAACACTGAACCTTGGGACAAAATTCCACAGATATATCGAAACGACGTATAAAAAAGCAACCAGCAATGTAGTGGCAAATGGGAAGATATCGCAGACAATCAAAATCAAAAGAGGAATAAGGCAGGGCTGCCCAATGAGTATGTCACTGTACGCCATTGCGGCAGACCCCTTGATAAGAAAAATAATAAAAGACGAAAATATCAAAGGTGTTTCGATAGGCAATCAGGGCGAAATGAAAATGCAGCAGTACGCTGACGACCTGACAGCAACAGTAACGGACGAGGAATCTATAATAAAAGTCCTGCAGCATCTGCAGGACTTTGAAAGAGCCACGGGCCAGAAAGTTAACAAAAAAAAGACACAAATCCTTGCGACAAACAAGGAAGCGAAGAAAAGAAGGAGAAACCCAGAGATCAACGAGGTCTACCACGAACAAATTAAGGTACTGGGACTCCTCCTAGGGGAGAAGAACGTAGAGGAGATGTGGATGAGAAAAATAGCCAAAGTTAAAAACATACTTAACTTATGCAAAGGAAGAGACCTTACCTGGATTGGTAAAAAGAACGTGCTTAACAGCTTGGCAACCTCGCAGATTCTGTATGTGGCGCGAGTGTATCCACCTGGAAAACAACATACAAAAGCACTTAACAAACTGTTCTTTGAGTTTCTTTACTACCCAGAAAAGATGGAGACGATATCCAGGATTAAACTAGCCTCAAGTAAAGAGAAGGGAGGCATGGCAATTCCATTCCCAATATGGAAAGCCACTACTAGCGACATAATGAAGATGAGAGACCTAGCTAATATTGACACACCAGAAGAATTTTGGCAAAAACACGCAATATATCAATTAGGAACCAAAATCATCCAAATCAATCCGAAACTGTACACCAACAGCACCCCGCACAAAAATGTACCAAATAAAGATTGGGCCATAACATGGAAAAAATACAAAAATCTGAAGTGGGGAAGAGAACAGCTTCAAGAAGCTAACTTCAAAACAATATATACTACATTAACAGACATGCGGGAAGAAAAGGAAGACACGATCACAAACATCAATTGGCTAGGACTTAACAAATCAAAGAAAAACAGAGAGATACAACCAACAAATAAAGAAAAGATTATAAATTACAGAATAGCACAAGACGGATATAACTTTGGAACGAACAAAAAAAGACGTGGAATGCTAAAAATAATAAAAGGGAAAATGGAAGAACACAAATGCAAATACTGCAAAATAAAAGAGGAGACGGTAGACCACGTATTTGCCGAGTGCACAGTGACGCTAGCGGTTCTGAGAGGCGTGGAGAGAATCCTGGAATTGTCACCTGCAAAAAGAGAAATGATATTAATGAACAAGCTGAATTCAGATGGCTTGGTACTTACATTGTTATCAATCTACAAAAGAACGGTGTTGACACAAAAACAACACCTTGACATCGAAAATATGTACTTGAAGGAAGAAAAGAAATGGAGAAGAGACGCAATCAAGAAAATCATGGGGAAACTGTTGCAGAGATTCAAGCTGCACGAAAATACCCAGAAGAACAAAGAAATAAAGAGTTGGACGGAAAAAATAACAACTTTCCTGTCCAAAGAAGAATGAAAAATTGGACAGGAAATGTGAATGCCTTCCTGTCCAAAATGAACGAAAACGGACGGGAAAAGGCAACATACCTGATGAGACGACGTCGACGCCTGATGAGGATTGACGAAAGGATGGGATGATGGGAAAGGATGGGATGATGGAAAAGAAGATGGAAATGGAAAGATGCGCGGCGATTTCATGTATTCAAGCATTTCATGTTATTTTGTGCCGCGCGCGTAAATTAATTTGCATTTTTTTGTATTGAAATTATATGAATGTAATAAATATTCGGCGTATAGCCAAAAAAAAAAAAAAAAAATGATGTCTCTTGGCCACAGACAGCTTCAAAACAGGATCCTCTCCCAGGCTGGAGTAGGTTCAGAGCCTCACTGACACTTGCTGTTTGGTGTAACCACGCCCATTTCGGAGTCTGAGTCGCTGTGGCAAACCTTCCTTTCTTTCTGCTATCTCCTCTACTTCTCTCTGTTATTTCAACTTCTCTTCTTTTCCAACCATGCATGCCGGGGCATGTTTTTTTTAACAAAAATGCTTGACAAAAAAGTAGCCACTCGTGACGAACTGTGCATATCGACCACTGTCACACCCACCGTGACAAAAGACTTGACGAAATATCTCCCGTTTCCGACCCGTAGAGCTCTTTATATCCAAGGTGATTTACAGAGGTTTGTGGTGATCGCGAGAAAACCCACGGTCACCCTCACCGTAAACGTTAGTAAATTTCCCTCTTTATATCCAGGCGTTTTACAGAGGTTTGTGGCGATCGCGAAAACCCACGGTCACCGTAAACGTTAGTAAATTTTAAAAAAATAGATGGCACAAGATTATATCGAATCTTTGCCGCAGAGCACTCGACTGGGGATGATGTCTCTTGGCCACAGACAGCTTCGAAGCAGGATCCTCTCCCAGGTTGGAGTAGGTTCAGAGGTTCACTGACACTTGCTGTTTGGTGTAACCCTCCTATTTCGGAGTCTGAATCCCCAGTCACTGTGGCAAACCTTCCTTTGTTTCTGCTATCTCCTCTCCTTCTCTCTGTTATTTCAACTTCTCTTCTTTTCCAACCATGCATGCCGGGGCATGTTTTTTTAACAAAAATGCTTGACAAAAAAGTAGCCACTCGTGACTAACTGTGCATATCGACCACTGTCACACCCACCGTGACAAAAGACTTGACGAAATATCTCCCGTTTCCGACCCGTAGAGCTCTTTATATCCAAGGTGATTTACAGAGGTTTGTGGTGATCGCGAGAAAACCCACGGTCACCCTCACCGTAAACGTTAGTAAATTTCCCTCTTTATATCCAGGCGTTTTACAGAGGTTTGTGGCGATCGCGAAAACCCACGGTCACCGTAAACGTTAGTAAATTTAAAAAAAATAGATGGCACAAGATTATATCGAATCTTTGCCGCAGAGCACTCGACTGGGGATGATGTCTCTTGGCCACAGACAGCTTCGAAGCAGGATCCTCTCCCAGGTTGGAGTAGGTTCAGAGGTTCACTGACACTTGCTGTTTGGTGTAACCCTCCTATTTCGGAGTCTGAATCCCCAGTCACTGTGGCAAACCTTCCTTTGTTTCTGCTATCTCCTCTCCTTCTCTCTGTTATTTCAACTTCTCTTTTTTTCCAACCATGCATGCCGGGGCATGTTTTTTTAACAAAAATGCTTGACAAAAAAGTAGCCACTCGTGACTAACTGTGCATATCGACCACTGTCACACCCACCGTGACAAAAGACTTGACAAAATATCTCCCGTTTCCGACCCGTAGAGCTCTTTATATCCAAGGTGATTTACAGAGGTTTGTGGTGATCGCGAGAAAACCCACGTTCACCCTCACCGTAAACGTTAGTAAATTTCCCTCTTTATATCCAGGCGTTTTACAGAGGTTTGTGGCGATCGCGAAAACCCACGGTCACCGTAAACGTTAGTAAATTTTAAAAAAATAGATGGCACAAGATTATATCGAATATTTGCCGCAGAGCACTCGACTGGGGATGATGTCTCTTGGCCACAGACAGCTTCGAAGAAGGATCCTCTCCCAGGTTCGAGTAGGTTCAGAGGTTCACTGACACTTGCTGTTTGGTGTAACCCTCCTATTTCGGAGTCTGAATCCCCAGTCACTGTGGCAAACCTTCCTTTGTTTCTGCTATCTCCTCTCCTGCTCTCTGTTATTTCAACTTCTCTTCTTTTCCAACCATGCATGCCGGGGCATGTTTTTTAACAAAAATGCTTGACAAAAAAGTAGCCACTCGTGAATAACTGTGCATATCGACCACTGTCACACCCACCGTGACAAAAGACTTGACGAAATATCTCCCGTTTCCGATCCGTAGAGCTCTTTATATCCAAGGTGATTTACAGAGGTTTGTGGTGATCGCGAGAAAACCCACGGTCACCCTCACCGTAAACGTTAGTAAATTTCCCTCTTTATATCCAGGCGTTTTACAGAGGTTTGTGGCGATCGCGAAAACCCACGGTCACCGTAAACGTTAGTAAATTTAAAAAAAATAGATGGCACAAGATTATATCGAATCTTTGCCGCAGAGCACTCGACTGGGGATGATGTCTCTTGGCCACAGACAGCTTCGAAGCAGGATCCTCTCCCAGGTTGGAGTAGGTTCAGAGGTTCACTGACACTTGCTGTTTGGTGTAACCCTCCTATTTCGGAGTCTGAATCCCCAGTCACTGTGGCAAACCTTCCTTTGTTTCTGCTATCTCCTCTCCTTCTCTCTGTTATTTCAACTTCTCTTCTTTTCCAACCATGCATGCCGGGGCATGTTTTTTTAACAAAAATGCTTGACAAAAAAGTAGCCACTCGTGACTAACTGTGCATATCGACCACTGTCACACCCACCGTGACAAAAGACTTGACGAAATATCTCCCGTTTCCGACCCGTAGAGCTCTTTATATCCAAGGTGATTTACAGAGGTTTGTGGTGATCGCGAGAAAACCCACGGTCACCCTCACCGTAAACGTTAGTAAATTTCCCTCT
The DNA here is from genome assembly GCF_051294905.1 of Botryllus schlosseri. Lineage (NCBI taxonomy): Eukaryota > Metazoa > Chordata > Ascidiacea > Stolidobranchia > Styelidae > Botryllus > Botryllus schlosseri. The sequence goes on along the minus strand of NC_137247.1, from coordinate 20,385,955 downwards.
TTATATCCAGGCGTTTTACAGAGGTTTGTGGCGATCGCGAAAACCCACGGTCACCGTAAACGTTAGTAAATTTTAAAAAAATAGATGGCACAAGATTATATCGAATCCTTGCCGCAGAGCACTCGACTGGGGATGATGTCTCTTGGCCACAGACAGCTTCGAAGCAGGATCCTCTCCCAGGTTGGAGTAGGTTCAGAGGTTCACTGACACTTGCTGTTTGGTGTGACCCTCCTATTTCGGAGTCTGAATCCCCAGTCACTGTGGCAAACCTTCCTTTGTTTCTGCTATCTTCTCTCCTTCTCTCTGTTATTTCAACTTCTCTTCTTTTCCAACCATGCATGCCGGGGCATGTTTTTTTAACAAAAATGCTTGACAAAAAAGTAGCCACTCGTGACTAACTGTGCATATCGACCACTGTCACACCCACCGTGACAAAAGACTTGACGAAATATCTCCCGTTTCCGACCCGTAGAGCTCTTTATATCCAAGGTGATTTACAGAGGTTTGTGGTGATCGCGAGAAAACCCACGGTCACCCTTACCGTAAACGTTAGTAAATTTCCCTCTTTATATCCAGGCGTTTTACAGAGGTTTGTGGCGATCGCGAAAACCCACGGTCACCGTAAACGTTAGTAAATTTTAAAAAAATAGATGGCACAAGATTATATCGAATCTTTGCCGCAGAGCACTCGACTGGGGATGATGTCTCTTGGCATAAGACAGCTTCGAAGCAGGATCCTCTCCCAGGTTGGAGTAGGTTCAGAGGTTCACTGACACTTGCTGTTTGGTGTAACCCTCCTATTTCGGAGTCTGAATCCCCAGTCACTGTGGCAAACCTTCCTTTGTTTCTGCTATCTCCTCTCCTTCTCTCTGTTATTTCAACTTTTCTTCTTTTCCAACCATGCATGCCGGGGCATGTTTTTTTTAACAAAAATGCTTGACAAAAAAGTAGCCACTCGTGACTAACTGTGCATATCGACCACTGTCACACCCACCGTGACAAAAGACTTGACGAAATATCTCCCGTTTCCGACCCGTAGAGCTCTTTATATCCAAGGTGATTTACAGAGGTTTGTGGTGATCGCGAGAAAACCCACGGTCACCCTCACCGTAAACGTTAGTAAATTTCCCTCTTTATATCCAGGCGTTTTACAGAGGTTTGTGGCGATCGCGAAAACCCACGGTCACCGTAAACGTTAGTAAATTTTAAAAAAATAGATGGCACAAGATTATATCGAATCATTGCCGCAGAGCACTCGACTGGGGATGATGTCTCTTGGCCACAGACAGCTTCGAAGCAGGATCCTCTCCCAGGTTGGAGTAGGTTCAGAGGTTCACTGACACTTGCTGGTTGGTGTAACCCTCCTATTTCGGAGTCTGAATCCCCAGTCACTGTGGCAAACCTTCCTTTGTTTCTGCTATCTCCTCTCCTGCTCTCTGTTATTTCAACTTCTCTTCTTTTCCAACCATGCATGCCGGGGCATGTTTTTTTAACAAAAATGCTTGACAAAAAAGTAGCCACTCGTGACTAACTGTGCATATCGACCACTGTCACACCCACCGTGACAAAAGACTTGACGAAATATCTCCCGTTTCCGACCCGTAGAGCTCTTTATATCCAAGGTGATTTACAGAGGTTTGTGGTGATCGCGAGAAAACCCACGGTCACCCTCACCGTAAACGTTAGTAAATTTCCCTCTTTATATCCAGGCGTTTTACAGAGGTTTGTGGCGATCGCGAAAACCCACGGTCACCGTAAACGTTAGTAAATTTTAAAAAAATAGATGGCACAAGATTATATCGAATCTTTGCCGCAGAGCACTCGACTGGGGATGATGTCTCTTGGCCACAGACAGCTTCGAAGCAGGATCCTCTCCCAGGTTGGAGTAGGTTCAGAGGTTCACTGACACTTGCTGTTTGGTGTAACCCTCCTATTTCGGAGTCTGAATCCCCAGTCACTGTGGCAAACCTTCCTTTGTTTCCGCTATCTCCTCTCCTTCTCTCTGTTATTTCAACTTCTCTTCTTTTCCAACCATGCATGCCGGGGCATGTTTTTTTAACAAAAATGCTTGACAAAAAAGTAGCCACTCGTGACTAACTGTGCATATCGACCACTGTCACACCCACCGTGACAAAAGACTTGACGAAATATCTCCCGTTTCCGACCCGTAGAGCTCTTTATATCCAAGGTGATTTACAGAGGTTTGTGGTGATCGCGAGAAAACCCACGGTCACCCTCACCGTAAACGTTAGTAAATTTCCCTCTTTATATCCAGGCGTTTTACAGAGGTTTGTGGCGATCGCGAAAACCCACGGTCACCGTAAACGTTAGTAAATTTTAAAAAAATAGATGGCACAAGATTATATCGAATCTTTGCCGCAGAGCACTCGACTGGGGATGATGTCTCTTGGCCACAGACAGCTTCGAAGCAGGATCCTCTCCCAGGTTGGAGTAGGTTCAGAGGTTCACTGACACTTGCTGTTTGGTGTAACCCTCCTCTTTCGGAGTCTGAATCCCCAGCCACTGTGGCAAACCTTCCTTTGTTTCTGCTATCTCCTCTCCTTCTCTCTGTTATTTCAACTTCTCTTCTTTTCCAACCATGCATGCCGGGGCATGTTTTTTTTAACAAAAATGCTTGACAAAAAAGTAGCCACTCGTGACTAACTGTGCATATCGACCACTGTCACACCCACCGTGACAAAAGACTTGACGAAATATCTCCCGTTTCCGACCCGTAGAGCTCTTTATATCCAAGGTGATTTACAGAGGTTTGTGGTGATCGCGAGAAAACCCACGGTCACCCTCACCGTAAACGTTAGTAAATTTCCCTCTTTATATCCAGGCGTTTTACAGAGGTTTGTGGCGATCGCGAAAACCCACGGTCACCGTAAACGTTAGTAAATTTTAAAAAAATAGATGGCACAAGATTATATCGAATCTTTGCCGCAGTGCACTCGACTGGGGATGATGTCTCTTGGCCACAGACAGCTTCGAAGCAGGATCCTCTCCCAGGTTGGAGTAGGTTCAGAGGTTCACTGACACTTGCTGTTTGGTGTAACCCTCCTCTTTCGGAGTCTGAATCCCCAGCCACTGTGGCAAACCTTCCTTTGTTTCTGCTATCTCCTCTCCTTCTCTCTGTTATTTCAACTTCTCTTCTTTTCCAACCATGCATGCCGGGGCATGTTTTTTTTAACAAAAATGCTTGACAAAAAAGTAGCCACTCGTGACTAACTGTGCATATCGACCACTGTCACACCCACCGTGACAAAAGACTTGACGAAATATCTCCCGTTTCCGACCCGTAGAGCTCTTTATATCCAAGGTGATTTACAGAGGTTTGTGGTGATCGCGAGAAAACCCACGGTCACCCTCACCGTAAACGTTAGTAAATTTCCCTCTTTATATCCAGGTGTTTTACAGAGGTTTGTGGCGATCGCGAAAACCCACGGTCACCGTAAACGTTAGTAAATTTAAAAAAAATAGATGGCACAAGATTATATCGAATCTTTGCCGCAGAGCACTCGACTTGGGATGATGTCTCTTGGCCACAGACAGCTTCGAAGCAGGATCCTCTCCCAGGTTGGAGTAGATTCAGAGGTTCACTGACACTTGCTGTTTGGTGTAACCCTTCTATTTCGGAGTCTGAATCCCCAGTCACTGTGGCAAACCTTCCTTTGTTTCTGCTATCTCCTCTCCTGCTCTCTGTTATTTCAACTTCTCTTCTTTTCCAACCATGCATGCCGGGGCATGTTTTTTTAACAAAAATGCTTGACAAAAAAGTAGCCACTAGTGACTAACTGTGCATATCGACCACTGTCACACCCACCGTGACAAAAGACTTGACGAAATATCTCCCGTTTCCGACCCGTAGAGCTCTTTATATCCAAGGTGATTTACAGAGGTTTGTGGTGATCGCGAGAAAACCCAAGGTCACCCTCACCGTAAACGTTAGTAAATTTCCCTCTTTATATCCAGGCGTTTTACAGAGGTTTGTGGCGATCGCGAAAACCCACGGTCACCGTAAACGTTAGTAAATTTAAAAAAAATAGATGGCACAAGATTATATCGAATCTTTGCCGCAGAGCACTCGACTGGGGATGATGTCTCTTGGCCACAGACAGCTTCGAAGCAGGATCCTCTCCCAGGTTGGAGTAGGTTCAGAGGTTCACTGACACTTGCTGTTTGGTGTAACCCTCCTATTTCGGAGTCTGAATCCCCAGTCACTGTGGCAAACCTTCCTTTGTTTCTGCTATCTCCTCTCCTTCTCTCTGTTATTTCAACTTCTCTTCTTTTCCAACCATGCATGCCGGGGCATGTTTTTTTAACAAAAATGCTTGACAAAAAAGTAGCCACTCGTGACTAACTGTGCAAATCGACCACTGTCACACCTACCGTGACAAAAGACTTGACGAAATATCTCCCGTTTCCGACCCGTAGAGCTCTTTATATCCAAGGTGATTTACAGAGGTTTGTGGTGATCGCGAGAAAACCCACGGTCACCCTCACCGTAAACGTTAGTAAATTTCCCTCTTTATATCCAGGCGTTTTACAGAGGTTTGTGGCGATCGCGAAATACCACGGTCACCGTAAACGTTAGTAAATTTTAAAAAAATAGATGGCACAAGATTATATCGAATCTTTGCCGCAGAGCACTCGACTGGGGATGATGTCTCTTGGCCACAGACAGCTTCGAAGCAGGATCCTCTCCCAGGTTGGAGTAGGTTCAGAGGTTCACTGACACTTGCTGTTTGGTGTAACCCTCCTCTTTCGGAGTCTGAATCCCCAGCCACTGTGGCAAACCTTCCTTTGTTTCTGCTATCTCCTCTCCTTCTCTCTGTTATTTCAACTTCTCTTCTTTTCCAACCATGCATGCCGGGGCATGTTTTTTTTAACAAAAATGCTTGACAAAAAAGTAGCCACTCGTGACTAACTGTGCATATCGACCACTGTCACACCCACCGTGACAAAAGACTTGACGAAATATCTCCCGTTTCCGACCCGTAGAGCTCTTTATATCCAAGGTGATTTACAGAGGTTTGTGGTGATCGCGAGAAAACCCACGGTCACCCTCACCGTAAACGTTAGTAAATTTCCCTCTTTATATCCAGGCGTTTTACAGAGGTTTGTGGCGATCGCGAAAACCCACGGTCACCGTAAACGTTAGTAAATTTTAAAAAAATAGATGGCACAAGATTATATCGAATCTTTGCCGCAGTGCACTCGACTGGGGATGATGTCTCTTGGCCACAGACAGCTTCGAAGCAGGATCCTCTCCCAGGTTGGAGTAGGTTCAGAGGTTCACTGACACTTGCTGTTTGGTGTAACCCTCCTCTTTCGGAGTCTGAATCCCCAGCCACTGTGGCAAACCTTCCTTTGTTTCTGCTATCTCCTCTCCTTCTCTCTGTTATTTCAACTTCTCTTCTTTTCCAACCATGCATGCCGGGGCATGTTTTTTTTAACAAAAATGCTTGACAAAAAAGTAGCCACTCGTGACTAACTGTGCATATCGACCACTGTCACACCCACCGTGACAAAAGACTTGACGAAATATCTCCCGTTTCCGACCCGTAGAGCTCTTTATATCCAAGGTGATTTACAGAGGTTTGTGGTGATCGCGAGAAAACCCACGGTCACCCTCACCGTAAACGTTAGTAAATTTCCCTCTTTATATCCAGGCGTTTTACAGAGGTTTGTGGCGATCGCGAAAACCCACGGTCACCGTAAACGTTAGTAAATTTAAAAAAAATAGATGGCACAAGATTATATCGAATCTTTGCCGCAGAGCACTCGACTTGGGATGATGTCTCTTGGCCACAGACAGCTTCGAAGCAGGATCCTCTCCCAGGTTGGAGTAGATTCAGAGGTTCACTGACACTTGCTGTTTGGTGTAACCCTTCTATTTCGGAGTCTGAATCCCCAGTCACTGTGGCAAACCTTCCTTTGTTTCTGCTATCTCCTCTCCTGCTCTCTGTTATTTCAACTTCTCTTCTTTTCCAACCATGCATGCCGGGGCATGTTTTTTTAACAAAAATGCTTGACAAAAAAGTAGCCACTCGTGACTAACTGTGCATATCGACCACTGTCACACCCACCGTGACAAAAGACTTGACGAAATATCTCCCGTTTCCGACCCGTAGAGCTCTTTATATCCAAGGTGATTTACAGAGGTTTGTGGTGATCGCGAGAAAACCCAAGGTCACCCTCACCGTAAACTTTAGTAAATTTCCCTCTTTATATCCAGGCGTTTTACAGAGGTTTGTGGCGATCGCGAAAACCCACGGTCACCGTAAACGTTAGTAAATTTAAAAAAAATAGATGGCACAAGATTATATCGAATCTTTGCCGCAGAGCACTCGACTGGGGATGATGTCTCTTGGCCACAGATAGCTTCGAAGCAGGATCCTCTCCCAGGTTGGAGTAGGTTCAGAGGTTCACTGACACTTGCTGTTTGGTGTAACCCTCCTATTTCGGAGTCTGAATCCCCAGTCACTGTGGCAAACCTTCCTTTGTTTCTGCTATCTCCTCTCCTTCTCTCTGTTATTTCAACTTCTCTTCTTTTCCAACCATGCATGCCGGGGCATGTTTTCTTAACAAAAATGCTTGACAAAAAAGTAGCCACTCGTGACTAACTGTGCATATCGACCACTGTCACACCCACCGTGACAAAAGACTTGACGAAATATCTCCCGTTTCCGACCCGTAGAGCTCTTTATATCCAAGGTGATTTACAGAGGTTTGTGGTGATCGCGAGAAAACCCACGGTCACCCTCACCGTAAACGTTAGTAAATTTCCCTCTTTATATCCAGGCGTTTTACAGAGGTTTGTGGCGATCGCGAAAACCCACGGTCACCGTAAACGTTAGTAAATTTTAAAAAAATAGATGGCACAAGATTATATCGAATCTTTGCCGCAGAGCACTCGACTGGGGATGATGTCTCTTGGCCACAGACAGCTTCGAAGCAGGATCCTCTCCCAGGTTGGAGTAGGTTCAGAGGTTCACTGACACTTGCTGTTTGGTGTAACCCTCCTATTTCGGAGTCTGAATCCCCAGTCACTGTGGCAAACCTTCCTTTGTTTCTGCTATCTCCTCTCCTTCTCTCTGTTATTTCAACTTCTCTTCTTCTCCAACCATGCATGCCGGGGCATGTTTTTTTAACAAAAATGCTTGACAAAAAAGTAGCCACTCGTGACTAACTGTGCATATCGACCACTGTCACACCCACCGTGACAAAAGACTTGACGAAATATCTCCCGTTTCCGACCCGTAGAGCCCTTTATATCCAAGGTGATTTACAGAGGTTTGTGGTGATCGCGAGAAAACCCACGGTCACCCTCACCGTAAACGTTAGTAAATTTCCCTCTTTATATCCAGGCGTTTTACAGAGGTTTGTGGCGATCGCGAAAACCCACGGTCACCGTAAACGTTAGTAAATTTTAAAAAAATAGATGGCACAAGATTATATCGAATCTTTGCCGCAGAGCACTCGACTGGGGATGATGTCTCTTGGCCACAGACAGCTTCGAAGCAGGATTCTCTCCCAGGTTGGAGTAGGTTCAGAGGTTCACTGACACTTGCTGTTTGGTGTAACCCTCCTATTTCGGAGTCTGAATCCCCAGTCACTGTGGCAAACCTTCTTTTGTTTCTGCTATCTCCTCTCCTTCTCTCTGTTATATCAACTTCTCTTCTATTCCAACCATGCATGCCGGGGCATGTTTTTTTAACAAAAATGCTTGACAAAAAAGTAGCCAATCGTGACTAACTGTGCATATCGACCACTGTCACACCCACCGTGACAAAAGACTTGACGAAATATCTCCCGTTTCCGACCCGTAGAGCTCTATATATCCAAGGTGATTTACAGAGGTTTGTGGTGATCGCGAGAAAACCCACGGTCACCCTCACCGTAAACGTTAGTAAATTTCCCTCTTTATATCCAGGCGTTTTACAGAGGTTTGTGGCGATCGCGAAAACCCACGGTCACCGTAAACGTTAGTAAATTTAAAAAAAATAGATGGCACAAGATTATATCGAATCTTTGCCGCAGAGCACTCGACTGGGGATGATGTCTCTTGGCCACAGACAGCTTCGAAGCAGGATCCTCTCCCAGGTTGGAGTAGGTTCAGAGGTTCACTGACACTTGCTGTTTGGTGTAACCCTCCTATTTCGGAGTCTGAATCCCCAGTCACTGTGGCAAACCTTCCTTTGTTTCTGCTATCTCCTCTCCTTCTCTCTGTTATTTCAACTTCTCTTCTTTTCCAACCATGCATGCCGGGGCATGTTTTTTTAACAAAAATGCTTGACAAAAAAGTAGCCACTCGTGACTAACTGTGCATATCGACCACTGTCACACCCACCGTGACAAAAGACTTGACGAAATATCTCCCGTTTCCGACCCGTAGAGCTCTTTATATCCAAGGTGATTTACAGAGGTTTGTGGTGATCGCGAGAAAACCCACGGTCACCCTCACCGTAAACGTTAGTAAATTTCCCTCTTTATATCCAGGCGTTTTACAGAGGTTTGTGGCGATCGCGAAAACCCACGGTCACCGTAAACGTTAGTAAATTTTAAAAAAATAGATGGCACAAGATTATATCGAATCTTTGCCGCAGAGCACTCGACTGGGGATGATGTCTCTTGGCCACAGACAGCTTCGAAGCAGGATCCTCTCCCAGGTTGGAGTAGGTTCAGAGGTTCACTGACAGTTGCTGTTTGGTGTAACCCTCCTATTTCGGAGTCTGAATCCCCAGTCACTGTGGCAAACCTTCCTTTGTTTCTGCTATCTCCTCTCCTTCTCTCTGTTATTTCAACTTCTCTTCTTTTCCAACCATGCATGCCGGGGCATGTTTTTTTTAACAAAAATGCTTGACAAAAAAGTAGCCACTCGTGACTAACTGTGCATATCGACCACTGTCACACCCACCGTGACAAAAGACTTGACGAAATATCTCCCGTTTCCGACCCGTGGAGCTCTTTATATCCAAGGTGATTTACAGAGGTTTGTGGTGATCGCGAGAAAACCCACGGTCACCCTCACCGTAAACGTTAGTAAATTTCCCCCTTTATATCCAGGCGTTTTACAGAGGTTTGTGGCGATCGCGAAAACCCACGGTCACCGTAAACGTTAGTAAATTTTAAAAAAATAGATGGCACAAGATTATATCGAATCTTTTCCGCAGAGCACTCGACTGGGGATGATGTCTCTTGGCCACAGACAGCTTCGAAGCAGGATCCTCTCCCAGGTTGGAGTAGGTTCAGAGGTTCACTGACACTTGCTGTTTGGTGTAACCCTCCTATTTCGGAGTCTGAATCCCCAGTCACTGTGGCAAACCTTCCTTTGTTTCTGCTATCTCCTCTCCTTCTCTCTGTTATTTCAACTTCTCTTCTTTTCCAACCATGCATGCCGGGGCATGTTTTTTTAACAAAAATGCTTGACAAAAAAGTAGCCACTCGTGACTAACTGTGCATATCGACCACTGTCACACCCACCGTGACAAAAGACTTGACGAAATATCTCCCGTTTCCGACCCGTAGAGCTCTTTATATCCAAGGTGATTTACAGAGGTTTGTGGTGATCGCGAGAAAACCCACGGTCACCCTCACCGTAAACGTTAGTAAATTTCCCTCTTTATATCCAGGCGTTTTACAGAGGTTTGTGGCGATCGCGAAAACCCACGGTCACCGTAAACGTTAGTAAATTTAAAAAAAAATAGATGGCACAAGATTATATCGAATCTTTGCCGCAGAGCACTCGACTGGGGATGATGTCTCTTGGCCACAGACAGCTTCGAAGCAGGATCCTCTCCCAGGTTGGAGTAGGTTCAGAGGTTCACTGACACTTGCTGTTTGGTGTAACCCTCCTATTTCGGAGTCTGAATCCCCAGTCACTGTGGCAAACCTTCCTTTGTTTCTGCTATCTCCTCTCCTTCTCTCTGTTATTTCAACTTCTCTTCTTTTCCAACCATGCATGCCGGGGCATGTTTTTTTAACAAAAATGCTTGACAAAAAAGTAGCCACTCGTGACTAACTGTGCATATCGGCCACTGTCACACCCACCGTGACAAAAGACTTGACGAAATATCTCCCGTTTCCGACCCGTAGAGCTCTTTATATCCAAGGTGATTTACAGAGGTTTGTGGTGATCGCGAGAAAACCCACGGTCACCCTCACCGTAAACGTTAGTAAATTTCCCTCTTTATATCCAGGCGTTTTACAGAGGTTTGTGGCGATCGCGAAAACCCACGGTCACCGTAAACGTTAGTAAATTTAAAAAAAATAGATGGCACAAGATTATATCGAATCTTTGCCACAGAGCACTCGACTGGGGATGATGTCTCTTGGCCACAGACAGCTTCGAAGCAGGATCCTCTCCCAGGTTGGAGTAGGTTCAGAGGTTCACTGACACTTGCTGTTTGGTGTAACCCTCCTATTTCGGAGTCTGAATCCCCAGTCACTGTGGCAAACCTTCCTTTGTTTCTGCTATCTCCTCTCCTTCTCTCTGTTATTTCAACTTCTCTTCTTTTCCAACCATGCATGCCGGGGCATGTTTTTTTAACAAAAATGCTTGACAAAAAAGTAGCCACTCGTGACTAACTGTGCATATCGACCACTGTCACACCCACCGTGACAAAAGACTTGACGAAATATCTCCCGTTTCCGACCCGTAGAGCTCTTTATATCCAAGGTGATTTACAGAGGTTTGTGGTGATCGCGAGAAAACCCACGGTCACCCTCACCGTAAACGTTAGTAAATTTCCCTCTTTATATCCAGGCGTTTTACAGAGGTTTGTGGCGATCGCGAAAACCCACGGTCACCGTAAACGTTAGTAAATTTAAAAAAAATAGATGGCACAAGATTATATCGAATCTTTGCCGCAGAGCACTCGACTGGGGATGATGTCTCTTGGCCACAGACAGCTTCGAAGCAGGATCCTCTCCCAGGTTGGAGTAGGTTCAGAGGTTCACTGACACTTGCTGTTTGGTGTAACCCTCCTATTTCGGAGTCTGAATCCCCAGTCACTGTGGCAAACCTTCCTTTGTTTCTGCTATCTCCTCTCCTTCTCTCTGTTATTTCAACTTCTCTTCTTTTCAAACCATGCATGCCGGGGCATGTTTTTTAACAAAAATGCTTGACAAAAAAGTAGCCACTCGTGACTAACTGTGCATATCGGCCACTGTCACACCCACCGTGACAAAAGACTTGACGAAATATCTCCCGTTTCCGACCCGTAGAGCTCTTTATATCCAAGGTGATTTACAGAGGTTTGTGGTGATCGCGAGAAAACCCACGGTCACCCTCACCGTAAACGTTAGTAAATTTCCCTCTTTATATCCAGGCGTTTTACAGAGGTTTGTGGCGATCGCGAAAACCCACGGTCACCGTAAACGTTAGTAAATTTAAAAAAAATAGATGGCACAAGATTATATCGAATCTTTGCCGCAGAGCACTCGACTGGGGATGATGTCTCTTGGCCACAGACAGCTTCGAAGCAGGATCCTCTCCCAGGTTGGAGTAGGTTCAGAGGTTCACTGACACTTGCTGTTTGGTGTAACCCTCCTATTTCGGAGTCTGAATCCCCAGTCACTGTGGCAAACCTTCCTTTGTTTCTGCTATCTCCTCTCCTTCTCTCTGTTATTTCAACTTCTCTTCTTTTCCAACCATGCATGCCGGGGCATGTTTTTTTTAACAAAAATGCTTGACAAAAAAGTAGCCACTCGTGACTAACTGTGCATATCGACCACTGTCACACCCACCGTGACAAAAGACTTGACGAAATATCTCCCGTTTCCGACCCGTAGAGCTCTTTATATCCAAGGTGATTTACAGAGGTTTGTGGTGATCGCGAGAAAACCCACGGTCACCCTCACCGTAAACGTTAGTAAATTTCCCTCTTTATATCCAGGCGTTTTACAGAGGTTTGTGGCGATCGCGAAAACCCACGGTCACCGTAAACGTTAGTAAATTTAAAAAAAATAGATGGCACAAGATTATATCGAATCTTTGCCGCAGAGCACTCGACTGGGGATGATGTCTCTTGGCCACAGACAGCTTCGAAGCAGGATCCTCTCCCAGGTTGGAGTAGGTTCAGAGGTTCACTGACACTTGCTGTTTGGTGTAACCCTCCTATTTCGGAGTCTGAATCCAGAGTCACTGTGGCAAACCTTCCTTTGTTTCTGCTATCTCCTCTCCTTCTCTCTGTTATTTCAACTTCTCTTCTTTTCCAACCATGCATGCCGGGGCATGCTTTTTAACAAAAATGCTTGACAAAAAAGTAGCCACTCGTGACTAACTGTGCATATCGACCACTGTCACACCCACCGTGACAAAAGACTTGACGAAATATCTCCCGTTTCCGACCCGTAGAGCTCTTTATATCCAAGGTGATTTACAGAGGTTTGTGGTGATCGCGAGAAAACCCACGGTCACCCTCACCGTAAACGTTAGTAAATTTCCCTCTTTATATCCAGGCGTTTTACAGAGGTTTGTGGCGATCGCGAAAACCCACGGTCACCGTAAACGTTAGTAAATTAAAAAAAAATAGATGGCACAAGATTATATCGAATCTTTGCCGCAGAGCACTCGACTGGGGATGATGTCTCTTGGCCACAGACAGCTTCGAAGCAGGATCCTCTCCCAGGTTGGAGTAGGTTCAGAGGTTCACTGACACTTGCTGTTTGGTGTAACCCTCCTATTTCGGAGTCTGAATCCCCAGTCACTGTGGCAAACCTTCCTTTGTTTCTGCTATCTCCTCTCCTTCTCTCTGTTATTTCAACTTCTCTTCTTTTCCAACCATGCATGCCGGGGCATGTTTTTTTAACAAAAATGCTTGACAAAAAAGTAGCCACTCGTGACTAACTGTGCATATCGACCACTGTCACACCCACCGTGACAAAAGACTTGACGAAATATCTCCCGTTTCCGACCCGTAGAGCTCTTTATATCCAAGGTGATTTACAGAGGTTTGTGGTGATCGCGAGAAAACCCACGGTCACCCTCACCGTAAACGTTAGTAAATTTCCCTCTTTATATCCAGGCGTTTTACAGAGGTTTGTGGCGATCGCGAAAACCCACGGTCACCGTAAACGTTAGTAAATTTAAAAAAAATAGATGGCACAAGATTATATCGAATCTTTGCCGCAGAGCACTCGACTGGGGATGATGTCTCTTGGCCACAGACAGCTTCGAAGCAGGATCCTCTCCCAGGTTGGAGTAGGTTCAGAGGTTCACTGACACTTGCTGTTTGGTGTAACCCTCCTATTTCGGAGTCTGAATCCCCAGTCACTGTGGCAAACCTTCCTTTGTTTCTGCTATCTCCTCTCCTTCTCTCTGTTATTTCAACTTCTCTTCTTTTCCAACCATGCATGCCGGGGCATGTTTTTTTTAACAAAAATGCTTGACAAAAAAGTAGCCACTCGTGACTAACTGTGCATATCGACCACTGTCACACCCACCGTGACAAAAGACTTGACGAAATATCTCCCGTTTCCGACCCGTAGAGCTCTTTATATCCAAGGTGATTTACAGAGGTTTGTGGTGATCGCGAGAAAACCCACGGTCACCCTCACCGTAAACGTTAGTAAATTTCCCTCTTTATATCCAGGCGTTTTACAGAGGTTTGTGGCGATCGCGAAAACCCACGGTCACCGTAAACGTTAGTAAATTTAAAAAAAATAGATGGCACAAGATTATATCGAATCTTTGCCGCAGAGCACTCGACTTGGGATGATGTCTCTTGGCCACAGACAGCTTCGAAGCAGGATCCTCTCCCAGGTTGGAGTAGATTCAGAGGTTCACTGACACTTGCTGTTTGGTGTAACCCTTCTATTTCGGAGTCTGAATCCCCAGTCACTGTGGCAAACCTTCCTTTGTTTCTGCTATCTCCTCTCCTGCTCTCTGTTATTTCAACTTCTCTTCTTTTCCAACCATGCATGCCGGGGCATGTTTTTTTAACAAAAATGCTTGACAAAAAAGTAGCCACTCGTGACTAACTGTGCATATCGACCACTGTCACACCCACCGTGACAAAAGACTTGACGAAATATCTCCCGTTTCCGACCCGTAGAGCTCTTTATATCCAAGGTGATTTACAGAGGTTTGTGGTGATCGCGAGAAAACCCACGGTCACCCTCACCGTAAACTTTAGTAAATTTCCCTCTTTATATCCAGGCGTTTTACAGAGGTTTGTGGCGATCGCGAAAACCCACGGTCACCGTAAACGTTAGTAAATTTAAAAAAAATAGATGGCACAAGATTATATCGAATCTTTGCCGCAGAGCACTCGACTGGGGATGATGTCTCTTGGCCACAGATAGCTTCGAAGCAGGATCCTCTCCCAGGTTGGAGTAGGTTCAGAGGTTCACTGACACTTGCTGTTTGGTGTAACCCTCCTATTTCGGAGTCTGAATCCCCAGTCACTGTGGCAAACCTTCCTTTGTTTCTGCTATCTCCTCTCCTTCTCTCTGTTATTTCAACTTCTCTTCTTTTCCAACCATGCATGCCGGGGCATGTTTTCTTAACAAAAATGCTTGACAAAAAAGTAGCCACTCGTGACTAACTGTGCATATCGACCACTGTCACACCCACCGTGACAAAAGACTTGACGAAATATCTCCCGTTTCCGACCCGTAGAGCTCTTTATATCCAAGGTGATTTACAGAGGTTTGTGGTGATCGCGAGAAAACCCACGGTCACCCTCACCGTAAACGTTAGTAAATTTCCCTCTTTATATCCAGGCGTTTTACAGAGGTTTGTGGCGATCGCGAAAACCCACGGTCACCGTAAACGTTAGTAAATTTTAAAAAAATAGATGGCACAAGATTATATCGAATCTTTGCCGCAGAGCACTCGACTGGGGATGATGTCTCTTGGCCACAGACAGCTTCGAAGCAGGATCCTCTCCCAGGTTGGAGTAGGTTCAGAGGTTCACTGACACTTGCTGTTTGGTGTAACCCTCCTATTTCGGAGTCTGAATCCCCAGTCACTGTGGCAAACCTTCCTTTGTTTCTGCTATCTCCTCTCCTTCTCTCTGTTATTTCAACTTCTCTTCTTCTCCAACCATGCATGCCGGGGCATGTTTTTTTAACAAAAATGCTTGACAAAAAAGTAGCCACTCGTGACTAACTGTGCATATCGACCACTGTCACACCCACCGTGACAAAAGACTTGACGAAATATCTCCCGTTTCCGACCCGTAGAGCCCTTTATATCCAAGGTGATTTACAGAGGTTTGTGGTGATCGCGAGAAAACCCACGGTCACCCTCACCGTAAACGTTAGTAAATTTCCCTCTTTATATCCAGGCGTTTTACAGAGGTTTGTGGCGATCGCGAAAACCCACGGTCACCGTAAACGTTAGTAAATTTTAAAAAAATAGATGGCACAAGATTATATCGAATCTTTGCCGCAGAGCACTCGACTGGGGATGATGTCTCTTGGCCACAGACAGCTTCGAAGCAGGATTCTCTCCCAGGTTGGAGTAGGTTCAGAGGTTCACTGACACTTGCTGTTTGGTGTAACCCTCCTATTTCGGAGTCTGAATCCCCAGTCACTGTGGCAAACCTTCTTTTGTTTCTGCTATCTCCTCTCCTTCTCTCTGTTATATCAACTTCTCTTCTTTTCCAACCATGCATGCCGGGGCATGTTTTTTTAACAAAAATGCTTGACAAAAAAGTAGCCAATCGTGACTAACTGTGCATATCGACCACTGTCACACCCACCGTGACAAAAGACTTGACGAAATATCTCCCGTTTCCGACCCGTAGAGCTCTATATATCCAAGGTGATTTACAGAGGTTTGTGGTGATCGCGAGAAAACCCACGGTCACCCTCACCGTAAACGTTAGTAAATTTCCCTCTTTATATCCAGGCGTTTTACAGAGGTTTGTGGCGATCGCGAAAACCCACGGTCACCGTAAACGTTAGTAAATTTAAAAAAAATAGATGGCACAAGATTATATCGAATCTTTGCCGCATAGCACTCGACTGGGGATGATGTCTCTTGGCCACAGACAGCTTCGAAGCAGGATCCTCTCCCAGGTTGGAGTAGGTTCAGAGGTTCACTGACACTTGCTGTTTGGTGTAACCCTCCTATTTCGGAGTCTGAATCCCCAGTCACTGTGGCAAACCTTCCTTTGTTTCTGCTATCTCCTCTCCTTCTCTCTGTTATTTCAACTTCTCTTCTTTTCCAACCATGCATGCCGGGGCATGTTTTTTTAACAAAAATGCTTGACAAAAAAGTAGCCACTCGTGACTAACTGTGCATATCGACCACTGTCACACCCACCGTGACAAAAGACTTGACGAAATATCTCCCGTTTCCGACCCGTAGAGCTCTTTATATCCAAGGTGATTTACAGAGGTTTGTGGTGATCGCGAGAAAACCCACGGTCACCCTCACCGTAAACGTTAGTAAATTTCCCTCTTTATATCCAGGCGTTTTACAGAGGTTTGTGGCGATCGCGAAAACCCACGGTCACCGTAAACGTTAGTAAATTTTAAAAAAATAGATGGCACAAGATTATATCGAATCTTTGCCGCAGAGCACTCGACTGGGGATGATGTCTCTTGGCCACAGACAGCTTCGAAGCAGGATCCTCTCCCAGGTTGGAGTAGGTTCAGAGGTTCACTGACAGTTGCTGTTTGGTGTAACCCTCCTATTTCGGAGTCTGAATCCCCAGTCACTGTGGCAAACCTTCCTTTGTTTCTGCTATCTCCTCTCCTTCTCTCTGTTATTTCAACTTCTCTTCTTTTCCAACCATGCATGCCGGGGCATGTTTTTTTTAACAAAAATGCTTGACAAAAAAGTAGCCACTCGTGACTAACTGTGCATATCGACCACTGTCACACCCACCGTGACAAAAGACTTGACGAAATATCTCCCGTTTCCGACCCGTGGAGCTCTTTATATCCAAGGTGATTTACAGAGGTTTGTGGTGATCGCGAGAAAACCCACGGTCACCCTCACCGTAAACGTTAGTAAATTTCCCCCTTTATATCCAGGCGTTTTACAGAGGTTTGTGGCGATCGCGAAAACCCACGGTCACCGTAAACGTTAGTAAATTTTAAAAAAATAGATGGCACAAGATTATATCGAATCTTTTCCGCAGAGCACTCGACTGGGGATGATGTCTCTTGGCCACAGACAGCTTCGAAGCAGGATCCTCTCCCAGGTTGGAGTAGGTTCAGAGGTTCACTGACACTTGCTGTTTGGTGTAACCCTCCTATTTCGGAGTCTGAATCCCCAGTCACTGTGGCAAACCTTCCTTTGTTTCTGCTATCTCCTCTCCTTCTCTCTGTTATTTCAACTTCTCTTCTTTTCCAACCATGCATGCCGGGGCATGTTTTTTTAACAAAAATGCTTGACAAAAAAGTAGCCACTCGTGACTAACTGTGCATATCGACCACTGTCACACCCACCGTGACAAAAGACTTGACGAAATATCTCCCGTTTCCGACCCGTAGAGCTCTTTATATCCAAGGTGATTTACAGAGGTTTGTGGTGATCGCGAGAAAACCCACGGTCACCCTCACCGTAAACGTTAGTAAATTTCCCTCTTTATATCCAGGCGTTTTACAGAGGTTTGTGGCGATCGCGAAAACCCACGGTCACCGTAAACGTTAGTAAATTTAAAAAAAAATAGATGGCACAAGATTATATCGAATCTTTGCCGCAGAGCACTCGACTGGGGATGATGTCTCTTGGCCACAGACAGCTTCGAAGCAGGATCCTCTCCCAGGTTGGAGTAGGTTCAGAGGTTCACTGACACTTGCTGTTTGGTGTAACCCTCCTATTTCGGAGTCTGAATCCCCAGTCACTGTGGCAAACCTTCCTTTGTTTCTGCTATCTCCTCTCCTTCTCTCTGTTATTTCAACTTCTCTTCTTTTCCAACCATGCATGCCGGGGCATGTTTTTTTAACAAAAATGCTTGACAAAAAAGTAGCCACTCGTGACTAACTGTGCATATCGGCCACTGTCACACCCACCGTGACAAAAGACTTGACGAAATATCTCCCGTTTCCGACCCGTAGAGCTCTTTATATCCAAGGTGATTTACAGAGGTTTGTGGTGATCGCGAGAAAACCCACGGTCACCCTCACCGTAAACGTTAGTAAATTTCCCTCTTTATATCCAGGCGTTTTACAGAGGTTTGTGGCAATCGCGAAAACCCACGGTCACCGTAAACGTTAGTAAATTTAAAAAAATAGATGGCACAAGATTATATCGAATCTTTGCCACAGAGCACTCGACTGGGGATGATGTCTCTTGGCCACAGACAGCTTCGAAGCAGGATCCTCTCCCAGGTTGGAGTAGGTTCAGAGGTTCACTGACACTTGCTGTTTGGTGTAACCCTCCTATTTCGGAGTCTGAATCCCCAGTCACTGTGGCAAACCTTCCTTTGTTTCTGCTATCTCC
Source organism: Botryllus schlosseri (assembly GCF_051294905.1). Taxonomy (NCBI): domain Eukaryota; kingdom Metazoa; phylum Chordata; class Ascidiacea; order Stolidobranchia; family Styelidae; genus Botryllus; species Botryllus schlosseri. The sequence goes on along the minus strand of NC_137247.1, from coordinate 20,367,543 downwards.
TCTCCTTCTCTCTGTTATTTCAACTTCTCTTCTTTTCCAACCATGCATGCCGGGGCATGTTTTTTTAACAAAAATGCTTGACAAAAAAGTAGCCACTCGTGACTAACTGTGCATATCGACCACTGTCACACCCACCGTGACAAAAGACTTGACGAAATATCTCCCGTTTCCGACCCGTAGAGCTCTTTATATCCAAGGTGATTTACAGAGGTTTGTGGTGATCGCGAGAAAACCCACGGTCACCCTCACCGTAAACGTTAGTAAATTTCCCTCTTTATATCCAGGCGTTTTACAGAGGTTTGTGGCGATCGCGAAAACCCACGGTCACCGTAAACGTTAGTAAATTTAAAAAAAAATAGATGGCACAAGATTATATCGAATCTTTGCCGCAGAGCACTCGACTGGGGATGATGTCTCTTGGCCACAGACAGCTTCGAAGCAGGATCCTCTCCCAGGTTGGAGTAGGTTCAGAGGTTCACTGACACTTGCTGTTTGGTGTAACCCTCCTATTTCGGAGTCTGAATCCCCAGTCACTGTGGCAAACCTTCCTTTGTTTCTGCTATCTCCTCTCCTTCTCTCTGTTATTTCAACTTCTCTTCTTTTCAAACCATGCATGCCGGGGCATGTTTTTTAACAAAAATGCTTGACAAAAAAGTAGCCACTCGTGACTAACTGTGCATATCGGCCACTGTCACACCCACCGTGACAAAAGACTTGACGAAATATCTCCCGTTTCCGACCCGTAGAGCTCTTTATATCCAAGGTGATTTACAGAGGTTTGTGGTGATCGCGAGAAAACCCACGGTCACCCTCACCGTAAACGTTAGTAAATTTCCCTCTTTATATCCAGGCGTTTTACAGAGGTTTGTGGCGATCGCGAAAACCCACGGTCACCGTAAACGTTGGTAAATTTAAAAAAAATAGATGGCACAAGATTATATCGAATCTTTGCCGCAGAGCACTCGACTGGGGATGATGTCTCTTGGCCACAGACAGCTTCGAAGCAGGATCCTCTCCCAGGTTGGAGTAGGTTCAGAGGTTCACTGACACTTGCTGTTTGGTGTAACCCTCCTATTTCGGAGTCTGAATCCCCAGTCACTGTGGCAAACCTTCCTTTGTTTCTGCTATCTCCTCTCCTTCTCTCTGTTATTTCAACTTCTCTTCTTTTCCAACCATGCATGCCGGGGCATGTTTTTTTAACAAAAATGCTTGACAAAAAAGTAGCCACTCGTGACTAACTGTGCATATCGACCACTGTCACACCCACCGTGACAAAAGACTTGACGAAATATCTCCCGTTTCCGACCCGTAGAGCTCTTTATATCCAAGGTGATTTACAGAGGTTTGTGGTGATCGCGAGAAAACCCACGGTCACCCTCACCGTAAACGTTAGTAAATTTCCCTCTTTATATCCAGGCGTTTTACAGAGGTTTGTGGCGATCGCGAAAACCCACGGTCACCGTAAACGTTAGTAAATTTAAAAAAAATAGATGGCACAAGATTATATCGAATCTTTGCCGCAGAGCACTCGACTGGGGATGATGTCTCTTGGCCACAGACAGCTTCGAAGCAGGATCCTCTCCCAGGTTGGAGTAGGTTCAGAGGTTCACTGACACTTGCTGTTTGGTGTAACCCTCCTATTTCGGAGTCTGAATCCCCAGTCACTGTGGCAAACCTTCCTTTGTTTCTGCTATCTCCTCTCCTTCTCTCTGTTATTTCAACTTCTCTTCTTTTCCAACCATGCATGCCGGGGCATGTTTTTTTAACAAAAATGCTTGACAAAAAAGTAGCCACTCGTGACTAACTGTGCATATCGACCACTGTCACACCCACCGTGACAAAAGACTTGACGAAATATCTCCCGTTTCCGACCCGTAGAGCTCTTTATATCCAAGGTGATTTACAGAGGTTTGTGGTGATCGCGAGAAAACCCACGGTCACCCTCACCGTAAACGTTAGTAAATTTCCCTCTTTATATCCAGGCGTTTTACAGAGGTTTGTGGCGATCGCGAAAACCCACGGTCACCGTAAACGTTAGTAAATTTTAAAAAAATAGATGGCACAAGATTATATCGAATCTTTGCCGCAGAGCACTCGACTGGGGATGATGTCTCTTGGCCACAGACAGCTTCGAAGCAGGATCCTCTCCCAGGTTGGAGTAGGTTCAGAGGTTCACTGACACTTGCTGTTTGGTGTAACCCTCCTATTTCGGAGTCTGAATCCAGAGTCACTGTGGCAAACCTTCCTTTGTTTCTGCTATCTCCTCTCCTTCTCTCTGTTATTTCAACTTCTCTTCTTTTCCAACCATGCATGCCGGGGCATGTTTTTTTAACAAAAATGCTTGACAAAAAAGTAGCCACTCGTGACTAACTGTGCATATCGACCACTGTCACACCCACCGTGACAAAAGACTTGACGAAATATCTCCCGTTTCCGACCCGTAGAGCTCTTTATATCCAAGGTGATTTACAGAGGTTTGTGGTGATCGCGAGAAAACACACGGTCACCCTCACCGTAAACGTTAGTAAATTTCCCTCTTTATATCCAGGCGTTTTACAGAGGTTTGTGGCGATCGCGAAAACCCACGGTCACCGTAAACGTTAGTAAATTTAAAAAAAATAGATGGCACAAGATTATATCGAATCTTTGCCGCAGAGCACTCGACTGGGGATGATGTCTCTTGGCCACAGACAGCTTCGAAGCAGGATCCTCTCCCAGGTTGGAGTAGGTTCAGAGGTTCACTGACACTTGCTGTTTGGTGTAACCCTCCTATTTCGGAGTCTGAATCCCCAGTCACTGTGGCAAACCTTCCTTTGTTTCTGCTATCTCCTCTCCTTCTCTCTGTTATTTCAACTTCTCTTCTTTTCCAACCATGCATGCCGGGGCATGTTTTTTTAACAAAAATGCTTGACAAAAAAGTAGCCACTCGTGACTAACTGTGCATATCGACCACTGTCACACCCACCGTGACAAAAGACTTGACGAAATATCTCCCGTTTCCGACCCGTAGAGCTCTTTATATCCAAGGTGATTTACAGAGGTTTGTGGTGATCGCGAGAAAACCCACGGTCACCCTCACCGTAAACGTTAGTAAATTTCCCTCTTTATATCCAGGCGTTTTACAGAGGTTTGTGGCGATCGCGAAAACCCACGGTCACCGTAAACGTTAGTAAATTTAAAAAAAATAGATGGCACAAGATTATATCGAATCTTTGCCGCAGAGCACTCGACTGGGGATGATGTCTCTTGGCCACAGACAGCTTCGAAGCAGGATCCTCTCCCAGGTTGGAGTAGGTTCAGAGGTTCACTGACACTTGCTGTTTGGTGTAACCCTCCTATTTCGGAGTCTGAATCCCCAGTCACTGTGGCAAACCTTCCTTTGTTTCTGCTATCTCCTCTCCTTCTCTCTGTTATTTCAACTTCTCTTCTTTTCCAACCATGCATGCCGGGGCATGTTTTTTTAACAAAAATGCTTGACAAAAAAGTAGCCACTCGTGACTAACTGTGCATATCGACCACTGTCACACCCACCGTGACAAAAGACTTGACGAAATATCTCCCGTTTCCGACCCGTAGAGCTCTTTATATCCAAGGTGATTTACAGAGGTTTGTGGTGATCGCGAGAAAACCCACGGTCACCCTCACCGTAAACGTTAGTAAATTTCCCTCTTTATATCCAGGCGTTTTACAGAGGTTTGTGGCGATCGCGAAAACCCACGGTCACCGTAAACGTTAGTAAATTTAAAAAAAATAGATGGCACAAGATTATATCGAATCTTTGCCGCAGAGCACTCGACTAGGGATGATGTCTCTTGGCCACAGACAGCTTCGAAGCAGGATCCTCTCCCAGGTTGGAGTAGGTTCAGAGGTTCACTGACACTTGCTGTTTGGTGTAACCCTCCTATTTCGGAGTCTGAATCCCCAGTCACTGTGGCAAACCTTCCTTTGTTTCTGCTATCTCCTCTCCTTCTCTCTGTTATTTCAACTTCTCTTCTTTTCCAACCATGCATGCCGGGGCATGTTTTTTTAACAAAAATGCTTGACAAAAAAGTAGCCACTCGTGACTAACTGTGCATATCGACCACTGTCACACCCACCGTGACAAAAGACTTGACGAAATATCTCCCGTTTCCGACCCGTAGAGCTCTTTATATCCAAGGTGATTTACAGAGGTTTGTGGTGATCGCGAGAAAACCCACGGTCACCCTCACCGTAAACGTTAGTAAATTTCCCTCTTTATATCCAGGCGTTTTACAGAGGTTTGTGGCGATCGCGAAAACCCACGGTCACCGTAAACGTTAGTAAATTAAAAAAAAATAGATGGCACAAGATTATATCGAATCTTTGCCGCAGAGCACTCGACTGGGGATGATGTCTCTTGGCCACAGACAGCTTCGAAGCAGGATCCTCTCCCAGGTTGGAGTAGGTTCAGAGGTTCACTGACACTTGCTGTTTGGTGTAACCCTCCTATTTCGGAGTCTGAATCCCCAGTCACTGTGGCAAACCTTCCTTTGTTTCTGCTATCTCCTCTCCTTCTCTCTGTTATTTCAACTTCTCTTCTTTTCCAACCATGCATGCCGGGGCATGTTTTTTTAACAAAAATGCTTGACAAAAAAGTAGCCACTCGTGACTAACTGTGCATATCGACCACTGTCACACCCACCGTGACAAAAGACTTGACGAAATATCTCCCGTTTCCGACCCGTAGAGCTCTTTATATCCAAGGTGATTTACAGAGGTTTGTGGTGATCGCGAGAAAACCCACGGTCACCCTCACCGTAAACGTTAGTAAATTTCCCTCTTTATATCCAGGCGTTTTACAGAGGTTTGTGGCGATCGCGAAAACCCACGGTCACCGTAAACGTTAGTAAATTTTAAAAAAATAGATGGCACAAGATTATATCGAATCTTTGCCGCAGAGCACTCGACTGGGGATGATGTCTCTTGGCCATAGACAGCTTCGAAGCAGGATCCTCTCCCAGGTTGGAGTAGGTTCAGAGGTTCACTGACACTTGCTGTTTGGTGTAACCCTCCTATTTCGGAGTCTGAATCCCCAGTCACTGTGGCAAACCTTCCTTTGTTTCTGCTATCTCCTCTCCTTCTCTCTGTTATTTCAACTTCTCTTCTTTTCCAACCATGCATGCCGGGGCATGTTTTTTTAACAAAAATGCTTGACAAAAAAGTAGCCACTCGTGACTAACTGTGCATATCGACCACTGTCACACCCACCGTGACAAAAGACTTGACGAAATATCTCCCGTTTCCGACCCGTAGAGCTCTTTATATCCAAGGTGATTTACAGAGGTTTGTGGTGATCGCGAGAAAACCCACGGTCACCCTCACCGTAAACGTTAGTAAATTTCCCTCTTTATATCCAGGCGTTTTACAGAGGTTTGTGGCGATCGCGAAAACCCACGGTCACCGTAAACGTTAGTAAATTTAAAAAAAATAGATGGCACAAGATTATATCGAATCTTTGCCGCAGAGCACTCGACTGGGGATGATGTCTCTTGGCCACAGACAGCTTCGAAGCAGGATCCTCTCCCAGGTTCGAGTAGGTTCAGAGGTTCACTGACACTTGCTGTTTGGTGTAACCCTCCTATTTCGGAGTCTGAATCCCCAGTCACTGTGGCAAACCTTCCTTTGTTTCTGCTATCTCCTCTCCTTCTCTCTGTTATTTCAACTTCTCTTCTTTTCCAACCATGCATGCCGGGGCATGTTTTTTTAACAAAAATGCTTGACAAAAAAGTAGCCACTCGTGACTAACTGTGCATATCGACCACTGTCACACCCACCGTGACAAAAGACTTGACGAAATATCTCCCGTTTCCGACCCGTAGAGCTCTTTATATCCAAATGATTTACAGAGGTTTGTGGTGATCGCGAGAAAACCCACGGTCACCCTCACCGTAAACGTTAGTAAATTTCCCTCTTTATATCCAGGCGTTTTACAGAGGTTTGTGGCGATCGCGAAAACCCACGGTCACCGTAAACGTTAGTAAATTTAAAAAAAATAGATGGCACAAGATTATATCGAATCTTTGCCGCAGAGCACTCGACTGGGGATGATGTCTCTTGGCCACAGACAGCTTCGAAGCAGGATCCTCTCCCAGGTTGGAGTAGGTTCAGAGGTTCACTGACACTTGCTGTTTGGTGTAACCCTCCTATTTCGGAGTCTGAATCCCCAGTCACTGTGGCAAACCTTCCTTTGTTTCTGCTATCTCCTCTCCTTCTCTCTGTTATTTCAACTTCTCTTCTTTTCCAACCATGCATGCCGGGGCATGTTTTTTTAACACAAATGCTTGACAAAAAAGTAGCCACTCGTGACTAACTGTGCATATCGACCACTGTCACACCCACCGTGACAAAAGACTTGACGAAATATCTCCCGTTTCCGACCCGTAGAGCTCTTTATATCCAAGGTGATTTACAGAGGTTTGTGGTGATCGCGAGAAAACCCACGGTCACCCTCACCGTAAACGTTAGTAAATTTCCCTCTTTATATCCAGGCGTGTTACAGAGGTTTGTGGCGATCGCGAAAACCCACGGTCACCGTAAACGTTAGTAAATTTAAAAAAAATAGATGGCACAAGATTATATCGAATCTTTGCCGCAGAGCACTCGACTGGGGATGATGTCTCTTGGCCACAGACAGCTTCGAAGCAGGATCCTCTCCCAGGTTGGAGTAGGTTCAGAGGTTCACTGACACTTGCTGTTTGGTGTAACCCTCCTATTTCGGAGTCTGAATCCCCAGTCACTGTGGCAAACCTTCCTTTGTTTCTGCTATCTCCTCTCCTTCTCTCTGTTATTTCAACTTCTCTTCTTTTCCAACCATGCATGCCGGGGCATGTTTTTTTTAACAAAAATGCTTGACAAAAAAGTAGCCACTCGTGACTAACTGTGCATATCGACCACTGTCACACCCACCGTGACAAAAGACTTGACGAAATATCTCCCGTTTCCGACCCGTATAGCTCTTTATATCCAAGGTGATTTACAGAGGTTTGTGGTGATCGCGAGAAAACCCACGGTCACCCTCACCGTAAACGTTAGTAAATTTCCCTCTTTATATCCAGGCGTTTTACAGAGGTTTGTGGCGATCGCGAAAACCCACGGTCACCGTAAACGTTAGTAAATTTAAAAAAAATAGATGGCACAAGATTATATCGAATCTTTGCCGCAGAGCACTCGACTGGGGATGATGTCTCTTGGCCACAGACAGCTTCGAAGCAGGATCCTCTCCCAGGTTGGAGTAGGTTCAGAGGTTCACTGACACTTGCTGTTTGGTGTAACCCTCCTATTTCGGAGTCTGAATCCCCAGTCACTGTGGCAAACCTTCCTTTGTTTCTGCTATCTCCTCTCCTTCTCTCTGTTATTTCAACTTCTCTTCTTTTCCAACCATGCATGCCGGGGCATGTTTTTTTAACAAAAATGCTTGACAAAAAAGTAGCCACTCGTGACTAACTGTGCATATCGACCACTGTCACACCCACCGTGACAAAAGACTTGACGAAATATCTCCCGTTTCCGACCCGTAGAGCTCTTTATATCCAAGGTGATTTACAGAGGTTTGTGGTGATCGCGAGAAAACCCACGGTCACCCTCACCGTAAACGTTAGTAAATTTCCCTCTTTATATCCAGGCGTTTTACAGAGGTTTGTGGCGATCGCGAAAACCCACGGTCACCGTAAACGTTAGTAAATTTAAAAAAAATAGATGGCACAAGATTATATCGAATCTTTGCCGCAGAGCACTCGACTGGGGATGATGTCTCTTGGCCACAGACAGCTTCGAAGCAGGATCCTCTCCCAGGTTGGAGTAGGTTCAGAGGTTCACTGACACTTGCTGTTTGGTGTAACCCTCCTATTTCGGAGTCTGAATCCCCAGTCACTGTGGCAAACCTTCCTTTGTTTCTGCTATCTCCTCTCCTTCTCTCTGTTATTTCAACTTCTCTTCTTTTCCAACCATGCATGCCGGGGCATGTTTTTTTAACAAAAATGCTTGACAAAAAAGTAGCCACTCGTGACTAACTGTGCATATCGACCACTGTCACACCCACCGTGACAAAAGACTTGACGAAATATCTCCCGTTTCCGACCCGTAGAGCTCTTTATATCCAAGGTGATTTACAGAGGTTTGTGGTGATCGCGAGAAAACCCACGGTCACCCTCACCGTAAACGTTAGTAAATTTCCCTCTTTATATCCAGGCGTTTTACAGAGGTTTGTGGCGATCGCGAAAACCCACGGTCACCGTAAACGTTAGTAAATTTAAAAAAAATAGATGGCACAAGATTATATCGAATCTTTGCCGCAGAGCACTCGACTGGGGATGATGTCTCTTGGCCACAGACAGCTTCGAAGCAGGATCCTCTCCCAGGTTCGAGTAGGTTCAGAGGTTCACTGACACTTGCTGTTTGGTGTAACCCTCCTATTTCGGAGTCTGAATCCCCAGTCACTGTGGCAAACCTTCCTTTGTTTCTGCTATCTCCTCTCCTTCTCTCTGTTATTTCAACTTCTCTTCTTTTCCAACCATGCATGCCGGGGCATGTTTTTTTAACAAAAATGCTTGACAAAAAAGTAGCCACTCGTGACTAACTGTGCATATCGACCACTGTCACACCCACCGTGACAAAAGACTTGACGAAATATCTCCCGTTTCCGACCCGTAGAGCTCTTTATATCCAAGGTGATTTACAGAGGTTTGTGGTGATCGCGAGAAAACCCACGGTCACCCTCACCGTAAACGTTAGTAAATTTCCCTCTTTATATCCAGACGTTTTACAGAGGTTTGTGGCGATCGCGAAAACCCACGGTCACCGTAAACGTTAGTAAATTTAAAAAAAATAGATGGCACAAGATTATATCGAATCTTTGCCGCAGAGCACTCGACTGGGGATGATGTCTCTTGGCCACAGACAGCTTCGAAGCAGGATCCTCTCCCAGGTTGGAGTAGGTTCAGAGGTTCACTGACACTTGCTGTTTGGTGTAACCCTCCTATTTCGGAGTCTGAATCCCCAGTCACTGTGGCAAACCTTCCTTTGTTTCTGCTATCTCCTCTCCTTCTCTCTGTTATTTCAACTTCTCTTCTTTTCCAACCATGCATGCCGGGGCATGTTTTTTTAACAAAAATGCTTGACAAAAAAGTAGCCACTCGTGACTAACTGTGCATATCGACCACTGTCACACCCACCGTGACAAAAGACTTGACGAAATATCTCCCGTTTCCGACCCGTAGAGCTCTTTATATCCAAGGTGATTTACAGAGGTTTGTGGTGATCGCGAGAAAACCAACGGTCACCCTCACCGTAAACGTTAGTAAATTTCCCTCTTTATATCCAGGCGTTTTACAGAGGTTTGTGGCGATCGCGAAAACCCACGGTCACCGTAAACGTTAGTAAATTTAAAAAAAATAGATGGCACAAGATTATATCGAATCTTTGCCGCAGAGCACTCGACTGGGGATGATGTCTCTTGGCCACAGACAGCTTCGAAGCAGGATCCTCTCCCAGGTTGGAGTAGGTTCAGAGGTTCACTGACACTTGCTGTTTGGTGTAACCCTCCTATTTCGGAGTCTGAATCCCCAGTCACTGTGGCAAACCTTCCTTTGTTTCTGCTATCTCCTCTCCTTCTCTCTGTTATTTCAACTTCTTTTCCAACCATGCATGCCGGGGCATGTTTTTTTAACAAAAATGCTTGACAAAAAAGTAGCCACTCGTGACTAACTGTGCATATCGACCACTGTCACACCCACCGTGACAAAAGACTTGACGAAATATCTCCCGTTTCCGACCCGTAGAGCTCTTTATATCCAAGGTGATTTACAGAGGTTTGTGGTGATCGCGAGAAAACCCACGGTCACCCTCACCGTAAACGTTAGTAAATTTCCCTCTTTATATCCAGGCGTTTTACAGAGGTTTGTGGCGATCGCGAAAACCCACGGTCACCGTAAACGTTAGTAAATTTTAAAAAAATAGATGGCACAAGATTATATCGAATCTTTGCCGCAGAGCACTCGACTGGGGATGATGTCTCTTGGCCACAGACAGCTTCGAAGCAGGATCCTCTCCCAGGTTGGAGTAGGTTCAGAGGTTCACTGACACTTGCTGTTTGGTGTAACCCTCCTATTTCGGAGTCTGAATCCCCAGTCACTGTGGCAAACCTTCCTTTGTTTCTGCTATCTCCTCTCCTTCTCTCTGTTATTTCAACTTCTCTTCTTTTCCAACCATGCATGCCGGGGCATGTTTTTTTAACAAAAATGCTTGACAAAAAAGTAGCCACTCGTGACTAACTGTGCATATCGACCACTGTCACACCCACCGTGACAAAAGACTTGACGAAATATCTCCCGTTTCCGACCCGTAGAGCTCTTTATATCCAAGGTGATTTACAGAGGTTTGTGGTGATCGCGAGAAAACCCACGGTCACCCTCACCGTAAACGTTAGTAAATTTCCCTCTTTATATCCAGGCGTTTTACAGAGGTTTGTGGCGATCGCGAGAAAACCCACGGTCACCCTCACCGTAAACGTTAGTAAATTTCCCTCTTTATATCCAGGCGTTTTACAGAGGTTTGTGGCGATCGCGAAAACCCACGGTCACCGTAAACGTTAGTAAATTTAAAAAAAATAGATGGCACAAGATTATATCGAATCTTTGCCGCAGAGCACTCGACTGGGGATGATGTCCCTTGGCCACAGACAGCTTCGAAGCAGGATCCTCTCCCAGGTTGGAGTAGGTTCAGAGGTTCACTGACACTTGCTGTTTGGTGTAACCCTCCTATTTCGGAGTCTGAATCCCCAGTCACTGTGGCAAACCTTCCTTTGTTTCTGCTATCTCCTCTCCTGCTCTCTGTTATTTCAACTTCTCTTCTTTTCCAACCATGCATGCCGGGGCATGTTTTTTTTAACAAAAATGCTTGACAAAAAAGTAGCCACTCGTGACTAACTGTGCATATCGACCACTGTCACACCCACCGTGACAAAAGACTTGACGAAATATCTCCCGTTTCCGACCCGTAGAGCTCTTTATATCCAAGGTGATTTACAGAGGTTTGTGGTGATCGCGAGAAAACCCACGGTCACCCTCACCGTAAACGTTAGTAAATTTCCCTCTTTATATCCAGGCGTTTTACAGAGGTTTGTGGCGATCGCGAAAACCCACGGTCACCGTAAACGTTAGTAAATTTTTAAAAAATATATGGCACAAGATTATATCAAAACTTTTGCCGCAGAGCACTCGACTGGGGGTGATGTCTCTTGGCCACAGGCAACTTCGAAACAGGTTCCTCGCCCAGGTTGGTGTAGGTTCAGAGGTTCACGGACACTTGCTGTTTAGTGTAACCACGCTTATTTCGGAGTCTGAATCCCCAGTCGCGGTGGCAAACCTTCCTTTCTTTCTGCTAACTCCTCTCCTTCTCTGTTATTTCAACTTCTCTTCTTTTCCAGTCATGCCCCCCCCCACCGTGACAAAAGACTTGACGAAATATCTCCCGTTTCCGCCCAGTAGAGCTCTTTATATCCAAGGTGATTTACAGAGGTTTGTGGTGATCGCGAAAAAACCCACGGTCACCGTAAACGTTGGTAAATTTCCCTCTTTATATCCAGGCGTTTTACAGAGGTTTGTGGTGATCGCGAAAACCCACGGTCACCGTAAACGTTAGTAAATTTCCCTCTTTATAACCAGGCGTTTTACAGAGGTTTGTGGTGATCGCGAAAACCAACGATCACCGTAAACGTTAGTAAATTTTTAAAAAATAGATGGCACAAGATTATATCAAAACTTTAGCTGCAGAGCACTCGACTGGGGGTGATATCTCTTGGCCACAGGCAACTTCGAAACAGGTTCCTCGTCCAGGTTGGTGTAGGTTCAGAGGTTCACGGACACTTGCTGTTTAGTGTAACCACGCTTATTTCGGAGTCTGAATCCCCAGTCGCTGTGGCAAGCCTTCCTTTCTTTCTGCTATCTCCTCTCCTTCTCTCTGTTATTTCAACTTCTCTTCTTTTCCAACCATGCATGCCGGGGCATGTTTTTTTAACAAAAATGCTTGACAAAAAAGTAGCCTCTCGTGACTAACTGCATATCGACCACTGTCACACCCACCGTGACAAAAGACTTGACGAAATATCTCCCGTTTCCGACCCGTAGAGCTCTTTATATCCAAGGTGATTTACAGAGGTTTGTGGTGATCGCGAGAAAACCCACGGTCACCCCCACCGTAAACGTTAGTAAATTTCCCTCCTTATATCCAGGCGTTTTACAGAGGTTTGTGGTGATCGCGAAAACCCACGGTCACCGTGAACGTTAGTAAATTTTTAAAAAATATATGGCACAAGATTATATCAAAACTTTTGCCGCAGAGCACTCGACTGGGGGTGATGTCTCTTGGCCACAGGCAACTTCGAAACTGGTTCCTCGCCCAGGTTTGTGTAGGTTCAGAGGTTCACGGACACTTGCTGTTTAGTGTAACCACGCTTATCTCGGAGTCTGAATCCCCTGTCGCTGTGGCAAACCTTCCTTTCTTTCTGCTATCTTCTCTCCTTCTCTCTGTTATTTCAACTTCTCTTCTTTTCCAACCATGCATTCTGGGGCATTCTTTTTTAACAAAAATGCTTGACAAAAAAGTAGCCACTCGTGAGACTAACTGCATATCGACCACTGTCACACCCACCGTGACAAAAGACTTGACGAAATATCTCCCGTTTCCGACCCGTAGAGCTCTTTATATCCAAGGTGATTTACAGAGGTTTGTGGTGATCGCGAGAAAACCCACGGTCACCCTCACCGTAAACGTTAGTAAATTTACCTCCTTATATCCAGGCGTTTTACAGAGGTTTGTGGTGATCGCGGAAACCCACGGTCACCGTAAACGTTAGTAAATTTCTAAAAAATAGATGGCACAAGATTATATCAAAACTTTTGCCGCAGAGCACTCGACTGGGGGTGATGTCTCTTGGCCACAGGCAACTTCGAAACAGGTTCCTCGCCCAGGTTGGTGTAGGTTCAGAGGTTCACGGACACTTGCTGTTTAGTGTAACCACAATTATTGCGGAGTCTGAATCCCCAGTCGCTGTGGCAAACCTTCCTTTCTTTCTGCTATCTCCTCTCCTTCTCTCTGTTATTTCCACTTCTCTTCTTCTCCAACCATGCATGCCGGGGCGTGTTTTTTTTAAATAAAATGCTTGACAAAAAAGTAGCCACTCGTGACTAACTGCATATCTCGACCACTGTCACACCCACCGTGACAAAAGACTTGACGAAATATCTCCCGTTTCCGACCCGTAGAGCTCTTTATATCCAAGGTGATTTACAGAGGTTTGTGGTGATCGCGAGAAAACCCACGGTCACCCTCACCGTAAACGTTAGTAAATTTCCCTCTTTATATCCAGGCGTTTTACAGAGGTTTGTGGCGATCGCGAAAACCCACGGTCACCGTAAACGTTAGTAAATTTTTAAAAAATATATGGCACAAGATTATATCAAAACTTTTGCCGCAGAGCACTCGACTGGGGGTGATGTCTCTTGGCCACAGGCAACTTCGAAACAGGTTCCTCGCCCAGGTTGGTGTAGGTTCAGAGGTTCACGGACACTTGCTGTTTAGTGTAACCACGCTTATTTCGGAGTCTGAATCCCCAGTCGCGGTGGCAAACCTTCCTTTCTTTCTGCTAACTCCTCTCCTTCTCTGTTATTTCAACTTCTCTTCTTTTCCAGTCATGCCCCCACCCACCGTGACAAAAGACTTGACGAAATATCTCCCGTTTCCGCCCAGTAGAGCTCTTTATATCCAAGGTGATTTACAGAGGTTTGTGGTGATCGCGAAAAAACCCACGGTCACCGTAAACGTTGGTAAATTTCCCTCTTTATATCCAGGCGTTTTACAGAGGTTTGTGGTGATCGCGAAAACCCACGGTCACCGTAAACGTTAGTAAATTTCCCTCTTTATAACCAGGCGTTTTACAGAGGTTTGTGGTGATCGCGAAAACCAACGATCACCGTAAACGTTAGTAAATTTTTAAAAAATAGATGGCACAAGATTATATCAAAACTTTAGCTGCAGAGCACTCGACTGGGGGTGATGTCTCTTGGCCACAGGCAACTTCAAAGCAGGTTCCTCGCCCAGTTTGGTGTAAGTTTAGAGGTTCACGGACACTTGCTGTTTAGTGTAACCACGCTTATTTCGGAGTCTGAATCCCCAATTGCTCTGGCAAACCTTCCTTTCTTTCTGCTATCTCCTCTCCTTCTCTCTGTTATTTCAACTTCTCTTCTTTTCCAACCATGCATGCCGGGGCATGTTATTATAACAAAAATGCTTGACAAAAAAGCAGCCACTCGTGACTAACTGCATATCTTGACCACTGTCACACCCACCGTGACAAAAGACTTGACGAAATATCTCCCGTTTCCGACCCGTAGAGCTCTTTATATCCAAGGTGATTTACAGAGGTTTGTGGTGATCGCGAGAAAACCCACGGTCACCCTCACCGTAAACGTTAGTAAATTTTCCTCCTTATATCCAGGCGTTTTACAGAGGTTTGTGGTGATCGCGGAAACCCACGGTCACCGTAAACGTTAGTAAATTTCTAAAAAATAGATGGCACAAGATTATATCAAAACTTTTGCCGCAGAGCACTCGACTGGGGGTGATGTCTCTTGGCCACAGGCAACTTCGAAACAGGTTCCTCGCCCAGGTTGGTGTAGGTTCAGAGGTTCACGGACACTTGCTGTTTAGTGTAACCACAATTATTGCGGAATCTGAATCCCCAGTCGCTGTGGCAAACCTTCCTTTCTTTCTGCTATCTCCTCTCCTTCTCTCTGGTATTTCAACTTCTCTTCTTCTCCAACCATGCATGCCGGGGCATGTTTTTTTAACAAAAATGCTTGACAAAAAAGTAGCCTCTCGTGACTAACTGCATATCGACCACTGTCACACCCACCTTGACAAAAGACTTGACGAAATATCTCCCGTTTCCGACCCGTAGAGCTCTTTATATCCAAGGTGATTTACAGAGGTTTGTGGTGATCGCGAGAAAACCCACGATCACCCTAACCGTAAACGTTAGTAAATTTCCCTCCTTATATCCAGGCGTTTTACAGAGGTTTGTGGTGATCGCGAAAACCCACGGTCACCGTAAACGTTAGTAAATTTTTAAAAAATAGATGGCACAAGATTATATCAAAATGTTTGCCGCAGAGCACTCGACTGGGGGTGATATCTCTTGGCCACAGGCAACTTCGAAACAGGTTCCTCGCCCAGGTTGGTGTAGGTCCAGAGGTTCACGGACACTTGCTGTTTAGTGTAACCACAATTATTGCGGAGTCTGAATCCCCAGTCGCTGTGGCAAACCTTCCTTTCTTTCTGCTATCTCCTCTCCTTCTCTCTGTTATTTCAACTTCTCTTCTTTTCCAACCATGCATGCCGGGGCATGTTTTTTTAACAAAAATGCTTGACAAAAAAGTAGCCTCTCGTGACTAACTGCATATCGACCACAGTCACACCCACCGTGACAAAAGACTTGACGAAATATCTCCCGTTTCCGACCCGTAGAGCTCTTTATATCCAAGGTGATTTACAGAGGTTTGTGGTGATCGCGAGAAAACCCGCGGTCACCCTCACCGTAAACGTTAGTAAATTTCCCTCCTTATATGAAGGCGTTTTACAGAGGTTTGTGGTGATCGCGAAAACCCACGGTCACCGTAAACGTTAGTAAATTATTAAAAAATAGATGGCACAAGAATATATCAAAACTTTTGCCGCAGAGCACTCGACTGGGGGTGATGTCTCTTGGCCACAGGCAACTTCGAAACAGGTTCCTCGCCCAGGTTGATGTAGGTTCAGAGGTTCACGGACACTTGCTGTTTAGTGTAACAACGCTTATTTCGGAGTCTGAATCCCCAGTCGCTGTGGCAAACCTTCCTTTCTTTCTGCTATCTCCTCTCCTTCTCTCTGTTATTTCAACTTCTCTTCTTTTCCAACCATGCATGCCGGGGCATGTTTTTTTTAACAAAAATGCTTGACAAAAAAGTAGCCACTCGTGACTAACTGCATATCGACCACTGTCACACCCACCGTGACAAAAGACTTGACGAAATATCTCCCGTTTCCGACCCGTAGAGCTCTTTATATCCAAGGTGATTTACAGAGGTTTGTGGTGATCGCGAGAAAACCCCCGGTCACCCCCACCGTAAACGTTAGTAAATTTCCCTCCTTATATCGAGGCGTTTTACAGAGGTTTGTGGTGATCGCGAAAACCCACGGTCACCGTGAACGTTAGTAAATTTTAAAAAAATAGATGGCACAAGATTATATCAAAACTTTTGCCGCAGAGCACTCGACTGGGGGTGATGTCTCTTGGCCACAGGCAACTTCGAAACAGGTTCCTCGCCCAGGTTGGTGTAGGTTCAGAGGTTCACGGACACTTGCTGTTTAGTGTAACCACGCTTATTTCGGAGTCTGAATCCCCAGTCGCTGTGGCAAACCTTCCTTTCTTTTTGCTATCTCCTCTACTTCTCTCTGTTATTTCAACTTCTCTTCTTTTCCAACCATGCATGCCGGGGCATGTTTTTTTAACAAAAATGCTTGACAAAAAAGTAGCCACTCGTGACTAACTGCATATCGACCACTGTCACACCCACCGTGACAAAAGACTTGACGAAATATCTCCCGTTTCCGACCCGTAGAGCTCTTTATATCCAAGGTGATTTACCGAGGTTTGTGGTGATCGCGAGAAAACCCATGGTCACCCTCACCGTAAACGTTAGTAAATTTCCCTCCTTATATCCAGGCGTTTTACAGAGGTTTGTGGAGATCGCGAAAACCCACGGTCTCCGTAAACGTTAGTAAATTTTTAAAAAATAGATGGCACAAGATTATATCAAAACTTTTGCCGCAGAGCACTCGACTGGGGGTGATGTCTCTTGGCCACAGGCAACTTCGAAACAGGTTCCTCGTCCAGGTTGGTGTAGGTTCAGAGGTTCACGGACACTTGCTGTTTAGTGTAACCACGCTTATTTCGGAGTCTGAATCCCCAGTCGCTGTGGCAAACCTTCCTTTCTTTCTGCTAACTCCTCTCCTTCTCTGTTATTTCAACTTCTCTTCTTTTCCAGTCATTCCCCCCCCCCACCGTGACAAAAGACTTGACGAAATATCTCCCGTTTCCGACCAGTAGAGCTCTTTATATCCAAGGTGATTTACAGAGGTTTGTGGTGATCGCGAAAAAACCCACGGTCACCGTAAACGTTGGTAAATTTCCCTCTTTATATCCAGGCGTTTTACAGAGGTTTGTGGTGATCGCGAAAACCAACGATCACAGTAAACGTTAGTAAATTTTTAAAAAATAGATGGCACAAGATTATATCAAAACTTTAGCTGCAGAGCACTCGACTGGGGGTGATGTCTCTTGGCCACAGGCAACTTCAAAGCAGGTTCCTCGCCCAGTTTTGTGTAGGTTTAGAGGTTCACGGACACTTGCTGTTTAGTGTAACAACGCTTATTTCGGAGTCTGAATCCCCAATTGCTCTGGCAAACCTTCCTTTCTTTCTGCTATCTCCTCTCCTTCTCTCTGTTATTTCAACTTCTCTTCTTTTCCAACCATGCATGCCGGGGCATGTTATTATAACAAAAATGCTTGACAAAAAAGCAGCCACTCGTGACTAACTGCATATCGTCCACTGTCACACCCACCGTGACAAAAGACTTGACGAAATATCTCCCGTTTCCGACCCGTAGAGCTCTTTTTATCAAAGGTGATTTACAGAGGTTTGTGGTGATCGCGACAAAACCCACAGTCACCGTAAACGTTAGTAAATTTCTCTCTTTATATCAAGGTGTTTTACAGAGGTTTGTGGTGATCGCGAAAACCCACGGTCACCGTAAACGTTAGTAAATTTTTTAAAAATAAATGGCACAAGATTATATCAAAACTTTAGCTGCAGAGATCGGTTACTAGGAAGCCAGCTTATTTGGTTGTATTAAGGCAAGCATCGCTTTGTTGGACGCTGGGGGATGCGAAGCCCTAGCGGTACAACCAATACTTCCAATCACTCTCACACCCAGGAAGAGTATGGCCCTTGGCCTTCATATTCTGAACGGGATCTGAAACCGCTTGACGGGGCAGTATCCCATGAATAGCCATGGTGGCGAAGACAAGCCTGTGGCCGCAGACTCAAGCCCCTCAAAGCCTGGGTATGCAGACTCGTTGCACCAGTAACAAGAGAGAAACTGAAGCAAAACGAGATGGGTGTCTATGTGTACCACATAGTCACCCTGGCAAACCCTCCAGACCCTAAATAAAAATAAAAAAAGCCAGCTTATCAGATAGGACAACTTTAAAAATCCGAGCGCACCCGGTCCATTTTGTAATGCGAACTCACCTTATCACAATCAATATGTGGAGTGATCGTATTACGGGTGCCTATGTAGTTCGTGAGTCGTATGAACATTTACTGAACACGGCGCAATCATCAGGAGTCAGAAACCGAACCAAAGCTCGATCTACAGACGCTGAACAAACCATCGGTGGCGAGCTGATATTCACATCTGTTTTGTGCGGATCTTGCGTGATGTTAAAAATCGAATCACGATGCAGGCCAAAACTCACATATTAGTTCGTGAGTCGTATGCACATTTACTGGACACGGCGCAATCATCAGAAGTCAGCAACCGAACCAATGCTCGATCTACAGACGCTGAACGATGCGAGCTGATAATCAAATCTGTTCAGGGCGGTCCTTGCGTAATGTGAAAAATTGAATCACGAAGCAGGCCAAAACTCACACAATATTTATCAAAATTATCTAGCAAGCTCAGTTACTAGGAAGCCAGCTTATCAGATATGACTAGTGTAAAAATCCGAGCGCACCCGGTCCATTTTGTAATGCGAACTCACCTTATCACAATCAATATGTGGAGTGATCGTATTACGAGCGCCTATGTAGTTCGTGAGTCGTATGCACATTTAATGGACACGGCGCAATCATCAGAAGTCAGAAACCGAACCAATGATCGATCTACAGACGCTGGACGATGCGAGCTGATAATTACATCTGTTTAGGGCGGTCCTTGCGTAATGTGAAAAATTGAATCACGAAGCAGGCCAAAACTCACACAATATTTATCAAAATGATCTAGCAAGCTCGGTTACTAGGAAGCCAGCTTATCAGATATGACTAGTGTAAAAATCCGAGCGCACCCTGTCCATTTTGTAATGCGAACTCCCCTTATCACAATCAATATGTGGAGTGATCGTATTGCGGGCGCCTATGTAGTTCGTGAGTCGTATGCACATTTACTGGATACGTCGCAATCATCAGAAGTCAGAAACCGAACCAATGCTCGATCTACAGACGCTGAACAAACCATCGGTGGCGAGCTGATAAACACATCTGTTTCGGGCGGATCTTGCGTGATGTTAAAAATTGAATCACGATGCAGGCCAAAACTCACATATTAATTCTCAAAATTACATAGCAAGCTCGGTTACTAGGAAGCCTGCTTATCAGATATGACTAGTTTAAAAATCCGAGCGCACCCGGTGCATTTTGTATTGCGAACTCACCTTATCATAATCAATGTGTGGAGTGATCGTATTACGGGTGCCCATATAGTTCGTGAGTCATATGCACATTTACTGGACACGGCGCAATCATAAGAAGTCAAAAACCGAACCAATGCTCGATCTACAGACGCTGAACAAACCATCGGTGGCGAGCTGATAATCACATCTGTTTCGGGCGGATCTTGCGTGATGTTAAAAATCGAATCACGATGCAGGCCAAAACTCACATATTAGTTCGCAAAATTATCTAGCAAGCTCGGTTACTAGGATGCCTGCTTATCAGATATGACTAGTTTAAAAATCCGAGCGCACCCGGTGCATTTTGTAAAGCGAACTCACCTTATCACGATCAATGTGTAGAGTGATCGTATTACGGTTGCCTATGTAGTTCGTGAGTCGTATGCACATTTACTGGACACGGCGCAATCATCAGAAGTCAGAAACCGAACAAATGCTCGATCTACAGACGCTAAACAAACCATCGGTGGCGAGCTGATAATCACATCTGTTTCGGGCGGATCTTGCGTGATGTTAAAAATCGAATCACGATGCAGGCCAAAACTCACATATTAGTTCGCAAAATTATCTAGCAAGCTCGGTTACTAGGAAGACTGCTTATCAGATATGAGTAGTTTAAAAATCCGAGCGCACCCGGTGCATTTTGTAATGCGAACTCACCTTATCACGATCAATATGTGGAGTGATCGTATTACGGGCACCTCTGTAGTTCGTGATTCAAATGCACATTTACTGGACACGGCGCAATCATCAGAAGTCAGACACCGAACCAATGCTCGATCTACAGACGCTGAACAAACCATCGGTGGCGAGCTGATAATCACATCTGTTTCTGGCGGATCTTGCGTGATGTTAAAAATCGAATCACGATGCAAGCCAAAACTCACATATTAGTTCGCAAAATTATCTAGCAAGCTCGGTTACTAGGAAGACTGCTTATCAGATATGAGTAGTTTAAAAATCCGAGCGCACCCGGTGCATTTTGTAATGCGAACTCACCTTATCACGATCAATATGTGGAGTGATCGTATTACGGGCACCTATGTAGTTCGTGAGTCGTATGCACATTTACTGGACATGCCGCAATCATCAGAAGTCAGACACCGAACCAATGCTCGATCTACAGACGCTGAACGATGCGAGCTGATAATCACATCTGTTTACGGCGGTCCTTCCGTAATGTTAAAAATTAAATCCACGATGCAGGCCAAAAATCACACATTATTTCTCAAAATTATCTAGCAAGCTCGGTTACCAGGAAGCCAGCTTATCAGATATGACTAGTTTGAAAATCCGAGCGCACCCGGTCCATTTTGCAATGCGAACTCACCTTATCACGATCAATATGTGGAGTGATCGTATTACGGGCACCTATGTAGTTCGTGAGTCGTATGCACATTTACTGGACACGGCGCAATGATAAGAAGTCAGAAACCGAACAAATGCTCGATCTACAGACGCTGAACAAACCATCGGTGGCGAGCTGATAATCACATCTGTTTCGGGCGGATCTTGCGTGATGTTAAATATCGAATCACGATGCAGGCCAAAACTCACACATTATTTCTCAAAATTATCTAGCAAGCTCGGTTACTAGGAAGTCAGCTTATCAGATATAACAACTTTTAAAATCCGAGCATACCCGGTCCATTTTGTAATGCGAACTGACCTTATCACAATCAATATGTGTAGTCATCGTATTACGGGCGCCTATTTATTTCGTGAGTCGTATGCACATTTATGGACACGGCGCAATCATCAGAAGTCAGCAACCGAACCAATGCTCGATCTACAGACGTTGATCGATGCGAGCTGATAATCACATCTGTTTACGGCGGTCCTTGCACAATGTTAAAAATTGAATCACGATGCAGGCCAAAAATCACACATCATTTCTCAAAATGATCTAGCAAGCTCGGTTACAAGGAAGCCAGCTTATCAGATATGACTAGTTTGAAAATCCGAGCGCACCCGGTCCATTTTGTAATGCGAACTCACTTTATCGCAATCAATATGTGAAGTCATCGTATTACGGGCGCTTATGTAGTTCGTGAGTCGTATGCACATTTACTGGACACGGCGCAATGATCAGAAGTCAGAAACCGAACAAATGCTCGATCTACAGACGCTGAACAAACCATCGGTGGCGAGCTGATAATCACATCTGTTTCGGGCGGATCTTGCGTGATGTTAAATATCGAATCACGATGCAGGCCAAAACTCACATATTAGTTCGCAAAATTATCTAGCAAGCTCGGTTACTAGGAAGACTGCTTATCAGATATGAGTAGTTTAAAAATCTGAGCGCACCCGGTGCATTTTGTAATGCGAACTCACCTTATCACGATCAATATGTGGAGTGATCGTATTACGGGCACCTATGTAGTTCGTGAGTCGTATGCACATTTACTGGACACGGCGCAATGATCAGAAGTCAGAAACCGAACAAATGCTCGATCTACAGACGCTGAACAAACCATCGGTGGCGAGCTGATAATCACATCTGTTTCGGGCGGATCTTGCGTGATGTTAAAAATCGAATCACGATGCAGGCCAAAACTCACATATTAGTTCGCAAAATTATCTAGCAAGCTCGGTTACTAGGATGCCTGCTTATCAGATATGACTAGTTTAAAAATCCGAGCGCACCCGGTGCATTTTGTAAAGCGAACTCACCTTATCACGATCAATGTGTAGAGTGATCGTATTACGGTTGCCTATGTAGTTCGTGAGTCGTATGCACATTTACTGGACATGGCGCAATCATCAGAAGTCAGAAACCGAACAAATGCTCGATCTACACACGCTAAACAAACCATCGGTGGCGAGCTGATAATCACATCTGTTTCGGGCGGATCTTGCGTGATGTTAAAAATCGAATCACGATGCAGGCCAAAACTCACATATTAGTTCGCAAAATTATCTAGCAAGCTCGGTTACTAGGAAGACTGCTTATCAGATATGAGTAGTTTAAAAATCCGAGCGCACCCGGTGCATTTTGTAATGCGAACTCACCTTATCACGATCAATATGTGGAGTGATCGTATTACGGGCACCTCTGTAGTTCGTGATTCGTATGCACATTTACTGGACACGGCGCAATCATCAGAAGTCAGACACCGAACCAATGCTCGATCTACAGACGCTGAAGAAACCATCGGTGGCGAGCTGATAATCACATCTGTTTCTGGCGGATCTTGCGTGATGTTAAAAATCGAATCACGATGCAAGCCAAAACTCACATATTAGTTCGCAAAATTATCTAGCAAGCTCGGTTACCAGGAAGCCAGCTTATCAGATATGACTAGTTTGAAAATCCGAGCGCACCCGGTCCATTTTGCAATGCGAACTCACCTTATCACGATCAATATGTGGAGTGATCGTATTACGGGCACCTATGTAGTTCGTGATTCAAATGCAAATTTACTGGACACGGCGCAATGATCAGAAGTCAGAAACCGAACAAATGCTCGATCTACAGACGCTGAACAAACCATCGGTGGCGAGCTGATAATCACATCTGTTTCGGGCGGATCTTGCGTGATGTTAAATATCGAATCACGATGCAGGCCAAAACTCACACATTATTTATCAAAATTATCTAGCAAGCTCGGTTACTAGGAAGTCAGCTTATCAGATATAACAACTTTTAAAATCCGAGCATACCCGGTCCATTTTGTAATGCGAACTGACCTTATCACAATCAATATGTGTAGTCATCGTATTACGGGCGCCTATTTATTTCGTGAGTCGTATGCACATTTATGGACACGGCGCAATCATCAGAAGTCAGCAACCGAACCAATGCTCGATCTACAGACGCTGATCGATGCGAGCTGATAATCACATCTGTTTACGGCGGTCCTTGCACAATGTTAAAAATTGAATCACGATGCAGGCCAAAAATCACACATTATTTCTCAAAATGATCTAGCAAGCTCGGTTACAAGGAAGCCAGCTTATCAGATATGACTAGTTTGAAAATCCGAGCGCACCCGGTCCATTTTGTAATGCGAACTCACTTTATCGCAATCAATATGTGAAGTCATCGTATTACGGGCGCTTATGTAGTTCGTGAGTCGTATGCACATTTACTGGACACGGCGCAATGATCAGAAGTCAGAAACCGAACAAATGCTCGATCTACAGACGCTGAACAAACCATCGGTGGCGAGCTGATAATCACATCTGTTTCGGGCGGATCTTGCGTGATGTTAAATATCGAATCACGATGCAGGCCAAAACTCACATATTAGTTCGCAAAATTATCTAGCAAGCTCGGTTACTAGGAAGACTGCTTATCAGATATGAGTAGTTTAAAAATCTGAGCGCACCCGGTGCATTTTGTAATGCGAACTCACCTTATCACGATCAATATGTGGAGTGATCGTATTACGGGCACCTATGTAGTTCGTGAGTCGTATGCACATTTACTGGACACGGCGCAATGATCAGAAGTCAGAAACCGAACAAATGCTCGATCTACAGACGCTGAACAAACCATCGGTGGCGAGCTGATAATCACATCTGTTTCGGGCGGATCTTGCGTGATGTTAAAAATCGAATCACGATGCAGGCCAAAACTCACATATTAGTTCGCAAAATTATCTAGCAAGCTCGGTTACTAGGATGCCTGCTTATCAGATATGACTAGTTTAAAAATCCGAGCGCACCCGGTGCATTTTGTAAAGCGAACTCACCTTATCACGATCAATGTGTAGAGTGATCGTATTACGGTTGCCTATGTAGTTCGTGAGTCGTATGCACATTTACTGGACACGGCGCAATCATCAGAAGTCAGAAACCGAATAAATGCTCGATCTACAGACGCTAAACAAACCATCGGTGGCGAGCTGATAATCACATCTGTTTCGGGCGGATCTTGCGTGATGTTAAAAATCGAATCACGATGCAGGCCAAAACTCACATATTAGTTCGCAAAATTATCTAGCAAGCTCGGTTACTAGGAAGACTGCTTATCAGATATGAGTAGTTTAAAAATCCGAGCGCACCCGGTGCATTTTGTAATGCGAACTCACCTTATCACGATCAATATGTGGAGTGATCGTATTACGGGCACCTCTGTAGTTCGTGATTCGTATGCACATTTACTGGACACGGCGCAATCATCAGAAGTCAGACACCGAACCAATGCTCGATCTACAGACGCTGAACAAACCATCGGTGGCGAGCTGATAATCACATCTGTTTCTGGCGGATCTTGCGTGATGTTAAAAATCGAATCACGATGCAAGCCAAAACTCACATATTAGTTTGCAAAATTATCTAGCAAGCTCGGTTACTAGGAAGACTGCTTATCAGATATGAGTAGTTTAAAAATCCGAGCGCACCCGGTGCATTTTGTAATGCGAACTCACCTTATCACGATCAATATGTGGAGTGATCGTATTACGGGCACCTATGTAGTTCGTGAGTCGTATGCACATTTACTGGACATGCCGCAATCATCAGAAGTCAGACACCGAACCAATGCTCGATCTACAGACGCTGAACGATGCGAGCTGATAATCACATCTGTTTACGGCGGTCCTTCCGTAATGTTAAAAATTAAATCCACGATGCAGGCCAAAAATCACACATTATTTCTCAAAATTATCTAGCAAGCTCGGTTACCAGGAAGCCAGCTTATCAGATATGACTAGTTTGAAAATCCGAGCGCACCCGGTCCATTTTGTAATGCGAACTCACCTTATCACAATCAATATGTGGAGTGATCGTATTACGGGCGTCTATGTAGTTCGTGAGTCGTATGCACATTTACTGGACTCGCCGCAATCATCAGAAGTCAGAATCCGAACCAATGCTCGATCTACAGACGCTGAACAAACCATCGGTGGCGAGCTGATAATCACATCTGTTTCTGGCGGATCTTGCGTGATGTTAAAAATCGAATCACGATGCCAGCCAAAACTCACATATTAGTTCGCAAAATTATCTAGCAAGCTCGGTTACTAGGAAGACTGCTTATCAGATATGAGTAGTTTAAAAATCCGAGCGCACCCGGTGCATTTTGTAATGCGAACTCACCTTATCACGATCAATATGTGGAGTGATCGTATTACGGGCACCTATGTAGTTCGTGAGTCGTATGCACATTTACTGGACACGCCGCAATCATCAGAAGTCAGACACCGATCCAATGCTCGATCTACAGACGCTGAACGATGCGAGCTGATAATCACATCTGTTTACGGCGGTCCTTCCGTAATGTTAAAAATTGAATCACGATGCAGGCCAAAAATCACACATTATTTCTCAAAATTATCTAGCAAGCTCGGTTACCAGGAAGCCAGCTTATCAGATATGACTAGTTTGAAAATCCGAGCGCACCCGGTCCATTTTGTAATGCGAACTCACCTTATCACAATCAATATGTGGAGTGATCGTATTACGGGCGTCTATGTAGTTCGTGAGTCGTATGAACATTTACTGGACACGCCGCAATCATCAGAAGTCAGAAACCGAACCAATGCTCACACTACACACGCTGAAAGATGCGAGCTGATCATCACATCTGTTTAGGGCGGATCTTGCATGATGTTAAAAATCGAATAACGATGCAGGCCAAAACTCACATATTATTCGCAAAATTATCTAGCAAGCTCGGTTATTAGGATGACTGCTTATCAGATATGAGTAGTTTAAAAATCCGAGCGCACCCGGTGCATTTTGTAATGCGAACTCACCTTATCACGATCAATATGTGGAGTGATCGTATTACGGGCACCTATGTAGTTCGTGAGTCGTATGCACATTTACTGGACACGGCGCAATCATCAGAAGTCAGACACCGAACCAATGCTCGATCTACAGACGCTGAACAAACCATCGGTGGCGAGCTGATAACCACATCTGTTTCGTGCGGATCTTGCGTGATGTTAAAAATTGAATCACGATGCAGGCCAAAAATCACACATTATTTCTCAAAATTATCTAGCAAGCTCGGTTACCGGGAAGCCAGCTTATCAGATATGACTAGTTTGAAAACCGAGCGCACCCGGTCCATTTTGTAATGCGAACTCACCTTATCACAATCAATATGTGGAGTGATCGTATTACGGGCGTCTATGTAGTTCGTGAGTCGTATGAACATTTACTGGACACGCCGCAATCATCAGAAGTCAGAAACCGAACCAATGCTCGATCTACAGACGCTGAACAAACCATCCGTTGCGAGCTGATAATCACATCTGTTTCGGGCGGATCTTGCATGATGTTTAAAAGCGAATCACGATGCAGGCCAAAACTCACATATTAGTTCGCAAAATTATCTAGCTAGCTCGGTTACTAGGAAGACTGCTTATCAGATATGAGTAGTTTAAAAGTCCGAGCGCACCCGGTGCATTTTGTAATGCGAACTCACCTTATCACGATCAATATGTGGAGTGATCGTATTACGGGCACCTATGTAGTTCGTGAGTCGTATGCACATTTACTGGACACGCCGCAATCATCAGAAGTCAGACACCGAACCAATGCTCGATCTACAGCCGCTGAACGATGCGAGCTGATAATCACATCTGTTTACGGCGGTCCTTCCGTATTGTTAAAAATTGAATAACGATGCAGGCCAAAAATCACACATTATTTCTCAAAATTATCTAGCAAGCTCGGTTACCAGGAAGCCAGCATATCAGATATGACTAGTTTGAAAATCCGAGCGCACCCGGTCCATTTTGTAATGCGAACTCACCTTATCACAATCAATATGTGGAGTGATCGTATTACGGGCGTCTATGTAGTTCGTGAGTCGTATGAACATTTACTGGACACGCCGCAATCATCAGAAGTCAGAAACCGAACCAATGCTCGATCTACAGACGCTGAACAAACCATCGGTTGCGAGCTGATAATCACATCTGTTTCGTGCGGATCTTGCGTGATGTTAAAAATTGAATCACGATGCAGGTCAAAAATCACACATTATTTCTCAAAATGATCTAGCATGCTCGGTTACTAGGAAGCCAGCTTATCAGATATGACTAGTTTGAAAATCCGAGCGCACCCGGTCCATTTTGCAATGCGAACTCACCTTATCACGATCAATATGTGGAGTGATCGTAATACGGGCACCTATGTAGTTCGTGAGTCGTATGCACGTTTACTTGACACGCCGAAATCATCAGAAGTCAGACACCGAACCAATGCTCGATCTACAGACGCTGAACAAACCATCGGTGGCGAGCTGATAATCACATCTGCTTCTGGCGGATCTTGCGTGATGTTAAAAATCGAATCACGATGCCAGCCAAAACTCACATATTAGTTCGCAAAATTATCTAGCAAGCTCGGTTACTAGGAAGACTGCTTATCAGATTTGAGTAGTTTAAAAATCCGAGCGCACCCGGTGCATTTTGTAATGCGAACTCACCTTATCACGATCAATATGTGGAGTGATCGTATTACGGGCACCTATGTAGTTCGTGAGTCGTATGCACATTTACTGGACACGCTGCAATCATCAGAAGTCAGACACCGAACCAATGCTCGATCTACAGACGCTGAACGATGCGAGCTGATAATCACATCTGTTTACGGCGGTCCTTCCGTAATGTTAAAAATTGAATCACGATGCAGGCCAAAAATCACACATTATTTCTCAAAATTATCTAGCAAGCTCGGTTACCAGGAAGCCAGCTTATCAGATATGACTAGTTTGAAAATCCGAGCGCACCCGGTCCATTTTGTAATGCGAACTCACCTTATCACAATCAATATGTGGAGTGATCGTATTACGGGCGTCTATGTAGTTCGTGAGTCGTATGAACATTTACTGGACACGCCGCAATCATCAGAAGTCAGAAACCGAACCAATGCTCGATCTACAGACGCTGAACAAACCATCGGTTGCGAGCTGATAATCACATCTGTTTCGGGCGGATCTTGCGTGATGTTTAAAGGCGAATCACGATGCAGGCCAAAACTCACATATTAGTTCGCAAAATTATCTAGCTAGCTCGGTTACTAGGAAGACTGCTTATCAGATATGAGTAGTTTAAAAATCCGAGCGCACCCGGTGCATTTTGTAATGCGAACTCACCTTATCACGATCAATATGTGGAGTGATCGTATTACGGGCACCTATGTAGTTCGTGAGTCGTATGCACGTTTACTTGACACGCCGAAATCATCAGAAGTCAGACACCGAACCAATGCTCGATCTACAGACGCTGAACAAACCATCGGTGGCGAGCTGATAATCACATCTGTTTCGGGCGGATCTTGCGTGATGTTAAATATCGAATCACGATGCAGGCCAAAACTCACACATTATTTCTCAAAATTATCTAGCAAGCTCGGTTACTAGGAAGTCAGCTTATCAGATATAACAACTTTTAAAATCCGAGCATACCCGGTCCATTTTGTAATGCGAACTGACCTTATCACAATCAATATGTGTAGTCATCGTATTACGGGCGCCTATTTATTTCGTGAGTCGTATGCACATTTATGGACACGGCGCAATCATCAGAAGTCAGCAACCGAACCAATGCTCGATCTACAGACGCTGATCGATGCGAGCTGATAATCACATCTGTTTACGGCGGTCCTTGCACAATGTTAAAAATTGAATCACGATGCAGGCCAAAAATCACACATTATTTCTCAAAATGATCTAGCAAGCTCGGTTACAAGGAAGCCAGCTTATCAGATATGACTAGTTTGAAAATCCGAGCGCACCCGGTCCATTTTGTAATGCGAACTCACTTTATCGCAATCAATATGTGAAGTCATCGTATTACGGGCGCTTATGTAGTTCGTGAGTCGTATGCACATTTACTGGACACGGCGCAATGATCAGAAGTCAGAAACCGAACAAATGCTCGATCTACAGACGCTGAACAAACCATCGGTGGCGAGCTGATAATCACATCTGTTTCGGGCGGATCTTGCGTGATGTTAAATATCGAATCACGATGCAGGCCAAAACTCACATATTAGTTCGCAAAATTATCTAGCAAGCTCGGTTACTAGGAAGACTGCTTATCAGATATGAGTAGTTTAAAAATCTGAGCGCACCCGGTGCATTTTGTAATGCGAACTCACCTTATCACGATCAATATGTGGAGTGATCGTATTACGGGCACCTATGTAGTTCGTGAGTCGTATGCACATTTACTGGACACGGCGCAATGATCAGAAGTCAGAAACCGAACAAATGCTCGATCTACAGACGCTGAACAAACCATCGGTGGCGAGCTGATAATCACATCTGTTTCGGGCGGATCTTGCGTGATGGTAAAAATCGAATCACGATGCAGGCCAAAACTCACATATTAGTTCGCAAAATTATCTAGCAAGCTCGGTTACTAGGATGCCTGCTTATCAGATATGACTAGTTTAAAAATCCGAGCGCACCCGGTGCATTTTGTAAAGCGAACTCACCTTATCACGATCAATGTGTAGAGTGATCGTATTACGGTTGCCTATGTAGTTCGTGAGTCGTATGCACATTTACTGGACACGGCGCAATCATCAGAAGTCAGAAACCGAACAAATGCTCGATCTACAGACGCTAAACAAACCATCGGTGGCGAGCTGATAATCACATCTGTTTCGGGCGGATCTTGCGTGATGTTAAAAATCGAATCACGATGCAGGCCAAAACTCACATATTAGTTCGCAAAATTATCTAGCAAGCTCGGTTACTAGGAAGACTGCTTATCAGATATGAGTAGTTTAAAAATCCGAGCGCACCCGGTGCATTTTGTAATGCGAACTCACCTTATCACGATCAATATGTGGAGTGATCGTATTACGGGCACCTCTGTAGTTCGTGATTCGTATGCACATTTACTGGACACGGCGCAATCATCAGAAGTCAGACACCGAACCAATGCTCGATCTACAGACGCTGAACAAACCATCGGTGGCGAGCTGATAATCACATCTGTTTCTGGCGGATCTTGCGTGATGTTAAAAATCGAATCACGATGCAAGCCAAAACTCACATATTAGTTCGCAAAATTATCTAGCAAGCTCGGTTACTAGGAAGCCAGCTTATCAGATATGACTAGTGTTAAAATCCGAGCGCACCCGGTCCATTTTGTAATGCGAACTCCCCTTATCACAATCAATATGTGGAGTGATCGTATTGCGGGCGCCTATGTAGTTCGTGAGTCGTATGCACATTTACTGGATACGTCGCAATCATCAGAAGTCAGAAACCGAACCAATGCTCGATCTACAGACGCTGAACAAACCATCGGTGGCGAGCTGATAATCACATCTGTTTCGGGCGGATCTTGCGTGATGTTAAAAATTGAATCACGATGCAGGCCAAAACTCACATATTACTTCTCAAAATTACATAGCAAGCTCGGTTACTAGGAAGCCTGCTTATCAGATCTGACTAGTTTAAAAATCCGAGCGCACCCGGTGCATTTTGTATTGCGAACTCACCTTATCATAATCAATGTGTGGAGTGATCGTATTACGGGTGCCCATATAGTTCGTGAGTCATATGCACATTTACTGGACACGGCGCAATCATAAGAAGTCAAAAACCGAACCAATGCTCGATCTACAGACGCTGAACAAACCATCGGTGGCGAGCTGATAATCACATCTGTTTCGGGCGGATCTTGCGTGATGTTAAATATCGAATCACGATGCAGGCCAAAACTCACACATTATTTCTCAAAATTATCTAGCAAGCTCGGTTACTAGGAAGTCAGCTTATCTGATATAACAACTTTTAAAATCCGAGCATACCCGGTCCATTTTGTAATGCGAACTCACCTTATCACGATCAATATGTGGAGTGATCGTATTACGGGCACCTATGTAGTTCGTGAGTCGTATGCACATTTACTGGACATGCCGCAATCATCAGAAGTCAGACACCGAACCAATGCTCGATCTACAGACGCTGAACGATGCGAGCTGATAATCACATCTGTTTACGGCGGTCCTTCCGTAATGTTAAAAATTAAATTCACGATGCAGGCCAAAAATCACACATTATTTCTCAAAATTATCTAGCAAGCTCGGTTACCAGGAAGCCAGCTTATCAGATATGACTAGTTTGAAAATCCGAGCGCACCCGGTCCATTTTGCAATGCGAACTCACCTTATCACGATCAATATGTGGAGTGATCGTATTACGGGCACCTATGTAGTTCGTGAGTCGTATGCACATTTACTGGACACGGCGCAATGATCAGAAGTCAGAAACCGAACAAATGCTCGATCTACAGACGCTGAACAAACCATCGGTGGCGAGCTGATAATCACATCTGTTTCGGGCGGATCTTGCGTGATGTTAAATATCGAATCACGATGCAGGCCAAAACTCACACATTATTTCTCAAAATTATCTAGCAAGCTCGGTTACTAGGAAGTCAGCTTATCTGATATAACAACTTTTAAAATCCGAGCATACCCGGTCCATTTTGTAATGCGAACTGACCTTATCACAATCAATATGTGTAGTCATCGTATTACGGGCGCCT
Source organism: Botryllus schlosseri (assembly GCF_051294905.1). NCBI lineage: Eukaryota > Metazoa > Chordata > Ascidiacea > Stolidobranchia > Styelidae > Botryllus > Botryllus schlosseri. The sequence goes on along the minus strand of NC_137247.1, from coordinate 20,335,500 downwards.
ATTTATTTCGTGAGTCGTATGCACATTTATGGACACGGCGCAATCATCAGAAGTCAGCAACCGAACCAATGCTCGATCTACAGACGCTGATCGATGCGAGCTGATAATCACATCTGTTTACGGCGGTCCTTGCACAATGTTAAAAATTGAATCACGATGCAGGCCAAAAATCACACATTATTTCTCAAAATGATCTAGCAAGCTCGGTTACAAGGAAGCCAGCTTATCAGATATGACTAGTTTGAAAATCCGAGCGCACCCGGTCCATTTTGTAATGCGAACTCACTTTATCGCAATCAATATGTGAAGTCATCGTATTACGGGCGCTTATGTAGTTCGTGAGTCGTATGCACATTTACTGGACACGGCGCAATGATCAGAAGTCAGAAACCGAACAAATGCTCGATCTACAGACGCTGAACAAACCATCGGTGGCGAGCTGATAATCACATCTGTTTCGGGCGGATCTTGCGTGATGTTAAATATCGAATCACGATGCAGGCCAAAACTCACATATTAGTTCGCAAAATTATCTAGCAAGCTCGGTTACTAGGAAGACTGCTTATCAGATATGAGTAGTTTAAAAATCTGAGCGCACCCGGTGCATTTTGTAATGCGAACTCACCTTATCACGATCAATATGTGGAGTGATCGTATTACGGGCACCTATGTAGTTCGTGAGTCGTATGCACATTTACTGGACACGGCGCAATGATCAGAAGTCAGAAACCGAACAAATGCTCGATCTACAGACGCTGAACAAACCATCGGTGGCGAGCTGATAATCACATCTGTTTCGGGCGGATCTTGCGTGATGCTAAAAATCGAATCACGATGCAGGCCAAAACTCACATATTAGTTCGCAAAATTATCTAGCAAGCTCGGTTACTAGGATGCCTGCTTATCAGATATGACTAGTTTAAAAATCCGAGCGCACCCGGTGCATTTTGTAAAGCGAACTCACCTTATCACGATCAATGTGTAGAGTGATCGTATTACGGTTGCCTATGTAGTTCGTGAGTCGTATGCACATTTACTGGACACGGCGCAATCATCAGAAGTCAGAAACCGAACAAATGCTCGATCTACAGACGCTAAACAAACCATCGGTGGCGAGCTGATAATCACATCTGTTTCGGGCGGATCTTGCGTGATGTTAAAAATCGAATCACGATGCAAGCCAAAACTCACATATTAGTTTGCAAAATAATCTAGCAAGCTCGGTTACTAGGAAGACTGCTTATCAGATATGAGTAGTTTAAAAATCCGAGCGCACCCGGTGCATTTTGTAATGCGAACTCACCTTATCACGATCAATATGTGGAGTGATCGTATTACGGGCACCTATGTAGTTCGTGAGTCGTATGCACATTTACTGGACATGCCGCAATCATCAGAAGTCAGACACCGAACCAATGCTCGATCTACAGACGCTGAACGATGCGAGCTGATAATCACATCTGTTTACGGCGGTCCTTCCGTAATGTTAAAAATTAAATCCACGATGCAGGCCAAAAATCACACATTATTTCTCAAAATTATCTAGCAAGCTCGGTTACCAGGAAGCCAGCTTATCAGATATGACTAGTTTGAAAATCCGAGCGCACCCGGTCCATTTTGTAATGCGAACTCACCTTATCACAATCAATATGTGGAGTGATCGTATTACGGGCGTCTATGTAGTTCGTGAGTCGTATGCACATTTACTGGACTCGCCGCAATCATCAGAAGTCAGAATCCGAACCAATGCTCGATCTACAGACGCTGAACAAACCATCGGTGGCGAGCTGATGATCACATCTGTTTCGGGCGGATCTTGCGTGATGTTAAAAAGCGAATCACGATGCAGGCCAAAACTCACATATTAGTTCGCAAAATTATCTAGCAAACTCGGTTACTAGGAAGCCTGCTTATCAGATATGATTAGTTTAAAAATCCGAGCGCACCCTGTGCATTTTGTAATGCGAATTCACCTTATCATAATCAATGTGTGGAGTGATCGTATTACGGGCGTCTATGTAGTTCGTGAGTCGTATGAACATTTACTGGACACGCCGCAATCATCAGAAGTCAGACACCGAACAATTGCTCGATCTACAGACGCTGAACGATGCGAGCTGATCATCACATCTGTTTAGGGCGGTCCATGCGTAATGTGAAAAATCGAATCACGATGCAGGCCAAAACTCACACATTATTTCTCAACATTATTTAGCAAGCTCGGTTACTAGGAAGCCAGCTTATCAGATATGGCTACTTTAAAAATCCGAACGCATCCGGTCCATTTTGTAATGCGAACTCACCTTATCACAATCAATATGTGCAGTCATCGTAATACGGGCGCCTATGTAGTTCGTGAGTCGTATGCACATTTACTGGACACGGCGCAATCATCAGAAGTCACCAACCGAACCAATGCTCACACTACACACGCTGAAAGATGCGAGCTGATCATCACATCTGTTTAGGGCGGATCTTGCGTGATGTTAAAATTCGAATAACGATGCAGGCCAAAACTCACATATTATTCGCAAAATTATCTAGCAAGCTCGGTTATTAGGATGACTGCTTATCAGATATGAGTAGTTTAAAAATCCGAGCGCACCCGGTGCATTTTGTAATGCGAACTCACCTTATCACGATCAATATGTGGAGTGATCGTATTACGGGCACCTATGTAGTTCGTGAGTCGTATGCACATTTACTGGACACGGCGCAATCATCAGAAGTCAGACACCGAACCAATGCTCGATCTACAGACGCTGAACAAACCATCGGTGGCGAGCTGATAACCACATCTGTTTCGTGCGGATCTTGCGTGATGTTAAAAATTGAATCACGATGCAGGCCAAAAATCACACATTATTTCTCAAAATGATCTAGCATGCTCGGTTACTAGGAAGCCAGCTTATCAGATATGACTAGTTTGAAAATCCGAGCGCACCCGGTCCATTTTGCAATGCGAACTCACCTTATCACGATCAATATGTGGAGTGATCGTATTACGGGCACCTATGTAGTTCGTGAGTCGTATGCACGTTTACTTGACACGCCGAAATCATCAGAAGTCAGACACCGAACCAATGCTCGATCTACAGACGCTGAACAAACCATCGGTGGCGAGCTGATAATCACATCTGTTTCTGGCGGATCTTGCGTGATGTTAAAAATCGAATCACGATGCCAGCCAAAACTCACATATTAGTTCGCAAAATTATCTAGCAAGCTCGGTTACTAGGAAGACTGCTTATCAGATATGAGTAGTTTAAAAATCCGAGCGCACCCGGTGCATTTTGTTATGCGAACTCACCTTATCACGATCAATATGTGGAGTGATCGTATTACGGGCACCTATGTAGTTCGTGAGTCGTATGCACATTTACTGGACACGCCGCAATCATCAGAAGTCAGACACCGAACCAATGCTCGATCTACAGACGCTGAACGATGCGAGCTGATAATCACATCTGTTTACGGCGGTCCTTCCGTAATGTTAAAAATTGAATCACGATGCAGGCCAAAAATCACACATTATTTCTCAAAATTATCTAGCAAGCTCGGTTACCAGGAAGCCAGCTTATCAGATATGACTAGTTTGAAAATCCGAGCGCACCCGGTCCATTTTGTAATGCGAACTCACCTTATCACAATCAATATGTGGAGTGATCGTATTACGGGCGTCTATGTAGTTCGTGAGTCGTATGAACATTTACTGGACACGCCGCAATCATCAGAAGTCAGAAACCGAACCAATGCTCACACTACACACGCTGAAAGATGCGAGCTGATCATCACATCTGTTTAGGGCGGATCTTGCGTGATGTTAAAAATCGAATAACGATGCAGGCCAAAACTCACATATTATTCGCAAAATTATCTAGCAAGCTCGGTTATTAGGATGACTGCTTATCAGATATGAGTAGTTTAAAAATCCGAGCGCACCCGGTGCATTTTGTAATGCGAACTCACCTTATCACGATCAATATGTGGAGTGATCGTATTACGGGCACCTATGTAGTTCGTGAGTCGTATGCACATTTACTGGACACGGCGCAATCATCAGAAGTCAGACACCGAACCAATGCTCGATCTACAGACGCTGAACAAACCATCGGTGGCGAGCTGATAACCACATCTGTTTCGTGCGGATCTTGCGTGATGTTAAAAATTGAATCACGATGCAGGCCAAAAATCACACATTATTTCTCAAAATTATCTAGCAAGCTCGGTTACCAGGAAGCCAGCTTATCAGATATGACTAGTTTGAAAATCCGAGCGCACCCGGTCCATTTTGTAATGCGAACTCACCTTATCACAATCAATATGTGGAGTGATCGTATTACGGGCGTCTATGTAGTTCGTGAGTCGTATGAACATTTACTGGACACGCCGCAATCATCAGAAGTCAGAAACCGAACCAATGCTCGATCTACAGACGCTGAACAAACCATCGGTTGCGAGCTGATAATCACATCTGTTTCGGGCGGATCTTGCATGATGTTTAAAAGCGAATCACGATGCAGGCCAAAACTCACATATTAGTTCGCAAAATTATCTAGCTAGCTCGGTTACTAGGAAGACTGCTTATCAGATATGAGTAGTTTAAAAATCCGAGCGCACCCGGTGCATTTTGTAATGCGAACTCACCTTATCACGATCAATATGTGGAGTGATCGTATTACGGGCACCTATGTAGTTCGTGAGTCGTATGCACATTTACTGGACACGCCGCAATCATCAGAAGTCAGACACCGAACCAATGCTCGATCTACAGACGCTGAACGATGCGAGCTGATAATCACATCTGTTTACGGCGGTCCTTCCGTAATGTTAAAAATTGAATAACGATGCAGGCCAAAAATCACACATTATTTCTCAAAATTATCTAGCAAGCTCGGTTACCAGGGAGCCAGCATATCAGATATGACTAGTTTGAAAATCCGAGCGCACCCGGTCCATTTTGTAATGCGAACTCACCTTATCACAATCAATATGTGGAGTGATCGTATTACGGGCGTCTATGTAGTTCGTGAGTCGTATGAACATTTACTGGACACGCCGCAATCATCAGAAGTCAGAAACCGAACCAATGCTCGATCTACAGACGCTGAACAAACCATCGGTTGCGAGCTGATAATCACATCTGTTTCGGGCGGATCTTGCGTGATGTTTAAAAGCGAATCACGATGCAGGCCAAAACTCACATATTAGTTCGCAAAATTATCTAGCTAGCTCGGTTACTAGGAAGACTGCTTATCAGATATGAGTAGTTTAAAAATCCGAGCGCACCCGGTGCATTTTGTAATGCGAACTCACCTTATCACGATCAATATGTGGAGTGATCGTAATACGGGCACCTATGTAGTTCGTGAGTCGTATGCACATTTACTGGACACGCCGCAATCATCAGAAGTCAGACACCGAACCAATGCTCGATCTACAGACGCTGAACGATGCGAGCTGATAATCACATCTGTTTACGGCGGTCCTTCCGTAATGTTAAAAATTGAATCACGATGCAGGCCAAAAATCACATATTATTTCTCAAAATTATCTAGCAAGCTCGGTTACCAGGAAGCCAGCTTATCAGATATGACTAGTTTGAAAATCCGAGCGCACCCGGTCCATTTTGTAATGCGAACTCACCTTATCACAATCAATATGTGGAGTGATCGTATTACGGGCGTCTATGTAGTTCGTGAGTCGTTTGAACATTTACTGGACACGCCGCAATCATCAGAAGTCAGACACCGAACCAATGCTCGATCTACAGACGCTGAACAAACCATCGGTGGCGAGCTGATAATCACATCTGTTTCTGGCGGATCTTGCGTGATGTTAAAAATCGAATCACGATGCCAGCCAAAACTCACATATTAGTTCGCAAAATTATCTAGCAAGCTCGGTTACTAGGAAGACTGCTTATCAGATATGAGTAGTTTAAAAATCCGAGCGCACCCGGTGCATTTTGTAATGCGAACTCACCTTATCACGATCAATATGTGGAGTGATCGTATTACGGGCGTCTATGTAGTTCGTGAGTCGTTTGAACATTTACTGGACACGCCGCAATCATCAGAAGTCAGAAACCGAACCAATGCTCAATCTACAGACGCTGAACAAACCATCGGTGGCGAGCTGATAATCACATCTGTTTCGGGCGGATCTTGCGTGATGTTAAAAAGCGAATCACGATGCAGGCCAAAACTCACATATTAGTTCGCAAAATTATCTAGCAAATTCGGTTACTAGGAAGCCTGCTTATCATATATGATTAGTTTAAAAATCCGAGCGCACCCTGTTCATTTTGTAATGCGAACTCACCTTATCATAATCAATGTGTGGAGTGATCGTATTACGGGCGTCTATGTAGTTCGTGAGTCGTATGAACATTTACTGGACACGCCTCAATCATCAGCAGTCAGACACCGAACAATTGCTCGATCTACAGACGCTGAACGATGCGAGCTGATCATCACATCTGTTTAGGGCGGTCCTTGCGTAATGTGAAAAATCGAATCGCGATGCAGGCCAAAACTCACACATTATTTCTCAACATTATCTAGCAAGCTCGGTTACTAGGAAGCCAGCTTATCAAATATGGCTACTTTAAAAATCCGAACGCATCCGGTCCATTTTGTAATGCGAACTCAGCTTATCACAATCAATATGTGCAGTCATCGTATTACGGGCGCCTATGTAGTTCGTGAGTCGTATGCACATTTACTGGACACGGCGCAATCATCAGAAGTCAGCAACCGAACCAATGCTCACACTTCACACGCTGAAAGATGCGAGCTGATCATCACATCTGTTTAGGGCGGATCTTGCGTGATGTTAAAAATCGAATCACGATGCAAGCCAAAACTCACATATTAGTTCGCAAAATTATCTAGCAAGCTCGGTTACTAGGATGACTGCTTATCAGATATGAGTAGTTCAAAAATCCGAGCGCACCCGGTGCATTTTGTAATGCGAACTCACCTTATCACGATCAATATGTGGAGTGATCGTATTACGGGCACCTATGTAGTTCGTGAGTCGTATGCACATTTACTGGACACGCCGCAATCATCAGAAGTCAGACACCGAACCAATGCTCGATCTACAGACGCTGAACGATGCGAGCTGATAATCACATCTGTTTACGGCGGTCCTTCCGTAATGTTAAAAATTGAATCACGATGCAGGCCAAAAATCACACATTATTTCTCAAAATTATCTAGCAAGCTCGGTTACCAGGAAGCCAGCTTATCAGATATGACTAGTTTGAAAATCCGAGCGCACCCGGTCCATTTTGCAATGCGAACTCACCTTATCACGATCAATATGTGGAGTGATCGTATTACGGGCACCTATGTAGTTCGTGAGTCGTATGCACGTTTACTTGACACGCCGAAATCATCAGAAGTCAGACACCGAACCAATGCTCGATCTACAGACGCTGAACAAACCATCGGTGGCGAGCTGATAATCACATCTGTTTCGTGCGGATCTTGCGTGATGTTAAAAATTGAATCACGATGCAGGCCAAAAATCACACATTATTTCTCAAAATGATCTAGCATGCTCGGTTACTGGGAAGCCAGCTTATCAGATATGACTAGTTTGAAAATCCGAGCGCACCCGGTCCATTTTGCAATGCGAACTCACCTTATCACGATCAATATGTGGAGTGATCGTATTACGGGCACCTATGTAGTTCGTGAGTCGTATGCACGTTTACTTGACACGCCGAAATCATCAGAAGTCAGACACCGAACCAATGCTCGATCTACAGACGCTGAACAAACCATCGGTGGCGAGCTGATAATCACATCTGTTTCTGGCGGATCTTGCGTGATGTTAAAAATCGAATCACGATGCCAGCCAAAACTCACATATTAGTTCGCAAAATTATCTAGCAAGCTCGGTTACTAGGAAGACTGCTTATCAGATATGAGTAGTTTAAAAATCCGAGCGCACCCGGTGCATTTTGTAATGCGAACTCACCTTATCACGATCAATATGTGGAGTGATCGTATTACGGGCACCTGTGTAGTTCGTGAGTCATATGCACATTTACTGGACACGCCGCAATCATCAGAAGTCAGACACCGAACCAATGCTCGATCTACAGACGCTGAACGATGCGAGCTGATGATCACATCTGTTTACGGCGGTCCTTCCGTAATGTTAAAAATTGAATCACGATGCAGGCCAAAAATCACACATTATTTCTCAAAATTATCTAGCAAGCTCGGTTACCAGGAAGCCAGCTTATCAGATATGACTAGTTTGAAAATCCGAGCGCACCCGGTCCATTTTGTAATGCGAACTCACCTTATCACAATCAATATGTGGAGTGATCGTATTACGGGCGTCTATGTAGTTCGTGAGTCGTATGAACATTTACTGGACACGCCGCAATCATCAGAAGTCAGAAACCGAACCAATGCTCGATCTACAGACGCTGAACAAACCATCGGTTGCGAGCTGATAATCACATCTGTTTCGGGCGGATCTTGCGTGATGTTTAAAAGCGAATCACGATGCAGGCCAAAACTCACATATTAGTTCGCAAAATTATCTAGCTAGCTCGGTTACTAGGAAGACTGCTTATCAGATATGAGTAGTTTAAAAATCCGAGCGCACCCGGTGCATTTTGTAATGCGAACTCACCTTATCACGATCAATATGTGGAGTGATCGTATTACGGGCACCTACGTAGTTCGTGAGTCGTATGCACATTTACTGGACACGCCGCAATCATCAGAAGTCAGACACCGAACCAATGCTCGATCTACAGACGCTGAACGATGCGAGCTGATAATCACATCTGTTTACGGCGGTCCTTCCGTAATGTTAAAAATTGAATCACGATGCAGGCCAAAAATCACACATTATTTCTCAAAATTATCTAGCAAGCTCGGTTACCAGGAAGCCAGCTTATCAGATATGACTAGTTTGAAAATCCGAGCGCACCCGGTCCATTTTGTAATGCGAACTCACCTTATCACAATCAATATGTGGAGTGATCGTATTACGGGCGTCTATGTAGTTCGTGAGTCGTATGAACATTTACTGGACACGCCGCAATCATCAGAAGTCAGAAACCGAACCAATGCTCGATCTACAGACGCTGAACAAACCATCGGTTGCGAGCTGATAATCACATCTGTTTCGGGTGGATCTTGCGTGATGTTTAAAAGCGAATCACGATGCAGGCCAAAACTCACATATTAGTTCGCAAAATTATCTAGCTAGCTCGGTTACTAGGAAGACTGCTTATCAGATATGAGTAGTTTAAAAATCCGAGCGCACCCGGTGCATTTTGTAATGCGAACTCACCTTATCACGATCAATGTGTGGAGTGATCGTATTACGGGCACATATGTAGTTCGTGAGTCGTATGCACATTTACTGGACACGCCGCAATCATCAGAAGTCAGACACCGAACCAATGCTCGATCTACAGACGCTGAACGATGCGAGCTGATAATCACATCTGTTTACGGCAGTCCTTCCGTAATGTTAAAAATTGAATCACGATGCAGGCCAAAAATCACACATTATTTCTCAAAATTATCTAGCAAGCTCGGTTACCAGGAAGCCAGCTTATCAGATATGACTAGTTTGAAAATCCGAGCGCACCCGGTCCATTTTGTAATGCGAACTCACCTTATCACAATCAATATGTGGAGTGATCGTATTACGGGCGTCTATGTAGTTCGCGAGTCGTATGAACATTTACTGGACACGCCGCAATCATCAGAAGTCAGAAACCGAACCAATGCTCGATCTACAGACGCTGAACAAACCATCGGTTGCGAGCTGATAATCACATCTGTTTCGGGCGGATCTTGCGTGATGTTTAAAAGCGAATCACGATGCAGGCCAAAACTCACATATTAGTTCGCAAAATTATCTAGCTAGCTCGGTTACTAGGAAGACTGCTTATCAGATATGAGTAGTTTAAAAATCCGAGCGCACCCGGTGCATTTTGTAATGCGAACTCACCTTATCACGATCAATATGTGGAGTGATCGTATTACGGGCACCTATGTAGTTCGTGAGTCGTATGCACATTTACTGGACACGCCGCAATCATCAGAAGTCAGACACCGAACCAATGCTCGATCTACAGACGCTGAACGATGCGAGCTGATAATCACATCTGTTTACGGCAGTCCTTCCGTAATGTTAAAAATTGAATCACGATGCAGGCCAAAAATCACATATTATTTCTCAAAATTATCTAGCAAGCTCGGTTACCAGGAAGCCAGCTTATCAGATATGACTAGTTTGAAAATCCGAGCGCACCCGGTCCATTTTGTAATGCGAACTCACCTTATCACAATCAATATGTGGAGTGATCGTATTACGGGCGTCTATGTAGTTCGTGAGTCGTTTGAACATTTACTGGACACGCCGCAATCATCAGAAGTCAGAAACCGAACCAATGCTCAATCTACAGACGCTGAACAAACCATCGGTGGCGAGCTGATAATCACATCTGTTTCGGGCGGATCTTGCGTGATGTTAAAAAGCGAATCACGATGCAGGCCAAAACTCACATATTAGTTCGCAAAATTATCTAGCAAATTCGGTTACTAGGAAGCCTGCTTATCAGATATGATTAGTTTAAAAATCCGAGCGCACCCTGTGCATTTTGTAATGCGAACTCACCTTATCATAATCAATGTGTGGAGTGATCGTATTACGGGCGTCTATGTAGTTCGTGAGTCGTATGAACATTTACTGGACACGCCTCAATCATCAGCAGTCAGACACCGAACAATTGCTCGATCTACAGACGCTGAACGATGCGAGCTGATCATCACATCTGTTTAGGGCGGTCCTTGCGTAATGTGAAAAATCGAATCGCGATGCAGGCCAAAACTCACACATTATTTCTCAACATTATCTAGCAAGCTCGGTTACTAGGAAGCCAGCTTATCAGATATGGCTACTTTAAAAATCCGAACGCATCCGGTCCATTTTGTAATGCGAACTCAGCTTATCACAATCAATATGTGCAGTCATCGTATTACGGGCGCCTATGTAGTTCGTGAGTCGTATGCACATTTACTGGACACGGCGCAATCATCAGAAGTCAGCAACCGAACCAATGCTCACACTTCACACGCTGAAAGATGCGAGCTGATCATCACATCTGTTTCGGGCGGATCTTGCGTGATGTTTAAAAGCGAATCACGATGCAGGCCAAAACTCACATATTAGTTCGCAAAATTATCTAGCTAGCTCGGTTACTAGGAAGACTGCTTATCAGATATGAGTAGTTTAAAAATCCGAGCGCACCCGGTGCATTTTGTAATGCGAACTCACCTTATCACGATCAATATGTGGAGTGATCGTATTACGGGCACCTATGTAGTTCGTGAGTCGTATGCACATTTACTGGACACGCCGCAATCATCAGAAGTCAGACACCGAACCAATGCTCGATCTACAGACGCTGAACGATGCGAGCTGATAATCACATCTGTTTACGGCAGTCCTTCCGTAATGTTAAAAATTGAATCACGATGCAGGCCAAAAATCACACATTATTTCTCAAAATTATCTAGCAAGCTCGGTTACCAGGAAGCCAGCTTATCAGATATGACTAGTTTGAAAATCCGAGCGCACCCGGTCCATTTTGTAATGCGAACTCACCTTATCACAATCAATATGTGGAGTGATCGTATTACGGGCGTCTATGTAGTTCGCGAGTCGTATGAACATTTACTGGACACGCCGCAATCATCAGAAGTCAGAAACCGAACCAATGCTCGATCTACAGACGCTGAACAAACCATCGGTTGCGAGCTGATAATCACATCTGTTTCGGGCGGATCTTGCGTGATGTTTAAAAGCGAATCACGATGCAGGCCAAAACTCACATATTAGTTCGCAAAATTATCTAGCTAGCTCGGTTACTAGGAAGACTGCTTATCAGATATGAGTAGTTTAAAAATCCGAGCGCACCCGGTGCATTTTGTAATGCGAACTCACCTTATCACGATCAATATGTGGAGTGATCGTATTACGGGCACCTATGTAGTTCGTGAGTCGTATGCACATTTACTGGACACGCCGCAATCATCAGAAGTCAGACACCGAACCAATGCTCGATCTACAGACGCTGAACGATGCGAGCTGATAATCACATCTGTTTACGGCGGTCCTTCCGTAATGTTAAAAATTGAATCACGATGCAGGCCAAAAACCACACATTATTTCTCAAAATTATCTAGCAAGCTCGGTTACCAGGAAGCCAGCTTATCAGATATGACTAGTTTAAAAATCCGAGCGCACCCGGTCCATTTTGTAATGCGAACTCACCTTATCACAATCAATATGTGGAGTGATCGTATTACGGGCGTCTATGTAGTTCGTGAGTCGTATGAACATTTACTGGACACGCCGCAATCATCAGAAGTCAGAAACCGAACCAATGCTCGATCTACAGACGCTGAACAAACCATCGGTTGCGAGCTGATAATCACATCTGTTTCGGGTGGATCTTGCGTGATGTTTAAAAGCGAATCACGATGCAGGCCAAAACTCACATATTAGTTCGCAAAATTATCTAGCTAGCTCGGTTACTAGGAAGACTGCTTATCAGATATGAGTTGTTTAAAAATCCGAGCGCACCCGGTGCATTTTGTAATGCGAACTCACCTTATCACGATCAATATGTGGAGTGATCGTATTACGGGCACATATGTAGTTCGTGAGTCGTATGCACATTTACTGGACACGCCGCAATCATCAGAAGTCAGACACCGAACCAATGCTCGATCTACAGACGCTGAACGATGCGAGCTGATAATCACATCTGTTTACGGCAGTCCTTCCGTAATGTTAAAAATTGAATCACGATGCAGGCCAAAAATCACACATTATTTCTCAAAATTATCTAGCAAGCTCGGTTACCAGGAAGCCAGCTTATCAGATATGACTAGTTTGAAAATCCGAGCGCACCCGGTCCATTTTGTAATGCGAACTCACCTTATCACAATCAATATGTGGAGTGATCGTATTACGGGCGTCTATGTAGTTCGCGAGTCGTATGAACATTTACTGGACACGCCGCAATCATCAGAAGTCAGAAACCGAACCAATGCTCGATCTACAGACGCTGAACAAACCATCGGTTGCGAGCTGATAATCACATCTGTTTCGGGCGGATCTTGCGTGATGTTTAAAAGCGAATCACGATGCAGGCCAAAACTCACATATTAGTTCGCAAAATTATCTAGCTAGCTCGGTTACTAGGAAGACTGCTTATCAGATATGAGTAGTTTAAAAATCCGAGCGCACCCGGTGCATTTTGTAATGCGAACTCACCTTATCACGATCAATATGTGGAGTGATCGTATTACGGGCACCTATGTAGTTCGTGAGTCGTATGCACATTTACTGGACACGCCGCAATCATCAGAAGTCAGACACCGAACCAATGCTCGATCTACAGACGCTGAACGATGCGAGCTGATAATCACATCTGTTTACGGCAGTCCTTCCGTAATGTTAAAAATTGAATCACGATGCAGGCCAAAAATCACACATTATTTCTCAAAATTATCTAGCAAGCTCGGTTACCAGGAAGCCAGCTTATCAGATATGACTAGTTTGAAAATCCGAGCGCACCCGGTCCATTTTGTAATGCGAACTCACCTTATCACAATCAATATGTGGAGTGATCGTATTACGGGCGTCTATGTAGTTCGCGAGTCGTATGAACATTTACTGGACACGCCGCAATCATCAGAAGTCGGAAACCGAACCAATGCTCGATCTACAGACGCTGAACAAACCATCGGTTGCGAGCTGATAATCACATCTGTTTCGGGCGGATCTTGCGTGATGTTTAAAAGCGAATCACGATGCAGGCCAAAACTCACATATTAGTTCGCAAAATTATCTAGCTAGCTCGGTTACTAGGAAGACTGCTTATCAGATATGAGTAGTTTAAAAATCCGAGCGCACCCGGTGCATTTTGTAATGCGAACTCACCTTATCACGATCAATATGTGGAGTGATCGTATTACGGGCACCTATGTAGTTCGTGAGTCGTATGCACATTTACTGGACACGCCGCAATCATCAGAAGTCAGACACCGAACCAATGCTCGATCTACAGACGCTGAACGATGCGAGCTGATAATCACATCTGTTTACGGCGGTCCTTCCGTAATGTTAAAAATTGAATCACGATGCAGGCCAAAAACCACACATTATTTCTCAAAATTATCTAGCAAGCTCGGTTACCAGGAAGCCAGCTTATCAGATATGACTAGTTTGAAAATCCGAGCGCACCCGGTCCATTTTGTAATGCGAACTCACCTTATCACAATCAATATGTGGAGTGATCGTATTACGGGCGTCTATGTAGTTCGTGAGTCGTATGAACATTTACTGGACACGCCGCAATCATCAGAAGTCAGAAACCGAACCAATGCTCGATCTACAGACGCTGAACAAACCATCGGTTGCGAGCTGATAATCACATCTGTTTCGGGTGGATCTTGCGTGATGTTTAAAAGCGAATCACGATGCAGGCCAAAACTCACATATTAGTTCGCAAAATTATCTAGCTAGCTCGGTTACTAGGAAGACTGCTTATCAGATATGAGTAGTTTAAAAATCCGAGCGCACCCGGTGCATTTTGTAATGCGAACTCACCTTATCACGATCAATATGTGGAGTGATCGTATTACGGGCACATATGTAGTTCGTGAGTCGTATGCACATTTACTGGACACGCCGCAATCATCAGAAGTCAGACACCGAACCAATGCTCGATCTACAGACGCTGAACGATGCGAGCTGATAATCACATCTGTTTACGGCAGTCCTTCCGTAATGTTAAAAATTGAATCACGATGCAGGCCAAAAATCACACATTATTTCTCAAAATTATCTAGCAAGCTCGGTTACCAGGAAGCCAGCTTATCAGATATGACTAGTTTGAAAATCCGAGCGCACCCGGTCCATTTTGTAATGCGAACTCACCTTATCACAATCAATATGTGGAGTGATCGTATTACGGGCGTCTATGTAGTTCGCGAGTCGTATGAACATTTACTGGACACGCCGCAATCATCAGAAGTCAGAAACCGAACCAATGCTCGATCTACAGACGCTGAACAAACCATCGGTTGCGAGCTGATAATCACATCTGTTTCGGGCGGATCTTGCGTGATGTTTAAAAGCGAATCACGATGCAGGCCAAAACTCACATATTAGTTCGCAAAATTATCTAGCTAGCTCGGTTACTAGGAAGACTGCTTATCAGATATGAGTAGTTTAAAAATCCGAGCGCACCCGGTGCATTTTGTAATGCGAACTCACCTTATCACGATCAATATGTGGAGTGATCGTATTACGGGCACCTATGTAGTTCGTGAGTCGTATGCACATTTACTGGACACGCCGCAATCATCAGAAGTCAGACGCCGAACCAATGCTCGATCTACAGACGCTGAACGATGCGAGCTGATAATCACATCTGTTTACGGCAGTCCTTCCGTAATGTTAAAAATTGAATCACGATGCAGGCCAAAAATCACACATTATTTCTCAAAATTATCTAGCAAGCTCGGTTACCAGGAAGCCAGCTTATCAGATATGACTAGTTTGAAAATCCGAGCGCACCCGGTCCATTTTGTAATGCGAACTCACCTTATCACAATCAATATGTGGAGTGATCGTATTACGGGCGTCTATGTAGTTCGCGAGTCGTATGAACATTTACTGGACACGCCGCAATCATCAGAAGTCAGAAACCGAACCAATGCTCGATCTACAGACGCTGAACAAACCATCGGTTGCGAGCTGATAATCACATCTGTTTCGGGCGGATCTTGCGTGATGTTTAAAAGCGAATCACGATGCAGGCCAAAACTCACATATTAGTTCGCAAAATTATCTAGCTAGCTCGGATACTAGGAAGACTGCTTATCAGATATGAGTAGTTTAAAAATCCGAGCGCACCCGGTGCATTTTGTAATGCGAACTCACCTTATCACGATCAATATGTGGAGTGATCGTATTACGGGCACCTATGTAGTTCGTGAGTCGTATGCACATTTACTGGACACGCCGCAATCATCAGAAGTCAGACACCGAACCAATGCTCGATCTACAGACGCTGAACGATGCGAGCTGAGAATCACATCTGTTTACGGCGGTCCTTCCGTAATGTTAAAAATTGAATCACGATGCAGGCCAAAAACCACACATTATTTCTCAAAATTATCTAGCAAGCTCGGTTACCAGGAAGCCAGCTTATCAGATATGACTAGTTTGAAAATCCGAGCGCACCCGGTCCATTTTGTAATGCGAACTCACCTTATCACAATCAATATGTGGAGTGATCGTATTACGGGCGTCTATGTAGTTCGTGAGTCGTATGAACATTTACTGGACACGCCGCAATCATCAGAAGTCAGAAACCGAACCAATGCTCGATCTACAGACGCTGAACAAACCATCGGTTGCGAGCTGATAATCACATCTGTTTCGGGTGGATCTTGCGTGATGTTTAAAAGCGAATCACGATGCAGGCCAAAACTCACATATTAGTTCGCAAAATTATCTAGCTAGCTCGGTTACTAGGAAGACTGCTTATCAGATATGAGTAGTTTAAAAATCCGAGCGCACCCGGTGCATTTTGTAATGCGAACTCACCTTATCACGATCAATATGTGGAGTGATCGTATTACGGGCACATATGTAGTTCGTGAGTCGTATGCACATTTACTGGACACGCCGCAATCATCAGAAGTCAGACACCGAACCAATGCTCGATCTACAGACGCTGAACGATGCGAGCTGATAATCACATCTGTTTACGGCAGTCCTTCCGTAATGTTAAAAATTGAATCACGATGCAGGCCAAAAATCACACATTATTTCTCAAAATTATCTAGCAAGCTCGGTTACCAGGAAGCCAGCTTATCAGATATGACTAGTTTGAAAATCCGAGCGCACCCGGTCCATTTTGTAATGCGAACTCACCTTATCACAATCAATATGTGGAGTGATCGTATTACGGGCGTCTATGTAGTTCGCGAGTCGTATGAACATTTACTGGACACGCCGCAATCATCAGAAGTCAGAAACCGAACCAATGCTCGATCTACAGACGCTGAACAAACCATCGGTTGCGAGCTGATAATCACATCTGTTTCGGGCGGATCTTGCGTGATGTTTAAAAGCGAATCACGATGCAGGCCAAAACTCACATATTAGTTCGCAAAATTATCTAGCTAGCTCGGTTACTAGGAAGATTGCTTATCAGATATGAGTAGTTTAAAAATCCGAGCGCACCCGGTGCATTTTGTAATGCGAACTCACCTTATCACGATCAATATGTGGAGTGATCGTATTACGGGCACCTATGTAGTTCGTGAGTCGTATGCACATTTACTGGACACGCCGCAATCATCAGAAGTCAGACACCGAACCAATGCTCGATCTACAGACGCTGAACGATGCGAGCTGATAATCACATCTGTTTACGGCGGTCCTTCCGTAATGTTAAAAATTGAATCACGATGCAGGCCAAAAATCACACATTATTTCTCAAAATTATCTAGCAAGCTCGGTTACCAGGAAGCCAGCATATCAGATATGACTAGTTTGAAAATCCGAGCGCACCCGGTCCATTTTGTAATGCGAACTCACCTTATCACAATCAATATGTGGGGTGATCGTATTACGGGCGTCTATGTAGTTCGTGAGTCGTATGAACATTTACTGGACACGCCGCAATCATCAGAAGTCAGAAACCGAACCAATGCTCGATCTGCAGACGCTGAACAAACCATCGGTTGCGAGCTGATAATCACATCTGTTTCGCGCGGATCTTGCGTGATGTTTAAAAGCGAATCACGATGCAGGCCAAAACTCACATATTAGTTAGCAAAATTATCTAGCTAGCTCGGTTACTAGGAAGACTGCTTATCAGATATGAGTAGTTTAAAAATCCGAGCGCACCCGGTGCATTTTGTAATGCGAACTCACCTTATCACGATCAATATGTGGAGTGATCGTATTACGGGCACCTATGTAGTTCGTGAGTCGTATGCACATTTACTGGACACGCCGCAATCATCAGAAGTCAGACACCGAACCAATGCTCGATCTACAGACGCTGAACGATGCGAGCTGATAATCACATCTGTTTACGGCAGTCCTTCCGTAATGTTAAAAATTGAATCACGATGCAGGCCAAAAATCACATATTATTTCTCAAAATTATCTAGCAAGCTCGGTTACCAGGAAGCCAGCTTATCAGATATGACTAGTTTGAAAATCCGAGCGCACCCGGTCCATTTTGTAATGCGAACTCACCCTATCACAATCAATATGTGGAGTGATCGTATTACGGGCGTCTATGTAGTTCGTGAGTCGTTTGAACATTTACTGGACACGCCGCAATCATCAGAAGTCAGAAACCGAACCAATGCTCAATCTACAGACGCTGAACAAACCATCGGTGGCGAGCTGATAATCACATCTGTTTCGGGCGGATCTTGCGTGATGTTAAAAAGCGAATCACGATGCAGGCCAAAACTCACATATTAGTTCGCAAAATTATCTAGCAAATTCGGTTACTAGGAAGCCTGCTTATCAGATATGATTAGTTTAAAAATCCGAGCGCACCCTGTGCATTTTGTAATGCGAACTCACCTTATCATAATCAATGTGTGGAGTGATCGTATTACGGGCGTCTATGTAGTTCGTGAGTCGTATGAACATTTACTGGACACGCCTCAATCATCAGCAGTCAGACACCGAACAATTGCTCGATCTACAGACGCTGAACGATGCGAGCTGATCATCACATCTGTTTAGGGCGGTCCTTGCGTAATGTGAAAAATCGAATCGCGATGCAGGCCAAAACTCACACATTATTTCTCAACATTATCTAGCAAGCTCGGTTACTAGGAAGCCAGCTTATCAGATATGGCTACTTTAAAAATCCGAACGCATCCGGTCCATTTTGTAATGCGAACTCAGCTTATCACAATCAATATGTGCAGTCATCGTATTACGGGCGCCTATGTAGTTCGTGAGTCGTATGCACATTTACTGGACACGGCGCAATCATCAGAAGTCAGCAACCGAACCAATGCTCACACTTCACACGCTGAAAGATGCGAGCTGATCATCACATCTGTTTAGGGCGGATCTTGCGTGATGTTAAAAATCGAATCACGATGCAGGCCAAAACTCACATTATTAGTTCGCAAAATTATCTAGCAAGCTCGGTTACTAGGATGACTGCATATCAGATATGAGTAGTTCAAAAATCCGAGCGCACCCGGTGCATTTTGTAATGCGAACTCACCTTATCACGATCAATATGTGGAGTGATCGTATTACGGGCACCTATGTAGTTCGTGAGTCGTATGCACATTTACTGGACACGCCGCAATCATCAGAAGTCAGACACCGAACCAATGCTCGATCTACAGACGCTGAACGATGCGAGCTGATAATCACATCTGTTTACGGCGGTCCTTCCGTAATGTTAAAAATTGAATCACGATGCAGGCCAAAAATCACACATTATTTCTCAAAATTATCTAGCAAGCTCGGTTACCAGGAAGCCAGCTTATCAGATATGACTAGTTTGAAAATCCGAGCGCACCCGGTCCATTTTGTAATGCGAACTCACCTTATCACAATCAATATGTGGAGTGATCGTATTACGGGCGTCTATGTAGTTCGTGAGTCGTATGAACATTTACTGGACACGCCGCAATCATCAGAAGTCAGAAACCGAACCAATGCTCGATCTACAGACGCTGAACAAACCATCGGTTGCGAGCTGATAATCACATCTGTTTCGGGCGGATCTTGCGTGATGTTTAAAAGCGAATCACGATGCAGGCCAAAACTCACATATTAGTTCGCAAAATTATCTAGCTAGCTCGGTTACTAGGAAGACTGCTTATCAGATATGAGTAGTTTAAACATCCGAGCGCACCCGGTGCATTTTGTAATGCGAACTCACCTTATCACGATCAATATGTGGAGTGAACGTATTACGGGCACCTATGTAGTTCGTGAGTCGTATGCACATTTACTGGACACGCCGCAATCATCAGAAGTCAGACACCGAACCAATGCTCGATCTACAGACGCTGAACGATGCGAGCTGATAATCACATCTGTTTACGGCAGTCCTTCCGTAATGTTAAAAATTGAATCACGATGCAGGCCAAAAATCACACATTATTTCTCAAAATTATCTAGCAAGCTAGGTTACCAGGAAGCCAGCTTATCAGATATGACTAGTTTGAAAATCCGAGCGCACCCGGTCCATTTTGTAATGCGAACTCACCTTATCACAATCAATATGTGGAGTGATCGTATTACGGGCGTCTATGTAGTTCGCGAGTCGTATGAACATTTACTGGACACGCCGCAATCATCAGAAGTCAGAAACCGAACCAATGCTCGATCTACAGACGCTGAACAAACCATCGGTTGCGAGCTGATAATCACATCTGTTTCGGGCGGATCTTGCGTGATGTTTAAAAGCGAATCACGATGCAGGCCAAAACTCACATATTAGTTCGCAAAATTATCTAGCTAGCTCGGTTACTAGGAAGACTGCTTATCAGATATGAGTAGTTTAAAAATCCGAGCGCACCCGGTGCATTTTGTAATGCGAACTCACCTTATCACGATCAATATGTGGAGTGATCGTATTACGGGCACCTATGTAGTTCGTGAGTCGTATGCACATTTACTGGACACGCCGCAATCATCAGAAGTCAGACACCGAACCAATGCTCGATCTACAGACGCTGAACGATGCGAGCTGATAATCACATCTGTTTACGGCGGTCCTTCCGTAATGTTAAAAATTGAATCACGATGCAGGCCAAAAATCACACATTATTTCTCAAAATTATCTAGCAAGCTCGGTTACCAGGAAGCTAGCATATCAGATATGACTAGTTTGAAAATCCGAGCGCACCCGGTCCATTTTGTAATGCGAACTCACCTTATCACAATCAGTATGTGGAGTGATCGTATTACGGGCGTCTATGTAGTTTGTGAGTCGTATGAACATTTACTGGACACGCCGCAATCATCAGAAGTCAGAAACCGAACCAATGCTCGATCTACAGACGCTGAACAAACCATCGGTTGCGAGCTGATAATCACATCTGTTTCGCGCGGATCTTGCGTGATGTTTAAAAGCGAATCACGATGCAGGCCAAAACTCACATATTAGTTCGCAAAATTATCTAGCTAGCTCGGTTACTAGGAAGACTGCTTATCAGATATGAGTAGTTTAAAAATCCGAGCGCACCCGGTGCATTTTGTAATGCGAACTCACCTCATCACGATCAATATGTGGAGTGATCGTATTACGGGCACCTATGTAGTTCGTGAGTCGTATGCACATTTACTGGACACGCCGCAATCATCAGAAGTCAGACACCGAACCAATGCTCGATCTACAGACGCTGAACGATGCGAGCTGATAATCACATCTGTTTACGGCGGTCCTTCCGTAATGTTAAAAATTGAATCACGATGCAGACCAAAAATCACATATTATTTCTCAAAATTATCTAGCAAGCTCGGTTACCAGGAAGCCAGCTTATCAGATATGACTAGTTTGAAAATCCGAGCGCACCCGGTCCATTTTGTAATGCGAACTCACCTTATCACAATCAATATGTGGAGTGATCGTATTACGGGCGTCTATGTAGTTCGTGAGTCGTTTGAACATTTACTGGACACGCCGCAATCATCAGAAGTCAGAAACCGAACCAATGCTCAATCTACAGACGCTGATCAAACCATCGGTGGCGAGCTGATATTCACATCTGTTTCGGGCGGATCTTGCGTGATGTTAAAAAGCGAATCACGATGCAGGCCAAAACTCACATATTAGTTCGCAAAATTATCTAGCAAATTCGGTTACTAGGAAGCCTGCTTATCAGATATGATTAGTTTAAAAATCCGAGCGCACCCTGTGCATTTTGTAATGCGAACTCACCTTATCATAATCAATGTGTGGAGTGATCGTATTACGGGCGTCTATGTAGTTCGTGAGTCGTATGAACATTTACTGGACACGCCTCAATCATCAGCAGTCAGACACCGAACAATTGCTCGATCTACAGACGCTGAACGATGCGAGCTGATCATCACATCTGTTTAGGGCGGTCCTTGCGTAATGTGAAAAATCGAATCGCGATGCAGGCCAAAACTCACACATTATTTCTCAACATTATCTAGCAAGCTCGGTTACTAGGAAGCCAGCTTATCAGATATGGCTACTTTAAAAATCCGAACGCATCCGGTCCATTTTGTAATGCGAACTCAGCTTATCACAATCAATATGTGCAGTCATCGTATTACGGGCGCCTATGTAGTTCGTGAGTCGTATGCACATTTACTGGACACGGCGCAATCATCAGAAGTCAGCAACCGAACCAATGCTCACACTTCACACGCTGAAAGATGCGAGCTGATCATCACATCTGTTTAGGGCGGATCTTGCGTGATGTTAAAAATCGAATCACGATGCAGGCCAAAACTCACATTATTAGTTCGCAAACTTATCTAGCAAGCTCGGTTACTAGGATGACTGCTTATCAGATATGAGTAGTTCAAAAATCCGAGCGCACCCGGTGCATTTTGTAATGCGAACTCACCTTATCACGATCAATATGTGGAGTGATCGTATTACGGGCACCTATGTAGTTCGTGAGTCGTATGCACATTTACTGGACACGGCGCAATCATCAGAAGTCAGACACCGAACCAATGCTCGATCTACAGACGCTGAACAAACCATCGGTGGCGAGCTGATAACCACATCTGTTTCGTGCGGATCTTGCGTGATGTTAAAAATTGAATCACGATGCAGGCCAAAAATCACACATTATTTCTCAAAATGATCTAGCATGCTCGGTTACTAGGAAGCCAGCTTATCAGATATGACTAGTTTGAAAATCCGAGCGCACCCGGTGCATTTTGCAATGCGAACTCACCTTATCACGATCAATATGTGGAGTGATCGTATTACGGGCACCTATGTAGTTCGTGAGTCGTATGAACGTTTACTTGACACGCCGAAATCATCAGAAGTCAGACACCGAACCAATGCTCGATCTACAGACGCTGAACAAACCATCCGTGGCGAGCTGATAATCACATCTGTTTCTGGCGGATCTTGCGTGATGTTAAAAATCGAATCACGATGCCAGCCAAAACTCACATATTAGTTCGCAAAATTATCTAGCAAGCTCGGTTACTAGGAAGACTGCTTATCAGATATGAGTAGTTTAAAAATCCGAGCGCACCCGGTGCATTTTGTAATGCGAACTCACCTTATCACGATCAATATGTGGAGTGATCGTATTACGGGCACCTATGTAGATCGTGAGTCGTATGCACATTTACTGGACACGCCGCAATCATCAGAAGTCAGACACCGAACCAATGCTCGATCTACAGACGCTGAACGATGCGAGCTGATAATCACATCTGTTTACGGCGGTCCTTCCGTAATGTTAAAAATTGAATCACGATGCAGGCCAAAAATCACACATTATTTCTCAAAATTATCTAGCAAGCTCGGTTACCAGGAAGCCAGCTTATCAGATATGACTAGTTTGAAAATCCGAGCGCACCCGGTCCATTTTGTAATGCGAACTCACCTTATCACGATCAATATGTGGAGTGATCGTATTACGGGCACCTATGTAGTTCGTGAGTCGTATGCACATTTACTGGACACGCCGCAATCATCAGAAGTCAGAAACCGAACCAATGCTCGATCTACAGACGCTGAACAAACCATCGGTTGCGAGCTGATAATCACATCTGTTTCGGGCGGATCTTGCGTGATGTTTAAAAGCGAATCACGATGCAGGCCAAAACTCACATATTAGTTCGCAAAATTATCTAGCTAGCTCGGTTACTAGGAAGACTGCTTATCAGATATGAGTAGTTTAAAAATCCGAGCGCACCCGGTGCATTTTGTAATGCGAACTCACCTTATCACGATCAATATGTGGAGTGATCGTATTACGGGCACCTATGTAGTTCGTGAGTCGTATGCACATTTACTGGACACGCCGCAATCATCAGAAGTCAGACACCGAACCAATGCTCGATCTACAGACGCTGAACGATGCGAGCTGATAATCACATCTGTTTACGGCGGTCCTTCCGTAATGTTAAAAATTGAATAACGATGCAGGCCAAAAATCACACATTATTTCTCAAAATTATCTAGCAAGGTCGGTTACCAGGAAGCCAGCATATCAGATATGACTAGTTTGAAAATCCGAGCGCACCCGGTCCATTTTGTAATGCGAACTCACCTTATCACAATCAATATGTGGAGTGATCGTATTACGGGCGTCTATGTAGTTCGTGAGTCGTATGAACATTTACTGGACACGCCGCAATCATCAGAAGTCAGAAACCGAACCAATGCTCGATCTACAGACGCTGAACAAACCATCGGTTGCGAGCTGATAATCACATCTGTTTCGGGCGGATCTTGCGTGATGTTTAAAAGCGAATCACGATGCAGGCCAAAACTCACATATTAGTTCGCAAAATTATCTAGTTAGCTCGGTTACTAGGAAGACTGCTTATCAGATATGAGTAGTTTAAAAATCCGAAAGCACCCGGTGCATTTTGTAATGCGAACTCACCTTATCACGATCAATATGTGGAGTGATCGTATTACGGGCACCTATGTAGTTCGTGAGTCGTATGCACATTTACTGGACATGCCGCAATCATCAGAAGTCAGACACCGAACCAATGCTCGATCTACAGACGCTGAACGATGCGAGCTGATAATCACATCTGTTTACGGCGGTCCTTCCGTAATGTTAAAAATTGAATCACGATGCAGGCCAAAAATCACATATTATTTCTCAAAATTATCTAGCAAGCTCGGTTACCAGGAAGCCAGCTTATCAGATATGACTAGTTTGAAAATCCGAGCGCACCCGGTCCATTTTGTAATGCGAACTCACCTTATCACAATCAATATGTGGAGTGATCGTATTACGGGCGTCTATGTAGTTCGTGAGTCGTTTGAACATTTACTGGACACGCCGCAATCATCAGAAGTCAGAAACCGAACCAATGCTCAATCTACAGACGCTGAACAAACCATCGGTGGCGAGCTGATAATCACATCTGTTTCGGGCGGATCTTGCGTGATGTTAAAAAGCGAATCACGATGCAGGCCAAAACTCACATATTAGTTCGCAAAATTATCTAGCAAATTCGGTTACTAGGAAGCCTGCTTATCAGATATGATTAGTTTAAAAATCCGAGCGCACCCTGTGCATTTTGTAATGCGAACTCACCTTATCATAATCAATGTGTGGAGTGATCGTATTACGGGCGTCTATGTAGTTCGTGAGTCGTATGAACATTTACTGGACACGCCTCAATCATCAGCAGTCAGACACCGAACAATTGCTCGATCTACAGACGCTGAACGATGCGAGCTGATCATCACATCTGTTTAGGGCGGTCCTTGCGTAATGTGAAAAATCGAATCGCGATGCAGGCCAAAACTCACACATTATTTCTCAACATTATCTAGCAAGCTCGGTTACTAGGAAGCCAGCTTATCAGATATGGCTACTTTAAAAATCCGAACGCATCCGGTCCATTTTGTAATGCGAACTCAGCTTATCACAATCAATATGTGCAGTCATCGTATTACGGGCGCCTATGTAGTTCGTGAGTCGTATGCACATTTACTGGACACGGCGCAATCATCAGAAGTCAGCAACCGAACCAATGCTCACACTTCACACGCTGAAAGATGCGAGCTGATCATCACATCTGTTTCTGGCGGATCTTGCGTGATGTTAAAAATCGAATCACGATGCAGGCCAAAACTCACATATTAGTTCGCAAAATTATCTAGCAAGCTCGGTTACTAGGATGACTGCTTATCAGATATGAGTAGTTCAAAAATCCGAGCGCACCCGGTGCATTTTGTAATGCGAACTCACCTTATCACAATCAATATGTGGAGTGATCGTATTACGGGCGTCTATGTAGTTCGTGAGTCGTATGAACATTTACTGGACACGCCGCAATCATCAGAAGTCAGAAACCGAACCAATGCTCGATCTACAGACGCTGAACAAACCATCGGTTGCGAGCTGATAATCACATCTGTTTCGGGCGGATCTTGCGTGATGTTTAAAAGCGAATCACGATGCAGGCCAAAACTCACATATTAGTTCGCAAAATTATCTAGCTAGCTCGGTTACTAGGAAGACTGCTTATCAGATATGAGTAGTTTAAAAATCCGAGCGCACCCGGTGCATTTTGTAATGCGAACTCACCTTATCACGATCAATATGTGGAGTGATCGTATTACGGGCACCTATGTAGTTCGTGAGTCGTATGCACATTTACTGGACACGCCGCAATCATCAGAAGTCAGACACCGAACCAATGCTCGATCTACAGACGCTGAACGATGCGAGCTGATAATCACATCTGTTTACGGCGGTCCTTCCGTAATGTTAAAAATTGAATAACGATGCAGGCCAAAAATCACACATTATTTCTCAAAATTATCTAGCAAGGTCGGTTACCAGGAAGCCAGCATATCAGATATGACTAGTTTGAAAATCCGAGCGCACCCGGTCCATTTTGTAATGCGAACTCACCTTATCACAATCCATATGTGGATTGATCGTATTACGGGCGTCTATGTAGTTCGTGAGTCGTATGAACATTTACTGGACACGCCGCAATCATCAGAAGTCAGAAACCGAACCAATGCTCGATCTACAGACGCTGAACAAACCATCGGTTGCGAGCTGATAATCACATCTGTTTCGGGCGGATCTTGCGTGATGTTTAAAAGCGAATCACGATGCAGGCCAAAACTCACATATTAGTTCGCAAAATTATCTAGCTAGCTCGGTTACTAGGAAGACTGCTTATCAGATATGAGTAGTTTAAAAATCCGAGCGCACCCGGTGCATTTTGTAATGCGAACTCACCTTATCACGATCAATATGTGGAGTGATCGTATTACGGGCACCTATGTAGTTCGTGAGTCGTATGCACATTTACTGGACACGCCGCAATCATCAGAAGTCAGACACCGAACCAATGCTCGATCTACAGACGCTGAACGATGCGAGCTGATAATCACATCTGTTTACGGCGGTCCTTCCGTATTGTTAAAAATTGAATCACGATGCAGGCCAAAAATCACATATTATTTCTCAAAATTATCTAGCAAGCTCGGTTACCAGGAAGCCAGCTTATCAGATATGACTAGTTTGAAAATCCGAGCGCACCCGGTCCATTTTGTAATGCGAACTCACCTTATCACAATCAATATGTGGAGTGATCGTATTACGGGCGTCTATGTAGTTCGTGAGTCGTTTGAACATTTACTGGACACGCCGCAATCATCAGAAGTCAGAAACCGAACCAATGCTCAATCTACAGACGCTGAACAAACCATCGGTGGCGAGCTGATAATCACATCTGTTTCGGGCGGATCTTGCGTGATGTTAAAAAGCGAATCACGATGCAGGCCAAAACTCACATATTAGTTCGCAAAATTATCTAGCAAATTCGGTTACTAGGAAGCCTGCTTATCAGATATGATTAGTTTAAAAATCCGAGCGCACCCTGTGCATTTTGTAATGCGAACTCACCTTATCATAATCAATGTGTGGAGTGATCGTATTACGGGCGTCTATGTAGTTCGTGAGTCGTATGAACATTTACTGGACACGCCGCAATCATCAGAAGTCAGACACCGAACCAATGCTCGATCTACAGACGCTGAACGATGCGAGCTGATAATCACATCTGTTTACGGCGGTCCTTCCGTAATGTTAAAAATTGAATCACGATGCAGGCCAAAAATCACACATTATTTCTCAACATTATCTAGCAAGCTCGGTTACTAGGAAGCCAGCTTATCAGATATGGCTACTTTAAAAATCCGAACGCATCCGGTCCATTTTGTAATGCGAACTCAGCTTATCACAATCAATATGTGCAGTCATCGTATTACGGGCGCCTATGTAGTTCGTGAGTCGTATGCACATTTACTGGACACGGCGCAATCATCAGAAGTCAGCAACCGAACCAATGCTCACACTTCACACGCTGAAAGATGCGAGCTGATCATCACATCTGTTTAGGGCGGATCTTGCGATATGTTAAAAATCGAATCACGATGCAGGCCAAAACTCACATATTAGTTCGCAAAATTATCTAGCAAGCTCGGTTACTAGGATGACTGCTTATCAGATATGAGTAGTTCAAAAATCCGAGCGCACCCGGTGCATTTTGTAATGCGAACTCACCTTATCACGATCAATATGTGGAGTGATCGTATTACGGGCACCTATGTAGTTCGTGAGTCGTATGCACATTTACTGGACACGGCGCAATCATGAGAAGTCAGACACCGAACCAATGCTCGATCTACAGACGCTGAACAAACCATCGGTGGCGAGCTGATAACCACATCTGTTTCGTGCGGATCTTGCGTGATGTTAAAAATTGAATCACGATGCAGGCCAAAAATCACACATTATTTCTCAAAATGATCTAGCATGCTCGGTTACTAGGAAGCCAGCTTATCAGATATGACTAGTTTGAAAATCCGAGCGCACCCGGTCCATTTTGCAATGCGAACTCACCTTATCACGATCAATATGTGGAGTGATCGTATTACGGGCACCTATGTAGTTCGTGAGTCGTATGAACGTTTACTTGACACGCCGAAATCATCAGAAGTCAGACACCGAACCAATGCTCGATCTACAGACGCTGAACAAACCATCGGTGGCGAGCTGATAATCACATCTGTTTCTGGCGGATCTTGCGTGATGTTAAAAATCGAATCACGATGCCAGCCAAAACTCACATATTAGTTCGCAAAATTATCTAGCAAGCTCGGTTACTAGGAAGACTGCTTATCAGATATGAGTAGTTTAAAAATCCGAGCGCACCCGGTGCATTTTGTAATGCGAACTCACCTTATCACGATCAATATGTGGAGTGATCGTATTACGGGCACCTATGTAGTTCGTGAGTCGTATGCACATTTACTGGACACGCCGCAATCATCAGAAGTCAGACACCGAACCAATGCTCGATCTACAGACGCTGAACGATGCGAGCTGATAATCACATCTGTTTACGGCGGTCCTTCCGTAATGTTAAAAATTGAATCACGATGCAGGCCAAAAATCACACATTATTTCTCAAAATTATCTAGCAAGCTCGGTTACCAGGAAGCCAGCTTATCAGATATGACTAGTTTGAAAATCCGAGCGCACCCGGTCCATTTTGTAATGCGAACTCACCTTATCACAATCAATATGTGGAGTGATCGTATTACGGGCGTCTATGTAGTTCGTGAGTCGTATGAACATTTACTGGACACGCCGCAATCATCAGAAGTCAGAAACCGAACCAATGCTCACACTACACACGCTGAAAGATGCGAGCTGATCATCACATCTGTTTAGGGCGGATCTTGCGTGATGTTAAAAATCGAATAACGATGCAGGCCAAAACTCACATATTATTCGCAAAATTATCTAGCAAGCTCGGTTATTAGGATGACTGCTTATCAGATATGAGTAGTTTAAAAATCCGAGCGCACCCGGTGCATTTTGTAATGCGAACTCACCTTATCACGATCAATATGTGGAGTGATCGTATTACGGGCACCTATGTAGTTCGTGAGTCGTATGCACATTTACTGGACACGCCGCAATCATCAGAAGTCAGACACCGAACCAATGCTCGATCTACAGACGCTGAACGATGCGAGATGATAATCACATCTGTTTACGGCGGTCCTTCCGTAATGTTAAAAATTGAATCACGATGCAGGCCAAAAATCACACATTATTTCTCAAAATTATCTAGCAAGCTCGGTTACCAGGAAGCCAGCTTATCAGATATGACTAGTTTGAAAATCCGAGCGCACCCGGTCCATTTTGTAATGCGAACTCACCTTATCACAATCAATATGTGGAGTGATCGTATTACGGGCGTCTATGTAGTTCGTGAGTCGTATGAACGTTTACTGGACACGCCGCAATCATCAGAAGTCAGAAACCGAACCAATGCTCGATCTACAGACGCTGAACAAACCATCGGTTGCGAGCTGATAATCACATCTGTTTCGGGCGGATCTTGCGTGATGTTTAAAAGCGAATCACGATGCAGGCCAAAACTCACATATTAGTTCGCAAAATTATCTAGCTAGCTCGGTTACTAGGAAGACTGCTTATCAGATATGAGTAGTTTAAAAATCCGAGCGCACCCGGTGCATTTTGTAATGCGAACTCACCTTATCACGATCAATATGTGGAGTGATCGTATTACGGGCACCTATGTAGTTCGTGAGTCGTATGCACATTTACTGGACACGCCGCAATCATCAGAAGTCAGACACCGAACCAATGCTCGATCTACAGACGCTGAACGATGCGAGCTGATAATCACATCTGTTTACGGCGGTCCTTCCGTAATGTTAAAAATTGAATAACGATGCAGGCCAAAAATCACACATTATTTCTCAAAATTATCTAGCAAGCTCGGTTACCAGGAAGCCAGCATATCAGATATGACTAGTTTGAAAATCCGAGCGCACCCGGTCCATTTTGTAATGCGAACTCACCTTATCACAATCAATATGTGGAGTGATCGTATTACGGGCGTCTATGTAGTTCGTGAGTCGTATGAACATTTACTGGACACGCCGCAATCATCAGAAGTCAGAAACCGAACCAATGCTCGATCTACAGACGCTGAACAAACCATCGGTTGCGAGCTGATAATCACATCTGTTTCGGGCGGATCTTGCGTGATGTTTAAAAGCGAATCACGATGCAGGCCAAAACTCACATATTAGTTCGCAAAATTATCTAGCTAGCTCGGTTACTAGGAAGACTGCTTATCAGATATGAGTAGTTTAAAAATCCGAGCGCACCCGGTGCATTTTGTAATGCGAACTCACCTTATCACGATCAATATGTGGAGTGATCGTATTACGGGCACCTATGTAGTTCGTGAGTCGTATGCACATTTACTGGACACGCCGCAATCATCAGAAGTCAGACACCGAACCAATGCTCGATCTACAGACGCTGAACGATGCGAGCTGATAATCACATCTGTTTACGGCGGTCCTTCCGTATTGTTAAAAATTGAATCACGATGCAGGCCAAAAATCACATATTATTTCTCAAAATTATCTAGCAAGCTCGGTTACCAGGAAGCCAGCTTATCAGATATGACTAGTTTGAAAATCCGAGCGCACCCGGTCCATTTTGTAATGCGAACTCACCTTATCACAATCAATATGTGGAGTGATCGTATTACGGGCGTCTATGTAGTTCGTGAGTCGTTTGAACATTTACTGGACACGCCGCAATCATCAGAAGTCAGAAACCGAACCAATGCTCAATCTACAGACGCTGAACAAACCATCGGTGGCGAGCTGATAATCACATCTGTTTCGGGCGGATCTTGCGTGATGTTAAAAAGCGAATCACGATGCAGGCCAAAACTCACATATTAGTTCGCAAAATTATCTAGCAAATTCGGTTACTTGGAAGCCTGCTTATCAGATATGATTAGTTTAAAAATCCGAGCGCACCCTGTGCATTTTGTAATGCGAACTCACCTTATCATAATCAATGTGTGGAGTGATCGTATTACGGGCGTCTATGTAGTTCGTGAGTCGTATGAACATTTACTGGACACGCCTCAATCATCAGCAGTCAGACACCGAACAATTGCTCGATCTACAGACGCTGAACGATGCGAGCTGATCATCACATCTGTTTAGGGCGGTCCTTGCGTAATGTGAAAAATCGAATCGCGATGCAGGCCAAAACTCACACATTATTTCTCAACACTATCTAGCAAGCTCGGTTACTAGGAAGCCATCTTATCAGATATGGCTACTTTAAAAATCCGAACGCATCCTGTCCATTTTGTAATGCGAACTCAGCTTATCACAATCAATATGTGCAGTCATCGTATTACGGGCGCCTATGTAGTTCGTGAGTCGTATGCACATTTACTGGACACGGCGCAATCATCAGAAGTCAGCAACCGAACCAATGCTCACACTTCACACGCTGAAAGATGCGAGCTGATCATCACATCTGTTTAGGGCGGATCTTGCGATATGTTAAAAATCGAATCACGATGCAGGCCAAAACTCACATATTAGTTCGCAAAATTATCTAGCAAGCTCGGTTACTAGGATGACTGCTTATCAGATATGAGTAGTTCAAAAATCCGAGCGCACCCGGTGCATTTTGTAATGCGAACTCACCTTATCACGATCAATATGTGGAGTGATCGTATTACGGGCACCTATGTAGTTCGTGAGTCGTATGCACATTTACTGGACACGGCGCAATCATGAGAAGTCAGACACCGAACCAATGCTCGATCTACAGACGCTGAACAAACCATCGGTGGCGAGCTGATAACCACATCTGTTTCGTGCGGATCTTGCGTGATGTTAAAAATTGAATCACGATGCAGGCCAAAAATCACACATTATTTCTCAAAATGATCTAGCATGCTCGGTTACTAGGAAGCCAGCTTATCAGATATGACTAGTTTGAAAATCCGAGCGCACCCGGTCCATTTTGCAATGCGAACTCACCTTATCACGATCAATATGTGGAGTGATCGTATTACGGGCACCTATGTAGTTCGTGAGTCGTATGAACGTTTACTTGACACGCCGAAATCATCAGAAGTCAGACACCGAACCAATGCTCGATCTACAGACGCTGAACAAACCATCGGTGGCGAGCTGATAATCACATCTGTTTCTGGCGGATCTTGCGTGATGTTAAAAATCGAATCACGATGCCAGCCAAAACTCACATATTAGTTCGCAAAATTATCTAGCTAGCTCGGTTACTAGGAAGACTGCTTATCAGATATGAGTAGTTTAAAAATCCGAGCGCACCCGGTGCATTTTGTAATGCGAACTCACCTTATCACGATCAATATGTGGAGTGATCGTATTACGGGCACCTATGTAGTTCGTGAGTCGTATGCACATTTACTGGACACGCCGCAATCATCAGAAGTCAGACACCGAACCAATGCTCGATCTACAGACGCTGAACGATGCGAGCTGATAATCACATCTGTTTACGGCGGTCCTTCCGTAATGTTAAAAATTGAATAACGATGCAGGCCAAAAATCACACATTATTTCTCAAAATTATCTAGCAAGCTCGGTTACCAGGAAGCCAGCATATCAGATATGACTAGTTTGAAAATCCGAGCGCACCCGGTCCATTTTGTAATGCGAACTCACCTTATCACAATCAATATGTGGAGTGATCGTATTACGGGCGTCTATGTAGTTCGTGAGTCGTATGAACATTTACTGGACACGCCGCAATCATCAGAAGTCAGAAACCGAACCAATGCTCGATCTACAGACGCTGAACAAACCATCGGCTGCGAGCTGATAATCACATCTGTTTCGGGCGGATCTTGCGTGATGTTTAAAAGCGAATCACGATGCAGGCCAAAACTCACATATTAGTTCGCAAAATTATCTAGCTAGCTCGGTTACTAGGAAGACTGCTTATCAGATATGAGTAGTTTAAAAATCCGAGCGCACCCGGTGCATTTTGTAATGCGAACTCACCTTATCACGATCAATATGTGGAGTGATCGTATTACGGGCACCTATGTAGTTCGTGAGTCGTATGCACATTTACTGGACACGCCGCAATCATCAGAAGTCGGACACCGAACCAATGCTCGATCTACAGACGCTGAACGATGCGAGCTGATAATCACATCTGTTTACGGCGGTCCTTCCGTAATGTTAAAAATTGAATCACGATGCAGGCCAAAAATCACATATTATTTCTCAAAATTATCTAGCAAGCTCGGTTACCAGGAAGCCAGCTTATCAGATATGACTAGTTTGAAAATCCGAGCGCACCCGGTCCATTTTGTAATGCGAACTCACCTTATCACAATCAATATGTGGAGTGATCGTATTACGGGCGTCTATGTAGTTCGTGAGTCGTTTGAACATTTACTGGACACGCCGCAATCATCAGAAGTCAGAAACCGAACCAATGCTCAATCTACAGACGCTGAACAAACCATCGGTGGCGAGCTGATAATCACATCTGTTTCGGGCGGATCTTGCGTGATGTTAAAAAGCGAATCACGATGCAGGCCAAAACTCACATATTAGTTCGCAAAATTATCTAGCAAATTCGGTTACTAGGAAGCCTGCTTATCAGATATGATTAGTTTAAAAATCCGAGCGCACCCTGTGCATTTTGTAATGCGAACTCACCTTATCATAATCAATGTGTGGAGTGATCGTATTACGGGCGTCTATGTAGTTCGTGAGTCGTATGAACATTTACTGGACACGCCTCAATCATCAGCAGTCAGACAACGAACAATTGCTCGATCTACAGACGCTGAACGATGCGAGCTGATCATCACATCTGTTTAGGGCGGTCCTTGCGTAATGTGAAAAATCGAATCGCGATGCAGGCCAAAACTCACACATTATTTCTCAACATTATCTAGCAAGCTCGGTTACAAGGAAGCCAGCTTATCAGATATGGCTACTTTAAAAATCCGAACGCATCCGGTCCATTTTGTAATGCGAACTCAGCTTATCACAAACAATATGTGCAGTCATCGTATTACGGGCGCCTATGTAGTTCGTGAGTCGTATGCACATTTACTGGACACGGCGCAATCATCAGAAGTCAGCAACCGAACTAATGCTCACACTTCACACGCTGAAAGATGCGAGCTGATCATCACATCTGTTTAGGGCGGATCTTGCGTGATGTTAAAAATTGAATCACGATGCAGGCCAAAAATCACACAATATTTCTCAAAATTATCTAGCAAGCTCGGTTACCAGGAAGCCAGCTTATCAGATATGACTAGTTTGAAAATCCGAGCGCACCCGGTCCATTTTGCAATGCGAACTCACCTTATCACGATCAATATGTGGAGTGATCGTATTACGGGCACCTATGTAGTTCGTGAGTCGTATGAACGTTTACTTGACACACCGAAATCATCAGAAGTCAGACACCGAACCAATGCTCGATCTACAGACGCTGAACAAACCATCGGTGGCGAGCTGATAATCACATCCGTTTCTGGCGGATCTTGCGTGATGTTAAAAATCGAATCACGATGCCAGCCGAAACTCACATATTAGTTCGCAAAATTATCTAGCAAGCTCGGTTACTAGGAAGACTGCTTATCAGATATGAGTAGTTTAAAAATCCGAGCGCACCCGGTGCATTTTGTAATGCGAACTCACCTTATCACGATCAATATGTGGAGTGATCGTATTACGGGCACCTATGTAGTTCGTGAGTCGTATGCACATTTACTGGACACGCCGCAATCATCAGAAGTCAGACACCGAACCAATGCTCGATCTACAGACGCTGAACGATGCGAGCTGATAATCACATCTGTTTACGGCGGTCCTTCCGTAATGTTAAAAATTGAATCACGATGCAGGCCAAAAATCACACATTATTTCTCAAAATTATCTAGCAAGCTCGGTTACCAGGAAGCCAGCTTATCAGATATGACTAGTTTGAAAATCCGAGCGCACCCGGTCCATTTTGTAATGCGAACTCACCTTATCACAATCAATATGTGGAGTGATCGTATTACGGGCGTCTATGTAGTTCGTGAGTCGTATGCACATTTACTGGACACGCCGCAATCATCAGAAGTCAGACACCGAACCAATGCTCGATCTACAGACGCTGAACGATGCGAGCTGATAATCACATCTGTTTACGGCGGTCCTTCCGTAATGTTAAAAATTGAATCACGATGCAGGCCAAAAATCACATATTATTTCTCAAAATTATCTAGCAAGCTCGGTTACCAGGAAGCCAGCTTATCAGATATGACTAGTTTGAAAATCCGAGCGCACCCGGTCCATTTTGTAATGCGAACTCACCTTATCACAATCAATATGTGGAGTGATCGTATTACGGGCGTCTATGTAGTTCGTGAGTCGTTTGAACATTTACTGGACACGCCGCAATCATCAGAAGTCAGAAACCGAACCAATGCTCAATCTACAGACGCTGAACAAACCATCGGTGGCGAGCTGATAATCACATCTGTTTCGGGCGGATCTTGCGTGATGTTAAAAAGCGAATCACGATGCAGGCCAAAACTCACATATTAGTTCGCAAAATTATCTAGCAAAGTCGGTTACTAGGAAGCCTGCTTATCAGATATGATTAGTTTAAAAATCCGAGCGCACCCTGTGCATTTTGTAATGCGAACTCACCTTATCATAATCAATGTGTGGAGTGATCGTATTACGGGCGTCTATGTAGTTCGTGAGTCGTATGAACATTTACTGGACACGCCTCAATCATCAGCAGTCAGACACCGAACAATTGCTCGATCTACAGACGCTGAACGATGCGAGCTGATCATCACATCTGTTTAGGGCGGTCCTTGCGTAATGTGAAAAATCGAATCGCGATGCAGGCCAAAACTCACACATTATTTCTCAACATTATCTAGCAAGCTCGGTTACAAGGAAGCCAGCTTATCAGATATGGCTACTTTAAAAATCCGAACGCATCCGGTCCATTTTGTAATGCGAACTCAGCTTATCACAATCAATATGTGCAGTCATCGTATTACGGGCGCCTATGTAGTTCGTGAGTCGTATGCACATTTACTGGACACGGCGCAATCATCAGAAGTCAGCAACCGAACCAATGCTCACACTTCACACGCTGAAAGATGCGAGCTGATCATCACATCTGTTTAGGGCGGATCTTGCGTGATGTTAAAAATCGAATCACGATGCAGGCCAAAACTCACATATTAGTTCGCAAAATTATCTAGCAAGCTCGGTTACTAGGATGACTGCTTATCAGATATGAGTAGTTCAAAAATCCGAGCGCACCCGGTGCATTTTGTAATGCGAACTCACCTTATCACGATCAATATGTGGAGTGATCGTATTACGGGCACCTATGTAGTTCGTGAGTCGTATAAACATTTACTGGACACGGCGCAATCATCAGAAGTCAGACACCGAACCAATGCTCGATCTACAGACGCTGAACAAACCATCGGTGGCGAGCTGATAACCACATCTGTTTCGTGCGGATCTTGCGTGATGTTAAAAATTGAATCACGATGCAGGCCAAAAATCACACATTATTTCTCAAAATGATCTAGCATGCTCGGTTACTAGGAAGCCAGCTTATCAGATATGACTAGTTTGAAAATCCGAGCGCACCCGGTCCATTTTGCAATGCGAACTCACCTTATCACGATCAATATGTGGAGTGATCGTATTACGGGCACCTATGTAGTTCGTGAGTCGTATGAACGTTTACTTGACACACCGAAATCATCAGAAGTCAGACACCGAACCAATGCTCGATCTACAGACGCTGAACAAACCATCGGTGGCGAGCTGATAATCACATCTGTTTCTGGCGGATCTTGCGTGATGTTAAAAATCGAATCACGATGCCAGCCAAAACTCACATATTAGTTCGCAAAATTATCTAGCAAGCTCGAATACTAGGAAGACTGCTTATCAGATATGAGTAGTTTAAAAATCCGAGCGCACCCGGTGCATTTTGTAATGCGAACTCACCTTATCACGATCAATATGTGGAGTGATCGTATTACGGGCACCTATGTAGTTCGTGAGTCGTATGCACATTTACTGGACACGCCGCAATCATCAGAAGTCAGACACCGAACCAATGCTCGATCTACAGACGCTGAACGATGCGAGCTGATAATCACATCTGTTTACGGCGGTCCTTCCGTAATGTTAAAAATTGAATAACGATGCAGGCCAAAAATCACACATTATTTCTCAAAATTATCTAGCAAGCTCGGTTACCAGGAAGCCAGCATATCAGATATGACTAGTTTGAAAATCCGAGCGCACCCGGTCCATTTTGTAATGCGAACTCACCTTATCACAATCAATATGTGGAGTGATCGTATTACGGGCGTCTATGTAGTTCGTGAGTCGTATGAACATTTACTGGACACGCCGCAATCATCAGAAGTCAGAAACCGAACCAATGCTCGATCTACAGACGCTGAACAAACCATCGGTTGCGAGCTGATAATCACATCTGTTTCGGGCGGATCTTGCGTGATGTTTAAAAGCGAATCACGATGCAGGCCAAAACTCACATATTAGTTCGCAAAATTATCTAGCTAGCTCGGTTACTAGGAAGACTGCTTATCAGATATGAGTAGTTTAAAAATCCGAGCGCACCCGGTGCATTTTGTAATGCGAACTCACCTTATCACGATCAATATGTGGAGTGATCGTATTACGGGCACCTATGTAGTTCGTGAGTCGTATGCACATTTATTGGACACGCCGCAATCATCAGAAGTCAGACACCGAACCAATGCTCGATCTACAGACGCTGAACGATGCGAGCTGATAATCACATCTGTTTACGGCGGTCCTTCCGTAATGTTAAAAATTGAATCACGATGCAGGCCAAAAATCACATATTATTTCTCAAAATTATCTAGCAAGCTCGGTTACCAGGAAGCCAGCTTATCAGATATGACTAGTTTGAAAATCCGAGCGCACCCGGTCCATTTTGTAATGCGAACTCACCTTATCACAATCAATATGTGGAGTGATCGTATTACGGGCGTCTATGTAGTTCGTGAGTCGTTTGAACATTTACTGGACACGCCGCAATCATCAGAAGTCAGAAACCGAACCAATGCTCAATCTACAGACGCTG
Organism: Botryllus schlosseri; assembly: GCF_051294905.1. Classification (NCBI taxonomy): domain Eukaryota; kingdom Metazoa; phylum Chordata; class Ascidiacea; order Stolidobranchia; family Styelidae; genus Botryllus; species Botryllus schlosseri. The sequence continues at coordinate 20,296,645 of NC_137247.1, read as the reverse complement.
AACAAACCATCGGTTGCGAGCTGATAATCACATCTGTTTCGGGCGGATCTTGCGTGATGTTAAAAAGCGAATCACGATGCAGGCCAAAACTCACATATTAGTTCGCAAAATTATCTAGCTAGCTCGGTTACTAGGAAGACTGCTTATCAGATATGAGTAGTTTAAAAATCCGAGCGCACCCGGTGCATTTTGTAATGCGAACTCACCTTATCACGATCAATATGTGGAGTGATCGTATTACGGGCACCTATGTAGTTCGTGAGTCGTATGCACGTTTACTTGACACGCCGAAATCATCAGAAGTCAGACACCGAACCAATGCTCGATCTACAGACGCTGAACAAACCATCGGTGGCGAGCTGATAATCACATCTGTTTCTGGCGGATCTTGCGTGATGTTAAAAATCGAATCACGATGCCAGCCAAAACTCACATATTAGTTCGCAAAATTATCTAGCAAGCTCGGTTACTAGGAAGACTGCTTATCAGATATGAGTAGTTTAAAAATCCGAGCGCACCCGGTGCATTTTGTAATGCGAACTCACCTTATCACGATCAATATGTGGAGTGATCGTATTACGGGCACCTATGTAGTTCGTGAGTCGTATGCACATTTACTGGACACGCCGCAATCATCAGAAGTCAGACACCGAACCAATGCTCGATCTACAGACGCTGAACGATGCGAGCTGATAATCACATCTGTTTACGGCGGTCCTTCCGTAATGTTAAAATTTGAATCACGATGCAGGCCAAAAATCACACATTATTTCTCAAAATTATCTAGCAAGCTCGGTTACCAGGAAGCCAGCTTATCAGACATGACTAGTTTGAAAATCCGAGCGCACCCGGTCCATTTTGTAATGCGAACTCACCTTATCACAATCAATATGTGGAGTGATCGTATTACGGGCGTCTATGTAGTTCGTGAGTCGTATGAACATTTACTGGACACGATGCAATCATCAGAAGTCAGAAACCGAACCAATGCTCGATCTACAGACGCTGAACAAACAATCGGTTGCGAGCTGATAATCACATCTGTTTCGGGCGGATCTTGCGTGATGTTTAAAAGCGAATCACGATGCAGGCCAAAACTCACATATTAGTTCGCAAAATTATCTAGCTAGCTCGGTTACTAGGAAGACTGCTTATCAGATATGAGTAGTTTAAAAATCCGAGCGCACCCGGTGCATTTTGTAATGCGAACTCACCTTATCACGATCAATATGTGGAGTGATCGTATTACGGGCACCTATGTAGTTCGTGAGTCGTATGCACATTTACTGGACACGCCGCAATCATCAGAAGTCAGACACCGAACCAATGCTCGATCTACAGACGCTGAACGATGCGAGCTGATAATCACATCTGTTTACGGCGGTCCTTCCGTAATGTTAAAAATTGAATCACGATGCAGGCCAAAAATCGCACATTATTTCTCAACATTATCTAGCAAGCTCGGTTACCAGGAAGCCAGCTTATCAGATATGACTAGTTTGAAAATCCGAGCGCACCCGGTGCATTTTGTAATGCGAACTCACCTTATCACGATCAATATGTGGAGTGATCGTATTACGGGCACCTATGTAGTTCGTGAGTCGTATGCACATTTACTGGACACGGCGCAATCATCAGAAGTCAGACACCGAACCAATGCTCGATCTACAGACGCTGAACAAACCATCGGTTGCGAGCTGATAATCACATCTGTTTCGGGCGGATCTTGCGTGATGTTTAAAAGCGAATCACGATGCAGGCCAAAACTCACATATTAGTTCGCAAAATTATCTAGCTAGCTCGGTTACTAGGAAGACTGCTTATCAGATATGAGTAGTTTAAAAATCCGAGCGCACCCGGTGCATTTTGTAATGCGAACTCACCTTATCACGATCAAAATGTGGAGTGATCGTATTACGGGCACCTATGTAGTTCGTGAGTCGTATGCACATTTACTGGACACGCCGCAATCATCAGAAGTCAGACACCGAACCAATGCTCGATCTACAGACGCTGAACGATGCGAGCTGATAATCACATCTGTTTACGGCGGTCCTTCCGTAATGTTAAAAATTGAATCACGATGCAGGCCAAAAATCACATATTATTTCTCAAAATTATCTAGCAAGCTCGGTTACCAGGAAGCCAGCTTATCAGATATGACTAGTTTGAAAATCCGAGCGCACCCGGTCCATTTTGTAATGCGAACTCACCTTATCACAATCAATATGTGGAGTGATCGTATTACGGGCGTCTATGTAGTTCGTGAGTCGTTTGAACATTTACTGGACACGCCGCAATCATCAGAAGTCAGAAACCGAACCAATGCTCGATCTACAGACGCTGAACAAACCATCGGTGGCGAGCTGATAATCATATCTGTTTCGGGCGGATCTTGCGTGATGTTAAAAAGCGAATCACGATGCAGGCCAAAACTCACACATTAGTTCGCAAAATTATCTAGCAAATTCGGTTACTAGGAAGCCTGCTTATCAGATATGATTAGTTTAAAAATCCGAGCGCACCCTGTGCATTTTGTAATGCGAACTCACCTTATCATAATCAATGTGTGGAGTGATCGTATTACGGGCGTCTATGTAGTTCGTGAGTCGTATGAACATTTACTGGACACGCCTCAATCATCAGCAGTCAGACACCGAACAATTGCTCGATCTACAGACGCTGAACGATGCGAGCTGATCATCACATCTGTTTAGGGCGGTCCTTGCGTAATGTGAAAAATCGAATCGCGATGCAGGCCAAAACTCACACATTATTTCTCAACATTATCTAGCAAGCTCGGTTACTAGGAAGCCAGCTTATCAGATATGGCTACTTTAAAAATCCGAACGCATCCGGTCCATTTTGTAATGCGAACTCAGCTTATCACAATCAATATGTGCAGTCATCGTATTACGGGCGCCTATGTAGTTCGTGAGTCGTATGCACATTTACTGGACACGGCGCAATCATCAGAAGTCAGCAACCGAACCAATGCTCACACTTCACACGCTGAAAGATGCGAGCTGATCATCACATCTGTTTAGGGCGGATCTTGCGTGATGTTAAAAATCGAATCACGATGCAGGCCAAAACTCACATATTAGTTCGCAAAATTATCTAGCAAGCTCGGTTACTAGGATGACTGCTTATCAGATATGAGTAGTTCAAAAATCCGAGCGCACCCGGTGCATTTTGTAATGCGAACTCACCTTATCACGATCAATATGTGGAGTGATCGTATTACGGGCACCTATGTAGTTCGTGAGTCGTATGCACGTTTACTTGACACGCCGAAATCATCAGAAGTCAGACACCGAACCAATGCTCGATCTACAGACGCTGAACAAACCATCGGTGGCGAGCTGATAACCACATCTGTTTCGTGCGGATCTTGCGTGATGTTAAAAATTGAATCACGATGCAGGCCAAAAATCACACATTATTTCTCAAAATGATCTAGCATGCTCGGTTACTAGGAAGCCAGCTTATCAGATATGACTAGTTTGAAAATCCGAGCGCACCCGGTCCATTTTGTAATGCGAACTCACCTTATCACGATCAATATGTGGAGTGATCGTATTACGGGCACCTATGTAGTTCGTGAGTCGTATGAACGTTTACTTGACACGCCGAAATCATCAGAAGTCAGACAACGAACCAATGCTCGATCTACAGACGCTGAACAAACCATCGGTGGCGAGCTGATAATCACATCTGTTTCTGACAGATCTTGCGTGATGTTAAAAATCGAATCACGATGCCAGCCAAAACTCACATATTAGTTCGCAAAATTATCTAGCAAGCTCGGTTACTAGGAAGCCTGCTTATCAGATATGACTAGTTTAGAAATCCGAGCGCACCCGGTGCATTTTGTAATGCGAACTCACCTTATCACGATCAATATGTGGAGTGATCGTATTACGGGCACCTATGTAGTTCGTGAGTCGTATGCACATTTACTGGACACGCCGCAATCATCAGAAGTCAGCAACCGAACCAATGCTCACACTTCACACGCTGAACGATGCGAGCTGATCATCACATCTGTTTAGGGCGGTCCTTGCGTAATGTGAAAAATCGAATCACGATGCAGGCCAAAACTCACACATTATTTCTCAACATTATCTAGCAAGCTCGGTTACTAGGAAGCCAGCTTATCAGATATGGCTACTTTAAAAATCCGAACGCATCCGGTCCATTTTGTAATGCGAACTCACCTTATCACAATCAATATGTGGAGTGATCGTATTACGGGCGTCTATGTAGTTCGTGAGTCGTATGAACATTTACTGGACACGCCGCAATCATCAGAAGTCAGAAACCGAACCAATGCTCGATCTACAGACGCTGAACAAACCATCGGTGGCGAGCTGATAACCACATCTGTTTCGTGCGGATCTTGCGTGATGTTAAAAATTGAATCACGATGCAGGCCAAAAATCACACATTATTTCTCAAAATGATCTAGCATGCTCGGTTACTAGGAAGCCAGCTTATCAGATATGACTAGTTTGAAAATCCGAGCGCACCCGGTCCATTTTGCAATGCGAACTCACCTTATCACGATCAATATGTGGAGTGATCGTATTACGGGCACCTATGTAGTTCGTGAGTCGTATGAACGTTTACTTGACACGCCGAAATCATCAGAAGTCAGACACCGAACCAATGCTCGATCTACAGACGCTGAACAAACCATCGGTGGCGAGCTGATAATCACATCTGTTTCTGGCGGATCTTGCGTGATGTTAAAAATCGAATCACGATGCCAGCCAAAACTCACATATTAGTTCGCAAAATTATCTAGCAAGCTCGGTTACTAGGAAGACTGCTTATCAGATATGAGTAGTTTAAAAATCCGAGCGCACCCGGTGCATTTTGTAATGCGAACTCACCTTATCACGATCAATATGTGGAGTGATCGTATTACGGGCACCTATGTAGTTCGTGAGTCGTATGCACATTTACTGGACACGCCGCAATCATCAGAAGTCAGACACCGAACCAATGCTCGATCTACAGACGCTAAACGATGCGAGCTGATAATCACATCTGTTTACGGCGGTCCTTCCGTAATGTTAAAAATTGAATCACGATGCAGGCCAAAAATCACACATTATTTCTCAAAATTATCTAGCAAGCTCGGTTACCAGGAAGCCAGCTTATCAGATATGACTAGTTTGGAAATCCGAGCGCACCCGGTCCATTTTGTAATGCGAACTCACCTTATCACGATCAATATGTGGAGTGATCGTATTACGGGCACCTATGTAGTTCGTGAGTCGTATGCACGTTTACTTGACACGCCGAAATCATCAGAAGTCAGACACCGAACATATGCTCGATCTACAGACGCTGAACAAACCATCGGTGGCGAGCTGATAATCACATCTGTTTCTGGCGGATCTTGCGTGATGTTAAAAATCGAATCACGATGCCAGCCAAAACTCACATATTAGTTCGCAAAATTATCTAGCAAGCTCGGTTACTAGGAAGACTGCTTATCAGATATGAGTAGTTTAAAAATCCGAGCGCACCCGGTGCATTTTGTAATGCGAACTCACCTTATCACGATCAATATGTGGAGTGATCGTATTACGGGCACCTATGTAGTTCGTGAGTCGTATGCACATTTACTGGACACGCCGCAATCATCAGAAGTCAGACACCGAACCAATGCTCGATCTACAGACGCTGAACGATGCGATCTGATAATCACATCTGTTTACGGCGGTCCTTCCGTAATGTTAAAAATTGAATCACGATGCAGGCCAAAAATCACACATTATTTCTCAAAATTATCTAGCAAGCTCGGTTACCAGGAAGCCAGCTTATCAGATATGACTAGTTTGAAAATCCGAGCGCACCCGGTCCATTTTGTAATGCGAACTCACCTTATCACAATCAATATGTGGAGTGATCGTATTACGGGCGTCTATGTAGTTCGTGAGTCGTATGAACATTTACTGGACACGATGCAATCATCAGAAGTCAGAAACCGAACCAATGCTCGATCTACAGACGCTGAACAAACCATCGGTTGCGAGCTGATAATCACATCTGTTTCGGGCGGATCTTGCGTGATGTTTAAAAGCGAATCACGATGCAGGCCAAAACTCACATATTAGTTCGCAAAATTATCTAGCTAGCTCGGTTACTAGGAAGACTGCTTATCAGATATGAGTAGTTTAAAAATCCGAGCGCACCCGGTGCATTTTGTAATGCGAACTCACCTTATCACGATCAATATGTGGAGTGATCGTATTACGGGCACCTATGTAGTTCGTGAGTCGTATGCACATTTACTGGACACGCCGCAATCATCAGAAGTCAGACACCGAACCAATGCTCGATCTACAGACGCTGAACGATGCGAGCTGATAATCACATCTGTTTACGGCGGTCCTTCCGTAATGTTAAAAATTGAATCACGATGCAGGCCAAAAATCGCACATTATTTCTCAAAATTATCTAGCAAGCTCGGTTACCAGGAAGCCAGCTTATCAGATATGACTAGTTTGAAAATCCGAGCGCACCCGGTCCATTTTGTAATGCGAACTCACCTTATCACAATCAATATGTGGAGTGATCGTATTACGGGCGTCTATGTAGTTCGTGAGTCGTATGAACATTTACTGGACACGCCGCAATCATCAGAAATCAGAAACCGAACCAATGCTCGATCTACAGACGCAGAACAAACCATCGGTTGCGAGCTGATAATCACATCTGTTTCGGGCGGATCTTGCGTGATGTTTAAAAGCGAATCACGATGCAGGCCAAAACTCACATATTAGTTCGCAAAATTATCTAGCTAGCTCGGTTACTAGGAAGACTGCTTATCAGATATGAGTAGTTTAAAAATCCGAGCGCACCCGGTGCATTTTGTAATGCGAACTCACCTTATCACGATCAATATGTGGAGTGATCGTATTACGGGCACCTATGTAGTTCGTGAGTCGTATGCACATTTACTGGACACGCCGCAATCATCAGAAGTCAGACACCGAACCAATGCTCGATCTACAGACGCTGAACGATGCGAGCTGATAATCACATCTGTTTACGGCGGTCCTTCCGTAATGTTAAAAATTGAATCACGATGCAGGCCAAAAATCACACATTATTTCTCAAAATTATCTAGCAAGCTCGGTTACCAGGAAGCCAGCTTATCAGATATGACTAGTTTGAAAATCCGAGCGCACCCGGTCCATTTTGTAATGCGAACTCACCTTATCACGATCAATATGTGGAGTGATCGTATTACGGGCACCTATGTAGTTCGTGAGTCGTATGCACGTTTACTTGACACGCCGAAATCATCAGAAGTCAGACACCGAACCAATGCTCGATCTACAGACGCTGAACAAACCATCGGTGGCGAGCTGATAATCACATCTGTTTCTGGCGGATCTTGCGTGATGTTAAAAATCGAATCACGATGCCAGCCAAAACTCACATATTAGTTCGCAAAATTATCTAGCAAGCTCGGTTACTAGGAAGACTGCTTATCAGATATGAGTAGTTTAAAAATCCGAGCGCACCCGGTGCATTTTGTAATGCGAACTCACCTTATCACGATCAATATGTGGAGTGATCGTATTACGGGCACCTATGTAGTTCGTGAGTCGTATGCACATTTACTGGACACGCCGCAATCATCAGAAGTCAGACACCGAACCAATGCTCGATCTACAGACGCTGAACGATGCGAGCTGATAATCACATCTGTTTACGGCGGTCCTTCCGTAATGTTAAAAATTGAATCACGATGCAGGCCAAAAATCACACATTATTTCTCAAAATTATCTAGCAAGCTCGGTTACCAGGAAGCCAGCTTATCAGATATGACTAGTTTGAAAATCCGAGCGCACCCGGTCCATTTTGTAATGCGAACTCACCTTATCACAATCAATATGTGGAGTGATCGTATTACGGGCGTCTATGTAGTTCGTGAGTCGTATGAACATTTACTGGACACGATGCAATCATCAGAAGTCAGAAACCGAACCAATGCTCGATCTACAGACGCTGAACAAACCATCGGTTGCGAGCTGATAATCACATCTGTTTCGGGCGGATCTTGCGTGATGTTTAAAAGCGAATCACGATGCAGGCCAAAACTCACATATTAGTTCGCAAAATTATCTAGCTAGCTCGGTTACTAGGAAGACTGCTTATCAGATATGAGTAGTTTAAAAATCCGAGCGCACCCGGTGCATTTTGTAATGCGAACTCACCTTATCACGATCAATATGTGGAGTGATCGTATTACGGGCACCAATGTAGTTCGTGAGTCGTATGCACATTTACTGGACACGCCGCAATCATCAGAAGTCAGACACCGAACCAATGCTCGATCTACAGACGCTGAACGATGCGAGCTGATAATCACATCTGTTTACGGCGGTCCTTCCGTAATGTTAAAAATTGAATCACGATGCAGGCCAAAAATCGCACATTATTTCTCAACATTATCTAGCAAGCTCGGTTACCAGGAAGCCAGCTTATCAGATATGACTAGTTTGAAAATCCGAGCGCACCCGGTCCATTTTGTAATGCGAACTCACCTTATCACAATCAATATGTGGAGTGATCGTATTACGGGCGTCTATGTAGTTCGTGAGTCGTATGAACATTTACTGGACACGCCGCAATCATCAGAAGTCAGAAACCGAACCAATGCTCGATCTACAGACGCTGAACAAACCATCGGTTGCGAGCTGATAATTACATCTGTTTCGGGCGGATCTTGCGTGATGTTTAAAAGCGAATCACGATGCAGGCCAAAACTCACATATTAGTTCGCAAAATTATCTAGCTAGCTCGGTTACTAGGAAGACTGCTTATCAGATATGAGTAGTTTAAAAATCCGAGCGCACCCGGTGCATTTTGTAATGCGAACTCACCTTATCACGATCAAAATGTGGAGTGATCGTATTACGGGCACCTATGTAGTTCGTGAGTCGTATGCACATTTACTGGACACGCCGCAATCATCAGAAGTCAGACACCGAACCAATGCTCGATCTACAGACGCTGAACGATGCGAGCTGATAATCACATCTGTTTACGGCGGTCCTTCCGTAATGTTAAAAATTGAATCACGATGCAGGCCAAAAATCACATATTATTTCTCAAAATTATCTAGCAAGCTCGGTTACCAGGAAGCCAGCTTATCAGATATGACTAGTTTGAAAATCCGAGCGCACCCGGTCCATTTTGTAATGCGAACTCACCTTATCACAATCAATATGTGGAGTGATCGTATTACGGGCGTCTATGTAGTTCGTGAGTCGTTTGAACATTTACTGGACACGCCGCAATCATCAGAAGTCAGAAACCGAACCAATGCTCGATCTACAGACGCTGAACAAACCATCGGTGGCGAGCTGATAATCATATCTGTTTCGGGCGGATCTTGCGTGATGTTAAAAAGCGAATCACGATGCAGGCCAAAACTCACATATTAGTTCGCAAAATTATCTAGCAAATTCGGTTACTAGGAAGCCTGCTTATCAGATATGATTAGTTTAAAAATCCGAGCGCACCCTGTGCATTTTGTAATGCGAACTCACCTTATCATAATCAATGTGTGGAGTGATCGTATTACGGGCGTCTATGTAGTTCGTGAGTCGTATGAACATTTACTGGACACGCCTCAATCATCAGCAGTCAGACACCGAACAATTGCTCGATCTACAGACGCTGAACGATGCGAGCTGATCATCACATCTGTTTAGGGCGGTCCTTGCGTAATGTGAAAAATCGAATCGCGATGCAGGCCAAAACTCACACATTATTTCTCAACATTATCTAGCAAGCTCGGTTACTAGGAAGCCAGCTTATCAGATATGGCTACTTTAAAAATCCGAACGCATCCGGTCCATTTTGTAATGCGAACTCAGCTTATCACAATCAATATGTGCAGTCATCGTATTACGGGCGCCTATGTAGTTCGTGAGTCGTATGCACATTTACTGGACACGGCGCAATCATCAGAAGTCAGCAACCGAACCAATGCTCACACTTCACACGCTGAAAGATGCGAGCTGATCATCACATCTGTTTAGGGCGGATCTTGCGTGATGTTAAAAATCGAATCACGATGCAGGCCAAAACTCACATATTAGTTCGCAAAATTATCTAGCAAGCTCGGTTACTAGGATGACTGCTTATCAGATATGAGTAGTTCAAAAATCCGAGGGCACCCGGTGCATTTTGTAATGCGAACTCGCCTTATCACGATCAATATGTGGAGTGATCGTATTACGGGCACCTATGTAGTTCGTGAGTCGTATGCACGTTTACTTGACACGCCGAAATCATCAGAAGTCAGACACCGAACCAATGCTCGATCTACAGACGCTGAACAAACCATCGGTGGCGAGCTGATAACCACATCTGTTTCGTGCGGATCTTGCGTGATGTTAAAAATTGAATCACGATGCAGGCCAAAAATCACACATTATTTCTCAAAATGATCTAGCATGCTCGGTTACTAGGAAGCCAGCTTATCAGATATGACTAGTTTGAAAATCCGAGCGCACCCGGTCCATTTTGTAATGCGAACTCACCTTATCACGTTCGATATGTGGAGTGATCGTATTACGGGCACCTATGTAGTTCGTGAGTCGTATGCACGTTTACTTGACACGCCGAAATCATCAGAAGTCAGACACCGAACCAATGCTCGATCCACAGACGCTGAACAAACCATCGGTGGCGAGCTGATAATCACATCTGTTTCTGGCAGATCTTGCGTGATGTTAAAAATCGAATCACGATGCCAGCCAAAACTCACATATTAGTTCGCAAAATTATCTAGCAAGCTCGGTTACTAGGAAGCCCGCTTATCAGATATGACTAGTTTAGAAATCCGAGCGCACCCGGTGCATTTTGTAATGCGAACTCACCTTATCACGATCAATATGTGGAGTGATCGTATTACGGGCACCTATGTAGTTCGTGAGTCGTATGCACATTTACTGGACACGCCGCAATCATCAGAAGTCAGCAACCGAACCAATGCTCACACTTCACACGCTGAACGATGCGAGCTGATCATCACATCTGTTTAGGGCGGTCCTTGCGTAATGTGAAAAATCGAATCACGATGCAGGCCAAAACTCACACATTATTTCTCAACATTATCTAGCAAGCTCGGTTACTAGGAAGCCAGCTTATCAGATATGGCTACTTTAAAAATCCGAACGCATCCGGTCCATTTTGTAATGCGAACTCACCTTATCACAATCAATATGTGGAGTGATCGTATTACGGGCGTCTATGTAGTTCGTGAGTCGTATGAACATTTACTGGACACGCCGCAATCATCAGAAGTCAGAAACCGAACCAATGCTCGATCTACAGACGCTGAACAAACCATCGGTTGCGAGCTGATAATCACATCTGTTTCGGGCGGATCTTGCGTGATGTTTAAAAGCGAATCACGATGCAGGCCAAAACTCACATATTAGTTCGCAAAATTATCTAGCTAGCTCGGTTACTAGGAAGACTGCTTATCAGATATGAGTAGTTTAAAAATCCGAGCGCACCCGGTGCATTTTGTAATGCGAACTCACCTTATCACGATCAATATGTGGAGTGATCGTATTACGGGCACCTATGTAGTTCGTGAGTCGTATGCACATTTACTGGACACGCCGCAATCATCAGAAGTCAGACACCGAACCAATGCTCGATCTACAGACGCTGAACGATGCGAGCTGATAATCACATCTGTTTACGGCGGTCCTTCCGTAATGTTAAAAATTGAATCACGATGCAGGCCAAAAATCACACATTATTTCTCAAAATTATCTAGCAAGCTCGGTTACCAGGAAGCCAGCTTATCAGATATGACTAGTTTGAAAATCCGAGCGCACCCGGTCCATTTTGTAATGCGAACTCACCTTATCACAATCAATATGTGGAGTGATCGTATTACGGGCGTCTATGTAGTTCGTGAGTCGTTTGAACATTTACTGGACACGCCGCAATCATCAGAAGTCAGAAACCGAACCAATGCTCGATCTACAGACGCTGAACAAACCATCGGTGGCGAGCTGATAATCACATCTGTTTCGGGCGGATCTTGCGTGATGTTAAAAAGCGAATCACGATGCAGGCCAAAACTCACATATTAGTTCGCAAAATTATCTAGCAAATTCGGTTACTAGGAAGCCTGCTTATCAGATATGATTAGTTTAAAAATCCGAGCGCACCCTGTGCATTTTGTAATGCGAACTCACCTTATCATAATCAATGTGTGGAGTGATCGTATTACGGGCGTCTATGTAGTTCGTGAGTCGTATGAACATTTACTGGACACGCCTCAATCATCAGCAGTCAGACACCGAACAATTGCTCGATCTACTGACGCTGAACGATGCGAGCTGATCATCACATCTGTTTAGGGCGGTCCTTGCGTAATGTGAAAAATCGAATCGCGATGCAGGCCAAAACTCACACATTATTTCTCAACATTATCTAGCAAGCTCGGTTACTAGGAAGCCAGCTTATCAGATATGGCTACTTTAAAAATCCGAACGCATCCGGTCCATTTTGTAATGCGAACTCAGCTTATCACAATCAATATGTGCAGTCATCGTATTACGGGCGCCTATGTAGTTCGTGAGTCGTATGCACATTTACTGGACACGGCGCAATCATCAGAAGTCAGCAACCGAACCAATGCTCACACTTCACACGCTGAAAGATGCGAGCTGATCATCACATCTGTTTAGGGCGGATCTTGCGTGATGTTAAAAATCGAATCACGATGCAGGCCAAAACTCACATATTAGTTCGCAAAATTATCTAGCAAGCTCGGTTACTAGGATGACTGCTTATCAGATATGAGTAGTTCAAAAATCCGAGCGCACCCGGTGCATTTTGTAATGCGAACTCACCTTATCACGATCAATATGTGGAGTGATCGTATTACGGGCACCTATGTAGTTCGTGAGTCGTATGCACGTTTACTTGACACGCCGAAATCATCAGAAGTCAGACACCGAACCAATGCTCGATCTACAGACGCTGAACAAACCATCGGTGGCGAGCTGATAACCACATCTGTTTCGTGCGGATCTTGCGTGATGTTAAAAATTGAATCACGATGCAGGCCAAAAATCACACATTATTTCTCAAAATGATCTAGCATGCTCGGTTACTAGGAAGCCAGCTTATCAGATATGACTAGTTTGAAAATCCGAGCGCACCCGGTCCATTTTGTAATGCGAACTCACCTTATCACGATCGATATGTGGAGTGATCGTATTACGGGCACCTATGTAGTTCGTGAGTCGTATGCACGTTTACTTGACACGCCGAAATCATGAGAAGTCAGACACCGAACCAATGCTCGATCTACAGACGCTGAACAAACCATCGGTGGCGAGCTGATAATCACATCTGTTTCTGGCAGATCTTGCGTGATGTTAAAAATCGAATCACGATGCCAGCCAAAACTCACATATTAGTTCGCAAAATTATCTAGCAAGCTCGGTTACTAGGAAGCCTGCTTATCAGATATGACTAGTTTAGAAATCCGAGCGCACCCGGTGCATTTTGTAATGCGAACTCACCTTATCACGATCAATATGTGGAGTGATCGTATTACGGGCACCTATGTAGTTCGTGAGTCGTATGCACATTTACTGGACACGCCGCAATCATCAGAAGTCAGCAACCGAACCAATGCTCACACTTCACACGCTGAACGATGCGAGCTGATCATCACATCTGTTTAGGGCGGTCCTTGCGTAATGTGAAAAATCGAATCACGATGCAGGCCAAAACTCACACATTATTTCTCAACATTATCTAGCAAGCTCGGTTACTAGGAAGCCAGCTTATCAGATATGGCTACTTTAAAAATCCGAACGCATCCGGTCCATTTTGTAATGCGAACTCACCTTATCACAATCAATATGTGGAGTGATCGTATTACGGGCGTCTATGTAGTTCGTGAGTCGTATGAACATTTACTGGACTCGCCGCAATCATCAGAAGTCAGAAACCGAACCAATGCTCGATCTACAGACGCTGAACAAATCATCGGTTGCGAGCCGATAATCACATCTGTTTCGGGCGGATCTTGCGTGATGTTTAAAAGCGAATCACGATGCAGGCCAAAACTCACATATTAGTTCGCAAAATTATCTAGCTAGCTCGGTTACTAGGAAGACTGCTTATCAGATATGAGTAGTTTAAAAATCCGAGCGCACCCGGTGCATTTTGTAATGCGAACTCACCTTATCACGATCAATATGTGGAGTGATCGTATTACGGGCACCTATGTAGTTCGTGAGTCGTATGCACATTTACTGGACACGCCGCAATCATCAGAAGTCAGACACCGAACCAATGCTCGATCTACAGACGCTGAACGATGCGAGCTGATAATCACATCTGTTTACGGCGGTCCTTCCGTAATGTTAAAAATTGAATCACGATGCAGGCCAAAAATCACACATTATTTCTCAAAATTATCTAGCAAGCTCGGTTACCAGGAAGCCAGCTTATCAGATATGACTAGTTTGAAAATCCGAGCGCACCCGGTCCATTTTGTAATGCGAACTCACCTTATCACAATCAATATGTGGAGTGATCGTATTACGGGCGTCTATGTAGTTCGTGAGTCGTTTGAACATTTACTGGACACGCCGCAATCATCAGAAGTCAGAAACCGAACCAATGCTCGATCTACAGACGCTGAACAAACCATCGGTGGCGAGCTGATAATCACATCTGTTTCGGGCGGATCTTGCGTGATGTTAAAAAGCGAATCACGATGCAGGCCAAAACTCACATATTAGTTCGCAAAATTATCTAGCAAATTCGGTTACTAGGAAGCCTGCTTATCAGATATGATTAGTTTAAAAATCCGAGCGCACCCTGTGCATTTTGTAATGCGAACTCACCTTATCATAATCAATGTGTGGAGTGATCGTATTACGGGCGTCTATGTAGTTCGTGAGTCGTATGAACATTTACTGGACACGCCTCAATCATCAGCAGTCAGACACCGAACAATTGCTCGATCTACTGACGCTGAACGATGCGAGCTGATCATCACATCTGTTTAGGGCGGTCCTTGCGTAATGTGAAAAATCGAATCGCGATGCAGGCCAAAACTCACACATTATTTCTCAACATTATCTAGCAAGCTCGGTTACTAGGAAGCCAGCTTATCAGATATGGCTACTTTAAAAATCCGAACGCATCCGGTCTATTTTGTAATGCGAACTCAGCTTATCACAATCAATATGTGCAGTCATCGTATTACGGGCGCCTATGTAGTTCGTGAGTCGTATGCACATTTACTGGACACGGCGCAATCATCAGAAGTCAGCAACCGAACCAATGCTCACACTTCACACGCTGAAAGATGCGAGCTGATCATCACATCTGTTTAGGACGGATCTTGCGTGATGTTAAAAATCGAATCACGCTGCAGGCCAAAACTCACATATTAGTTCGCAAAATTATCTAGCAAGCTCGGTTACTAGGATGACTGCTTATCAGATATGAGTAGTTCAAAAATCCGAGCAAACCCGGTGCATTTTGTAATGCGAACTCACCTTATCACGATCAATATGTGGAGTGATCGTATTACGGGCACCTATGTAGTTCGTGAGTCGTATGCACGTTTACTTGACACGCCGAAATCATCAGAAGTCAGACACCGAACCAATGCTCGATCTACAGACGCTGAACAAACCATCGGTGGCGAGCTGATAACCACATCTGTTTCTTGCGGATCTTGCGTGATGTTAAAAATTGAATCACGATGCAGGCCAAAAATCACACATTATTTCTCAAAATGATCTAGCATGCTCGGTTACTAGGAAGCCAGCTTATCAGATATGACTAGTTTGAAAATCCGAGCGCACCCGGTCCATTTTGTAATGCGAACTCACCTTATCACGATCGATATGTGGAGTGATCGTATTACGGGCACCTATGTAGTTCGTGAGTCGTATGCACATTTACTGGACACGCCGCAATCATCAGAAGTCAGACACCGAACCAATGCTCGATCTACAGACGCTGAACGATGCGAGCTGATAATCACATCTGATTACGGCGGTCCTTCCGTAATGTTAAAAATTGAATCACAATGCAGGCCAAAAATCACACATTATTTCTCAAAATTATCTAGCAAGCTCGGTTACCAGGAAGCCAGCTTATCAGATATGACTAGTTTGAAAATCCGAGCGCACCCGGTCCATTTTGTAATGCGAACTCACCTTATCACAATCAATATGTGGAGTGATCGTATTACGGGCGTCTATGTAGTTCGTGAGTCGTATGAACATTTACTGGACACGCCGCAATCATCAGAAGTCAGAAACCGAACCAATGCTCACACTACACACGCTGAAAGATGCGAGCTGATCATCACATCTGTTTCTGGCGGATCTTGCGTGATGTTAAAAATCGAATAACGATGCAGGCCAAAACTCACATATTATTCGCAAAATTATCTAGCAAGCTCGGTTATTAGGATGACTGCTTATCAGATATGAGTAGTTTAAAAATCCGAGCGCACTCGGTGCATTTTGTAATGCGAACTCACCTTATCACGATCAATATGTGGAGTAATCGTATTACGGGCACCTATGTAGTTCGTGAGTCGTATGCACATTTACTGGACACGGCGCAATCATCAGAAGTCAGACACCGAACCAATGCTCGATCTACAGACGCTGAACAAACCATCGGTGGCGAGCTGATAACCACATCTGTTTCTGGCGGATCTTGCGTGATGTTAAAAATCGAATCACGATGCCAGCCAAAACTCACATATTAGTTCGCAAAATTATCTAGCAAGCTCGGTTACTAGGAAGACTGCTTATCAGATATGAGTAGTTTAAAAATCCGAGCGCACCCGGTGCATTTTGTAATGCGAACTCACCTTATCACGATCAATATGTGGAGTGATCGTATTACGGGCACCTATGTAGTTCGTGAGTCGTATGCACATTTACTGGACACGCCGCAATCATCAGAAGTCAGACACCGAACCAATGCTCGATCTACAGACGCTGAACGATGCGAGCTGATAATCACATCTGTTTACGGCGGTCCTTCCGTAATGTTAAAAATTGAATCACGATGCAGGCCAAAAATCACACATTATTTCTCAAAATTATCTAGCAAGCTCGGTTACCAGGAAGCCAGCTTATCAGATATGACTAGTTTTAAAATCCGAGCGCACCCGGTCCATTTTGTAATGCGAACTCACCTTATCACAATCAATATGTGGAGTGATCGTATTACGGGCGTCTATGTAGTTCGTGAGTCGTATGAACATTTACTGGACACGCCGCAATCATCAGAAGTCAGAAACCGAACCAATGCTCGATCTACAGACGCTGAACAAACCATCGGTTGCGAGCTGATAATCACATCTGTTTCGGGCGGATCTTGCGTGATGTTTAAAAGCGAATCACGATGCAGGCCAAAACTCACATATTAGTTCGCAAAATTATCTAGCTAGCTCGGTTACTAGGAAGACTGCTTATCAGATATGAGTAGTTTAAAAATCCGAGCGCACCCGGTGCATTTTGTAATGCGAACTCACCTTATCACGATCGATATGTGGAGTGATCGTATTACGGGCACCTATGTAGTTCGTGAGTCGTATGCACATTTACTGGACACGCCGCAATCATCAGAAGTCAGACACCGAACCAATGCTCGATCTACAGACGCTGAACAAACCATCGGTGCTGAGCTGATAATCACATCTGTTTCGGGCGGATCTTGCGTGATGTTAAATATCGAATCACGATGCAGGCCAAAACTCACATATTAGTTCGCAAAATTATCTAGCTAGCTCGGTTACTAGGAAGACTGCTTATCAGATATGAGTAGTTTAAAAATCCTAGCGCACCCGGTGCATTTTGTAATGCGAACTCACCTTATCACGATCAATATGTGGAGTGATCGTATTACGGGCACCTATGTAGTTCGTGAGTCGTATGCACATTTACTGGACACGGCGCAATCATCAGAAGTCAGAAACCGAACAAATGCTCGATCTACAGACGCTAAACAAACCATCGGTGGCGAGCTGATAATCACATCTGTTTCGGGCGGATCTTGCGTGATGTTAAAAATCGAATCACGATGCAGGCCAAAACTCACATATTAGTTCGCAAAATTATCTAGCAAGCTCGGTTACTAGGATGCCTGCTTATCAGATATGACTAGTTTAAAAATCCGAGCGCACCCGGTGCATTTTGTAATGCGAACTCACCTTATCACGATCAATATGTGGAGTGATCGTATTACGGGCACCTCTGTAGTTCGTGATTCGTATGCACATTTACTGGACATGCCGCAATCATCAGAAGTCAGACACCGAACCAATGCTCGATCTACAGACGCTGAACGATGCGAGCTGATAATCACATCTGTTTACGGCGGTCCTTCCGTAATGTTAAAAATTGAATCCACGATGCAGGCCAAAACTCACATATTAGTTCGCAAAATTATCTAGCAAGCTCGGTTACTAGGAAGACTGCTTATCAGATATGAGTAGTTTAAAAATCCGAGCGCACCCGGTGCATTTTGTAATGCGAACTCACCTTATCACGATCAATATGTGGAGTGATCGTATTACGGGCACCTCTGTAGTTCGTGATTCGTATGCACATTTACTGGACATGCCGCAATCATCAGAAGTCAGAAACCGAACAAATGCTCGATCTACAGACGCTGAACAAACCATCGGTGGCGAGCTGATAATCACATCTGTTTCGGGCGGATCTTGCGTGATGTTAAAAATCGAATAACGATGCAGGCCAAAACTCACATATTAGTTCGCAAAATTATCTAGCAAGCTCGGTTACTAGGATGCCTGCTTATCAGATATGACTAGTTTAAAAATCCGAGCGCACCCGGTGCATTTTGTAAAGCGAACTCACCTTATCACGATCAATGTGTAGAGTGATCGTATTACGGTTGCCTATGTAGTTCGTGAGTCGTATGCACATTTACTGGACACGGCGCAATCATCAGAAGTCAGAAACCGAACAAATGCTCGATCTACAGACGCTAAACAAACCATCGGTGGCGAGCTGATAATCACATCTGTTTCGGGCGGATCTTGCGTGATGTTAAAAATCGAATCACGATGCAGGCCAAAACTCACATATTAGTTCGCAAAATTATCTAGCAAGCTCGGTTACTAGGAAGACTGCTTATCAGATATGAGTAGTTTAAAAATCCGAGCGCACCCGGTGCATTTTGTAATGCGAACTCACCTTATCACGATCAATATGTGGAGTGATCGTATTACGGGCACCTCTGTAGTTCGTGATTCGTATGCACATTTACTGGACATGCCGCAATCATCAGAAGTCAGAAACCGAACAAATGCTCGATCTACAGACGCTGAACAAACCATCGGTGGCGAGCTGATAATCACATCTGTTTCGGGCGGATCTTGCGTGATGTTAAAAATCGAATAACGATGCAGGCCAAAACTCACATATTAGTTCGCAAAATTATCTAGCAAGCTCGGTTACTAGGATGCCTACTTATCAGATATGACTAGTTTAAAAATCCGAGCGCACCCGGTGCATTTTGTAAAGCGAACTCACCTTATCACGATCAATGTGTAGAGTGATCGTATTACGGTTGCCTATGTAGTTCGTGAGTCGTATGCACATTTACTGGACACGGCGCAATCATCAGAAGTCAGAAACCGAACAAATGCTCGATCTACAGACGCTAAACAAACCATCGGTGGCGAGCTGATAATCACATCTGTTTCGGGCGGATCTTGCGTGATGTTAAAAATCGAATCACGATGCAGGCCAAAACTCACATATTAGTTCGCAAAATTATCTAGCAAGCTCGGTTACTAGGAAGACTGCTTATCAGATATGAGTAGTTTAAAAATCCGAGCGCACCCGGTGCATTTTGTAATGCGAACTCACCTTATCACGATCAATATGTGGAGTGATCGTATTACGGGCACCTCTGTAGTTCGTGATTCGTATGCACATTTACTGGACACGGCGCAATCATCAGAAGTCAGACACCGAACCAATGCTCGATCTACAGACGCTGAACAAACCATCGGTGGCGAGCTGATAATCACATCTGTTTCTGGCGGATCTTGCGTGATGTTAAAAATCGAATCACGATGCAAGCCAAAACTCACATATTAGTTCGCAAAATTATCTAGCAAGCTCGGTTACTAGGAAGACTCCTTATCAGATATGAGTAGTTTAAAAATCCGAGCGCACCCGGTGCATTTTGTAATGCGAACTCACCTTATCACGATCAATATGTGGAGTGATCGTATTACGGGCACCTATGTAGTTCGTGAGTCGTATGCACATTTACTGGACACGGCGCAATCATCAGAAGTCAGACACCGAACCAATGCTCGATCTACAGACGCTGAACAAACCATCGGTGGCGAGCTGATAATCACATCTGTTTCTGGCGGATCTTGCGTGATGTTAAAAATCGAATCACGATGCAAGCCAAAACTCACATATTAGTTCGCAAAATTATCTAGCAAGCTCGGTTACTAGGAAGACTGCTTATCAGATATGAGTAGTTTAAAAATCCGAGCGCATCCGGTCCATTTTGTAATGCGAACTCACCTTATCACTATCAATATGTGTAGTAGGGCTGTTCAAAAATAACTTTTTTTTTCCGGATTCCAGCCATTCAGTGATTAAATTGTCAGGTTACCTTAAAAAACGCTGCACACCAAATTTGGTTCAATTCTAACAAGTATAGGGCTCCGCGGATCCAATTAAAATTTTAAATTTATACAAGAAAATTGAAAAAACAAAATTTTCAAATTTTTCTGTCAACCCCATGAAATTGTTGAGCTGTCTTCAGAGACGATGCAAAAAAAATTTGACTCAATTCGGACTAGTAGAAGTGGAGTTATTGGAGTTTTTCGTTGATAATTCTCCAATTATCCTTGATTGGTGGATAATCCGAGAATTATCAACGAAAAACTCAAATAACTCCGTTTCTACATGTTGGAATTGACTCAAATTTCATTGGCATGGTCTTTGAAGACATCTCAACATTTTCATGGGGTTGAGAGAAACATTTGAAATTTTTTTTTTAAATTTTACGTAGTAAATTAAAAATTTTAATTGGCTCTGCGGACGCTTAGACATGTTCGAATTGAACCAAATTTGGTGTGCAGCCTTTGTTGTGGCAACCTGACAATTTAAACAGTGAATGGCTGAAATCAGAAAAAAAAAAGTTATTTTTGAACAGCCCTAATGTGTAGTCATCATATTACGGGCGCCTATTTATTTCGTGAGTCGTATGCACATTTATGGACACGTTGCAATCATCAGAAGTCAGCAACCGAACCAATGCTCGATCTACAGACGCTGAACAATGCGAGCTGATAATCACATCTGTTTACGGCGGTCCATGCGTAATGTTAAAAATTGAATCACGATGCAGGCCAAAACTCACATATTAGTTCGCAAAATTATCTAGCAAGCTCGGTTACTAGGAAGACTGCTTATCAGATATGAGTAGTTTAAAAATCCGAGCGCACCCGGTGCATTTTGTAATGCAAACTCACCTTATCACGATCAATATGTGGAGTGATCGTATTACGGGCACCTATGTAGTTCGTGAGTCGTATGCACATTTACTGGACACGCCGCAATCATCAGAAGTCAGACACCGAACCAATGCTCGATCTACAGACCAGTGTTGGGATCAAGTCACTACCTTCGAGTCACGAGTCATTTCGAGTCATTGCACATTTTGACTCGAGTCAAGTCAAGTCAATCGATTTTCGAAGGTGACTCGAGTCAAGTCAAGTCACTCGATTTTTGGAGGTGACTCGAGTCAAGTCGAGTCAAGTCAAGTCAAGTCACGAGTCAAGTCAAAATTCAAGTCAAGTTGCTTTTTCGAAGTATAAAGCATGGTTACGTCATTACATTTCGCCAGCTGTCTGAATTACAGATTAATTGGTCATTAATTCTGAACCGACGAACGAATATAGAGTTAAATATACATGCAAAATGGGCAGTATCGCTTACATATACGTATAACTGTTAAACTGCTTAAGTAATTGCATAGCCTCAGTTTATAGTTACCAGCCAAAATAAAGAATAAAGAAACGAATTGATAAGATGCAATACATCACCCATTTATACATATTGATATGATACAATTCGTATCTGCGCCAATGGTTGAGGAGTATTTAAATTATATTCGATTTCAATTTCAAAATAAAACAAAAAGTTCGGTTAAGAACAGAGAACAGAAAGAGCTATTTTGGTATTAAACTACTTTACTACTAGTTTACGACAACGTAAGCTGTAAGCTTCGATCGCTTCGTTTGTGGTCAATACTCAATATATTTGTGAGAGAATAAAGTAGGCTCAGTAAAACGCACGGTCATTGAATGATTGGTCGCTCTCACGAGTTACGCCAGCGTTTGACGAACAATCCGAACATGCAAGATACAATGATTTTTATCGTCACCGATTACTTGATGACTTGAAATTGACTCGTGAATTTTGCTCCGAGTCACAAGTCAATCCACATTTCTGATACGCCGAGTCAAGTCAAGTCAAGTCATTTTAGCAAAGTGACTCGAGTCAAGTCAAGTCATACAAAAAGGTGACTCGAGTCTGACTCGAGTCAAGTCATGACTCGAGTCATCCCAACACTGCTACAGACGCTGAACAAATAATCAGTGGCGAGCTGATAATCACATCTGTTTCGGGCGGATCTTGCGTGATGTTAAAAATCGAATCACGATGCAGGCCAAAACTCACATATTAGTTCGCAAAATTATCTTGCAAGCTCGGTTACTAGGAAGCCTGATTATCAGATATAATTAGTTTAAAAATCCGAGCGCACCCGGTGCATTTTGTAATGCGAACTCACCTTATCATAATCAATGTGTGGGGTGATCGTATTACGGGCGTCTATGCAGTTCGTGAGTCGTATGCACATTTACTGGACACGCCGCAATCATCAGAAGTCAGACACCGAACCAATGCTCGATCTACAGACGCTGAACAAATAATCGGTGGCGAGCTGATAATCACATCTGTTTCGGGCGGATCTTGCGTGATGTTAAAAAGCGAATCACGATGCAGGCCAAAACTCACATATTAGTTCGCAAAATTATCTAGCAAGCTCGGTTACTAGGAAGACTGCTTATCAGATATGAGTAGTTTAAAAATCCGAGCGCATCCGGTCCATTTTGTAATGCGAACTCACCTTATCACTATCAATATGTGTAGTAGGGCTGTTCAAAAATAACTTTTTTTTTCCGGATTCCAGCCATTCAGTGATTAAATTGTCAGGTTACCTTAAAAAACGCTGCACACCAAATTTGGTTCAATTCTAACAAGTATAGGGCTCCGCGGATCCAATTAAAATTTTAAATTTATACAAGAAAATTGAAAAAACAAAATTTTCAAATTTTTCTGTCAACCCCATGAAATTGTTGAGCTGTCTTCAGAGACGATGCAAAAAAAATTTGACTCAATTCGGACTAGTAGAAGTGGAGTTATTGGAGTTTTTCGTTGATAATTCTCCAATTATCCTTGATTGGTGGATAATCCGAGAATTATCAACGAAAAACTCAAATAACTCCGTTTCTACATGTTGGAATTGACTCAAATTTCATTGGCATGGTCTTTGAAGACATCTCAACATTTTCATGGGGTTGAGAGAAACATTTGAATTTTTTTTTTTAAATTTTACGTAGTAAATTAAAAATTTTAATTGGCTCTGCGGACGCTTAGACATGTTCGAATTGAACCAAATTTGGTGTGCAGCCTTTGTTGTGGCAACCTGACAATTTAAACAGTGAATGGCTGAAATCAGAAAAAAAAAAGTTATTTTTGAACAGCCCTAATGTGTAGTCATCATATTACGGGCGCCTATTTATTTCGTGAGTCGTATGCACATTTATGGACACGGTGCAATCATCAGAAGTCAGCAACCGAACCAATGCTCGATCTACAGACGCTGAACGATGCGAGCTGATAATCACATCTGTTTACGGCGGTCCATGCGTAATGTTAAAAATTGAATCACGATGCAGGCCAAAACTCACATATTAGTTCGCAAAATTATCTAGCAAGCTCGGTTACTAGGAAGACTGCTTATCAGATATGAGTAGTTTAAAAATCCGAGCGCACCCGGTGCATTTTGTAATGCAAACTCACCTTATCACGATCAATATGTGGAGTGATCGTATTACGGGCACCTATGTAGTTCGTGAGTCGTATGCACATTTACTGGACACGCCGCAATCATCAGAAGTCAGACACCGAACCAATGCTCGATCTACAGACCAGTGTTGGGATCAAGTCACTACCTTCGAGTCACGAGTCATTTCGAGTCATTGCACATTTTGACTCGAGTCAAGTCAAGTCAATCGATTTTCGAAGGTGACTCGAGTCAAGTCAAGTCACTCGATTTTTGGAGGTGACTCGAGTCAAGTCGAGTCAAGTCAAGTCAAGTCACGAGTCAAGTCAAAATTCAAGTCAAGTTGCTTTTTCGAAGTATAAAGCATGGTTACGTCATTACATTTCGCCAGCTGTCTGAATTACAGATTAATTGGTCATTAATTCTGAACCGACGAACGAATATAGAGTTAAATATACATGCAAAATGGGCAGTATCGCTTACATATACGTATAACTGTTAAACTGCTTAAGTAATTGCATAGCCTCAGTTTATAGTTACCAGCCAAAATAAAGAATAAAGAAACGAATTGATAAGATGCAATACATCACCCATTTATACATATTGATATGATACAATTCGTATCTGCGCCAATGGTTGAGGAGTATTTAAATTATATTCGATTTCAATTTCAAAATAAAACAAAAAGTTCGGTTAAGAACAGAGAACAGAAAGAGCTATTTTGGTATTAAACTACTTTACTACTAGTTAACGACAACGTAAGCTGTAAGCTTCGATCGCTTCGTTTGTGGTCAATACTCAATATATTTGTGAGAGAATAATGTAGGCTCAGTAAAACGCACGGTCATTGAATGATTGGTCGCTCTCACGAGTTACGCCAGCGTTTGACGAACAATCCGAACATGCAAGATACAATGATTTTTATCGTCACCGATTACTTGATGACTTGAAATTGACTCGTGAATTTTGCTCCGAGTCACAAGTCAATCCACATTTCTGATACGCCGAGTCAAGTCAAGTCAAGTCATTTTAGCAAAGTGACTCGAGTCAAGTCAAGTCATACAAAAAGGTGACTCGAGTCTGACTCGAGTCAAGTCATGACTCGAGTCATCCCAACACTGCTACAGACGCTGAACAAATAATCAGTGGCGAGCTGATAATCACATCTGTTTCGGGCGGATCTTGCGTGATGTTAAAAATCGAATCACGATGCAGGCCAAAACTCACATATTAGTTCGCAAAATTATCTAGCAAGCTCGGTTACTAGGAAGCCTGATTATCAGATATAATTAGTTTAAAAATCCGAGCGCACCCGGTGCATTTTGTAATGCGAACTCACCTTATCATAATCAATGTGTGGAGTGATCGTATTACGGGCGTCTATGCAGTTCGTGAGTCGTATGCACATTTACTGGACACGTCGCAATCATCAGAAGTCAGACACCGAACCAATGCTCGATCTACAGACGCTGAACAAATAATCGGTGGCGAGCTGATAATCACATCTGTTTCGGGCGGATCTTGCGTGATGTTAAAAAGCGAATCACGATGCAGGCCAAAACTCACATATTAGTTCGCAAAATTATCTAGCAAGCTCGGTTACTAGGAAGCCTGCTTATCAGATATGATTAGTTTAAAAATCCGAGCGCACCCGGTGCATTTTGTAATGCGAACTCACCTTATCACAATCAGTATGTGGACTGATCGTATTACGGGCGCCTATGTAGTTCGTGAGTCGTATGCACATGTACTGGACACGGCGCAATCATCAGAAGTCAGAAACCGAACAAATGCTCGATCAACAGACGCTGAACAAACCATCGGTGGCGAGCTGATAATCACATCTGTTTCGGGCGGATCTTGCGTGATGTTAAAAATCGAATCACGATGCAGGCCAAAACTCACATATTAGTTCGCAAAATTATCTAGCAAGCTCGGTTACTAGGAAGACTGCTTATCAGATATGAGTAGTTTAAAAATCCGAGCGCATCCGGTCCATTTTGTAATGCGAACTCACCTTCTCACTATCAATATGTGTAGTAGGGCTGTTCAAAAATAACTTTTTTTTTCCGGATTCCAGCCATTCAGTGATTAAATTGTCAGGTTACCTTAAAAAACGCTGCACACCAAATTTGGTTCAATTCTAACAAGTATAGGGCTCCGCGGATCCAATTAAAATTTTAAATTTATACAAGAAAATTGAAAAAACAAAATTTTCAAATTTTTCTGTCAACCCCATGAAATTGTTGAGCTGTCTTCAGAGACGATGCAAAAAAAATTTGACTCAATTCGGACTAGTAGAAGTGGAGTTATTGGAGTTTTTCGTTGATAATTCTCCAATTATCCTTGATTGGTGGATAATCCGAGAATTATCAACGAAAAACTCAAATAACTCCGTTTCTACATGTTGGAATTGACTCAAATTTCATTGGCATGGTCTTTGAAGACATCTCAACATTTTCATGGGGTTGAGAGAAACATTTGAATTTTTTTTTTTAAATTTTACGTAGTAAATTAAAAATTTTAATTGGCTCTGCGGACGCTTAGACATGTTCGAATTGAACCAAATTTGGTGTGCAGCCTTTGTTGTGGCAACCTGACAATTTAAACAGTGAATGGCTGAAATCAGAAAAAAAAAAGTTATTTTTGAACAGCCCTAATGTGTAGTCATCATATTACGGGCGCCTATTTATTTCGTGAGTCGTATGCACATTTATGGACACGGTGCAATCATCAGAAGTCAGCAACCGAACCAATGCTCGATCTACAGACGCTGAACGATGCGAGCTGATAATCACATCTGTTTACGGCGGTCCATGCGTAATGTTAAAAATTGAATCACGATGCAGGCCAAAACTCACATATTAGTTCGCAAAATTATCTAGCAAGCTCGGTTACTAGGAAGACTGCTTATCAGATATGAGTAGTTTAAAAATCCGAGCGCACCCGGTGCATTTTGTAATGCAAACTCACCTTATCACGATCAATATGTGGAGTGATCGTATTACGGGCACCTATGTAGTTCGTGAGTCGTATGCACATTTACTGGACACGCCGCAATCATCAGAAGTCAGACACCGAACCAATGCTCGATCTACAGACCAGTGTTGGGATCAAGTCACTACCTTCGAGTCACGAGTCATTTCGAGTCATTGCACATTTTGACTCGAGTCAAGTCAAGTCAATCGATTTTCGAAGGTGACTCGAGTCAAGTCAAGTCACTCGATTTTTGGAGGTGACTCGAGTCAAGTCGAGTCAAGTCAAGTCAAGTCACGAGTCAAGTCAAAATTCAAGTCAAGTTGCTTTTTCGAAGTATAAAGCATGGTTACGTCATTACATTTCGCCAGCTGTCTGAATTACAGATTAATTGGTCATTAATTCTGAACCGACGAACGAATATAGAGTTAAATATACATGCAAAATGGGCAGTATCGCTTACATATACGTATAACTGTTAAACTGCTTAAGTAATTGCATAGCCTCAGTTTATAGTTACCAGCCAAAATAAAGAATAAAGAAACGAATTGATAAGATGCAATACATCACCCATTTATACATATTGATATGATACAATTCGTATCTGCGCCAATGGTTGAGGAGTATTTAAATTATATTCGATTTCAATTTCAAAATAAAACAAAAAGTTCGGTTAAGAACAGAGAACAGAAAGAGCTATTTTGGTATTAAACTACTTTACTACTAGTTTACGACAACGTAAGCTGCAAGCTTCGATCGCTTCGTTTGTGGTCAATACTCAATATATTTGTGAGAGAATAATGTAGGCTCAGTAAAACGCACGGTCATTGAATGATTGGTCGCTCTCACGAGTTACGCCAGCGTTTGACGAACAATCCGAACATGCAAGATACAATGATTTTTATCGTCACCGATTACTTGATGACGTGAAATTGACTCGTGAATTTTGCTCCGAGTCACAAGTCAATCCACATTTCTGATACGCCGAGTCAAGTCAAGTCAAGTCATTTTAGCAAAGTGACTCGAGTCAAGTCAAGTCATACAAAAAGGTGACTCGAGTCTGACTCGAGTCAAGTCATGACTCGAGTCATCCCAACACTGCTACAGACGCTGAACAAATAATCAGTGGCGAGCTGATAATCACATCTGTTTCGGGCGGATCTTGCGTGATGTTAAAAATCGAATCACGATGCAGGCCAAAACTCACATATTAGTTCGCAAAATTATCTAGCAAGCTCGGTTACTAGGAAGCCTGATTATCAGATATAATTAGTTTAAAAATCCGAGCGCACCCGGTGCATTTTGTAATGCGAACTCACCTTATCATAATCAATGTGTGGAGTGATCGTATTACGGGCGTCTATGCAGTTCGTGAGTCGTATGCACATTTACTGGACACGCCGCAATCATCAGAAGTCAGACACCGAACCAATGCTCGATCTACAGACGCTGAACAAATAATCGGTGGCGAGCTGATAATCACATCTGTTTCGGGCGGATCTTGCGTGATGTTAAAAAGCGAATCACGATGCAGGCCAAAACTCACATATTAGTTCGCAAAATTATCTAGCAAGCTCGGTTACTAGGAAGCCTGCTTATCAGATATGATTAGTTTAAAAATCCGAGCGCACCCGGCGCATTTTGTAATGCGAACTCACCTTATCACAATCAGTATGTGGACTGATCGTATTACGGGCGCCTATGTAGTTCGTGAGTCGTATGCACATGTACTGGACACGGCGCAATCATCAGAAGTCAGAAACCGAACAAATGCTCGATCAACAGACGCTGAACAAACCATCGGTGGCGAGCTGATAATCACATCTGTTTCGGGCGGATCTTGCGTGATGTTAAAAATCGAATCACGATGCAGGCCAAAACTCACATATTAGTTCGCAAAATTATCTAGCAAGCTCGGTTACTAGGAAGACTGCTTATCAGATATGAGTAGTTTGAAAATCCGAGCGCATCCGGTCCATTTTGTAATGCGAACTCACCTTATCACTATCAATATGTGTAGTAGGGCTGTTCAAAAATAACTTTTTTTTTCCGGATTCCAGCCATTCAGTGATTAAATTGTCAGGTTACCTTAAAAAACGCTGCACACCAAATTTGGTTCAATTCTAACAAGTATAGGGCTCCGCGGATCCAATTAAAATTTTAAATTTATACAAGAAAATTGAAAAAACAAAATTTTCAAATTTTTCTGTCAACCCCATGAAATTGTTGAGCTGTCTTCAGAGACGATGCAAAAAAAATTTGACTCAATTCGGACTAGTAGAAGTGGAGTTATTGGAGTTTTTCGTTGATAATTCTCCAATTATCCTTGATTGGTGGATAATCCGAGAATTATCAACGAAAAACTCAAATAACTCCGTTTCTACATGTTGGAATTGACTCAAATTTCATTGGCATGGTCTTTGAAGACATCTCAACATTTTCATGGGGTTGAGAGAAACATTTGAAATTTTTTTTTTAAATTTTACGTAGTAAATTAAAAATTTTAATTGGCTCTGCGGACGCTTAGACATGTTCGAATTGAACCAAATTTGGTGTGCAGCCTTTGTTGTGGCAACCTGACAATTTAAACAGTGAATGGCTAAAATCAGAAAAAAAAAAGTTATTTTTGAACAGCCCTAATGTGTAGTCATCATATTACGGGCGCCTATTTATTTCGTGAGTCGTATGCACATTTATGGACACGGTGCAATCATCAGAAGTCAGCAACCAAACCAATGCTCGATCTACAGACGCTGAACGATGCGAGCTGATAATCACATCTGTTTACGGCAGTCCATGCGTAATGTTAAAAATTGAATCACGATGCAGGCCAAAACTCACATATTAGTTCGCAAAATTATCTAGCAAGCTCGGTTACTAGGAAGACTGCTTATCAGATATGAGTAGTTTAAAAATCCGAGCGCACCCGGTGCATTTTGTAATGCAAACTCATATTATCACGATCAATATGTGGAGTGATCGTATTACGGGCACCTATGTAGTTCGTGAGTCGTATGCACATTTACTGGACACGCCGCAATCATCAGAAGTCAGACACCGAACCAATGCTCGATCTACAGACCAGTGTTGGGATCAAGTCACTACCTTCGAGTCACGAGTCATTTCGAGTCATTGCACATTTTGACTCGAGTCAAGTCAAGTCAATCGATTTTCGAAGGTGACTCGAGTCAAGTCAAGTCACTCGATTTTTGGAGGTGACTCGAGTCAAGTCGAGTCAAGTCAAGTCAAGTCACGAGTCAAGTCAAAATTCAAGTCAAGTTGCTTTTTCGAAGTATAAAGCATGGTTACGTCATTACATTTCGCCAGCTGTCTGAATTACAGATTAATTGGTCATTAATTCTGAACCGACGAACGAATATAGAGTTAAATATACATGCAAAATGGGCAGTATCGCTTACATATACGTATAACTGTTAAACTGCTTAAGTAATTGCATAGCCTCAGTTTATAGTTACCAGCCAAAATAAAGAATAAAGAAACGAATTGATAAGATGCAATACATCACCCATTTATACATATTGATATGATACAATTCGTATCTGCGCCAATGGTTGAGGAGTATTTAAATTATATTCGATTTCAATTTCAAAATAAAACAAAAAGTTCGGTTAAGAACAGAGAACAGAAAGAGCTATTTTGGTATTAAACTACTTTACTACTAGTTAACGACAACGTAAGCTGTAAGCTTCGATCGCTTCGTTTGTGGTCAATACTCAATATATTTGTGAGAGAATAATGTAGGCTCAGTAAAACGCACGGTCATTGAATGATTGGTCGCTCTCACGAGTTACGCCAGCGTTTGACGAACAATCCGAACATGCAAGATACAATGATTTTTATCGTCACCGATTACTTGATGACTTGAAATTGACTCGTGAATTTTGCTCCGAGTCACAAGTCAATCCACATTTCTGATACGCCGAGTCAAGTCAAGTCAAGTCATTTTAGCAAAGTGACTCGAGTCAAGTCAAGTCATACAAAAAGGTGACTCGAGTCTGACTCGAGTCAAGTCATGACTCGAGTCATCCCAACACTGCTACAGACGCTGAACAAATAATCAGTGGCGAGCTGATAATCACATCTGTTTCGGGCGGATCTTGCGTGATGTTAAAAATCGAATCACGATGCAGGCCAAAACTCACATATTAGTTCGCAAAATTATCTAGCAAGCTCGGTTACTAGGAAGCCTGATTATCAGATATAATTAGTTTAAAAATCCGAGCGCACCCGGTGCATTTTGTAATGCGAACTCACCTTATCATAATCAATGTGTGGAGTGATCGTATTACGGGCGTCTATGCAGTTCGTGAGTCGTATGCACATTTACTGGACACGTCGCAATCATCAGAAGTCAGACACCGAACCAATGCTCGATCTACAGACGCTGAACAAATAATCGGTGGCGAGCTGATAATCACATCTGTTTCGGGCGGATCTTGCGTGATGTTAAAAAGCGAATCACGATGCAGGCCAAAACTCACATATTAGTTCGCAAAATTATCTAGCAAGCTCGGTTACTAGGAAGCCTGCTTATCAGATATGATTAGTTTAAAAATCCGAGCGCACCCGGTGCATTTTGTAATGCGAACTCACCTTATCACAATCAGTATGTGGACTGATCGTATTACGGGCGCCTATGTAGTTCGTGAGTCGTATGCACATGTACTGGACACGGCGCAATCATCAGAAGTCAGAAACCGAACAAATGCTCGATCAACAGACGCTGAACAAACCATCGGTGGCGAGCTGATAATCACATCTGTTTCGGGCGGATCTTGCGTGATGTTAAAAATCGAATCACGATGCAGGCCAAAACTCACATATTAGTTCGCAAAATTATCTAGCAAGCTCGGTTACTAGGAAGACTGCTTATCAGATATGAGTAGTTTAAAAATCCGAGCGCATCCGGTCCATTTTGTAATGCGAACTCACCTTCTCACTATCAATATGTGTAGTAGGGCTGTTCAAAAATAACTTTTTTTTTCCGGATTCCAGCCATTCAGTGATTAAATTGTCAGGTTACCTTAAAAAACGCTGCACACCAAATTTGGTTCAATTCTAACAAGTATAGGGCTCCGCGGATCCAATTAAAATTTTAAATTTATACAAGAAAATTGAAAAAACAAAATTTTCAAATTTTTCTGTCAACCCCATGAAATTGTTGAGCTGTCTTCAGAGACGATGCAAAAAAAATTTGACTCAATTCGGACTAGTAGAAGTGGAGTTATTGGAGTTTTTCGTTGATAATTCTCCAATTATCCTTGATTGGTGGATAATCCGAGAATTATCAACGAAAAACTCAAATAACTCCGTTTCTACATGTTGGAATTGACTCAAATTTCATTGGCATGGTCTTTGAAGACATCTCAACATTTTCATGGGGTTGAGAGAAACATTTGAATTTTTTTTTTTAAATTTTACGTAGTAAATTAAAAATTTTAATTGGCTCTGCGGACGCTTAGACATGTTCGAATTGAACCAAATTTGGTGTGCAGCCTTTGTTGTGGCAACCTGACAATTTAAACAGTGAATGGCTGAAATCAGAAAAAAAAAAGTTATTTTTGAACAGCCCTAATGTGTAGTCATCATATTACGGGCGCCTATTTATTTCGTGAGTCGTATGCACATTTATGGACACGGTGCAATCATCAGAAGTCAGCAACCGAACCAATGCTCGATCTACAGACGCTGAACGATGCGAGCTGATAATCACATCTGTTTACGGCGGTCCATGCGTAATGTTAAAAATTGAATCACGATGCAGGCCAAAACTCACATATTAGTTCGCAAAATTATCTAGCAAGCTCGGTTACTAGGAAGACTGCTTATCAGATATGAGTAGTTTAAAAATCCGAGCGCACCCGGTGCATTTTGTAATGCAAACTCACCTTATCACGATCAATATGTGGAGTGATCGTATTACGGGCACCTATGTAGTTCGTGAGTCGTATGCACATTTACTGGACACGCCGCAATCATCAGAAGTCAGACACCGAACCAATGCTCGATCTACAGACCAGTGTTGGGATCAAGTCACTACCTTCGAGTCACGAGTCATTTCGAGTCATTGCACATTTTGACTCGAGTCAAGTCAAGTCAATCGATTTTCGAAGGTGACTCGAGTCAAGTCAAGTCACTCGATTTTTGGAGGTGACTCGAGTCAAGTCGAGTCAAGTCAAGTCAAGTCACGAGTCAAGTCAAAATTCAAGTCAAGTTGCTTTTTCGAAGTATAAAGCATGGTTACGTCATTACATTTCGCCAGCTGTCTGAATTACAGATTAATTGGTCATTAATTCTGAACCGACGAACGAATATAGAGTTAAATATACATGCAAAATGGGCAGTATCGCTTACATATACGTATAACTGTTAAACTGCTTAAGTAATTGCATAGCCTCAGTTTATAGTTACCAGCCAAAATAAAGAATAAAGAAACGAATTGATAAGATGCAATACATCACCCATTTATACATATTGATATGATACAATTCGTATCTGCGCCAATGGTTGAGGAGTATTTAAATTATATTCGATTTCAATTTCAAAATAAAACAAAAAGTTCGGTTAAGAACAGAGAACAGAAAGAGCTATTTTGGTATTAAACTACTTTACTACTAGTTTACGACAACGTAAGCTGCAAGCTTCGATCGCTTCGTTTGTGGTCAATACTCAATATATTTGTGAGAGAATAATGTAGGCTCAGTAAAACGCACGGTCATTGAATGATTGGTCGCTCTCACGAGTTACGCCAGCGTTTGACGAACAATCCGAACATGCAAGATACAATGATTTTTATCGTCACCGATTACTTGATGACGTGAAATTGACTCGTGAATTTTGCTCCGAGTCACAAGTCAATCCACATTTCTGATACGCCGAGTCAAGTCAAGTCAAGTCATTTTAGCAAAGTGACTCGAGTCAAGTCAAGTCATACAAAAAGGTGACTCGAGTCTGACTCGAGTCAAGTCATGACTCGAGTCATCCCAACACTGCTACAGACGCTGAACAAATAATCAGTGGCGAGCTGATAATCACATCTGTTTCGGGCGGATCTTGCGTGATGTTAAAAATCGAATCACGATGCAGGCCAAAACTCACATATTAGTTCGCAAAATTATCTAGCAAGCTCGGTTACTAGGAAGCCTGATTATCAGATATAATTAGTTTAAAAATCCGAGCGCACCCGGTGCATTTTGTAATGCGAACTCACCTTATCATAATCAATGTGTGGAGTGATCGTATTACGGGCGTCTATGCAGTTCGTGAGTCGTATGCACATTTACTGGACACGCCGCAATCATCAGAAGTCAGACACCGAACCAATGCTCGATCTACAGACGCTGAACAAATAATCGGTGGCGAGCTGATAATCACATCTGTTTCGGGCGGATCTTGCGTGATGTTAAAAAGCGAATCACGATGCAGGCCAAAACTCACATATTAGTTCGCAAAATTATCTAGCAAGCTCGGTTACTAGGAAGCCTGCTTATCAGATATGATTAGTTTAAAAATCCGAGCGCACCCGGCGCATTTTGTAATGCGAACTCACCTTATCACAATCAGTATGTGGACTGATCGTATTACGGGCGCCTATGTAGTTCGTGAGTCGTATGCACATGTACTGGACACGGCGCAATCATCAGAAGTCAGAAACCGAACAAATGCTCGATCAACAGACGCTGAACAAACCATCGGTGGCGAGCTGATAATCACATCTGTTTCGGGCGGATCTTGCGTGATGTTAAAAATCGAATCACGATGCAGGCCAAAACTCACATATTAGTTCGCAAAATTATCTAGCAAGCTCGGTTACTAGGAAGACTGCTTATCAGATATGAGTAGTTTGAAAATCCGAGCGCATCCGGTCCATTTTGTAATGCGAACTCACCTTATCACTATCAATATGTGTAGTAGGGCTGTTCAAAAATAACTTTTTTTTTCCGGATTCCAGCCATTCAGTGATTAAATTGTCAGGTTACCTTAAAAAACGCTGCACACCAAATTTGGTTCAATTCTAACAAGTATAGGGCTCCGCGGATCCAATTAAAATTTTAAATTTATACAAGAAAATTGAAAAAACAAAATTTTCAAATTTTTCTGTCAACCCCATGAAATTGTTGAGCTGTCTTCAGAGACGATGCAAAAAAAATTTGACTCAATTCGGACTAGTAGAAGTGGAGTTATTGGAGTTTTTCGTTGATAATTCTCCAATTATCCTTGATTGGTGGATAATCCGAGAATTATCAACGAAAAACTCAAATAACTCCGTTTCTACATGTTGGAATTGACTCAAATTTCATTGGCATGGTCTTTGAAGACATCTCAACATTTTCATGGGGTTGAGAGAAACATTTGAAATTTTTTTTTTAAATTTTACGTAGTAAATTAAAAATTTTAATTGGCTCTGCGGACGCTTAGACATGTTCGAATTGAACCAAATTTGGTGTGCAGCCTTTGTTGTGGCAACCTGACAATTTAAACAGTGAATGGCTAAAATCAGAACAAAAAAAGTTATTTTTGAACAGCCCTAATGTGTAGTCATCATATTACGGGCGCCTATTTATTTCGTGAGTCGTATGCACATTTATGGACACGGTGCAATCATCAGAAGTCAGCAACCAAACCAATGCTCGATCTACAGACGCTGAACGATGCGAGCTGATAATCACATCTGTTTACGGCAGTCCATGCGTAATGTTAAAAATTGAATCACGATGCAGGCCAAAACTCACATATTAGTTCGCAAAATTATCTAGCAAGCTCGGTTACTAGGAAGACTGCTTATCAGATATGAGTAGTTTAAAAATCCGAGCGCACCCGGTGCATTTTGTAATGCAAACTCATATTATCACGATCAATATGTGGAGTGATCGTATTACGGGCACCTATGTAGTTCGTGAGTCGTATGCACATTTACTGGACACGCCGCAATCATCAGAAGTCAGACACCGAACCAATGCTCGATCTACAGACCAGTGTTGGGATCAAGTCACTACCTTCGAGTCACGAGTCATTTCGAGTCATTGCACATTTTGACTCGAGTCAAGTCAAGTCAATCGATTTTCGAAGGTGACTCGAGTCAAGTCAAGTCACTCGATTTTTGGAGGTGACTCGAGTCAAGTCGAGTCAAGTCAAGTCAAGTCACGAGTCAAGTCAAAATTCAAGTCAAGTTGCTTTTTCGAAGTATAAAGCATGGTTACGTCATTACATTTCGCCAGCTGTCTGAATTACAGATTAATTGGTCATTAATTCTGAACCGACGAACGAATATAGAGTTAAATATACATGCAAAATGGGCAGTATCGCTTACATATACGTATAACTGTTAAACTGCTTAAGTAATTGCATAGCCTCAGTTTATAGTTACCAGCCAAAATAAAGAATAAAGAAACGAATTGATAAGATGCGATACATCACCCATTTATACATATTGATATGATACAATTCGTATCTGCGCCAATGGTTGAGGAGTATTTAAATTATATTCGATTTCAATTTCAAAATAAAACAAAAAGTTCGGTTAAAAACAGAGAACAGAAAGAGCTATTTTGGTATTAAACTACTTTACTACTAGTTTACGACAACGTAAGCTGTAAGCTTCGATCGCTTCGTTTGTGGTCAATACTCAATATATTTGTGAGAGAATAATGTAGGCTCAGTAAAACGCACGGTCATTGAATGATTGGTCGCTCTCACGAGTTACGCCAGCGTTTGACGAACAATCCGAACATGCAAGATACAATGATTTTTATCGTCACCGATTACTTGATGACTTGAAATTGACTCGTGAATTTTGCTCCGAGTCACAAGTCAATCCACATTTCTGATACGCCGAGTCAAGTCAAGTCAAGTCATTTTAGCAAAGTGACTCGAGTCAAGTCAAGTCATACAAAAAGGTGACTCGAGTCTGACTCGAGTCAAGTCATGACTCGAGTCATCCCAACACTGCTACAGACGCTGAACAAATAATCAGTGGCGAGCTGATAATCACATCTGTTTCGGGCGGATCTTGCGTGATGTTAAAAATCGAATCACGATGCAGGCCAAAACTCACTTATTAGTTCGCAAAATTATCTAGCAAGCTCGGTTACTAGGAAGCCTGATTATCAGATATAATTAGTTTAAAAATCCGAGCGCACCCGGTGCATTTTGTAATGCGAACTCACCTTATCATAATCAATGTGTGGAGTGATCGTATTACGGGCGTCTATGCAGTTCGTGAGTCGTATGCACATTTACTGGACACGCCGCAATCATCAGAAGTCAGACACCGAACCAATGCTCGATCTACAGACGCTGAACAAATAATCGGTGGCGAGCTGATAATCACATCTGTTTCGGGCGGATCTTGCGTGATGTTAAAAAGCGAATAACGATGCAGGCCAAAACTCACATATTAGTTCGCAAAATTATCTAGCAAGCTCGGTTACTAGGAAGCCTGCTTATCAGATATGATTAGTTTAAAAATCCGAGCGCACCCGGTGCATTTTGTAATGCGAACTCACCTTATCACGATCAATATGTGGAGTGATCGTATTACGGGCACCTATGTAGTTCGTGAGTCGTATGCACATTTACTGGACATGCCGCAATCATCAGAAGTCAGACACCGAACCAATGCTCGATCTACAGACCAGTGTTGGGATCAAGTCACTACCTTCGAGTCACGAGTCATTTCGAGTCATTGCACATTTTGACTCGAGTCAAGTCAAGTCAATCGATTTTCGAAGGTGACTCGAGTCGAGTCAAGTCACTCGATTTTTGGAGGTGACTCGAGTCAAGTCGAGTCAAGTCAAGTCAAGTCACGAGTCAAGTCAAAATTCAAGTCAAGTTGCTTTTTCGAAGTATAAAGCATGGTTACGTCATTACATTTCGCCAGCTGTCTGAATTACAGATTAATTGGTCATTAATTCTGAACCGACGAACGAATATAGAGTTAAATATACATGCAAAATGGGCAGTATCGCTTACATATACGTATAACTGTTAAACTGCTTAAGTAATTGCATAGCCTCAGTTTATAGTTACCAGCCAAAATAAAGAATAAAGAAACGAATTGATAAGATGCAATACATCACCCATTTATACATATTGATATGATACAATTCGTATCTGCGCCAATGGTTGAGGAGTATTTAAATTATATTCGATTTCAATTTCAAAATAAAACAAAAAGTTCGGTTAAGAACAGAGAACAGAAAGAGCTATTTTGGTATTAAACTACTTTACTACTAGTTTACGACAACGTAAGCTGTAAGCTTCGATCGCTTCGTTTGTGGTCAATACTCAATATATTTGTGAGAGAATAATGTAGGCTCAGTAAAACGCACGGTCATTGAATGATTGGTCGCTCTCACGAGTTACGCCAGCGTTTGACGAACAATCCGAACATGCAAGATACAATGATTTTTATCGTCACCGATTACTTGATGACTTGAAATTGACTCGTGAATTTTGCTCCGAGTCACAAGTCAATCCACATTTCTGATACGCCGAGTCAAGTCAAGTCAAGTCATTTTAGCAAAGTGACTCGAGTCAAGTCAAGTCATACAAAAAGGTGACTCGAGTCTGACTCGAGTCAAGTCATGACTCGAGTCATCCCAACACTGCTACAGACGCTGAACAAATAATCAGTGGCGAGCTGATAATCACATCTGTTTCGGGCGGATCTTGCGTGATGTTAAAAATCGAATCACGATGCAGGCCAAAACTCACATATTAGTTCGCAAAATTATCTAGCAAGCTCGGTTACTAGGAAGCCTGATTATCAGATATAATTAGTTTAAAAATCCGAGCGCACCCGGTGCATTTTGTAATGCGAACTCACCTTATCATAATCAATGTGTGGAGTGATCGTATTACGGGCGTCTATGCAGTTCGTGAGTCGTATGCACATTTACTGGACACGCCGCAATCATCAGAAGTCAGACACCGAACCAATGCTCGATCTACAGACGCTGAACAAATAATCGGTGGCGAGCTGATAATCACATCTGTTTCGGGCGGATCTTGCGTGATGTTAAAAAGCGAATAACGATGCAGGCCAAAACTCACATATTAGTTCGCAAAATTATCTAGCAAGCTCGGTTACTAGGAAGCCTGCTTATCAGATATGATTAGTTTAAAAATCCGAGCGCACCCGGTGCATTTTGTAATGCGAACTCACCTTATCACAATCAGTATGTGGACTGATCGTATTACGGGCGCCTATGTAGTTCGTGAGTCGTATGCACATTTACTGGACACGGCGCAATCATCAGAAGTCAGAAACCGAACAAATGCTCGATCAACAGACGCTGAACAAACCATCGGTGGCGAGCTGATAATCACATCTGTTTCGGGCGGATCTTGCGTGATGTTAAAAATCGAATCACGATGCAGGCCAAAACTAACATATTAGTTCGCAAAATTATCTAGCAAGCTCGGTTACTAGGAAGACTGCTTATCAGAAATGAGTAGATTAAAAATCCGAGCGCATCCGGTCCATTTTGTAATGCGAACTCACCTTCTCACTATCAATATGTGTAGTAGGGCTGTTCAAAAATAACTTTTTTTTTCCGGATTCCAGCCATTCAGTGATTAAATTGTCAGGTTACCTTAAAAAACGCTGCACACCAAATTTGGTTCAATTCTAACAAGTATAGGGCTCCGCGGATCCAATTAAAATTTTAAATTTATACAAGAAAATTGAAAAAACAAAATTTTCAAATTTTTCTGTCAACCCCATGAAATTGTTGAGCTGTCTTCAGAGACGATGCAAAAAAAATTTGACTCAATTCGGACTAGTAGAAGTGGAGTTATTGGAGTTTTTCGTTGATAATTCTCCAATTATCCTTGATTGGTGGATAATCCGAGAATTATCAACGAAAAACTCAAATAACTCCGTTTCTACATGTTGGAATTGACTCAAATTTCATTGGCATGGTCTTTGAAGACATCTCAACATTTTCATGGGGTTGAGAGAAACATTTGAAATTTTTTTTTTAAATTTTACGTAGTAAATTAAAAATTTTAATTGGCTCTGCGGACGCTTAGACATGTTCGAATTGAACCAAATTTGGTGTGCAGCCTTTGTTGTGGCAACCTGACAATTTAAACAGTGAATGGCTGAAATCAGAAAAAAAAAAGTTATTTTTGAACAGCCCTAATGTGTAGTCATCATATTACGGGCGCCTATTTATTTCGTGAGTCGTATGCACATTTATGGACACGGTGCAATCATCAGAAGTCAGCAACCGAACC
Source organism: Botryllus schlosseri (assembly GCF_051294905.1). NCBI lineage: Eukaryota > Metazoa > Chordata > Ascidiacea > Stolidobranchia > Styelidae > Botryllus > Botryllus schlosseri. Next base: position 20,256,208 of record NC_137247.1, on the reverse strand, counting down.
AATGCTCGATCTACAGACGCTGAACAATGCGAGCTGATAATCACATCTGTTTACGGCGGTCCATGCGTAATGTTAAAAATTGAATCACGATGCAGGCCAAAACTCACATATTAGTTCGCAAAATTATCTAGCAAGCTCGGTTACTAGGAAGACTGCTTATCAGATATGAGTAGTTTAAAAATCCGAGCGCACCCGGTGCATTTTGTAATGCAAACTCACCTTATCACGATCAATATGTGGAGTGATCGTATTACGGGCACCTATGTAGTTCGTGAGTCGTATGCACATTTACTGGACACGCCGCAATCATCAGAAGTCAGACACCGAACCAATGCTCGATCTACAGACCAGTGTTGGGATCAAGTCACTACCTTCGAGTCACGAGTCATTTCGAGTCATTGCACATTTTGACTCGAGTCAAGTCAAGTCAATCGATTTTCGAAGGTGACTCGAGTCAAGTCAAGTCACTCGATTTTTGGAGGTGACTCGAGTCAAGTCGAGTCAAGTCAAGTCAAGTCACGAGTCAAGTCAAAATTCAAGTCAAGTTGCTTTTTCGAAGTATAAAGCATGGTTACGTCATTACATTTCGCCAGCTGTCTGAATTACAGATTAATTGGTCATTAATTCTGAACCGACGAACGAATATAGAGTTAAATATACATGCAAAATGGGCAGTATCGCTTACATATACGTATAACTGTTAAACTGCTTAAGTAATTGCATAGCCTCAGTTTATAGTTACCAGCCAAAATAAAGAATAAAGAAACGAATTGATAAGATGCAATACATCACCCATTTATACATATTGATATGATACAATTCGTATCTGCGCCAATGGTTGAGGAGTATTTAAATTATATTCGATTTCAATTTCAAAATAAAACAAAAAGTTCGGTTAAGAACAGAGAACAGAAAGAGCTATTTTGGTATTAAACTACTTTACTACTAGTTTACGACAACGTAAGCTGTAAGCTTCGATCGCTTCGTTTGTGGTCAATACTCAATATATTTGTGAGAGAATAATGTAGGCTCAGTAAAACGCACGGTCATTGAATGATTGGTCGCTCTCACGAGTTACGCCAGCGTTTGACGAACAATCCGAACATGCAAGATACAATGATTTTTATCGTCACCGATTACTTGATGACTTGAAATTGACTCGTGAATTTTGCTCCGAGTCACAAGTCAATCCACATTTCTGATACGCCGAGTCAAGTCAAGTCAAGTCATTTTAGCAAAGTGACTCGAGTCAAGTCAAGTCATACAAAAAGGTGACTCGAGTCTGACTCGAGTCAAGTCATGACTCGAGTCATCCCAACACTGCTACAGACGCTGAACAAATAATCAGTGGCGAGCTGATAATCACATCTGTTTCGGGCGGATCTTGCGTGATGTTAAAAATCGAATCACGATGCAGGCCAAAACTCACATATTAGTTCGCAAAATTATCTAGCAAGCTCGGTTACTAGGAAGCCTGATTATCAGATATAATTAGTTTAAAAATCCGAGCGCACCCGGTGCATTTTGTAATGCGAACTCACCTTATCATAATCAATGTGTGGAGTGATCGTATTACGGGCGTCTATGCAGTTCGTGAGTCGTATGCACATTTACTGGACACGTCGCAATCATCAGAAGTCAGACACCGAACCAATGCTCGATCTACAGACGCTGAACAAATAATCGGTGGCGAGCTGATAATCACATCTGTTTCGGGCGGATCTTGCGTGATGTTAAAAAGCGAATCACGATGCAGGCCAAAACTCACATATTAGTTCGCAAAATTATCTAGCAAGCTCGGTTACTAGGAAGCCTGCTTATCAGATATGATTAGTTTAAAAATCCGAGCGCACCCGGTGCATTTTGTAATGCGAACTCACCTTATCACAATCAGTATGTGGACTGATCGTATTACGGGCGCCTATGTAGTTCGTGAGTCGTATGCACATGTACTGGACACGGCGCAATCATCAGAAGTCAGAAACCGAACAAATGCTCGATCAACAGACGCTGAACAAACCATCGGTGGCGAGCTGATAATCACATCTGTTTCGGGCGGATCTTGCGTGATGTTAAAAATCGAATCACGATGCAGGCCAAAACTCACATATTAGTTCGCAAAATTATCTAGCAAGCTCGGTTACTAGGAAGACTGCTTATCAGATATGAGTAGTTTAAAAATCCGAGCGCATCCGGTCCATTTTGTAATGCGAACTCACCTTCTCACTATCAATATGTGTAGTAGGGCTGTTCAAAAATAACTTTTTTTTTCCGGATTCCAGCCATTCAGTGATTAAATTGTCAGGTTACCTTAAAAAACGCTGCACACCAAATTTGGTTCAATTCTAACAAGTATAGGGCTCCGCGGATCCAATTAAAATTTTAAATTTATACAAGAAAATTGAAAAAACAAAATTTTCAAATTTTTCTGTCAACCCCATGAAATTGTTGAGCTGTCTTCAGAGACGATGCAAAAAAAATTTGACTCAATTCGGACTAGTAGAAGTGGAGTTATTGGAGTTTTTCGTTGATAATTCTCCAATTATCCTTGATTGGTGGATAATCCGAGAATTATCAACGAAAAACTCAAATAACTCCGTTTCTACATGTTGGAATTGACTCAAATTTCATTGGCATGGTCTTTGAAGACATCTCAACATTTTCATGGGGTTGAGAGAAACATTTGAATTTTTTTTTTTAAATTTTACGTAGTAAATTAAAAATTTTAATTGGCTCTGCGGACGCTTAGACATGTTCGAATTGAACCAAATTTGGTGTGCAGCCTTTGTTGTGGCAACCTGACAATTTAAACAGTGAATGGCTGAAATCAGAAAAAAAAAAGTTATTTTTGAACAGCCCTAATGTGTAGTCATCATATTACGGGCGCCTATTTATTTCGTGAGTCGTATGCACATTTATGGACACGGTGCAATCATCAGAAGTCAGCAACCGAACCAATGCTCGATCTACAGACGCTGAACGATGCGAGCTGATAATCACATCTGTTTACGGCGGTCCATGCGTAATGTTAAAAATTGAATCACGATGCAGGCCAAAACTCACATATTAGTTCGCAAAATTATCTAGCAAGCTCGGTTACTAGGAAGACTGCTTATCAGATATGAGTAGTTTAAAAATCCGAGCGCACCCGGTGCATTTTGTAATGCAAACTCACCTTATCACGATCAATATGTGGAGTGATCGTATTACGGGCACCTATGTAGTTCGTGAGTCGTATGCACATTTACTGGACACGCCGCAATCATCAGAAGTCAGACACCGAACCAATGCTCGATCTACAGACCAGTGTTGGGATCAAGTCACTACCTTCGAGTCACGAGTCATTTCGAGTCATTGCACATTTTGACTCGAGTCAAGTCAAGTCAATCGATTTTCGAAGGTGACTCGAGTCAAGTCAAGTCACTCGATTTTTGGAGGTGACTCGAGTCAAGTCGAGTCAAGTCAAGTCAAGTCACGAGTCAAGTCAAAATTCAAGTCAAGTTGCTTTTTCGAAGTATAAAGCATGGTTACGTCATTACATTTCGCCAGCTGTCTGAATTACAGATTAATTGGTCATTAATTCTGAACCGACGAACGAATATAGAGTTAAATATACATGCAAAATGGGCAGTATCGCTTACATATACGTATAACTGTTAAACTGCTTAAGTAATTGCATAGCCTCAGTTTATAGTTACCAGCCAAAATAAAGAATAAAGAAACGAATTGATAAGATGCAATACATCACCCATTTATACATATTGATATGATACAATTCGTATCTGCGCCAATGGTTGAGGAGTATTTAAATTATATTCGATTTCAATTTCAAAATAAAACAAAAAGTTCGGTTAAGAACAGAGAACAGAAAGAGCTATTTTGGTATTAAACTACTTTACTACTAGTTTACGACAACGTAAGCTGTAAGCTTCGATCGCTTCGTTTGTGGTCAATACTCAATATATTTGTGAGAGAATAATGTAGGCTCAGTAAAACGCACGGTCATTGAATGATTGGTCGCTCTCACGAGTTACGCCAGCGTTTGACGAACAATCCGAACATGCAAGATACAATGATTTTTATCGTCACCGATTACTTGATGACTTGAAATTGACTCGTGAATTTTGCTCCGAGTCACAAGTCAATCCACATTTCTGATACGCCGAGTCAAGTCAAGTCAAGTCATTTTAGCAAAGTGACTCGAGTCAAGTCAAGTCATACAAAAAGGTGACTCGAGTCTGACTCGAGTCAAGTCATGACTCGAGTCATCCCAACACTGCTACAGACGCTGAACAAATAATCAGTGGCGAGCTGATAATCACATCTGTTTCGGGCGGATCTTGCGTGATGTTAAAAATCGAATCACGATGCAGGCCAAAACTCACATATTAGTTCGCAAAATTATCTAGCAAGCTCGGTTACTAGGAAGCCTGATTATCAGATATAATTAGTTTAAAAATCCGAGCGCACCCGGTGCATTTTGTAATGCGAACTCACCTTATCATAATCAATGTGTGGAGTGATCGTATTACGGGCGTCTATGCAGTTCGTGAGTCGTATGCACATTTACTGGACACGCCGCAATCATCAGAAGTCAGACACCGAACCAATGCTCGATCTACAGACGCTGAACAAATAATCGGTGGCGAGCTGATAATCACATCTGTTTCGGGCGGATCTTGCGTGATGTTAAAAAGCGAATCACGATGCAGGCCAAAACTCACATATTAGTTCGCAAAATTATCTAGCAAGCTCGGTTACTAGGAAGCCTGCTTATCAGATATGACTAGTTTAAAAATCCGAGCGCACCCGGTGCATTTTGTAAAGCGAACTCACCTTATCACGATCAATGTGTAGAGTGATCGTATTACGGTTGCCTATGTAGTTCGTGAGTCGTATGCACATTTACTGGACACGGCGCAATCATCAGAAGTCAGAAACCGAACAAATGCTCGATCTACAGACGCTAAACAAACCATCGGTGGCGAGCTGATAATCACATCTGTTTCGGGCGGATCTTGCGTGATGTTAAAAATCGAATCACGATGCAGGCCAAAACTCACATATTAGTTCGCAAAATTATCTAGCAAGCTCGGTTACTAGGAAGACTGCTTATCAGATATGAGTAGTTTAAAAATCCGAGCGCACCCGGTGCATTTTGTAATGCGAACTCACCTTATCACGATCAATATGTGGAGTGATCGTATTACGGGCACCTCTGTAGTTCGTGATTCGTATGCACATTTACTGGACACGGCGCAATCATCAGAAGTCAGACACCGAACCAATGCTCGATCTACAGACGCTGAACAAACCATCGGTGGCGAGCTGATAATCACATCTGTTTCTGGCGGATCTTGCGTGATGTTAAAAATCGAATCACGATGCAAGCCAAAACTCACATATTAGTTCGCAAAATTATCTAGCAAGCTCGGTTACTAGGAAGACTCCTTATCAGATATGAGTAGTTTAAAAATCCGAGCGCACCCGGTGCATTTTGTAATGCGAACTCACCTTATCACGATCAATATGTGGAGTGATCGTATTACGGGCACCTATGTAGTTCGTGAGTCGTATGCACATTTACTGGACATGCCGCAATCATCAGAAGTCAGACACCGAACCAATGCTCGATCTACAGACCAGTGTTGGGATCAAGTCACTACCTTCGAGTCACGAGTCATTTCGAGTCATTGCACATTTTGACTCGAGTCAAGTCAAGTCAATCGATTTTCGAAGGTGACTCGAGTCGAGTCAAGTCACTCGATTTTTGGAGGTGACTCGAGTCAAGTCGAGTCAAGTCAAGTCAAGTCACGAGTCAAGTCAAAATTCAAGTCAAGTTGCTTTTTCGAAGTATAAAGCATGGTTACGTCATTACATTTCGCCAGCTGTCTGAATTACAGATTAATTGGTCATTAATTCTGAACCGACGAACGAATATAGAGTTAAATATACATGCAAAATGGGCAGTATCGCTTACATATACGTATAACTGTTAAACTGCTTAAGTAATTGCATAGCCTCAGTTTATAGTTACCAGCCAAAATAAAGAATAAAGAAACGAATTGATAAGATGCAATACATCACCCATTTATACATATTGATATGATACAATTCGTATCTGCGCCAATGGTTGAGGAGTATTTAAATTATATTCGATTTCAATTTCAAAATAAAACAAAAAGTTCGGTTAAGAACAGAGAACAGAAAGAGCTATTTTGGTATTAAACTACTTTACTACTAGTTTACGACAACGTAAGCTGTAAGCTTCGATCGCTTCGTTTGTGGTCAATACTCAATATATTTGTGAGAGAATAATGTAGGCTCAGTAAAACGCACGGTCATTGAATGATTGGTCGCTCTCACGAGTTACGCCAGCGTTTGACGAACAATCCGAACATGCAAGATACAATGATTTTTATCGTCACCGATTACTTGATGACTTGAAATTGACTCGTGAATTTTGCTCCGAGTCACAAGTCAATCCACATTTCTGATACGCCGAGTCAAGTCAAGTCAAGTCATTTTAGCAAAGTGACTCGAGTCAAGTCAAGTCATACAAAAAGGTGACTCGAGTCTGACTCGAGTCAAGTCATGACTCGAGTCATCCCAACACTGCTACAGACGCTGAACAAATAATCAGTGGCGAGCTGATAATCACATCTGTTTCGGGCGGATCTTGCGTGATGTTAAAAATCGAATCACGATGCAGGCCAAAACTCACATATTAGTTCGCAAAATTATCTAGCAAGCTCGGTTACTAGGAAGCCTGATTATCAGATATAATTAGTTTAAAAATCCGAGCGCACCCGGTGCATTTTGTAATGCGAACTCACCTTATCATAATCAATGTGTGGAGTGATCGTATTACGGGCGTCTATGCAGTTCGTGAGTCGTATGCACATTTACTGGACACGCCGCAATCATCAGAAGTCAGACACCGAACCAATGCTCGATCTACAGACGCTGAACAAATAATCGGTGGCGAGCTGATAATCACATCTGTTTCGGGCGGATCTTGCGTGATGTTAAAAAGCGAATCACGATGCAGGCCAAAACTCACATATTAGTTCGCAAAATTATCTAGCAAGCTCGGTTACTAGGAAGCCTGCTTATCAGATATGATTAGTTTAAAAATCCGAGCGCACCCGGTGCATTTTGTAATGCGAACTCACCTTATCACAATCAGTATGTGGACTGATCGTATTACGGGCGCCTATGTAGTTCGTGAGTCGTATGCACATTTACTGGACACGGCGCAATCATCAGAAGTCAGAAACCGAACAAATGCTCGATCAACAGACGCTGAACAAACCATCGGTGGCGAGCTGATAATCACATCTGTTTCGGGCGGATCTTGCGTGATGTTAAAAATCGAATCACGATGCAGGCCAAAACTAACATATTAGTTCGCAAAATTATCTAGCAAGCTCGGTTACTAGGAAGACTGCTTATCAGAAATGAGTAGTTTAAAAATCCGAGCGCATCCGGTCCATTTTGTAATGCGAACTCACCTTCTCACTATCAATATGTGTAGTAGGGCTGTTCAAAAATAACTTTTTTTTTCCGGATTCCAGCCATTCAGTGATTAAATTGTCAGGTTACCTTAAAAAACGCTGCACACCAAATTTGGTTCAATTCTAACAAGTATAGGGCTCCGCGGATCCAATTAAAATTTTAAATTTATACAAGAAAATTGAAAAAACAAAATTTTCAAATTTTTCTGTCAACCCCATGAAATTGTTGAGCTGTCTTCAGAGACGATGCAAAAAAAATTTGACTCAATTCGGACTAGTAGAAGTGGAGTTATTGGAGTTTTTCGTTGATAATTCTCCAATTATCCTTGATTGGTGGATAATCCGAGAATTATCAACGAAAAACTCAAATAACTCCGTTTCTACATGTTGGAATTGACTCAAATTTCATTGGCATGGTCTTTGAAGACATCTCAACATTTTCATGGGGTTGAGAGAAACATTTGAAATTTTTTTTTTAAATTTTACGTAGTAAATTAAAAATTTTAATTGGCTCTGCGGACGCTTAGACATGTTCGAATTGAACCAAATTTGGTGTGCAGCCTTTGTTGTGGCAACCTGACAATTTAAACAGTGAATGGCTGAAATCAGAAAAAAAAAAGTTATTTTTGAACAGCCCTAATGTGTAGTCATCATATTACGGGCGCCTATTTATTTCGTGAGTCGTATGCACATTTATGGACACGTTGCAATCATCAGAAGTCAGCAACCGAACCAATGCTCGATCTACAGACGCTGAACAATGCGAGCTGATAATCACATCTGTTTACGGCGGTCCATGCGTAATGTTAAAAATTGAATCACGATGCAGGCCAAAACTCACATATTAGTTCGCAAAATTATCTAGCAAGCTCGGTTACTAGGAAGACTGCTTATCAGATATGAGTAGTTTAAAAATCCGAGCGCACCCGGTGCATTTTGTAATGCAAACTCACCTTATCACGATCAATATGTGGAGTGATCGTATTACGGGCACCTATGTAGTTCGTGAGTCGTATGCACATTTACTGGACACGCCGCAATCATCAGAAGTCAGACACCGAACCAATGCTCGATCTACAGACCAGTGTTGGGATCAAGTCACTACCTTCGAGTCACGAGTCATTTCGAGTCATTGCACATTTTGACTCGAGTCAAGTCAAGTCAATCGATTTTCGAAGGTGACTCGAGTCAAGTCAAGTCACTCGATTTTTGGAGGTGACTCGAGTCAAGTCGAGTCAAGTCAAGTCAAGTCACGAGTCAAGTCAAAATTCAAGTCAAGTTGCTTTTTCGAAGTATAAAGCATGGTTACGTCATTACATTTCGCCAGCTGTCTGAATTACAGATTAATTGGTCATTAATTCTGAACCGACGAACGAATATAGAGTTAAATATACATGCAAAATGGGCAGTATCGCTTACATATACGTATAACTGTTAAACTGCTTAAGTAATTGCATAGCCTCAGTTTATAGTTACCAGCCAAAATAAAGAATAAAGAAACGAATTGATAAGATGCAATACATCACCCATTTATACATATTGATATGATACAATTCGTATCTGCGCCAATGGTTGAGGAGTATTTAAATTATATTCGATTTCAATTTCAAAATAAAACAAAAAGTTCGGTTAAGAACAGAGAACAGAAAGAGCTATTTTGGTATTAAACTACTTTACTACTAGTTTACGACAACGTAAGCTGTAAGCTTCGATCGCTTCGTTTGTGGTCAATACTCAATATATTTGTGAGAGAATAAAGTAGGCTCAGTAAAACGCACGGTCATTGAATGATTGGTCGCTCTCACGAGTTACGCCAGCGTTTGACGAACAATCCGAACATGCAAGATACAATGATTTTTATCGTCACCGATTACTTGATGACTTGAAATTGACTCGTGAATTTTGCTCCGAGTCACAAGTCAATCCACATTTCTGATACGCCGAGTCAAGTCAAGTCAAGTCATTTTAGCAAAGTGACTCGAGTCAAGTCAAGTCATACAAAAAGGTGACTCGAGTCTGACTCGAGTCAAGTCATGACTCGAGTCATCCCAACACTGCTACAGACGCTGAACAAATAATCAGTGGCGAGCTGATAATCACATCTGTTTCGGGCGGATCTTGCGTGATGTTAAAAATCGAATCACGATGCAGGCCAAAACTCACATATTAGTTCGCAAAATTATCTTGCAAGCTCGGTTACTAGGAAGCCTGATTATCAGATATAATTAGTTTAAAAATCCGAGCGCACCCGGTGCATTTTGTAATGCGAACTCACCTTATCATAATCAATGTGTGGGGTGATCGTATTACGGGCGTCTATGCAGTTCGTGAGTCGTATGCACATTTACTGGACACGCCGCAATCATCAGAAGTCAGACACCGAACCAATGCTCGATCTACAGACGCTGAACAAATAATCGGTGGCGAGCTGATAATCACATCTGTTTCGGGCGGATCTTGCGTGATGTTAAAAAGCGAATCACGATGCAGGCCAAAACTCACATATTAGTTCGCAAAATTATCTAGCAAGCTCGGTTACTAGGAAGACTGCTTATCAGATATGAGTAGTTTAAAAATCCGAGCGCATCCGGTCCATTTTGTAATGCGAACTCACCTTATCACTATCAATATGTGTAGTAGGGCTGTTCAAAAATAACTTTTTTTTTCCGGATTCCAGCCATTCAGTGATTAAATTGTCAGGTTACCTTAAAAAACGCTGCACACCAAATTTGGTTCAATTCTAACAAGTATAGGGCTCCGCGGATCCAATTAAAATTTTAAATTTATACAAGAAAATTGAAAAAACAAAATTTTCAAATTTTTCTGTCAACCCCATGAAATTGTTGAGCTGTCTTCAGAGACGATGCAAAAAAAATTTGACTCAATTCGGACTAGTAGAAGTGGAGTTATTGGAGTTTTTCGTTGATAATTCTCCAATTATCCTTGATTGGTGGATAATCCGAGAATTATCAACGAAAAACTCAAATAACTCCGTTTCTACATGTTGGAATTGACTCAAATTTCATTGGCATGGTCTTTGAAGACATCTCAACATTTTCATGGGGTTGAGAGAAACATTTGAATTTTTTTTTTTAAATTTTACGTAGTAAATTAAAAATTTTAATTGGCTCTGCGGACGCTTAGACATGTTCGAATTGAACCAAATTTGGTGTGCAGCCTTTGTTGTGGCAACCTGACAATTTAAACAGTGAATGGCTGAAATCAGAAAAAAAAAAGTTATTTTTGAACAGCCCTAATGTGTAGTCATCATATTACGGGCGCCTATTTATTTCGTGAGTCGTATGCACATTTATGGACACGGTGCAATCATCAGAAGTCAGCAACCGAACCAATGCTCGATCTACAGACGCTGAACGATGCGAGCTGATAATCACATCTGTTTACGGCGGTCCATGCGTAATGTTAAAAATTGAATCACGATGCAGGCCAAAACTCACATATTAGTTCGCAAAATTATCTAGCAAGCTCGGTTACTAGGAAGACTGCTTATCAGATATGAGTAGTTTAAAAATCCGAGCGCACCCGGTGCATTTTGTAATGCAAACTCACCTTATCACGATCAATATGTGGAGTGATCGTATTACGGGCACCTATGTAGTTCGTGAGTCGTATGCACATTTACTGGACACGCCGCAATCATCAGAAGTCAGACACCGAACCAATGCTCGATCTACAGACCAGTGTTGGGATCAAGTCACTACCTTCGAGTCACGAGTCATTTCGAGTCATTGCACATTTTGACTCGAGTCAAGTCAAGTCAATCGATTTTCGAAGGTGACTCGAGTCAAGTCAAGTCACTCGATTTTTGGAGGTGACTCGAGTCAAGTCGAGTCAAGTCAAGTCAAGTCACGAGTCAAGTCAAAATTCAAGTCAAGTTGCTTTTTCGAAGTATAAAGCATGGTTACGTCATTACATTTCGCCAGCTGTCTGAATTACAGATTAATTGGTCATTAATTCTGAACCGACGAACGAATATAGAGTTAAATATACATGCAAAATGGGCAGTATCGCTTACATATACGTATAACTGTTAAACTGCTTAAGTAATTGCATAGCCTCAGTTTATAGTTACCAGCCAAAATAAAGAATAAAGAAACGAATTGATAAGATGCAATACATCACCCATTTATACATATTGATATGATACAATTCGTATCTGCGCCAATGGTTGAGGAGTATTTAAATTATATTCGATTTCAATTTCAAAATAAAACAAAAAGTTCGGTTAAGAACAGAGAACAGAAAGAGCTATTTTGGTATTAAACTACTTTACTACTAGTTAACGACAACGTAAGCTGTAAGCTTCGATCGCTTCGTTTGTGGTCAATACTCAATATATTTGTGAGAGAATAATGTAGGCTCAGTAAAACGCACGGTCATTGAATGATTGGTCGCTCTCACGAGTTACGCCAGCGTTTGACGAACAATCCGAACATGCAAGATACAATGATTTTTATCGTCACCGATTACTTGATGACTTGAAATTGACTCGTGAATTTTGCTCCGAGTCACAAGTCAATCCACATTTCTGATACGCCGAGTCAAGTCAAGTCAAGTCATTTTAGCAAAGTGACTCGAGTCAAGTCAAGTCATACAAAAAGGTGACTCGAGTCTGACTCGAGTCAAGTCATGACTCGAGTCATCCCAACACTGCTACAGACGCTGAACAAATAATCAGTGGCGAGCTGATAATCACATCTGTTTCGGGCGGATCTTGCGTGATGTTAAAAATCGAATCACGATGCAGGCCAAAACTCACATATTAGTTCGCAAAATTATCTAGCAAGCTCGGTTACTAGGAAGCCTGATTATCAGATATAATTAGTTTAAAAATCCGAGCGCACCCGGTGCATTTTGTAATGCGAACTCACCTTATCATAATCAATGTGTGGAGTGATCGTATTACGGGCGTCTATGCAGTTCGTGAGTCGTATGCACATTTACTGGACACGTCGCAATCATCAGAAGTCAGACACCGAACCAATGCTCGATCTACAGACGCTGAACAAATAATCGGTGGCGAGCTGATAATCACATCTGTTTCGGGCGGATCTTGCGTGATGTTAAAAAGCGAATCACGATGCAGGCCAAAACTCACATATTAGTTCGCAAAATTATCTAGCAAGCTCGGTTACTAGGAAGCCTGCTTATCAGATATGATTAGTTTAAAAATCCGAGCGCACCCGGTGCATTTTGTAATGCGAACTCACCTTATCACAATCAGTATGTGGACTGATCGTATTACGGGCGCCTATGTAGTTCGTGAGTCGTATGCACATGTACTGGACACGGCGCAATCATCAGAAGTCAGAAACCGAACAAATGCTCGATCAACAGACGCTGAACAAACCATCGGTGGCGAGCTGATAATCACATCTGTTTCGGGCGGATCTTGCGTGATGTTAAAAATCGAATCACGATGCAGGCCAAAACTCACATATTAGTTCGCAAAATTATCTAGCAAGCTCGGTTACTAGGAAGACTGCTTATCAGATATGAGTAGTTTAAAAATCCGAGCGCATCCGGTCCATTTTGTAATGCGAACTCACCTTCTCACTATCAATATGTGTAGTAGGGCTGTTCAAAAATAACTTTTTTTTTCCGGATTCCAGCCATTCAGTGATTAAATTGTCAGGTTACCTTAAAAAACGCTGCACACCAAATTTGGTTCAATTCTAACAAGTATAGGGCTCCGCGGATCCAATTAAAATTTTAAATTTATACAAGAAAATTGAAAAAACAAAATTTTCAAATTTTTCTGTCAACCCCATGAAATTGTTGAGCTGTCTTCAGAGACGATGCAAAAAAAATTTGACTCAATTCGGACTAGTAGAAGTGGAGTTATTGGAGTTTTTCGTTGATAATTCTCCAATTATCCTTGATTGGTGGATAATCCGAGAATTATCAACGAAAAACTCAAATAACTCCGTTTCTACATGTTGGAATTGACTCAAATTTCATTGGCATGGTCTTTGAAGACATCTCAACATTTTCATGGGGTTGAGAGAAACATTTGAATTTTTTTTTTTAAATTTTACGTAGTAAATTAAAAATTTTAATTGGCTCTGCGGACGCTTAGACATGTTCGAATTGAACCAAATTTGGTGTGCAGCCTTTGTTGTGGCAACCTGACAATTTAAACAGTGAATGGCTGAAATCAGAAAAAAAAAAGTTATTTTTGAACAGCCCTAATGTGTAGTCATCATATTACGGGCGCCTATTTATTTCGTGAGTCGTATGCACATTTATGGACACGGTGCAATCATCAGAAGTCAGCAACCGAACCAATGCTCGATCTACAGACGCTGAACGATGCGAGCTGATAATCACATCTGTTTACGGCGGTCCATGCGTAATGTTAAAAATTGAATCACGATGCAGGCCAAAACTCACATATTAGTTCGCAAAATTATCTAGCAAGCTCGGTTACTAGGAAGACTGCTTATCAGATATGAGTAGTTTAAAAATCCGAGCGCACCCGGTGCATTTTGTAATGCAAACTCACCTTATCACGATCAATATGTGGAGTGATCGTATTACGGGCACCTATGTAGTTCGTGAGTCGTATGCACATTTACTGGACACGCCGCAATCATCAGAAGTCAGACACCGAACCAATGCTCGATCTACAGACCAGTGTTGGGATCAAGTCACTACCTTCGAGTCACGAGTCATTTCGAGTCATTGCACATTTTGACTCGAGTCAAGTCAAGTCAATCGATTTTCGAAGGTGACTCGAGTCAAGTCAAGTCACTCGATTTTTGGAGGTGACTCGAGTCAAGTCGAGTCAAGTCAAGTCAAGTCACGAGTCAAGTCAAAATTCAAGTCAAGTTGCTTTTTCGAAGTATAAAGCATGGTTACGTCATTACATTTCGCCAGCTGTCTGAATTACAGATTAATTGGTCATTAATTCTGAACCGACGAACGAATATAGAGTTAAATATACATGCAAAATGGGCAGTATCGCTTACATATACGTATAACTGTTAAACTGCTTAAGTAATTGCATAGCCTCAGTTTATAGTTACCAGCCAAAATAAAGAATAAAGAAACGAATTGATAAGATGCAATACATCACCCATTTATACATATTGATATGATACAATTCGTATCTGCGCCAATGGTTGAGGAGTATTTAAATTATATTCGATTTCAATTTCAAAATAAAACAAAAAGTTCGGTTAAGAACAGAGAACAGAAAGAGCTATTTTGGTATTAAACTACTTTACTACTAGTTTACGACAACGTAAGCTGCAAGCTTCGATCGCTTCGTTTGTGGTCAATACTCAATATATTTGTGAGAGAATAATGTAGGCTCAGTAAAACGCACGGTCATTGAATGATTGGTCGCTCTCACGAGTTACGCCAGCGTTTGACGAACAATCCGAACATGCAAGATACAATGATTTTTATCGTCACCGATTACTTGATGACGTGAAATTGACTCGTGAATTTTGCTCCGAGTCACAAGTCAATCCACATTTCTGATACGCCGAGTCAAGTCAAGTCAAGTCATTTTAGCAAAGTGACTCGAGTCAAGTCAAGTCATACAAAAAGGTGACTCGAGTCTGACTCGAGTCAAGTCATGACTCGAGTCATCCCAACACTGCTACAGACGCTGAACAAATAATCAGTGGCGAGCTGATAATCACATCTGTTTCGGGCGGATCTTGCGTGATGTTAAAAATCGAATCACGATGCAGGCCAAAACTCACATATTAGTTCGCAAAATTATCTAGCAAGCTCGGTTACTAGGAAGCCTGATTATCAGATATAATTAGTTTAAAAATCCGAGCGCACCCGGTGCATTTTGTAATGCGAACTCACCTTATCATAATCAATGTGTGGAGTGATCGTATTACGGGCGTCTATGCAGTTCGTGAGTCGTATGCACATTTACTGGACACGCCGCAATCATCAGAAGTCAGACACCGAACCAATGCTCGATCTACAGACGCTGAACAAATAATCGGTGGCGAGCTGATAATCACATCTGTTTCGGGCGGATCTTGCGTGATGTTAAAAAGCGAATCACGATGCAGGCCAAAACTCACATATTAGTTCGCAAAATTATCTAGCAAGCTCGGTTACTAGGAAGCCTGCTTATCAGATATGATTAGTTTAAAAATCCGAGCGCACCCGGCGCATTTTGTAATGCGAACTCACCTTATCACAATCAGTATGTGGACTGATCGTATTACGGGCGCCTATGTAGTTCGTGAGTCGTATGCACATGTACTGGACACGGCGCAATCATCAGAAGTCAGAAACCGAACAAATGCTCGATCAACAGACGCTGAACAAACCATCGGTGGCGAGCTGATAATCACATCTGTTTCGGGCGGATCTTGCGTGATGTTAAAAATCGAATCACGATGCAGGCCAAAACTCACATATTAGTTCGCAAAATTATCTAGCAAGCTCGGTTACTAGGAAGACTGCTTATCAGATATGAGTAGTTTGAAAATCCGAGCGCATCCGGTCCATTTTGTAATGCGAACTCACCTTATCACTATCAATATGTGTAGTAGGGCTGTTCAAAAATAACTTTTTTTTTCCGGATTCCAGCCATTCAGTGATTAAATTGTCAGGTTACCTTAAAAAACGCTGCACACCAAATTTGGTTCAATTCTAACAAGTATAGGGCTCCGCGGATCCAATTAAAATTTTAAATTTATACAAGAAAATTGAAAAAACAAAATTTTCAAATTTTTCTGTCAACCCCATGAAATTGTTGAGCTGTCTTCAGAGACGATGCAAAAAAAATTTGACTCAATTCGGACTAGTAGAAGTGGAGTTATTGGAGTTTTTCGTTGATAATTCTCCAATTATCCTTGATTGGTGGATAATCCGAGAATTATCAACGAAAAACTCAAATAACTCCGTTTCTACATGTTGGAATTGACTCAAATTTCATTGGCATGGTCTTTGAAGACATCTCAACATTTTCATGGGGTTGAGAGAAACATTTGAAATTTTTTTTTTAAATTTTACGTAGTAAATTAAAAATTTTAATTGGCTCTGCGGACGCTTAGACATGTTCGAATTGAACCAAATTTGGTGTGCAGCCTTTGTTGTGGCAACCTGACAATTTAAACAGTGAATGGCTAAAATCAGAAAAAAAAAAGTTATTTTTGAACAGCCCTAATGTGTAGTCATCATATTACGGGCGCCTATTTATTTCGTGAGTCGTATGCACATTTATGGACACGGTGCAATCATCAGAAGTCAGCAACCAAACCAATGCTCGATCTACAGACGCTGAACGATGCGAGCTGATAATCACATCTGTTTACGGCAGTCCATGCGTAATGTTAAAAATTGAATCACGATGCAGGCCAAAACTCACATATTAGTTCGCAAAATTATCTAGCAAGCTCGGTTACTAGGAAGACTGCTTATCAGATATGAGTAGTTTAAAAATCCGAGCGCACCCGGTGCATTTTGTAATGCAAACTCATATTATCACGATCAATATGTGGAGTGATCGTATTACGGGCACCTATGTAGTTCGTGAGTCGTATGCACATTTACTGGACACGCCGCAATCATCAGAAGTCAGACACCGAACCAATGCTCGATCTACAGACCAGTGTTGGGATCAAGTCACTACCTTCGAGTCACGAGTCATTTCGAGTCATTGCACATTTTGACTCGAGTCAAGTCAAGTCAATCGATTTTCGAAGGTGACTCGAGTCAAGTCAAGTCACTCGATTT
Organism: Botryllus schlosseri; assembly: GCF_051294905.1. Classification (NCBI taxonomy): domain Eukaryota; kingdom Metazoa; phylum Chordata; class Ascidiacea; order Stolidobranchia; family Styelidae; genus Botryllus; species Botryllus schlosseri. Next base: position 20,238,953 of record NC_137247.1, on the reverse strand, counting down.
TTGGAGGTGACTCGAGTCAAGTCGAGTCAAGTCAAGTCAAGTCACGAGTCAAGTCAAAATTCAAGTCAAGTTGCTTTTTCGAAGTATAAAGCATGGTTACGTCATTACATTTCGCCAGCTGTCTGAATTACAGATTAATTGGTCATTAATTCTGAACCGACGAACGAATATAGAGTTAAATATACATGCAAAATGGGCAGTATCGCTTACATATACGTATAACTGTTAAACTGCTTAAGTAATTGCATAGCCTCAGTTTATAGTTACCAGCCAAAATAAAGAATAAAGAAACGAATTGATAAGATGCGATACATCACCCATTTATACATATTGATATGATACAATTCGTATCTGCGCCAATGGTTGAGGAGTATTTAAATTATATTCGATTTCAATTTCAAAATAAAACAAAAAGTTCGGTTAAAAACAGAGAACAGAAAGAGCTATTTTGGTATTAAACTACTTTACTACTAGTTTACGACAACGTAAGCTGTAAGCTTCGATCGCTTCGTTTGTGGTCAATACTCAATATATTTGTGAGAGAATAATGTAGGCTCAGTAAAACGCACGGTCATTGAATGATTGGTCGCTCTCACGAGTTACGCCAGCGTTTGACGAACAATCCGAACATGCAAGATACAATGATTTTTATCGTCACCGATTACTTGATGACTTGAAATTGACTCGTGAATTTTGCTCCGAGTCACAAGTCAATCCACATTTCTGATACGCCGAGTCAAGTCAAGTCAAGTCATTTTAGCAAAGTGACTCGAGTCAAGTCAAGTCATACAAAAAGGTGACTCGAGTCTGACTCGAGTCAAGTCATGACTCGAGTCATCCCAACACTGCTACAGACGCTGAACAAATAATCAGTGGCGAGCTGATAATCACATCTGTTTCGGGCGGATCTTGCGTGATGTTAAAAATCGAATCACGATGCAGGCCAAAACTCACTTATTAGTTCGCAAAATTATCTAGCAAGCTCGGTTACTAGGAAGCCTGATTATCAGATATAATTAGTTTAAAAATCCGAGCGCACCCGGTGCATTTTGTAATGCGAACTCACCTTATCATAATCAATGTGTGGAGTGATCGTATTACGGGCGTCTATGCAGTTCGTGAGTCGTATGCACATTTACTGGAAACGCCGCAATCATCAGAAGTCAGACACCGAACCAATGCTCGATCTACAGACGCTGAACAAATAATCGGTGGCGAGCTGATAATCACATCTGTTTCGGGCGGATCTTGCGTGATGTTAAAAAGCGAATCACGATGCAGGCCAAAACTCACATATTAGTTCGCAAAATTATCTAGCAAGCTCGGTTACTAGGAAGCCTGCTTATCAGATATGATTAGTTTAAAAATCCGAGCGCACCCGGTGCATTTTGTAATGCGAACTCACCTTATCACAATCAGTATGTGGACTGATCGTATTACGGGCGCCTATGTAGTTCGTGAGTCGTATGCACATTTACTGGACACGGCGCAATCATCAGAAGTCAGAAACCGAACAAATGCTCGATCAACAGACGCTGAACAAACCATCGGTGGCGAGCTGATAATCACATCTGTTTCGGGCGGATATTGCGTGATGTTAAAAATCGAATCACGATGCAGGCCAAAACTCACATATTAGTTCGCAAAATTATCTAGCAAGCTCGGTTACTAGGAAGACTGCTTATCAGATATGAGTAGTTTAAAAATCCGAGCGCATCCGGTCCATTTTGTAATGCGAACTCACCTTATCACTATCAATATGTGTAGTAGGGCTGTTCAAGAATAACTTTTTTTTTCCGGATTCCAGCCATTCAGTGATTAAATTGTCAGGTTACCTTAAAAAACGCTGCACACCAAATTTGGTTCAATTCTAACAAGTATAGGGCTCCGCGGATCCAATTAAAATTTTAAATTTATACAAGAAAATTGAAAAAACAAAATTTTCAAATTTTTCTGTCAACCCCATGAAATTGTTGAGCTGTCTTCAGAGACGATGCAAAAAAAATTTGACTCAATTCGGACTAGTAGAAGTGGAGTTATTGGAGTTTTTCGTTGATAATTCTCCAATTATCCTTGATTGGTGGATAATCCGAGAATTATCAACGAAAAACTCAAATAACTCCGTTTCTACATGTTGGAATTGACTCAAATTTCATTGGCATGGTCTTTGAAGACATCTCAACATTTTCATGGGGTTGAGAGAAACATTTGAATTTTTTTTTTTTAATTTTACGTAGTAAATTAAAAATTTTAATTGGCTCTGCGGACGCTTAGACATGTTCGAATTGAACCAAATTTGGTGTGCAGCCTTTGTTGTGGCAACCTGACAATTTAAACAGTGAATGGCTGAAATCAGAAAAAAAAAAGTTATTTTTGAACAGCCCTAATGTGTAGTCATCATATTACGGGCGCCTATTTATTTCGTGAGTCGTATGCACATTTATGGACACGGTGCAATCATCAGAAGTCAGCAACCGAACCAATGCTCGATCTACAGACGCTGAACGATGCGAGCTGATAATCACATCTGTTTACGGCGGTCCATGCGTAATGTTAAAAATTGAATCACGATGCAGGCCAAAACTCACATATTAGTTCGCAAAATTATCTAGCAAGCTCGGTTACTAGGAAGACTGCTTATCAGATATGAGTAGTTTAAAAATCCGAGCGCACCCGGTGCATTTTGTAATGCAAACTCACCTTATCACGATCAATATGTGGAGTGATCGTATTACGGGCACCCATGTAGTTCGTGAGTCGTATGCACATTTACTGGACACGCCGCAATCATCAGAAGTCAGACACCGAACCAATGCTCGATCTACAGACCAGTGTTGGGATCAAGTCACTACCTTCGAGTCACGAGTCATTTCGAGTCATTGCACATTTTGACTCGAGTCAAGTCAAGTCAATCGATTTTCGAAGGTGACTCGAGTCAAGTCAAGTCACTCGATTTTTGGAGGTGACTCGAGTCAAGTCGAGTCAAGTCAAGTCAAGTCACGAGTCAAGTCAAAATTCAAGTCAAGTTGCTTTTTCGAAGTATAAAGCATGGTTACGTCATTACATTTCGCCAGCTGTCTGAATTACAGATTAATTGGTCATTAATTCTGAACCGACGAACGAATATAGAGTTAAATATACATGCAAAATGGGCAGTATCGCTTACATATACGTATAACTGTTAAACTGCTTAAGTAATTGCATAGCCTCAGTTTATAGTTACCAGCCAAAATAAAGAATAAAGAAACGAATTGATAAGATGCAATACATCACCCATTTATACATATTGATATGATACAATTCGTATCTGCGCCAATGGTTGAGGAGTATTTAAATTATATTCGATTTCAATTTCAAAATAAAACAAAAAGTTCGGTTAAGAACAGAGAACAGAAAGAGCTATTTTGGTATTAAACTGCTTTACTACTAGTTTACGACAACGTAAGCTGTAAGCTTCGATCGCTTCGTTTGTGGTCAATACTCAATATATTTGTGAGAGAATAATGTAGGCTCAGTAAAACGCACGGTCATTGAATGATTGGTCGCTCTCACGAGTTACGCCAGCGTTTGACGAACAATCCGAACATGCAAGATACAATGATTTTTATCGTCACCGATTACTTGATGACTTGAAATTGACTCGTGAATTTTGCTCCGAGTCACAAGTCAATCCACATTTCTGATACGCCGAGTCAAGTCAAGTCGAGTCATTTTAGCAAAGTGACTCGAGTCAAGTCAAGTCATACAAAAAGGTGACTCGAGTCTGACTCGAGTCAAGTCATGACTCGAGTCATCCCAACACTGCTACAGACGCTGAACAAATAATCAGTGGCGAGCTGATAATCACATCTGTTTCGGGCGGATCTTGCGTGATGTTAAAAATCGAATCACGATGCAGGCCAAAACTCACATATTAGTTCGCAAAATTATCTAGCAAGCTCGGTTACTAGGAAGCCTGATTATCAGTTATAATTAGTTTAAAAATCCGAGCGCACCCGGTGCATTTTGTAATGCGAACTCACCTTATCATAATCAATGTGTGGAGTGATCGTATTTCGGGCGTCTATGCAGTTCGTGAGTCGTATGCACATTTACTGGACACGCCGCAATCATCAGAAGTCAGACACCGAACCAATGCTCGATCTACAGACGCTGAACAAATAATCGGTGGCGAGCTGATAATCACATCTGTTTCGGGCGGATCTTGCGTGATGTTAAAAAGCGAATCACGATGCAGGCCAAAACTCACATATTAGTTCGCAAAATTATCTAGCAAGCTCGGTTACTAGGAAGCCTGCTTATCAGATATGATTAGTTTAAAAATCCGAGCGCACCCGGTGCATTTTGTAATGCGAACTCACCTTATCACAATCAGTATGTGGACTGATCGTATTACGGGCGCCTATGTAGTTCGTGAGTCGTATGCACATTTACTGGACACGGCGCAATCATCAGAAGTCAGAAACCGAACAAATGCTCGATCAACAGACGCTGAACAAACCATCGGTGGCGAGCTGATAATCACATCTGTTTCGGGCGGATCTTGCGTGATGTTAAAAATCGAATCACGATGCAGGCCAAAACTCACATATTAGTTCGCAAAATTATCTAGCAAGCTCGGTTACTAGGAAGACTGCTTATCAGATATGAGTAGTTTAAAAATCCGAGCGCATCCGGTCCATTTTGTAATGCGAACTCACCTTATCACTATCAATATGTGTAGTAGGGCTGTTCAAAAATAACATTTTTTTTTCCGGATTCCAGCCATTCAGTGATTAAATTGTCAGGTTACCTTAAAAAACGCTGCACACCAAATTTGGTTCAATTCTAACAAGTATAGGGCTCCGCGGATCCAATTAAAATTTTAAATTTATACAAGAAAATTGAAAAAACAAAATTTTCAAATTTTTCTGTCAACCCCATGAAATTGTTGAGCTGTCTTCAGAGACGATGCAAAAAAAATTTGACTCAATTCGGACTAGTAGAAGTGGAGTTATTGGAGTTTTTCGTTGATAATTCTCCAATTATCCTTGATTGGTGGATAATCCGAGAATTATCAACGAAAAACTCAAATAACTCCGTTTCTACATGTTGGAATTGACTCAAATTTCATTGGCATGGTCTTTGAAGACATCTCAACATTTTCATGGGGTTGAGAGAAACATTTGAATTTTTTTTTTTAAATTTTACGTAGTAAATTAAAAATTTTAATTGGCTCTGCGGACGCTTAGACATGTTCGAATTGAACCAAATTTGGTGTGCAGCCTTTGTTGTGGCAACCTGACAATTTAAACAGTGAATGGCTGAAATCAGAAAAAAAAAAGTTATTTTTGAACAGCCCTAATGTGTAGTCATCATATTACGGGCGCCTATTTATTTCGTGAGTCGTATGCACATTTATGGACACGGTGCAATCATCAGAAGTCAGCAACCGAACCAATGCTCGATCTACAGACGCTGAACGATGCAAGCTGATAATCACATCTGTTTACGGCGGTCCATGCGTAATGTTAAAAATTGAATCACGATGCAGGCCAAAACTCACATATTAGTTCGCAAAATTATCTAGCAAGCTCGGTTACTAGGAAGACTGCTTATCAGATATGAGTAGTTTAAAAATCCGAGCGCACCCGGTGCATTTTGTAATGCAAACTCACCTTATCACGATCAATATGTGGAGTGATCGTATTACGGGCACCTATGTAGTTCGTGAGTCGTATGCACATTTACTGGACACGCCGCAATCATCAGAAGTCAGACACCGAACCAATGCTCGATCTACAGACCAGTGTTGGGATTAAGTCACTACCTTCGAGTCACGAGTCATTTCGAGTCATTGCACATTTTGACTCGAGTCAAGTCAAGTCAATCGATTTTCGAAGGTGACTCGAGTCAAGTCAAGTCACTCGATTTTTGGAGGTGACTCGAGTCAAGTCGAGTCAAGTCAAGTCAAGTCACGAGTCAAGTCAAAATTCAAGTCAAGTTGCTTTTTCGAAGTATAAAGCATGGTTACGTCATTACATTTCGCCAGCTGTCTGAATTACAGATTAATTGGTCATTAATTCTGAACCGACGAACGAATATAGAGTTAAATATACATGCAAAATGGGCAGTATCGCTTACATATACGTATAACTGTTAAACTGCTTAAGTAATTGCATAGCCTCAGTTTATAGTTACCAGCCAAAATAAAGAATAAAGAAACGAATTGATAAGATGCAATACATCACCCATTTATACATATTGATATGATACAATTCGTATCTGCGCCAATGGTTGAGGAGTATTTAAATTATATTCGATTTCAATTTCAAAATAAAACAAAAAGTTCGGTTAAGAACAGAGAACAGAAAGAGCTATTTTGGTATTAAACTACTTTACTACTAGTTTACGACAACGTAAGCTGTAAGCTTCGATCGCTTCGTTTGTGGTCAATACTCAATATATTTGTGAGAGAATAATGTAGGCTCAGTAAAACGCACGGTCATTGAATGATTGGTCGCTCTCACGAGTTACGCCAGCGTTTGACGAACAATCCGAACATGCAAGATACAATGATTTTTATCGTCACCGATTACTTGATGACTTGAAATTGACTCGTGAATTTTGCTCCGAGTCACAAGTCAATCCACATTTCTGATACGCCGAGTCAAGTCAAGTCAAGTCATTTTAGCAAAGTGACTCGAGTCAAGTCAAGTCATACAAAAAGGTGACTCGAGTCTGACTCGAGTCAAGTCATGACTCGAGTCATCCCAACACTGCTACAGACGCTGAACAAATAATCAGTGGCGAGCTGATAATCACATCTGTTTCGGGCGGATCTTGCGTGATGTTAAAAATCGAATCACGATGCAGGCCAAAACTCACATATTAGTTCGCAAAATTATCTAGCAAGCTCGGTTACTAGGAAGCCTGATTATCAGATATAATTAGCAGCACATTTACTGGACACGCCGCAATCATCAGAAGTCAGACACCGAACCAATGCTCGATCTACAGACGCTGAACAAATAATCGGTGGCGAGCTGATAATCACATCTGTTTCGGGCGGATCTTGCGTGATGTTAAAAAGCGAATCACGATGCAGGCCAAAACTCACATATTAGTTCGCAAAATTATCTAGCAAGCTCGGTTACTAGGAAGCCTGCTTATCAGATATGATTAGTTTAAAAATCCGAGCGCACCCGGTGCATTTTGTAATGCGAACTCACCTTATCACAATCAGTATGTGGACTGATCGTATTACGGGCGCCTATGTAGTTCGTGAGTCGTATGCACATGTACTGGACACGGCGCAATCATCAGAAGTCAGAAACCGAACAAATGCTCGATCAACAGACGCTGAACAAACCATCGGTGGCGAGCTGATAATCACATCTGTTTCGGGCGGATCTTGCGTGATGTTAAAAATCGAATCACGATGCAGGCCAAAACTCACATATTAGTTCGCAAAATTATCTAGCAAGCTCGGTTACTAGGAAGACTGCTTATCAGATATGAGTAGTTTAAAAATCCGAGCGCATCCGGTCCATTTTGTAATGCGAACTCACCTTATCACTATCAATATGTGTAGTAGGGCTGTTCAAAAATAACTTTTTTTTTCCGGATTCCAGCCATTCAGTGATTAAATTGTCAGGTTACCTTAAAAAACGCTGCACACCAAATTTGGTTCAATTCTAACAAGTATAGGGCTCCGCGGATCCAATTAAAATTTTAAATTTATACAAGAAAATTGAAAAAACAAAATTTTCAAATTTTTCTGTCAACCCCATGAAATTGTTGAGCTGTCTTCAGAGACGATGCAAAAAAAATTTGACTCAATTCGGACTAGTAGAAGTGGAGTTATTGGAGTTTTTCGTTGATAATTCTCCAATTATCCTTGATTGGTGGATAATCCGAGAATTATCAACGAAAAACTCAAATAACTCCGTTTCTACATGTTGGAATTGACTCAAATTTCATTGGCATGGTCTTTGAAGACATCTCAACATTTTCATGGGGTTGAGAGAAACATTAGAAATTTTTTTTTTAAATTTTACGTAGTAAATTAAAAATTTTAATTGGCTCTGCGGACGCTTAGACATGTTCGAATTGAACCAAATTTGGTGTGCAGCCTTTGTTGTGGCAACCTGACAATTTAAACAGTGAATGGCTGAAATCAGAAAAAAAAAAGTTATTTTTGAACAGCCCTAATGTGTAGTCATCATATTACGGGCGCCTATTTATTTCGTGAGTCGTATGCACATTTATGGACACGGTGCAATCATCAGAAGTCAGCAACCGAACCAATGCTCGATCTACAGACGCTGAACGATGCGAGCTGATAATCACATCTGTTTACGGCGGTCCATGCGTAATGTTAAAAATTGAATCACGATGCAGGCCAAAACTCACATATTAGTTCGCAAAATTATCTAGCAAGCTCGGTTACTAGGAAGCCTGCTTATCAGATATGACTAGTTTAGAAATCCGAGCGCACCCGGTCCATTTTGTAATGCGAACTCACCTTATCACAATCAATATGTGGAGTGATCGTATTACGGGCGCCTATGTAATTCGTGAGTCGTATGCACATTTACTGGACACGGCGCAATCATCAGAAGTCAGCAACCGAACCAATGCTCGAGCTACAGACGCTAAAAAAACCATAGGTGGCGAGCTCATAATCACATCTGTTTCGGGCGGATCTTGCGTGATGTTAAAAATCGAATCACGATGCAGGCCAAAACTCACATATTATATCGCAAAATTATCTAGCAAGCTCGGTTAGTAGTAAGCCTGCCCATCAGATATGACTAGTTTAAAAATCCGAGCGCACCCGGTGCATTTTGTAATGCGAACTCACTTTATCACAATCAATACGTGGTGTGATCGTATTACGGGCGCCTATGTAGTTCGTGAGTCGTATGCACATATACTGGACACGGCGCAATCATCAGAAGTCAGAAACCGAACCAATGCTCGATCTACAGACGCTGAACAAATCATCGGTGGCGAGTTGACAATCACATCTGTTTCGGGCGGATCCTGTGTGATGTTAAAAATCGAATCACGATGCCGGCCAAAACTCACATATTAGTTCGCAAAATTATCTAGCAAGCTCGGTTACTAGGAAGACTGCTTATCAGATATGAGTAGTTTAAAAATCCGAGCGCACCCGGTGCATTTAGTAATGCGAACTCACCTTATCACGATCAATATGTGGAGTGATCGTATTACGGGCACCTATGTAGTTCGTGAGTCGTATGCACGTTTACTGGACACGCCGAAATCATCAGAAGTCAGACACCGAACCAATGCTCGATCTACAGACGCTGAACAAATCATCGGTGGCGAGCTGATAATCACATCTGTTTCTGGCGGATCTTGCGTGATGTTAAAAATCGAATCACGATGCAAGCCAAAACTCACATATTAGTTCGCAAAATTATCTAGCAAGCTCGGTTACTAGGAAGCCTGATTATCAGATATAATTAGTTTAAAAATCCGAGCGCACCCGGTGCATTTTGTAATGCGAACTCACCTTATCATAATCAATGTGTGGAGTGATCGTATTACGGGCGTCTATGTAGTTCGTGAGTCGTATGCACATTTACTGGACACACCGCAATCATCAGAAGTCAGACACCGAACCAATGCTCGATCTACAGACGCTGAACAAATAATCGGTGGCGAGCTGATAATCACATCTGTTTCGGGCGGATCTTGCGTGATGTTAAAAATCGAATCACGATGCAGGCCAAAACTCACATATTAGTTCGCAAAATTATCTAGCAAGCTCGGTTACTAGGAAGACTGCTTATCAGATATGAGTAGTTTAAAAATCCGAGCGCACCCGGTGCATTTTGTAATGCGAACTCACCTTATCACGATCAATATGTGGAGTGATCGTATTACGGGCACCTATGTAGTTCGTGAGTCGTATGCACATTTACTGGACACGGCGCAATCATCAGAAGTCAGAAACCGAACAAATGCTCGATCTACAGACGCTGAACGATGCGAGCTGATAATCACATCTGTTTCGTGCGGATCTTCCGTGATGTTAAAAATCGAATCACGATGCAGGCCAAAACTCACACATTATTTCTCAAAATTATCTAGCAAGCTCGGTTACTAGGAAGTCAGCTTATCAGATATAACAACTTTAAAAATCCGAGCATACCCGGTCCATTTTGTAATGCGAACTCACCTTATCACAATCAATATGTGTAGTCATCGTATTACGGGCGCCTATTTATTTCGTGAGTCGTATGCACATTTATGGACACGGCGCAATCATCAGAAGTCAGCAACCGAACCAATGCTCGATCTACAGAAGCTGCTCGATGCGAGCTGATAATCACATCTGTTTACGGCGGTCCTTGCACAATGTTAAAAATTGAATCACGATGCAAGCCAAAAATCACACATTATTTCTCAAAATGATCTAGCAAGCTCGGTTACAAGGAAGCCAGCTTATCAGATATGACTAGTTTGAAAATGCGAGCGCACCCGGTCCATTTTGTAATGCGAACTCACGTTATCGCAATCAATATGTGAAGTCATCGTATTACGGGCGCTTATGTAGTTCGTGAGTCGTATGCACATTTACTGGAAACGGCGCAATCATCAGAAGTCAGCAACCGAATCAATGCTCGATCTACACACGCTGAACGATGCGAGCTGATCATCACATCTGTTTAGGGCGGTCCTTGCGTAATGTGAAAAATCGAATCACGATGCAGACCAAAACTCACACATTATTTCTCAAAATTATCTAGCAAGCTCGGTTACTAGGAAGCCAGCTTATCAGATATGACTAGTTTGAAAATCCGAGCGCACCCGGTCCATTTTGTAATGCGAACTCACCTTATCATAATCAATGTGTGGAATGATCGTATTACGGGCGTCTATGTAGTTCGTGAGTCGTATGCACATTTACTGGACACGCCGCAATCATCAGAAGTCCGACACCGAACCAATGCTCGATCTACAGACGCTGTACAAACCATCGGTGGCGAGCTGATAACCACATCTGTTTTGTGCGGATCTTGCGTGATGTTAAAAATTGAATCACGATGCAGGCCAAAAATCACACATTATTTCTCAAAATGATCTAGCATTCTCGGTTACTAGGAACCCAGCTTATCAGATATGACTAGTTGGAAAATCCGAGCGCACCCGGTCCATTTTGCAATGCGAACTCACCTTATCACGATCAATATGTGGAGTGATCGTATTACGGGCACCTATGTAGTTCGTGAGTCGTATGCACATTTACTGGACACGGCGCAATGATCAGAAGTCAGAAACCGAACAAATGCTCGATCTACAGACGCTGAACAAACCATCGGTGGCGAGCTGATAATCACATCTGTTTCGGGCGGATCTTGCGTGATGTTAAATATCGAATCACGATGCAGGCCAAAACTCACATATTAGTTCGCAAAATTATCTAGCAAGCTCGGTTACTAGGAAGACTGCTTATCAGATATGAGTAGTTTAAAAATCCGAGCGCACCCGGTGCATTTTGTAATGCGAACTCACCTTATCACGATCAATATGTGGAGTGATCGTATTACGGGCACCTATGTAGTTCGTGAGTCGTATGCACATTTACTGGACACGGCGCAATGATCAGAAGTCAGAAACCGAACAAATGCTCGATCTACAGACGCTGAACAAACCATCGGTGGCGAGCTGATAATCACATCTGTTTCGGGCGGATCTTGCGTGATGTTAAAAATCGAATCACGATGCAGGCCAAAACTCACATATTAGTTCGCAAAATTATCTAGCAAGCTCGGTTACTAGGAAGCCTGCTTATCAGATATGACTAGTTTAGAAATCCGAGCGCACCCGGTCCATTTTGTAATGCGAACTCACCTTATCACAATCAATATGTGGAGTGATCGTATTACGGGCGCCTATGTAATTCGTGAGTCGTATGCACATTTACTGGACACGGCGCAATCATCAGAAGTCAGCAACCGAACCAATGCTCGAGCTACAGACGCTAAAAATACCATAGGTGGCGAGCTCATAATCACATCTGTTTCGGGCGGATCTTGCGTGATGTTAAAAATCGAATCACGATGCAGGCCAAAACTCACATATTATATCGCAAAATTATCTAGCAAGCTCGGTTAGTAGTAAGCCTGCCCATCAGATATGACTAGTTTAAAAATCCGAGCGCACCCGGTGCATTTTGTAATGCGAACTCACTTTATCACAATCAATACGTGGTGTGATCGTATTACGGGCGCCTATGTAGTTCGTGAGTCGTATGCACATATACTGGACACGGCGCAATCATCAGAAGTCAGAAACCGAACCAATGCTCGATCTACAGACGCTGAACAAATCATCGGTGGCGAGTTGACAATCACATCTGTTTCGGGCGGATCCTGTGTGATGTTAAAAATCGAATCACGATGCCGGCCAAAACTCACATATTAGTTCGCAAAATTATCTAGCAAGCTCGGTTACTAGGAAGACTGCTTATCAGATATGAGTAGTTTAAAAATCCGAGCGCACCCGGTGCATTTAGTAATGCGAACTCACCTTATCACGATCAATATGTGGAGTGATCGTATTACGGGCACCTATGTAGTTCGTGAGTCGTATGCACGTTTACTGGACACGCCGAAATCATCAGAAGTCAGACACCGAACCAATGCTCGATCTACAGACGCTGAACAAATCATCGGTGGCGAGCTGATAATCACATCTGTTTCTGGCGGATCTTGCGTGATGTTAAAAATCGAATCACGATGCAAGCCAAAACTCACATATTAGTTCGCAAAATTATCTAGCAAGCTCGGTTACTAGGAAGCCTGATTATCAGATATAATTAGTTTAAAAATCCGAGCGCACCCGGTGCATTTTGTAATGCGAACTCACCTTATCATAATCAATGTGTGGAGTGATCGTATTACGGGCGTCTATGTAGTTCGTGAGTCGTATGCACATTTACTGGACACACCGCAATCATCAGAAGTCAGACACCGAACCAATGCTCGATCTACAGACGCTGAACAAATAATCGGTGGCGAGGTGATAATCACATCTGTTTCGGGCGGATCTTGCGTGATGTTAAAAATCGAATCACGATGCAGGCCAAAACTCACATATTAGTTCGCAAAATTATCTAGCAAGCTCGGTTACTAGGAAGACTGCTTATCAGATATGAGTAGTTTAAAAATCCGAGCGCACCCGGTGCATTTTGTAATGCGAACTCACCTTATCACGATCAATATGTGGAGTGATCGTATTACGGGCACCTATGTAGTTCGTGAGTCGTATGCACATTTACTGGACACGGCGCAATCATCAGAAGTCAGAAACCGAACAAATGCTCGATCTACAGACGCTGAACGATGCGAGCTGATAATCACATCTGTTTCGTGCGGATCTTCCGTGATGTTAAAAATCGAATCACGATGCAGGCCAAAACTCACACATTATTTCTCAAAATTATCTAGCAAGCTCGGTTACTAGGAAGTCAGCTTATCAGATATAACAACTTTAAAAATCCGAGCATACCCGGTCCATTTTGTAATGCGAACTCACCTTATCACAATCAATATGTGTAGTCATCGTATTACGGGCGCCTATTTATTTCGTGAGTCGTATGCACATTTATGGACACGGCGCAATCATCAGAAGTCAGCAACCGAACCAATGCTCGATCTACAGACGCTGATCGATGCGAGCTGATAATCACATCTGTTTACGGCGGTCCTTGCACAATGTTAAAAATTGAATCACGATGCAAGCCAAAAATCACACATTATTTCTCAAAATGATCTAGCAAGCTCGGTTACAAGGAAGCCAGCTTATCAGATATGACTAGTTTGAAAATGCGAGCGCACCCGGTCCATTTTGTAATGCGAACTCACGTTATCGCAATCAATATGTGAAGTCATCGTATTACGGGCGCTTATGTAGTTCGTGAGTCGTATGCACATTTACTGGAAACGGCGCAATCATCAGAAGTCAGCAACCGAATCAATGCTCGATCTACACACGCTGAACGATGCGAGCTGATCATCACATCTGTTTAGGGCGGTCCTTGCGTAATGTGAAAAATCGAATCACGATGCAGACCAAAACTCACACATTATTTCTCAAAATTATCTAGCAAGCTCGGTTACTAGGAAGCCAGCTTATCAGATATGACTAGTTTGAAAATCCGAGCGCACCCGGTCCATTTTGTAATGCGAACTCACCTTATCATAATCAATGTGTGGAATGATCGTATTACGGGCGTCTATGTAGTTCGTGAGTCGTATGCACATTTACTGGACACGCCGCAATCATCAGAAGTCCGACACCGAACCAATGCTCGATCTACAGACGCTGTACATACCATCGGTGGCGAGCTGATAACCACATCTGTTTTGTGCGGATCTTGCGTGATGTTAAAAATTGAATCACGATGCAGGCCAAAAATCACACATTATTTCTCAAAATGATCTAGCATTCTCGGTTACTAGGAACCCAGCTTATCAGATATGACTAGTTGGAAAATCCGAGCGCACCCGGTCCATTTTGCAATGCGAACTCACCTTATCACGATCAATATGTGGAGTGATCGTATTACGGGCACCTATGTAGTTCGTGAGTCGTATGCACATTTACTGGACACGGCGCAATGATCAGAAGTCAGAAACCGAACAAATGCTCGATCTACAGACGCTGAACAAACCATCGGTGGCGAGCTGATAATCACATCTGTTTCGGGCGGATCTTGCGTGATGTTAAATATCGAATCACGATGCAGGCCAAAACTCACATATTAGTTCGCAAAATTATCTAGCAAGCTCGGTTACTAGGAAGACTGCTTATCAGATATGAGTAGTTTAAAAATCCGAGCGCACCCGGTGCATTTTGTAATGCGAACTCACCTTATCACGATCAATATGTGGAGTGATCGTATTACGGGCACCTATGTAGTTCGTGAGTCGTATGCACATTTACTGGACACGGCGCAATGATCAGAAGTCAGAAACCGAACAAATGCTCGATCTACAGACGCTGAACAAACCATCGGTGGCGAGCTGATAATCACATCTGTTTCGGGCGGATCTTGCGTGATGTTAAAAATCGAATCACGATGCAGGCCAAAACTCACATATTAGTTCGCAAAATTATCTAGCAAGCTCGGTTACTAGGATGCCTGCTTATCAGATATGACTAGTTTAAAAATCCGAGCGCACCCGGTGCATTTTGTAAAGCGAACTCACCTTATCACGATCAATGTGTAGAGTGATCGTATTACGGTTGCCTATGTAGTTCGTGAGTCGTATGCACATTTACTGGACACGCCGCAATCATCAGAAGTCAGAAACCGAACAAATGCTCGATCTACAGACGCTAAACAAACCATCGGTGGCGAGCTGATAATCACATCTGTTTCGGGCGGATCTTGCGTGATGTTAAAAATCGAATCACGATGCAGGCCAAAACTCACATATTAGTTCGCAAAATTATCTAGCAAGCTCGGTTACTAGGAAGACTGCTTATCAGATATGAGTAGTTTAAAAATCCGAGCGCACCCGGTGCATTTTGTAATGCGAACTCACCTTATCACGATCAATATGTGGAGTGATCGTATTACGGGCACCTCTGTAGTTCGTGATTCGTATACACATTTACTGGACACGGCGCAATCATCAGAAGTCAGACACCGAACCAATGCTCGATCTACAGACGCTGAACAAACCATCGGTGGCGAGCTGATAATCACATCTGTTTCTGGCGGATCTTGCGTGATGTTAAAAATCGAATCACGATGCAAGCCAAAACTCACATATTAGTTCGCAAAATTATCTAGCAAGCTCGGTTACTAGGAAGACTGCTTATCAGATATGAGTAGTTTAAAAATCCGAGCGCACCCGGTGCATTTTGTAATGCGAACTCACCTTACCACGATCAATATGTGGAGTGATCGTATTACGGGCACCTATGTAGTTCGTGAGTCGTATGCACATTTACTGGACATGCCGCATTCATCAGAAGTCAGACACCGAACCAATGCTCGATCTACAGACGCTGAACGATGCGAGCTGATAATCACATCTGTTTACGGCGGTCCTTCCGTAATGTTAAAAATTGAATCCACGATGCAGGCCAAAAATCACACATTATTTCTCAAAATTATCTAGCAAGCCCGGTTACCAGGAAGCCAGCTTATCAGATATGACTAGTTTAAAAATCCGAGCGCACCCGGTCCATTTTGTAATGCGAACTCACCTTACCACGATCAATATGTGGAGTGATCGTATTACGGGCGTCTATGTAGTTCGTGAGTCGTATGCACATTTACTGGACTCGCCGCAATCATCAGAAGTCAGAATCCGAACCAATGCTCGATCTACAGACACTGAACAAACCCTCGTTGGCGAGCTGATGATCACATCTGTTTCGGGCGGATCTTGCGTGATGTTAAAAAGCGAATCACGATGCAGACCAAAACTCACATATTAGTTCGCAAAATTATCTAGCAAACTCGGTTACTAGGAAGCCTGCTTATCAGATATGATTAGTTTAAAAATCCGAGCGCACCCTGTGCATTTTGTAATGCGAACTCACCTTATCATAATCAATGTGTGGAGTGATCGTATTAGGGGCGTCTATGTAGTTCGTGAGTCGTATGAACATTTACTGGACACGCCGCAATCATCAGAAGTCAGACACCGAACAATTGCTCGATCTACAGACGCTGAACGATGCGAGCTGATCATCACATCTGTTTAGGGCGGTCCTTGCGTAATGTGAAAAATCGAATCACGATGCAGGCCAAAAATCACACATTATTTCTCAAAATGATCTAGCATTCTCGGTTACTAGGAAGCCAGCTTATCAGATATGACTAGTTTGAAAATGCGAGCGCACCCGGTCCATTTTGTAATGCGAACTCACGTTATCGCAATCAATATGTGAAGTCATCGTATTACGGGCGCTTATGTAGTTCGTGAGTCGTATGCACATTTACTGGAAACGGCGCAATCATCAGAAGTCAGCAACCGAATCAATGCTCGATCTACACACGCTGAACGATGCGAGCTGATCATCACATCTGTTTAGGGCGGTCCTTGCGTAATGTGAAAAATCGAATCACGATGCAGACCAAAACTCACACATTATTTCTCAAAATTATCTAGCAAGCTCGGTTACTAGGAAGCCAGCTTATCAGATATGACTAGTTTGAAAATCCGAGCGCACCCGGTCCATTTTGTAATGCGAACTCACCTTATCATAATCAATGTGTTGAATGATCGTATTACGGGCGTCTATGTAGTTCGTGAGTCGTATGCACATTTACTGGACACGCCGCAATCATCAGAAGTCCGACACCGAACCAATGCTCGATCTACAGACGCTGTACAAACCATCGGTGGCGAGCTGATAACCACATCTGTTTTGTGCGGATCTTGCGTGATGTTAAAAATTGAATCACGATGCAGGCCAAAAATCACACATTATTTCTCAAAATGATCTAGCATTCTCGGTTACTAGGAAGCCAGCTTATCAGATATGACTAGTTTGAAAATGCGAGCGCACCCGGTCCATTTTGTAATGCGAACTCACGTTATCGCAATCAATATGTGAAGTCATCGTATTACGGGCGCTTATGTAGTTCGTGAGTCGTATGCACATTTACTGGAAACGGCGCAATCATCAGAAGTCAGCAACCGAATCAATGCTCGATCTACACACGCTGAACGATGCGAGCTGATCATCACATCTGTTTAGGGCGGTCCTTGCGTAATGTGAAAAATCGAATCACGATGCAGACCAAAACTCACACATTATTTCTCAAAATTATCTAGCAAGCTCGGTTACTAGGAAGCCAGCTTATCAGATATGACTAGTTTGAAAATCCGAGCGCACCCGGTCCATTTTGTAATGCGAACTCACCTTATCATAATCAATGTGTGGAATGATCGTATTACGGGCGTCTATGTAGTTCGTGAGTCGTATGCACATTTACTGGACACGCCGCAATCATCAGAAGTCCGACACCGAACCAATGCTCGATCTACAGACGCTGTACAAACCATCGGTGGCGAGCTGATAACCACATCTGTTTTGTGCGGATCTTGCGTGATGTTAAAAATTGAATCACGATGCAGGCCAAAAATCACACATTATTTCTCAAAATGATCTAGCATTCTCGGTTACTAGGAGGCCAGCTTATCAGATATGACTAGTTGGAAAATCCGAGCGCACCCGGTCCATTTTGCAATGCGAACTCACCTTATCACGATCAATATGTGGAGTGATCGTATTACGGGCACCTATGTAGTTCGTGAGTCGTATGCACATTTACTGGACACGGCGCAATGATCAGAAGTCAGAAACCGAACAAATGCTCGATCTACAGACGCTGAACAAACCATCGGTGGCGAGCTGATAATCACATCTGTTTCGGGCGGATCTTGCGTGATGTTAAATATCGAATCACGATGCAGGCCAAAACTCACATATTAGTTCGCAAAATTATCTAGCAAGCTCGGTTACTAGGAAGACTGCTTATCAGATATGAGTAGTTTAAAAATCCGAGCGCACCCGGTGCATTTTGTAATGCGAACTCACCTTATCACGATCAATATGTGGAGTGATCGTATTACGGGCACCTATGTAGTTCGTGAGTCGTATGCACATTTACTGGACACGGCGCAATGATCAGAAGTCAGAAACCGAACAAATGCTCGATCTACAGACGCTGAACAAACCATCGGTGGCGAGCTGATAATCACATCTGTTTCGGGCGGATCTTGCGTGATGTTAAAAATCGAATCACGATGCAGGCCAAAACTCACATATTAGTTCGCAAAATTATCTAGCAAGCTCGGTTACTAGGATGCCTGCTTATCAGATATGACTAGTTTAAAAATCCGAGCGCACCCGGTGCATTTTGTAAAGCGAACTCACCTTATCACGATCAATGTGTAGAGTGATCGTATTACGGTTGCCTATGTAGTTCGTGAGTCGTATGCACATTTACTGGACACGCCGCAATCATCAGAAGTCAGAAACCGAACAAATGCTCGATCTACAGACGCTAAACAAACCATCGGTGGCGAGCTGATAATCACATCTGTTTCGGGCGGATCTTGCGTGATGTTAAAAATCGAATCACGATGCAGGCCAAAACTCACATATTAGTTCGCAAAATTATCTAGCAAGCTCGGTTACTAGGAAGACTGCTTATCAGATATGAGTAGTTTAAAAATCCGAGCGCACCCGGTGCATTTTGTAATGCGAACTCACCTTATCACGATCAATATGTGGAGTGATCGTATTACGGGCACCTCTGTAGTTCATGATTCGTATACACATTTACTGGACACGGCGCAATCATCAGAAGTCAGACACCGAACCAATGCTCGATCTACAGACGCTGAACAAACCATCGGTGGCGAGCTGATAATCACATCTGTTTCTGGCGGATCTTGCGTGATGTTAAAAATCGAATCACGATGCAAGCCAAAACTCACATATTAGTTCGCAAAATTATCTAGCAAGCTCGGTTACTAGGAAGACTGCTTATCAGATATGAGTAGTTTAAAAATCCGAGCGCACCCGGTGCATTTTGTAATGCGAACTCACCTTACCACGATCAATATGTGGAGTGATCGTATTACGGGCACCTATGTAGTTCGTGAGTCGTATGCACATTTACTGGACATGCCGCAATCATCAGAAGTCAGACACCGAACCAATGCTCGATCTACAGACGCTGAACGATGCGAGCTGATAATCACATCTGTTTACGGCGGTCCTTCCGTAATGTTAAAAATTGAATCCACGATGCAGGCCAAAAATCACACATTATTTCTCAAAATTATCTAGCAAGCTCGGTTACCAGGAAGCCAGCTTATCAGATATGACTAGTTTGAAAATCCGAGCGCACCCGGTCCATTTTGTAATGCGAACTCACCTTATCACAATCAATATGTGGAGTGATCGTATTACGGGCGTCTATGTAGTTCGTGAGTCGTATGCACATTTACTGGACTCGCCGCAATCATCAGAAGTCAGAATCCGAACCAATGCTCGATCTACAGACGCTGAACAAACCCTCGGTGGCGAGCTGATGATCACATCTGTTTCGGGCGGATCTTGCGTGATGTTAAAAAGCGAATCACGATGCAGACCAAAACTCACATATTAGTTCGCAAAATTATCTAGCAAACTCGGTTACTAGGAAGCCTGCTTATCAGATATGATTAGTTTAAAAATCCGAGCGCACCCTGTGCATTTTGTAATGCGAACTCACCTTATCATAATCAATGTGTGGAGTGATCGTATTACGGGCGTCTATGTAGTTCGTGAGTCGTATGAACATTTACTGGACACGCCGCAATCATCAGAAGTCAGACACCGAACAATTGCTCGATCTACAGACGCTGAACGAATCGAGCTGATCATCACATCTGTTTAGGGCGGTCCTTGCGTAATGTGAAAAATCGAATCACGATGCAGGCCAAAAATCACACATTATTTCTCAAAATGATCTAGCATTCTCGGTTACTAGGAAGCCAGCTTATCAGATATGACTAGTTTGAAAACGCGAGCGCACCCGGTCCATTTTGTAATGCGAACTCACGTTATCGCAATCAATATGTGAAGTCATCGTATTACGGGCGCTTATGTAGTTCGTGAGTCGTATGCACATTTACTGGAAACGGCGCAATCATCAGAAGTCAGCAACCGAATCAATGCTCGATCTACACACGCTGAACGATGCGAGCTGATCATCACATCTGTTTAGGGCGGTCCTTGCGTAATGTGAAAAATCGAATCACGATGCAGACCAAAACTCACACATTATTTCTCAAAATTATCTAGCAAGCTCGGTTACTAGGAAGCCAGCTTATCAGATATGACTAGTTTGAAAATCCGAGCGCACCCGGTCCATTTTGTAATGCGAACTCACCTTATCATAATCAATGTGTGGAATGATCGTATTACGGGCGTCTATGTAGTTCGTGAGTCGTATGCACATTTACTGGACACGCCGCAATCATCAGAAGTCCGACACCGAACCAATGCTCGATCTACAGACGCTGTACAAACCATCGGTGGCGAGCTGATAACCACATCTGTTTTGTGCGGATCTTGCGTGATGTTAAAAATTGAATCACGATGCAGGCCAAAAATCACACATTATTTCTCAAAATGATCTAGCATTCTCGGTTACTAGGAAGCCAGCTTATCAGATATGACTAGTTGGAAAATCCGAGCGCACCCGGTCCATTTTGCAATGCGAACTCACCTTATCACGATCAATATGTGGAGTGATCGTATTACGGGCACCTATGTAGTTCGTGAGTCGTATGCACATTTACTGGACACGGCGCAATGATCAGAAGTCAGAAACCGAACAAATGCTCGATCTACAGACGCTGAACAAACCATCGGTGGCGAGCTGATAATCACATCTGTTTCGGGCGGATCTTGCGTGATGTTAAATATCGAATCACGATGCAGGCCAAAACTCACATATTAGTTCGCAAAATTATCTAGCAAGCTCGGTTACTAGGAAGACTGCTTATCAGATATGAGTAGTTTAAAAATCCGAGCGCACCCGGTGCATTTTGTAATGCGAACTCACCTTATCACGATCAATATGTGGAGTGATCGTATTACGGGCATCTATGTAGTTCGTGAGTCGTATGCACATTTACTGGACACGGCGCAATGATCAGAAGTCAGAAACCGAACAAATGCTCGATCTACAGACGCTGAACAAACCATCGGTGGCGAGCTGATAATCACATCTGTTTCGGGCGGATCTTGCGTGATGTTAAAAATCGAATCACGATGCAGGCCAAAACTCACATATTAGTTCGCAAAATTATCTAGCAAGCTCGGTTACTAGGATGCCTGCTTATCAGATATGACTAGTTTAAAAATCCGAGCGCACCCGGTGCATTTTGTAAAGCGAACTCACCTTATCACGATCAATGTGTAGAGTGATCGTATTACGGTTGCCTATGTAGTTCGTGAGTCGTATGCACATTTACTGGACACGCCGCAATCATCAGAAGTCAGAAACCGAACAAATGCTCGATCTACAGACGCTAAACAAACCATCGGTGGCGAGCTGATAATCACATCTGTTTCGGGCGGATCTTGCGTGATGTTAAAAATCGAATCACGATGCAGGCCAAAACTCACATATTAGTTCGCAAAATTATCTAGCAAGCTCGGTTACTAGGAAGACTGCTTATCAGATATGAGTAGTTTAAAAATCCGAGCGCACCCGGTGCATTTTGTAATGCGAACTCACCTTATCACGATCAATATGTGGAGTGATCGTATTACGGGCACCTCTGTAGTTCGTGATTCGTATACACATTTACTGGACACGGCGCAATCATCAGAAGTCAGACACCGAACCAATGCTCGATCTACAGACGCTGAACAAACCATCGGTGGCGAGCTGATAATCACATCTGTTTCTGGCGGATCTTGCGTGATGTTAAAAATCGAATCACGATGCAAGCCAAAACTCACATATTAGTTCGCAAAATTATCTAGCAAGCTCGGTTACTAGGAAGACTGCTTATCAGATATGAGTAGTTTAAAAATCCGAGCGCACCCGGTGCATTTTGTAATGCGAACTCACCTTACCACGATCAATATGTGGAGTGATCGTATTACGGGCACCTATGTAGTTCGTGAGTCGTATGCACATTTACTGGACATGCCGCAATCATCAGAAGTCAGACACCGAACCAATGCTCGATCTACAGACGCTGAACGATGCGAGCTGATAATCACATCTGTTTACGGCGGTCCTTCCGTAATGTTAAAAATTGAATCCACGATGCAGGCCAAAAATCACACATTATTTCTCAAAATTATCTAGCAAGCTCGGTTACCAGGAAGCCAGCTTATCAGATATGACTAGTTTGAAAATCCGAGCGCACCCGGTCCATTTTGTAATGCGAACTCACCTTATCACAATCAATATGTGGAGTGATCGTATTACGGGCGTCTATGTAGTTCGTGAGTCGTATGCACATTTACTGGACTCGCCGCAATCATCAGAAGTCAGAATCCGAACCAATGCTCGATCTACAGACGCTGAACAAACCATCGGTGGCGAGCTGTTGATCACATCTGTTTCGGGCGGATCTTGCGTGATGTTAAAAAGCGAATCACGATGCAGACCAAAACTCACATATTAGTTCGCAAAATTATCTAGCAAACTCGGTTACTAGGAAGCCTGCTTATCAGATATGATTAGTTTAAAAATCCGAGCGCACCCTGTGCATTTTGTAATGCGAACTCACCTTATCATAATCAATGTGTGGAGTGATCGTATTACGGGCGTCTATGTAGTTCGTGAGTCGTATGAACATTTACTGGACACGCCGCAATCATCAGAAGTCAGACACCGAACAATTGCTCGATCTACAGACGCTGAACGATGCGAGCTGATCATCACATCTGTTTAGGGCGGTCCTTGCGTAATGTGAAAAATCGAATCACGATGCAGGCCAAAAATCACACATTATTTCTCAAAATGATCTAGCATTCTCGGTTACTAGGAAGCCAGCTTATCAGATATGACTAGTTTGAAAATCCGAGCGCACCCGGTCCATTTTGCAATGCGAACTCACCTTATCACGATCAATATGTGGAGTGATCGTATTACAGGCACCTATGTAGTTCGTGAGTCGTATGCACATTTACTGGACACGGCGCAATGATCAGAAGTCAGAAACCGAACAAATGCTCGATCTACAGACGCTGAACAAACCATCGTTGGCGAGCTGATAATCACATCTGTTTCGGGCGGATCTTGCGTGATGTTAAATATCGAATCACGATGCAGGCCAAAACTCACATATTAGTTCGCAAAATTATGTAGCAAGCTCGGTTACTAGGAAGACTGCTTATCAGATATGAGTAGTTTAAAAATCCGAGCGCACCCGGTGCATTTTGTAATGCGAACTCACCTTATCACGATCAATATGTGGAGTGATCGTATTACGGGCACCTATGTAGTTCGTGAGTCGTATGCACATTTACTGGACACGGCGCAATCATCAGAAGTCAGAAACCGAACAAATGCTCGATCTACAGACGCTGAACGATGCGAGCTGATAATCACATCTGTTTCGTGCGGATCTTCCGTGATGTTAAAAATCGAATCACGATGCAGGCCAAAACTCACACATTATTTCTCAAAATTATCTAGCAAGCTCGGTTACTAGGAAGTCAGCTTATCAGATATAACAACTTTAAAAATCCGAGCATACCCGGTCCATTTTGTAATGCGAACTCACCTTATCACAATCAATATGTGTAGTCATCGTATTACGGGCGCCTATTTATTTCGTGAGTCGTATGCACATTTATGGACACGGCGCAATCATCAGAAGTCAGCAACCGAACCAATGCTCGATCTACAGACGCTGATCGATGCGAGCTGATAATCACATCTGTTTACGGCGGTCCTTGCACAATGTTAAAAATTGAATCACGATGCAGGCCAAAAATCACACATTATTTCTCAAAATGATCTAGCAAGCTCGGTTACAAGGAAGCCAGCTTATCAGATATGACTAGTTTGAAAATGCGAGCGCACCCGGTCCATTTTGTAATGCGAACTCACGTTATCGCAATCAATGTGTGGAGTGATCGTATTACGGGCGTCTATGTAGTTCGTGAGTCGTATGAACATTTACTGGACACGCCGCAATCATCAGAAGTCAGACACCGAACAATTGCTCGATCTACAGACGCTGAACGATGCGAGCTGATCATCACATCTGTTTAGGGCGGTCCTTGCGTAATGTGAAAAATCGAATCACGATGCAGACCAAAACTCACACATTATTTCTCAAAATTATCTAGCAAGCTCGGTTACTAGGAAGCCAGCTTATCAGATATGACTAGTTTGAAAATCCGAGCGCACCCGGTCCATTTTGTAATGCGAACTCACCTTATCATAATCAATGTGTGGAATGATCGCATTACGGGCGTCTATGTAGTTCGTGAGTCGTATGCACATTTACTGGACACGCCGCAATCATCAGAAGTCCGACACCGAACCAATGCTCGATCTACAGACGCTGTACAAACCATCGGTGGCGAGCTGATAACCACATCTGTTTTGTGCGGATCTTGCGTGATGTTAAAAATTGAATCACGATGCAGGCCAAAAATCACACATTATTTCTCAAAATGATCTAGCATTCTCGGTTACTAGGAAGCCAGCTTATCAGATATGACTAGTTTGAAAATCCGAGCGCACCCGGTCCATTTTGCAATGCGAACTCACCTTATCACGATCAATATGTGGAGTGATCGTATTACGGGCACCTATGTAGTTCGTGAGTCGTATGCACATTTACTGGACACGGCGCAATGATCAGAAGTCAGAAACCGAACAAATGCTCGATCTACAGACGCTGAACAAACCATCGGTGGCGAGCTGATAATCACATCTGTTTCGGGCGGATCTTGCGTGATGTTAAATATCGAATCACGATGCAGGCCAAAACTCACATATTAGTTCGCAAAATTATCTAGCAAGCTCGGTTACTAGGAAGACTGCTTATCAGATATGAGTAGTTTAAAAATCCGAGCGCACCCGGTGCATTTTGTAATGCGAACTCACCTTATCACGATCAATATGTGGAGTGATCGTATTACGGGCACCTATGTAGTTCGTGAGTCGTATGCACATTTACTGGACACGGCGCAATGATCAGAAGTCAGAAACCGAAGAAATGCTCGATCTACAGACGCTGAACAAACCATCGGTGGCGAGCTGATAATCACATCTGTTTCGGGCGGATCTTGCGTGATGTTAAAAATCGAATCACGATGCAGGCCAAAACTCACATATTAGTTCGCAAAATTATCTAGCAAGCTCGGTTACTAGGATGCCTGCTTATCAGATATGACTAGTTTAAAAATCCGAGCGCAGCCGGTGCATTTTGTGAAGCGAACTCACCTTATCACGATCAATGTGTAGAGTGATCGTATTACGGTTGCCTATGTAGTTCGTGAGTCGTATGCACATTTACTGGACACGCCGCAATCATCGGAAGTCAGAAACCGAACAAATGCTCGATCTACAGACGCTAAACAAACCATCGGTGGCGAGCTGATAATCACATCTGTTTCGGGCGGATCTTGCGTGATGTTAAAAATCGAATCACGATGCAGGCCAAAACTCACATATTAGTTCGCAAAATTATCTAGCAAGCTCGGTTACTAGGAAGACTGCTTATCAGATATGAGTAGTTTAAAAATCCGAGCGCACCCGGTGCATTTTGTAATGCGAACTCACTTATCACGATCAATATGTGGAGTGATCGTATTACGGGCACCTCTGTAGTTCGTGATTCGTATGCACATTTACTGGACACGGCGCAATCATCAGAAGTCAGACACCGAACCAATGCTCGATCTACAGACGCTGAACAAACCATCGGTGGCGAGCTGATAATCACATCTGTTTCTGGCGGATCTTGCGTGATGTTAAAAATCGAATCACGATGCAAGCCAAAACTCACATATTAGTTCGCAAAATTATCTAGCAAGCTCGGTTACTAGGAAGACTGCTTATCAGATATGAGTAGTTTAAAAATCCGAGCGCACCCGGTGCATTTTGTAATGCGAACTCACCTTATCACGATCAATATGTGGAGTGA
Source organism: Botryllus schlosseri (assembly GCF_051294905.1). Taxonomy (NCBI): domain Eukaryota; kingdom Metazoa; phylum Chordata; class Ascidiacea; order Stolidobranchia; family Styelidae; genus Botryllus; species Botryllus schlosseri. The sequence goes on along the minus strand of NC_137247.1, from coordinate 20,212,278 downwards.
TCGTATTACGGGCACCTATGTAGTTCGTGAGTCGTATGCACATTTACTGGACATGCCGCAATCATCAGAAGTCAGACACCGAACCAATGCTCGATCTACAGACGCTGAACGATGCGAGCTGATAATCACATCTGTTTACGGCGGTCCTTCCGTAATGTTAAAAATTGAATCCACGATGCAGGCCAAAAATCACACATTATTTCTCAAAATTATCTAGCAAGCTCGGTTACCAGGAAGCCAGCTTATCAGATATGACTAGTTTGAAAATCCGAGCGCACCCGGTCCATTTTGTAATGCGAACTTACCTTATCACAATCAATATGTGGAGTGATCGTATTACGGGCGTCTATGTAGTTCGTGAGTCGTATGCACATTTACTGGACACGCCGCAATCATCAGAAGTCCGACACCGAACCAATGCTCGATCTACAGACGCTGTACAAACCATCGGTGGCGAGCTGATAACCACATCTGTTTTGTGCGGATCTTGCGTGATGTTAAAAATTGAATCACGATGCAGGCCAAAAATCACACATTATTTCTCAAAATGATCTAGCATTCTCGGTTACTAGGAAGCCAGCTTATCAGATATGACTAGTTTGAAAATCCGAGCGCACCCGGTCCATTTTGCAATGCGAACTCACCTTATCACGATCAATATGTGGAGTGATCGTATTACGGGCACCTATGTAGTTCGTGAGTCGTATGCACATTTACTGGACACGGCGCAATGATCAGAAGTCAGAAACCGAACAAATGCTCGATCTACAGACGCTGAACAAACCATCGGTGGCGAGCTGATAATCACATCTGTTTCGGGCGGATCTTGCGTGATGTTAAATATCGAATCACGATGCAGGCCAAAACTCACATATTAGTTCGCAAAATTATCTAGCAAGCTCGGTTACTAGGAAGACTGCTTATCAGATATGAGTAGTTTAAAAATCCGAGCGCACCCGGTGCATTTTGTAATGCGAACTCACCTTATCACGATCAATATGTGGAGTGATCGTATTACGGGCACCTATGTAGTTCGTGAGTCGTATGCACATTTACTGGACACGGCGCAATGATCAGAAGTCAGAAACCGAAGAAATGCTCGATCTACAGACGCTGAACAAACCATCGGTGGCGAGCTGATAATCACATCTGTTTCGGGCGGATCTTGCGTGATGTTAAAAATCGAATCACGATGCAGGCCAAAACTCACATATTAGTTCGCAAAATTATCTAGCAAGCTCGGTTACTGGGATGCCTGCTTATCAGATATGACTAGTTTAAAAATCCGAGCGCAGCCGGTGCATTTTGTAAAGCGAACTCACCTTATCACGATCAATGTGTAGAGTGATCGTATTACGGTTGCCTATGTAGTTCGTGAGTCGTATGCACATTTACTGGACACGCCGCAATCATCGGAAGTCAGAAACCGAACAAATGCTCGATCTACAGACGCTAAACAAACCATCGGTGGCGAGCTGATAATCACATCTGTTTCGGGCGGATCTTGCGTGATGTTAAAAATCGAATCACGATGCAGGCCAAAACTCACATATTAGTTCGCAAAATTATCTAGCAAGCTCGGTTACTAGGAAGACTGCTTATCAGATATGAGTAGTTTAAAAATCCGAGCGCACCCGGTGCATTTTGTAATGCGAACTCACTTATCACGATCAATATGTGGAGTGATCGTATTACGGGCACCTCTGTAGTTCGTGATTCGTATGCACATTTACTGGACACGGCGCAATCATCAGAAGTCAGACACCGAACCAATGCTCGATCTACAGACGCTGAACAAACCATCGGTGGCGAGCTGATAATCACATCTGTTTCTGGCGGATCTTGCGTGATGTTAAAAATCGAATCACGATGCAAGCCAAAACTCACATATTAGTTCGCAAAATTATCTAGCAAGCTCGGTTACTAGGAAGACTGCTTATCAGATATGAGTAGTTTAAAAATCCGAGCGCACCCGGTGCATTTTGTAATGCGAACTCACCTTATCACGATCAATATGTGGAGTGATCGTATTACGGGCACCTATGTAGTTCGTGAGTCGTATGCACATTTACTGGACATGCCGCAATCATCAGAAGTCAGACACCGAACCAATGCTCGATCTACAGACGCTGAACGATGCGAGCTGATAATCACATCTGTTTACGGCGGTCCTTCCGTAATGTTAAAAATTGAATCCACGATGCAGGCCAAAAATCACACATTATTTCTCAAAATTATCTAGCAAGCTCGGTTACCAGGAAGCCAGCTTATCAGATATGACTAGTTTGAAAATCCGAGCGCACCCGGTCCATTTTGTAATGCGAACTTACCTTATCACAATCAATATGTGGAGTGATCGTATTACGGGCGTCTATGTAGTTCGTGAGTCGTATGCACATTTACTGGACTCGCCGCAATCATCAGAAGTCAGAATCCGAACCAATGCTCGATCTACAGACGCTGAACAAACCATCGGTGGCGAGCTGATGATCACATCTGTTTCGGGCGGATCTTGCGTGATGTTAAAAAGCGAATCACGATGCAGGCCAAAACTCACATATTAGTTCGCAAAATTATCTAGCAAACTCGGTTACTAGGAAGCCTGCTTATCAGATATGATTAGTTTAAAAATCCGAGCGCACCCTGTGCATTTTGTAATGCGAACTCACCTTATCATAATCAATGTGTGGAGTGATCGTATTACGGGCGTCTATGTAGTTCGTGAGTCGTATGAACATTTACTGGACACGCCGCAATCATCAGAAGTCAGACACCGAACAATTGCTCGATCTACAGACGCTGAACGATGCGAGCTGATCATCACATCTGTTTAGGGCGGTCCTTGCGTAATGTGAAAAATCGAATCACGATGCAGACCAAAAATCACACATTATTTCTCAAAATGATCTAGCATTCTCGGTTACTAGGAAGCCAGCTTATCAGATATGACTAGTTTGAAAATCCGAGCGCACCCGGTCCATTTTGCAATGCGAACTCACCTTATCACGATCAATATGTGGAGTGATCGTATTACAGGCACCTATGTAGTTCGTGAGTCGTATGCACATTTACTGGACACGGCGCAATGATCAAAAGTCAGAAACCGAACAAATGCTCCATCTACAGACGCTGAACAAACCATCGTTGGCGAGCTGATAATCACATCTGTTTCGGGCGGATCTTGCGTGATGTTAAATATCGAATCACGATGCAGGCCAAAACTCACATATTAGTTCGCAAAATTATGTAGCAAGCTCGGTTACTAGGAAGACCGCTTATCAGATATGAGTAGTTTAAAAATCCGAGCGCACCCGGTGCATTTTGTAATGCGAACTCACCTTATCACGATCAATATGTGGAGTGATCGTATTACGGGCACCTATGTAGTTCGTGAGTCGGATGCATATTTACTGGACACGGCGCAATGATCAGAAGTCAGAAACCGAACAAATGCTCGATCTACAGACGCTGAACAAACCATCGGTGGCGAGCTGATAATCACATCTGTTTCGGGCGGATCTTGCGTGATGTTAAAAATCGAATCACGATGCAGGCCAAAACTCACATATTAGTTCGCAAAATTATCTAGCAACCTCGGTTACTAGGATGCCTGCTTATCAGATATGACTAGTTTAAAAATCCGAGCGCACCCGGTGCATTTTTTAAAGCGAACTCACCTTATCACGATCAATGTGTAGAGTGATCGTATTACGGTTGCCTATGTAGTTCGTGAGTCGTATGCACATTTACTGGACACGGCGCAATCATCAGAAGTCAGAAACCGAACGAATGCTCGATCTACAGACGCTAAACAAACCATCGGTGGCGAGCTGATAATCACATCTGTTTCGGGCGGATCTTGCGTGATGTTAAAAATCGAATCACGATGCAGGCCAAAACTCACATATTAGTTCGCAAAATTATCTAGCAAGCTCGGTTACTAGGAAGACTGCTTATCAGATATGAGTAGTTTAAAAATCCGAGCGCACCCGGTGCATTTTGTAATGCGAACTCACCTTATCACGATCAATATGTGGAGTGATCGTATTACGGGCACCTCTGTAGTTCGTGATTCGTATGCACATTTACTGGACACGGCGCAATCATCAGAAGTCAGACACCGAACCAATGCTCGATCTACAGACGCTGAACAAACCATCGGTGGCGAGCTGATAATCACATCTGTTTCTGGCGGATCTTGCGTGATGTTAAAAATCGAATCACGATGCAAGCCAAAACTCACATATTAGTTCGCAAAATTATCTAGCAAGCTCGGTTACTAGGAAGACTGCTTATCAGATATGAGTAGTTTAAAAATCCGAGCGCACCCGGTGCATTTTGTAATGCGAACTCACCTTATCACGATCAATATGTGGAGTGATCGTATTACGGGCACCTATGTAGTTCGTGAGTCGTATGCACATTTACTGGACATGCCGCAATCATCAGAAGTCAGACACCGAACCAATGCTCGATCTACAGACGCTGAACGATGCGAGCTGATAATCACATCTGTTTACGGCGGTCCTTCCGTAATGTTAAAAATTGAATCCACGATGCAGGCCAAAAATCACACATTATTTCCCAAAATTATCTAGCAAGCCCGGTTACCAGGAAGCCAGCTTATCAGATATGACCAGTTTGAAAATCCGAGCGCACCCGGTGCATTTTGTAATGCGAACTTACCTTATCACAATCAATATGTGGAGTGATCGTATTACGGGCATCTATGAAGTTCGTGAGTCGTATGCACATTTACTGGACTCGCCGCAATCATCAGAAGTCAGAATCCGAACCAATGCTCGATCTACAGACGCTGAACAAACCATCGGTGGCGAGCTGATGATCACATCTGTTTCGGGCGGATCTTGCGTGATGTTAAAAAGCGAATCACGATGCAGGCCAAAACTCACATATTAGTTCGCAAAATTATCTAGCAAACTCGGTTACTAGGAAGCCTGCTTATCAGATATGATTAGTTTAAAAATCCGAGCGCACCCTGTGCATTTTGTAATGCGAACTCACCTTATCATAATCAATGTGTGGAGTGATCGTATTACGGGCGTCTATGTAGTTCGTGAGTCGTATGAACATTTACTGGACACGCCGCAATCATCAGAAGTCAGACACCGAACAATTGCTCGATCTACAGACGATGAACGATGCGAGCTGATCATCACATCTGTTTAGGGCGGTCCTTGCGTAATGTGAAAAATCGAATCACGATGCAGGCCAAAACTCACACATTATTTCTCAACAGTATTTAGCAAGCTCGGTTACTAGGAAGCCAGCTTATCAGATATGGCTACTTTAAAAATCCGAACGCATCCGGTCCATTTTGTAATGCGAACTCACCTTATCACAATCAATATGTGCAGTCATCGTAATACGGGCGCCTATGTAGTTCGTGAGTTGTATGCACATTTACTGGACACGGCGCAATCATCAGAAGTCACCAACCGAACCAATGCTCGATCTACAGACGCTGAACAAACCATCGGTGGCGAGCTGATAATCACATCTGTTTCTGGCGGATCTTGCGTGATGTTAAAAATCGAATCACGATGCAAGCCAAAACTCACATATTAGTTCGCAAAATTATCTAGCAAGCTCGGTTACTAGGAAGACTGCTTATCAGATATGAGTAGTTTAAAAATCCGAGCGCACCCGGTGCATTTTGTAATGCGAACTCACCTTATCACGATCAATATGTGGAGTGATCGTATTACGGGCACCTATGTAGTTCGTGAGTCGTATGCACATTTACTGGACATGCCGCAATCATCAGAAGTCAGACACCGAACCAATGCTCGATCTACAGACGCTGAACGATGCGAGCTGATAATCACATCTGTTTACGGCGGTCCTTCCGTAATGTTAAAAATTGAATCCACGATGCAGGCCAAAAATCACACATTACTTCTCAAAATTATCTAGCAAGCTCGGTTACCAGGAAGCCAGCTTATCAGATATGACTAGTTTGAAAATCCGAGCGCACCCGGTCCATTTTGTAATGCGAACTTACCTTATCACAATCAATATGTGGAGTGATCGTATTACGGGCGTCTATGTAGTTCGTGAGTCGTATGCACATTTACTGGACTCGCCGCAATCATCAGAAGTCAGAATCCGAACCAATGCTCGATCTACAGACGCTGAACAAACCATCGGTGGCGAGCTGATGATCACATCTGTTTCGGGCGGATCTTGCGTGATGTTAAAAAGCGAATCACGATGCAGGCCAAAACTCACATATTAGTTCGCAAAATTATCTAGCAAACTCGGTTACTAGGAAGCCTGCTTATCAGATATGATTAGTTTAAAAATCCGAGCGCACCCTGTGCATTTTGTAATGCGAACTCACCTTATCATAATCAATGTGTGGAGTGATCGTATTACGGGCGTCTATGTAGTTCGTGAGTCGTATGAACATTTACTGGACACGCCGCAATCATCAGAAGTCAGACACCGAACAATTGCTCGATCTACAGACGCTGAACGATGCGAGCTGATCATCACATCTGTTTAGGGCGGTCCTTGCGTAATGTGAAAAATCGAATCACGATGCAGGCCAAAAATCACACATTATTTCTCAAAATGATCTAGCATTCTCGGTTACTAGGAAGCCAGCTTATCAGATATGACTAGTTTGAAAATCCGAGCGCACCCGGTCCATTTTGCAATGCGAACTCACCTTATCACGATCAATATGTGGAGTGATCGTATTACAGGCACCTATGTAGTTCGTGAGTCGTATGCACATTTACTGGACACGGCGCAATGATCAAAAGTCAGAAACCGAACAAATGCTCCATCTACAGACGCTGAACAAACCATCGTTGGCGAGCTGATAATCACATCTGTTTCGGGCGGATCTTGCGTGATGTTAAATATCGAATCACGATGCAGGCCAAAACTCACATATTAGTTCGCAAAATTATGTAGCAAGCTCGGTTACTAGGAAGACCGCTTATCAGATATGAGTAGTTTAAAAATCCGAGCGCACCTGGTGCATTTTGTAATGCGAACTCACCTTATCACGATCAATATGTGGAGTGATCGTATTACGGGCACCTATGTAGTTCGTGAGTCGGATGCATATTTACTGGACACGGCGCAATGATCAGAAGTCAGAAACCGAACAAATGCTCGATCTACAGACGCTGAACAAACCATCGGTGGCGAGCTGATAATCACATCTGTTTCGGGCGGATCTTGCGTGATGTTAAAAATCGAATCACGATGCAGGCCAAAACTCACATATTAGTTCGCAAAATTATCTAGCAAGCTCGGTTACTAGGATGCCTGCTTATCAGATATGACTAGTTTAAAAATCCGAGCGCACCCGGTGCATTTTTTAAAGCGAACTCACCTTATCACGATCAATGTGTAGAGTGATCGTATTACGGTTGCCTATGTAGTTCGTGAGTCGTATGCACATTTACTGGACACGGCGCAATCATCAGAAGTCAGAAACCGAACGAAAGCTCGATCTACAGACGCTAAACAAACCATCGGTGGCGAGCTGATAATCACATCTGTTTCGGGCGGATCTTGCGTGATGTTAAAAATCGAATCACGATGCAGGCCAAAACTCACATATTAGTTCGCAAAATTATCTAGCAAGCTCGGTTACTAGGAAGACTGCTTATCAAATATGAGTAGTTTAAAAATCCGAGCGCACCCGGTGCATTTTGTAATGCGAACTCACCTTATCACGATCAATATGTGGAGTGATCGTATTACGGGCACCTCTGTAGTTCGTGATTCGTATGCACATTTACTGGACACGGCGCAATCATCAGAAGTCAGACACCGAACCAATGCTCGATCTACAGACGCTGAACAAACCATCGGTGGCGAGCTGATAATCACATCTGTTTCTGGCGGATCTTGCGTGATGTTAAAAATCGAATCACGATGCAAGCCAAAACTCACATATTAGTTCGCAAAATTATCTAGCAAGCTCGGTTACTAGGAAGACTGCTTATCAGATATGAGTAGTTTAAAAATCCGAGCGCACCCGGTGCATTTTGTAATGCGAACTCACCTTATCACGATCAATATGTGGAGTGATCGTATTACGGGCACCTATGTAGTTCGTGAGTCGTATGCACATTTACTGGACATGCCGCAATCATCAGAAGTCAGACACCGAACCAATGCTCGATCTACAGACGCTGAACGATGCGAGCTGATAATCACATCTGTTTACGGCGGTCCTTCCGTAATGTTAAAAATTGAATCCACGATGCAGGCCAAAAATCACACATTATTTCCCAAAATTATCTAGCAAGCCCGGTTACCAGGAAGCCAGCTTATCAGATATGACTAGTTTGAAAATCCGAGCGCACCCGGTGCATTTTGTAATGCGAACTTACCTTATCACAATCAATATGTGGAGTGATCGTATTACGGGCATCTATGAAGTTCGTGAGTCGTATGCACATTTACTGGACTCACCGCAATCATCAGAAGTCAGAATCCGAACCAATGCTCGATCTACAGACGCTGAACAAACCATCGGTGGCGAGCTGATGATCACATCTGTTTCGGGCGGATCTTGCGTGATGTTAAAAAGCGAATCACGATGCAGGCCAAAACTCACATATTAGTTCGCAAAATTATCTAGCAAACTCGGTTACTAGGAAGCCTGCTTATCAGATATGATTAGTTTAAAAATCCGAGCGCACCCTGTGCATTTTGTAATGCGAACTCACCTTATCATAATCAATGTGTGGAGTGATCGTATTACGGGCGTCTATGTAGTTCGTGAGTCGTATGAACATTTACTGGACACGCCGCAATCATCAGAAGTCAGACACCGAACAATTGCTCGATCTACAGACGATGAACGATGCGAGCTGATCATCACATCTGTTTAGGGCGGTCCTTGCGTAATGTGAAAAATCGAATCACGATGCAGGCCAAAACTCACACATTATTTCTCAACAGTATTTAGCAAGCTCGGTTACTAGGAAGTCAGCTTATCAGATATGGCTACTTTAAAAATCCGAACGCATCCGGTCCATTTTGTAATGCGAACTCACCTTATCACAATCAATATGTGCAGTCATCGTAATACGGGCGCCTATGTAGTTCGTGAGTTGTATGCACATTTACTGGACACGGCGCAATCATCAGAAGTCACCAACCGAACCAATGCTCACACTACACACGCTGAAAGATGCGAGCTGATCATCACATCTGTTTCGGGCGGATCTTGCGTGATGTTAAAAATCGAATCACGATGCAGGCCAAAACTCACATATTAGTTCGCAAAATTATCTAGCAAGCTCGGTTACTAGGAAGACTGCTTATCAGATATGAGTAGTTTAAAAATCCGAGCGCACCCGGTGCATTTTGTAATGCGAACTCACCTTATCACGATCAATATGTGGAGTGATCGTATTACGGGCACCTATGTAGTTCGTGAGTCGTATGCACGTTTACTGGACACGCCGAAATCATCAGAAGTCAGACACCGAACCAATGCTCGATCTACAGACGCTGAACAAATCATCGGTGGCGAGCTGATAATCACATCTGTTTCTGGCGGATCTTGCGTGATGTTAAAAATCGAATCACGATGCATGCCAAAACTCACATATTACTTCGCAAAATTATCTAGCAAGCTCGGTTACTAGGAAGACTGCTTATCAGATATGAGTAGTTTAAAAATCTGAGCGCACCCGGTGCATTTTGTAATGCGAACTCACCTTATCACGATCAATATGTCGAGTGATCGTATTACGGGCACCTATGTAGTTCGTGAGTCGTATGCACATTTACTGGACACGCCGCAATCATCAGAAGTCAGACACCGAACCAATGCTCGATCTACAGACGCTGAACAAATAATCAGTGGCGAGCTGATAATCACATCTGTTTCGGGCGGATCTTGCGTGATGTTAAAAATCGAATCACGATGCAGGCCAAAACTCACATATTAGTTCGCAAAATTATCTAGCAACCTCGGTTACTAGGAAGCCTGATTATCAGATATAATTAGTTTAAAAATCCGAGCGCACCCGGTGCATTTTGTAATGCGAACTCACCTTATCATAATCAATGTGTGGAGTGATCGTATTACGGGCGTCTATGTAGTTCGTGAGTCGTATGCACATTTACTGGACACACCGCAATCATCAGAAGTCAGACACCGAACCAATGCTCGATCTACAGACGCTGAACAAATAATCGGTGGCGAGCTGATAATCACATCTGTTTCGGGCGGATCTTGCGTGATGTTAAAAATCGAATCACGATGCAGGCCAAAACTCACATATTAGTTCGCAAAATTATCTAGCAAGCTCGGTTACTAGGAAGACTGCTTATCAGATATGAGTAGTTTAAAAATCCGAGCGCACCCGGTGCATTTTGTAATGCGAACTCACCTTATCACGATCAATATGTGGAGTGATCGTATTACGGGCACCTATGTAGTTCGTGAGTCGTATGCACATTTACTGGACACGCCGCAATCATCAGAAGTCAGAAACCGAACAAATGCTCGATCTACAGACGCTGAACGATGCGAGCTGATAATCACATCTGTTTCCTGCGGATCTTCCGTGATGTTAAAAATTGAATCACGATGCAAGCCAAAAATCACACATTATTTCTCAAAATGATCTAGCAAGCTCGGTTACAAGGAAGCCAGCTTATCAGATATGACTAGTTTGAAAATCCGAGCGCACCCGGTCCATTTTGTAATGCGAACTCACCTTATCGCAATCAATATGTGAAGTCATCGTATTACGGGCGCTTATGTAGTTCGTGAGTCGTATGCACATTTACTGGAAACGGCGCAATCATCAGAAGTCAGCAACCGAATCAATGCTCGATCTACACACGCTGAACGATGCGAGCTGATCATCACATCTGTTGAGGGCGGTCCTTGCGTAATGTGAAAAATCGAATCACGATGCAGACCAAAACTCACACATTATTTCTCAAAATTATCTAGCAAGCTCGGTTACTCGGAAGCCAGCTTATCAGATATGACTAGTTTGAAAATCCGAGCGCACCCGGTCCATTTTGTAATGCGAACTCACCTTATCATAATCAATGTGTGGAATGATCGTATTACGGGCGTCTATGTAGTTCGTGAGTCGTATGCACATTTACTGGACACACCGCAATCATCAGAAGTCCGACACCGAACCAATGCTCGATCTACAGACGCTGTACAAACCATCGGTGGCGAGCTGATAACCACATCTGTTTTGTGCGGATCTTGCGTGATGTTAAAAATTGAATCACGAAGCAGGCCAAAAATCACACATTATTTCTCAAAATGATCTAGCATTCTCGGTTACTAGGAAGCCAGCTTATCAGATATGACTAGTTTGAAAATCCGAGCGCACCCGGTCCATTTTGCAATGCGAACTCACCTTATCACGATCAATATGTGGAGTGATCGTATTACGGGCACCTATGTAGTTCGTGAGTCGTATGCACATTTACTGGACACGGCGCAATGATCAGAAGTCAGAAACCGAACAAATGCTCGATCTACAGACGCTGAACAAACCATCGGTGGCGAGCTGATAATCACATCTGTTTCGGGCGGATCTTGCGTGATGTTAAATATCGAATCACGATGCAGGCCAAAACTCACACATTATTTCTCAAAATTATCTAGCAAGCTCGGTTACTAGGAAGTCAGCTTATCAGATATAACAACGTTTAAAATCCGAGCATACCCGGTCCATTTTGTAATGCGAACTCACCTTATCACAATCAATATGTGTAGTCATCGTATTACGGGCGCCTATTTATTTCGTGAGTCGTATGCACATTTATGGACACGGCGCAATCATCAGAAGTCAGCAACCGAACCAATGCTCGATCTACAGACGCTGATCGATGCGAGCTGATAATCACATCTGTTTACGGCGGTCCTTGCACAATGTTAAAAATTGAATCACGATGCAGGCCAAAAATCACACATTATTTCTCAAAATGATCTAGCAAGCTCGGTTACAAGGAAGCCAGCTTATCAGATATGACTAGTTTGAAAATCCGAGCGCACCCAGTCCATTTTGTAATGCGAACTCACCTTATCGCAATCAATATGTGAAGTCATCGTATTACGGGCGCTTATGTAGTTCGTGAGTCGTATGCACATTTACTGGACACGGCGCAATGATCAGAAGTCAGAAACCGAACAAATGCTCGATCTACAGACGCTGAACAAACCATCGGTGGCGAGCTGATAATCACATCTGTTTCGGGCGGATCTTGCGTGATGTTAAATATCGAATCACGATGCAGGCCAAAACTCACATATTAGTTCGCAAAATTATCTAGCAAGCTCGGTTACTAGGAAGACTGCTTATCAGATATGAGTAGTTTAAAAATCTGAGCGCACCCGGTGCATTTTGTAATGCGAACTCACCTTATCACGATCAATATATGAAGTGATCGTATTACGGGCACCTATGTAGTTCGTGAGTCGTATGCACATTTACTGGACACGGCGCAATGATCAGAAGTCAGAAACCGAACAAATGCTCGATCTACAGACGCTGAACAAACCATCGGTGGCGAGCTGATAATCACATCTGTTTCGGGCGGATCATGCGTGATGTTAAAAATCGAATCACGATGCAGGCCAAAATCACATATTAGTTCGCAAAATTATCTAGCAAGCTCGGTTACTAGGATGCCTGCTTATCAGATATGTTGTTGTTGTTGTTTTTATTAACTCATATAATTGGCGCCTGCAACTCGTGGTTATTTGCGCCCACACAGTAAATTTCATACATTTCATAATGGCATGTCTTCTTGGCATGTCTTTTTCGGCTCATTTGCTGCCTCCTTTCAAGAGTTCGGCTCTCTCTTCTTCTGAGCTTTTCAACGCGCTGTATTTACAGCGGGTTCGGCGATGAGGAGCCCAGATAAACCTCCGACACATAGAAACATGGCAGAGCCGAGACTCGAACCACCAACCATTGGTGTCGTGGCTGCAGTGTTTAACCAACTGCGCCACTCGCTTCCCCGTATGACTAGTTTAAAAATCCGAGCGCACCCGGTGCATTTCGTAAAGCGAACTCACCTTATCACGATCAATGTGTAGAGTGATCGTATTACGGTTGCCTATGTAGTTCGTGAGTCGTATGCACATTTACTGGACACGGCGCAATCATCAGAAGTCAGAAACCGAACAAATGCTCGATCTACAGACGCTGAACAAACCATCGGTGGCGAGCTGATAATCACATCTGTTTCGGACGGATCTTGCGTGATGTTGAAAATCGAATCACGATGCAGGCCAAAACTCACATATTAGTTCGCAAAATTATCTAGCAAGCTCGGTTACCAGGAAGCCTGCTGATCAGATATGACTAGTTTAAAAATCCGAGCGCACCCGGTGCATTTTGTAAAGCGAACTCACCTTATCATAATCAATGTGTAGAGTGATCGTATTACGGTTGCCTATGTGGTTCGTGAGTTGTATGCACATTTACTGGGCACGGCGCAATCATCAGAAGTCAGAAACCGAACAAATGCTCGATCTACAGACGCTAAACAAACCATCGGTGGCGAGCTGATAATCACATCTGTTTCGGGCGGATCTTGCGTGATGTTAAAAATCGAATCACGATGCAGGCCAAAACTCACATATTAGTTCGCAAAATTATCTAGCAAGCTCGGTTACTAGGAAGACTGCTTATCAGATATGAGTAGTTTAAAAATCCGAGCGCACCCGGTGCATTTTGTAATGCGAACTCACCTTATCACGATCAATATGTGGAGTGATCGTATTACGGGCACCTATTTAGTTCGTGATTCGTATGCACATTTACTGGACACAGCGCAATCATCAGAAGTCACACTGTAAATCTAAAAGGTGGAAAAAATGGTAGGAAAATGGAGGAAGATACTTTTCCTTCTTTTATCCACCGTATCTCCACCACATATGGAGGAATTTAGAGGGTGGAAAGAGGGAGGAATCAATAGTCTACCCTATTTGGTGGAAAACAATTATTGACATGGTGGAAATCAGAAATGACTGTTCGCAAACTGTCGTATTGCCTAATTAAAACATGACAGTCGATACTGGCTTCTAGTTAATAACGTCATCAGACATGAATTTCGAGTCGAGTGTTGTTTTTTCACTCAATATAAAGTCACAGTCGCGTGCATTTGGGAACATTGATAAAATTTTAAACATTTTTTGTTCAAGTGGTTAAACCAGTAAAGGGATTAGTAAATTTGAAAATATCTGAATATTAATAATGGATTGTGATAATTATTTCAATATCCTTCACGACTGTAGCATATCCAAAACCTTCAACGTATATTATTATTGCCAACATTCTCACCAATGAACCGTGACCGGCGCTAATTCAGCATCCGGGACTCTGGCAATTTCGAATGTACGCGATGCGCGCTCTCCGCCGTCAGTCAGTCAGTCAGTCGACAGAAAAAGATATTTATATTCATTGATTTTGAGTTAATCACAATTATGAGTATTGTTGATTTTAGTTCATAAGTTATGCCATCTGCCTAATCGATTTCGTATTGAGTACCGGTATCGCTCGTGACTAAAAATACAATGAACTTGCCATAAGCAGTTAGCAGTACCTGCGAGATGAGAATGATGCATCTGATGACCCGATACTGTTTTTCTGCTGATATCTTGTTTGGTGGGAAAATAATTCAAGTAAGCCAACTGGTGATTATAATGCAAGAAATAATCTAGGAAGAGTACATTTTTATATTCATGCATACCATAGGTATAGAGCTATTGGGTATTCAAACTGGTTCTGTATTTATAGTTTTACCATAGCCTTTATATAAAGGCTATGGTTTTACCATCATGCAGTAGCTGCATATTTACAATTTGGATTTTCATTGTTTGAATGAAAGGAACTCTTCTGATATCTTTCTGGCGTCACAATTTTCTTTTCTAGACAAATTCACAGTCACATTGTGGAAAACTCTGAAGTGAAATATTTGCTTTACCCCGACGATGAAAAATCATTTGTACCTTTAGATGCCTACGCAGTCGATGACCACCATCATGTCCGTTTAGATCACTTGGTGTGAGATGTAATTGAAAACTAATTGTAATTTGTAATTTCAGTCCTAAATAATTATGAGACTTTTAGTTACATTCAATACCAACAACAAGATCATTAATGTGTGCACAAAAGAGGATATACCATCATCTGTTGCACTGAAATTTGATTTGGCGCCGGAACTCTTGAATATTCAGTGTTATGATAAGGAGTTTACTGATTGGGTTGATCTGTCTGATGCTGATGTAAAAGACAATGATCGGATTAGAGTCCTTGTTACGGGTGAGTTTAGGCTTGACTTCAATTATCAATTTTTTCACCTCTATACCCAATTTTCCAAGAAAAAGTACAAAGCGTTTGCGACAGCAGCATCACTAACGACTCCCTAACTGTGGATTCATCTGAACGTGATGTGATGGATGATTCAGTTGAATCATTACTGGATTCATCTGAATCTATTGTGACGAATGATCCAGTTGAATCATCACTTTCACGTTCATACCGACGATGGCCTGTGGTCTACAACATCCCAACTTTTCCTCAATACCTGGTGCAACGCATCAAACACCTAGTACCTGGTAGCGCTGGCAATATTGTAATTCCATCAAGACTGAGAAAAGAGATCAGGACAATTCTCTTTCAAGATCTTTTACAATATACTTTGTAAGTATCATTCTATTCAATTCATCCATCGTATTTTGTTTTGAAACTCGTGCATGCATTTCATTAGTTTGGATAGATATCAGGTAACTATATGCCGATCTATCTAACAGGTACCCCACTGCGCGTCAGTATCAAGAAGTATGCTCGGCATTAATAAGAAACTATCCAGTTTTGAAAGACAATAACGAAGAAAATTCCAGCTATGTAAGTCAGCTGCATGTACCTGTAGTCCTGGGCAAATATCCATAGTAAACTGTTCTTGCCCATTACAGGTGAATTCCGGACTAATGTCTGTTTTCATATCAGCGTATTATACGCTCCAATATCGACGGCCGCCAACACATACTAATTGAATTACGTGTTGACGCCCAAACAAATTTCCGCACATTGCCCATGCCTGATATAATCTATTCTTGTTGACGATTTTTGGCGTATGATAAGCTTGCCAAAGAGTCCGGAAGCGCTGTCAATTAGCGAGTCACTGATGTCTGGTGAACAATTAAATACGCGCTGGTATTACGCAGCCTCGGCGACAGTTTTCGCAAATCAAAATGTCCGAACCTGCGCCACCTCGTAACCTCGTAAGTCGGCGCCTATGGTCTCTTTTGTCATGACTATGCCTGTACACTGTACGCTGCTTCAATGTATTTCTGAAGGCAATAACCACAATTCCAGAATAACTACAAGATAAGCCAAGTCCAAGTCGTTACGTTCAATGTTAGGTTTTCAGTTCAATCCACTTTTTGTCAATTCTGCTAAAGTGATTGGCTCCCATCCAGAATACAGTAAATTTCCTCAGTCTTAACAGTTTCTGGCCCTATTTTGCCAAGTATCAGGACTCATACTCGAAATAACTATTTTTCGAAGTTGCAATGAAAAATTGATTCGAGTCGAGTCATTTAACGTATTTTTTTTTTAAAAAGAATTGAGTCAAGTCGAGTCACCCACAAATCGCGACTTGAGTCCATGCAATGGAACCACCTCAAAGTCTGAAAATCGGCATTGTTCCCAACAATCGCTCAACAAAATTGACCATTGTTATGTTCATTGTGTCGTGGCACTGCCACTGTTGAAACAATGCCGATTTTCAGACTTTGCGGGCTGTTTAGGTTTTTTTTCTTGGTTTTGGTATTAGTGCCCTCTACAGAGTCGAGTGTAACAATAATTGCAATTTCTTCAGGGCTCGTGGCATATTGCCTTAAAGCAGAAGTTCAATGAATATCGAAGACCGTTACAAGCTAAATTGGTGAATCAGATGAAGCAGAAGTATGGTACAAAACGAAGGAATGTTATTGAGGAAGAAGAAACCAGCAGCTCAAGATGCAAAAGAGCCAGGGTTGTAAGTCCAGTTAATTTTTATCTTGGTTTTGAGATGAGCTAGTTAAATTCTAATTTTTCAGGATAATTTCTGTCCGGATCTTGTCGGAGATCAACACAGCATTGATAATCACATAAAAGATATACAACAAGAAGTTAAAAAGAGGGAGCCAAACCAAGTCACGCTCCTAGACCGAATGAAGAGGACCCACCAACACCGCAGAAATCAGATTTTAGAAGGGGCTCAGTTATCGGAGATACTCCTGACCTATCCATCACTATGGGATGCTCAATGGGTAAGTACAGTAGTCTAGAGCAGAGGTCTCAAACTCAAATGTGCTCGCGGGCCAATTTCCTACTTGTTGATTGCGCCGCGGGCCGCAGCACCAATAATAGGGGGATTCAGTGTATTTCGAAGTAGGCCTTATTGGACGGGACCTTGCACACTGGTCTTCAACACGCATCGTGAGAATGTGATTCACTATTGTGAATTCACGCCTGGCACGAAAAAAAATCACATTTTAAAATATTTGAATAAAATTGTTGTTGTACTTGGCATATAGTAGTTGTATATTTAGTTGTAGACACCATGCAATATTACAAATGCATCAAGACTTCGTAAAAGCTGTCGCGTTAAAATTTTGCAGCTAGCGGACATTTGACGTGTCAAAATTATAGGTATAGAATATTTTAACATTTTAAAAAGATTGATCTGATATCAGATTACGGGAGCAGTACAGTCTAATCCGGGTTTCGGGCATACTCCTGATAGCTAGGCTTTTGATCATGTCATTACCAAAAAGTCAAATGAAATTTGGCGTTAGATTTACTTTCAAATACTGGAACAGATCTATAACAACTTGAATATAATGATTTCTGTGCCATAGCAATAGAAATGTCCAATCGTCGAAGAATCTATTGGCGTTACAGCGGTGAAGCGTATGCTACGACTACTTATCAACTCGCCACATTTAATTGGCGATAATAAGATGGATAAAAATATACCCAAGCGCCAAGATGACACTGGATGCAACTAACTATACATTAAAAAGGCAACACAATGTCAATGGTTTCCTTACCGACCTGGTTAGATATCTAAATAAGTTACGTAACACAAGTCAAGACCTTTTGATGTATTACCATTCCCCATACCAGTTTGATAGTTTGTTGCGTCCGTGATTGTACCAAGTCAAGGCGTCCCGAGTCACAATAAGTCCTTCTCTGATTGTAATATTGGACGCGACTCAACTAGAGTCATTTTTATTTTATCACACTTGGAGTCTGAGTTCGAGTAATTCTACAAAAGGTCGCCCAAGTCCAAATCACAATTTTCAGTCACGAATCATCAACGGGTCATGTTTACCATCATAATCACAAATAATGTGACGTAATCATTGATCTATCACTGCGTGGTAACTTTTAAAGTATTGTAATAGTGAAGTTTGATGCGCCTGGAGTAGTTTTAGAGCGAATTTCCAGTTCTCGAATAAAAAAGATGCTTAGCAGTTAAATATTGTCGAATATTCGAAATCCAAAATGCCATCGCGGGCCGCACAAAATGGTCACGGGGGCCGCATGCGGCCCGCGGGCCGCGTGTTTGAGACCTCTGGTCTAGAGTATGAATTGTCATTGCTACAGGTGTATCATATTTTATGTATATTAAGATGTTGAAAGAGGCTGAAACCTTGATTGGGTTTGATATTTTGAAGCACACAACACAGAGCCGCTACAATATAGCTCAAGGCAAGATAAAGTGGCCTAAAGTTCCCGAGACTATTCAAGGATTACTTGGTGAGAATATTATTTCATGAAATTGTGTGGCATTGCAAATTTTCCGCTAACAACTTTTTTCGAATGAATTCAAGTGCAGTGGCTCTCTAACTTCTGCCGTTGCGAGGCAATTGTAGAAACTTGTTTGACTTGCGCCGCACCAATAATCGTGGCTTTCACAATAACATTGTCTCGTACCAGCCGGTTACAGTTGGATTCATTTCCGAAAATTATACGCGTTCAAAATAAATATCGGAACACTAGAAGTAATCATCGATGGTTCTAATAACCTGCGTCTGCTTTGTAGGTGATGGAGTGGTGGATTGGCGTGCTGGTATACCATCCATGTTTGGAGAAGGATATGACAATTTTCTTCATATTGGAGAGGTAAGCTGTTCGTAGATAGATGATGTATTATGTATAATACACGTTGTTAAAACTAAACAGTTAGTTAGTTGATGGTAAACTAACTAAGGTTTTTTTTATTTGATTTTGAAAATTCAGTAGTTGTAGTTCTAGTTCAGTGGTTCTCAACCGGGGGTCCGCGAAGCATTTTCAGGGGTCTGCGAAGCCTCTAAATTTATAACATAGTTGATAACGTAATTTGTGTTTGTTTTTTTAATTAGGAAAATCACGAGGCCGCCTCGCTTCATTAAAAACTCCAAACTCACATCAACAGAATGGCCGTCTGATATGAAATATCCTGCTGTGAGACTCATTTTAATTGCTAAATTGCCAAGAGCCTACTGATAAAAATATTTTCAAGAAAAGTCATTTTTTGCACGCTCCCGTGGAGTCCGTAACGGTCCAAAAGGGGTCCGAGAAGACAAAAAGGTTGTTAACCACTGTTGTAGTTGCTGATTTTGAAAATTCAGTAGTTGTAGTTCTAGTCTGGTTTCTACCTCGCCATCTCATCCGTGTAAGCGGTGTCTTACAAAATTCCTAGAAGTGGCCCGTGCTACAAGTCGGCAAATACGGAATGAAAAATAAATAATTCCGGCCCGGTGTAAATGACCATAGTGGTAGACCAGTGTTTCATAACCGAGTCACAAGTCAATTCATATTTCTGATATGCCCCAACAACTTCTACCAATAGAAAGTGTCAAAATTGCTCAATTAAATAGTTTCATAGACCTGGTACAGGCGTCGCATAGCTTTAGTAATGGATTGGAGCTCATGAGATTGAAATATATACTTCATCGTGACTGAAATATATACTTCATTGCGACCAAAGCAGACTGACTTGACAAGATTATTTTTAAAAGTATAAATCAAATGAGCAACACTTTGTGACACAAAGTCATGTTAATAACTTGTGCATTGGTAATATAAATTGTCCCATGTACTAAACCTATCTCGATATCATAATGATCTGAAGTCCGAAGATTTCATAGTAATATATCTTTCAGGTTTCTATCTCTCCATATCCAACGATGGTCTACAATTTGCAATGGAGCCTGCACTTGGATGGACTCATCTTCTCAAAAAACATTGAAAGTTTTGATGAAGCACTTGCTCTTCTGATCGCAGCTCATTGGATATTTAACATCAAGTTTCAGAAGACTATCAAGCACACCCTCACCTTCATTTCGTCATACCTGCTAAAGCTGCCTGGCGTAGAGCTGACAAATTCCGTTGTGAGGACTACCAATATGTTGCCATAAACAATGGAACTGTCATCATAGTTATGTAGGGTTACCATACGGAGGTTCGAGCGGGTCATTCGGAAGTTGATTGTAAGTGCCTACTTTTAATTTTAGTCAACACCACTAAATTTAAGTGAAAAGATGGTAATTCTGGAGTCATCACTCCCATTCAACACCAAAAGTTTTCCAGCAAAAAATAGCAAAATTTGCTGTCATTCTTGATCAACTAACTTTCCTGCATTGGTAAAATTGTCCTCCTTTTTCGATTCCGTAATATGGTAACCCTATAGTAATGACTGTTCGAATACGCCTAATAAAATGCATGAAATGCCATACTTGTATGTTTTTAATTGGATTTGTATTCTGCAGTATTGCATAAAGCAAAGATGTGTGGCAGCTGACAGCTAGGTTGGGGTGGAAGGTATGTCCCCCATATAGGGGGGGTATTACCCCAAATAGGGCGGAAGGTAGTCCCCCATATAGGGTGGAGGGTATTCCTCCATATAGGGTGGAAGGTAATCCTCATATAGGGGGGACGGTATTCCCCCATATAGGGTGGAAAGTATTTCCACCATGATGGGGGGTGGAGTTGCATTCCACCAGAAATGGTCAAAATGGTGAACCAGTTTTAATGTAGGAAATCTCCACCTTTTAGATTTACAGTGCAGAAACCGTACAAATGCTCGATCTACAGACGCTGAACAAACCATCGGTGGCGAGCTGATAATCACATCTGTTTCGGGCGGATCTTGCGTGATGTTAAATATCGAATCACGATGCAGGCCAAAATTCACATATTAGTTCGCAAAATTATCTAGCAAGCTCGGTTACTAGGATGCCTGCTTATCAGATATGACTAGTTTAAAAATCCGAGCGCACCCGGTGCATTTTGTAAAGCGAACTCACCTTATCACGATCAATGTGTAGAGTGATCGTATTACGGTTGCCTATGTAGTTCGTGAGTCGTATGCACATTTACTGGACACGGCGCAATCATCAGAAGTCAGAAACCGAACAAATGCTCGATCTACAGACGCTAAACAAACCATCGGTGGCGAGCTGATAATCACATCTGTTTCGGGCGGATCTTGCGTGATGTTAAAAATCGAATCACGATGCAGGCCAAAACTCACATATTAGTTCGCAAAATTATCTAGCAAGCTCGGTTACTAGGAAGACTGCTTATCAGATATGAGTAGTTTAAAAATCCGAGCGCACCCGGTGCATTTTGTAATGCGAACTCACCTTATCACGATCAATATGTGGAGTGATCGTATTACGGGCACCTATGTAGTTCGTGAGTCGTATGCACGTTTACTTGACACGCCGAAATCATCAGAAGTCAGACACCGAACCAATGCTCGATCTACAGACGCTGAACAAACCATCGGTGGCGAGCTGATAATCACATCTGTTTCGTGCGGATCTTGCGTGATGTTAAAAATCGAATCACGATGCAGGCCAAAACTCACATATTAGTTCGCAAAATTATCTAGCAAGCTCGGTTACTAGGAAGCCTGATTATCAGATATAATTAGTTTAAAAATCCGAGCGCACCCGGTGCATTTTGTAATGCGAACTCACCTTATCATAATCAATGTGTGGAGTGATCGTATTACGGGCGTCTTTGTAGTTCGTGAGTCGTATGCACATTTACTGGACACACCGCAATCATCACAAGTCAGACACCGAACCAATGCTCGATCTACAGACGCTGAACAAATAATCGGTGGCGAGCTGATAATCACATCTGTTTCGGGCGGATCTTGCGTGATGTTAAAAATCGAATCACGATGCAGGCCAAAACTCACATATTAGTTCGCAAAATTATCTAGCAAGCTCGGTTACTAGGAAGACTGCTTATCAGATATGAGTAGTTTAAAAATCCGAGCGCACCCGGTGCATTTTGTAATGCGAACTCACCTTATCACGATCAATATGTGGAGTGATCGTATTACGGGCACCTATGTAGTTCGTGAGTCGTATGCATATTTACTGGACACGGCGCAATCATCAGAAGTCAGAAACCGAACAAATGCTCGATCTACAGACGCTGAACGATGCGAGCTGATAATCACATCTGTTTCGTGCGGATCTTCCGTGATGTTAAAAATCGAATCACGATGCAGGCCAAAACTCACACATTATTTCTCAAAATTATCTAGCAAGCTCGGTTACTAGGAAGTCAGCTTATCAGATATGACTAGTTTGAAAATCCGAGCGCACCCGGTCCATTTTGCAATGCGAACTCACCTTATCACGATCAATATGTGGAGTGATCGTATTACGGGCACCTATTTATTTCGTAAGTCGTATCTCCATTTATGGACACGGCGCAATCATCAGAAGTCAGCAACCGAACCAATGCTCGATCTACAGACGCTGATCGATGCGAGCTGATAATCACATCTGTTTACGGCGGTCCTTGCACAATGTTAAAAATTGAATCACGATGCAGGCCAAAAATCACACATTATTTCTCAAAATGATCTAGCAAGCTCGGTTACAAGGAAGCCAGCTTATCAGATATGACTAGTTTGAAAATCCGAGCGCACCCGGTCCATTTTGTAATGCGAACTCACCTTATCGCAATCAATATGTGAAGTCATCGTATTACGGGCGCTTATGTAGTTCGTGAGTCGTATGCACATTTACTGGAAACGGCGCAATCATCAGAAGTCAGCAACCGAATCAATGCTCGATCTACACACGCTGAACGATGCGAGCTGATCATCACATCTGTTTTGGGCGGTCCTTGCGTAATGTGAAAAATCGAATCACGATGCAGACCAAAACTCACACATTATTTCTCAAAATTATCTAGCAAGCTCGGTTACTAGGAAGCCAGCTTATCAGATATGACTAGTTTGAAAATCCGAGCGCACCCGGTCCATTTTGTAATGCGAACTCACCTTATCATAATCAATGTGTGGAATGATCGTATTACGGGCGTCTATGTAGTTCGTGAGTCGTATGCACATTTACTGGACACACCGCAATCATCAGAAGTCCGACACCGAACCAATGCTCGATCTACAGACGCTGTACAAACCATCGGTGGCGAGCTGATAACCACATCTGTTTTGTGCGGATCTTGCGTGATGTTAAAAATTGAATCACGATGCAGGCCAAAAATCACACATTATTTCTCAAAATGATCTAGCATTCTCGGTTACTAGGAAGCCAGCTTATCAGATATGACTAGTTTGAAAATCCGAGCGCACCCGGTCCATTTTGCAATGCGAACTCACCTTATCACGATCAATATGTGGAGTGATCATATTACGGGCACCTATGTAGTTCGTGAGTCGTATGCACATTTACTGGACACGGCGCAATGATCAGAAGTCAGAAACCGAACAAATGCTCGATCTACAGACGCTGAACAAACCATCGGTGGCGAGCTGATAATCACATCTGTTTCGGGCGGATCTTGCGTGATGTTAAATATCGAATCACGATGCAGGCCAAAACTCACATATTAGTTCGCAAAATCATCTAGCAAGCTCGGTTACTAGGAAGACTGCTTATCAGATATGAGTAGTTTAAAAATCTGAGCGCACCCGGTGCATTTTGTAATGCGAACTCACCTTATCACGATCAATATGTGAAGTGATCGTATTACGGGCACCTATGTAGTTCGTGAGTCGTATGCACATTTACTGGACACGGCGCAATGATCAGAAGTCAGAAACCGAACAAATGCTCGATCTACAGACGCTGAACAAACCATCGGTGGCGAGCTGATAATCACATCTGTTTCGGGCGGATCATGCGTGATGTTAAAAATCGAATCACGATGCAGGCCAAAACTCACATATTAGTTCGCAAAATTATCTAGCAAGCTCGGTTACTAGGATGCCTGCTTATCAGATATGACTAGTTTAAAAATCCGAGCGCACCCGGTGCATTTTGTAAAGCGAACTCACCTTATCACGATCAATGTGTAGAGTGATCGTATTACGGTTGCCTATGTAGTTCGTGAGTCGTATGCACATTTACTGGACACGGCGCAATCATCAGAAGTCAGAAACCGAACAAATGCTCGATCTACAGACGCTGAACAAACCATCGGTGGCGAGCTGATAATCACATCTGTTTCGGACGGATCTTGCGTGATGTTGAAAATCGAATCACGATGCAGGCCAAAACTCACATATTAGTTCACAAAATTATCTAGCAAGCTCGGTTACCAGGAAGCCTGCTGATCAGATATGACTAGTTTAAAAATCCGAGCGCACCCGGTGCATTTTGTAAAGCGAACTCACCTTATCATAATCAATGTGTAGAGTGATCGTATTACGGTTGCCTATGTGGTTCGTGAGTCGTATGCACATTTACTGGACACGGCGCAATCATCAGAAGTCAGAAACCGAACAAATGCTCGATCTACAGACGCTAAACAAACCATCGGTGGCGAGCTGATAATCACATCTGTTTCGGGCGGATCTTGCGTGATGTTAAAAATCGAATCACGATGCAGGCCAAAACTCACATATTAGTTCGCAAAATTATCTAGCAAGCTCGGTTACTAGGAAGACTGCTTATCAGATATGAGTAGTTTAAAAATCCGAGCGCACCCGGTGCATTTTGTAATGCGAACTCACCTTATCACGATCAATATGTGGAGTGATCGTATTACGGGCACCTATTTAGTTCGTGATTCGTATGCACATTTACTGGACACAGCGCAATCATCAGAAGTCAGAAACCGTACAAATGCTCGATCTACAGACGCTGTACAAACCATCGGTGGCGAGCTGATAACCACATCTGTTTTGTGCGGATCTTGCGTGATGTTAAAAATTGAATCACGATGCAGGCCAAAAATCACACATTATTTCTCAAAATGATCTAGCATTCTCGGTTACTAGGAAGCCAGCTTATCAGATATGACTAGTTTGAAAATCCGAGCGCACCCGGTCCATTTTGCAATGCGAACTCACCTTATCACGATCAATATGTGGAGTGATCGTATTACGGGCACCTATGTAGTTCGTGAGTCGTATGCACATTTACTGGACACGGCGCAATGATCAGAAGTCAGAAACCGAACAAATGCTCGATCTACAGACGCTGAACAAACCATCGGTGGCGAGCTGATAATCACATCTGTTTCGGGCGGATCTTGCGTGATGTTAAATATCGAATCACGATGCAGGCCAAAACTCACATATTAGTTCGCAAAATTATCTAGCAAGCTCGGTTACTAGGAAGACTGCTTATCAGATATGAGTAGTTTAAAAATCTGAGCGCACCCGGTGCATTTTGTAATGCGAACTCACCTTATCACGATCAATATATGAAGTGATCGTATTACGGGCACCTATGTAGTTCGTGAGTCGTATGCACATTTACTGGACACGGCGCAATGATCAGAAGTCAGAAACCGAACAAATGCTCGATCTACAGACGCTGAACAAACCATCGGTGGCGAGCTGATAATCACATCTGTTTCGGGCGGATCATGCGTGATGTTAAAAATCGAATCACGATGCAGGCCAAAATCACATATTAGTTCGCAAAATTATCTAGCAAGCTCGGTTACTAGGATGCCTGCTTATCAGATATGACTAGTTTAAAAATCCGAGCGCACCCGGTGCATTTTGTAAAGCGAACTCACCTTATCACGATCAATGTGTAGAGTGATCGTATTACGGTTGCCTATGTAGTTCGTGAGTCGTATGCACATTTACTGGACACGGCGCAATCATCAGAAGTCAGAAACCGAACAAATGCTCGATCTACAGACGCTGAACAAACCATCGGTGGCGAGCTGATAATCACATCTGTTTCGGACGGATCTTGCGTGATGTTGAAAATCGAATCACGATGCAGGCCAAAACTCACATATTAGTTCGCAAAATTATCTAGCAAGCTCGGTTACTAGGAAGACTGCTTATCAGATATGAGTAGTTTAAAAATCCGAGCGCACCCGGTGCATTTTGTAATGCGAACTCACCTTATCACGATCAATATGTGGAGTGATCGTATTACGGGCACCTATTTAGTTCGTGATTCGTATGCACATTTACTGGACACAGCGCAATCATCAGAAGTCAGAAACCGTACAAATGCTCGATCTACAGACGCTGAACAAACCATCGGTGGCGAGCTAATAATCACATCTGTTTCGGGCGGATCTTGCGTGATGTTAAAAATCGAATCACGATGCAGGCCAAAACTCACATATTAGTTCGCAAAATTATCTAGCAAGCTCGGTTAATAGGAAGACTGCTTATCAGATATGAGTAGTTTAAAAATCCGAGCGCACCCGGTGCATTTTGTAATGCGAACTCACCTTATCACGATCAATATGTGGAGTGATCGTATTACGGGCACGTATGTAGTTCGTGAGTAGTATGCACATTTACTGGACACGCCGCAATCATCAGAAGTCAGACACCGAACCAATGCTCGATCTACAGACGCTGAACGATGCGAGCTGATAATCACATCTGTTTACGGCGGTCCTTCCGTAATGTTCAAAATTGAATCACGATGCAGGCCAAAAATCACACATTATTTCTCAAAATTATCTAGCAAGCTCGGTTACCAGGAAGCCAGCTTATCAGATATGACTAGTTCGAAAATCCGAGCGCACCTGGTCCATTTTGTAATGCGAACAAACCTTATCCATATCAATATGTGGAGTGATCGTATTACGGGCGTCTATGTAGTTCGTGAGTCGTATGCACATTTACTGGACACGCCGCAATCATCAGAAGTCAGACACCGAACCAATGCTCGATCTACAGACGCTGAACAAACCATCGGTGGCGAGCTGATGATCACATCTGTTTCGGGCGGATCTTGCGTGATGTTAAAAATCGAATCACGATGCAGGCCAAAACTCACATATTAGTTCGCAAAATTATCTAGCAGGCTCGGTTACTAGGAAGCCTGCTTATCAGATATGATTAGTTTAAAAATCCGAGCGCACCCCGTGCATTTTGTAATGCGATCTCACCTTATCACGATCAATATGTGGAGTGATCGTATTACGGGCAACTATGTAGTTCGTGAGTCGTATGCACATTCACTGGACACGGCACAATCATCAGAAGTCAGAAACCGAACATATGCTCGATCCACAGACGCTGAACAAACCATCGGTGGCGAGCTGATAATCACATCTGTTTCGGGCGGATCTTGCGTGATGTTAAAAATCGAATCACGATGCAGGCCAAAACTCACATATTAGTTCGCAAAATTATCTAGCAAGCTCGGTTACTAGGAAGCCTGCTTATCAGATATGACTAGTTTAAAAATCCGAGCGCACCCGGTGCATTTTGTAAAGCGAACTCACCTTATCATAATCAATGTGTAGAGTGATCGTATTACGGTTGCCTATGTAGTTCGTGAGTCGTATGCACATTTAATGGACACGGCGCAATCATCAGAAGTCAGAAACCGAACAAATGCTCGATCAACAGACGCTAAACAAACTATCGGTGGCGAGCTGATAATCACATCTGTTTCGGGCGGATCTTGCGTGATGTTAAAAATCGAATCACGATGCAGGCCAAAACTCACATATTAGTTCGCAAAATTATCTAGCAAGCTCGGTTAATAGGAAGACTGCTTATCAGATATGAGTAGTTTAAAAATCCGAGCGCACCCGGTGCATTTTGTAATGCGAACTCACCTTATCACGATCAATATGTGGAGTGATCGTATTACGGGCACCTATGTAGTTCGTGAGTCGTATGCACGTTTACTTGACACGCCGAAATCATCAGAAGTCAGACACCGAACCAATGCTCGATGTACAGACGCTGAACAAACCATCGGTGGCGAGCTGATAATCACATCTGTTTCGTGCGGATCTTGCGTGATGTTAAAAATCGAATCACGATGCAGGCCAAAACTCACATATTAGTTCGCAAAATTATCTAGCAAGCTCGGTTACTAGGAAGCCTGATTATCAGATATAATTAGTTTAAAAATCCGAGCGCACCCGGTGCATTTCGTAATGCGAACTCACCTTATCATAATCAATGTGTGGAGTGATCGTATTACGGGCGTCTTTGTAGTTCGTGAGTCGTATGCACATTTACTGGACACACCGCAATCATCACAAGTCAGACACCGAACCAATGCTCGATCTACAGACGCTGAACAAATAATCGGTGGCGAGCTGATAATCACATCTGTTTCGGGCGGATCTTGCGTGATGTTAAAAATCGAATCACGATGCAGGCCAAAACTCACATATTATTTCGCAAAATTATCTAGCAAGCTCGGTTACTAGGAAGACTGCTTATCAGATATGAGTAGTTTAAAAATCCGAGCGCACCCGGTGCATTTTGTAATGCGAACTCACCTTATCACGATCAATATGTGGAGTGATCGTATTACGGGCACCTATGTAGTTCGTGAGTCGTATGCATATTTACTGGACACGGCGCAATCATCAGAAGTCAGAAACCGAACAAATGCTCGATCTACAGACGCTGAACGATGCGAGCTGATAATCACATCTGTTTCGTGCGGATCTTCCGTGATGTTAAAAATCGAATCACGATGCAGGCTAAAACTCACACATTATTTCTCAAAATTATCTAGCAAGCTCGGTTACTAGGAAGTCAGCTTATCAGATATAACAACTTTTAAAATCCGAGCATACCCGGTCCATTTTGTAATGCGAACTCACCTTATCACAATCAATATGTGTAGTCATCGTATTACGGGCGCCTATTTATTTCGTGAGTCGTATCTCCATTTATGGACACGGCGCAATCATCAGAAGTCAGCAACCGAACCAATGCTCGATCTACAGACGCTGATCGATGCGAGCTGATAATCACATCTGTTTACGGCGGTCCTTCCGTAATGTTCAAAATTGAATCACGATGCAGGCCAAAAATCACACATTATTTCTCAAAATTATCTAGCAAGCTCGGTTACCAGGAAGCCAGCTTATCAGATATGACTAGTTCGAAAATCCGAGCGCACCTGGTCCATTTTGTAATGCGAACAAACCTTATCCATATCAATATGTGGAGTGATCGTATTACGGGCGTCTATGTAGTTCGTGAGTCGTATGCACATTTACTGGACACGCCGCAATCATCAGAAGTCAGACACCGAACCAATGCTCGATCTACAGACGCTGAACAAACCATCGGTGGCGAGCTGATGATCACATCTGTTTCGGGCGGATCTTGCGTGATGTTAAAAATCGAATCACGATGCAGGCCAAAACTCACATATTAGTTCGCAAAATTATCTAGCAGGCTCGGTTACTAGGAAGCCTGCTTATCAGATATGATTAGTTTAAAAATCCGAGCGCACCCCGTGCATTTTGTAATGCGAACTCACCTTATCACGATCAATATGTGGAGTGATCGTATTACGGGCACCTATGTAGTTCGTGAGTCGTATGCACATTTACTGGACACGGCACAATCATCAGAAGTCAGAAACCGAACATATGCTCGATCCACAGACGCTGAACAAACCATCGGTGGCGAGCTGATAATCACATCTGTTTCGGGCGGATCTTGCGTGATGTTAAAAATCGAATCACGATGCAGGCCAAAACTCACATATTAGTTCGCAAAATTATCTAGCAAGCTCGGTTACTAGGAAGCCTGCTTATCAGATATGACTAGTTTAAAAATCCGAGCGCACCCGGTGCATTTTGTAAAGCGAACTCACCTTATCATAATCAATGTGTAGAGTGATCGTATTACGGTTGCCTATGTAGTTCGTGAGTCGTATGCACATTTATTGGACACGGCGCAATCATCAGAAGTCAGAAACCGAACAAATGCTCGATCAACAGACGCTAAACAAACTATCGGTGGCGAGCTGATAATCACATCTGTTTCGGGCGGATCTTGCGTGACGTTAAAAATCGAATCACGATGCAGGCCAAAACTCACATATTAGTTCGCAAAATTATCCAGCAAGCTCGGTTACTAGGAAGACTGCTTATCAGATATGAATAGTTTAAAAATCCGAGCGCACACGGTGCATTTTGTAATGCGAACTCACCTTATCACGATCAATATGTGGAGTGATCGTATTACGGGCACCTATGTAGTTCGTGAGTCGTATGCACGTTTACTTGACACGCCGAAATCATCAGAAGTCAGACACCGAACCAATGCTCGATCTACAGACGCTGAACAAACCATCGGTGGCGAGCTGATAATCACATCTGTTTCGTGCGGATCTTGCGTGATGTTAAAAATCGAATCACGATGCAGGCCAAAACTCACATATTAGTTCGCAAAATTATCTAGCAAGCTCGGTTACTAGGAAGCCTGATTATCAGATATAATTAGTTTAAAAATCCGAGCGCACCCGGTGCATTTTGTAATGCGAACTCACCTTATCATAATCAATGTGTGGAGTGATCGTATTACGGGCGTCTTTGTAGTTCGTGAGTCGTATGCACATTTACTGGACACACCGCAATCATCACAAGTCAGACACCGAACCAATGCTCGATCTACAGACGCTGAACAAATAATCGGTGGCGAGCTGATAATCACATCTGTTTCGGGCGGATCTTGCGTGATGTTAAAAATCGAATCACGATGCAGGCCAAAACTCACATATTAGTTCGCAAAATTATCTAGCAAGCTCGGTTACTAGGAAGACTGCTTATCAGATATGAGTAGTTTAAAAATCCGAGCGCACCCGGTGCATTTTGTAATGCGAACTCACCTTATCACGATCAATATGTGGAGTGATCGTATTACGGGCACCTATGTAGTTCGTGAGTCGTATGCATATTTACTGGACACGGCGCAATCATCAGAAGTCAGAAACCGAACAAATGCTCGATCTACAGACGCTGAACGATGCGAGCTGATAATCACATCTGTTTCGTGCGGATCTTCCGTGATGTTAAAAATCGAATCACGATGCAGGCCAAAACTCACACATTATTTCTCAAAATTATCTAGCAAGCTCGGTTACTAGGAAGTCAGCTTATCAGATATAACAACTTTTAAAATCCGAGCATACCCGGTCCATTTTGTAATGCGAACTCACCTTATCACAATCAATATGTGTAGTCATCGTATTACGGGCGCCTATTTATTTCGTGAGTCGTATCTCAATTTATGGACACGGCGCAATCATCAGAAGTCAGCAACCGAACCAATGCTCGATCTACAGACGCTGATCGATGCGAGCTGATAATCACATCTGTTTACGGCGGTCCTTGCACAATGTTAAAAATTGAATCACGATGCAGGCCAAAAATCACACATTATATCTCAAAATGATCTAGCAAGCTCGGTTACAAGGAAGCCAGCTTATCAGATATGACTAGTTTGAAAATCCGAGCGCACCCGGTCCATTTTGTAATGCGAACTCACCTTATCGCAATCAATATGTGAAGTCATCGTATTACGGGCGCTTATGTAGTTCGTGAGTCGTATGCACATTTACTGGAAACGGCGCAATCATCAGAAGTCAGCAACCGAATCAATGCTCGATCTACACACGCTGAACGATGCGAGCTGATCATCACATCTGTTTAGGGCGGTCCTTGCGTAATGTGAAAAATCGAATCACGATGCAGACCAAAACTCACACATTATTTCTCAAAATTATCTAGCAAGCTCGGTTACTAGGAAGCCAGCTTATCAGATATGACTAGTTTAAAAATCCGAGCGCACCCCGTGCATTTTGTAATGCGAACTCACCTTATCACGATCAATATGTGGAGTGATCGTATTACGGGCACCTATGTAGTTCGTGAGTCGTATGCACATTTACTGGACACGGCACAATCATCAGAAGTCAGAAACCGAACATATGCTCGATCCACAGACGCTGAACAAACCATCGGTGGCGAGCTGATAATCACATCTGTTTCGGGCGGATCTTGCGTGATGTTAAAAATCGAATCACGATGCAGGCCAAAACTCACATATTAGTTCGCAAAATTATCTAGCAAGCTCGGTTACTAGGAAGCCTGCTTATCAGATATGACTAGTTTAAAAATCCGAGCGCACCCGGTGCATTTTGTAAAGCGAACTCACCTTATCATAATCAATGTGTAGAGTGATCGTATTACGGTTGCCTATGTAGTTCGTGAGTCGTATGCACATTTATTGGACACGGCGCAATCATCAGAAGTCAGAAACCGAACAAATGCTCGATCAACAGACGCTAAACAAACTATCGGTGGCGAGCTGATAATCACATCTGTTTCGGGCGGATCTTGCGTGACGTTAAAAATCGAATCACGATGCAGGCCAAAACTCACATATTAGTTCGCAAAATTATCCAGCAAGCTCGGTTACTAGGAAGACTGCTTATCAGATATGAGTAGTTTAAAAATCCGAGCGCACACGGTGCATTTTGTAATGCGAACTCACCTTATCACGATCAATATGTGGAGTGATCGTATTACGGGCACCTATGTAGTTCGTGAGTCGTATGCACGTTTACTTGACACGCCGAAATCATCAGAAGTCAGACACCGAACCAATGCTCGATCTACAGACGCTGAACAAACCATCGGTGGCGAGCTGATAATCACATCTGTTTCGTGCGGATCTTGCGTGATGTTAAAAATCGAATCACGATGCAGGCCAAAACTCACATATTAGTTCGCAAAATTATCTAGCAAGCTCGGTTACTAGGAAGCCTGATTATCAGATATAATTAGTTTAAAAATCCGAGCGCACCCGGTGCATTTTGTAATGCGAACTCACCTTATCATAATCAATGTGTGGAGTGATCGTATTACGGGCGTCTTTGTAGTTCGTGAGTCGTATGCACATTTACTGGACACACCGCAATCATCACAAGTCAGACACCGAACCAATGCTCGATCTACAGACGCTGAACAAATAATCGGTGGCGAGCTGATAATCACATCTGTTTCGGGCGGATCTTGCGTGATGTTAAAAATCGAATCACGATGCAGGCCAAAACTCACATATTAGTTCGCAAAATTATCTAGCAAGCTCGGTTACTAGGAAGACTGCTTATCAGATATGAGTAGTTTAAAAATCCGAGCGCACCCGGTGCATTTTGTAATGCGAACTCACCTTATCACGATCAATATGTGGAGTGATCGTATTACGGGCACCTATGTAGTTCGTGAGTCGTATGCATATTTACTGGACACGGCGCAATCATCAGAAGTCAGAAACCGAACAAATGCTCGATCTACAGACGCTGAACGATGCGAGCTGATAATCACATCTGTTTCGTGCGGATCTTCCGTGATGTTAAAAATCGAATCACGATGCAGGCCAAAACTCACACATTATTTCTCAAAATTATCTAGCAAGCTCGGTTACTAGGAAGTCAGCTTATCAGATATAACAACTTTTAAAATCCGAGCATACCCGGTCCATTTTGTAATGCGAACTCACCTTATCACAATCAATATGTGTAGTCATCGTATTACGGGCGCCTATTTATTTCGTGAGTCGTATCTCAATTTATGGACACGGCGCAATCATCAGAAGTCAGCAACCGAACCAATGCTCGATCTACAGACGCTGATCGATGCGAGCTGATAATCACATCTGTTTACGGCGGTCCTTGCACAATGTTAAAAATTGAATCACGATGCAGGCCAAAAATCACACATTATATCTCAAAATGATCTAGCAAGCTCGGTTACAAGGAAGCCAGCTTATCAGATATGACTAGTTTGAAAATCCGAGCGCACCCGGTCCATTTTGTAATGCGAACTCACCTTATCGCAATCAATATGTGAAGTCATCGTATTACGGGCGCTTATGTAGTTCGTGAGTCGTATGCACATTTACTGGAAACGGCGCAATCATCAGAAGTCAGCAACCGAATCAATGCTCGATCTACACACGCTGAACGATGCGAGCTGATCATCACATCTGTTTAGGGCGGTCCTTGCGTAATGTGAAAAATCGAATCACGATGCAGACCAAAACTCACACATTATTTCTCAAAATTATCTAGCAAGCTCGGTTACTAGGAAGCCAGCTTATCAGATATGACTAGTTTGAAAATCCGAGCGCACCCGGTCCATTTTGTAATGCGAACTCACCTTATCATAATCAATGTGTGGAATGATCGTATTACGGGCGTCTATGTAGTTCGTGAGTCGTATGCACATTTACTGGACACACCGCAATCATCAGAAGTCCGACACCGAACCAATGCTCGATCTACAGACGCTGTACAAACCATCGGTGGCGAGCTGATAACCACATCTGTTTTGTGCGGATCTTGCGTGATGTTAAAAATTGAATCACGATGCAGGCCAAAAATCACACATTATTTCTCAAAATGATCTAGCATTCTCGGTTACTAGGAAGCCAGCTTATCAGATATGACTAGTTTGAAAATCCGAGCGCACCCGGTCCATTTTGCAATGCGAACTCACCTTATCACGATCAATATGTGGAGTGATCGTATTACGGGCACCTATGTAGTTCGTGAGTCGTATGCACATTTACTGGACACGGCGCAATGATCAGAAGTCAGAAACCGAACAAATGCTCGATCTACAGACGCTGAACAAACCATCGGTGGCGAGCTGATAATCACATCTGTTTCGGGCGGATCTTGCGTGATGTTAAATATCGAATCACGATGCAGGCCAAAACTCACATATTAGTTCGCAAAATTATCTAGCAAGCTCGGTTACTAGGAAGACTGCTTATCAGATATGAGTAGTTTAAAAATCCGAGCGCACCCGGTGCATTTTGTAATGCGAACTCACCTTATCACGATCAATATGTGGAGTGATCGTATTACGGGCACCTATGTAGTTCGTGTGTCGTATGCACGTTTACTTGACACGCCGAAATCATCAGAAGTCAGACACCGAACCAATGCTCGATCTACAGACGCTGAACAAACCATCGGTGGCGAGCTGATAATCACATCTGTTTCGTGCGGATCTTGCGTGATGTTAAAAATCGAATCACGATGCAGGCCAAAACTCACATATTAGTTCGCAAAATTATCTAGCAAGCTCGGTTGCTAGGAAGGCTGCTTATCAGATATGAGTAGTTTAAAAATCCGAGCGCACCCGGTGCATTTTGTAATGCGAACTGACCTTATCACGATCAATATGTGGAGTGATCGTATTACGGGCACCTATGTAGTTCGTGAGTCGTATGCATATTTACTGGACACGGCGCAATCATCAGAAGTCAGAAACCGAACAAATGCTCGATCTACAGACGCTGAACGATGCGAGCTGATAATCACATCTGTTTCGTGCGGATCTTCCGTGATGTTAAAAATCGAATCACGATGCAGGCCAAAACTCACACATTATTTCTCAAAATTATCTAGCAAGCTCGGTTACTAGGAAGTCAGCTTATCAGATATAACAACTTTTAAAATCCGAGCATACCCGGTCCATTTTGTAATGCGAACTCACCTTATCACAATCAATATGTGTAGTCATCGTATTACGGGCGCCTATTCATTTCGTGAGTCGTATCTCCATTTATGGACACGGCGCAATCATCAGAAGTCAGCAACCGAACCAATGCTCGATCTACAGACGCTGATCGATGCGAGCTGATAATCACATCTGTTTACGGCGGTCCTTGCAAAATGTTAAAAATTGAATCACGATGCAGGCCAAAAATCACACATTATTTCTCAAAATGATCTAGCAAGCTCGGTTACAAGGAAGCCAGCTTATCAGATATGACTAGTTTGAAAATCCGAGCGCACCCGGTCCATTTTGTAATGCGAACTCACCTTATCGCAATCAATATGTGAAGTCATCGTATTACGGGCGCTTATGTAGTTCGTGAGTCGTATGCACATTTACTGGAAACGGCGCAATCATCAGAAGTCAGCAACCGAATCAATGCTCGATCTACACACGCTGAACGATGCGAGCTGATCATCACATCTGTTTAGGGCGGTCCTTGCGTAATGTGAAAAATCGAATCACGATGCAGACCAAAACTCACACATTATTTCTCAAAATTATCTAGCAAGCTCGGTTACTAGGAAGCCAGCTTATCAGATATGACTAGTTTGAAAATCCGAGCGCACCCGGTCCATTTTGTAATGCGAACTCACCTTATCATAATCAATGTGTGGAATGATCGTATTACGGGCGTCTATGTAGTTCGTGAGTCGTATGCACATTTACTGGACACACCGCAATCATCAGAAGTCCGACACCGAACCAATGCTCGATCTACAGACGCTGTACAAACCATCGGTGGCGAGCTGATAACCACATCTGTTTTGTGCGGATCTTGCGTGATGTTAAAAATTGAATCACGATGCAGGCCAAAAATCACACATTATTTCTCAAAATGATCTAGCATTCTCGGTTACTAGGAAGCCAGCTTATCAGATATGACTAGTTTGAAAATCCGAGCGCACCCGGTCCATTTTGCAATGCGAACTCACCTTATCACGATCAATATGTGGAGTGATCGTATTACGGGCACCTATGTAGTTCGTGAGTCGTATGCACATTTACTGGACACGGCGCAATGATCAGAAGTCAGAAACCGAACAAATGCTCGATCTACAGACGCTGAACAAACCATCGGTGGCGAGCTGATAATCACATCTGTTTCGGGCGGATCTTGCGTGATGTTAAATATCGAATCACGATGCAGGCCAAAACTCACATATTAGTTCGCAAAATTATCTAGCAAGCTCGGTTACTAGGAAGACTGCTTATCAGATATGAGTAGTTTAAAAATCCGAGCGCACCCGGTGCATTTTGTAATGCGAACTCACCTTATCACGATCAATATGTGGAGTGATCGTATTACGGGCACCTATGTAGTTCGTGAGTCGTATGCACGTTTACTTGACACGCCGAAATCATCAGAAGTCAGACACCGAACCAATGCTCGATCTACAGACGCTGAACAAACCATCGGTGGCGAGCTGATAATCACATCTGTTTCGTGCGGATCTTGCGTGATGTTAAAAATCGAATCACGATGCAGGCCAAAACTCACATATTAGTTCGCAAAATTATCTAGCAAGCTCGGTTACTAGGAAGCCTGATTATCAGATATAATTAGTTTAAAAATCCGAGCGCACCCGGTGCATTTTGTAATGCGAACTCACCTTATCATAATCAATGTGTGGAGTGATCGTATTACGGGCGTCTTTGTAGTTCGTGAGTCGTATGCACATTTACTGGACACACCGCAATCATCACAAGTCAGACACCGAACCAATGCTCGATCTACAGACGCTGAACAAATAATCGGTGGCGAGCTGATAATCACATCTGTTTCGGGCGGATCTTGCGTGATGTTAAAAATCGAATCACGATGCAGGCCAAAACTCACATATTAGTTCGCAAAATTATCTAGCAAGCTCGGTTGCTAGGAAGGCTGCTTATCAGATATGAGTAGTTTAAAAATCCGAGCGCACCCGGTGCATTTTGTAATGCGAACTGACCTTATCACGATCAATATGTGGAGTGATCGTATTACGGGCACCTATGTAGTTCGTGAGTCGTATGCATATTTACTGGACACGGCGCAATCATCAGAAGTCAGAAACCGAACAAATGCTCGATCTACAGACGCTGAACGATGCGAGCTGATAATCACATCTGTTTCGTGCGGATCTTCCGTGATGTTAAAAATCGAATC
Source organism: Botryllus schlosseri (assembly GCF_051294905.1). Classification (NCBI taxonomy): domain Eukaryota; kingdom Metazoa; phylum Chordata; class Ascidiacea; order Stolidobranchia; family Styelidae; genus Botryllus; species Botryllus schlosseri. Next base: position 20,174,277 of record NC_137247.1, on the reverse strand, counting down.
ACGATGCAGGCCAAAACTCACACATTATTTCTCAAAATTATCTAGCAAGCTCGGTTACTAGGAAGTCAGCTTATCAGATATAACAACTTTTAAAATCCGAGCATACCCGGTCCATTTTGTAATGCGAACTCACCTTATCACAATCAATATGTGTAGTCATCGTATTACGGGCGCCTATTTATTTCGTGAGTCGTATCTCCATTTATGGACACGGCGCAATCATCAGAAGTCAGCAACCGAACCAATGCTCGATCTACAGACGCTGATCGATGCGAGCTGATAATCACATCTGTTTACGGCGGTCCTTGCACAATGTTAAAAATTGAATCACGATGCAGGCCAAAAATCACACATTATTTCTCAAAATGATCTAGCAAGCTCGGTTACAAGGAAGCCAGCTTATCAGATATGACTAGTTTGAAAATCCGAGCGCACCCGGTCCATTTTGTAATGCGAACTCACCTTATCATAATCAATGTGTGGAATGATCGTATTACGGGCGTCTATGTAGTTCGTGAGTCGTATGCACATTTACTGGACACACCGCAATCATCAGAAGTCCGACACCGAACCAATGCTCGATCTACAGACGCTGTACAAACCATCGGTGGCGAGCTGATAACCACATCTGTTTTGTGCGGATCTTGCGTGATGTTAAAAATTGAATCACGATGCAGGCCAAAAATCACACATTATTTCTCAAAATGATCTAGCATTCTCGGTTACTAGGAAGACTGCTTATCAGATATGACTAGTTTGAAAATCCGAGCGCACCCGGTCCATTTTGCAATGCGAACTCACCTTATCACGATCAATATGTGGAGTGATCGTATTACGGGCACCTATGTAGTTCGTGAGTCGTATGCACATTTACTGGACACGGCGCAATCATCAGAAGTCCGACACCGAACCAATGCTCGATCTACAGACGCTGAACAAACCATCGGTGGCGAGCTGATAATCACACCTGTTTCGGGCGGATCTTGCGTGATGTTAAATATCGAATCACGATGCAGGCCAAAACTCACATATTAGTTCGCAAAATTATCTAGCAAGCTCGGTTACTAGGAAGACTGCTTATCAGATATGAGTAGTTTAAAAATCTGAGCGCACCCGGCGCATTTTGTAATGCGAACTCACCTTATCACGATCAATATGTGAAGTGATCGTATTACGGGCACCTATGTAGTTCGTGAGTCGTATGCACATTTACTGGACACGGCGCAATGATCAGAAGTCAGAAACCGAACAAATGCTCGATCTACAGACGCTGAACAAACCATCGGTGGCGAGCTGATAATCACATCTGTTTCGGGCGGATCATGCGTGATGTTAAAAATCGAATCACGATGCAGGCCAAAACTCACATATTAGTTCGCAAAATTATCTAGCAAGCTCGGTTACTAGGATGCCTGCTTATCAGATATGACTAGTTTAAAAATCCGAGCGCACCCGGTGCATTTTGTAAAGCGAACTCACCTTATCACGATCAATGTGTAGAGTGATCGTATTACGGTTGCCTATGTAGTTCGTGAGTCGTATGCACATTTACTGGACACGGCGCAATCATCAGAAGTCAGAAACCGAACAAATGCTCGATCTACAGACGCTGAACAAACCATCGGTGGCGAGCTGATAATCACATCTGTTTCGGACGGATCTTGCGTGATGTTGAAAATCGAATCACGATGCAGGCCAAAACTCACATATTAGTTCACAAAATTATCTAGCAAGCTCGGTTACCAGGAAGCCTGCTGATCAGATATGACTAGTTTAAAAATCCGAGCGCACCCGGTGCATTTTGTAAAGCGAACTCACCTTATCATAATCAATGTGTAGAGTGATCGTATTACGGTTGCCTATGTGGTTCGTGAGTCGTATGCACATTTACTGGACACGGCGCAATCATCAGAAGTCAGAAACCGAACAAATGCTCGATCTACAGACGCTAAACAAACCATCGGTGGCGAGCTGATAATCACATCTGTTTCGGGCGGATCTTGCGTGATGTTAAAAATCGAATCACGATGCAGGCCAAAACTCACATATTAGTTCGCAAAATTATCTAGCAAGCTCGGTTACTAGGAAGACTGCTTATCAGATATGAGTAGTTTAAAAATCCGAGCGCACCCGGTGCATTTTGTAATGCGAACTCACCTTATCACGATCAATATGTGGAGTGATCGTATTACGGGCACCTATTTAGTTCGTGATTCGTATGCACATTTACTGGACACAGCGCAATCATCAGAAGTCAGAAACCGTACAAATGCTCGATCTACAGACGCTGTACAAACCATCGGTGGCGAGCTGATAACCACATCTGTTTTGTGCGGATCTTGCGTGATGTTAAAAATTGAATCACGATGCAGGCCAAAAATCACACATTATTTCTCAAAATGATCTAGCATTCTCGGTTACTAGGAAGCCAGCTTATCAGATATGACTAGTTTGAAAATCCGAGCGCACCCGGTCCATTTTGCAATGCGAACTCACCTTATCACGATCAATATGTGGAGTGATCGTATTACGGGCACCTATGTAGTTCGTGAGTCGTATGCACATTTACTGGACACGGCGCAATGATCAGAAGTCAGAAACCGAACAAATGCTCGATCTACAGACGCTGAACAAACCATCGGTGGCGAGCTGATAATCACATCTGTTTCGGGCGGATCTTGCGTGATGTTAAATATCGAATCACGATGCAGGCCAAAACTCACATATTAGTTCGCAAAATTATCTAGCAAGCTCGGTTACTAGGAAGACTGCTTATCAGATATGAGTAGTTTAAAAATCTGAGCGCACCCGGTGCATTTTGTAATGCGAACTCACCTTATCACGATCAATATATGAAGTGATCGTATTACGGGCACCTATGTAGTTCGTGAGTCGTATGCACATTTACTGGACACGGCGCAATGATCAGAAGTCAGAAACCGAACAAATGCTCGATCTACAGACGCTGAACAAACCATCGGTGGCGAGCTGATAATCACATCTGTTTCGGGCGGATCATGCGTGATGTTAAAAATCGAATCACGATGCAGGCCAAAAGTCACATATTAGTTCGCAAAATTATCTAGCAAGCTCGGTTACTAGGAAGACTGCTTATCAGATATGAGTAGTTTAAAAATCTGAGCGCACCCGGTGCATTTTGTAATGCGAACTCACCTTATCACGATCAATGTGTAGAGTGATCGTATTACGGGCACCTATTTAGTTCGTGATTCGTATGCACATTTACTGGACACAGCGCAATCATCAGAAGTCAGAAACCGTACAAATGCTCGATCTACAGACGCTGAACAAACCATCGGTGGCGAGCTAATAATCACATCTGTTTCGGGCGGATCTTGCGTGATGTTAAAAATCGAATCACGATGCAGGCCAAAACTCACATATTAGTTCGCAAAATTATCTAGCAAGCTCGGTTAATAGGAAGACTGCTTATCAGATATGAGTAGTTTAAAAATCCGAGCGCACCCGGTGCATTTTGTAATGCGAACTCACCTTATCACGATCAATATGTGGAGTGATCGTATTACGGGCACCTATGTAGTTCGTGAGTAGTATGCACATTTACTGGACACGCCGCAATCATCAGAAGTCAGACACCGAACCAATGCTCGATCTACAGACGCTGAACGATGCGAGCTGATAATCACATCTGTTTACGGCATTCCTTCCGTAATGTTCAAAATTGAATCACGATGCAGGCCAAAAATCACACATTATTTCTCAAAATTATCTAGCAAGCTCGGTTACCAGGAAGCCAGCTTATCAGATATGACTAGTTCGAAAATCCGAGCGCACCTGGTCCACTTTGTAATGCGAACAAACCTTATCCATATCAATATGTGGAGTGATCGTATTACGGGCGTCTATGTAGTTCGTGAGTCGTATGCACATTTACCGGACACGCCGCAATCATCAGAAGTCAGACACCGAACCAATGCTCGATCTACAGACGCTGAACAAACCATCGGTGGCGAGCTGATGATCACATCTGTTTCGGGCGGATCTTGCGTGATGTTAAAAATCGAATCACGATGCAGGCCAAAACTCACATATTAGTTCGCAAAATTATCTAGCAAGCTCGGTTACTAGGAAGACTGCTTATCAGAGATATGAGTAGTTTAAAAATCCGAGCGCACCCGGTGCATTTTGTAATGCGAACTCACCTTATCACGATCAATATGTGGAGTGATCGTATTACGGGCACCTATTTAGTTCGTGATTCGTATGCACATTTACTGGACACAGCGCAATCATCAGAAGTCAGAAACCGTACAAATGCTCGATCTACAGACGCTGTACAAACCATCGGTGGCGAGCTGATAACCACATCTGTTTTGTGCGGATCTTGCGTGATGTTAAAAATTGAATCACGATGCAGGCCAAAAATCACACATTATTTCTCAAAATGATCTAGCATTCTCGGTTACTAGGAAGCCAGCTTATCAGATATGACTAGTTTGAAAATCCGATCGCACCCGGTCCATTTTGCAATGCGAACTCACCTTATCACGATCAATATGTGGAGTGATCGTATTACGGGCACCTATGTAGTTCGTGAGTCGTATGCACATTTACTGGACACGGCGCAATGATCAGAAGTCAGAAACCGAACAAATGCTCGATCTACAGACGCTGAACAAACCATCGGTGGCGAGCTGATAATCACATCTGTTTCGGGCGGATCATGCGTGATGTTAAAAATCGAATCACGATGCAGGCCAAAACTCACATATTAGTTCGCAAAATTATCTAGCAAGCTCGGTTACTAGGATGCCTGCTTATCAGATATGACTAGTTTAAAAATCCGAGCGCACCCGGTGCATTTTGTAAAGCGAACTCACCTTATCACGATCAATGTGTAGAGTGATCGTATTACGGTTGCCTATGTAGTTCGTGAGTCGTATGCACATTTACTGGACACGGCGCAATCATCAGAAGTCAGAAACCGAACAAATGCTCGATCTACAGACGCTGAACAAACCATCGGTGGCGAGCTGATAATCACATCTGTTTCGGACGGATCTTGCGTGATGTTGAAAATCGAATCACGATGCAGGCCAAAACTCACATATTAGTTCGCAAAATTATCTAGCAAGCTCGGTTACCAGGAAGCCTGCTGATCAGATATGACTAGTTTAAAAATCCGAGCGCACCCGGTGCATTTTGTAAAGCGAACTCACCTTATCATAATCAATGTGTAGAGTGATCGTATTACGGTTGCCTATGTGGTTCGTGAGTCGTATGCACATTTACTGGAGACGGCGCAATCATCAGAAGTCAGAAACCGAACAAATGCTCGATCTACAGACGCTAAACAAACCATCGGTGGCGAGCTGATAATCACATCTGTTTCGGGCGGATCTTGCGTGATGTTAAAAATCTGGTGCCCAAAAGTAGTCAAAGATGGTTTTCGAGATTATCGCTGCGGTTTGAGAGGTTGGCAGACTTGTCCTGGCAAAGAACGTTATGATCGATGTTATGTTTGTATTGATAATGTTTCTTTTGCCGAGCCAGGTGAGGTTTCGATGTCTGTTACCGGATAGGTTTTTCTTTATTTTCTCAGCTGTCTTATTCCATGAGGTTCCCTGGTTTTCTTTCCCGAAGTGTTGCCCTAGAACTTTGATGCTCTCTTTAATATTGTCTCTGAGTTCCTGTGCTCTTCTGCAGTCTGTTATTCTACCGATGCATAGTATTTTCGTTTTTTCTTTGTTGAGTTTTTGACCAGTAGCTTTTTCGAGTCGGGTAAATTCGTTTAAGGATTCTTCTATTGATTTTAGGTCTGTTGTGATGATTGTTACATCATCCGCGTATTGCTGAATTTTCATGATGTGAGGTCCAATTTTGCATCCTTGTATGTTACTGTTTTCCAGTATACTAAGCATCAGGGGTTCTGCTGTGATTGTATATAGACACATGGATAACGGGCATCCTTGTCGTAATCCTCTTTCGAGTGGGATTTCCTCGGTTAGATGACCGTTGACTTCAATACGGCTTTTTGCATTTTTGTATAGTATTTTGATGAGGTTTCTCACCCGTATACCGAAGTTGAATTTTTCTAGGATCTTAAGCATGTATACGTGTGGTACCCGATCAAAGGCTTTCTCCTGATCGAAGTTTGCGATAATAATCGGGTTTTCTTTCATCTTATGGTAATCATAAGCTGATTTGATATTTCTTAGGATGTCAGACATCTGTCTGCCTGGTACCGCACATTTCTGTTGTTGGGATATGAGCTGATCTAATTGTAGCTTTAGTCTGTTTGCCACTATTCTCATAAGGAGTTTATAATCCACGTTGGTCAGGGAGATTGGTCTCCAATTTTTCATTTCAGCGGGATCTCCTTTCTTGAATATTAGGCTTACTACCGAGTTACTCCAAGACTCTGCAATGCTGCTGAATAGGAGGGCATTATTGAATAGTTGCACGAGATCATCTTTCAAAAGATGGTAGAAGGAGGTGTAGAATTCAGCTGAGAGGCCATCGGGGCCAGGGGTATGGTTGTTCTTTTGGTCCCGAAGGGCGTTTTTTATTTCCTCCTCTGAGATAGCTAGATCTTGTTGCTGTCTGTCTTCATCGTGCAGAGTTCTTGTTATCTTTTCTATTAACTTATGTTGTAGGGTTCCATCGAGATTATTTTGGTTGCACCATAGATCTTTATAGAAGCGGTGTATGTTTCCAATTATTTCTTCCTTTTTTTCGATTATTGCACCAGAAGAGGTTTTCAGTCTAGTGATTGTTTTCTTGAGTTTTTTTGTTTTCAGCTTTTCGAAGAAGAGATGCGTTGGCTTTTCTCCTTCCTCCATTTCTTCTTTATAGAGAAGTTTCATGTGAAGGTTTGTCTTTTCTTTTTCAATGTTTTTCAGTGTTTTTATTATGTTCCTCCTTTCTTGGGGCGTTGTATCTTCTTTCTCTAGTCTCCTGTTTAGGTTGGTTTGATGTTCTTGTTTTTTCTTTCGTTCAGTTATTCCGTAGGAGATAGAGGCTTTCTTCACTTTCTTTTTAAAGTCGTCCCACCACAGAGCGTGGGTGGGATATTCGTATTTTCTTATGGTGAACTGGTTGTGTATATTTTTGAGTTCAGCTTGGAAGTTTTTGTTTCCGTAGTGGGAGGTGTTATTCTTCCAGGAGCCCATTCCCCATTTGGGTTGGAGTATGGGTTTTATATCAAGCTTTTCATAGTAGATGTGATCCGAGATCGCATTTATATTGTATGTCACCGAGTTGGTTTGTAGTGCTATGTCATTGCTGACGTATATCCTGTCGATCCTTCGGGAGTTAAGTCGAGCGTTGCTCGTAAAGATTTTCTTTGAAGGGTTTCTCCATCTGAAGATATCTACTAGGTTGTGCTGGTCTACGTATGCTTTCCAAGTTTGGCCAGCTTCTTCTAGTTTGAAGATGTTCTTCTGTATTTCCCTGTCTCGACTATCTGTTATCATATTGAAGTCTCCGCTAATGATTGTAGGGCCTTTGAGTTCTCTGAGATGTGGTACAAGCTCCACGAAGAAGGTATTTTGCGCTTTGCGTCCGGTTGGAGGGGCATAGATGTTCACTATATTTAGTGGTTCTTCGCTGTCTCCCGTTTTTATTTTAACTAGTTGGGCGCGATCTTGGATGAGGATAACGTGTTCTATGCTTCGCTTCATCACTACTTCTTGTTTGAGTAAGATAGCTGTCCCTTTATAGTATCTTCCTTTTTGGTTGTCGTTATTTATATCTGTACAGGAGAGAAAGTTTTTGTAGTGCGTGTACCCGTTTTTGATTGTCCATGACGCTAATTTTTGTTCCTCAAGTCTGTGGATTTCTTGTATACAATAGATGTCTGCGTTAGTTTGGGTAACAAAGTAGGTGAGGTCCTTCCAGTGTTTGTTTGCTCCGTTCACATTAATTGTGATAATCTTGCAGTCGAAGAGCTCTGTGTTCTGGTTCGTCATCAAGGGGGGGTAGGGGGGGACTTGGTCATCCATTGTGAAAGTAGAGGAGAGTAAGATATAACTTCCTTCAATTTTTTGATATATAGTTTATTTATTTATTTTTCTCTCATTCACTTTCTCAGTATTTTTTTTTGGTTTTTGGTTTTGTCGACTGTTTCCTCCTCTGAGCTGGTGTGAAATGGTCTTTTGGAACCTGGGCTATTTTGCTTTCTTTTTTCTGAGGCTATGGGGCTACATGACATCTGGCTAAGAATCTTGATGTGGATGTGCTGTCGTTCTTCTGCTGGTGCATTAGAAATGCCCTTGGTTCTGTTTCTGGGGGGTATTTGGGGGGGTTCCAGGGAGTCGGGGGAGGGGGTGGGTTCTTTTTCAGCTAGTAGTGTAGATGTTTTCATCTCTTCGGGGTTTTCTACATCGTCTGATAGGGAGGGTCTTTTTTCGGTTGATATTTCGAAAAGGTCTGTGTTTGCATCACTCTCATCGGAGGAGGACGGGGAGGAGCTTTCGGATATTGTTGGTAATATCGGGGATCTCTCGTTTTCTTCGTCATTATTAGATTCTTCTTTTTCGTTTTCTTCATTAGTTGTTTCGTTATGTTCGTTGTTTTCTTCTGTGTTATCCTCTTCTATGTTTTGAGGATCTTGGTGTTCGTTGGGTTCGTTTGGGTTGTTCTCTTCATTACTTTCAATTGTCATGTTGTGTTTTATCTCTTGAGGGGTGGGAAACTCGTCTATGAGTTTTGGGCAGTTAGCTCTACGGTGCCCTGGTTGTTTGCATTCGAGGCATGCTGTTACTCCTAGGCAATTACGGGCTGTGTGGCCTTTCTGAAGACAGTGGTAACATTCAGGTTCGTATTCCCCAGGCGGGTAGAAAACTTTGCATGATATTCTTCGGATGTTAAAGAAGAGCGGAAGTTTGCCTTGTTGGTAGTTTTGGATCAGAACACGTCTGTATCCGTTGTGTACTTTTGTCCCGCGGTGCATTATACGGATAATTTTGATCACTTTACCGCATTCTGTTTTTTCCACTAGATCAGCAATTTCTCTGTCTGTGGCCTCCGTTGGGATGGCCCGTATATTGATTGTTTGGTATGGTTCTTGTGGGGGGTTGATCTCGATGAGTCCATGTTGAGTCCGTATTCCATTTTTTGTCATGTTTAGGAATTCTTTTATAACGTTTTGGGTGCTTTCCATTTCATGAATGGTTATGTTGTACGTACGCGCTCCTATTTGATAAATCGATTCTATATAGTCCGTCATATTCTTTATAGGAGGGAAGTCCATTATTGCCGAGTAGGTTTCAGAGACAGTCATTCCTTCAGGAATGGTTACATCCAATGATCTTGGGCGATGCTTATAGGCTGCCATACTACTGTGCGGGTGTTAAGTCCGCAGAGAAGTAGTGTATGTTGTCCTGCGGAGTGTTGGTCAGCAGGCAATACGCGCGTAAAGAGGAGGTCTTGTCCTCTTTATTTATTGTAAATATATATATATATATATATATATATATATAGGAAATCGTAGCAAGTAGAGTCTCTAGACAATAGTCTTACTATTTTTTTGTCATTGAGTCCTCTTCTCGGGTCTTGGTTTGTCTTTGTGCCCCGTTCAAGCGTTCGTCTGACTTCCCCTGACGGCCCCTCTACTAAGGCGGTCAGAGGAGAGCCTTTCCGCTTTGTCCTTTCCTTTTCTTTCAGCTGCTGCCGTTCCGTATATCCCGAATTTGAATCCAAGGTATAATCCAAGGGTGGGCAACGCCCGAGCTCTGGCTGATCTGAGTCTATCTGTTTCACGCGCTTTCTGCTAATCTGCTATTTTTCGGAGACGAACTTAACACGACGAGCTGCTTACACGTAAGTATACGGTATTGTAATGCGAACTCACCTTATCACAATCAATATGTGTAGTCATCGTATTACGGGCGCCTATTTATTTCGTGAGTCGTATCTCCATTTATGGACACGGCGCAATCATCAGAAGTCAGCAACCGAACCAATGCTCGATCTACAGACGCTGATCGATGCGAGCTGATAATCACATCTGTTTACGGCGGTCCTTGCACAATGTTAAAAATTGAATCACGATGCAGGCCAAAAATCACACATTATTTCTCAAAATGATCTAGCAAGCTCGGTTACAAGGAAGCCAGCTTATCAGATATGACTAGTTTGAAAATCCGAGCGCACCCGGTCCATTTTGTAATGCGAACTCACCTTATCGCAATCAATATGTGAAGTCATCGTATTACGGGCGCTTATGTAGTTCGTGAGTCGTATGCACATTTACTGGAAACGGCGCAATCATCAGAAGTCAGCAACCGAATCAATGCTCGATCTACACACGCTGAACGATGCGAGCTGATCATCACATCTGTTTAGGGCGGTCCTTGCGTAATGTGAAATATCGAATCACGATGCAGACCAAAACTCACACATTATTTCTCAAAATTATCTAGCAAGCTCGGTTACTAGGAAGCCAGCTTATCAGATATGACTAGTTTGAAAATCCGAGCGCACCCGGTGCATTTTGTAATGCGAACTCACCTTATCACTATCAATATGTGGAGTGATCGTATTACGGGCACCTATTTAGTTCGTGATTCGTATGCACATTTACTGGACACAGCGCAATCATCAGAAGTCAGAAACCGTACAAATGCTCGATCTACAGACGCTGAACAAACCATCGGTGGCGAGCTAATAATCACATCTGTTTCGGGCGGATCTTGCGTGATGTTAAAAATCGAATCACGATGCAGGCCAAAACTCACATATTAGTTCGCAAAATTATCTAGCAAGCTCGGTTAATAGGAAGACTGCTTATCAGATATGAGTAGTTTAAAAATCCGAGCGCACCCGGTGCATTTTGTAATGCGAACTCACCTTATCACGATCAATATGTGGAGTGATCGTATTACGGGCACCTATGTAGTTCGTGAGTAGTATGCACATTTACTGGACACGCCGCAATCATCAGAAGTCAGACACCGAACCAATGCTCGATCTACAGACGCTGAACGATGCGAGCTGATAATCACATCTGTTTACGGCGGTCCTTCCGTAATGTTCAAAATTGAATCACGATGCAGGCCAAAAATCACACATTATTTCTCAAAATTATCTAGCAAGCTCGGTTACCAGGAAGCCAGCTTATCAGATATGACTAGTTCGAAAATCCGAGCGCACCTGGTCCATTTTGTAATGCGAACAAACCTTATCCATATCAATATGTGGAGTGATCGTATTACGGGCGTCTATGTAGTTCGTGAGTCGTATGCACATTTACTGGACACGCCGCAATCATCAGAAGTCAGACACCGAACCAATGCTCGATCTACAGACGCTGAACAAACCATCGGTGGCGAGCTGATGATCACATCTGTTTCGGGCGGATCTTGCGTGATGTTAAAAATCGAATCACGATGCAGGCCAAAACTCACATATTAGTTCGCAAAATTATCTAGCAGGCTCGGTTACTAGGAAGCCTGCTTATCAGATATGATTAGTTTAAAAATCCGAGCGCACCCCGTGCATTTTGTAATGCGAACTCACCTTATCACGATCAATATGTGGAGTGATCGTATTACGGGCACCTATGTAGTTCGTGAGTCGTATGCACATTTACTGGACACGGCACAATCATCAGAAGTCAGAAACCGAACATATGCTCGATCCACAGACGCTGAACAAACCATCGGTGGCGAGCTGATAATCACATCTGTTTCGGGCGGATCTTGCGTGATGTTAAAAATCGAATCACGATGCAGGCCAAAACTCACATATTAGTTCGCAAAATTATCTAGCAAGCTCGGTTACTAGGAAGACTGCTTATCAGATATGAGTAGTTTAAAAATCCGAGCGCACCCGGTGCATTTTGTAATGCGAACTCACCTTATCACGATCAATATGTGGAGTGATCGTATTACGGGCACCTATGTAGTTCGTGAGTCGTATGCATATTTACTGGACACGGCGCAATCATCAGAAGTCAGAAACCGAACAAATGCTCGATCTACAGACGCTGAACGATGCGAGCTGATAATCACATCTGTTTCGTGCGGATCTTCCGTGATGTTAAAAATCGAATCACGATGCAGGCCAACACTCACACATTATTTCTCAAAATTATCTAGCAAGCTCGGTTACTAGGAAGTCAGCTTATCAGATATAACAACTTTTAAAATCCGAGCATACCCGGTCCATTTTGTAATGCGAACTCACCTTATCACAATCAATATGTGTAGTCATCGTATTACGGGCGCCTATTTATTTCGTGAGTCGTATCTCCATTTATGGACACGGCGCAATCATCAGAAGTCAGCAACCGAACCAATGCTCGATCTACAGACGCTGATCGATGCGAGCTGATAATCACATCTGTTTACGGCGGTCCTTGCACAATGTTAAAAATTGAATCACGATGCAGGCCAAAACTCACACATTATTTCTCAAAATTATCTAGCAAGCTCGGTTACTAGGAAGTCAGCTTATCAGATATAACAACTTTTAAAATCCGAGCATACCAGGTCCATTTTGTAATGCGAACTCACCTTATCACAATCAATATGTGTAGTCATCGTATTACGGGCGCTTATGTAGTTCGTGAGTCGTATGCACATTTACTGGAAATGGCGCAATCATCAGAAGTCAGCAACCGAATCAATGCTCGATCTACACACGCTGAACGATGCGAGCTGATCATCACATCTGTTTCATGCGGATCTTCCGTGATGTTAAAAATCGAATTACGATGCAGACCAAAACTCACACATTATTTCTCAAAATTATCTAGCAAGCTCGGTTACTAGGAAGTCAGCTTATCAGATATAACAACTTTTAAAATCCGAGCATACCCGGTCCATTTTGTAATGCGAACTCACCTTATCACAATCAATATGTGTAGTCATCGTATTACGGGCGCTTATGTAGTTCGTGAGTCGTATGCATATTTACTGGACACGGCGCAATCATCAGAAGTCAGAAACCGAACAAATGCTCGATCTACAGACGCTGAACGATGCGAGCTGATAATCACATCTGTTTCGTGCGGATCTTCCGTGATGTTAAAAATCGAATTACGATGCAGACCAAAACTCACACATTATTTCTCAAAATTATCTAGCAAGCTCGGTTACTAGGAAGCCAGCTTATCAGATATGACTAGTTTGAAAATCCGAGCGCACCCGGTCCATTTTGTAATGCGAACTCACCTTATCATAATCAATGTGTGGAATGACCGTATTACGGGCGTCTATGTAGTTCGTGAGTCGTATGCACTGCACATTTACTGGACACACCGCAATCATCAGAAGTCCGACACCGAACAAATGCTCGATCTACAGACGCTAAACAAACCATCGGTGGCGAGCTGATCATCACATCTGTTTAGGGCGGTCCTTGCGTAATGTGAAAAATCGAATTACGATGCAGGCCAAAACTCACACATTATTTCTCAAAATTATCTAGCAAGCTCGGTTACTAGGACGTCAGCTTATCAGATATAACAACTTTTAAAATCCGAGCGCACCCGGTCCATTTTGTAATGCGAACTCACCTTATCATAATCAATGTGTAGAGTGATCGTATTACGGTTGCCTATGTATCTCGTGAGTCGTATGCACATTTACTGGACACGGCGCAATCATCAGAAGTCAGAAACCGAACAAATGCTCGATCTACAGACGCTAAACAAACTATCGGTGGCGAGCTGATAATCACATCTGTTTCGGGCGGATCTTGCGTGATGTTAAAAATCGAATCACGATGCAGGCCAAAACTCACATATTAGTTCGCAAAATTATCTAGCAAGCTCGGTTACTAGGAAGACTGCTTATCAGATATGAGTAGTTTAAAAATCCGAGCGCACCCGGTGCATTTTGTAATGCGAACTCACCTTATCACGATCAATATGTGGAGTGATCGTATTACGGGCACCTATTTAGTTCGTGATTCGTATGCACATTTACTGGACACAGCGCAATCATCAGAAGTCAGAAACCGTACAAATGCTCGATCTACAGACGCTGTACAAACCATCGGTGGCGAGCTGATAACCACATCTGTTTTGTGCGGATCTTGCGTGATGTTAAAAATTGAATCACGATGCAGGCCAAAAATCACACATTATTTCTCAAAATGATCTAGAATTCTCGGTTACTAGGAAGCCAGCTTATCAGATATGACTAGTTTGAAAATCCGAGCGCACCCGGTCCATTTTGCAATGCGAACTCACCTTATCACGATCAATATGTGGAGTGATCGTATTACGGGCACCTATGTAGTTCGTGAGTCGTATGCACATTTACTGGACACGGCGCAATGATCAGAAGTCAGAAACCAAACAAATGCTCGATCTACAGACGCTGAACAAACCATCGGTGGCGAGCTGATAATCACATCTGTTTCGGGCGGATCATGCGTGATGTTAAAAATCGAATCACGATGCAGGCCAAAACTCACATATTAGTTCGCAAAATTATCTAGCAAGCTCGGTTACTAGGATGCCTGCTTATCAGATATGACTAGTTTAAAAATCCGAGCGCACCCGGTGCATTTTGTAAAGCGAACTCACCTTATCACGATCAATGTGTAGAGTGATCGTATTACGGTTGCCTATGTAGTTCGTGAGTCGTATGCACATTTACTGGACACGGCGCAATCATCAGAAGTCAGAAACCGAACAAATGCTCGATCTACAGACGCTGAACAAACCATCGGTGGCGAGCTGATAATCACATCTGTTTCGGGCGGATCTTGCGTGATGTTAAAAATCGAATCACGATGCAGGCCAAAACTCACATATTAGTTCGCAAAATTATCTAGCAAGCTCGGTTACTAGGAAGACTGCTTATCAGATATGAGTAGTTTAAAAATCCGAGCGCACCCGGTGCATTTTGTAATGCGAACTCACCTTATCACGATCAATATGTGGAGTGATCGTATTACGGGCACCTATTTAGTTCGTGATTCGTATGCACATTTACTGGACACAGCGCAATCATCAGAAGTCAGAAACCGTACAAATGCTCGATCTACAGACGCTGTACAAACCATCGGTGGCGAGCTGATAACCACATCTGTTTTGTGCGGATCTTGCGTGATGTTAAAAATTGAATCACGATGCAGGCCAAAAATCACACATTATTTCTCAAAATGATCTAGAATTCTCGGTTACTAGGAAGCCAGCTTATCAGATATGACTAGTTTGAAAATCCGAGCGCACCCGGTCCATTTTGCAATGCGAACTCACCTTATCACGATCAATATGTGGAGTGATCGTATTACGGGCACCTATGTAGTTCGTGAGTCGTATGCACATTTACTGGACACGGCGCAATGATCAGAAGTCAGAAACCGAACAAATGCTCGATCTACAGACGCTGAACAAACCATCGGTGGCGAGCTGATAATCACATCTGTTTCGGGCGGATCATGCGTGATGTTAAAAATCGAATCACGATGCAGGCCAAAACTCACATATTAGTTCGCAAAATTATCTAGCAAGCTCGGTTACTAGGAAGACTGCTTATCAGATATGAGTAGTTTAAAAATCTGAGCGCACCCGGTGCATTTTGTAATGCGAACTCACCTTATCACGATCAATATATGAAGTGATCGTATTACGGGCACCTATGTAGTTCGTGAGTCGTATGCACATTTACTGGACACGGCGCAATGATCAGAAGTCAGAAACCGAACAAATGCTCGATCTACAGACGCTGAACAAACCATCGGTGGCGAGCTGATAATCACATCTGTTTCGGGCGGATCATGCGTGATGTTAAAAATCGAATCACGATGCAGGCCAAAACTCACATATTAGTTCGCAAAATTATCTAGCAAGCTCGGTTACTAGGATGCCTGCTTATCAGATATGACTAGTTTAAAAATCCGAGCGCACCCGGTGCATTTTGTAAAGCGAACTCACCTTATCACGATCAATGTGTAGAGTGATCGTATTACGGGCGTTTATGTAGTTCGTGAGTCGTATGCACATTTACTGGACACGCCGCAATCATCAGAAGTCAGACACCGAACCAATGCTCGATCTACAGACGCTGAACAAACCATCGGTGGCGAGCTGATGATCACATCTGTTTCGGGCGGATCTTGCGTGATGTTAAAAATCGAATCACGATGCAGGCCAAAACTCACATATTAGTTCGCAAAATTATCTAGCAGGCTCGGTTACTAGGAAGCCTGCTTATCAGATATGATTAGTTTAAAAATCCGAGCGCACCCCGTGCATTTTGTAATGCGAACTCACCTTATCACGATCAATATGTGGAGTGATCGTATTACGGGCACCTATGTAGTTCGTGAGTCGTATGCACATTTACTGGACACGGCACAATCATCAGAAGTCAGAAACCGAACATATGCTCGATCCACAGACGCTGAACAAACCATCGGTGGCGAGCTGATAATCACATCTGTTTCGGGCGGATCTTGCGTGATGTTAAATATCGAATCACGATGCAGGCCAAAACTCACATATTAGTTCGCAAAATTATCTAGCAAGCTCGGTTACTAGGAAGCCTGCTTATCAGATATGACTAGTTTAAAAATCCGAGCGCACCCGGTGCATTTTGTAAAGCGAACTCACCTTATCATAATCAATGTGTAGAGTGATTGTATTACGGTTGCCTATGTAGTTCGTGAGTCGTATGCACATTTAATGGACACGGCGCAATCATCAGAAGTCAGAAACCGAACAAATGCTCGATC
Organism: Botryllus schlosseri; assembly: GCF_051294905.1. Taxonomy (NCBI): domain Eukaryota; kingdom Metazoa; phylum Chordata; class Ascidiacea; order Stolidobranchia; family Styelidae; genus Botryllus; species Botryllus schlosseri. Next base: position 20,157,600 of record NC_137247.1, on the reverse strand, counting down.
AACAGACGCTAAACAAACTATCGGTGGCGAGCTGATAATCACATCTGTTTCGTGCGGATCTTGCGTGATGTTGAAAATCGAATCACGATGCAGGCCAAAACTCACATATTAGTTCGCAAAATTATCTAGCAAGCTCGGTTACTAGGAAGCCTGCTTATCAGATATGACTAGTTTAAAAATCCGTGCGCACCCGGTGCATTTTGTAAAGCGAACTCACCTTATCATAATCAATGTGTAGAGTGATCGTATTACGGTTGCCTATGTAGTTCGTGAGTCGTATGCACATTTACTGGACACGGCGCAATCATCAGAAGTCAGAAACCGAACAAATGCTCGATCTACAGACGCTGAACGATGCGAGCTGATAATCACATCTGTTTACGGCGGTTCTTCCGTAATGTTAAAAATTGAATCACGATGCAGGCCAAAAATCACACATTATTTCTCAAAATTATCTAGCAAGCTCGCTTACCAGAAAGCCAACTTATCAGATATGACTAGTTTGAAAATCCGCGCGCACCCGGTCCATTTTGTAATGCGAACTCACCTTATCACAATCAATATGTGGAGTGATCGTATTACGGGCGTCTATGTAGTTCGTGAGTCGTATGCACATTTACTGGACACGCCGCAATCATCAGAAGTCAGAAAGCGAGCCAATGCTCGATCTACAGACGCTGAACAAACCATCGGTGGCGAGCTGATAACCACATCTGTTTTGGGCGGATCTTGCGTGATGTTAAATATCGAATCACGATGCAGGCCAAAACTCACATATTAGTTCGCAAAATTATCTAGCAAGCTCGGTTACTAGGATGACTGCTTATCAGATATGAGTAGTTTAAAAATCCGAGCGCACCCGGTGCATTTTGTAATGCGAACTCACCTTATCACGATCAATATGTGGAGTGATCGTATTACGGGCACCTATGTAGTTCGTGAGTCGTATGCACATTTAATGGACACGGCGCAATCATCAGCAGTCAGACACCTAACCAATGCTCGATCTACAGACGCTGAACAAACCATCGGTGGCGAGCTGATAACCACATCTGTTTTGTGCGGATCTTGCGTGATGTTAAAAATTGAATCACGATGCAGGCCAAAAATCACACATTATTTCACAGAATGATCTGGCATGCTCGGTTACTAGGAAGCCAGCTTATCAGATATGACTAGTTTGAAAATCCGAGCGCACCCGGTCCATTTTGCAATGCGAACTCACCTTATCACGATCAATATGTGGAGTGATCGTATTACGGGCACCTATGTAGTTCGTGAGTCGTATGCACATTTACTGGACACGCCGCAATCATCAGAAGTAAGAAACCGAACAAATGCTCGATCTACAGACGCTGAACAAACCATCGGTGGCGAGCTGATAATCACATCTGTTTCGGGCGGATCTTGCATGATGTTAAAAATCGAATCACGATGCAGGCCAAAACTCACATATTAGTTCGCAAAATTATCTAGCAAGCTCGGTTACTAGGAACCCTGCTTATCAGATATGACTAGTTTAAAAATCCGAGCGCACCCGGTGCATTTTGTAAAGCGAACTCACCTTATCATAATCAATGTGTAGAGTGATTGTATTACGGTTGCCTATGTAGTTCGTGAGTCGTATGCACATTTAATGGACACGGCGCAATCATCAGAAGTCAGAAACCGAACAAATGCTCGATCAACAGACGCTAAACAAACTATCGGTGGCGAGCTGATAATCACATCTGTTTCGGGCGGATCTTGCGTGATGTTAAAAATCGAATCACGATGCAGGCCAAAACTCACATATTAGTTCGCAAAATTATCTAGCAAGCTCGGTTACTAGGAAGACTGCTTATCAGATATGAGTAGTTTAAAAATCCGAGCGCACCCGGTGCATTTTGTAATGCGAACTCACCTTATCACGATCAATATGTGGAGTGATCGTATTACGGGCACCTATGTAGTTCGTGATTCGTATGCACATTTACTGGACACGGCGCAATCATCAGAAGTCAGAAACCGAACAAATGCTCGATCTACAGACGCTGAACAAACCATCGGTGGCGAGCTGATAATCACATCTGTTTCGGGCGGATCTTGCATGACGTTAAAAATCGAATCACGATGCAGGCCAAAACTCACATATTAGTTCGCAAAATTATCTAACAAGCTCGGTTACTAGGAAGCCTGCTTATCAGATATGATTAGTTTAAAAATTCGAGCGCACCCGGTGCATTTTGTAATGCGAACTCACCTTATCATAATCAATGTGTTGAATGATCGTATTACGGGCGTCTATGTAGTTCGTGAGTCGTATGCACATTTACTGGACACGCCGCAATCATCAGAAGTCAGACACCGAACCAATGCTCGATCTACAGACGCTGAACAAATGATCGGTGGCGAGCTGATAATCACATCTGTTTCGGGCGGATCTTGCATGATGTTAAAAATCGAATCACGATGCAAGCCAAAACTCACATATTAGTTCGCAAAATTATCTAGCAAGCTCGGTTAATAGGAAGACTGCTTATCAGATATGAGTAGTTTAAAAATCCGAGCGCACACGGTGCATTTTGTAATGCGAACTCATCTTATCACGATCAATATGTGGAGTGATCGTATTACGGGCACCTATGTAGTTCGTGATTCGTATGCACATTTACTGGACACGGCGCAATCATCAGAAGTCAGAAACCGAACAAATGCTCGATCTACAGACGCTGAACAAACCATCGGTGGCGAGCTGATAATCACATCTGCTTCGGGCGGATCTTGCATGATGTTAAAAATCGAATCACGATGCAGGCCAAAACTCACATATTAGTTCGCAAAATTATCTAGCAAGCTCGGTTACTAGGAAGCCTGCTTATCAGATATGATTAGTTTAAAAATCCGAGCGCACCCGGTGCATTTTGTAATGCGAACTCACCTTATCATAATCAATGTGTGGAATGATCGTATTACGGGCGTCTATGTAGTTCGTGAGTCGTATGCACATTTACTGGACACGCCGCAATCATCAGAAGTCCGACACCGAACCAATGCTCGATCTACAGACGCTGAACAAACCATCGGTGGCGAGCTGATAACCACATCTGTTTTGGGCGGGTCTTGCGTGATGTTAAATATCGAATCACGATGCAGGCCAAAACTCACATATTAGTTCGCAAAATTATCTAGCAAGCTCGGTTACTAGGAAGCCTGCTTATCAGATATGACTAGTTTAGAAATCCGAGCGCACCCGGTGCATTTTGTAATGCGAACTCACCTTATCACGATCAATATGTGGAGTGATCGTATTACGGGCACCTATGTAGTTCGTGAGTCGTATGCACATTTACTGGACACGGCGCAATGATCAGAAGTCAGAAACCGAACAAATGCTCGATCTACAGACGCTGAACAAACCATCGGTGGCGAGCTGATAATCACATCTGTTTCGTGCGGATCTTGCGTGATGTTGAAAATCGAATCACGATGCAGGCCAAAACTCCCATATTAGTTCGCAAAATTATCTAGCAAGCTCGGTTACTAGGAAGCCTGCTTATCAGATATGACTAGTTTAAAAATCCGTGCGCACCCGGTGCATTTTGTAAAGCGAACTCACCTTATCATAATCAATGTGTAGAGTGATCGTATTACGGTTGCCTATGTAGTTCGTGAGTCGTATGCACATTTACTGGACACGGCGCAATCATCAGAAGTCAGAAACCGAACAAATGCCCGATCTACAGACGCTGAACGATGCGAGCTGATAATCACATCTGTTTACGGCGGTTCTTCCGTAATGTTAAAAATTGAATCACGATGCAGGCCAAAAATCACACATTATTTCTCAAAATTATCTAGCAAGCTCGGTTACCAGAAAGCCAGCTTATCAGATATGACTAGTTTGAAAATCCGCGCGCACCCGGTCCATTTTGTAATGCGAACTCACCTTATCACAATCAATATGTGGAGTGATCGTATTACGGGCGTCTATGTAGTTCGTGAGTCGTATGCACATTTACTGGACACGCCGCAATCATCAGAAGTCAGAAAGCGAACCAATGCTCGATCTACAGACGCTGAACAAACCATCGGTGGCGAGCTGATAACCACATCTGTTTTGGGCGGATCTTGCGTGATGTTAAATATCGAATCACGATGCAGGCCAAAACTCACATATTAGTTCGCAAAATTATCTAGCAAGCTCGGTTACTAGGATGACTGCTTATCAGATATGAGTAGTTTAAAAATCCGAGCGCACCCGGTGCATTTTGTAATGCGAACTCACCTTATCACGATCAATATGTGGAGTGATCGTATTACGGGCACCTATGTAGTTCGTGAGTCGTATGCACATTTAATGGACACGGCGCAATCATCAGCAGTCAAACACCTAACCAATGCTCGATCTACAGACGCTGAACAAACCATCGGTGGCGAGCTGATAACCACATCTGTTTTGTGCGGATCTTGCGTTATGTTAAAAATTGAATCACGATGCAGGCCAAAAATCACACATTATTTCACAAAATGATCTGGCATGCTCGGTTACTAGGAAGCCAGCTTATCAGATATGACTAGTTTGAAAATCCGAGCGCACCCGGTCCATTTTGCAATGCGAACTAACCTTATCACGATCAATATGTGGAGTGATCGTATTACGGGCACCTATGTAGTTCGTGAGTCGTATGCACATTTACTGGACACGGCGCAATCATCAGAAGTCAGAAACCGAACAAATGCTCGATCTACAGACGCTGAACAAACCATCGGTGGCGAGCTGATAATCACATCTGTTTCGGGCGGATCTTGCATGATGTTAAAAATCGAATCACGATGCAGGCCAAAACTCACATATTAGTTCGCAAAATTATCTAGCAAGCTCGGTTACTAGGATGACTGCTTATCAGATATGAGTAGTTTGAAAATCCGAGCGCACCCGGTGCATTTTGTAATGCGAACTCACCTTATCACGATCAATATGTGGAGTGATCGTATTACGGGCACCTATGTAGTTCGTGAGTCGTATGCACATTTAATGGACACGGCGCAATCATCAGCAGTCAGACACCTAACCAATGCTCGATCTACAGACGCTGAACAAACCATCGGTGGCGAGCTGATAACCACATCTGTTTTGTGCGGATCTTGCGTGATGTTAAAAATTGAATCACGATGCAGGCCAAAAATCACACATTATTTCACAAAATGATCTGGCATGCTCGGTTACTAGGAAGCCAGCTTATCAGATATGACTAGTTTGAAAATCCGAGCGCACCCGGTCCATTTTGCAATGCGAACTCACCTTATCACGATCAATATGTGGAGTGATCGTATTACGGGCACCTATGTAGTTCGTGAGTCGTATGCACATTTACTGGACACGCCGCAATCATCAGAAGTCAGAAAGCGAACCAATGCTCGATCTACAGACGCTGAACAAACCATCGGTGGCGAGCTGATAACCACATCTGTTTTGGGCGGATCTTGCGTGATGTTAAATATCGAATCACGATGCAGGCCAAAACTCACATATTAGTTCGCAAAATTATCTAGCAAGCTCGGTTACTAGGAAGCCTGCTTATCAGATATGACTAGTTTAGAAATCCGAGCGCACCCGGTGTATTTTGTAATGCGAACTCACCTTATCACGATCAATATGTGGAGTGATAATATTACGGGCACCTATGTAGTTCGTGAGTCGTATGCACATTTACTGGACACGGCGCAATGATCAGAAGTCAGAAACCGAACAAATGCTCGATCTACAGACGCTGAACAAACCATCGGTGGCGAGCTGATAATCACATCTGTTTCGAGCGGATCTCGCGTGATGTTGAAAATCGAATCACGATGCAGGCCAAAACTCACATATTAGTTCGCAAAATTATCTAGCAAGCTCGGTTACTAGGAAGCCTGCTTATCAGATATGACTAGTTTAAAAATCCGAGCGCACCCGGTGCATTTTGTAAAGCGAACTCACCTTATCATAATCAATGTGTAGAGTGATCGTATTACGGTTGCCTATGTGGTTCGTGAGTCGTATGCACATTTACTGGACACGGCGCAATCATCAGAAGTCAGAAACCGAACAAATGCTCGATCTACAGACGCTAAACAAACCATCGGTGGCGAGCTGATAATCACATCTGTTTCGGGCGGATCTTGCGTGATGTTAAAAATCGAATCACGATGCAGGCCAAAACTCACATATTAGTTCGCAAAATTATCTAGCAAGCTCGGTTACTAGGAAGACTGCTTATCAGATATGAGTAGTTTAAAAATCCGAGCGCACCCGGTGCATTTTGTAATGCGAACTCACCTTATCACGATCAATATGTGGAGTGATCGTATTACGGGCACCCATGTAGTTCGTGATTCGTATGCACATTTACTGGACACGGCGCAATCATCAGAAGTCAGAAACCGTACAAATGCTCGATCTACAGACGCTGAACAAACCATCGGTGGCGAGCTGATAATCACATCTGTTTCGGGCGGATCTTGCGTGATGTTAAAAATCGAATCACGATGCAGGCCAAAACTCACATATTAGTTCGCAAAATTATCTAGCAAGCTCGGTTACTAGGAAGACTGCTTATCAGATATGATTAGTTTAAAAATTCGAGCGCACCCGGTGCACTTTGTAATGCGAACTCACCTTATCATAATCAATGTGTGGAATGATCGTATTACGGGCGTCTATGTAGTTCGTGAGTCGTATGCACATTTACTGGACACGCCGCAATTATCAGAAGTCAGACACCGAACCAATGCTCGATCTACAGACGCTGAACGACGCGAGCTGATAATCACATCTGTTTAGGGCGGTCCTTGCGTAATGTGAAAAATCGAATCACGATGCAGGCCAAAACTCACACATTATTTCTCAAAATTATCTAGCGAGCTCGGTTACTAGGAAGCCAGCTTATCAGATATGACTAGTGTAAAAATCCGAGCGCACCCGGTGCATTTTGTATTGCGATTTCACCTTATCATAATCAATGTGTGAAATGATCGTATTACGGGCGCCTATGTAGTTCGTGAGTCGTATGCACATTTACTGGACACGGCGCAATCATCAGAAGCCAGCAACCGAACCAATGCTCGATCTACAGACGCTGAACAAACCATCGGTGGCGAGCTGATAATCACATCTGTTTCGGGCGGATCTTGCGTGATGTTAAAAATCGAATCACGATGCAGGCCAAAAGTCACATATTAGTTCGCAAAATTATCTAGCAAGCTCGGTTACTAGGAAGACTGCTTATCAGATATGAGTAGTTTAAAAATCCGAACGCACCCGGTGCATTTTGTAATGCGAACTCACCTTATCACGATCAATATGTGGAGTAATCGTATTACGGGCACCTATGTAGTTCGTGAGTCGTATGCACATTTACTGGACACGGCGCAATCATCAGAAGTCAGAAACCGAACAAATGCTCGATCTACAGACGCTGAACAAACCATCGATGGCGAGCTGATAATCACATTTGATTCGGGCGGATCTTGCGTGATGTTAAAAATCGAATCACGATGCAGGCTAAAACTCCAGTGGCGGCTTGTGACAATATCGGGTTGTGGGGCAAGGGCTGCAAGCTACTTTTTATTAAGATGACGTCACAAAGGCGTTTTCCAACGTAAACAAGTAACTTAATGATGGTACGGAAACATGAATTTGCCGGCAACAGTGATTTTAACGTATGTGCCACGAGAGGTCCGCCGGTGAGCTGTGACTTGAAGAGTGGTAACTGCGTAAACGGCGTACGGAACAAAGATTCAACACGGTTCATGTTCGCAGTAGACCTGGAAATGACTATAACTCGAGAGATAACGTAAGCCTAACTGGAAAGGTCAACGAGTTCGGACAGATACGCAATTGTTATCTCATAGATTGGGCCTGTCATATTGAATCCAAAACATCATTCTGAAGAACTAAGAATAGAAGCCTCGGAAATTCGGTCTCGGTACAGCATAGGAGATTTTGGCCTTGAAACTGGAGACCGTAACACGACAAATACGGCTTTATTACTGTCTATAGGTCTGCTGCGAAATCGCCTTTGGAAAATATATTACCGAGTAAATACGTGGATGAAAGCTTTAAACTTAGTACACTGTTACATGACATCATCGAGCAGTGGTCTCATGGCCCTTTTCGGTATGGTACACTGTCAAAATTAATGCGAACAGACCAACACCGAATTTTGCGTAAAATTGACTGAGGAATAGGCTGATCAAGTGATCGGCTGTTAGCCGCCATCGAAAACTAAATAGCTATCGCGCTTGACAGCAGGGGGTAGTGAGCAAATGGCTTGAAGGCCACAATTTCACGGTGAAATTGACATTGGAGAATATAATATCAAAGTAAATATTTGAATGCAAACTGATAATGATATCATCATCTCAGTTAACGTTACCGCAGATACACTGGCTTTTGCGTGAAATCCGCAATGCGTTGTATGCTAAAGTGTCAGATCGGAGCACATCTCTACCATACTCGACCTTGATAACGAAATTACTGCCCTAATCACTGAGTGTCAACCTTGAGACTTGGCACAGCGTTCGATACTAAAACCAAGACATACCGTGCAAAAGCTTATGACGGATCTAGGTAAGGAGCATCGTTAAAATCAATATATACCAATACCGGCTTTGCGTAGGCCTATATTCTGTTAGCGATAAATGACGAGTCAGCTGTCACTCGAATTAGGAAACGAAATTACCACTAACACAGTTCAGTGACAAACTTGAAACTTGGTACAGCGTTCGATACTAACATTAAGACTTACCGTGCCAAATTTCATAACCGATCTCAGTATTGAACATCGTCAAAATCAATGGATACCAATACCGGCTTTTGAGTAAAATCTGTTTGCGATACGTGACGGATCAGCACACACTCAACTTTGGAAACGGAATTACTACCCTAAACTTTAAGTAGAAACCCTGAAACTTGATGCAGTGTTAAATACCACCATCACGACATGACATACCAAATTTCAAGAGTTTTCATGGTGTGAAACACCATCAAAATCGACCTATACCAGCAAAGGTCGACTAAACGCATATTACGGTAATCGAGTTCAGATATAGATACGATTGTTGCATCACACCTTAGGGGCGACCAGGCATATTTGCCCCGGTTGCTCGGCCATTTTACGAATGGGAGAGAGTAAATCACTGTTTCTTTATTGTGCGCGGCTTTGAGAGAATAGACAGTGAAAGCTTGTTATGAGCGCTACCGGGGCATGCCCCGGCTAGGCATTCGCAAAGCGAAAACACGGAAGAGAATTCGATTTTCGCAGAGACTTCGCTATATATGGGCATTTACAAGCGAAAGGACAAGAAGAATACGATTTTCGCTGTGATTTCGGTATATATAGATTGGTGTGCGTCTATAAATGGTAAAGAAGTGTTATTGAACAGAATATTAGGTGGGGGCAATGCCCCAGTTGCCCTATAGGACGAGCCGCCACTGCAAAACTCACATATTAGTTCGCAAAATTATCTAGCAAGCTCGGTTACTAGGAAGCCTGCTTATCAGATATGATTAGTTTAAAAATCCGAGCGCACCCGGTGCATTTTGTAATGCGAACTCACCTTATCATAATCAATGTGTGGAGTGATCGTATTACGGGCGTCTATGTAGTTCGTGAGTCGTATGCACATTTACTGGACACGCCGCAATCATCAGAAGTCAGACACCGAACCAATGCTCGATCTACAGACGCTGAACAAACCATCGGTGGCGAGCTGATAACCACATCTGTTTCGGGCGGATATTGCGTGATGTTAAAAATCGAATCACGATGCAGGCCAAAACTCACATATTAGTTCGCAAAATTATCTAGCAAGCTCGGTTACTAGGAAGACTGCTTATCAGATATGAGTAGTTTAAAAATCCGAGCGCACCCGGTGCATTTTGTAATGCGAACTCACCTTATCACGATCAATATGTGGAGTGATCGTATTACGGGCACCTATTTAGTTCGTGATTCGTATGCACATTTACTGGACACAGCGCAATCATCAGAAGTCAGAAACCGTACAAATGCTCGATCTACAGACGCTGTACAAACCATCGGTGGCGAGCTGATAACCACATCTGTTTTGTGCGGATCTTGCGTGATGTTAAAAATTGAATCACGATGCAGGCCAAAAATCACACATTATTTCTCAAAATGATCTAGCATTCTCGGTTACTAGGAAGCCAGCTTATCAGATATGACTAGTTTGAAAATCCGAGCGCACCCGGTCCATTTTGCAATGCGAACTCACCTTATCACGATCAATATGTGGAGTGATCGTATTACGGGCACCTATGTAGTTCGTGAGTCGTATGCACATTTACTGGACACAGCGCAATCATCAGAAGTCAGAAACCGTACAAATGCTCGATCTACAGACGCTGAACAAACCATCGGTGGCGAGCTAATAATCACATCTGTTTCGGGCGGATCTTGCGTGATGTTAAAAATCGAATCACGATGCAGGCCAAAACTCACATATTAGTTCGCAAAATTATCTAGCAAGCTCGGTTAATAGGAAGACTGCTTATCAGATATGAGTAGTTTAAAAATCCGAGCGCGCCCGGTGCATTTTGTAATGCGAACTTCCTTATCACGATCAATATGTGGAGTGATCGTATTACGGGCACCTATGTAGTTCGTGAGTAGTATGCACATTTACTGGACACGCCGCAATCATCAGAAGTCAGACACCGAACCAATGCTCGATCTACAGACGCTGAACGATGCGAGCTGATAATCACATCTGTTTACGGCGGTCCTTCCGTAATGTTCAAAATTGAATAACGATGCAGGCCAAAAATCACACATTATTTCTCAAAATTATCTAGCAAGCTCGGTTACCAGGAAGCCAGCTTATCAGATATGACTAGTTCGAAAATCCGAGCGCACCTGGTCCATTTTGTAATGCGAACAAACCTTATCCATATCAATATGTTGAGTGATCGTATTACGGGCGTCTATGTAGTTCGTGAGTCGTATGCACATTTACTGGACACGCCGCAATCATCAGAAGTCAGACACCGAACCAATGCTCGATCTACAGACGCTGAACAAACCATCGGTGGCGAGCTGATGATCACATCTGTTTCGGGCGGATCTTGCGTGATGATAAAAATCGAATCACGATGCAGGCCAAAACTCACATATTAGTTCGCAAAATTATCTAGCAGGCTCGGTTACTAGGAAGCCTGCTTATCAGATATGATTAGTTTAAAAATCCGAGCGCACCCCGTGCATTTTGTAATGCGAACTCACCTTATCACGATCAATATGTGGAGTGATCGTATTACGGGCACCTATGTAGTTCGTGAGTCGTATGCACATTTACTGGACACGGCACAATCATCAGAAGTCAGAAACCGAACATATGCTCGATCCACAGACGCTGAACAAACCATCGGTGGCGAGCTGATAATCACATCTGTTTCGGGCGGATCTTGCGTGATGTTAAATATCGAATCACGATGCAGGCCAAAACTCACATATTAGTTCGCAAAATTATCTAGCAAGCTCGGTTACTAGGAAGCCTGCTTATCAGATATGACTAGTTTAAAAATCCGAGCGCACCCGGTGCATTTTGTAAAGCGAACTCACCTTATCATAATCAATGTGTAGAGTGATTGTATTACGGTTGCCTATGTAGTTCGTGAGTCGTATGCACATTTAATGGACACGGCGCAATCATCAGAAGTCAGAAACCGAACAAATGCTCGATCAACAGACGCTAAACAAACTATCGGTGGCGAGCTGATAATCACATCTGTTTCGGGCGGATCTTGCGTGATGTTAAAAATCGAATCACGATGCAGGCCAAAAGTCACATATTAGTTCGCAAAATTATCTAGCAAGCTCGGTTACTAGGAAGACTGCTTATCAGATATGAGTAGTTTAAAAATCCGAGCGCACCCGGTGCATTTTGTAATGCGAACTCACCTTATCACGATCAATATGTGGAGTGATCGTATTACGGGCACCTATGTAGTTCGTGATTCGTATGCACATTTACTGGACACGGCGCAATCATCAGAAGTCAGAAACCGAACAAATGCTCGATCTACAGACGCTGAACAAACCATCGGTGGCGAGCTGATAATCACATCTGTTTCGGGCGGATCTTGCATGACGTTAAAAATCGAATCACGATGCAGGCCAAAACTCACATATTAGTTCGCAAAATTATCTAACAAGCTCGGTTACTAGGAAGCCTGCTTATCAGATATGATTAGTTTAAAAATTCGAGCGCACCCGGTGCATTTTGTAATGCGAACTCACCTTATCATAATCAATGTGTTGAATGATCGTATTACGGGCGTCTATGTAGTTCGTGAGTCGTATGCACATTTACTGGACACGCCGCAATCATCAGAAGTCAGACACCGAACCAATGCTCGATCTACAGACGCTGAACAAATAATCGGTGGCGAGCTGATAATCACATCTGTTTCGGGCGGATCTTGCATGATGTTAAAAATCGAATCACGATGCAAGCCAAAACTCACATACTAGTTCGCAAAATTATCTAGCAAGCTCGGTTAATAGGAAGACTGCTTATCAGATATGAGTAGTTTAAAAATCCGAGCGCACACGGTGCATTTTGTAATGCGAACTCACCTTATCACGATCAATATGTGGAGTGATCGTATTACGGGCACCTATGTAGTTCGTGATTCGTATGCACATTTACTGGACACGGCGCAATCATCAGAAGTCAGATACCGAACAAATGCTCGATCTACAGACGCTGAACGATGCGAGCTGATAATCACATCTGTTTACGGCGGTCCTTCCGTAATGTTCAAAATTGAATAACGATGCAGGCCAAAAATCACACATTATTTCTCAAAATTATCTAGCAAGCTCGGTTACCAGGAAGCCAGCTTATCAGATATGACTAGTTCGAAAATCCGAGCGCACCTGGTCCATTTTGTAATGCGAACAAACCTTATCCATATCAATATGTTGAGTGATCGTATTACGGGCGTCTATGTAGTTCGTGAGTCGTATGCACATTTACTGGACACGCCGCAATCATCAGAAGTCAGACACCGAACCAATGCTCGATCTACAGACGCTGAACAAACCATCGGTGGCGAGCTGATGATCACATCTGTTTCGGGCGGATCTTGCGTGATGTTAAAAATCGAATCACGATGCAGGCCAAAACTCACATATTAGTTCGCAAAATTATCTAGCAGGCTCGGTTACTAGGAAGCCTGCTTATCAGATATGATTAGTTTAAAAATCCGAGCGCACCCCGTGCATTTTGTAATGCGAACTCACCTTATCACGATCAATATGTGGAGTGATCGTATTACGGGCACCTATGTAGTTCGTGAGTCGTCTGCACATTTACTGGACACGGCACAATCATCAGAAGTCAGAAACCGAACATATGCTCGATCCACAGACGCTGAACAAACCATCGGTGGCGAGCTGATAATCACATCTGTTTCGGGCGGATCTTGCGTGATGTTAAATATCGAATCACGATGCAGGCCAAAACTCACATATTAGTTCGCAAAATTATCTAGCAAGCTCGGTTACTAGGAAGCCTGCTTATCAGATATGACTAGTTTAAAAATCCGAGCGCACCCGGTGCATTTTGTAAAGCGAACTCACCTTATCATAATCAATGTGTAGAGTGATTGTATTACGGTTGCCTATGTAGTTCGTGAGTCGTATGCACATTTAATGGACACGGCGCAATCATCAGAAGTCAGAAACCGAACAAATGCTCGATCAACAGACGCTAAACAAACTATCGGTGGCGAGCTGATAATCACATCTGTTTCGGGCGGATCTTGCGTGATGTTAAAAATCGAATCACGATGCAGGCCAAAACTCACATATTAGTTCGCAAAATTATCTAGCAAGCTCGGTTACTAGGAAGACTGCTTATCAGATATGAGTAGTTTAAAAATCCGAGCGCACCCGGTGCATTTTGTAATGCGAACTCACCTTATCACGATCAATATGTGGAGTGATCGTATTACGGGCACCTATGTAGTTCGTGATTCGTATGCACATTTACTGGACACGGCGCAATCATCAGAAGTCAGAAACCGAACAAATGCTCGATCTACAGACGCTGAACAAACCATCGGTGGCGAGCTGATAATCACATCTGTTTCGGGCGGATCTTGCATGACGTTAAAAATCGAATCACGATGCAGGCCAAAACTCACATATTAGTTCGCAAAATTATCTAACAAGCTCGGTTACTAGGAAGCCTGCTTATCAGATATGATTAGTTTAAAAATTCGAGCGCACCCGGTGCATTTTGTAATGCGAACTCACCTTATCATAATCAATGTGTTGAATGATCGTATTACGGGCGTCTATGTAGTTCGTGAGTCGTATGCACATTTACTGGACACGCCGCAATCATCAGAAGTCAGACACCGAACCAATGCTCGATCTACAGACGCTGAACAAATAATCGGTGGCGAGCTGATAATCACATCTGTTTCGGGCGGATCTTGCATGATGTTAAAAATCGAATCACGATGCAAGCCAAAACTCACATATTAGTTCGCAAAATTATCTAGCAAGCTCGGTTACTAGGAAGACTGCTTATCAGATATGAGTAGTTTAAAAATCCGAGCGCACACGGTGCATTTTGTAATGCGAACTCACCTTATCACGATCAATATGTGGAGTGATCGTATTACGGGCACCTATGTAGTTCGTGATTCGTATGCACATTTACTGGACACGGCGCAATCATCAGAAGTCAGAAACCGAACAAATGCTCGATCTACAGACGCTGAACAAACCATCGGTGGCGAGCTGATAATCACATCTGTTTCGGGCGGATCTTGCATGATGTTAAAAATCGAATCACGATGCAGGCCAAAACTCACATATTAGTTCGCAAAATTATCTAGCAAGCTCGGTTACTAGGAAGCCTGCTTATCAGATATGATTAGTTTAAAAATCCGAACGCACCCGGTGCATTTTGTAATGCGAACTCACCTTATCACGATCAATATGTGGAGTGATCGTATTACGGGCACCTATGTAGTTCGTGAGTCGTATGCACATTTACTGGACACGGCGCAATCATCAGAAGTCAGAAACCGAACAAATGCTCGATCTACAGACGCTGAACAAACCATCGATGGCGAGCTGATAATCACATTTGATTCGGGCGGATCTTGCGTGATGTTAAAAATCGAATCACGATGCAGGCTAAAACTCCAGTGGCGGCTTGTGACAATATCGGGTTGTGGGGCAAGGGCTGCAAGCTACTTTTTATTAAGATGACGTCACAAAGGCGTTTTCCAACGTAAACAAGTAACTTAATGATGGTACGGAAACATGAATTTGCCGGCAACAGTGATTTTAACGTATGTGCCACGAGAGGTCCGCCGGTGAGCTGTGACTTGAAGAGTGGTAACTGCGTAAACGGCGTACGGAACAAAGATTCAACACGGTTCATGTTCGCACTAGACCTGGAAATGACTATAACTCGAGAGATAACGTAAGCCTAACTGGAAAGGTCAACGAGTTCGGACAGATACGCAATTGTTATCTCATAGATTGGGCCTGTCATATTGAATCCAAAACATCATTCTGAAGAACTAAGAATAGAAGCCTCGGAAATTCGGTCTCGGTACAGCATAGGAGATTTTGGCCTTGAAACTGGAGACCGTAACACGACACATACGGCTTTATTACTGTCTATAGGTCTGCTGCGAAATCGCCTTTGGAAAATATATTACCGAGTAAATACGTGGATGAAAGCTTTAAACTTAGTACACTGTTACATGACATCATCGAGCAGTGGTCTCATGGCCCTTTTCGGTATGGTACACTGTCAAAATTAATGCGAACAGACCAACACCGAATTTTGCGTAAAATTGACTGAGGAATAGGCTGATCAAGTGATCGGCTGTTAGCCGCCATCGAAAACTAAATAGCTATCGCGCTTGACAGCAGGGGGTAGTGAGCAAATGGCTTGAAGGCCACAATTTCACGGTGAAATTGACATTGGAGAATATAATATCAAAGTAAATATTTGAATGCAAACTGATAATGATATCATCATCTCAGTTAACGTTACCGCAGATACACTGGCTTTTGCGTGAAATCCGCAATGCGTTGTATGCTAAAGTGTCAGATCGGAGCACATCTCTACCATACTCGACCTTGATAACGAAATTACTGCCCTAATCACTGAGTGTCAACCTTGAGACTTGGCACAGCGTTCGATACTAAAACCAAGACATACCGTGCAAAAGCTTATGACGGATCTAGGTAAGGAGCATCGTTAAAATCAATATATACCAATACCGGCTTTGCGTAGGCCTATATTCTGTTAGCGATAAATGACGAGTCAGCTGTCACTCGAATTAGGAAACGAAATTACCACTAACACAGTTCAGTGACAAACTTGAAACTTGGTACAGCGTTCGATACTAACATTAAGACTTACCGTGCCAAATTTCATAACCGATCTCAGTATTGAACATCGTCAAAATCAATGGATACCAATACCGGCTTTTGAGTAAAATCTGTTTGCGATACGTGACGGATCAGCACACACTCAACTTTGGAAACGGAATTACTACCCTAAACTTTAAGTAGAAACCCTGAAACTTGATGCAGTGTTAAATACCACCATCACGACATGACATACCAAATTTCAAGAGTTTTCATGGTGTGAAACACCATCAAAATCGACCTATACCAGCAAAGGTCGACTAAACGCATATTACGGTAATCGAGTTCAGATATAGATACGATTGTTGCATCACACCTTAGGGGCGACCAGGCATATTTGCCCCGGTTGCTCGGCCATTTTACGAATGGGAGAGAGTAAATCACTGTTTCTTTATTGTGCGCGGCTTTGAGAGAATAGACAGTGAAAGCTTGTTATGAGCGCTACCGGGGCATGCCCCGGCTAGGCATTCGCAAAGCGAAAACACGGAAGAGAATTCGATTTTCGCAGAGACTTCGCTATATATGGGCATTTACAAGCGAAAGGACAAGAAGAATACGATTTTCGCTGTGATTTCGGTATATATAGATTGGTGTGCGTCTATAAATGGTAAAGAAGTGTTATTGAACAGAATATTAGGTGGGGGCAATGCCCCAGTTGCCCTATAGGACGAGCCGCCACTGCAAAACTCACATATTAGTTCGCAAAATTATCTAGCAAGCTCGGTTACTAGGAAGCCTGCTTATCAGATATGATTAGTTTAAAAATCCGAGCGCACCCGGTGCATTTTGTAATGCGAACTCACCTTATCATAATCAATGTGTGGAGTGATCGTATTACGGGCGTCTATGTAGTTCGTGAGTCGTATGCACATTTACTGGACACGCCGCAATCATCAGAAGTCAGACACCGAACCAATGCTCGATCTACAGACGCTGAACAAACCATCGGTGGCGAGCTGATAACCACATCTGTTTCGGGCGGATATTGCGTGATGTTAAAAATCGAATCACGATGCAGGCCAAAACTCACATATTAGTTCGCAAAATTATCTAGCAAGCTCGGTTACTAGGAAGCCTGCTTATCAGATATGACTAATTTAAAAATCCGAGCGCACCCGGTGCATTTTGTAATGCGTATGTGTGTTTTTGCGGCTCTCCGGATAACCAGACCATTGTCGGCCCCTCTCTCAAGACATAGGGACCGCCTCCGGCCTGGGTTTTTTTAATATGTTACTTTCAAACCAAGGTAATTGCGTTGAAATTAATTTAACTATTTCCTTCTCTCTTTTGATTTACAGTGGTTGCTCAAGATTTTGCATACCTTAAAGCAACCAAATACTCTAATATCTCTGGTGGTTAAAGGGAGGCAGTATTTCCATTTGCGTTGCAAACACTGACCAGCCGTCGCGAGTGGTTGGGGGGATTTTGCATGACTCCTCCTTTGCATGACTCCTCCCTCCTCCCCTGAAGGGATTTTTTTCCTTTTCTTTCTTTAGATGGTGTTTGGATTGACCAAACTTTAGTTTCAACCCAAATTACCAAAGTAATTTACTTTTCTTCTTATTTTTTCTCAGTCTTTGTTGCGTGTATTGGGCTTCATGTTATGCCCAATTTTTCTACCAGATCTTTTATTTCCACGTCCGGTTCGTCTAGTATTTTTATTCTTTGCAGGAGCGTGCCACACGTTTTTTTGACGACTTCCGTCACTACATCTTGTATATTTTTTGGTTTTTTATCCCCGTATTCCAGTTCTATTCGGTTTTGAATTATTTTTTGCTTGTAAATGGCCGAGCGCGCCGGTGCATTTTGTAAAGCGAACTCACCTTATCATAATCAATGTGTAGAGTGATCGTATTACGGTTGCCTATGTAGTTCGTGAGTCGTATGCACATTTAATGGACACGGCGCAATCATCAGAAGTCAGAAACCGAACAAATGCTCGATCAACAGACGCTAAACAAACCATCGGTGGCGAGCTGATAATCACATCTGTTTCGGGCGGATCTTGCGTGATGTTAAAAATCGAATCACGATGCAGGCCAAAACTCACATATTAGTTCGCAAAATTATCTAGCAAGCTCGGTTACTAGGAAGACTGCTTATCAGATATGATTAGTTTAAAAATTCGAGCGCACCCGGTGCACTTTGTAATGCGAACTCACCTTATCATAATCAATGTGTGGAATGATCGTATTACGGGCGTCTATGTAGTTCGTGAGTCGTATGCACATTTACTGGACACGCCGCAATTGTCAGAAGTCAGACACCGAACCAATGCTCGATCTACAGACGCTGAACGACGCGAGCTGATAATCACATCTGTTTAGGCGGTCCTTGCGTAATGTGAAAAATCGAATCACGATGCAGGCCAAAACTCACACATTATTTCTCAAAATTATCTAGCGAGCTCGGTTACTAGGAAGCCAGCTTATCAGATATGACTAGTGTAAAAATCCGAGCGCACCCGGTCAATTTTGTATTGCGATTTCACCTTATCATAATCAATGTGTGAAATGATCGTATTACGGGCGCCTATGTAGTTCGTGAGTCGTATGCACATTTACTGGACACGGCGCAATCATCAGAAGCCAGCAACCGAACTAATGCTCGATCTACAGACGCTGAACAAACCATCGGTGGCGAGCTGATAATCACATCTGTTTCGGGCGGATCTTGCGTGATGTTAAAAATCGAATCACGATGCAGGCCAAAAGTCACATATTAGTTCGCAAAATTATCTAGCAAGCTCGGTTACTAGGAAGACTGCTTATCAGATATGAGTAGTTTAAAAATCCGAACGCACCCGGTGCATTTTGTAATGCGAACTCACCTTATCACGATCAATATGTGGAGTGATCGTATTACGGGCACCTATGTAGTTCGTGAGTCGTATGCACATTTACTGGACACGGCGCAATCATCAGAAGTCAGAAACCGAACAAATGCTCGATCTACAGACGCTGAACAAACCATCGATGGCGAGCTGATAATCACATTTGATTCGGGCGGATCTTGCGTGATGTTAAAAATCGAATCACGATGCAGGCTAAAACTCCAGTGGCGGCTTGTGACAATATCGGGTTGTGGGGCAAGGGCTGCAAGCTACTTTTTATTAAGATGACGTCACAAAGGCGTTTTCCAACGTAAACAAGTAACTTAATGATGGTACGGAAACATGAATTTGCCGGCAACAGTGATTTTAACGTATGTGCCACGAGAGGTCCGCCGGTGAGCTGTGACTTGAAGAGTGGTAACTGCGTAAACGGCGTACGGAACAAAGATTCAACAGGGTTCATGTTCGCACTAGACCTGGAAATGACTATAACTCGAGAGATAACGTAAGCCTAACTGGAAAGGTCAACGAGTTCGGACAGATACGCAATTGTTATCTCATAGATTGGGCCTGTCATATTGAATCCAAAACATCATTCTGAAGAACTAAGAATAGAAGCCTCGGAAATTCGGTCTCGGTACAGCATAGGAGATTTTGGCCTTGAAACTGGAGACCGTAACACGACACATACGGCTTTATTACTGTCTATAGGTCTGCTGCGAAATCGCCTTTGGAAAATATATTACCGAGTAAATACGTGGATGAAAGCTTTAAACTTAGTACACTGTTACATGACATCATCGAGCAGTGGTCTCATGGCCCTTTTCGGTATGGTACACTGTCAAAATTAATGCGAACAGACCAACACCGAATTTTGCGTAAAATTGACTGAGGAATAGGCTGATCAAGTGATCGGCTGTTAGCCGCCATCGAAAACTAAATAGCTATCGCGCTTGACAGCAGGGGGTAGTGAGCAAATGGCTTGAAGGCCACAATTTCACGGTGAAATTGACATTGGAGAATATAATATCAAAGTAAATATTTGAATGCAAACTGATAATGATATCATCATCTCAGTTAACGTTACCGCAGATACACTGGCTTTTGCGTGAAATCCGCAATGCGTTGTATGATAAAGTGTCAGATCGGAGCACATCTCTACCATACTCGACCTTGATAACGAAATTACTGCCCTAATCACTGAGTGTCAACCTTGAGACTTGGCACAGCGTTCGATACTAAAACCAAGACATACCGTGCAAAAGCTCATGACGGATCTAGGCAAGGAGCATCGTTAAAATCAATATATACCAATACCGGCTTTGCGTAGGCCTATATTCTGTTAGCGATAAATGACGAGTCAGCTGTCACTCGAATTAGGAAACGAAATTACCACTAACACAGTTCAGTGACAAACTTGAAACTTGGTACAGCGTTCGATACTAACATTAAGACTTACCGTGCCAAATTTCATAACCGATCTCAGTATTGAACATCGTCAAAATCAATGGATACCTATACCGCCTTTTGAGTAAAATCTGTTTGCGATACGTGACGGATCAGCACACACTCAACTTTGGAAACGGAATTACTACCCTAAACTTTAAGTAGAAACCCTGAAACTTGATGCAGTGTTAAATACCACCATCACGACATGACATACCAAATTTCAAGAGTTTTCATGGTGTGAAACACCATCAAAATCGACCTATACCAGCAAAGGTCGACTAAACGCATATTACGGTAATCGAGTTCAGATATAGATACGATTGTTGCATCACACCTTAGGGGCGACCAGGCATATTTGCCCCGGTTGCTCGGCCATTTTACGAATGGGAGAGAGTAAATCACTGTTTCTTTATTGTGCGCGGCTTTGAGAGAATAGACAGTGAAAGCTTGTTATGAGCGCTACCGGGGCATGCCCCGGCTAGGCATTCGCAAAGCGAAAACACGGAAGAGAATTCGATTTTCGCAGAGACTTCGCTATATATGGGCATTTACAAGCGAAAGGACAAGAAGAATACGATTTTCGCTGTGATTTCGGTATATATAGATTGGTGTGCGTCTATAAATGGTAAAGAAGTGTTATTGAACAGAATATTAGGTGGGGGCAATGCCCCAGTTGCCCTATAGGACGAGCCGCCACTGCAAAACTCACATATTAGTTCGCAAAATTATCTAGCAAGCTCGGTTACTAGGAAGCCTGCTTATCAGATATGATTAGTTTAAAAATCCGAGCGCACCCGGTGCATTTTGTAATGCGAACTCACCTTATCATAATCAATGTGTGGAGTGATCGTATTACGGGCGTCTATGTAGTTCGTGAGTCGTATGCACATTTACTGGACACGCCGCAATCATCAGAAGTCAGACACCGAACCAATGCTCGATCTACAGACGCTGAACAAACCATCGGTGGCGAGCTGATAACCACATCTGTTTCGGGCGGATATTGCGTGATGTTAAAAATCGAATCACGATGCAGGCCAAAACTCACATATTAGTTCGCAAAATTATCTAGCAAGCTCGGTTACTAGGAAGCCTGCTTATCAGATATGACTAATTTAAAAATCCGAGCGCACCCGGTGCATTTTGTAATGCGTATGTCTGTTTTTGCGGCTCTCCGGATAACCAGACCATTGTCGGCCCCTCTCTCAAGACATAGGGACCGCCTCCGGCCTGGGTTTTTTTAATATGTTACTTTCAAACCAAGGTAATTGCGTTGAAATTAATTTAACTATTTCCTTCTCTCTTTTGATTTACAGTGGTTGCTCAAGATTTTGCATACCTTAAAGCAACCAAATACTCTAATATCTCTGGTGGTTAAAGGGAGGCAGTATTTCCATTTGCGTTGCAAACACTGACCAGCCGTCGCGAGTGGTTGGGGGGATTTTGCATGACTCCTCCTTTGCATGACTCCTCCCTCCTCCCCTGAAGGGATTTTTTTCCTTTTCTTTCTTTAGATGGTGTTTGGATTGACCAAACTTTAGTTTCAACCCAAATTACCAAAGTAATTTACTTTTCTTCTTATTTTTTCTCAGTCTTTGTTGCGTGTATTGGGCTTCATGTTATGCCCAATTTTTCTGCCAGATCTTTTATTTCCACGTCCGGTTCGTCTAGTATTTTTATTCTTTGCAGGAGCGTGCCACACGTTTTTTTGACGATTTCCGTCACTACATCTTGTATATTTTTTGGTTTTTTATCCCCGTATTCCAGTTCTATTCGGTTTTGAATTATTTTTTGCTTGTAAATGGCCGAGCGCGCCGGTGCATTTTGTAAAGCGAACTCACCTTATCATAATCAATGTGTAGAGTGATCGTATTACGGTTGCCTATGTAGTTCGTGAGTCGTATGCACATTTAATGGACACGGCGCAATCATCAGAAGTCAGAAACCGAACAAATGCTCGATCAACAGACGCTAAACAAACCATCGGTGGCGAGCTGATAATCACATCTGTTTCGGGCGGATCTTGCGTGATGTTAAAAATCGAATCACGATGTAGGCCAAAACTCACATATTAGTTCGCAAAATTATCTAGCAAGCTCGGTTACTAGGAAGACTGCTTATCAGATATGATTAGTTTAAAAATTCGAGCGCACCCGGTGCACTTTGTAATGCGAACTCACCTTATCATAATCAATGTGTGGAATGATCGTATTACGGGCGTCTATGTAGTTCGTGAGTCGTATGCACATTTACTGGACACGCCGCAATTATCAGAAGTCAGACACCGAACCAATGCTCGATCTACAGACGCTGAACGACGCGAGCTGATAATCACATCTGTTTAG
Organism: Botryllus schlosseri; assembly: GCF_051294905.1. Classification (NCBI taxonomy): domain Eukaryota; kingdom Metazoa; phylum Chordata; class Ascidiacea; order Stolidobranchia; family Styelidae; genus Botryllus; species Botryllus schlosseri. The sequence continues at coordinate 20,134,516 of NC_137247.1, read as the reverse complement.
GGCGGTCCTTGCGTAATGTGAAAAATCGAATCACGATGCAGGCCAAAACTCACACATTATTTCTCAAAATTATCTAGCGAGCTCGGTTACTAGGAAGCCAGCTTATCAGATATCACTAGTGTAAATATCCGAGCGCACCCGGTCAATTTTGTAATGCGAACTCACCTTAACACAATCAATATGTGGAGTCATCGTATTACATGCTCTTATGTAGTTCGCGAGTCGTATGCACATTTACTGGACACGGCGCAATCATCAGAAGCCAGCAACCGAACCAATGCTCGATCTACAGACGCTGAACGACGCGAGCTGATCATCACATCTGTTTAGGGCGGTCCTTGCGTGATGTGAAAAATCGAATCACGATGCAGGCCAAAACTCACACATTATTTCTCAAAATTATCTAGCAAGCTCGGTTACTAGGAAACCAGCTTATCAGATATGACAACTTTTAAAATCCGAGCGCACCCGGTGCATTTTGTATTGCGATTTCACCTTATCATAATCAATGTGTGAAATGATCGTATTACGGGCGCCTATGTAGTTCGTGAGTCGTATGCACATTTACTGGACACGGCGCAATCATCAGAAGCCAGCAACCGAACCAATGCTCGATCTACAGACGCTGAACAAACCATCGGTGGCGAGCTGATAATCACATCTGTTTCGGGCGGATCTTGCGTGATGTTAAAAATCGAATCACGATGCAGGCCAAAAGTCACATATTAGTTCGCAAAATTATCTAGCAAGCTCGGTTACTAGGAAGACTGCTTATCAGATATGAGTAGTTTAAAAATCCGAACGCACCCGGTGCATTTTGTAATGCGCACTCACCTTATCACGATCAATATGTGGAGTGATCGTATTACGGGCGTCTATGTAGTTCGTGAGTCGTATGCACATTTACTGGACACGCCGCAATTATCAGAAGTCAGACACCGAACCAATGCTCGATCTACAGACGCTGAACGACGCGAGCTGATTGATAATCACATCTGTTTAGGGCGGTCCTTGCGTAATGTGAAAAATCGAATCACGATGCAGGCCAAAACTCACACATTATTTCTCAAAATTATCTAGCGAGCTCGGTTACTAGGAAGCCAGCTTATCAGATATGACTAGTGTAAAAATCCGAGCGCACCCGGTCAATTTTGTAATGCGAACTCACCTTAACACAATCAATATTTGGAGTCATCGTATTACATGCTCTTATGTAGTTCGCGAGTCGTATGCACATTTACTGGACACGGCGCAATCATCAGAAGCCAGCAACCGAACCAATGCTCGATCTACAGACGCTGAACGACGCGAGCTGATCATCACATCTGTTTAGGGCGGTCCTTGCGTGATGTGAAAAATCGAATCACGATGCAGGCCAAAACTCACACATTATTTCTCAAAATTATCTAGCAAGCTCGGTTACTAGGAAACCAGCTTATCAGATATGACAACTTTTAAAATCCGAGCGCACCCGGTGCATTTTGTATTGCGATTTCACCTTATCATAATCAATGTGTGAAATGATCGTATTACGGGCGCCTATGTAGTTCGTGTGTCGTATGCACATTTACTGGACACGGCGCAATCATCAGAAGCCAGAAACCGAACCAATGCTCGATCTACAGACGCTGAACAAACCATCGATGGCGAGCTGATAATCACATCTGTTTCGGGCGGATCTTGCGTGATGTTAAAAATCGAATCACGATGCAGGCCAAAAGTCACATATTAGTTCGCAAAATTATCTAGCAAGCTCGGTTACTAGGAAGACTGCTTATCAGATATGAGTAGTTTAAGAATCCGAACGCACCCGGTGCATTTTGTAATGCGAACTCACCTTATCACGATCAATATGTGGAGTGATCGTATTACGGGCACCTATGTAGTTCGTGAGTCGTATGCACATTTACTGGACACGGCGCAATCATCAGAAGTCAGAAACCGAACAAATGCTCGATCTACAGACGCTGAACAAACCATCGATGGCGAGCTGATAATCACATTTGATTCGGGCGGATCTTGCGTGATGTTAAAAATCGAATCACGATGCAGGCTAAAACTCCAGTGGCGGCTTGTGACAATATCGGGTTGTGGGGCAAGGGCTGCAAGCTACTTTTTATTAAGATGACGTCACAAAGGCGTTTTCCAACGTAAACAAGTAACTTAATGATGGTACGGAAACATGAATTTGCCGGCAACAGTGATTTTAACGTATGTGCCACGAGAGGTCCGCCGGTGAGCTGTGACTTGAAGAGTGGTAACTGCGTAAACGGCGTACGGAACAAAGATTCAACACGGTTCATGTTCGCACTAGACCTGGAAATGACTATAACTCGAGAGATAACGTAAGCCTAACTGGAAAGGTCAACGAGTTCGGACAGATACGCAATTGTTATCTCATAGATTGGGCCTGTCATATTGAATCCAAAACATCATTCTGAAGAACTAAGAATAGAAGCCTCGGAAATTCGGTCTCGGTACAGCATAGGAGATTTTGGCCTTGAAACTGGAGACCGTAACACGACACATACGGCTTTATTACTGTCTATAGGTCTGCTGCGAAATCGCCTTTGGAAAATATATTACCGAGTAAATACGTGGATGAAAGCTTTAAACTTAGTACACTGTTACATGACATCATCGAGCAGTGGTCTCATGGCCCTTTTCGGTATGGTACACTGTCAAAATTAATGCGAACAGACCAACACCGAATTTTGCGTAAAATTGACTGAGGAATAGGCTGATCAAGTGATCGGCTGTTAGCCGCCATCGAAAACTAAATAGCTATCGCGCTTGACAGCAGGGGGTAGTGAGCAAATGGCTTGAAGGCCACAATTTCACGGTGAAATTGACATTGGAGAATATAATATCAAAGTAAATATTTGAATGCAAACTGATAATGATATCATCATCTCAGTTAACGTTACCGCAGATACACTGGCTTTTGCGTGAAATCCGCAATGCGTTGTATGCTAAAGTGTCAGATCGGAGCACATCTCTACCATACTCGACCTTGATAACGAAATTACTGCCCTAATCACTGAGTGTCAACCTTGAGACTTGGCACAGCGTTCGATACTAAAACCAAGACATACCGTGCAAAAGCTTATGACGGATCTAGGTAAGGAGCATCGTTAAAATCAATATATACCAATACCGGCTTTGCGTAGGCCTATATTCTGTTAGCGATAAATGACGAGTCAGCTGTCACTCGAATTAGGAAACGAAATTACCACTAACACAGTTCAGTGACAAACTTGAAACTTGGTACAGCGTTCGATACTAACATTAAGACTTACCGTGCCAAATTTCATAACCGATCTCAGTATTGAACATCGTCAAAATCAATGGATACCAATACCGGCTTTTGAGTAAAATCTGTTTGCGATACGTGACGGATCAGCACACACTCAACTTTGGAAACGGAATTACTACCCTAAACTTTAAGTAGAAACCCTGAAACTTGATGCAGTGTTAAATACCACCATCACGACATGACATACCAAATTTCAAGAGTTTTCATGGTGTGAAACACCATCAAAATCGACCTATACCAGCAAAGGTCGACTAAACGCATATTACGGTAATCGAGTTCAGATATAGATACGATTGTTGCATCACACCTTAGGGGCGACCAGGCATATTTGCCCCGGTTGCTCGGCCATTTTACGAATGGGAGAGAGTAAATCACTGTTTCTTTATTGTGCGCGGCTTTGAGAGAATAGACAGTGAAAGCTTGTTATGAGCGCTACCGGGGCATGCCCCGGCTAGGCATTCGCAAAGCGAAAACACGGAAGAGAATTCGATTTTCGCAGAGACTTCGCTATATATGGGCATTTACAAGCGAAAGGACAAGAAGAATACGATTTTCGCTGTGATTTCGGTATATATAGATTGGTGTGCGTCTATAAATGGTAAAGAAGTGTTATTGAACAGAATATTAGGTGGGGGCAATGCCCCAGTTGCCCTATAGGACGAGCCGCCACTGCAAAACTCACATATTAGTTCGCAAAATTATCTAGCAAGCTCGGTTACTAGGAAGCCTGCTTATCAGATATGATTAGTTTAAAAATCCGAGCGCACCCGGTGCATTTTGTAATGCGAACTCACCTTATCATAATCAATGTGTGGAGTGATCGTATTACGGGCGTCTATGTAGTTCGTGAGTCGTATGCACATTTACTGGACACGCCGCAATCATCAGAAGTCAGACACCGAACCAATGCTCGATCTACAGACGCTGAACAAACCATCGGTGGCGAGCTGATAACCACATCTGTTTCGGGCGGATATTGCGTGATGTTAAAAATCGAATCACGATGCAGGCCAAAACTCACATATTAGTTCGCAAAATTATCTAGCAAGCTCGGTTACTAGGAAGCCTGCTTATCAGATATGACTAATTTAAAAATCCGAGCGCACCCGGTGCATTTTGTAATGCGTATGTGTGTTTTTGCGGCTCTCCGGATAACCAGACCATTGTCGGCCCCTCTCTCAAGACATAGGGACCGCCTCCGGCCTGGGTTTTTTTAATATGTTACTTTCAAACCAAGGTAATTGCGTTGAAATTAATTTAACTATTTCCTTCTCTCTTTTGATTTACAGTGGTTGCTCAAGATTTTGCATACCTTAAAGCAACCAAATACTCTAATATCTCTGGTGGTTAAAGGGAGGCAGTATTTCCATTTGCGTTGCAAACACTGACCAGCCGTCGCGAGTGGTTGGGGGGATTTTGCATGACTCCTCCTTTGCATGACTCCTCCCTCCTCCCCTGAAGGGATTTTTTTCCTTTTCTTTCTTTAGATGGTGTTTGGATTGACCAAACTTTAGTTTCAACCCAAATTACCAAAGTAATTTACTTTTCTTCTTATTTTTTCTCAGTCTTTGTTGCGTGTATTGGGCTTCATGTTATGCCCAATTTTTCTGCCAGATCTTTTATTTCCACGTCCGGTTCGTCTAGTATTTTTATTCTTTGCAGGAGCGTGCCACACGTTTTTTTGACGATTTCCGTCACTACATCTTGTATATTTTTTGGTTTTTTATCCCCGTATTCCAGTTCTATTCGGTTTTGAATTATTTTTTGCTTGTAAATGGCCGAGCGCGCCGGTGCATTTTGTAAAGCGAACTCACCTTATCATAATCAATGTGTAGAGTGATCGTATTACGGTTGCCTATGTAGTTCGTGAGTCGTATGCACATTTAATGGACACGGCGCAATCATCAGAAGTCAGAAACCGAACAAATGCTCGATCAACAGACGCTAAACAAACCATCGGTGGCGAGCTGATAATCACATCTGTTTCGGGCGGATCTTGCGTGATGTTAAAAATCGAATCACGATGCAGGCCAAAACTCACATATTAGTTCGCAAAATTATCTAGCAAGCTCGGTTACTAGGAAGACTGCTTATCAGATATGATTAGTTTAAAAATTCGAGCGCACCCGGTGCACTTTGTAATGCGAACTCACCTTATCATAATCAATGTGTGGAATGATCGTATTACGGGCGTCTATGTAGTTCGTGAGTCGTATGCACATTTACTGGACACGCCGCAATTATCAGAAGTCAGACACCGAACCAATGCTCGATCTACAGACGCTGAACGACGCGAGCTGATAATCACATCTGTTTAGGGCGGTCCTTGCGTAATGTGAAAAATCGAATCACGATGCAGGCCAAAACTCACACATTATTTCTCAAAATTATCTAGCGAGCTCGGTTACTAGGAAGCCAGCTTATCAGATATGACTAGTGTAAAAATCCGAGCGCACCCGGTCAATTTTGTAATGCGTCGTATGCACATTTACTGGACACGCCGCAATTATCAGAAGTCAGACACCGAACCAATGCTCGATCTACAGACGCTGAACGACGCGAGCTGATAATCACATCTGTTTAGGGCGGTCCTTGCGTAATGTGAAAAATCGAATCACGATGCAGGCCAAAACTCACACATTATTTCTCAAAATTATCTAGCGAGCTCGGTTACTAGGAAGCCAGCTTATCAGATATGACTAGTGTAAAAATCCGAGCGCACCCGGTCAATTTTGTAATGCGAACTCACCTTAACACAATCAATATGTGGAGTCATCGTATTACATGCTCTTATGTAGTTCGCGAGTCGTATGCACATTTACTGGACACGGCGCAATCATCAGAAGCCAGCAACCGAACCAATGCTCGATCTACAGACGCTGAACGACGCGAGCTGATCATCACATCTGTTTAGGGCGGTCCTTGCGTGATGTGAAAAATCGAATCACGATGCAGGCCAAAACTCACACATTATTTCTCAAAATTATCTAGCAAGCTCGGTTACTAGGAAACCAGCTTATCAGATATGACAACTTTTAAAATCCGAGCGCACCCGGTGCATTTTGTATTGCGATTTCACCTTATCATAATCAATGTGTGAAATGATCGTATTACGGGCGCCTATGTAGTTCGTGAGTCGTATGCACATTTACTGGACACGGCGCAATCATCAGAAGCCAGCAACCGAACCAATGCTCGATCTACAGACGCTGAACAAACCATCGATGGCGAGCTGATAATCACATTTGATTCGGGCGGATCTTGCGTGATGTTAAAAATCGAATCACGATGCAGGCTAAAACTCCAGTGGCGGCTTGTGACAATATCGGGTTGTGGGGCAAGGGCTGCAAGCTACTTTTTATTAAGATGACGTCACAAAGGCGTTTTCCAACGTAAACAAGTAACTTAATGATGGTACGGAAACATGAATTTGCCGGCAACAGTGATTTTAACGTATGTGCCACGAGAGGTCCGCCGGTGAGCTGTGACTTGAAGAGTGGTAACTGCGTAAACGGCGTACGGAACAAAGATTCAACACGGTTCATGTTCGCACTAGACCTGGAAATGACTATAACTCGAGAGATAACGTAAGCCTAACTGGAAAGGTCAACGAGTTCGGACAGATACGCAATTGTTATCTCATAGATTGGGCCTGTCATATTGAATCCAAAACATCATTCTGAAGAACTAAGAATAGAAGCCTCGGAAATTCGGTCTCGGTACAGCATAGGAGATTTTGGCCTTGAAACTGGAGACCGTAACACGACACATACGGCTTTATTACTGTCTATAGGTCTGCTGCGAAATCGCCTTTGGAAAATATATTACCGAGTAAATACGTGGATGAAAGCTTTAAACTTAGTACACTGTTACATGACATCATCGAGCAGTGGTCTCATGGCCCTTTTCGGTATGGTACACTGTCAAAATTAATGCGAACAGACCAACACCGAATTTTGCGTAAAATTGACTGAGGAATAGGCTGATCAAGTGATCGGCTGTTAGCCGCCATCGAAAACTAAATAGCTATCGCGCTTGACAGCAGGGGGTAGTGAGCAAATGGCTTGAAGGCCACAATTTCACGGTGAAATTGACATTGGAGAATATAATATCAAAGTAAATATTTGAATGCAAACTGATAATGATATCATCATCTCAGTTAACGTTACCGCAGATACACTGGCTTTTGCAAGAAATCCGCAATGCGTTGTATGCTAAAGTGTCAGATCGGAGCACATCTCTACCATACTCGACCTTGATAACGAAATTACTGCCCTAATCACTGAGTGTCAACCTTGAGACTTGGCACAGCGTTCGATACTAAAACCAAGACATACCGTGCAAAAGCTTATGACGGATCTAGGTAAGGAGCATCGTTAAAATCAATATATACCAATACCGGCTTTGCGTAGGCCTATATTCTGTTAGCGATAAATGACGAGTCAGCTGTCACTCGAATTAGGAAACGAAATTACCACTAACACAGTTCAGTGACAAACTTGAAACTTGGTACAGCGTTCGATACTAACATTAAGACTTACCGTGCCAAATTTCATAACCGATCTCAGTATTGAACATCGTCAAAATCAATGGATACCAATACCGGCTTTTGAGTAAAATCTGTTTGCGATACGTGACGGATCAGCACACACTCAACTTTGGAAACGGAATTACTACCCTAAACTTTAAGTAGAAACCCTGAAACTTGATGCAGTGTTAAATACCACCATCACGACATGACATACCAAATTTCAAGAGTTTTCATGGTGTGAAACACCATCAAAATCGACCTATACCAGCAAAGGTCGACTAAACGCATATTACGGTAATCGAGTTCAGATATAGATACGATTGTTGCATCACACCTTAGGGGCGACCAGGCATATTTGCCCCGGTTGCTCGGCCATTTTACGAATGGGAGAGAGTAAATCACTGTTTCTTTATTGTGCGCGGCTTTGAGAGAATAGACAGTGAAAGCTTGTTATGAGCGCTACCGGGGCATGCCCCGGCTAGGCATTCGCAAAGCGAAAACACGGAAGAGAATTCGATTTTCGCAGAGACTTCGCTATATATGGGCATTTACAAGCGAAAGGACAAGAAGAATACGATTTTCGCTGTGTTTTCGGTATATATAGATTGGTGTGCGTCTATAAATGGTAAAGAAGTGTTATTGAACAGAATATTAGGTGGGGGCAATGCCCCAGTTGCCCTATAGGACGAGCCGCCACTGCAAAACTCACATATTAGTTCGCAAAATTATCTAGCAAGCTCGGTTACTAGGAAGCCTGCTTATCAGATATGATTAGTTTAAAAATCCGAGCGCACCCGGTGCATTTTGTAATGCGAACTCACCTTATCATAATCAATGTGTGGAGTGATCGTATTACGGGCGTCTATGTAGTTCGTGAGTCGTATGCACATTTACTGGACACGCCGCAATCATCAGAAGTCAGACACCGAACCAATGCTCGATCTACAGACGCTGAACAAACCATCGGTGGCGAGCTGATAACCACATCTGTTTCGGGCGGATATTGCGTGATGTTAAAAATCGAATCACGATGCAGGCCAAAACTCACATATTAGTTCGCAAAATTATCTAGCAAGCTCGGTTACTAGGAAGCCTGCTTATCAGATATGACTAATTTAAAAATCCGAGCGCACCCGGTGCATTTTGTAATGCGTATGTGTGTTTTTGCGGCTCTCCGGATAACCAGACCATTGTCGGCCCCTCTCTCAAGACATAGGGACCGCCTCCGGCCTGGGTTTTTTTTAATATGTTACTTTCAAACCAAGGTAATTGCGTTGAAATTAATTTAACTATTTCCTTCTCTCTTTTGATTTACAGTGGTTGCTCAAGATTTTGCATACCTTAAAGCAACCAAATACTCTAATATCTCTGGTGGTTAAAGGGAGGCAGTATTTCCATTTGCGTTGCAAACACTGACCAGCCGTCGCGAGTGGTTGGGGGGATTTTGCATGACTCCTCCTTTGCATGACTCCTCCCTCCTCCCCTGAAGGGATTTTTTTCCTTTTCTTTCTTTAGATGGTGTTTGGATTGACCAAACTTTAGTTTCAACCCAAATTACCAAAGTAATTTACTTTTCTTCTTATTTTTTCTCAGTCTTTGTTGCGTGTATTGGGCTTCATGTTATGCCCAATTTTTCTGCCAGATCTTTTATTTCCACGTCCGGTTCGTCTAGTATTTTTATTCTTTGCAGGAGCGTGCCACACGTTTTTTTGACGATTTCCGTCACTACATCTTGTATATTTTTTGGTTTTTTATCCCCGTATTCCAGTTCTATTCGGTTTTGAATTATTTTTTGCTTGTAAATGGCCGAGCGCGCCGGTGCATTTTGTAAAGCGAACTCACCTTATCATAATCAATGTGTAGAGTGATCGTATTACGGTTGCCTATGTAGTTCGTGAGTCGTATGCACATTTAATGGACACGGCGCAATCATCAGAAGTCAGAAACCGAACAAATGCTCGATCAACAGACGCTAAACAAACCATCGGTGGCGAGCTGATAATCACATCTGTTTCGGGCGGATCTTGCGTGATGTTAAAAATCGAATCACGATGCAGGCCAAAACTCACATATTAGTTCGCAAAATTATCTAGCAAGCTCGGTTACTAGGAAGACTGCTTATCAGATATGAGTAGTTTAAAAATTCGAGCGCACCCGGTGCACTTTGTAATGCGAACTCACCTTATCATAATCAATGTGTGGAGTGATCGTATTACGGGCGTCTATGTAGTTCGTGAGTCGTATGCACATTTACTGGACACGCCGCAATTATCAGAAGTCAGACACCGAACCAATGCTCGATCTACAGACGCTGAACGACGCGAGCTGATAATCACATCTGTTTAGGCGGTCCTTGCGTAATGTGAAAAATCGAATCACGATGCAGGCCAAAACTCACACATTATTTCTCAAAATTATCTAGCGAGCTCGGTTACTAGGAAGCCAGCTTATCAGATATGACTAGTGTAAAAATCCGAGCGCACCCGGTCAATTTTGTAATGCGAACTCACCTTAACACAATCAATATGTGGAGTCATCGTATTACATGCTCTTATGTAGTTCGTGAGTCGTATGCACATTTACTGGACACGGCGCAATCATCAGAAGCCAGCAACCGAACCAATGCTCGATCTACAGACGCTGAACGACGCGAGCTGATCATCACATCTGTTTAGGGCGGTCCTTGCGTGATGTGAAAAATCGAATCACGATGCAGGCCAAAACTCACACATTATTTCTCAAAATTATCTAGCAAGCTCGGTTACTAGGAAACCAGCTTATCAGATATGACAACTTTTAAAATCCGAGCGCACCCGGTGCATTTTGTATTGCGATTTCACCTTATCATAATCAATGTGTGAAATGATCGTATTACGGGCGCCTATGTAGTTCGTGAGTCGTATGCACATTTACTGGACACGGCGCAATCATCAGAAGCCAGCAACCGAACCAATGCTCGATCTACAGACGCTGAACAAACCATCGGTGGCGAGCTGATAATCACATCTGTTTCGGGCGGATCTTGCGTGATGTTAAAAATCGAATCACGATGCAGGCCAAAAGTCACATATTAGTTCGCAAAATTATCTAGCAAGCTCGGTTACTAGGAAGACTGCTTATCAGATATGAGTAGTTTAAAAATCCGAACGCACCCGGTGCATTTTGTAATGCGAACTCACCTTATCACGATCAATATGTGGAGTGATCGTATTACGGGCACCTATGTAGTTCGTGAGTCGTATGCACATTTACTGGACACGGCGCAATCATCAGAAGTCAGAAACCGAACAAATGCTCGATCTACAGACGCTGAACAAACCATCGATGGCGAGCTGATAATCACATTTGATTCGGGCGGATCTTGCGTGATGTTAAAAATCGAATCACGATGCAGGCTAAAACTCCAGTGGCGGCTTGTGACAATATCGGGTTGTGGGGCAAGGGCTGCAAGCTACTTTTTATTAAGATGACGTCACAAAGGCGTTTTCCAACGTAAACAAGTAACTTAATGATGGTACGGAAACATGAATTTGCCGGCAACAGTGATTTTAACGTATGTGCCACGAGAGGTCCGCCGGTGAGCTGTGACTTGAAGAGTGGTAACTGCGTAAACGGCGTACGGAACAAAGATTCAACACGGTTCATGTTCGCACTAGACCTGGAAATGACTATAACTCGAGAGATAACGTAAGCCTAACTGGAAAGGTCAACGAGTTCGGACAGATACGCAATTGTTATCTCATAGATTGGGCCTGTCATATTGAATCCAAAACATCATTCTGAAGAACTAAGAATAGAAGCCTCGGAAATTCGGTCTCGGTACAGCATAGGAGATTTTGGCCTTGAAACTGGAGACCGTAACACGACACATACGGCTTTATTACTGTCTATAGGTCTGCTGCGAAATCGCCTTTGGAAAATATATTACCGAGTAAATACGTGGATGAAAGCTTTAAACTTGATACACTGTTACATGACATCATCGAGCAGTGGTCTCATGGCCCTTTTCGGTATGGTACACTGTCAAAATTAATGCGAACAGACCAACACCGAATTTTGCGTAAAATTGACTGAGGAATAGGCTGATCAAGTGATCGGCTGTTAGCCGCCATCGAAAACTAAATAGCTATCGCGCTTGACAGCAGGGGGTAGTGAGCAAATGGCTTGAAGGCCACAATTTCACGGTGAAATTGACATTGGAGAATATAATATCAAAGTAAATATTTGAATGCAAACTGATAATGATATCATCATCTCAGTTAACGTTACCGCAGATACACTGGCTTTTGCGTGAAATCCGCAATGCGTTGTATGCTAAAGTGTCAGATCGGAGCACATCTCTACCATACTCGACCTTGATAACGAAATTACTGCCCTAATCACTGAGTGTCAACCTTGAGACTTGGCACAGCGTTCGATACTAAAACCAAGACATACCGTGCAAAAGCTTATGACGGATCTAGGTAAGGAGCATCGTTAAAATCAATATATACCAATACCGGCTTTGCGTAGGCCTATATTCTGTTAGCGATAAATGACGAGTCAGCTGTCACTCGAATTAGGAAACGAAATTACCACTAACACAGTTCAGTGACAAACTTGAAACTTGGTACAGCGTTCGATACTAACATTAAGACTTACCGTGCCAAATTTCATAACCGATCTCAGTATTGAACATCGTCAAAATCAATGGATACCAATACCGGCTTTTGAGTAAAATCTGTTTGCGATACGTGACGGATCAGCACACACTCAACTTTGGAAACGGAATTACTACCCTAAACTTTAAGTAGAAACCCTGAAACTTGATGCAGTGTTAAATACCACCATCACGACATGACATACCAAATTTCAAGAGTTTTCATGGTGTGAAACACCATCAAAATCGACCTATACCAGCAAAGGTCGACTAAACGCATATTACGGTAATCGAGTTCAGATATAGATACGATTGTTGCATCACACCTTAGGGGCGACCAGGCATATTTGCCCCGGTTGCTCGGCCATTTTACGAATGGGAGAGAGTAAATCACTGTTTCTTTATTGTGCGCGGCTTTGAGAGAATAGACAGTGAAAGCTTGTTATGAGCGCTACCGGGGCATGCCCCGGCTAGGCATTCGCAAAGCGAAAACACGGAAGAGAATTCGATTTTCGCAGAGACTTCGCTATATATGGGCATTTACAAGCGAAAGGACAAGAAGAATACGATTTTCGCTGTGATTTCGGTATATATAGATTGGTGTGCGTCTATAAATGGTAAAGAAGTGTTATTGAACAGAATATTAGGTGGGGGCAATGCCCCAAATGCCCTATAGGACGAGCCGCCACTGCAAAACTCACATATTAGTTCGCAAAATTATCTAGCAAGCTCGGTTACTAGGAAGCCTGCTTATCAGATATGATTAGTTTAAAAATCCGAGCGCACCCGGTGCATTTTGTAATGCGAACTCACCTTATCATAATCAATGTGTGGAGTGATCGTATTACGGGCGTCTATGTAGTTCGTGAGTCGTATGCACATTTACTGGACACGCCGCAATCATCAGAAGTCAGACACCGAACCAATGCTCGATCTACAGACGCTGAACAAACCATCGGTGGCGAGCTGATAACCACATCTGTTTCGGGCGGATATTGCGTGATGTTAAAAATCGAATCACGATGCAGGCCAAAACTCACATATTAGTTCGCAAAATTATCTAGCAAGCTCGGTTACTAGGAAGCCTGCTTATCAGATATGACTAATTTAAAAATCCGAGCGCACCCGGTGCATTTTGTAATGCGTATGTGTGTTTTTGCGGCTCTCCGGATAACCAGACCATTGTCGGCCCCTCTCTCAAGACATAGGGACCGCCTCCGGCCTGGGTTTTTTTAATATGTTACTTTCAAACCAAGGTAATTGCGTTGAAATTAATTTAACTATTTCCTTCTCTCTTTTGATTTACAGTGGTTGCTCAAGATTTTGCATACCTTAAAGCAACCAAATACTCTAATATCTCTGGTGGTTAAAGGGAGGCAGTATTTCCATTTGCGTTGCAAACACTGACCAGCCGTCGCGAGTGGTTGGGGGGATTTTGCATGACTCCTCCTTTGCATGACTCCTCCCTCCTCCCCTGAAGGGATTTTTTTCCTTTTCTTTCTTTAGATGGTGTTTGGATTGACCAAACTTTAGTTTCAACCAAAATTACCAAAGTAATTTACTTTTCTTCTTATTTTTTCTCAGTCTTTGTTGCGAGTATTGGGCTTCATGTTATGCCCAATTTTTCTGCCAGATCTTTTATTTCCACGTCCGTTTCGTCTAGTATTTTTATTCTTTGCAGGAGCGTGCCACACGTTTTTTTGACGATTTCCGTCACTACATCTTGTATATTTTTTGGTTTTTTATCCCCGTATTCCAGTTCTATTCGGTTTTGAATTATTTTTTGCTTGTAAATGGCCGAGCGCGCCGGTGCATTTTGTAAAGCGAACTCACCTTATCATAATCAATGTGTAGAGTGATCGTATTACGGTTGCCTATGTAGTTCGTGAGTCGTATGCACATTTAATGGACACGGCGCAATCATCAGAAGTCAGAAACCGAACAAATGCTCGATCAACAGACGCTAAACAAACCATCGGTGGCGAGCTGATAATCACATCTGTTTCGGGCGGATCTTGCGTGATGTTAAAAATCGAATCACGATGCAGGCCAAAACTCACATATTAGTTCGCAAAATTATCTAGCAAGCTCGGTTACTAGGAAGACTGCTTATCAGATATGATTAGTTTAAAAATTCGAGCGCACCCGGTGCACTTTGTAATGCGAACTCACCTTATCATAATCAATGTGTGGAATGATCGTATTACGGGCGTCTATGTAGTTCGTGAGTCGTATGCACATTTACTGGACACGCCGCAATTATCAGAAGTCAGACACCGAACCAATGCTCGATCTACAGACGCTGAACGACGCGAGCTGATAATCACATCTGTTTAGGGCGGTCCTTGCGTAATGTGAAAAATCGAATCACGATGCAGGCCAAAACTCACACATTATTTCTCAAAATTATCTAGCGAGCTCGGTTACTAGGAAGCCAGCTTATCAGATATGACTAGTGTAAAAATCCGAGCGCACCCGGTCAATTTTGTAATGCGAACTCACCTTAACACAACCAATATGTGGAGTCATCGTATTACATGCTCTTATGTAGTTCGCGAGTCGTATGCACATTTACTGGACACGGCGCAATCATCAGAAGCCAGCAACCGAACCAATGCTCGATCTACAGACGCTGAACGACGCGAGCTGATCATCACATCTGTTTAGGGCGGTCCTTGCGTGATGTGAAAAATCGAATCACGATGCAGGCCAAAACTCACACATTATTTCTCAAAATTATCTAGCAAGCTCGGTTACTAGGAAACCAGCTTATCAGATATGACAACTTTTAAAATCCGAGCGCACCCGGTGCATTTTGTATTGCGATTTCACCTTATCATAATCAATGTGTGAAATGATCGTATTACGGGCGCCTATGTAGTTCGTGAGTCGTATGCACATTTACTGGACACGGCGCAATCATCAGAAGCCAGCAACCGAACCAATGCTCGATCTACAGACGCTGAACGACGCGAGCTGATCATCACATCTGTTTAGGGCGGTCCTTGCGTGATGTGAAAAATCGAATCACGATGCAGGCCAAAACTCACACATTATTTCTCAAAATTATCTAGCAAGCTCGGTTACTAGGAAACCAGCTTATCAGATATGACAACTTTTAAAATCCGAGCGCACCCGGTGCATTTTGTATTGCGATTTCACCTTATCATAATCAATGTGTGAAATGATCGTATTACGGGCGCCTATGTAGTTCGTGAGTCGTATGCACATTTACTGGACACGGCGCAATCATCAGAAGCCAGCAACCGAACCAATGCTCGATCTACAGACGCTGAACAAACCATCGGTGGCGAGCTGATAATCACATCTGTTTCGGGCGGATCTTGCGTGATGTTAAAAATCGAATCACGATGCAGGCCAAAAGTCACATATTAGTTCGCAAAATTATCTAGCAAGCTCGGTTACTAAGAAGACTGCTTATCAGATATGAGTAGTTTAAAAATCCGAACGCACCCGGTGCATTTTGTAATGCGAACTCACCTTATCACGATCAATATGTGGAGTGATCGTATTACGGGCACCTATGTAGTTCGTGAGTCGTATGCACATTTACTGGACACGGCGCAATCATCAGAAGTCAGAAACCGAACAAATGCTCGATCTACAGACGCTGAACAAACCATCGATGGCGAGCTGATAATCACATTTGATTCGGGCGGATCTTGCGTGATGTTAAAAATCGAATCACGATGCAGGCTAAAACTCCAGTGGCGGCTTGTGACAATATCGGGTTGTGGGGCAAGGGCTGCAAGCTACTTTTTATTAAGATGACGTCACAAAGGCGTTTTCCAACGTAAACAAGTAACTTAATGATGGTACGGAAACATGAATTTGCCGGCAACAGTGATTTTAACGTATGTGCCACGAGAGGTCCGCCGGTGAGCTGTGACTTGAAGAGTGGTAACTGCGTAAACGGCGTACGGAACAAAGATTCAACACGGTTCATGTTCGCACTAGACCTGGAAATGACTATAACTCGAGAGATAACGTAAGCCTAACTGGAAAGGTCAACGAGTTCGGACAGATACGCAATTGTTATCTCATAGATTGGGCCTGTCATATTGAATCCAAAACATCATTCTGAAGAACTAAGAATAGAAGCCTCGGAAATTCGGTCTCGGTACAGCATAGGAGATTTTGGCCTTGAAACTGGAGACCGTAACACGACACATACGGCTTTATTACTGTCTATAGGTCTGCTGCGAAATCGCCTTTGGAAAATATATTACCGAGTAAATACGTGGATGAAAGCTTTAAACTTAGTACACTGTTACATGACATCATCGAGCAGTGGTCTCATGGCCCTTTTCGGTATGGTACACTGTCAAAATTAATGCGAACAGACCAACACCGAATTTTGCGTAAAATTGACTGAGGAATAGGCTGATCAAGTGATCGGCTGTTAGCCGCCATCGAAAACTAAATAGCTATCGCGCTTGACAGCAGGGGGTAGTGAGCAAATGGCTTGAAGGCCACAATTTCACGGTGAAATTGACATTGGAGAATATAATATCAAAGTAAATATTTGAATGCAAACTGATAATGATATCATCATCTCAGTTAACGTTACCGCAGATACACTGGCTTTTGCGTGAAATCCGCAATGCGTTGTATGCTAAAGTGTCAGATCGGAGCACATCTCTACCATACTCGACCTTGATAACGAAATTACTGCCCTAATCACTGAGTGTCAACCTTGAGACTTGGCACAGCGTTCGATACTAAAACCAAGACATACCGTGCAAAAGCTTATGACGGATCTAGGTAAGGAGCATCGTTAAAATCAATATATACCAATACCGGCTTTGCGTAGGCCTATATTCTGTTAGCGATAAATGACGAGTCAGCTGTCACTCGAATTAGGAAACGAAATTACCACTAACACAGTTCAGTGACAAACTTGAAACTTGGTACAGCGTTCGATACTAACATTAAGACTTACCGTGCCAAATTTCATAACCGATCTCAGTATTGAACATCGTCAAAATCAATGGATACCAATACCGGCTTTTGAGTAAAATCTGTTTGCGATACGTGACGGATCAGCACACACTCAACTTTGGAAACGGAATTACTACCCTAAACTTTAAGTAGAAACCCTGAAACTTGATGCAGTGTTAAATACCACCATCACGACATGACATACCAAATTTCAAGAGTTTTCATGGTGTGAAACACCATCAAAATCGACCTATACCAGCAAAGGTCGACTAAACGCATATTACGGTAATCGAGTTCAGATATAGATACGATTGTTGCATCACACCTTAGGGGCGACCAGGCATATTTGCCCCGGTTGCTCGGCCATTTTACGAATGGGAGAGAGTAAATCACTGTTTCTTTATTGTGCGCGGCTTTGAGAGAATAGACAGTGAAAGCTTGTTATGAGCGCTACCGGGGCATGCCCCGGCTAGGCATTCGCAAAGCGAAAACACGGAAGAGAATTCGATTTTCGCAGAGACTTCGCTATATATGAGCATTTACAAGCGAAAGGACAAGAAGAATACGATTTTCGCTGTGATTTCGGTATATATAGATTGGTGTGCGTCTATAAATGGTAAAGAAGTGTTATTGAACAGAATATTAGGTGGGGGCAATGCCCCAGTTGCCCTATAGGACGAGCCGCCACTGCAAAACTCACATATTAGTTCGCAAAATTATCTAGCAAGCTCGGTTACTAGGAAGCCTGCTTATCAGATATGATTAGTTTAAAAATCCGAGCGCACCCGGTGCATTTTGTAATGCGAACTCACCTTATCATAATCAATGTGTGGAGTGATCGTATTACGGGCGTCTATGTAGTTCGTGAGTCGTATGCACATTTACTGGACACGCCGCAATCATCAGAAGTCAGACACCGAACCAATGCTCGATCTACAGACGCTGAACAAACCATCGGTGGCGAGCTGATAACCACATCTGTTTCGGGCGGATATTGCGTGATGTTAAAAATCGAATCACGATGCAGGCCAAAACTCACATATTAGTTCGCAAAATTATCTAGCAAGCTCGGTTACTAGGAAGCCTGCTTATCAGATATGACTAATTTAAAAATCCGAGCGCACCCGGTGCATTTTGTAATGCGTATGTGTGTTTTTGCGGCTCTCCGGATAACCAGACCATTGTCGGCCCCTCTCTCAAGACATAGGGACCGCCTCCGGCCTGGGTTTTTTTAATATGTTACTTTCAAACCAAGGTAATTGCGTTGAAATTAATTTAACTATTTCCTTCTCTCTTTTGATTTACAGTGGTTGCTCAAGATTTTGCATACCTTAAAGCAACCAAATACTCTAATATCTCTGGTGGTTAAAGGGAGGCAGTATTTCCATTTGCGTTGCAAACACTGACCAGCCGTCGCGAGTGGTTGGGGGGATTTTGCATGACTCCTCCTTTGCATGACTCCTCCCTCCTCCCCTGAAGGGATTTTTTTCCTTTTCTTTCTTTAGATGGTGTTTGGATTGACCAAACTTTAGTTTCAACCCAAATTACCAAAGTAATTTACTTTTCTTCTTATTTTTTCTCAGTCTTTGTTGCGTGTATTGGGCTTCATGTTATGCCCAATTTTTCTGCCAGATCTTTTATTTCCACGTCCGGTTCGTCTAGTATTTTTATTCTTTGCAGGAGCGTGCCACACGTTTTTTTGACGATTTCCGTCACTACATCTTGTATATTTTTTGGTTTTTTATCCCCGTATTCCAGTTCTATTCGGTTTTGAATTATTTTTTGCTTGTAAATGGCCAAAATGACTTTTTTTTTTTTTTTCTTTTTTCGGTTTCTTTTCCTTTAATTACGTGGTCTTCCGTTATTTGTACTTTATTTCCTTTTTCGTATCGAATGTATGTTCCAAGTTTTTCCAGTATTTCCTGGGCAACGGGGCATTCATACACAATATGTTTCGCGGTTTCTTCCGTGTGACCGCATCGCTGGCATTGGGTTTTTAGTCTTTTCCCATTTTTGTCGTTGAGAATATTTTTGGAAATTCTTTTCGCCCCAAACAGATAACCTTCATGGGCTACTCGGAATCCCGTTACTCTCTCTTTATTATTAATAATCTGTTCAACATTTCCGGTTTGAAAGTGGATATTACCCCACTCGGTGTTTGAGGGGGTGTCGAGCCCATATATTCATTTTCAAAATTTGCCTTTATGGCCTGGTAAAGTTTTTTCTGTGTGGCCTCTTTCAGTTGTTCCTGAGACCATTTTAGATTCTCTACCGTTTCCGTAATTATCCTCCATTCTTGTGGGAGCTCGGTCATATGGGGCATATTGTTGGTAAATAATGCCGCGTTCCATTTTCTTATGGTGGGTCCTAAGCGGTATAAGGCGAAGAAATGCCAGAATTCAGTAGGTTTTTCTAGCCCTGCCAATATTTTTGCCTGTTCGGCTTTATTGGTTTTGATTTTCGAGCTGACATGCGGTACTGAATTTTTTGGCGAATTAGCTTTTTTCTCGCTATTATTTCTATACCCTCCGGATGCCATACGAAATCAAAAAATAATCTTTTCAAGATATTTATTGTTTCCGTGGACGGAGTGTTGGTTATGGCTTGATTCATAATTTTTGGTAATATGACGGTATTTAGTACTAGCTGTTTGTCGTACCATGTTAAATTTCTTTTCCTGAAGTTGTGTAGTTTTACCTGTGTTGTTTTTGTCCAATTTTCGGCCTGTTGATTCTCTCCAAAATATTATCCTAATATTTTGATTTTTGGTTTGATTTGGTTTTGGAGATTCCCCAGCATGTATGCGTCTTTCGGGCATTTTATGGTGTATAGCTCCGTTTTTCTTTCGTTAAGTTCTTGTCCGGTAGTTATTTTCAAGAGATTAAATTCTTCGCGGATATGCTGGACTGACTCGAAGTCTCTCGTTGTAGTTGTGACATCATCAGCATACTGTTGAATTTTTGTCTCGTGTTTCCCGATTTTTATACCATGGATGTTTGGATTTGATCTTATTCTCTCGGCTATTGGCTCTGCTGCAATCGTGTACAGGTACGTGCTTAGGGGGCACCCATGCCTGAGGCCTCGTTTGACTGTGATGATTTCTGTACTGGCACCGTTTATGAATATTGTGTTTGTCGAATTTTGGTATATTGTTTTTATCAGGTGTGTAATTTTATTTCCAAGATTGAATTTTTCCATTGTTTCAAATAAGAACTGATGCGATACTAAATCGAATGCTTTCCTTTGATCAAAATTCGCCATGACCATAGATGTTTTTTTGGTTTCGGCGTAGTGCTTTATGGCCTGTACGTTTCGCAATACGTCCGCCATCTGCCTACCTGGGATCGCTGATTTTTGGCATTCGCCGATGATACATCCTATGCTGTCGCGAATTCTATTCGCTAAGATTTTTGACAAGATCTTGTAGTCGGTATTGGTTAAAGAAATCGGACGCCAGTTCTCCAACTCTTCTGGGTTGCCTTTTTTGTATAGTAACTTTACCGCCGAGTCTCCCCATGATTTACATATTTTCGCGAATTGTATGGCATTGGTATACAGTTGCCATAGGTCGCTTTTTATTATCTTGTAAAAGGTCTTGTAAAATTCGGCCGAGATCCCATCTGGGCCGGGCGTTTTGTTATTAGACTGTTCTCTTACTGCCTGTTTTATTTCCTGGTCTGTAATGAGAGTGTCTTGGAGTTCTTTCTGCTCTTTTGTGAGGCCCTTGTTTAAGGAGTCAGTAAGTTTCTTCCTTGCTTCGCCTGGCCCATTGTGGATCTGTCCCCACAATTTGTTATAAAATTTCCAGGTAGTATTTAGTATTTCATGTTTTGTTTCCGTTCTTTTTCCGTCTTCTTGGATGATCGTATCAATGACTTTTTGGGACTTCCTATTTTCTAATTTTATGTAAAATTGGTGGGACGGCTTTTCTTCTTGTTCCATGTGTTCCTTGTAATGTCTTTTCATAAGAAAATCCAGTCTTTCTTTTTCTAGCTGCTTTAGGTTTTTGATTAGATTTTTCATCTCATCTGGTGTTGTGTTTGGGTCGTGTTTGGGTCGTCAAGTCTATTCTGCCAGCTCTCTTTTAGTTCGTTACGTTTTGCTTGCTGTTCTCTGCCGTAACGTATAGAGACTGCTTTGATTTCCACTTTCCACGCATCCCACCATGTCTGTAAACTATCGTATTTCGGTTTTTTGAAGGAATGTTCCAGGTATGAGTTCTCAATTATTGTTTTGAACTCTTGGTTTTCGTAATGTGAACTATTATTGATCCATAGCCCTCTGTCCCGTTTTAGGTGTTTTTTGTGTTTTATCGTGATCTTCAGGAAGTTGTTGTGATCTGCGATCGCGTTTATTTTGTAATCGCATTTCCTGGTGTTGGCACAAAGATCTTTCGTTAGGTAGATACGATCTATCCTTCGGGAATTGAACGGGTTTGTTACTGCGTATACTCTTTTTTCGGGCTCTCGCCATCTAAATATATCAGTGAGATCTTTATTTTGTATGAAATATTTCCACCTGGCCGCTGCTGCGGTTAGTTTAAAGTCTTCGGTGTTTTCCACGTAATTTTTGGATACGACCATATTGAAATCACCCGCTACTATGGTCGATTCTTGTTGGTCTCGCATCTCGTGCATCGCCTTGTCGTAAAATTCGTTTTGCGCTTTCGCGTTAGACGGTGGCGCGTAGATATTATATATTGTTACTGCATGGTGTTGCTCTTTTGTTTTTATAACAACGCTGTGCAGTCTATTCGGCACGTTGATTTGGTGTTCTACTACCATATCTTGTAGCCATTCTTTCTTGATTAGAATAAGAGTGCCTTGATAGTAGCGTTTCGTGGCCTTGTCAAGCCACGGATCCCCTTGGTCGAGGCAATTTGCGAAGAATTCAAATCTGTTTTTGTCAGCCCACTTGCATAGGCTAGTTTTTCCAATTTTATGTGTTTCCTGGATACAATATACATCTGCGTTTTCTGTTTTTACAAATTGTTCAAATGTCTATTTAACCCGTTCACGTTTATTGTTATGATAGACGTGGGTGGAGTTATTTTTTGGGTGAAGGTGAAGGCGCCTGAGGGTTGTTTTTGTTTTGCCTCGCCAAGTTAGTGGCTGATATTCTTGGCGCAGTTGGCTTTTTACGGTCCATTCTAATTTCCGGACTTTCCTCGCTCGGCCTTTTGATGGGTGAGGCCGGTATGTTGTTTCTGAAGGAGTACTCTGACATGGTTTCCGGGACGCTCGGGAGTTTGTTTCGTAAAGGTGCTCTTTGTTCTGGTGTTGCCGTATGCGTATTAGAGAACGTGGTCCACACGGAAGTCTGCGACGAGTAAGTCGTCGTGTGCTTTGGTGTCATTTGTACTGCTTCGTTCGTTCCTTCTGCCTGTGTGTTTTCATTGTTTTGTACCTCTGATACAACTGCTAATTCCTCTATCTCTACAAGATTTTCTTCCACAGTATCGTCGCTATCTGTTTGTTCCTCTTCGCTAATGACGAGGTCGCTTTCTAAAGACGATTCGTTGTTCGCGATTGCCTGATTAGTTTCCTGCGCTGTTGGGTACTCTTGTTTGAGTACAGGACATTCTTGCCGTCTGTGACCTAGCGTTTTGCACTCCATGCAGACAACATCACCTTGACAGTTTCTGGCCGTATGTCCAGACTGCAAGCAGTTGTAGCATTGTGGTGCGTATTCGCCAGGTGGGCGATAGATTTTACACCAAAGTCTTCTTATTTTTATTACCGGCGGCAATTTTCCTCTCTTATAATTTTTATCATTACCCTCCTGTACCCGTTATGAATTCGGGTGCCTCTGTGATTGACACGAATCATATTGATGACCGTACCGCAGTCGTGTCTGTGAAGTTCATCCGTTACCTCCTTGTCTGTTGCTTCAGTTGGTACAGCTCTAATGTTAATACTCTCGTACGGCGTTGTAGCCTCTGCTATTTCGATTGTTCCGCCTCCTATTTTAATGCCTTCTTGCCATGCAAGTAGCAGTTCCTCTTTTATGTTTTTTGTCCGTGCATTGTCTTTTATTTTTATATTGTAAGTGATAGGGCCTATCTGATAGATAGACTCTATATGTTCCTTTAGGTGTTCGGTGCTTTCGCAATTCGCAATTGCATTGAACACTTCCTGTGTGCTCAAAGTGTCTGGTACGGTGGCGTCAAAAGACCGTGGCCTACCGTCCAAATCCATGTATTGTTTGTAACCTGGCTAAGCGGTAGCAATAGCGTTGTTAGATTCTCTCTATACTGGCTGTAAAGGCGCGCTGTTTCTAGTTTCTGCGTGCTTCGCAGGAACCGATACTGCGGTTTCGCTCAACTAAATAGTCGTACGATTACCGTCTAGACCAGTGTCTCCAAACTTTTTTGAGCTACCGCCCCCCTGGACAACGAATAAAGTGCCACCGCCCCCCGACACCCCCCTCATCACGTCTAATCATAAAACGAAATTTTTTTCTACATTTAGTACAGCTAATATAGAGACAGATGAAGATAGTGCATCAATATCATAATTCTCGTCATATTGGGTTAACGTTTTGATAGGAACACTATCAGTCTAAAATCTACAGCATTCACTTCATGTAGGCCTACTGGCTAGTAGGTTTCTGCTGTGAGTCAGAAAATATTCACGACGCTGAGAAGAACGTTCTATCAAATATGCGCTGGTAAGGGTAACGACGAAAAAGCCAACCCGACTGCAGTGAGAGTTTTTATTTTTATTCAATTGTGTACCCAGAACGATTGATTGGAGAAATTGAACTTTTGGTTGAACTCGAAATTGTTCTACACTACAACTAGGGTTACGATACTTTGGGAATCTGAAAAGATGACGCTTTTTCAAAATTTCCAGACTTATAATGATGGAGTAAAGTCCGGAAAAAATGGTAAATTTTTCCCGAGTTTGTGGCTAATTGACTAAAAAAAGTCATTTTTCTTGCTCAGGTCCCGAAAAAACCGCCAGACCGTCACTAGAGCGCTGATTTCCTATATCTCAGTCCAATTTCCACGAACATTTAACAAGATTTTTAAAAAAAAAAGAGACAAATTGTCATGAAAGAGGACGTTTAGGCGTCTTCCGAGGAAACTTTCAAAAAAGTCACAAAAGAGGACAAATCCTCTTAAAAGAGGACGTATGGTAACCGTTACTACGGGCGTATGATACCCCTGGCTACAATGTACTTAGCTGCTCAAACATTTCATGCCTGGAAATTTCACAGAGTGGATTGATTATCCGGTGAAGAATTTCTAATTGGAACATATCCTGGAACCAAATCACCCATCCTCGTGTAATTTTGCGAGATGATTGATTCATGTTTGTCCATCAAAATCAGGTATTCGAGCTGAACCGGTAACTCAAAGCAAGGTTGAAAATTTGACGTGTCGCAAAATTCCGGTGAATTATCACCGACATGTCGACGAATACGGTCAGCGTCAAGTAGGAGTGATGCCGTTTCTCGCTACCAAAACGCCGTGTCGAAGGCCGCGGTGACAGCGCTGTGGAAAATCCACGATCGTTTGAAACAGATAATAAAATCATGCAAGACAATTTCTCTTAAAAAGCCATCACATCTTGCAGTGAGCAACAACTGCTCAAATACACTTCGTAGTTCTCACAGCAGCACACAATGAACCACGCTTTTCTGGGATGCTGCCGACTGATAAATTAGTCCATTGATGAGAAGGAATAGCATTGACAAGTAGCAATGGATTTTTCCGGTACAGCTGAATAAATAGACGAACGACCCTAAATTGCCCTGACGGACCGAATCTAGTATGCATTTTTACTGCGAATCTAGCCTCTTTATTGATGAATATTTACTGCGAATCTAACCTCTTTATTAATCAATCGTTTCAGCACTATACGCAGCAGTTGACTTCTAAACCTACACCGCCCGCATTTGCTCTCAGCGCCCACCTACCGCCCAATTTTCAAGACAGCGCCCCCCAATCGCCCATTTCATGGCCAGCGCCCCCTTCACGCTCGCCAACGCCCCCAAGGGGGCGCTGGCGCCCACTTTGGGAACCACTGGTCTAGACGGTGTCGTAGCGTGTTCGTAATTAAACCAAAAGTTGAGCAGCCAGACAGTCTCTCAACGTTTCAAGCGAGGGGCGCGGGGGTGAAGAGAAAAGTAGAGAGCTGACTCAAGAGAGAGTCAAGTCTCTAAAGAAAAGACTCGACGAGTCTTGACTCAAGAGAGAGAGAGAGTCAAGACTCGAAGAGAATAGACTCACCAAGACTCGACCCACGAAGAGGAGTCGAGTCCCGGAGGAGAAGAGGTTTTGAGTCTGAAGGAGGCTCGAAGTAGGAAATCCGGCGACGATGAAGAGAAGGAAATAGAAGAAGAAAATTAACCTAACTGAAAAGTTTAAAAACTACGTGCAACAAAACTTAACTAATATTTACAGTAGGTAACTACAACGGCCACAGCGGCTCAAACCGCAGATCTTCCACCTGAAAAAGCCGTTAGTAATGCGAACTCACCCCAGCACAACCAATATTGCATTGGTTCGGTTGCTGGCTTCTGATGATTGCGCCGTGTCCAGTAAATGTGCATACGACTCACGAACTACATAGGCGCCCGTAATACGGTCACTCAATATATTGATTGTGATAAGGTGAGTTCGCATTACAAAATGGACCGGGTGCGCTCGGATTTTTAAACTAGTCATATCTGATAACCTGGCTTCCTAGTAACCGAGCTTGTTAGATAATTTTGAGAAATAATGTGTGAGTTTTGGCCTGCATCGTGATTCAATTTTTCACATTACGCAAGGACCGCCCTAAACAGATGTGATGATCAGCTCGCATCGTTCAGCGTTTGTAGATCGAGCATTGGTTCGGTTGCTGACTTCTGATGATTGCGCCGTGTCCAGTAAATGTGCATACGACTCACGAACTACATAGGCACCCGTAATACGATCACTATACATATTGATTGTGATAAAGTGAGTTCGCATTACAAAATCCACCGGGTGCGCTCGGATAAGCAGGCTTCCTAGTAACCCAGCTTGCTAGATAATTTTGCGAACTAATATATGAGTTTTGGCCTGCATCGTGATTCGATTTTTAACATCACTCAAGATCCGCACGAAACAGATGTGATTATCAGCTATCCACCGATGGTTTGTTCAGCGTTTGTAGATCGAGCATTGGTTCGGTTGCTGACTTCTGATGATTGCGCCGTGTCCAGTAAATGTGCATACGACTCACGAACTACATAGGCGCCCGTAATACGATCACTCCACATATTGATTGTGATAAAGTGAGTTCGCATTACAAAATCCACCATGTGCGCTCGGATAAGCAGGCTTCCTAGTAACCGAGCTTGCTAGATAATTTTGCGAACTAATATATGAGTTTTGGCCTGCATCGTGATTCGATTTTCAACATCACACAAGATCCGCCCGAAACAGATGTTATTATCAGCTCGCCACCGATGGTTTGTTCAGCGTTTGTAGATCGAGCATTGGTTCGGTTTCTGACTTCTGATGATTGCGCCGTGTCCATTAAATGTGCATACGACTCACGAACTACATAGGCGCCCGTAATACGATCACTCCACATATTGATTGTGATAAGATGAGCTCGCATTACAAAATGGACCGGCTGCGCTCGGATTTTTACACTAGTCATATCTGATAAGCTGGCTTTCTAGTAACCGAGCTTGCTAGATAATTTTGAGAAATAATGTGTGAGCTTTGGCCTGCATCGTGATTCAATTTTTCACATTACGCAAGGACCGCCCTAAACAAAATAAGGACGCAAGTCAAAAATAAGGACATTTCTTAGAAATAAGGACAGTTGAGTTTTCTAAGACGTGGCCCTTCAAAATAAGGACAAATCTTAGAAATAAGGAGGTATGGCAACCCTGGGTATAAATGTCTTCTGACAAAAGAAATGTGATATTTGTAATCAGTAACCTCAAAAACCCCAGAAACGGCTCTCAGATTTCTGCCTAAAAAAAGTATTTCATTTTGTGGACCAGTGATATTGATTCTTGAGGAAACCAATGCGACGGCTCAGAAATATTGAATTGGTACTTTCTGTGAGCTTCTTATAAATAGCGCAGTGTTCGTCATTGCAGGGGCGTAGCCATGGTGTCTCGAAGGGGTTGAGTTTGAGGACTACTGTGCTAGATGGCGGTCCGGATCCTCGATCCCTGATACGTATTTAGCATTTCAAATACGTTGCAGCATTGTTCATCGTTATTTCAACAGGTCAGAGGTGACCAAATTGCAGACGTACGGTCGCATGCAGCGGATTGCAGCCGTTGAACAATATTAATGCAGCCCTCAACAATAATTAAATTATAGCGTGCTTTGGCGTCCGTCAATATGCAATTTGAATTAACGAATAGGTACCCAAATCTTTGAGAGATTTTGAACCTGAAAATTTCATTCACGCTTGGCGCGATTCAGGGGGACTTGCATTTTTCGTATTTTATATATGATAGTGTAATCTGACTCCCAACACCGAACAAATGCAAACGTTAAAGGAAAACGATGCACACCATGAATACCAAGGCGAAATCGTGTGCGTGTCACGACTGAAGGTTTTTCTTGTACGTTTGTCCGATTCCAATATATATTTTGACTGTCTGCAATCCTGACGGGAGGTCAAAAAATAACAACATGCCACAAAGTGATTACGAAAAACCTGAAGACGCATCATCATTTTGTGCCCAAAATTGTTGAAGACACCCGCTCCATCAGCTCTATCGCTTAATCGATCACGTGTGCTAAGAATGGATGAATAGTTGATAGTAGCATATGAAAAACCAATACTATAGACGGAATGAATTTTCCACATGTAGAAATTTTTAGCGCCCCGCGCGACTACTGCTACAATCAAAAACTTTTATACGCATGGCATATGTCAAGAAATCAATTTAATGGCACAGAACACCACAAGCGTTCTCTGCGGTGCAAACTTCCCAGTAGCCAATTTAACATGATTATATGCAACGTCGAAACAGCACTTCGTCAGACCACCAAAACGGTGGTCTTGGGCCCCATAGGGTTATAAACCAACACTAGACCCCCATCACGGTCTACGTTTTAACCGCTACTTTGCCAGCGAAATTTGGTATACCCGTTAGTGGGATAGTTTATTGCGTCTAACATAGCACGAGGCGCGAAAATTTTCTATAATTCGTGTTTGAATCCGTCAATAATATCAGAAATTGCATATTGTTATAAATTTTGTTATTCTCTGCCTCTGCCCACGTAATCAGATTTACTTGTAGAGCAGTAGGAAATGTTGTCTTGGAAAATATAGGACTCGTAAATAATTATTTGGGCGGGCCCTTGGTAGAGTAACTCCGTTATATGATGTTATTGCGTGGACAGCTGTGGAAAACGATATTGAAGTCGCTCAATCGTATTATGCTAAAAGATGCAAGCGATTTCAAATTGGTATTTCTTCCCTGGCAAATAATTTTCTCTGCGGGATGGCATTTGACTTGCAGGGCTCAGATTGTCAGCACAGAGAGAGAGATATGATATTCTTTTTCGCCTGGACCATCGAGATGCTTTGACGACGGAGTTGCAATACGGCCGTGAGGTCATCTTGTCTGCGCCCCCGTTTTATTTTCTCCTACATGCTATCCGTGATTGCTGAGCGCCTAGCAGGATAGCTGCGGATACCAATTTTCGAGTCTTTGGTATGACCCTGCCGGGGATCGAACCAGTGTTGGGATCAAGTCACTACCTTCGAGTCACGAGTCAATTCGAGTCATTGCACATTTTGACTCGAGTCAAGTCAAGTCAATCGATTTTCGAAGGTGACTCGAGTCAAGTCAAGTCACTCGATTTTTGGAGGTGACTCGAGTCAAGTCGAGTCAAGTCAAGTCAAGTCACGAGTCAAGTCACAATTCAAGTCAAGTTGCCTTTTCGGAGTATGAGGCGTGATTACATCATTGAATTTTGCTAGATGACTGAAATAGCCTACATATTGAGTGGTCATTGATTCTGAACCGATGAACGGATATAGACTTGACTATACACGCAAAAAGGGGCTGTATCGCTCACATATTCGTAGAACTGTTAAACTACGTAATTAATTGCATAGCCTCAGTTTATAGTTACCAGGCAAAATAGAGAATAGAGAAACGAATGGATAAGACGCAATACATACCCCTTTACAAATTGATATGATACAATTCGAGCCTACGCCAATGGTCGAGGACTATATAAACTATATTCGGATTCTATTTAAATAAAATAAGAGGTTTCGTTAATGTAAGAACAGAGAACAGAAATAGACATTTTGCTATTAAATTTCTTTACTATTAGTTTACGACAACGTAAGCTATAAGCTTTTATCACTTGGTTTGCGGTCAATTTATTTGTGAGAGAACAATGGAGGCATTTCGCGAACAATCCGAACATATGGAAGATACAGTGATATTTATCGACACCGATTACTTGATGACTTGAAATTGACTCGTGAATTTTGCTCCAAGTCACGAGTCAATCCACATTTCTGATACGTCGAGTCAAGTCAAGTCAAGTCAATTTAGCAAAGTGACTCGAGTCAAGTCAAGTCATACGGAAAGGCGACTCGAGTCTGACTCGAGTCAAGTCATGACTCGAGTCATCCCAACACTGGATCGAACCCACGACCTACCGATCGAGAAGCCGAGCGCCTAACCATTACACTATCTCGCTCGCACGAATATTTGGTGCCTGCCATTACGGCGCCTATGGACAATTATAATTGTATATGTATCGGGGTTTTCGATCAGCATGGAGGAAGTCCTTTTCGACCAAGGTTTTCTCGCTGCCGATCATTGTGGCACACTTATCGGATCTCATTTTGTTACAAGGCCTAAAACTTCATATGTCATGGTGCGTCGTGGCGCGGTGATGGCCGACGCCGAAATGCCCATGTCTATAAATCATGCGTATTTTTTCTTGGAGGAAGGATGCCCAATAATGAAGAAATTTGGCAAATTTAAATCCAGCGTAGAGCGAAATAAAAATGATTAAAGTTAAACAATTTTTTTTTAAATATACTCTATAATTTATGTTCATTCAAGAAATAATTTTGGGCCCCTTCGAGCTGCCCCCCGCCCAATTGGCGGGTTTGGGGTGCGCCAGTCAGAGTCGTGAGTCTATGACGTCCAGATGGGCCACGACGACTCTACGCCAGAATGCAGCCGTATGCTATTTATGGAATTGTAGCACGGCCGTGAATAACAAGCAGGTTGAACACCCCTGGACTAGGCTTACTATACGGAATCAATGGGTTATCTGCTCAGGGGTGCACGAGTTTCGAGTAAACCTTATAAGGGTGTACCACGACGAAAAAGGTTGAAGAGGACTACTCTATACCACTTTGATAGTGCGAGCCCTTTGTACGTAGACATGCCTTGGAACCTTCTGGCCAAACTGAAAAACTAAATATCCTTGCCTTTGAAAACTACAGATGTAATTGTCAGTGTATTCCCGTTCGTACCACACAATTATTCTGTCTAGTTCAGTGGTTCTCAACCTTGCCCACAGCGCCCCAAAGGGGCGCTGGCGATTTTGAAGGGGGCGGAAACGCTCAGGATGCGATATGGGGGGAGCTGGGCTCAGGGGGGTGGTATGGGGGGCGCTGGAAAAAAATGGCTTCGCATTAGATGATGTGGTGATAGGACATATCCTTAATGAGTAATCAGAGCAAATTAACACCGAAAACTTCGTTATATATAGCCTTCAAAATACATATAGGTTTAATTGTCCATGGGTGCCTAAATGACTGGCACCGAATGTTCATGTCTTGGCAATCTGAACTCCAGAAGACGAATTCCATCTGGCAGAGGAAAAATATATGTCAGTGAAGAAACACCAATTTGAAATCGTGTGCGTCTTTTATTTTAGTACGATTGGGCGACAGGGATATTCCTGTTGAGCGATATCCCCGTTGGGCGATTCTATATTTTTTGATATTGCAGACAGTAGGTCACGAAATAACATCATGCAACGAAGTCATACCAACGGGTTCGCCCGCCCGAATATGTTTAATTATTAGTTACGGGCCCTACAGTTTCCAAGACACCTCACAATGTTCGCTTTAAGTTTTGATGAGTCTGCGCACACTCAACAACTCATTGCGCTGACCCTTGGACAACAGTGCGTAACGACTAAAAAAAGGTCATAACTTAGGATTTGTTGTGCGCAACGTAGATTTTCTGTGCGCAGGGACCGTGTCAGCACTGCGCACGTGCGCAGCTTAGAGGAAACATTGCACCTCACTCAGCTCTACCAGTAAATCTGGTAACGTGAGCAGAGAGGACAAGAAATTGATAGCAATATATATGCTATCCCCGATCTTACTGACCGATTTTAGCATGAATTATCGAAGGTTTTCGCGTTTCGCACTGGCTCGCTAAACAGTACAGCTGATTCCATGGCAAAAGCGAACAACGTGATAGGGGCGGTCGATTTACCACCCTATGGGAGCCCAAGACCCAAGTTTTTTCAGGGGCCTGACGAAGTGACCTTTCGTTCCTGCCAACGGGTATACGCCCGGAGATGTATAATTAATTTTGAGGGGTCCTACCTTTTCAACCACACATCACTCAGCTTTACCGGTAAATCTGTTTACGGGAGCAGAGAGAGGATAAAAATTGATCTTAATTTTCATGCAATTCCCGATCATATTGACCAATTTAATCATTAATTAGTGAAATTTTTCGCCCTTCGCGCGTCTAGGCGAGAATAGCTGCCTCAGTAAATGGACACCCAATGTAGATACCTAATATTAGCAAATAGCGACAGCCGAATGGGGGTCTGGGGTTCAAGTCCCCCGGAAGTTTGGTTTATCACCCGATGGGGGCCCACGACCAACGTTTTTTGTTTGGGGAGGGGGCTGACGAAGTGCTGTTACGGCCCTGGTAACGAATAATTGTACCTACGGGCACGCCCGAATCTGTTTAATTATTAATTACGTGCCCTTTATTTTCTTATACAACAGCTCACTCGATCTGCGCTACTATGGTAAATCTGATTACGTGGGCTGAGAGGATAAAAAGTTTATAACGACTTATATATGTAATTACCACCTATTCATTCATGCATTATAGAAAATTTTGGTACGTAGGGCGACTAGGCCACACAAACTTTGCTGACCACCGAAATCACGCTATGGGGTTCATGGGGGCGAAGCCCTTAGAAGTTTGGCTTATCACACTATGGGTGCGCAAGGCAATCGTTTTAGGGGGTTGACGAAGTGCTGTTACGGCCCTCCCTCTTACTCATTGTCTTTATTACATTCCTTACAATATGAAGTTGGTTGGCGCTGGAGCAGGATAATTTTTGAAAGGGGGCGCTGAAAGAAAAAGGTTAAGAACCACTGGTCTAGTTTTTTGACCCACAACCGCACATGTACTATACATATGGGTTACTTTCTGTTGCGTGGATACATGATTAAATTAGGGACTGAATGCAGTATTCCTGCTATTTTAGCGAACCAAGTTCAATGTAAGGGTACAGCATAAGTCTATACCTCATTCTCACTTGATTTACTAGTCGCACAACGCAAAAAGAACAAATCCCAATGCAACTTAGGAGATGGAATCGGATTGTGTACATCGGACTCGCGCCCGATAGGTATGAGCGTGCATCCAGCGGTTGCTGCACCAACCTTGATTTTATCCCGATAATACTAGGCATACAAACAATTTATTAGATGGTAAATTAGTTCAGTGGTTATCGGGCGCGATTCAAGCGCGCTATTTTTCCAATACTCGGGATTGACTTGAGTACGAACCCAATCACATGGTCTTCAGTGCA
The DNA here is from genome assembly GCF_051294905.1 of Botryllus schlosseri. Taxonomy (NCBI): domain Eukaryota; kingdom Metazoa; phylum Chordata; class Ascidiacea; order Stolidobranchia; family Styelidae; genus Botryllus; species Botryllus schlosseri. The sequence continues at coordinate 20,101,284 of NC_137247.1, read as the reverse complement.
TTCCTTAAAGCAGTGGTGTCAAACATACGGCCCGCGGGCCGCATACGGCCGGCCAGACGATTTCATCCGTCCCGCGAAGCAATTCTGAATCGATTGAAAAATTGTTTTATAATCCAGTACATTTGTAACAAATATTGAGATTTTTTGCAGGAAATAGTTTCATTAAATATTCCCTCAAGACAGCAAATGTCGGATATGTTCATAGGCCACATTATAACCACCCGACGATGGCTTTGTGGTTTTACTCTCTCTAATTCGAGAAGGCAAAAGTGCACTCGTAAATGTGGAACCATTGTATGCAGTTAACGTGAAAAATAGATTGATTAAACAAATATATAATTTAAATATCTGTGATAGCACTGCGATGTCCCTTCCTACCTAATAGTGCCCGGACTTAAAGAGAAACCCGACTTGCGATTTGATGATGATAATCCAAATCCTAACGCCCACGTTTACTTAAATATTCTCTTGTATTCCACACAGCGTGTACACGCTGGGCTAACGCCAGATTACGACTACAGCAAACGGAGCATATAACTATGCAAACTTATATCGCTATTAGCGCCACTGTTTTATCGTTCTTTAAATGTACACAACCGGTCAATCATTGAATTTTTGCCAATTCCATTGTTCGCGAATAAAGGTGTTGCGATTTGCTAGAATAAAACCCCAATGAGCCGTGTAATATTATCTATATATGCTTGATATTAAAGTATGCAAGTGACAAGCAACGGCCCATGGTAACAATTGGGAATCAGCAGACTGCATCGTCCGGCCCATGGGCGATTTGAAGTCTTGAATCAGGCCCGCGACGCGATTTGAGTTTGACACCCCTGCCGGGGCCTACGATATTTAACAAGTATCGCAAGCCCCGCCCTTGCCTTATAGTATGGATGACATCAGAACTTTTGAAAAAGGCGCACTGTAGCATAAAGGTTAAGGACCATTGATCTACACTATGTTGCCGTCGAAATTGTACGTTGATATATCTTGCCTTAAAACGCGGTAAATGAGTGGTGTGACGGAAACGATCAGAGTTCGTGATGCGAATCAACCTATTATCATATATGGGCTGATACATCCATCAGAACATGCCTGTCGCAATATCGTCGCATGTCGCCAACAACACAAGTTTATAGATACCCGGATTTGGCATCTTGCCAATTCTTTAATTCGTATTTGTTGCTTGCTTGTTGAGCAGGAAACACAATCTCGTAACAATAGCTTAATCAGACATCTAGCGATTTGCCGCATCGAGCAATCACGATTCACGAGGATACAGCATGCAAGTCTCAAACTGAGTAGATTTTTTAAACCGGTCTTGTTTGACAGCTACCATAGCTTTAATTCAGGAAATGTCAAGTCAAGTGATATTTTATTTTTGATGTGTTGAAATGTTCCGGCGTTTTTATTCTAATTGCTCTCGATGAAAATATCCATTCAAACAACTCTGATGAACCAATGATATCTGCGGTTTCTTTATATCATATGACGTCAGCAATGTATGTTGCCTAATCATCGAAGATGGAACGTATGATATATACACACGGGATGATTTGGAAATCACAACAGGATCTCATGACATGTAAATCTAGTGTTGTAACGCACTGCTAGCAGTAACATCATCTACAAAATGACATGAACCAAAGGTAATATGAAATTAGAAGATTGGTTCCCAACCTCTTTCTTCATTCGCCACAAGCAGAAATCTAGATTTACAGCCTTTAAAATTGCTCCCTCCAATAAAATTTGGTAAGACTTTGTTTTGTAAAGACTTGCTATTAGTGAAATTTAAGACTCCCGGAATTGAACAGCACGCAATAAAATTAAGGAGTAGTGAACTAGTAACCGTAAACGCAATGTTGCGCCTCCCTAAAATGTATGTGCAAGCCGACAGAAAAAAGGGAGGGTTTGAAATATTTCCAAAAGTAGCGAGATAGCATCAATTTACATTTGTAAATGCTAAATAATGCATGGGTAAGATAAACTTCCTGATTTGGACGAACTTATGCATATGGTAGATACAAGCCGCCACAAGCTACACTTTCGCATGTCATTATAACTCGAAAAGAAATACCGTAATTTTCCATGTATAATGCGCAAAATTTTACCGATTTTTTGCTCTAAAATAGGGGGGTGCGTATTATACATGGGTACAGTAAGCCTTGAAAAAAAATCCCTCGATCAAAAACTTGAAATTACACCTTTCTTCATGCTTGTTTAAATCGCGCATCACCTCTAGCCATTGGGCTCCGTAATTTGTATTATAGCTAGTGTAACGCGCTGCCAAATAGAGAAGCGTGTTGCTTATTAACGAAAAGCGAGTTTCTAATTAACGAGAGTCGTCTGCACAGCACGCGATCTCTTGCTTTTAGTTTGCTGTTTGTACGCGAGCGAAATTAGGTCGCTGATTGCTCCAAGCGTGCGCGGCAATCCTTGCTGATTTATCGCGTCAACGACAGGCCTTAACAATCGCATACACATGTGCGCAAGATAAAATCGCTTGCGTAATCAGTCGCATCTCCAACAGGACTGGTGCGCCCGACATAACCGCTGGCCTGAGCAATCGCATCTGTAATTGTAATAGGCCTCGTGCGCAAGATGTCGTGTGTCGCTGGCCTGAACTATCGCGTCGCCGACCTCACAGGCTTTGGCTACTATCTACTCTCGTTTAGAGACAATGCCGTCAATTGTATTATGATTAGTGATCATTATGTCATGATTGTTCGACAGTGACATCGGAAAACAGAACAACATAGTGTACTAAAACGCAACTATTCTATTCATGTACTGTGAATGCAGGATGCGTACTATACATGGGTACAGGCTTTTTCCTGGAATATACACGTCATTTTAAGGGTGCGTATTATACATGGGGGCGCACTATATTCGGAAAATTACGGTATGTCATTTCATCTGTAACGAGTCCGGATATGCTATCAATTAGCGAGTCCGCGATCTCCCGTGAATACATATTCAATATTCATATACATATGAACTCTTAAAATAACGAATCAGGTGATCTCAGTCACACCAATTCGCATGCGAATGAATAACAGCCAGATGTGGTCAGTAACGAAGTACTTCTACTTTTCTGAAGTACTCAAGTAGTTTTCCAGTACTTGAGCACTCACTCAAGTAGAGATAATTTCCAGCTACTTCCTCTTCTACTTCGTGATATTTTGTGATCTACTTACTTTGCGCTACTTTCAGTTTGTCAAGTATAAGTAGTTTAATCCACCAATCAGAAAGATAGCCTAAGGACACTCGGGTCGAGAATCAGCATTTAATTTTCATAAAATTTGCGTCAAGTCCAGAATTTTCGTTGCGCGCACGAACGTATCGGTGAATATAATGTAGGTTCGTATGTTTGTGGTATTCATGGTGTTTGTCGACCACTATATGGACATTTACACCAGGTTGATGATTTTCATTTTTCATTCCGACTGCCGGCTTGGAGCATGGCTCACTTCTAGGCTTTTTGTAAGACACCGATCGCGAGGTGGAGCCTAGATAATTTAGGTATAGCGGGTTGCGTGGTTCCGTTCACACCGCATTGTCACCCGTATGAAATATTTCATCTCAGTAAATATGGCCCATCATAGCGTTTAAAACTATCATTTCGCAATCTAGAATTGATCTATCATATCGTAATCTAGCAGCCCATGGCGTGTCCTTATCTGGAAAAGTGGACTCTCCGAGCTAGATAGTGTAATGGTTATGCGTCCGGCTCCTCGGTCGGTAGGTCGTGGGTTCTATCCCCGGCCGGGTCATACCAAAGACTCGAAAATTTGTATCCGCAGCTATCCTGCTATAGGCGCTCAGCAATCACAGATAGTATGGAGGAGAAAAAAAACGGGGGCGCTGACTAGATGACCTCATGGCATGTATCGCAACTCCGTCGTCAAAGCATCTCGATGGTGCAGGTGAAAAAGAATATCATATATATCTCTCTCTCTGACTTTCTCTTAGCTTTACACCTGTTTTAGCTGACCACTGTTGAAACATTCTAAACAAAAGACATGAAATTTATTTTCCGGTTTTTAGAAATAGTATTTTTATTTCTATTTCAATTCCCAGTATCATACCTTGGGTTTTATTTAGTTTCAGTTCTTTTGTCTGGCGAACATACATGTTGAAGTATAAAAGCAAGTGCTGTAGTAATGCCTTCATATTTCGAAAATACAGCTACGCTATATGGCATTTATATGATCGCCCATATTCTTTATTAACGTTTACTAATCGCACAAAGTGTTAACTCCGTGTCCGACACCACTTCTACGTGTTGCTCTTCTACCAAACCACGAGTCTTGTAATATGGGCGAGGGCGCCATTCCATGATATTTTCTAAATTTGGGTGTTCGAGTTGACAGAGAATTAATATCGCATTACCATATCAATGCCAACATCCCATGATGTGGACGAATGCTTATGCTGTAGACAATTTAAATCTCCTGGGATGCATCAATATGATTCAAGCCCGGCACCTTTAGCATATCTCGTTTTGCAGCTTTTGACTGTCCATGGGCTCCTCATCGCCGATCGCACTACCACAGGAGTGCATTGAAAAGCTCAGACTGACAGTGAGCCATGTTACAAGTCTGCAGCAGAGACTACGTTTTACATGGGAGCGAAAGAGGCTGACGATTGACTGGGAGAAAGAATAAAAGTCGTCCCAAAATAGTACGAAAGTCAAAGACAATATAGACATTACAAAAAACTCGCGTTGTACCGCACACAGCATGAAAAAGGTGATAAGCGCCAATATGTTGTGACAATATTAATAATAGTAATAAGTAATAATACATTACATATACCGTATGGTCGTAAACAAATTTAATCATTACGGGTCTTTCTTATGTATGACGTCATAATGAATGATAGTTTGACTTCGTGGCTCGCCGCTCGGATTCGCATTCGTTTATTACTTGATTCGTCCGAGCCCTACTCATAATTCCATCTCCCATTCCAAGTTGCTACTGAGACTCTGGCTCTGACTTTGTCTCTACCTCATTGAATCAGAGTCCATAAAAGGGTTGCGCTTATTAAGTTGTTGACTGACTCAACCATACCGGAAATCTATGTTGTAGTTTTCATTCGCGAAATTCTGTAATTCGACGAATCGACTCGCGAATCCCTTAGTTGGAATTAGAATTGCTGTTGCCGGCCTTGAACGGTGGAGTAATCGAGTGATGTCGGCATCGAAACTCTATTATATTGGCTTTAGCCAAAAAGATATATTTCCTTGCAGGGCTGGTCTCTTCATTGCGCATGTCTACATGTAGCACAATACGATAGCGGTAATTTAGCGCATTGATTCCTGCCAGTTTGTTTTAATATGCATATAACAATGCTTTTCATTCATTTTGTCGGAGCAACCGATTTGTCGTATTAAATATCTCTAGGTAATAAGACCATGTTGCTACAGGACGGAACTGTTACGATTACCATATATTTCACTTTACAATGCATACACTTCGTGTATATAAACACTTCAAAAAGTATGTCTTTCATGTGATAAGGTCTAGCTGTACTTTATGAGATACAAGACATTTTTGAACGACTTACTGTTTGCATTCTCGGATGGCGTTTTTGATCTCACTATCACAAATAGTTGTCCGCCCTGTTACAAAGTTCGATACCAATTCCGAAAGTCCTCCAGTAGTTTTGCGTTCGAAAAGCTCCGACCGCAAGTCATAATGATTATATAAATTGCATATATTTCACTTTACAATGCATACACTACGTGTATACAAACACTTCAAAAAGTATGTCTTTTATGTGATAGGGTCTAGCAGTACTTTATGAGATACAAGACATTTTTGAACGACTTACTGTTTGCATTCTCGGATGGCGTTTTTGATCTCACTATCACAAATAGTTGACCGCCCTTTTACAAAGTTCGATAACAAGTCCGAAAGTCCTCCAGTAGTTTTGCGTTCGAAAAGCTTCGGCCGCAAGTGCTCTGTAGGCTTATGTATTACACCACCAATCATCGTATTTTCCCAATTCCGTTCATTTGCGAATAACGGTGTTGCTAGAATAGAACCCCGATGATACGTAATATAATATAAATATTTTATAGCGTTGTTAAATGCGACTGCGAACGACAATTACGCGGACAATTTATCCTATAACACTCTTCAACACATATTTTCAGGCAGACAAAGTAAGAGTGGTTTCGTGGGTTCTGAAGGGCACTGATTCCGAATATGACCTTGAATTTTTTTCAAATTGGCTCTTGTTTTGGAAATAATCCATGGGGCCATTTTGACCAAAATCTCCCGTTTTTCCTGTAATGGTTGAATAGAAAATTGGCTTAGTCGTACTATAAAGTTTAGAAATGGAATCTACTTGTTATTTTTACACACAGAAGACTCTCTTAAATCAAAATACAGCAATAGCACTACATTAAGGGGTATTAGATTTATCATAGTTTTAGACTTTCACGGATATCATGTACGGTACAATGTACATAAAAGAACGTCAGTCCTGTGTATAAGTATTTACCTTGATACTCAAATAACGTGGCATTAATTCAATCAGCTTCACGTCAACCACCTATTGTAAATTTGGAATAATCAGTTGGGATATAATAATATTCATTTATTTTAATGCACAATTGTTTTTTGTATGATTTTCGCATGTTAGCAATCTAGTGCAGTTTCTTGAAAGGCTCCAGCAATGGTCTGCCATAATATATTCATCTCATCTGCCCTATTATTATTTTTTGTTGTTTTGATGTCTTGGTGGAACCTCTCCCCGTGCTAATCAACAAGATCATCAGGAAATACATCAAGATGACTGAACAGAAAGTGAACTTTTATGCTCATGTTTGTTCCAAGTCTTCCATTTGCAGATACGAATTTTCGGACCAACTGTTTGTAGTTGGGTGCTTTGTGATCGTCTATAAAGTTTTATTCACTACATCTTACGATAAATTCCTTCCAAATATAAAATTGGAATCTTTCATCCGTATTCGAATCAAATGAAATGTGACGCATATGAGTATTGTAGGTATAAGCTTTTCAAGGACAAATTTTATAGCTTTAAACTCCTCTTTTAATCTTGGTAAAATGGCCAATTGATACAGGAGAATATGTATTTCCGTTGCGCAAAAGTACAATTTTTAGGCTTGACAAACTGCATTTTGGACAAACTAATATTTCGCAACAGGTCATGTTAATATTTAAAGAATGACTGAGAACGACATGAGGGTTTTTCATAGTCAATTATCTATTTGTGCGCAGTATACAATTAGAAAAAAACTACGATTTTCTTCCTATCAAGTGAAATATTCAAGGATAAATATCACGATTTTGGGCTTTTTTAGGGGTATGAACAAGAGCCAATCTGGCAAAACTAATGTGATATTCGTAATCAGCAACCTCGAAAACCCTAGAAACGGCTCTCAGATGTTCAGCCATTTTTTTTTTTCATTTTGTTGACCGGTGTAACTAATCTGTCCAACCATAACCTGTGGTTTGTCACTGCTGTTGTATACATTAAATAGACCATCAACAAAACTTTAAAAAATCACCTACCTACAAATTGGATGATGACTTGGCGATATACTGTGAACAATAAGGATGTGTAAATATATATGCAAACATCGTAGTCGCGACATCAGAGGCAAACCCACCGCAATCGCTGTACCAACAAATCATGAGGCAATTAAATCAAACATAGCCCGCAAGTCAAACAAACATTAATATACAGTAACTGTCTAACATATTGATTTGTTATAAATGTAACTATACGGCGGCAATCTTGCTTCTTCGCTACACTTATCTTAGTCGAAAAAATCCATCGGCGGGTTTCCCTATTTTGGAATCCGGAAAGCAGGACACTCGTAAAAGTTTTTGAAAACATCTGATTTTGAAATATGTACTGGAAATAAAGAAGGTCATCACTATGGTTCGGCTCCCGAATGACCCACTCGAACGTACGCATTAGGCCTACCTATATTTCACGTCATTTATTCCGATTTTCAGTTGACCCTGTCCATTAGCCTATCGGTAAAGGAGGACGAATTGACAAAAAAGAGAACATATTCATTTTCCTGAAAAAGGACGTCTGTGGATTTGAAAGCGGAGTCGGAGAAGAATTACGGCTTACGAGCGCCAGCTACCGACGACCTCGACTAGGACTAAAATTCCGATAAGACGATGCAAACTGTAAGAATTGCCTCGATCTATATTATGAAACTATTTCTTTTTATGTAAATATCTGAATAAAAAGCACAAATACGGTCAGACCAAAGACTCGAAAGCTGGTATCTGCGGCTATCCTGCTTGGCGTTCAGCATCCATGGATAGCATGAAGGAGAAAAAAGGGGGTACAAACTAGTGCGGAGCATGGACCGGAGCCGGATTGGATATCCGCCCGGATTTTTTCAATTTTGGCCGGACCGGATTGGAGCCGGATCAGTACTTTTTCTGTTACGATCGGAGCCGGATCATTACTTTTTTGAAACGGCCAGAATCTTTATGGAAGAATGACTTTTATAACTAAATAACTATCAACCAACAACACGCAAGTAACCACTAAGCCCGTGCGAAAATGAGCGAGGCATATTTTTCAATTCACGGAACCTCCGTACCGTGTAGGGCCGGATTTCTGGCCGGACTTTTTCATTTTTGACCCGAGCCGGATTGGAGCCGGATCACTACTTTTCCTGATACGGCTGGAGCCGGATCAAAGAATGGACGATTCTCACCGCTTTAGCGCCCCTTGTGGATGGTTGGCCAGAGTGATTTCGCCTCCATAAGGCTAGCATTGTCAGCAAAGGCAATCTCATTATTTTGTCCTTCTGGCGACGCTTTACTGCGAACGTATGAGTTCTTAGTTATTGCTACAGTCCTTATGAGTGAACCCTGGATAAGTATGACTTTTATAACTAAGTAACTATCAACCAACAACACGCAAGTAACCACTAAGCCCGTGCGAAAATGAGCGAGGCATATTTTTCAATTCACGGAACCTCCGTACCGTGTAGGGCCGGATTTTTGGCCGGACGTTTTCATTTTTGACCCGAGCCGGATTGGAGCCGGATCACTACTTTTCCTGATACGGCCGGAGCGGGATCAGAGAATGGACGATTCTCACCGCTTAAGCGCCCCTTGTGGATGGTTGGCCAGAGTGATTTCGCCTCCATAAGGCTAGCATTGTCAGCAAAGGCAATCTCATTATTTTGCCCTTCTGGCGACGCTTTACTGCGAACGTATGAGTTCTTGGTTATTGCTACAGTCCTTATGAGTGATTTCATGTCATTGCTAGCAAAATCAGGACCCTATTTCTTCACTAGTTGTTTGAGAATCCTTATATCCGTTGAACTGCATTTTGCCAAGATGCACTAATGCCAATGTTCATCTCCAATGTCACAAATGGCAGGAACATTTTAGACAGTAATCGAACCGAGAGTATGGAACTAGAATATTCTGAGTTGTTGACGGGTTTACCCACGTTTAGTTTTGCTGACGTAGACAGGATCGCCAGTGAGTCGAGGGGCAGTGGAAATAACAAAGATAAAGGATATGAATTATTCGCTGAGTCTTATAAAACAGATTTTAGAGGTATGTAGAAATTTACACCAGCATAGGTCGTTGGTAGATATTTTCAAGCAGTTCAGTCGTTGGCTCTCACCTGCCTTTCCGTATTTTTATTTGAGAACTAGTAGTAATGACTTATATTCGCAAGTAGCATCAGTAATGAGTTTGATCATCTCGGTATCTGCACATTGTTGAGCGATGTAGCCTACAGCACTTTGCAGACAGTGTGATGTTATATAATGTTGAATCAAAATTTCTAGTTATTTGTATTTTCAGCATGTCACGACACTGCAATTTTCTACGTGCAGGCGAAGAGCTACCATACCATGTCGAGAAACAGCCCTCTTCACAATTTGAAATTGACAATCAATAGACTATTTTCTCAGAGAGAATGACAATTAGGCTACTTTTATCAGGTCATGGGCCAACTAGATTTAACAGGACTGTCATGGTGTGATTTCGTGGTCTTACACACCTTCTAAAAAGGTCTACATAAACCGAATTTATGCTGATGAGACTGTATTCAAAGAAATATTGTCCAGACTTGAAAAATTTTATTTCATTTTTTTTTGCATCACGCTGCCGTCAATGCGTGATATTGGTAAAGCAATAACTTGCAGAGCTAAGTATAAGCAGTGAAATTGTTCACAAATAATAACGAATCATACGAAGCTTTAAATACGAGTACTAAATACTGCCGCATATTCTTATTTTCCAAGTGCAGATGTGCCATATTGACCAACCACAACGCCGTGGACCATGGAACGATGGACATTATCTCAAGATCTGATGACGAACTCCCTAGAACTGTCAATGACACCCAACCCATTTGCTGGATATGAAAGGGTCATGGCGACCCGGAGATCTTTCATTTTAACCGGGTTTATACTTTGGTCTCCATGGTGTTCTCATGCACCAAACCCCGCACTTCCAGTTGTGCCCTGAATATCTCTGCATAACTGGCTACGTCCATTGTCTACGTGCCTAATTTGTCAATATAAATAATATCGCACAGAACTGTCGAAAGTTGATCATTTATTGAACAGATGGGAAATGAAAAGATTGCATGCTATGATAGAATAGCAGTCAACCATGCCTCAAGACTTGTGTGTATCCTCCCTTCAGTGTGCTAGAGGATTTGTGAATATACGCATCGTCATTGAACCTTGTAATAACGTTTCGTTCAGACCTTGTGATCGCTAGCTGCGAAGAGAGGGACAATTGGCAGTGCAGATAGAGCAGCGCAGATAGAACGTCAATCAGAAAACTATAATAGCATATTAGGAACAACAAAGGACCTAGTTCCAGATTCCTTAGAAACTACATGAAAAGTAATTCAAACAAATTAGCCAGCATGTTACCAGTTTAGAAATTGCAAAGTTCAGACAAATTACATGCTAAAGGTACTAGTTTCCAAATTACAAAATATAATAGCATACCAGGAAGTATAAAGGAGCCCGTTCCAGATTCCTTAGAAACTACATGAAAAGTAATTCAAACAAATTAGCCTACATGCTACAGTTTTTAGATTGCGAAATTCAGACAAAGTACATGCCAAGGTACTATATAGTTTCCAAATTGCAAAATATAAAAGCATATTAGGAACAACAAAGGACCTTGTCCCAGATGCATTAGAAACTACATAAAAAGCAGTGTTGGGATCAAGTCACTACCTTCAAGTCACGAGTCATTGCACATTTTGACTCGAGTCAAGTCAAGTCAATCGATTTTCGAATGTGACTCGAGTCAAGTCAAGTCACTCGATTTTTTGAGGTGACTCGAGTCAAGTCGAGTCAAGTCAAGTCACGAGTCAAGTTACAATTCAAGTTAAGTTGCCTTTTCGGAGTAGGAGGCAATATTACGTCATTGCAATTTGCTAGCTGTCTGGAATACAGATCGAAGGGTCATTGATTCTGAACCGATGAACTGATATAGAGTTGAATATACAACCAAGAAGGCGCCATATCGCTCGCATATACGTAGAACTGTTAAATTACACGAGTAATTACATAGCCTCAGTTTATAGAGAGAGAGAGAGAGAGAGAGATGATATTCTTTTTCGCCTGCACCATCGAGATGCTTTGATGACGGAGTTGCGATACGGCCCCATGAGGTCATCTAGTCTGCGCCCCCGTTTTTTTTTCTCCTCCATGCTATCCGCGCCTAGCAGGATAGCTGCGGATACCGATTTTCGAGTCTTTGGTATGACCCGGCCGGGGATCGAACCCACGACCTACCGCTCGAGAAGCCGGACGCATAACCATTACACTATCTCGCAGTTACCCGCCAAAATAGAGAATAGAGAAACGAATTGATCGGATGCAATACAAAACCGATTTACATATTGATATGATATAATCGTAGTGGAGTAGGCCTACATAAACTGTATTCGAAGTCAATTTCAATAAAACATGAGGTTTGGTTAACGGAATAACAGAGGACAGAAATAGACATTTTGCTTTTGTATATCTTTACTATTAGTTTACGACCAGGTAAGCTGTAAGCTTCGACTACTTCGTTTGTGGTCAATTTATTTGTGAGAGAACATTGGAGGCTTAGTAAAACGCACGATCATTGAATGATTGGTCACTCTCGCAGGTTACACCAGCGTTTCGGCAACATTCCGAACATAAGCAAGCAGTGAGTGATTATTATCGGCATCGATTACTTGATGACTTGAAATTGACTCCGAGTCACTACCCAGCAAACACTAGATGTCTTTTGAACCTGTCAGGATATCTTTTTCTTGTCCAGCCAGGTTCAAATGATATCTTGTGCATGCTTTGTGCTGAAGCACGACTTAAATATATCTTTTTCATCTCCAGTCATGTTCAAATCATATCTTTGTGCAAACCTTGTGCTGAAGCACGACTTAAATATATCTTGTTCTTGTCCAGTCAAGTCCAAATCGTATCTTGTCTATACCTTGTGCTGAAGCACGAATTAACTATATCTTTTTCTGGTCCAGTCAAGTCCAAATCATATCTTGTCCATACCTTGTGTGCTGAAGCACGACATCAATATATCTTGTTCTTGTCCAGTCAAGTCCAAATCATATCTTGTCCATACCTTGTGCTGAAGCACGGCTTAAATATATCTTGTTCTTGTCCAGTCAAGTCCAAACCATATCTTGTCCATACCTTGTGCTGAAGCACGACTTAAATATATCTTGTTCTTGTCCAGTCAAGTCCAAATCATATCCTGTGCATACCATAGCAATTTGTAACGTAGCTACGTTGTAAATTGCTATGTGCATACCTTGTGCTGAACCACAACTTTTCTTGGCCAAATTTTGTCGAATGCTGAAAATATATTTGTTAGGAATATCAAATTCGATTATTGCTTCCTACTATGGTAGAGTGGTGTTTATAAATGTACAGTAGATTATATTGAACTTTTACTCTCATGGGGCGATTAATCACCTGTGTCACTACCGTATGTTCCACCTAGTGTCACGCTCTTTCTTGCAATTTTGCAGACTAAAATTAAATATCATGTTAGCCCGCATCCTCGCGCTCCGCCACCTCCGCTGCTTTCGGTGGTTGGGTTGTATTTGATTGGAATTGGTCGGTTCCCAAATTTTGGAAGGAAATTTGAAAGTCCGCAGAATCCGACTGGAGAATTTCCGGTTCTGCGTCCAAAAAAATTCTGCCAAAATCATGATGTCGTATTTAAGATTATAATTAAGAATGTTGCCAAAATCCGACTGTCGAAATAAATTCAGAATCCGCATCCAGTCCGGCTGAAATCCTGCTACGACTCCGGCTTCTGATCCGGAGTGTAAACGAGAGGCCATTTCTCCCTGGCGAGTTCACATAAGTTTCGGCGCGAAATACTGTCAGACAAAGCGCTCTCGTAATGGAGGCTTACAGCTACGCAGTCGTATGTTAGGTTTAATTGCGTTCTGGAATTAATCGTGGTAAATTAAGGCTCAACCAACCATATTCCTTCAGAGGATTACTGAAAACTGAACTGTAGATGGTAATTTATATATGCTTGATACGAAACATAGGTATATAGTGAATGGTATAATGTCACAAAGTATAGAACTTGGTTTGCACTTTTGCGTTTATCGTATAAGTTATTGTGACAGTGCTGGATTATATAATATCATCAGATGGTGGTCGCTAAAATCATTCATTGTGATCGAATGTTCTTGTACTTTTGTCTATAATAGTGTAGTGGGAGCTCAGCTACAACGGATCGTTTCATCATCGTCAAGTGAAATATGACACGGGCAATTGGACTCTGTACAAAATACGTATCAAATGCTCATCCGGTAAGTCAACTCATAATTTGTGAAGGTTTACCGTTACTCAGTACCAGTGTTGGGATGACTTAAATCATGACAAAAATGAGACTGTAGCATGTAGCTATACCAGTGATTCCCAACCGCGGCCTCGAGCTAGCCGTCTTGCGTCCCCCACAAAAATTTAAAGAAATCGATTTATGATATAAAATTTATATTTATAAAATTCTCTTGCTTAGCTTGGAGTCTGGAGTTGTTAATTAGGATTGCAGAAAAGTTCTGAGTAGAGTGCTAACGTTATGTCACTACTGCATATAGGTATTGATAACTAATCTACGAATAGATGTAGGCTACAACACGTGACTCACGGTTGAATACGCTGAGGCAAAACCCAGCAGCAGTTCTCCTCGATTTTACTCTATTTTGTGAACTTTTTATTGATCTAAACTTTAGATTCTGAAGCAGTCACGAATTCGTGCGGCCCCAACTATATACTCTGAAATTCTAAATTTGGCCCTGACACCGAAAAAGGTTGGGAACCACTAAGCTATATATACAGTTACTTGCGTACAGTATTTCATTAGCAGTTCTATGTTTGCGTGTGCGATACAATATCGTTTTTTCAAGTTTGTGCGAGTTTTCAAATTTGAGTAATTCTAGATCTAGTTGCGCTGTTTACAAATCCAGTAGTTTGATAAATCTGGAAAATTCCCATCTATATTATCCATCTGTTTTAGATTTATGGGTCAAGGCCTTTCGTGATGTGAGGGCAGTTGCAGACAATAGTAGCTTGCCCTCCGCTTCATAAGGACCTACAACGGCCTAACCGAAAACGTCAGCCGCCAAAAGATTTTTTGACAAGTCCATGTCATCTGATAATCAAGGTATAGCCTACACTGTTATTCTGCCTAATATGTTATACGCAGAAGTGACATATGTATAACTTTCATACTTTGTAGATGATGCTGTTCCTTCAAAGAAAATACGTAACCCAAGTATTCAGACACAAGGCATGCCTATACCAACTCCAAGAGTGCGGTCACCTCCTGATTCTGGCGATGAAAGTGTGACAAGCAAAAGTGCTCTTGTTAATGATGCTTCAAATGCAAGTTTGCCATCATCAAGTGAGGAGAGTGTTCAAGAACAGCATGATCCCAACATTGAATGTAGCGGCCAGTTGCAGGGAATCAACCAATGCAGTAAGCTCCTAACACTTTGATTCATTCTCGAATTTAAGCAATAGAGTCGCTCTATTTTCCAGACGATCCTTCATTTGTAAGCAATGTTGAACTGCAAAATTCTGACTGTCAACAACAAGGCCTATCACAAAGTAATGGTAAGTTTATCGCATATGATCAATCCAGTTTTCTTGAATTCAAATAATTTTTTAGCTCCTCCATGTTCTTCATCAACTCCAACATCTGCACACAGTGACCACTCTATATATTTCTCTGATGCGTAAAGACATCAAAGACATCAAGTTACAGATGAACCAGATGATGGACCTCTGCTCCAAGCAGATGAACCAGATGATGGATCTAAGTAAAGGTCACATCATCGACGACTCAAAAAATAAACACAGTACAACAGCCCCAATCTTGCTTGAAGATCTTATTGAAAACCCCTGTCAAACCGTATCTCAGCTGGAACAACTGGAAAAGAACTTGACTGACGGCGATTGCAAGAAATCTGAACTGGTATGATTTTGTCGATTAGAGCAAACTTAGCCGGAGTATCTAACCCAGGGGCAGGCAGCATACGGCCCGTGAAGTGATTTTGTCCGGCCCGCCGACAGTTTTCTGTCCTACATGATAATGCCCCGCCCCAGTTTGCCGAGATTCTCCACTAATTCCTTACTACGTCAAATTTTAGTGACTATGTTATTATATTATACGTGTATGCGCAGCGTTGCGAGAGTGGAGCTTACGCGTAAGTTCGTTGAAGCGAGAATACTTGCATTATCGGCATTGACGATGCAATCAAACCTAATGTGGTCTGTGGTAATCATGATTTTTGTCGACTTCAATGGTCAGCAGGCTGATATTTCGTATTTTTGATTCCGTAACCGCCGACTTGTAGCACGGCACACTTCTAGGTTTTTGTAAGGCACCGCTTATGCCAGGGGCGCCAACTCAAAATGGGTTGTAGGCCACTTTTTGAATTTGGTAGAGGACGCAGGCCGCATGAATTCAGTATCGAGATTGCCTACATGACAATGTTATTCTCAAATCCACATTGTATTCTCCATTATCGGCGAGAAATGGCTTTGAAGTGACATTGTTATCGTTAAAATACATTCATTAGATACGATATATTCCTTGTGGATAAATGGACGAATAATGCATCGATTCAGCAATCCGGTGCCCAAGTACTTAATTTTCCTATATCCGGCCTGCCGACTGGAGAAGTTGCCCACCCTGATCTAACCTCTCGTCAAGATCAACGTTCCATCAAGTTATTTGATGTTTATGCAGGCGCGTAGCCAGAGGGGGGTTTGGGGGTATAATCGTCATTTATGCATGTACTTTGCCATGATGAATTGATGCTATATTAGTGAATTCGAAAAATATCGAAACCCTACTTATTTTTTGGGCTGATCTAGTTATTTTTCATTCTGGTACACACCACTATCGTAAGGCAGAGCCCATTTGTATTTTGTACTACAGGTATCTGCTTTGAAAGGACTTCACGGTGAACAATTGGCTTCAACGGTCAGAAATATCATGACAAGCGTAGCTGTAAAAGATGTGTGGCAATTGTTCAGCCTAAAAGGTCAAAGAAGCAAAAATGGACAAAAAAGAAGTTTTCAAAATTTTACTCTTTACAAGACTATTACACTAGGGTTGTTCAGATTTGAAAAATTGTCAGGAAACTTAGATGCTTGTGACCCAAATGAAGGTTTAGTACATAAAAACACTTTTATGAGCAATTTTGGTCATCTTCGTCGTGATCTTCTATCTCCGAAACCCCCCCAAAGATTCACGGGGCAATTCTCCTTACTACTGGATATGCAATGTTGACCACGTCACCGGTTTATAGCTTTTGTGACGTTTTCAGTTGAAAACGGCTGTTTAGAGATGATATATTGCAATAAAATAGCCATGATTTCAAAATTGTACTTAAATGCAGTCCCATAAAGGCCACATGCATAACGATTTCACTCTGCACAAACTGTCTATCATGCTCATGGGAATCATGTATTGGTTGCACCATTGACATCGGCTTGTTTTGGATCGTACATTGAAGAAGCGCCGTTGGGTTGCAATTCGTGAACAAATACTGATATTCCCAGCTAGTTTTCAGCCATAAGATATTATTCAAAGGTATGTAATGTCAGTAATACTTTTCTCAACTTCAAACCATCTGTAAAATACCGAGTTATCTTATTTTATGGTAGACTGAAATTTGTTTGCAGAAGAAAGTCTGAAACAAAGCTGATATGGGTTTTGCGGACCAACCATGAACAAGATTCACGTCTCCCCACTATTTGGTCTGATATTCTGGTCACTATTCGGAAGGATATTTATCTGAGTGTATTAGTCACTCCAAGTTACCGACTCTAGATGAGGTTAAAAGAATATAATAAAGAATAAAGAATAAGAAAGAAAGAATAAAATATCTGAAAGAAAATGGCCCCGAAACTACCACAACGCAGGACTGTGTCGTTCTAAGTGTTGAAGAGGTTGACATCGGATGAAATATGACAAGAATATCTATAAGGCAAGCGCTGAACATTGTGTTGATGCATTGTTTCAGGCATTCTTCTTCAACCAAATTGCAGTCTACCATAAAATAAGATAACTCGGTATTTTACAGATGATTTGAAGTTGAGAAAAGTATTACTGACATTACATACCTTTGAATAATATCTTATGGCTGAAAACTAGCTGGGAATATCAGTATTTGTTCACGAATTGCAACCCAACGGCGCTTCTTCAATGTACGATCCAAAACAAGCCGATGTCAATGGTGCAACCAATACATGATTCCCATGAGCATGATAGACAGGTTGTGCAGAGTGAAATCGTTATGCATGCGGCCTTTATGGGACTGCAGTTACGTACAATTTTGAAATCATGGCTATTTTATTGCAATATATCATCTCTACACGGCCGTTTTCAACTGATAACGTCACAAAAGCTATAAACCGGTGACGTGGTCAACATTGCATATCCAATAGTAAGGAGAATTTCCCCGTGGATCTTTGGGGGGTTTTCGGGGATAGAAGATCACGACGAAGATGACCAAAATTGCTCATAAAAGTGTTTTTATGTACTAAGCCTTCATTTGGGTCACAAGCATCGAAGTTTCCTGACAATTTCTCAAATCTGAACAACCCTACTATTACACGTAAGTTGTTACTGATATTACAATCGAGATTACAAAACCCTCGATAACAATGCCTTCGAGAGGATTTATACAGAGTTAAAGTATTTTGCTTTCCCTTCTTGTGAAAGATCATCGCAGCTAAATTGCAAATCGTTGCTGACCACACAGCCTTATAAGCCCTCGTTTGAAGTCATCTTCCACTGACATTGCCGACATGGCAAAATCACAAACAAGTGCGTTGATTGCGCAACTCGGTGTTGAGTCTGGAATGTTTTGAAATACCAATTTTGACACTATGGGGTGATCACATTCGAGAGAGATTGTTACCGCTGGCGGAGATTCCGATTTGCCGCATTGTTTTGTAATGCAGCCCCTGATCTACTTATATTATCTTTGAAGGAGCATGTAAAGTGGCTCATCCTACGGCCGAGAGTACAACAATTACAACCAAAGTGGGACGATTTCGAACTGTTATTGGAGCTTGCAAGGTAATTTTGTTTATGAATCTGACGTCTGTGTGACAGCTGCGTTCTTTATCATATCATTTGACAGTAGGTGAATCGTTGCTACCTCCAGGGCCGCTTCCATTCATCTTCAGAACACTATACCAGTGGTTCCCAAACTTTGACGTGATGTAATTTAAAAAAAAATTTATAGTCATTTAATTTTGTCAAAATTGTTGGTCTTGCTTGCATAAATTTTTGATCATCTCGTTACACTTGCTCAGATTTAGCGGTGGAACCACGAACCATTGTCTCCAAAACTTTTTTGCCAATAATCCGTCACTCATTTCAATTCACATTTCTACACGGGAAGCAAGTTCATCCTCAACTGGTCGCATTCGTACCGCGTGGGGGGCTCAGATTGCTATTGCCTGACCCATGTTCCCTCTAAGCTGCACTGCGCACGTGCGCAATTGCACAGTGCTTAGTTGGTCTCTGCGCACAGAAAAAATCTGAAGTGATGTCATTTTTTTTAGTCGTTATGCACTACTGTGAGTTGGTGAGTGTGTGCAGACTCGTCAAAAATTAGAGGGAGCATTGGGTCGGCTATTTCGGTGGCGAACAAGATGCATGGCAAATATGGCTCAATTCCAACGTGTAGAAGTCAAATCATTGAGATACAAAATTAGGGATTTGAAACTTCGCTGGTATATATATTAGGTACATTTTACAGCTAGCTATAGTATCCCGTTCACCAAAGAAATGTTTGAAGCTGGCCCAGAACGATAACGATGAGTTATACGATCTTCCAGGGCCGTCACACTCCAAACACCCAATTAGGGGAGCTCGACTGAACCCAAAATTACTTTGTTGGTCGTTTGTTGAAGTAGATTTTTGTCGTGCTTTGCGCGATTTTTTGTCCCTGTAGGTCTACATTTAAATATGATTAGTAAGATAAAAAGGGGCATATAATAGAGAAATATGCAAATTGGTGGTGGCGATTACCACACATTGAAAAGGACTACGACGCTACTCTGTGGTAAGAGATGGGTCTCAAGAACATTTTCAAACCCGAAAATGGGCCACGCCCAAAAGATGGCTGAGAACCCCTGGTTTATTGGCTTCTATATGTTGGAATTAAGCCAAATTTGGCGCGCAGAGTTAAATCGACAATGCCGTCGAAGTAGAGGGTAAAGTTTGCCTTGGCTGTCACACTCCACCAAGTTCGTTGTGACTTCCTAAAGACGGTTCGGAATCCTTGGATGAATGTGACTTGACATGACCGTCCCGCATTACTCACAAACAAACACATATAATGACTATTGCTCTACTGCTAATCAATCAAAGTAATCAATTCATTTATGTTATAGGACGACGATAAAGGAGAAAACATGAGCAAGACTGTTATCGAGGAGGCAGAAGTATTGGCTGAAGTGATTGCACAGTTCTGTATCAAGGCCTAATTCTTGCTAACGTATTTTCTTCATCCATGTTTTTTTCGTGTTTTGTACTGATTTCATACAGAACAGAAAGCCATATACATTAGGGTTGTTTAAAAAAAACTTTTTTTTCCAAATCTCACTCGCCTAATGACTAAATCGTCAGGTTGTCCAAGAAAACGATGCACACCAAATTTGACTCAATTCCAACCAGTAACGGCCGTGCAATCTTGAATTGAAATTTTGTGGAATTATCAACGAAAAACTCAAATAGTTCCGCTTCTACTAGCCGAAATTGACTCAAATTTGTTTTGCATCGTCTTTGAAGACAGCTCAACAATTTCATGGGGTTGACAGAAAAATTTGAGAATTTTTATTTTTTTATTTTTTATAATAATTTTGAAATTTCAATTCAAGATTGCACGGCCGTTACTGGTTGGAATTGAGTCAAATTTGGTGTGCATCGTTTTCTTGGACAACCTGACGATTCAGTCACTAGGCGAGTGCGATTTGGAAAAAAAAAGTTTTTTTTTGAACAACCCTAATATACATGCTGATTTTTAAAATTGGCAATTAGTTTTCCTTCTGAACAAAAAGGCCTACTTCTTGCTAACGTATGTTATGTCAGGGACTATTATTTTACCTTCATTCTTCATCCATTTTTATTCGAATTTTTCGTCGAGGTCTAGTCAAATGCATTTTTTTGTATTTTGAACTGGTGCAATACAGAACAAAAAGCCATACATGATTTGTAAAACTGAGGATTCGTATTCGTTCATGTGTGAAGTGCAGCATATAGCAGGTTTAGCCAACCAGGGTTCAGGGTCACACAGGGTCGAATTGTACAAAAAATATCTTATAGGATATCGTTGAGGATGTTTATCAGGATATCTTTGAAGATCTCCATCAGGATATCTTTGAGGATGTTTATCAGGATGTCTATCAGGATATCTTTGAGGATGTCCTAGAGGACATCTTATATATATCCATTTCTGTCGACAAATGTATATATTTTGCACTTCATTGAAGGACATCTTTTGAACTCATGGAAGATGTTTAAAAAATATCTTTAATAAGTTTTGTGTTTGCTGGGTAGTCAATCCACATTTCTGAAACGCCGAGTCATTTTAGTATAGTGACTCGAGTCAAGTCAAGTCATACGAAAAAGGTGACTCGAGTCATCCCAACACTGATAAAAAGTAATGGAGAAAAGTTACATGGTAGGAATATTCAAAACAACGGCCCCTGAATTACTGAGAAGACATGCCACGCACCACAACTGATTAGCAATACCCATTTTTCCTTGTTTCTTCTTCAACAGGAAACCTGTGAAAAGATAAATCCATCGTCATTCTTGAGTCATTGTTGCATTTTGGAACGCAACAGTGCAAATGGGATCTTCCTTTCACAGTCCGCGGTCCCTTATCTGCATTCATATCCGATTTCCTATGAGCTAAATAAAATTGGCAATAGGTTTTTTTAACGGTACTTTGCAAATCAACCTGTACAGATTTGGATTTTATTAAAATAGTATTTACGGTGAGCACAACTATAATAAATAAACAACAATCGGTCACCGTAAATACTATTTTATTCATGGCCAAATTTTTTCGATGGCAATAACTCCGCTTCCACTGGTTGGAAATAAACCAAATTTGGTGAGCATCGTTTCTATAGACAGCCTAACACTTTCATGGGGTGAACAAACAATTTTCAAATTTTTTATTATTTGTTTTTATGTAATAAATAGAAACTTTCTTCTCCTGTAGCAAAGCGGTTACTGGCTGGAATTTAACCAAATTTTGTGTGTAGGCTTAAATTAGGTAACCTAACAATTTTATCAAGTAGCCAGTACGATTTGAGAAAAAAAGTCATTTTTGAAGAGCCCTGCTGTGCATGCATATTTTCTGTACCACCATCACTACCGTTTGTTATGTATTTTGGTTGGATGAAAATGAAGACTCTCTCTCTGGTGCTGTGGATATACAGCTGTCGAGTCGAGTCATCAGAAAATCATGACTAGAGTCATTGCCGCCTTGGCTGTGATACAGCTAATACCTGAGTGATACAGCTGATACTTGGGTGATACAACTGGAACATATGTGATACAGCTGCACATCCACAGGGCCTTACTTGTTCCACGAATTTTGTGAGTGAAAAGTTGTCACACACCGGCACAAGAAAGCTTTGTAAAACGACTGTAGACCAGCTCGGTTTTTCGCTCAATAACATTGTATAGTATTGATGAGTATTTTATCAATACTTATTTTGCACCAAAACGCGGAACCACAATAAAGCGAAAACGCACGGCGGTAAATAACGTAACCTACTCAAAAACAGCCACCTGCGCCTATGAAGCTCGATTCAGCTCTGGCCAACCATAGGCCAAGATAGCGGCGCCCGAGAGCAAAAATGAAAATCGTCCGTTGAACAACCGCATTGGAGTCGCACCAGAGAATTTGTTGATCTGCTCCGCACTAGTGCAGACTAGGTGACCTTGCGGTCGTATCGCATCTCCGTCGTCAAAGCATCTCGGTGGTGCAGGAGAAAAATAAAATCTCTCTCTCGACACAGTTGCATCCCTCTTAGACCAGCTTGTTCATAATTTAAGAAATCATTTGCAACTACCACATCCAATTTTGCCCTGTTACTGCAAGTGTCCGTTGCCATGGCGATTATAAAATATATATAGTTGATACCATACAAGACATACAAGACGCTAAACGAATATTGTGGCCTTAATCAATGGATGTGCCTGTCGCCGACAACAAATATACGGGTATACCCGGATTTTGCAGTCTTTCCAACGTATTTTATTCGATTTAATGTTGGTAACTGACAATTTGTTTTTCCTACAGAACAGGAAACGCTCTAATTTAGAAGCAGATCGAGACATAAAGCATTTGCCGCATCGTGCAATTTTGAGGATACAGCCTGCGGAGGCCGGAGACGCGAACTGAGTATGTTTTTAAAGCCGGTATTATTTGGAAACTATCATTTTAACTGGGGCGCCATTACCAATGTTCCCTCTAATTTTTGACGAGTCTGCGCACACTCACTAACTCACTGCGCAGACCCTTGGACAACAGTGTGTAACGACTAAAAAAAGGTCACCACTTCTGATTTTTTGTGCGCAACTTAGATTTTCTGTGCGCAGAGACCGTGCAGCACTGCGCATTTGCGCAGCTTAGAGGGAACATTGGCCATTTCTCCTCCAAAATTACACCCTATTATGAAACCGCGGGGGCACCGTTAGACATCGCCTTCCAATTGCCAACCGCAAATTCATTCATGTTCTAAATACGCAAATTCTGCACCTGACGGGTTCAAACTCAACGTTGTCTCGGTTGAGAGCCGCTCGGATATCGCGTCAAAACATCAACACCAACATTTGAAGAACGCGTCCTGGGGCTCCACCACGCCTCGCATATCCAGTATCCACTTCACGAATTTGAGATTCAGCAAGTGAAAAGACGCACAAGAGAAAATAGTCCAGTGCCAGGTAATAATTCATTTGTAACATCATGTCAAAATGCACAAGAATTATCGAATAATTCCAATTCACGAAGCGCAAAGCTTGGCCGTTAGAAGGCAATCGTAAAACGCAGAGGTCTGTCACTGCTGTGTTGAGTTTGACTAAAAAGAGTAATTTGACATTCAACGTAGCCCAGCGTGCGTGCGATAAAATCATTCTCACCACTTGCTCATTCCATTGCTTTTTCCTGAGCAGTCTTTCTTCGTCCGTAATGGGCAGGTCTCCTATGTACGGTAGCAGTCTAAAAGGGAATAGCTTGAACTTTAGTGAAGTATCCGAGAGCCTAATTGCAAACTTCTAAATATCGTTTTATTAGTGTATGCCACGCACATCGTATATCGGCTACATGGACTAGAAATACATCAATCAAAGCATCAAAACATTAAAGTCATCAATGTATTCGTCGTTGATAACGCCGTTTTCAGTAAAGTACAAGTGGAAGTTACGATTTCGAAGAAATGTGAAAACTATTTCACGTGGGAATGGAAAAATCAAGGTATAATAAGGGTAATAAGGTATAACAAGGTATTTTTAAAAAGTAGTTTCGGTTGAGGGGTTGCAAACTTGCAGCAGTCAATTGAAGGTGGCTAGTTTCCAAATTGCAGAGCTGCAGCCTACACAAAATTACAAATGATATCAAGACTACGTGCAATTCGATTTTGATACCGTGATACAGCGGCTAATTAGTACAGTTTGTTCGCTTAGTGGTTATCAAAATTCTCTGATAAAAACGATTCAGGCATATCATATGACAAAACTATACATTCTTTGCCACAAATACACAGTGTAAAAGTGAGTAGTTTCTCCTGAAACAAGGTCAAGTACTTTATCATGGGCCCCGTTACTCTTGAACTGGCCAATAGAGATTTCCATACACAGTTATACATTAAAGACCAAGTCCGTATCTGGCAATAAGTATGGCTGGATAAGGGACATAATCGAGTACCCTGTTGATAGCATATTGAATATGGAATAGAGTATTATTCTTTGAGTCGAATCGAGCATTCCTCATTTTGACGGCATAACCGAATTATTGATGTGGGAAGTTGAAATATGAGCATTTCATGCGAAACCAAGAAAACTCTGCCAGGTTTACATCATATTGACGATAATCTGGTATATTTTTGATCACACCTATCGCAACTTGAGAAAATACTGTGGGCTAATCGCGACTTCACATGAATGTCATTTGAAGCAATGGTTCTCAACCTTTTACTTGACGTCGCGGTCCGAAATCAAAATCGACACTATATTTAATTACGATAAATGTATCCAACTCAAATGTAATTTTGTAAAACTTCATATAATGCTGTCTTTTTTGTAGTAGATATTAATGAGTCATTATGTTGAAGTTTACGCAAGGCGAGGCTCGCGAAGTCCTGTTAAACAGCACTAAATTGATCGTGATTTTTGGGTATCCTTTGAAACATTAGACGCTGTTCGCAAAGCCTTATTATACTGCTAGTATCCCTTAGTTGCAATATCGGAATTGACCGACGTTCGTTTGAAAGTCTTTTGCAGCTTTCACATATAACTTGTCCGAAACGATTTGTAGGCTACTATCAAACAGTTTCGTGCAAAACATGCACAATTGTGACATACGCTCAAAGTAGACCATGAAATCAATACATGAATATATACGTTCCAAACTTCTCAATAATTTTATAATTCGTTGTTTTATATACCTCATTAATGGACAAGCGTCCATCTTCACGCATTTTGGCATTGATATATATAAAATTCCAATATCTATCGCTGACCAGCAAAAAATTTGCCATGGATCGGCAGCTGAGAACCGATGATTTAGACAAAAGCACAAAGCTTTTTTTTTAACTATCAGTATGATGTGTTACAAGCAATTGGGGTTTTAATGCCCCAGCAGTGGACCCTAGCATCGAAACTGTAATTCTCATTGATAAATCTGAAGTCAGTCCGACTCCGAATAGCATGTTTGCTTTAATTATATGCTTATAAGAAAGCTAATTTGTAGTACTGTTCGAGTTGGAGTTTTGCGAGCAAGTTAGATGGGGTTGGAGTTGGTACGTTTGAAGACTCGGGAGTCGGAGTCGGTCTATTGAAAATGTCTGAGTTCGGAGTTGGTGGTGAAATTTACCGACTCCATATCCCTTGTAAGAGCATATAATTTTAGCACCGCAATTA
The DNA here is from genome assembly GCF_051294905.1 of Botryllus schlosseri. Taxonomy (NCBI): domain Eukaryota; kingdom Metazoa; phylum Chordata; class Ascidiacea; order Stolidobranchia; family Styelidae; genus Botryllus; species Botryllus schlosseri. The sequence continues at coordinate 20,075,578 of NC_137247.1, read as the reverse complement.
AGTGATCTTCAACTACCCGAAATATCATAATTAATACTCGATTCAGATTTGAGTATTGAATCCTTATCGCCAGCCCGACCGGTAAGTAGACACTAGACACTAGCTTGAAAAATGGATAGATCACCAGCATCAAACCAACTTACAACGACGATGACATGGGCGGCGCAGGGGTGTTTGAGTTTGCTCGGCTGTTCTCTTGTGATGGCTCATTCTGGTCCTGAATAAATGCAGTACACCGTAAGCATGAATCTACTGCTGTATTTGATAGTATAAATCACCACAGAAGAGTGTTCGTCAGGAGTGCTCAATACGTCTTCAGATTGTGAATGGTGATCATCTTCCACGCCATATTGGAGAATGTTCATGTCTGAATAAAATATTAATAATTAATCCATATCAGGGTTGTAATGATTCGAGTCGCAACTTTTTTTGACTTAACTCGAGGTATTTTTTCAAATGCGTAAAATGAATTGACTCGAGTCATTGTGCATCACTCGAACCAAGTCACAGGACTCGAGACTAGGATGGCCAAGACTGACGTATCATTGTAACTTCGAAGAATACTAAAGTTACCGCATAATTGGGATTTCGGTATCAGTCCTGGTACTTGGAAAATATGACCAGAAACCGTACTGAGGAAAATTATGGTATTATGAATGCGAGCCATTCTATATCACTCGAGCGGAGTTGATAAAAGTGATGAGATGAAGATAAGTAGTACAATTCTGACATTATGTGGGAAAACACCTAATTTATATACATGAGTGCAAAATTTCTACAAAAGTTTTTTTAGGTATAAAAAAGCCCTAGTGATGAATGAGTGTTCACTTTCTAGTTTAATCATGTGAAACTTACGTTTCAGAACTCTGTTTCATGATATCGAATGCTTCATATTCATAATATACCGGTACTAATTTTAATCGTGCTTTTAACAGTTTCTGGTTAAGATTTTCAAATACCAGTACTAATATACGAAATACCAATAGTGTGCGAACTTTAGTATTCATCGAAATTGCAATGATATGACCGTCTTGATAGTCCGAGTCTCGATTCATATGACTTGTCCTGCGTCATGTGCGATGACTAGAGTAAAAGTCGAGTCAATAAACAGATTGATTCAAGTCGAGTTGAGTCATTTTCCGTATTCAAAGTCGAGTCACCAAAAAATCTCGATTCGAGTCGTGCCATCTCTCAAGTTATTACAGCCCTGAGCGTTTGGTCTGTCCTGGCAGAGGCTTGAATCCACAACCTACTTGTTAAAATATCGAATGCTCTACCACTGCACCATCTCGATGGTGGTAAACCCATCTACAAATTATGTTTACAGCTACAAATCTAAAGTACCAGGAGATTTTTATCTTTGTGACTCAAAACTAGATTTCAATACAGAAACAATCGATCGAAACAAAGCGATCCGCACCTAACAATGAGGATAGACGTGTCTTTAGTACAACAAACAAACTAGGCATTTCCAGAAACGAGTGAAATATTTTGACCACTACTGCTATCTTCATCCGAATCGAATGCTGCGTTATAGCGTCCTCTAGAGTCAAGTGATGAAGATCGCGACTCTCGAATGCCCTCATCGGCAAAATCCTCATCCGACGTTGTGGCGGTCCCGTAATTTCCAGGGACCATGTCAGAATCGCTGTCACACATTCCATCGCAAGCGTCCTGACAGGCAGAAAAGAACCTTTTATTCCATTTTATAAAGGTTTGCTTGGCAGACTCATTGACTTTTAGTAAATTTCTGTACGTTGATTTCATAATATGCAACACAATATGTTTTTGTCAGCACAAAAATGGGATATTTATGTATATCGCATAATGGGCTAATATCAAAACAACACGTCATAAATCTCACATTGTAATGTGATATTTCAACATCTTTCGCAGCCCGTAATCAAGTCGGGGTTCATGGATTGTGAACATTGAGAATAGGAAGACAATGGGAATATGTATTTATTTTCGTTGAGGTGGCTAGTAACATAGTACTTATACTTTCGAGTATACAGGTAGGTTTTGCAGTAGAGTAGGCCTACCTGGAGGTTGTATTTCATACTACTTCCACTTGAACTGGGGCAGTTTTTCAAACAAAGCTAACTGCTTTCCACGCTTTCGATTTTGAAAAGTAGAAAAAACTTTTGTGATGAGTTTGCATCAATCTTACGAGTGAAATTGTTATAAGAACTACATGAAATGTCCCCTGTATGAATGTAACTGAATATCTTTTCGAAGATTCCATCAATCTGTAGTGATATTAGTCATTTCGCGTAAGTCGCGACTCGCTATGATATATCTTGTGATTTTGAATGTAGCAACCTCAGATTGGCTGATAAAAGTCTGTGACCGCCGACCTTATCTAGTAGTTCAGAAAAGTCTTAGAAATTGCTATCTCTATGTGTAGTTGAGTTGAAATTTACAGCGTTAACTTTAACAACTTTGATCACATATGATTTTTGTAGATCGCAAATGAACCATACTCAGTGGTACACGGTTGTGATGTAGCTGTTGGATTATGTTTCCATTTACTCCAATTACCAAATGTCAATAGCAATAGGATAGTCTAACCTTGACATTATGCAGAAACTCCAAAGTCCAAGCGAACGACGGCCGAAACGTGGGTGCGCTCAGCCAACATTTTGTCATCAGCAAATATCTAAAACAGGCATTTCAATGTGCAAAACATCCATATCATTTCAAGATCTTGACCTACATTGGTTCCGGGCAATTGTCTGGTTTTTCCATTCGTCCACCTGCTTTTATGAATGGTAGAACCTCTATGTCCGTCAAAATTTGATACGGCCGCCGACCATAGCTCATGACTTCCCAAATCAAAATGCCGAATGCCCTGCAATGAAGACAATGTTTTTATTAGAAATGGCCAATCTCCCTTTTAAATATAACCAATTACGACCTTCGATCTAGGAAAGCATACAAGACGGTGACATAGTACTGGCTCGACAAGTAGCAACAGGTGAAATTAGTCAATAACCGAATACACAAACATTCATTGTGGTATTGGGATCGGCTCATGGGGCGTGACAATGATATCTCAATTGTACCTGCCTACTACTAGGGCTGGGCACAATACCTCTAGCATTTCAATCCAAGTCTTCGAGCGATTGTAATGATTCGGGCCACATAGTCGCAGCACACAGTCTGGGAATCACTGCTATAATGGCTGACACCAATATTTCCTTCAACGTGTGGTATTGACTTGATATTATAGTCGACATGATAATATTCTATCGGGCTCCAGCTGTGAGATCCATGTCACAATGCCTACTATGAGGAGACTTCAGCAATTTTACTCTATTGACAGGTTTTGATTTCCAACCATGTACAGTCTTATTTTCTTTGTATTGACGAAACCGAAGCGTTTTTTCTGGTGGTGGCTGGCTACAAATATTGAATCGGAGGTTTTCAGGTTTATATCAACCCTGTGACTCACCAAACATCGCTTTGCGTCGTGTAGTGATTCTCTTCTAAAGATTCAGGGGCCATCCAACGAATTGGAAGGAGTCCTTCTCCATGCTTGTGGTAGTATTCGGATCGATAAATGTCGCGCGCCAATCCAAAATCGCCGATTTTCACCACTCTGGTGTCGGAGGAATAGTCTTTGGTTGATACCAGGCAATTTCGCGCAGCCAGGTCCCTGATGAGATGAATATGATAGTGGTCAGTAATGACATATTTATACCTTTCACGATTATTCCTTGCAATACTTGCAATACTAACTCTTGTGGTTCAGATTTTAGACTGCTTTTACTTCTATGTCACAGTTTTTCAGACAAAACCATTTGGTCTTAATACTTCGAATTTTGTCACATTGTGAGTAGTTTTGGGGTTTGCTTGTATCATTTTATGAGTGGAATTGTCATGACAACTGGCAGAAAGAGCCCCCGCATCACCGTAACTGCATATATTTTCCCAAATTTGACTTCTATTAGTAGTGTCATAAGTATGGCAAGTTTTTGTAACTTTTTTTATAGCTTCTGGGAGCTTCCTAAATACTCGGAAGTTGTACAATTCCAACATGATGTGGGGAAACGCCTAATTTACTTAGATATGAGCAAAGTTTTTTTTACTTATATTTTTAAAGTAAAAAAATGTCAAAATTTCCATTTTTTAGGTCGAAATCTTCCGTTTTCAGGTAATAAAATTGCCCTAGTTATCACAGTCACAAATGCTACCATATGTAGGCGAATTAAGGTATCACCACCATTGACGACAGAAACTCCGGTTTGATCAACGGCAGTATTAAATTCCGAAACGTCGGAGGTTTATCTGAGATTCTCCTCCCTGTGTCGCTGTGCTCACAGCGTATTTACAATAAAAAGACCCTATCAAGGACCGATTTTGGAAGCGAGGAAGAAGAACATTGGCATTAGGCTGACGGGGATGCCAGATTAAGAGACCCTAACTGGTTATTTTGACATCCTTGTATCTGTTCTTTGCATCTCATTGTATATCGTGTGTCTCGAGCGGGTAAAAATGATAAAACCACCGATTACGCCACACAGAATTTGGAATTCTTAACTTTTGCTTCACGTCGACCTTGTTTACTACATTTGCTCGCGGCACCCCGAAAGCAGTGTTAGCTTTCGTTAGGGCTGGTGTCGGTCTAATGAGCTTGATTCAGTAACAGGCCCATGCATTTGTGGGTAGTTATCATTTGCGACTTTCTCGCATCAGCTGAGCGGTCGATTCTAAATGATTCAGTAACATAGCGGGTAAGCTGACCTTTGCAGTTCTTGCAAAATTACGTACAGTCATTCAACGTAGATCACATCAAGTATTAATAGCATGTGTCAATCACCTATTATTTTACTAAGGCTAGACACAATTTGTGAAAGGGAAAGGGATATGAAACCATAGTTAGTTTCCTAATATAACCTAACAAGTCAGCAGTAAGTCTACTATCAATTAATCTAATATTAATTGTCATGATTGAAATACCTCCAACGAGGATCACACTTCACAATGCATACCTGTGAATGAAATGCTGTTCCTCCAGATACCTACACCCGGCGGCGATATCCAGACAAATATCAATGAGGTCAAGTGTCGATAACTTGGCAAGTGTAATCTGAAACAGTAAAAACAGAAAAGTGAGAAAAATATCTTTACCCGTACGGACACAATAGAAACAGCTTGTTACAGATATCAGGCCTTGTGACCCCAGCAGTCAAATCCAATCAGAAATGTTCGCACGGAATTGGATGATAATCACGAATTTGGAGATGCAAAAATTAGATCGGAGTTTAGACTGCACATGAAATTTTGTTTTCCTGAAGAATATTTCGGCTGGTAATGGAACTTGACGTATATTTTAATTTTTTTTCAGGCTAAATAAGGGTTCGGAAATCAAATCCGTTTTTGGAAGGCCTACAATCACAATATTCAAGTTACGCCAATCAGATGTGACATAGGACATAGCCATGACAAAATAGATGCCTAATCACCCCAAAACTTACAGCAGTGGGTTTTGCGTCCCTAAGATAATGAGACAAATCCCCGCCTTCCATAAGCTCCATCACCAAGTACTGATGCTGACTCTCCCAACACACCCCAAGGAGTGACAGGATGTTCTTGTGGTCGAATTTACTGAAAATGGTGAAGGTAAGCAAAGATTATGCTGGTATGAACAGGAAGAAGACAGCTTGCTTGTAGTGTTCAGAATAATTCAGCCAATTCTTAGAGCAGTCAAGACTCCAATCATATACCATGATTACCACAAGAATGATTCCTAAAATTATAGTTGATAAAACATACAAAAAAAACTATTCTCGTTGATTCGTCCATTCCCACCTCATAACGTTGGCCTCCATTAAAAACTCCTTTTTCTGGTCGGAGTTTTCTCGCAATAGCTTCACAGCAACTCTTGTGGAAGACCCTGGATCCTCCCCAACGTCATATGCAACACCTGCATAAACCTGGTTGCGATAGGAAGAGGGGTTTCAACATTACCTGGACATCACTGGCAAAGCAGGTTTGGGGTTCGGTACAACAAAAGACAGAAAAATCAGCAAAAATTACCAACTTATTTCGCTTCAAATGGATTACAAATGACAGGCGTTTCATATTTGAAGTTCAGGGGACTAGACACCTATGATCCCACCCAGATTGTGTACCATGAGTTCGCGTACCATCTACAAATAGTACATTATTAAGCTTAAGCGATCTCTTCGTCTTGATTAACCAGAATTTCATGTCGGTGACGTAATATTTGGTGATACAATTGTTGATATACCATGTTATTTCCAATTCTCTAATAGTTGTTTTGCTGAGACAATTACCCCTGACTAGTGACAGCAGCAAATATTTCAGTTCATTTCAATGTGAAGAATCCGTTCAACTGTATTAGTGAAGCTCCGTACCTCCAAGAAGCTCTTCGCATAATACGGTGATATTAATGTAGTAACTCACACGTCCTGTCTCACAAATGGAGGTAATAGAGTTAGATTACCAAGTGACTGCTACCTTACAAATCATTCCCAAGCCTGGATGAATGAGTGGGGCTCCGGCAGGGCTACATTCAAATGATTATGCGGATAACTGAGCACTGATTCGCAATGACAGCCCGAGAATTAAGTGAAGCCAAAATAGCATCAATGTATTTACACAAAAACCTGTTATTCTAGAATATTATGAATCAATGAAGGCTTCCTCAAATTTATCAAGTTCCGGCTTACTTCACCAAACGCCCCTTTGCCTAGGAATTCCAGAAGCTCCAATTTCTCCCTTGGCACAAGCGGCAAATTTGACGGCGGTAACAGGTTTGACGAAGCCGAGGTTTCAGTGACGTGTGCGACTGACGAGTTTTGGGAGTCCCCGGGTCTTGGATTTTCGTCAACATTCACATCAGTAGCCTCTTCAGTTGAATCAGTGTGACTATACTTTTGATATCGGCAGCGCCACACTGGGATGGTGAAGACAAAAAATAGCTGGCGTAATAACACATTACACAATAAGTTGATAGTATGATCTGTGTAAATTGTTTTATTACACACTCGGATAACGGACCAGAAAATTGAATGACTCTCAAGCAATCTAACTGAGAACTTTTCTAAAATTCGCTAAAATTCACCTAACAGACTTGCTGATTATATATATTGCAATCGACCTGAGCCCAATAACACTAATACATTCGAGCATGATCTTACCCAATATTGCAGCAATCATGGAAACCAGGAATACTGATGCACCCGCGAAAATTCCAATGGCTTCATAGGAATCTGAAATTATTGTAAATACAATCATTCACGCCGATACAACTTACCGGGATTTAACCCGGTCAGTCTCCAGTTCAAACAGAAAAAATCAGTCAACATTGATGAAAAACACTTTTGTACGTAGAAGCATGAGTTTGGTCAAAATATATCAAAGGAGTATCTAAACAGCTAATATTACCCGACACCTCGATTTCTTTGTGATGGAAAATCAAATTCGATGGCGCACTCCTATCACCTTCACCCTCTTGATTTCTTGCTGACACCTAGTGACGAGGAAAGACAAGTATTCACGAAAACGCGGGGCACGAGTCAATGATTCGCAACCAACCCTAAATTCATACCACAAACCAGACTCAAGCTGTTCAAGACCCCATGAAATTGCCTTGTTATCCGACACGGTAACATGCAACCACCAATCGCCGTACCTTCCGAATGCAGCTGTCGATGTTTCATTCCTGCCAAATAAAAAATAGTGTTGACATCACCTGATATCGCTTAGCACCTTAAGGCATGTTGTGAAGGTTTTAAATACTGTTATGCACAAAGCTGGACAAGCCTACTATCTAAGTATGGATATTTACAGTCAAAGTTATAATATAAAGGTATACTTGAATACAGTTCTTATTTAAAGAGTGACTTTGACACTGAATCGTCTACCTATTTCAAGAACGGTTAAGGTTAAGAAATATCACTATTTTACCGCTTTTTGGAGATAGAAATTGAAACTGTCAGGGGCTTATAAGTGGCTTATCCAACATGGGGCAGATTAGTTCGATCATCAGACACAGGCTTCATTATTTTTAGCAATATATGTGATCCTAGGCCAAAGTTCTTACAGATTTAGAACACAGTCTAATACACACAGACAAATAAGGTCATTTAAAATGTTACGGTTAGGAAATGTCGGCTCAACGATTTTACCGCTTGTCGAAGACTCCTGGTGAAACTGTCAAATAAGTGGCTTATCTGACATAGGTCTAATTACTTATTATTTTTCGCAACACGCGTGTTCCTGGATGCAAGATTTCGGCCGATTTAAAATACAGCCAGTCAATACACTCATTTAAAATTAGATTGTGATTAGTGAAATTATCGGAAACGTAATCCTCAGCCTCAGCATCCTGCTAGATCAGGGTTCTTAACATCGGACTAGTTCAGTGGTTCTTGACCGGTGTTCCACGGATCAATGGGGGTTCCGTAAGTCAGTCTTAGGGGTTCCGCGGATGTCAAGAGACGAACTCAATTGATATGTATGATTTGTGATGATAAGCCCTTCTTAGCCATCATGCGTTGCAGATAATTATATAGGTCCGATCAATAGTCGAATTTTGACGGTTGTGGTGGTACGTCGCGCGCAGTGGGAAATTAAGCAATTGGTATCACGCAGTTGCGTTGTGACGGAATAATACGATGACATTATTCATCATAAAGTCTCGCATTTCTGAACTGGTATCTGAAAGGGAGCAGCTGAAGCCATGTGAACGTTTTGTGTGAAAATTATATTTTAATGGTTCCGTTCTTTTAAAACTCTGTTGATGCACAGGTCATTTTGTGCAGCGGTAATTTATAGCAATGTAAAGGGGTTTATAAAAGATCAATGATGAGCATACAACTATAAAACTCCATTGTCCTTATTGATGAGATCTGTCCATATTTTTGGCTTATGTCACAATAGGCCCACAGACGATACAAACACTCATAATTGCACCCCAACGGGTAATCAGGACATCACAAGTGCTGGCTGATGAACATTTTTTAATCATGGGTTAACACAACCACTCAAAAATACTAAAAGGTCTGCACAAGTAAAAATTACCAAGTAAAAAGCACCCTGCACTAAACGGTACGTCAGTGATCCGTGCCAAACTAATTGGATGAATTTACAGTTGAACTACATTGAATTGGTATTACGATTGATTTTAAAGCATGGTTCTGAAATGCAATAAATTTATGGCTCAGATTTCATCTAAAAAATATTGCATATGCCAGCCACATCATCGGTAAGCGTATCACATTTCATATGGAGAAAGTTGGTTAAGGACTGATGATTTCAGTTTTGGTTGTAGTAATAGTGGTCCTATATTTAGGCATTGTGATACGCATTGAAGAACACCAAATGGTTAAATTCGAAGAACCAAACTGACAAGGTAAACAACATCATTTAGCATTTCAACTCAAAGGGGTTGGTGTATATTAGTAAGGATTGTGGTTAGATAGAAACGACTTTCTCACAAATATTTCACAGCTAGCTGTGGGAAAAACAGAATAATTGAAGAGGTGCAGGTTGCTAAGATGAAGCATTGCTGTTAGGATCAATTTTGTCACAAAAAGAATCTTTTCAGTTTCAGTTTCAATCAATATTGCAGTACAAAAACAAAATATCTCTACACAATACGAGATATGTATCACCTGCACCAGATATAATATCCCAAAAGTGGAGAGCCATTACCGCGGGGCAAGCTCCAGGAAATAATTATTCGGGAAGAGGATAGACGCACTGACACATTGGTAGGAAAATCTGGAACACCAGGCAGCGTCTTTCTGACAATAGCGGATGACGTTGACCAGCCTTCTGTCCCATTATGGCCAACATACCTGCCCAAAAAAGTGTAAGAGTCCAGAGTATTTGGATAGTCATCTAGTGGAATGTCTGAAATAGGTACAGTAAGCCTATGATAATATTCTCGAACAGTAGGCCTGTACAGCTGGTGATGCAACAGTAATTGATAAGGGAAGCAAGTAAAGAGCATTTGGGCTGAAAGGCTAGAATTTGTTACATTCAGGCAAAGGTTTTGGATTACTGGATTAGATTTTGCCAACTTGCACTGCTTACTCGGTAGCCATGATTTTACAATACTTACACTTTTACAGTTTGGACTTTGAAAAGTTGAAAGTTGTTTTGGGTTGCGCTATCATGGCTTTTAATTAAATCGTTACAAGGACCGTGTTAAATATCACAGTGACCGAATATAAATTCAAAGATCACGCCTATTTGTAGAAGTGGGAGTAACACAGGGTTGTAATGACTCGAGTCGCGCGTTTTTTTGGTGACTGGACTTGACCTGAGTCATTTTTTCGAATGCATTGTGCATGACTCGATGCAAGTCATGTGACTCAAGACTAGGACAGCCAAGATAGACATTTCATAGTAACCTCGAAGAATAGTAAGGTTACAACATCATTAGTATTTTGTATATCATTCCTAATACTTGGAAAATAGGGCCAGAAAGTGTTAATCCGGAGGAAAATTATGATATTATGAATGCGAGCTTCCTATATCACTCGAGCCGAATAGAAAATATGGGTCGAACAGGATTGAACTGAAAACGGAACGGTGCACATAATGACTTGGAGTCGAGCTCGAGTCAAAACACTACGACCAGACTTGAGGCGATGGTGAATTGAAAATGACTCGACTCGACTCGAGTCAAAACTATAAAAGTGAGAATGACTTGTGACTCGGAACCTTGTGACTTGGTTACAACCGCGGAGTAACACCAACCATTTCTATTCTACTGAAGGTAAGAAAGGAATTTCCAAGACATGTGAAAACTACTCCAATTGTAAGTATGAATTGTAAGATCTGAAATGGACTGAGGTAAGCCGTTTCAAAAAGTAAATTTCATCGAGGAGTTGTATACTTTCAGCACTTAGTCATAGGTGACAGCTTTCAAAATAGCACAATGTATCTTCGAGACGAACACAATATGAATAATTGACACTACAAATAGGTACAACGTTCAAACATATAATCAATCACTGTGAAACGGGCGCGATTCCGCAAGGTTTTCATGATAATTTCGCTCACAAAAATGATGAAAACCCGTCTGAAAACGACTATAGCCCTACCTTTCAATCCAAGGTGCAAAAAAGTAAGTGATTTACATAAAAAACTATTCAAGTGGAAGTGAAATTAGTCGTAGAACATAACCACTTGAATAAGTATACCAGGGAAGTTGGTGTAGTGGTGATAACCACCGGTAGACTGCCAATACTAGTGTGATTCCAGTTAGCAGCGTAGGTCTATCTAGGTTCATTCTCCCTTGTCGCTCATCCTTATAGCAACAGAAAAGCAACAAAATACCCCTGATGAAAAAAGGCACTCTAAAGAGCGAATGGAAAGAAAATGAGCGTCTGAAAGAGAAAGACTGATTTAAAGATCACCATTGAACCATTGACCGAGAGCCCCGATCCTCGGTGGATGCCAGATTTAGAGACTGCAACTCAAGGGTGGCAAACGTTTTTGGACAATGGCCCACATGCGGTTTTACAAACCTTGAAGAATTAGTTTGCATTCATGAGTTGTCGAATGAATTTAGTAGATAATATCGGTACGTGTATAATTTGTATGTATCGCGAGTCACATTTGTACCGAGGGGCTCAGATTGCAATGACAGGAGTATTCGGCGCCTGGACGGGTTTTGGCCAACGAGCGCTGATCATTTTGGGTCCAAATTTTTAATTTTTCGGGTGGGTTACTTAAAGCAAAAAATCCAGAGTAATAAAATCATGCCAAGAGCGAAAAATGAATCAAGGTAGACCAATCTGTCGCGAAATACCCTACTTACGCTACTTATGTTAATTTACAAATATTTAGGAAAATGTGCGGGGGGGGCTTTCGCTACCCCTGGTTACGCCAATGCGCCAAAACTGTTACTTTTTAGTCACTAACATTCCTGGTCAGGCTAATCAAGTTTTGGTTCACTTTTCACGTTCAAAATCAGTTCCCAGGGCAATTCATACTTTGATGATAAAACTTATTTCGAGAATCATTGCACGTGCCATGGGTTTGCCACTTCTGGTATAACCGATCGCTTCGGCATCCGCTTATCTGTTCATTACATTGCATTGTGTCATGTGTATCGCATTGTACATTATGTGTGTCTTGAGCAAATGAAAATATATATTCTGACGATTAATTATTACGGTACTAATATTAGTAGTAGTGGTCCAAGTAGGAAAAGGTTACATCACTACGCCTTATGTCACATCAGTAAAATATTGGTAACTCACTGTTGCGAAGTTCTCAATCTGTACGCTGTGTAGGATTTCAAATCGGTGATTACATATGTAAAGGATCCATGAATTTTCAACAATTTGCTGGAATGCCACTTCCATGGTGAAGATATCTAGGAAAAGAAGAGTAAGAGGGTTTATTTTCGTCTGCACCATTGACGGCTATATCAAGGAATAGCAAGGTAATCAGTTCAGCATAATCATTTTCCCTCTTCACAATATTCAGGAGTGCCGAGCGCCTAGTGGGGAAGAAAGTTGTGGATACCAATTTTACGAGAATTTCATTAGTTTGACCTGGCCGTGACTCAAACCCTCAGAGCAGTCACGCTATAGATCAGAGTCCCCACCTGTTTGTAGTCAAAGGCGCTTTCAAAATGATCAAACTTACAGTCCCATAAAGTTACACATCGATTTATAGATACCAGCAAACATTAAATATGGCAACATGCAATACCCAATAATTTTGGTGTTCTGAGATTTCCGGAATAAACCCTTCTCCTCCATACGTTCATTATGGGCAGCGCAAAAAATGGCTATAAAAACTGCCTTAAAGTTCTCATTTTGTGTTGAATTTGCATACAATTTTAGGAACCCGCATCCAATTTTGTCATTCGAATCGCGAAAGTCAGGGTATAATTTACAGGTCACGGTCTATAAGATCTCTTATTTCATATCCACCTGAATCAATTTGAGAACCTCTGCTAAATCATCATGCGTAATGATAAAACTCTATGATAAATTTTCATTGATAAAATATACAGTGCCACAACAACGGTACTCCCACTTACATAGATCTACACATAACACTTCCTATTTTATTTGAACGTGGATGGATATGCTATAAAAGAAATCAAGAATTCAATACCATAATATTCTCCGGCATCTTAGAAGTGAACTGTCTCCAGCAGAACGTACTTAACAACAATCAGCAGAAAGCCTCGATACTTCATGTTTTCATGAGCCATAAGGGCTCACGACACGCTTTACAGCAGGGTTCGCCAACTCAAAATGGGTCGCGGGTTACTTTTCAAAATTCGAAGAGGCCTCGGGCTGCATGACTTCAATATCGAGATGAAAATTGGCAACGCAGTTAACAACCACGTTTTGATAACCCTGCGTCAGTACAACGCTGTGTTCTCTAACATGGGCAATAGGCAGAGTTATCACAAAAGAAATAATATTTTATTGAAGAACTACAAATACAGCCAAAAATATCATGCTCATCACTTTCATTCTATTTTGAACTACTAGCAGCGCACGATACCTGACAACACTCTCCTGCAACTAAAGCAGGGTTGGCCAACATTTTTTGCTATTCACAGACGCATTTCGATTACTTATGTAGCCTACAGTCGCATTCCATGGTCGTAATGAACTAACTAGAGGCCAAATACCCACGTTAAACTGTCCATGGCCATTGCCGGTGAACTTCGGACTAATCTATTAACAAATATCGGCTCAGTATGGGCACCGAAATCGTGAGCAGTAATGTTATGAATAGTGACTGACTTACTTGGATATGATTTTATATTCATGTTTGAATTTCGTCATTAATATCTTTTCATTGTATCGCATTTTGTGCTGTATTGAACTGATGAAATTGCTAATAAACCAAGGAACGAATGAACGAGTTTCACATATTACTATCAAATATTTATCCTTTTTCAGCCCATGTCATCAGATTCACCAGTTGAATAGATGCGGGAGGGGTGGGGGTGTCTTCGAAAATTTAGCGAAGTTATTAATGTTGTATTGCATCTTTGGGTGGGTGGGTCATTCGTTTCTAGTCGGGACTAATAAATGGTCATTTGTTGCATGCTATTATTTCTTGACCTCTCATCAGGATTAATGGTACAGTGGAAAGATATTGGATTCACTCAAACGTACCAGAAACAAATTTCCGTCTTGATGAGCAGAACACGATTACAAATTGGTATTTTTTTATGGGGTGCATCATTTTCGTCTGGTGTTTGCATCTGTACCGTTGAGGCTCAGATTACAAAGGATGCTACTGTATTAAAATCGAAAATCAAGACACATTGAGCTGCGCGTAGCTCGAAAACAATTTCAAGAATAATTCAAATCTCTCTGTAATTAGGTCAATTCGTGAATTTAATTTGCACATTGACGGCCGGCAACACATCCTAATCGAATTAAGTGTGGACGACGGCGCCATTTTCCTTCTACTGCCGCAGTTTGGCCACCCCTCGACTGAAGAAACGATATTGGGGTTAGGTAGACACGGTACTATCTCCTCGTAAAGCTTGGTGTTTTGAGGAGCCCGAAGTCGTTTTCTAAGTGTTTCGGTCTTGGCAGTGGTGGGCCATTGCACGTCAAGGCAACATGTCCGATTGCCTATTCATATCAGCAAATTCTTCCTTCGTGGAATGATACTACCATTGCCGAAGCCGCATCAGCTAGTGAGGCCACACGCCCACAGGAGAATAACTTACTTTGAATAACAGCAACAACAATATGTAGAAACTGAAAATGCTTTACTAAGCGTTCGTCTAAAATTTCAAATCAGATCGAGGCCTGCAAAATATGACCTCACGGGCCGCTTGTTGATGACCCCTGCTTTACAGAGTCCTGTTATGTTTAAACATAGAAAATCAATGGAAATTACTACTAGAGTCAAAAAACAGTGTTTTAAACCCAAGGTCTGGTGCTACCACATTATATGCATCACACATACCTTACCAGTCAGAAGAAGAGACTTACACTGATATCCATCCATTCAATGAAAAGATTTTTTACACTTTTATCCTCTGGTTCCTCCCATAATACTGATAACGAATGATCTGTTGAGTCAACAGCTACCAAAGTAACAGGATCTTGAAACGGTTTACAATCGAAAACAGTCACATGACTGTAGGATATAGGCCGCAAAGTGCAGTTTGTATAGTGCAATCTTATCTGTAATGCAAAAACTGGTGTCAGCATGTGAGTATGGTGGCAGTTTTATAGATCACTTAATCCAGAGATATGTTGGGACCAACATGAGAAATTTTTAATGTTGACAATTATTAATGTTAAATCACAAACATTTTCATGCTGTGTAAAATATAGCAGTTTATGTCTTGGGAATTTATTCTGTAAGATTTCATAATAATATTAAACAATCATAATAATCAAATTTCCATGAAACATAGAACACCGGTACAACAATTGCATTGCTGCTAATAATTTTTACATCATAATCAACCAGTTTTTGTCCGGTTACACCTAGTATACCATGAGACCCACAGACTTGTATTCATCTAAAATACGTATTCAACATCGTGTTTGTTATGGATGAATAAAAATCCTTTGGCAATAATCAACCTACTAAACAATAATGGCTCACTTACTACGTAAGTGACATTGATGTTCCGGACCCCGTTATGAACAAATCGCTGCGATTTTTTGCTGATAAAAACGCTCTTCATCTTTGCAGCTTCTGATTTTTTGTAAAATATTTCGTAAGTCACTTGCTCCTGATCAAAGGGTTCATCCCATAAAACTACCAATGCAGTGTTATTGATCCCTAGACATCTTGGATTGTCCGGGAGTAATGGCTCTAGAAAACCAATAAATAACTCAAGAGTTGCGATGTATGTTACCGATCAATGTTACCTTCGCATAATGTCGCCAACTTCGTTTGAATAGAGAATATCAAAGATTTCTGTCCTTTGCTAGTCATTGCCACAGTGACGTATACAAGATACTCGTAATTTGGCTGCAAGTTTTTCAACGTCGTTTGTGAAATTGAAGAGATTGTAAACATTGGCTGTTAGGTGGAAAATATGTGTTTTAAAATCTTCATCAAATGACGGATCATTATTTAAATAACGCGTGTAATTGCATTTAAAAAGATTGTTATAGAAGAAGAAGAATTTAGAATATGCCAAACCAACTTACTTGATATATAAATTCAGACGTAGGCCTTAGTGAGAATGCTGATTTGTTCCAATCTCCCATGCTCGAAAAATAGAATCCAAATTGGAATTTCAAATTTAATAACTTATGGCATAATTGTGAATTGAGCCAATCATCTTTCCACTGGCGTATGTTTGTGATATTGAAGACAGCTGTGTTTCCCGTTCTTCTTATAATCAGAGGAGCCGGCAGTGGCTTTTGAGGTAGGTAGCATCCGGCCTCTACGGATATAATACTACAATGCTGCAGTCAATTATAAGAAATTGCGCAATATAGTCATGACCCGCGGGCCGCTAGGGGTCACCAACACGCGGCCCGCGGGTCATATTTTGGGGTTCGCGATATGATTTGATATTTTGGATGAAGGCTTAGTTCAAAGTTGGCTAGTCTCTTGTGCCCAACATCACTATTCCATGCTAGCTGAAACGGCTTCCGCGGTGCCAACAGCATGCAATCGAGTGGGAATCAGCTGATATAAATTGGCATATGACCTTGACTTGAAATGGCACAGACACTGCCAAGATCGAGACGCTTAGAAAACGGCTCGGGATTCCTCGCAATATCATGCATTGGGAGTTCATAGTCATTTAGCTAGTACCGTGTCTCGCTAGCCTTAAATTCCTTAGTCGCTGAAAAGTGTTGTTAGGGTATGTATCGTGTGCAGCTCATAGTTCAAAATAAAAGTGATGATCATGATATTTTTTGTC
Organism: Botryllus schlosseri; assembly: GCF_051294905.1. Classification (NCBI taxonomy): domain Eukaryota; kingdom Metazoa; phylum Chordata; class Ascidiacea; order Stolidobranchia; family Styelidae; genus Botryllus; species Botryllus schlosseri. The sequence continues at coordinate 20,058,699 of NC_137247.1, read as the reverse complement.
GTATTTGTACTTCTTTATTAAAATATTATTTCTATTATGGGAACTATTGCCTGTCGCCCATGTTAGAGCTAGCACAGTGCTGCACTGATGTAAAGCTTTGAATATGAGGTGGCTACGAAATTCGAAAGGTGGCCCGGGAGTCGTTTCCAGTTGACGACCCCTGGTCTAAACTGTGAAAAAACAATTGAGTTCAAAACTTGAAATTTGTGCCGTGCACATGAACAAAAGTTGCCATGGGTAAATTTGTACTCAATTTTCGCTTCTTTGTAATTGGAGTTTTGTCAAAAGGATATGTGTTTCTAGCTCTATATCACCGAAGAAGCTTCATGTAACACAGTGGTTCCCAACCTTTTTTTAGACACGCCCCCCTTAACGATAGTGAAAAATTTCACGCCCCCTTTATCGTCATATCACCAAATCCAACCGGGATGCTAGCAACCTCAACAGATTGTTTGATGGCATGGAAGGTTATGACTGTTGAGGAGAGAATTGAAAAATATGAAATTCAGTCTATATATAGAGATACATGTGAAAAAAGTTTTCATTTGACCGCTTCTTCGCGCCCCCTTCAGATGCATTCAAGCCCCCCCCCCCCTCAGGGTTGGGAACCCCTGATGTAACAGGAAAGTTCATTGGGAATCTGGTTTCAATCTCAATCCAGCAAGTACAAAAGTTTTGAGCAAGTACAAAAGTTTTGACCCAGTAAATCAATGTGTATTTCACCCATACTGTGCTATAGTTAAAGCCAATATCTAAACATATATTGGTGCGGACTTAAGTAAACACAGATTTTCAGGTAAAAAATAAAATATCCACAAAGTAAAAACTCACTAAAGAAAACCTCTTCTTCTACGACCATCTCTGTATTCAATTTCTTAGCGAAAGGAATACTCGAAAAGTTGAAAGGGATCCGTAAATAGTTCACAGTATCGGCATCGTGAAGCCAGAAGAGATGATTCCCGATCATCACAAGAGAAGAAACTGAAATTTGACACCAAGATGCATGCAAATCATACCGATAAATGTACTGCCAAAATCTGAAAATAGCAAAGTAGGTCATGGATTGAACAAATCATGCTAGGAACAAGCATATAGGAACATGCGCACTGCACCGAATAATAAGAAAATGAAATATAGTTATTCCATGAAATTGCAACTACCATCGAAAATTTCGGAATAACAGCATGATTCCTCTTCATTTGTACAACTAATCATGCACACCAAACTGAAACAAAGCAAATAAGTCTTCATTTCACCGTCAAGACTTTCCCTTGGCAGGCTAGAAGAAAGATTAAGGGGACTAGCAACCCAGAAACCTAAATTTCGGATGGCTACCCCCATCACCATGAAATTTTCACAGTTGCTAGATTTCGCTATGCTTTAAACAAAAAACAAAAATTTGGCGATAGCTTTCAATACAACACCCATCGTAAAAGAATATTTATTGAACTCGAAGACTTTTCGGGTGCCTCTTTTCAAGAGTTAACGGCACACTGAAGGGATTTGAACCGATTGAAAAGCAAAATCAAAAAGGCAAAGTATGACACAACAATCAAAATCACGGACCATGAAATTCGCATTGTTTTTGTTTACCCTGCAGATTGTGAAGCCCTTTATCTAACGCCTTCTTTAGGAAGGACTAGGACCGTGCTGTGCTATGCTCAAATTTCAAGGATTATGTGCAACAAACCTCGGAGATATTTCCGGGAGTATAAATGCTGTAGGAGTGTGTCCTCCGAAGTAGGCCTATACATTCAGGTTTGTCCAAAATTTGGAAAATCTCGAAAATGTTCCGTTGTAGTGTCTTATTATATGGATTATTGTTGATAAAAAAAAACAATACGCCTGCAAGAATATCACAGGAAATTCGGCATGTATGAAGAAAATGGCAGAACTCTGCATTGAAATAGGATTGAGATAGACCCGAATATAAGTTACCTAATTGAAGATAACAGTACCGGTACGGTAGTGTAAACTTCAAAAAGTTACCCTCACTTTTTTCGGGAGTTTTGAAGACTTTGGTGCAGTTGCATCTACCGTCCGCTCCGAATGCAACTTTTGCAACATTTCGCCCGTATGTTACGTACCATACTGAACATAAAGAGCATGAATTTAGGTCAAGGATTTGATCATTTTCTTCGCATTGACAGGGATGATTAAAATAATCTGTAATTTTTGTATGGACAATTGGACACAATTCATTTTCTTTGTAGGTGCCAATGAACAATGCAGTGCAATATGGAATACACAATTCGACGCAATGGACAGATAGGGGATATATGAAAGATCTTATGGGACCATCATTCACCATCTACCTTACGCTATAGGCTACAGCTATATCGTGTTGTACCCTACAAAAAATTGGCATTGATTGTGCTCATGATCTGTTACCGTCTTTCTTTTGACGTTTCATCTCCTTTCATTTCGACTCCATTTCACGACTTCACAGCACTGCATATAGCAGACCTCTAAATGTAGGCTTACAGCGTCCTAATTATCGCACCAAATTCAGATACAATTTTTTAATCGATCGATCGAAAAAAAATGAAATTGAATGATAGGATGAAAACTGAATTGCTGTGCCTCTACCGATGCTACCTTTGCCATCGCATGGTTAAATCACAATCGACATAGTGAGCACTAGGGTTGTTCAAAATATGGAAAATGTTTGGAATTCTGCGTGTCCATCGCTTATTCTTTAGATTATTGTTAAAAAACAATAATGGGCTTGAAAGAAGCTCCCAGGAAAGCCGCTAACATTTGTCTAAATGCGTTTGAAAGTCGTTGTTGAAGAGTGGGCGGGCAGCCGACAGCAGAGGCGGGCAATCACGAAACCACGGTTCTTGATTGGATAATCGGCTAAGCTTCACTGATTACTGCAACAGCTGACTCGGATTCGGGAGCTTCGCTTTACTAAATTGAAAGTCTGTTTTGCTGAGGTAGAGTCTGTTAGTAGCGGTTGTGGTTCTGTACAAGCGCATTGTGTGTTGATGAGTCATTAGTAGTACTGTAACACATGTTCTTTGAATGCTTCACAGTCGATAGCAGTAGTTTATGCTTTGGAGCAACAATAGTGCAGTCATGGCAGAGGCAAAACGGCGAAAGATTGCACACATGCCGCAGCGAAGAACAAGATCCAAATCTGAGCAGTACTTGGTCGGATATACTTGCGATTACATCTGTGGCTCGAGATTACCTACTATACGAGAAGTAATGAGTTACTTGCTGCATCTGAAAGAGCATTGTCCTCAGTCAACCCCTACTCATGAACTATGTACTGTGGTGGTGGATGATGTAATGACAGTGTGGAAAATGGCGAGAATTGCGACAATGTAGAAATCACATGTGGTGCGATCACTTCAAAACCTGCACGAAAGATGGCGTGATCTGAAGAAGAATCCGAAACAGGAAAGTAATCCCAAGGGTAAGAGGAGAAAATTCACTGATGATTTGGACAAGCTGTGGGATATTGGAAGTAGAGATGCCATAACAACAATAAAAAATGACATTTATCTATCACATGAAAGAAAGCTTGAAGACATTGCATTTTATGAAGATCAACGGCAATCTCGCCAGTCAATAATGTTGGGAAGAGACAAAATTCTGGCTAAAGACCTCAAAAAGAAAACAGCAGCCATTGCAGATCAAACTGTTGAAAACGTTTCACACGACTCAAGTTGTGACTATGTTGTTTTAGCATCATCGTCATCTTCAAAAGAGGGTGACAGTTTGAGTTCAAGTTCTGACTATGATGCTGATGTTGGACTTGGCACCTCGACCCAATCCATTAAACTGATGGCACCTAAAAATATTATGAAAAATACGCATGTTTCCCAAGCTCTGGATCGATTGCAAGTAACTGACAACGATGCAACGATGCTGATGGGAGCATTTATTAAGGCTTGTGGAGGAGATATAGCCATGTTCTCCCTGTCAAGATCTTCAACGAAGAGAGCCAGGGAAACAAATCGCCTGGAAATATCTCAGGACATTTTGCCGAAAATAGACCACAGCATGTTGCCATTCATTGGGATGGAAAGCTCACAGAGGATAGATTAGGAAATCGATATGAAGCTTTGTCAATTGTTCTATCTTGTCAACCTCAATACTCGGAAGGAAAACTACTTGGAACTCAGAAGATACAAAATGCGGCAGGTCAGACACAAGCTGAAACTACTTTCGACATAATTAAAAAGTGGGATATACAAGATGCTGTAACAGCTTTGGTTTTTGACACCACAGCAAGCAACAGCGGCTGGAAGAAGGGTGCAGCGAAGATCCTTGAGGACCTTCTAGCAAAGAAGGTTTTTTACCATGCGTGTCGGCACCATGTGTATGAGCTAGTAGTCAAAGACGTCTGGAAATGTTTATTTGGAAAAGCAACAACCGGACCAGAGAACACATGGTTTGCCCACCTTAAGAAGAGCTGGATCAGTCTTGACAGAAAACAGCAATTCAAGACTCTGACTATTCCTATATGCTTTAAAGAACGAGCAGCAATGACAGTTGAGAACTTCAAGCTACTACTCGCCAGAAAAGATTTCTTCACACGGGATGACTACAAACAATGTGTGATTAATGCTCTTGCTCTTCTCGGTGCAGATGGAGATATACATCATCACAAACTTGGTGCAACACACCATGCAAGGTGGATGGGCACAATTCTGTATGCTCAGAAGATGTTCATGTGGGCTGATCAGTTACATTACAAATCTGAAGAAGTGGAACTGCTGCATCGCTTCAATTTATTTTTAGTTCTCTTCTATATCCCTGCCTGGGTTGCTTCCAGCATCGATCGTGATGCAGCCGGTAATGACTTGAGATTCATCCAGGACATGTTGAGTTACAAGGAACATGATGAACAAGTTTCCAAAGCTGCTTCACAAAAGCTTTTAAAGCATGACTGGTATATCGTGGAGGAAACCGCTGTATATGCCTTGTTTTCGCCGAGTGAAAGCAATGAAACCCGAGAAAATATGGCAAAGACGCTCCTACAGGTAGAGCGAACTTCAAGTTTCAGGAGAGGCCCGCCCTCGTTGAATGCAACTGTACGCATCAACAAGGACACTACTTTGTCTGATTTTATTGGGCCACAGTCGTGGTACATATTTGATGTTTTTGAATGCTCTGGGGCGTGGCTAGCTCAACCGGTTGATGTTTGGCACTTATCAGATTCCTACACCAGAATGAGCTCCTACATCAGTTCTGTCAAAGTCGTTAATGATGCCGCAGAACGAGGTGTAAAGCTAAGCACAGACTATGCTGCAATCTTGACTGACAATGAACAACAAAGAGACAGTCTGCTTCAAGCTGTGGAACAACATAGGAAGACAGTTGGAGACAGCAGGAAGTCAACTCTAATCAAAAGCCTGTAATCTGCAACTTGTGCCTGACAATGCAACACTGATCTGCAACGTACTTTTTTAATGTCTTTTGTAAATAGTGCTTTTCGCCTTCATTCAATTGTGAATAAAAAGTGTAATATGCGTTTGTTTATGGGTGAGACGTCGACCAGTCATAACAAGTACTACTGAGATGTTGACTCCTGGTGGTAAATTTTTGAGTTTCACTCACTGTCAGTAACTTTTGGAAAGGTAGCAATATGCATGCATCTAGTTTATTCGTATCTCAACTAGCGAGAGCACCTGTGCAATACATAGCACTTTCTGCAGGTAGATATTAACTTAGGCGGTTGCGATGTTGTACTATGGACTCTTGGTGACAACATTAACAAAGGCAATATATCATGTCTGTAATGCCACCAACAGAAACGACTGCACAACAGCACGCAAAAATCGTTACCAGCAGTGTTCACAAAGTCGGTCTTTCGGCCAATCATTAGCTTATTATTACCGGCTTCAACCAATCAGGAATAATGGCTTCTCTTTGCCCGCCCACTTCATCGATTCCCCGCCCACTCGCCGACGGCTACTTTCAAACGCATTTAGACAAATGTTAGCGGCTTTCCTGCGAGCTTCTTTCAAGCCCATTATTGTTTTTTAACAATAATCTACAGAATAAGCGATGGACACGCAGAATTCCAAACATTTTCCAAATTTTGAACAACCCTAGTGAGCACCCTAGTTTGAGATATTGGCAAATGCAGGTCGCAGGGAAACCCTAAACGAATTTGAAACCATATCATTATTTGTGTTTTGAGTAAAGCAAGGCAACCTAAAAACACCACAAAAATTGCGAAAGGTTGAAATACAGGATGGCGTCAGAACATGTTGATGATTAAGTTTATCAAAAGTAAGGAAAAGATGTTACTTAATGGTCGTCAGTCATATTGATGATTCATCAAAAGAAAACAATTGAATGTGCAGAAAATTACCCAGGCAATCACAATGGAATTTTCTAACTTAAGGTATCTTATGAATATCAAAGAATTACCAGTTAACGAATTAGCCCTTCTAGATTTACTTGATCTCAAGTGCTTATGTTATCATCGCTAATTAAATGAAGTGCTTCACCTGATATAAAGCAGATTACTACAATAGGATTAAAAGTATTGATTAAGATCTCATCTCTGAGCAATACATGATGTCATCATCTCGACCTTCCTTACAACCACCTCGTGCAAATAGCAATAAAAGGTTTATGTAAACATGTCAGAAACATCCAATGTTAAACCTCAAAGACAGATTTAATTGAATGTCAATGTGAAAGACAAAATTTGGCTTAGACCGGTGGATTCTGAAATTTATAAATAGCAGATACCAAGTGGTGAAATAGCATAGCAGTATTATCCACAGTTGTGACTTCAGTCTGGCAGAGGTCAACCACTGAATTCCTATCAAAGTGGATTATCTAGGCTTATCTTCGCTATCTGAGGTGTCTTAAAAAAGCCCAGAACAAAAATTGGCCATGGTACAAGTAGGCAGCTCATGGTATCGTAATAAAAAATATCAGCCTGGCGCAAAATGATCAATGTAGTTAAAACATCAATAATATTAAACATAACAACACAGTAGCTAAGGCGAATGTGGTAAAAGTGATGAAACTAACAAATCCATTACAAAATATTTTTCCTTCAAATTAGTCTCTTTCACAGCCCTGAACCAGAGTTGCAAGGGTTTTGTAGGCCCCAATCCCCATCATGCATAGCCTACCTCACAACAAAATACCAGCATGGCACATTTATGAACCTCAGATACTGCAAAATCAAGTTTTGTTCTGGAAAACTCCCATATAGGTAACACTGATTCAGAGCAACGCTGAAAGCTTGATACTTCATGTTTTTATGTAAACTTTACTTGGTAGCCTCTATTTTATACACAACAAATATGTCTCAAAGAACACATACATTGATAATAGGGCGAAGTCATTAGCATTAGCATACTGGTACTATATATTCCAGAATATGGGGACTACCTCATTGGTATATAATACTGTTCAGGAATGGATTAGTATGCAGGATAATTAGTAGGTATTTAAATTTGATTTCAACTGCAATTAATTCCAATGTTATGAGGTGTAGTCAGAAGAATAATCTCATACCATCGGATGATTGCATCGTAGCACTGGATATGATCCCCATGTCGTGGCATAGTGGGTTTTCCAAGCAACCGTTGAACTTCATAAAAAATGAATTAGCGAAATCCGTCTCAGAATTGCTGTCATGTATGTCTAAATATAGAAAACCAACAACTGTCAAAGCAGATTTATTTTAATTAAAAAAACTTACTCATCTCTAATCCTGTGTCCCATATGTTCTGGAACACAAAGTATAACAGAGTGAGAAATACTTAGAAGCGATAACACTATGTGGAATGCAGAGACAGATTGTAATGAGTAGGGCGATTTTTTTGAAATGTCAAAATAAGTCAAAATTTTGTCAATATTGTAGCGTTTGTTTACAAAGTCAAATTTTTTTTGCAGCCTGCATTTCGTTTGTATCCTAGATTTTGCACTGTTGGTGAACTTATCATTTGACATTTTAGAGCTCGTAGCCTACTTTACAGGCCTACCGTTGTAGACGGCCCATTGTCTGCTCATTGTGAATCATAAACACTTTCAAATGAAACAAATAAGTTGACTTGGTGTTATGCTCCGCGCACCACAATATCCTAACTAAAGCAAGACTGCGTGGGAGGTGCATGGTTTGTATATCAAGAAACGCTGATGAAAAATTGTGATGTAGACACCATTGTCACAATGAAGCAACACGGTGTGCACAACTTCAGTGATGTCAGCCAACGACTGCTGCTGTTGAACGTTCTTTCACCATTCTTGGCAAGCTACTTAATAAGGACAGACACTTTCTACCCGAGAATGTAGGAAAGTTTCTTTCGCAGTAGCTCACATAACAAATTTTAATTATTTCTACCATAATACGTGATGTAGCCTAACTACTGGAATTCTTCAGAGGGCCAGAATTCGTTAAAATGAAGTGTTTTCATGCAAAAATTTGACAGTCTTCAAATCATGAAGGTTTTTTCAGGCCAAACTACTTCGTAAAGATAGACAGTTCCAACCAGGAATAAAGATAACTGGCAAAATTCAAACATTATGTGTGAAAACACCTAATTGGCATAATAAGGTCAAAATTTGGCCAAAATAAGTATTTTAGGGTTAAAAAATGTCAACATTTTGATTTTATTAGTCAAAATCTTCCGATTTTCAGGTAAAAAAAACTTGGCCTAGTGATGTGGTACCGCCAACATAAAATTACATACATACAGTGGATAAGGTTTATGTCATTTCATAATAAAGTGACTGAATACATCTCAAATTTATCTCAGCGAACTGCTCCAACCACAATGACAGTGAGTACTGGTAAGAGTAAATTGATCTGGAAACACGATTTTTATGGCTCATTCAGTTATTCGTGAACAGGAGTATGATATATTTTATTGTATATTGAAAATCTATGAATCAGAGTAGTTCGCTATTTCGAGTAGACCAGGGGTGGCCAACCTGCGGCTAGACGGCCGCATTCGGCCATAGGTAATTTGTGCGGCATTTAACACCTAATTCAATTTGATGCGTTAGCGGCCGTCGACGTGCAAATCGAATTTATGAATTGACTTCCGAATTGTTGAGAGATAGTAATTGGAATTAATTTTTCGATTTCAATATAGTAGCTGGTAGTGCTCTTTGCAATCTGAGCCCCACAGTACAGATGTGAACAGCAGAGGAAAATTATACGTCCCATATAGAAATACCAACTCCGAATCACGTGCTTATTGTCAAAGAAATATGTTTCTGGTACGTTTGGGCGATTCTGTTATCTTTCCACTCTATACTGACAATCCTGATGGGAGGTCAAGGAATAACAGCATGCAACAAAGTGACTAAAAGCAATCGACCCACCCGAAGATACATCATCATTTATAACTGGCCCTAAATTTTCGAAAACACCACTCCCATCAACTGTACCTGTGAATCTGAACACATGGATTGAGAAAGGATAAATGTTTGATAGTAATATGTGAATCTACAACTATTGGCGACGGAATTCATTCGTAAATCAGAAAAAAGTTAGCGCTTAGCGTGGCCATCTCCAATCCCATAGCTTCACCACACGCGATTTTGGTGCGTTTGGTAAGCCGATATGAATATATAGATTAGTTGGCAGTTCACCAGAAATGTACATGGACGGTTTACCATGGGTATTTGGCGTCCAACTAGTTCAGTGGTTCTTAACCTTTTTTCATGCAAGTCAGGCCTAGGTCTGGCGCCCCCCTCATATTTCAAGGACGGTAGTAAAAACAAAGTGGTAAGAGTTTGAAGTCCAGTCGGTGTTTTCGGGTTGGGACTTCACTATTGGAAATGGCTTGAATCGCACCCAAGTACCACTCGACTAATTAACGCTATGATAATTGTATGTGCTATATTCGGGATTAAATCAAAGTTGTTATAACAAACATTGGGTACGGGCTCATACCATCTGCTCGATAAACTATAACATGAATGTATTTCAAACAAAGCAACCCATATTATATAACGTTCATTTACGGTTGCGGGTCACAACCAATGTTCCCTCTAAGCCAGGGTGTCAAACATACATCCCGCGAGCCGCATCCGCAATTCTGGATAGTTTGAAAAATGATTGTATTTAACCATCCAGCGCATTTGTAATACTCCGAAATAGCCAATGATAGGCCTACATGTTCAGTGGTCACAAGTCAGTCACATTATAATCACCCAACTGCGATGTTACGCTTTCACTCTAGTTACCATTTTATAGGAACAAGTCGGTAACATTGACACCCGATTTCAAGAAAGTCGAAAAGTGTACACTGGGGTTGTCCATACTTTGGAAAATCTCAAAAATGATGCGTATACATGTGGCATTCTATAGAATATTGGTAAAAAACGTCAATGAGCCTGCAATAGGCTCACAGGAAACTCGTTAGGATTTGTCTAAATGCGTTTGAAAGTAGCTGCTGTAGAGTGGGTGTGCAAGCGACTATAGAACGGCGAGAAGACTAGTAATCACGAAATCACGGCGCTTGATTGGTTAATCAGCTATGCTTGAATGATCACGACTGCAGTGGTTTGCTGTGCACTGCACACTCAGTTCAGAGTTTGATGAAAAAATGGACCAATAGAAGCAGTTATATCCACAGAAGCGAAAACGCCAATGCGGAACCATTATATGCAAGTTGCATTGAGAATATATTGGTTAAAAAAAATTATATTTCAAATATTTGTGATCGCTCTGCTAACTTCTGACTCGAAATTGTTTGGCCTCCAGTGAAACTCAAATCGTGAATTATTAATAATGATAAACCAAAGTCCAACGTCCGAGATTACAGTTAAATCTCTTGCATTCCCCACAACACATACGCGGGGCCAACGCGAGATTTCGACAACTAGAAAGGGAGCATAATTATGCCAACTTGTATCGTCGTTAGCGCCACTGTTTCAGTGCCTCAGAGTACTCAACCAATCATCACATTTTATCAAATTAATTGTCCGCGAACATGGGTGTTGTTAGGATATAACCCCTATGATTTGTAATATAGTGTAATATACTATTATGTATATGCTTGATAATAAAGTATTCAAGTGAAAAACAAGGCATGATGTAACATTTCGGAACCAGTTGACTTGTCCGGCCCGCGAGTGATTTGAAGGTTTGAATCCGGCCCGCGACACAATTTGAGTCTGACAAAGTCGCCGCACACAGGAAAATCTTTGCCGCGCTCAAAAAATCCAAAGTGATGACCTTTTTTCTTTCTATTTTAAATGTCATTATTTTGCATCGTAGATCAACACGCTGATGCTATATTTTGACTGACACAGCACCTTGCACTAATCAGAACATGTCCCTGAATGAAGTGTTACGGGAGAATGCGCGTAGCTGTGCGACTGGTTTTTGATTTACCGTAGCTTATGGTCATCAGGTACGTTTGAGCTAAACTCAAGTGGAGTCACAAAAGGAATTGGCAGAGAAAATCGATAAAATATCTATGTGCTACATGTCACCATTGCGCATGATTATGTTTAACAAAATATTCAATAGGACATTTTATATCCAGCCCATTGTTTATAGTCCGAATTCCAGATTTGAGAAATAGGCCTATCTCAACAGCTATAACACCTTCCACGCCAGCAGAAGTAGTGATTGCAAACATTCTGGTTGCTCTTTTTAAAAAATTTTGATATGACGATAAGGGGGGCGCGAAATTTTTCACTATCATCTATAGGGGGGGACGTGTCAAAAAAAGTTTAAGAACATTGGATATGACCTACATGGCCTACTTCAGTTAATTAGGCATTGGTTTTCAACCATATACACTGGACCGCCTATGACTTATGGACAGTATGAAATAGGCTATGCCTTTTACTTTAGCTACCATTACACTATCAAGATTATTGAAATATGCCGGAGATGTCCAAGTCAATCCAACCTGCAATGGAGCATCGGAGATCGTTTCGGTGGTTATGCCCATGATTATGATGAAACAGCCTGGTAACCAGGTTATGGTCATGGCTTGACAACGATTTTTTTTCGATCCATGAATCTTACTTGCTGGTATGGTTCACCTTGGAAAAATGAAACGCAATAAAAGTTTCCCAGATTTCATTGCTTGACGGGGCACGGAGACTAGGTTATTTTACACATCAATCAAAATCACAGACATATCCATAAAATGATCTGCGCACAAAAGCAATACTGTTACAAATAAAGCAGTAACATGGCAGGTGTCGTGACCAATCCACAGAACCGTGATGTTCAATAAGAAAGAATTGAAACGCGGTACTCAAAATATCACTAAAATTCCACTTATATCAGAAAAATTCCAACCTATCATTATTATAAATGTCAGAAATTGCTAATCGCTGGATCATAGCAGGACTTGGGCATGGGCATCAGGTATCGCGTGAAGCTCGAAGACATTGTTGAGCAATTTCTTTTGTGAGAAATTCAACAAATATCACATGCATATTAACAGATCGACCCAAAATTGTACGCGTTGCGTACGTTACGAACCCTGATAGTCGGAAAAATTTGCATTATAGTAACTTCCAAATGTGACAGTCATTCTTTTCCTGCATGTCGCAGGCTCAGACAGGCTGATTCACTATATGCCTGCCACTAGACCCGCTTTTGAATGAGAATATTGCTTACCGGTAAGTAATAATTACAGTTTGCAAATATTACTTCACTGTGTCTGTTGCGAGAGAAAGTTATTGTAAAAGCTATGATTAGTGGTGCGTCGCAAGTAAAACAAGTTGTTACAATCGTGTCGCAACAATTAAAGTTAGGGAGCCACTTCGCTTGAATTTCATCTTAGGTTCATTTGAATTATTCCACGTCAAAAAAGAAACAGTTATTTACGATCTTCATCTGCACTCATCCACACTACAATTTTTTTATCCGCACAATTGCGTGCCATCCCACAGCTTGAAATGCACTAGGGTAGACTATATTGCATTGTAACTACTGGTATTCATGAAAAATAATTTACTCATGTTTTAGGCCCTCTTGTGTCGTCAGCTATTAAATAACTATAGGTCTACACTTTGACGCCAGGTTTCCTAGACTATATCAAAGATACAAATAAAATATATCATCAATCACAGAATTTGAGTATGGTATACTTATCCATTAGAGGAAAAGTTTCCAACGACAAGTGTCAAACCATTCATTCACACTGGCCAGAGCTATATCGGTATCAGTATGCTAGCCGTTCTTTCCTTGAAATTATGTACATCAAACATACTGTGGTATATGGATATTTGAATATGTTAGGCCTAATATAGGACAATGATGAATGTAGGCGAACAAGTGCAATAGTGTAAGATGGTATTCAGATAATTATTCACTCACCAATGATTGGTTCAATAAATTATCTAAGTTGTTGTGACATCTCACCATTCAAATACAATGAAAAGACAGCAAAGTTGGGTATGATGTACGCCTATATTCAATCCTGTCTTAACCACTACCTACTACATTACCAAAAACATTTAAGTTTAGTCCTAGTGAAAACTTTGAAGATACAGAAACTGAACTAGACAATAGAGCGATTCTACAGCTATTATTATGGATCATACAACACATTGAACACATTGTAGGCCTACACATAGACTACTACATTGCAATAAATATGGATGTTTCTGATCTACTGAGTTAATCAATATAGCTGATGAGTACATATATAAACAGAGATCCTAATGCAGATAATGAGATAAGAATATCTAAAGTAATGTAGAAACATAAACATACCTTATATCAACAGCAGACTTATAGAAGGCGAGGCGATCATTCCAGAACAAAAATTCGATAATGAGCAGCTCATATCCAAATGAAAGCTAAGGGACGTAATCATGTAGTAACATGTAATTAGATCGGCAGGTTGTCGAGCTGATGGCCTGAGGCTGTTGATGACGGAAATAAATTGATTCGCAGGTTATCGCCACATTCACGACCACAACAACATTGATTTGCCCCAGTATCGAAAGATTAAAACTGGATGTGGGGAAGTCCCACGAAATCGCATACTTTACTACACTTCCGACGGAGTAGCGATTCTCAACCGGAGGACCGCGGACCCTTAGGTTTAAACTTGAAGCATTTTCAGGGGATCCGCGAGACCTTTAAATTTGTAAAAGAATTAATACACAATTTGTAACTTTGTAACTGCTCAAGCTTCATAATAGGCCTACCAGTGTTGGGATGACTCGGGTCATGACTTGATTCGAGTCAGACTCTAGCAGTGTTGGGATGACTCGAGTCACCTTTTGTGTGTGACTTGACTTGACTCGAGTCACTTTGCTAAAATGACTTGACCTGACTTGACTCGTCGTATCAAAAATGTGGATTGACTCGTGACTCGGAGAAAAATTGACGAGTCAATTTCAAGTCATCAAGTAATCGGCGTCGATAAAAATCCCTTCATTATGCATATGCTCGGATTGTTCGGGAAACGATGGTGTAACCCAGTGGTTCTTAACCTTGCCCCCAGCGCCCCCCAGGGGGCGCTCGCAATCTTGAAGGGGGCGGAAACGCTCAGGGGGCGATATGGGGGGCGCTGGGCTCAGGGGGGCGGTAAGGGGGGCGCTGGAGAAAAAATGGCTTCGCATTAGATGATGTGGTGATAGGACATATCCTTAATGAGTATTCAGAGCAAATTAACACCGAAAATTTCGTTACATATAGCCTTCAAAATACATATAGGTTTAATTGTCCATGGGCGCCTAAATAACTGACACCGAATGTTCCTGTCTTGGCAATCTGAACCCCAGAAAACGAATTCCATCTGGCAGGGAAAAATTATATGTTAGTGAAGAAATACCAGTCTGAAATCGTGTGTAGTACGATTGGGCGACAAGGATATTCCTGTTGGGCGATATCCCCGTGGAGCGATTCTATATTTTTTGATATTGCAGACAGGGGGTCACGAAATAACATCATGCAACGAAGTCATATCAACGGGTTCGCCCGCCCGAATATGTTTAATTATTAGTAACGGGCCCTGCAGTTTCCAAGAAACCTCACAATGTTCGCTTTAAGTTTTGATGAGTCTGCGCACACTCAACAACTCACTGCGCTGACCCTTGGACAACTGTGCGTAACGACTAAAAAAAGGTAATAACTCCGGATTTGTTGTGCGCAACGTAGATTTTCTGTGCGCAGAGACCGTGTACGCACTGCGCACGTGCGCAGCTTAGAGGGAACATTGCACCTCACTCAGCTCTACCAGTAAATGTGTTTACGTGAGCAGAGAGAGGATAAAAATTGATCTCAATTTACATGCAATTCCCGATGATATTGACCAATTCAATCATTAATTAGTGAAATTTTTCGCACTTCGCGCGAATAGGCGAGAATAGCTGCCTCAGTAAATGGACATCCAATGTAGTTACCTAATAGGCTATCAGCAAATAGCGGACAGCCTAATGGGGGTCTGGGAGTGAAGTCCCCCGGAAGTTTGGTTTATCACCCGATGGGGGCCCAGGACCAACGTTTTTTGTTTTTTTTGGGGGGGGGGCTGACGAAGTGCTGTTACGGCCCTGGTAACGAATAATTGTACCTGCTGGCACGCCCGAATATGTTTAATTATTAATTGCGTGCCCTTTATTTTCCTATACAACAGCTCGCTCAGTGCTACTGGTAAATCTGATTACGTTGGCTGAGAGGATAAAAAGTTTATAGCGACTTTTATATGTAATTACCACCTATTCATTCATGCATTATGGAAAATTTTGGTACCTAGGGCGACCAGGCCATACAAACTTTGCTGACCATCAAAATCACGATTTGGGGTTCGTGGGGGCGAAGCCCTCAGAAGTTCGGTTTATCACGCTATGGGTGTGCAAGGCAATCGTTTTTAGGGGGGTTAACGAAGTGCTGTTACGGCCCTCCCTCTTACTCATTGTCTTTATTACATTCCTTACAATATGAAGTTGGGGGGGGGGGCTGGAGCACGATAATTTTTGAAAGGGGGCGCTCGAAGAAAAAAGGTTAAGAACCACTGGTGTAACCCGTGAGAGCGACCAATCATTTATTCATCGCACGTTTTACAGAGCCTTCATTATTCTCTCACAAATAAATTGAACGCAAAACGAAGTGCCCGAAGCTTACAGCTTACGTTGTCGTAAACTAGTAAAGTAAAGTAATTTCTGCTCTCTGTTTCTACCTTAACCAAACGTCTTGTTTTATTGAAATTGAATTCGAATATAGTCCTCAAACATTGGCGCAGGCTCGAATTGTATCACATGGAATTGTAAATAAGTAATGTACTGCATCCTATCAATTCGTATCTATTCTCTATTTTGGCTGGTAATTAATCTGCGGTTTAGCAGTTCTGCGTATATGTGAGCGGTATACAGCGCCTTTTTACATGTATATTCAACTCTATATTTGTTCATCGGTTCAAAAGCAATGGCCACTCAATCTGCATCTCAGACAGCTAGCAAAATGCAATGACGTTATCATGCCTCATACTTCGTAAAGGCAATTTGACTTGAATTTTGACTTGACTCGTGACTTGACTTGACTCGACTTGACTCGAGTCGCCACCAAAAATCGAGTGACTTGACTTGACTCGAGTCACCTTTGAAAATCGATTGACTTGACTTGACTCGAGTCAAAATGTGCAATGACTCGAAATGACTCGTGACTCGAAGGTAGTGACTTGATCCCAACACTGGACTCTAGTCACCTTTTTCGTATGACTTGACTTGACTCGAGTCACTTTGCTAACATGACATGACTCGGTGTAACAAAAACTTGGATTGACTCGTGACTCGGAGTCAATTCACGAGTCAATTTCAAGTCATCAAGTAATCGGTGTCGATAAAAATCACTGCTGTATCTTGCATATGTTCGGATTGTTCGCGAAACACTGGTGTAACCCGTGAGAGCGACCATTCATTCAATGATCGTGCGTTTTACTGAGCCTCCATTGTTCTCTCACAAATAAATTGACCGCAAACGAAGGGATCGAAGCTTACATATTACGTTATTGTAGTAAAGTAATTAAATAGCAAAATGTGTATTTCTGTTCGATCTCTGTTCTTACCTTAACCCAGTGGTTCCCAACGTGGGCGATAGGGGGGTGGAAATGGACAAAGGGGGCGACAGCGGCAGCGAAGGGGGCGATAGGGGGCGATGGCGTTAAAACGGCTTAATTGGAGCCAATCCGGAAGAATGACCTTTTTTTAGTCAACACACGAAAATTTAGCTGCAAAAGTGTAAAAGTTCGACGTCGAGCCGAAAAGTTTGCCTTTTTTAAAGTCAACCAACCAGTCATTGCAGTTTGTATATGCTCGTTATTCGGTTCACAAAATTTGGGGGGCGATGATCGGTGTGAAGCTTGAACAGGGGGCGATGACCCGAAAAAGGTTGGGAACCACTGCCTTAACCGAACCTCTTCTTTTATTGAAATTGAATTCCAATAAAGTTTACATAGTCCTCAACCATTGGTGCAGACTTGAATTGTGTCAGATCAACTTGTATGGGTAATGTATTGCATCTTATCCACTTCATTTCTCTATTCTCCATTTTGGCTGGTAACTGCAAACAGAGGCCATGCAATTACTTACCTAGTTCAGCAATTTTACGTCTGTGTGAGCGATACAACGCCTTCTTGCGTGTTACCTCTATATCTGTTCATGGGTTCAAAATTAATGACCACTCCATCAGTATTTCAGACAGCTATAGGCCTATAGCAAAATGCAATAAAGTAATCATGCCTCATACTTTGAAAATGCAACTTGACTTGAATTGTGACTTGACTCGTAGGCCTACTAGACTCGAGTCACCTCCAAAAATCGAGTGACTTGACTTGACTCGAGTCACCTTCTTCAATAATCGATTGACTTGACTTGACTTGACTCGAGTCAAAATGTGCAATGACTCAAAATGACTCGTGACTCGAAGGCAGTGACTTGATCACAACACTTATACTCACATCAACAGAATGGCCGTATCAGATGACATGTCTTATGTTTGCGAACTCATTTTAATTGCCAAATTGCCGAAAGCCTATCGATACAAACATATTGTTGTTTATATGTTGAAAATAGTTTTTCCTAAATCTGTCTCAAAAACGTTGTAAAACTGCGTCACGAAATCTATTTTCTCATGTGACATATACATGTAAGCGCTATTCCAGAATATATTGTAGATGAGCTGCTAGATTCGTTAGTGAGACGGTCCGTGGGCAATTTATTTAAAAAAAAAACATTAAAAACCCAGCACACAACATTATAACGCTTTAGATCAGTGGTTCTTAACCTTGACCCCAGCGCCCCCCAGGGGGCGCTGGCGATCTTTAAGGGGGCGGAAACGCTCAGGGGGCGATTTGGGGGGCGCTGGGCTCAGGGGGGCGGTATGGGGGGCGCTGGAGAAAAATGGCTTCGCAGTAGAAGATGTGGTGATGGGACATATCCTTAATGAGTATTCAGAGCAAATTAACACCGAAAACTTCGTTACATATAGCCTTCAAAATACATATAGGTTTAATTGTCCATGGGCGCCTTGACTGGCACCGAATGTTCCTGTCTTGGCAATCTGAACCCCAGAAGACGAATTCCATCTGGCAGGGAAAAATTATATGTCAGTGAAGAAATACCAATATGAAATCGTGTGCGTCTTTTAGTTTAGTACGATTGGGCGACCGGGATATTCCTGTTGGGCGATATCCCCGTTGAGCGATTCTATATTTTTTGATATTGCAGACAGGGGGTCACGAAATAACATCATGCAACGAAGTCATGCCAACGGGTTCACCCGCCCGAATATGTTTAATTATTAGTAACGGGCCCTACAGTTTCCAAGAAACCTCACAATGTTCGCTTCAAGTTTTGATGAGTCTGCGCACACTCAACAACTCACTGCGCATACCCTTGGACAACAGTGCGTAACGACTAAAAAAAGGTAAAAACTCCGGATTTGTTGTGCGCAACGTAGATTTTCTGTGTGCAGAGACCGTGTCAGCACTGCGCACGTGCGCAGCTTAGAGGGAACATTGCACCTCACTCAGCTCTACCGGTAAATGTGTTTACGTGAGCAGAGAGAGGATAAAAATTGATCTCAATTTACATGCAATTCCCGATGATATTGACCAATTCAATCATTAATTAGTGAAATTTTTCGCACTTCGCGCGAATAGGTGAGAATAGCTGCCTCAGTAAATGGACACCCAATGTAGATACCTAATAGGCTATCAGCAAATAGCGGACAGCCTAATAAGGGTCTGCGAGTGAAGTCCCCCGGAAGTTTGGTTTATCACCCGATGGGGGCCCAGGACCAACGTTTTTTGTTTGGGGGGGGGGGGGCTGACGAAGTGCTGTTACGGCCCTGGTAACGAATAATTGTACCTGCGGGCACGCCCGAATATGTTTAATTATTAATTACGTGCCCTTTATTTTCCTATACAACAGCTCACTCAGTGATACTGGTAAATCTGATTACGT
The DNA here is from genome assembly GCF_051294905.1 of Botryllus schlosseri. Taxonomy (NCBI): domain Eukaryota; kingdom Metazoa; phylum Chordata; class Ascidiacea; order Stolidobranchia; family Styelidae; genus Botryllus; species Botryllus schlosseri. The sequence goes on along the minus strand of NC_137247.1, from coordinate 20,039,319 downwards.
GGGCTGAGAGGATAAAAAGTTTATATCGACTTATATATGTAATTACCACCTATTCATTCATGCATTATGGAAAATTTTGGTACCTAGGGCGACCAGGCCACACAAACTTTGCTGACCATCAAAATCACGATATGGGGTTCGTGGGGGCGAAGCCCTCAGAAGTTCGGTTTATCACGCTATGGGTGCGCAAGGCAATCGTTTTTAGGGGGGTTAACGAAGTGCTGTTACGGCCCTCCCTCTTACTCATTGTCTTTGTTACATTCCTTACAATATGAAGTTGGGAGGGGGGCGCTGGAGCACGATAATTTTTTAAAGGGGGCGCTGGAGGAAAAAAGGTTAAGAACCACTGCTTTAGATTATGTAGAGTCAATGTGACAGATGTACAGTACACTTGTACAGTCAGTTGTTAGCGACTAGCTCGGCTATGTTTGGTTGGGATTTTGAGAACGCACCATTAACAATGTGAATCATATTTAACCGATTCTAATCCTCATTCAACCCCCGAAAACTGTGGTTTTGGCCCTCATAGTGAATTCAACCTAATGTCCGACGAACGAGCCCTTCATACCCAGGCTTACCATACGTCCTCTTTTAAGAGGATTTGTCCTCTTTTTTGACTTTTTTGAAAGTGTCCTCGGAGGACGCCCTTTTGTCCTCTTTTTTGAGATTTTGTCCTCTTTTTTGAAAATTTAGGTCAGATTTAAAGGAAATTGCGAGTGATATGCCGCAAATTAGCGCAGAAGTGAAGCTCCGGCGGGTATTTCGGAGGGAAAAGCGGTGATTTTAGCTCTGAGAGAAGATCAGACCTTTTTTTATAGTCATCCACCTGGCAATGTGGAGAGAAAAACGTTATTTTGAGCTTTGAGCGGAAGTGATGACCTTTTTTTTTAATTTTTCAGTCAACCGATCACGAAGTGGGAAAAATTTACCGGTTTTTGAGAATTCTTCTCCAGTTTTGCATGTCTGAAATTTCTGAAAAAGTGTCCTCTTTTTACATTTCCAAAATATGGTAAGCCTATTCACACCCCTCTTACCATTACGGGTAATTTCATTATTCATTTGAATCACAAATGGTATTACGCGACTCTCGAACCAGCCGAAATAGATAGCGGCAAACGCAAAGCTAATTTATTTCTATCGGCTTATTAAACACCAACCAGTGTTATAAAAACCATGTTGCAGTTTCCTGGTGCAAGAACCGCGAAGTTTTTTCGATTTAAGGAATAAATTCTGCACAAAAATACTGTACTTTATGCTAATTAATGATATAATGTCGGGTCACCATTCAGTTCGGTTCGAAAATAAGTTGCCTGAACTTTTTTATATTCCGTTTTTTTTTTCTGGGTCGTGTGAATTTTGTAGAACGTGCTTCGCGGTCCTAGAAAATTTTCTCGCAGACCCCAAAAGAAGCGCGGACACCAGTTTGAGAACCCCTGTTCTGGATAGGAAGGACTAGTCTGGACGTGATAACTTCATTGAAATATCTGTTTATCCATTTTGGTGCCATCTGTGTTGCAATCATTCCCAACGGTGTCGGCGGAAGTGTCTGATGGGATTATTACATTCGCCGCCACCCATTTTCTTGGATATGGATTGTCGGCACCACTTCATATCAAACTGAAGCCCTGCATGTTGAAGAGTGACCTTACATTTCAATAAATTGCAGCTGCAGAACTCGCGTCGAAATAGTAAAATTGTACCCAATTTCTACATATAGTGCCCAAGGTGAGGCTTGAGGTTGTAGTGGCACAGACTCCCCCCCCCCCTTCACCACACACACGCGTAATGTAGGCTAGGTGTACATGATATAGATACACAAATATGTTAATAATGATAACAGCAGCAGCAGCAAGAGAAAGCGGGTAGAATCGTTTTTCTGCACCCTGTATTAGCCAAACTCGATATATCAAATTTAAATGGACAGACATCAGCTAGATTGTGAAAAATCAGAATGAGATTCATGATTGAGGATGCAGATTTCAATAACATAAGATTTGCAAATACCTAAACCTAAAAGGTTTTAGCTGATTGAGTTGACGACCTGTTTCCAATCACATCAGCAATCTAACTAAACACACACCGGGGTGTCAGACATAGGGCCCACGGGTCGCATCCGGCCCGTCAGACCATTCCATCCGGCCCGCGAGGCCATTCTAAGCTAGGGTTGCCATACGTACGGAATTTCCCGGATATGTCCGGAATTTCACTGATAAAACTGCGTCCGGGAGGAATTTCCAAAATATGCCTAATGTCCGGAATTTTGAAGGCTTGAAGTAAGCTAATATTTTTCCGTAAATCAACATAAGCAATATCATTTTTAGACATATTTATGCTACATGAAATTTCGGGCTGCGCGCGAGTTAGTATCACATAGGTTCATTTTAATATGGGGATTACCACCCTCGCAAAAGCTGCGATCGAAAATAAATAAAAATAACTTTCATTTGTACAGTGTCTAATAAGTCTAATTGTAGTCGCAATTATAGTAGAACGGTGTATTCCCAGAGTTGGTTTAGGCTGTTTATAGGCGATACTTTATTCAAAGATAATGGTTCTAAACCTGGGGGTAGTTTGCCTTTATTCTGGTATTCGCGAAGATGTCGAACGTAATCAGCTTCCAAAATAGGTCGTGAGTAAGTCTGGGCAAATGTACCGACGTAGGAGAGTGTCGAAACGACATGGTGTTATTTCGTGACCTTCTGCTTGCCATGTCAAAAGATATTGAATTCACCCAAACGTACTGAACTTAAAGACCACCATCATCATTGTTCATCATTGGTTTATTATAAAGAAGTCATTGAAATATTCGGGGCAACGACCGCAGTGAAACTGATACACAAACTTGGCGATTTCAAGTTTCCGCATATCTTCTATGTTTAGGACGCCGAATCTCTTCAGCAGCGACTTATTGGATGGGCAGCCAGGACCCTTTGGGGCCCTAGCTATGATTTGGAGTACTTTATGCTGTAGTTTCTGCAGTGGCTTGAGTGCAGTTTTACTGGCAGCCCCCCAACAGAGGATGCCATAATGTAACTTTGATTGGATTAGGGATTTAAAGAGTATCCGAAGAACCCATGCTGGCATGAAGCGCCCAAGGCTGTAGAACAGGCCGCACTTCGGTGATAATTTAGTTTCTAGGGACTGTATATGACTCTTCCAGGACATGTATGTCGATTTCAAATTGGCATTTCTTCACTGGCAAATAATTTTCCCTGCGGGATCGTACTTGTCTTTGACCTTTAATCCAGGGTTGTAATGACTCGAGTCACGTTTTTTTTTGTGACTCGACTTGACTCGAGTCATTTTCCTGAAATGGGAAAATGACTCGACTCGACTCGAGTCAATATTTGGATTGACTCGACTTGTACTCGAGTCATTACGCATGACTCGACCCAAGTCAAGACTCGGCTTATTTTATATGACTTGAAGATGAATAAATTTGCGAATCGTAATGGCTAGTTCAACACATCTGACGAATTCTGCCGACACCGCTATTTGTCACCACTGCTTTCGTTGCACTCGTCTGATATCAATTATGCCGCCGCAAAAACGACAGACAATGGTACCATAGTGTCCTATATGGTGTCGACACAACCAAATCTCACGCCTCAGAAATTGATTCACGTCACAATTTCGATTTGGCTACAGGCAATTTAAAGGTCATTTTTGACCGGCTTGGCGAGCATTAAATTTGGTAAAACGGGTATCAATCCAAAGCTGACTCTTCACTGCTTACGAAAATATAAATGTTATTCCGCTCGTGGCCCTGGAACCCCCACAATTGGCCTCGATTTTTTCATTGTTATGGAGATTGGCATTGGGACGCAACAATGCTGCCTGGTACTTTTGCTCTTTAACTACTCTCTCGTTTCGCCAGACAGCATTGTTGCGTCCCAATGCCAATCAGGGTCGTACCAACCCTGCTCTCACTTAACAACCATGCGATTAGGCACATATCCTCACTGTCAATTACTTGCGCGCATTAGTTGAAGCATTGAAAAATTATATTTTAAAGCGTTTTGCAGGAGTGTTTGTAAATGTGAACATGATCACAACTGACGCGTCTTTGGATTGGCCTATCGGTAATCCCACACCGTTTGGTGAAACCATCTTCTTCACATCATGCGTGTTCGATCCGAAATTTGATTTCCATTAGCTTATGGATCTGATAAGAGACTGATAAGCTCATGTGTAGATTTGAAAGCGATGATTCTTTGCATTTTTGAGCGACTCGAAAGAATGAGTATCCTATGCTCTTCAGTGTGGTTCAAAAATGCTTATCAATTCCTGCATCTGGTGAAAACACAAAATTCCCTCTGTCAATTTGAGGATTTGTTAGGTAAGTGCATTGTGCACGTGAGTGATAATGAATGGCTAATGCTGCGTGATGTTTGTAGAATAGCACTATTCAAAAGTAACTTCTCTTTTATTTTACTCGGTGGCTACTTGATGAAATTGTTACGTTGCATAAAAAGAACATTTAATCTGGCTCAATTTTAAAAAGTAGAATCAATGATATGATAGGAGAAAATTTTGGATTTGAAAATAAATGAAGTATATTTAGTGAGAAATTCTTTCATATAATATAATTACATACTAGTAGTAAGCCGACTATTTTTTCATATCCAAAATATTTTACTCTACTAACCTCATTTCTTCTAGTTGGAATTTGCTATGAATCATATTTTTACACAATGTAACAATATCATGAGATAGCCTGTAAAATTAGAAAATCTCTATTTGTAATTAATCTAAAATTTTCTTTCATAGCATTGCTTTTTACTGGTTAGAATTGAGCCAAATTTGATTTTTTTAGGCAATCTAACAATTTTAAGAAGTAGCCGGAAGAAGTAGCCAAAACTCTGATAGGGACAAAATGAGCATGTTTGGCAAGCTAGGAATTCGATATCACCCAAGCCGGATGGAAAACATGAGCTGAACATGACTTCAATACTGTGACTTGGACTCGACTCGAGTCATAACACTATGACTCGGACTTGACCCTTTAAACGGTGACTTGGACTCGGACTCGAGTCGGTGATGAATTGAAAATGACTCGACTTGACTCGAGTCAAAACCACAAAAGTAAGATTGACTCGTGACTCGGAACCATGTGACTTGGTTACAACCCTGCTTTAATCAAATTTTGAGCTGGGCTACGAAACATTTCCAAATTGGAAATGGAGTCGCGACCGTAAAAGTCACCGGATGTGCGGTGGTTATATAGCTCAGTGGTGCGCAGCGCACACCGGCATTGGGTTGATAAATGATCGTATCCGTGTGACATAAACATGACTTAACGATGTACCATTACGTTCTTTGTATTTTCGAAGTCATCACCCTCCACCAGCTCTACCGCTAATGACCAGATAAATAGTAACGCCTCTGAAGTTGCATCGATTTCCTTGCTGTGGGCCCAAGATCTGTGTTTATTTGGGCGGGAGGGGGCTGACAAATGTGACTTCTGCCCTGGTTACAATTTAAAACACACAACCACATACTCTTGGACCGGATCGTGACCATTTCTAGTGCTGGCGTATTGATTAATTGACCGACAATGTGCTCATAAGTCATTTTGAAATTCGCTAGTGGGCGCTAAAGAGCACCCAGAATTTGTGCTAAAAATATGGTAACCCTATCAAAGCAAATTGAAAAATTATTGTATAATCCAGAATATTTTTAACATGGGTTGATACTATTGTAATTATATGCCGGCAGTGTTGAGTTCTGAGTTCTGACCCAAGTAACCATAAAAAACAAGTTGATGACATTACCATTATTCTGAAACAGTAAGTAAGTACAAAATGAGTTCAGAGTTTTCTGGAGAAATGGACCAAATAACAGTATTTGAATAGGATATTCATATTGAAATGAACATGAATATTTTCGGCTGACACTCGTCAGGGGTAATCGTGAGCAACAATAACAGTATTAACAGAGGCAGAAATGACAATTCGAAACCGTTGTAAAATACATGGAACCACACGAAGAATAAACTTCATATATCTTTGGTCGCACTTCTGTTTGCCTTAGTCTGGCCCAAGAGGCCACAGCAGACTTGGACAACTAGAAAATTTTCAGCTTTTCGAAATTAAATTAGAATTAGCTCCAATTTTGGGAAATTAGGCAACTAGAATTAACTAGTTGTCCAAATCTGGGCCACAGCGCCGGTCTTCAGAGAAACTCGAATGGTGAATTGGTCAGGTAATGAACAAATTTCAAACGCTCGCGTATGCCTCACGACGAAGACGTCGGGCCAACGAGGCATCATCATTAATGTAGTATAGAAATATTCCAACTGATATCATCGTTAGAGTCGCTGTTTTAGTTGTTTATACTTGTATTCAATCGGTCAATCTTCGACTGTTTGCCAATTCCATTATTTTCAAATATTGGTGTTGCTCGAATAGAGCCCACATGATGCGTGCTATGATAATGCATACCATTAAAAAAAAGGGTATGGATATGGAGGTATCATATTGGAGTCATATGAACGGTACGACCCACGAGTCATCAAAACTTTTGAATCCGGAGCGTGACTCAAGTTGAGTTTGACACCCCTGATGAGCGGTGTCTTACAAAAGCCTGGAAGTGGCCGTCTTACAAGTAGGCCGATGCCGATATGCAATCATAATATAGACCAGGGGTAGGCAATTATTTTCCCAGCGGGCCAAATGAGAAGCAGAAATATGTTGGCGGGCCGAGTAAGAAATTTTAGAATATCCAGCGTATTGATTTTATTTGTAAATTGGAAGCAGTGAATTGCACGATTTGGTGCTCAGTGGACGTGTTGATATTGACATTTTCCCAAATATATTTATTTTCCGACATATTTTGAGACAATGTTAAACAGGATCCACTTTGAACTCCCTTTAAACCTCTATCCGCGTTTTTCTATCAATAAATTAAAATGTATTTGGAATGGCCGAAACAACCCGTCGTCATCCCCTTAAACGTTGGTCTTGGGCGCCCCATAGAGTTCAAAACCAAGCTCCTGGTGGCTTCGCCCCAGACCAGCCCCCATCGAGATTCACGATGCATGAGATGTCTTGTATACACTAATTGGCACCTAATCGCTTCAAGGGCGGATTTTTTTCATGATTCATGATTCAATCGGTCAATAATATAGGTAATTGAAAATATATTGCTATATTTTTAACCTCTCTCAGCACACGTAGTGGCCTACTCAGTTTTACCGCTGGAGCTGAGTGAGCTACTGTCTTGGAAATATTTGGGAGGGCCCGTTGGTATAATTACTCCGTTACATGCAGAGGTGGTCAAAGTAGTCAAGAAATATACTAAAGTAGAAGTAAAAGTAGCGACGAAAATATCTACTCAAGTACGAGTATAGAAGCACTTCTTCCATAAGCAACCTACAAGTAATTGAAGTAGAAGTAGAATTGACTGACTTTAAAAGTACTCAAGTAAGTAAGCAGTTATGAAAACGATCCCAATTCGTTCACATGGATTGTAAAAAGGTGCAAATTGAGCTATGCGATAGGTGACGAGCTTGATTCATGTTGATGCATACCAGCAGGTATCCAATTTTCGATAGCATAAGTGTTCGTCCACATCATGGGATGAAAATGATAGTTTTGATATGGAAATGCGATGCTAATACTCTGTTTTCTCGAACAGCACGTTTTAGAAAATAGCATGGTATGGCGCCATTCCCCATATCATAAGGCCCGTAGTTTAGTCGAAGAGCAACACGGAGATGTTGTATAGGATACGGTGTAAACACTTTGCGCGATTAGTAAACGTTAATAAAAAATATGGTGGACCGTAAAAATGCCATATTGTGTAGCTTTATTTCCAGAAATCAAAGGCATTACTACACTTGCTTTTATACTTCAATATGTATGTTACCCACACAAAAGAACTGATAATAATTATAACTCACATGCAGTATATGATACTGGGAATTGAAAGTGAAATATTAATACTACTTCTAAAAGCAGAACATGTATTTCATGATTTTAGTCCAGAAAGGTTCAAAGTGGTATGCTAAAACAGCTCTAAAACTAAAAAAAAGTCAGAGTCCACTTTTACAGATTTGGATACGCCATGGACATGGTAGATTACGATATGACAAGTAAATGCTAGATTGCGAAACATCAGTTTCAAACGCTATGATGAGCCATATATAGTATACTGAGATGAATTATTTGATATGGACGAAGTGCGACAATGTTGTGTGAACGGAACCACGCCAACCCTCCACGTAAATTATATTCACCGATGATTTCGTGAAATCATACTGGTCACTCCGTATCCAGCACTGCGCGAGAAGCGCGACGAAAATCCTGGGATTTGTTAAAATTTTATGAAAATTTTATGTTGATATTCCGTGAACACAGCCCCGACATTCCTCAAGCTATCTCCTTGATTGGAAGATTGAACTACTTTTACTTGACAAACTGAAAATGGCGGAAAGTAAGTAGATCACAAAATAGTACGAAGTATAGAATTAGCGAAAACCGGATCTAATTGAGTAAGTACCAGAAGTAAAGGAAAACTACTTGAGTACTTCGAAAAAGTACAAGTACTTCGTTACTGACCACTTCTGGTTACATGTTGTTATTTCGTGACCTCCCGTCTGCTATGTGAAAAGATATCGAAATAGCCAAAGCGTACCAAACTAAAAAGACGCACCCGATTCCCGATTTGTATTTCTTCACTTTCAAATATTGCCTATGGACAATTGGACTTCTTGGTTTTCGGTCGACATAAGGGCAGTCCATTTTCGGTCAATGTTTTCTCGCTGTCGAGCGTTCTTTCCTTTACTTAGTTAATTTGATCAGCAGTTGCAATTGCAGTGCTTTTTCGGAATCCCGTGTTGGCCCAACTTCATTCATCTTGGTGCGTCGTGCCGCGGTAATGGCTAACGCCGAAATGCCCAATTCTCAAATCCATTGATGTATAAATCGCGCTGAGAAATTTTTTAATGAAGTTGCATAAATTTTCCAAACCATACCCGGTAATTTATGTTCATTCACGAAATGATTTTGGGCGCCGGTTGAGCTCGCCACCCAATTGGGGGGGGGGGGGGTGCGGGGTGCGGTAGTTACAGTCCTGAGGATAATATATATAGCTTATTGTCTTGGTAGATGGTTTCCGAGTGGTGTGCAGCTGGCCGAAATGGCCTCGTTGTTTAGCCAAGGTTAGAGTTATCAACAATCTTTGAATTTCAACTTTCGGCTTTCTTTTTTTGACGTCCTTTATGGCGGTAATATATTCATAAACATCATGGACACTGATTCACTTGTTTCACGATTTATGGATTTTGAAAAACACATCACGTAACAATTGGAAACACAGATCATGTAATGCGTAATATGACAATGGCAACAAAGAAGGTTTGGTGACTTCTTGTGACTTTAATTCTAACGGCATAATTTGCTACATTGAATTTACTTTGAATCTGGATTAGGCACACTCTTAGAAATATTCGTAGATTTACCCAATCTATACTGGTAAATTTGTCCCGTCAGTTATATTAACGGTGAATGCCCGTTTAATAAGTATTTCAAATTTACTGGTCTCAGAGCCGTAAAACTGCTGCCAGGACCAGACCAGTAATTTGGCATAGAATATTTTCAACGATACACGTGAGGTACGTATAGGCTGCGTATTCACGTTATGTTAATAAACAGGATTGATAGTAAACGAATTTCCGGTTCAGGTTATACATCTTATGGTTTTAGTCCACGCAGCAACATTAAAAAGTAGGTTTGATATTTTAAATTTCAAGCAACCTTTCGCGGGCCGCACAGAATCGCTCGGCGGGCCGCATTTGGCCCGCGGGCCACACTTTGCCCAGGCCGGCGCTAGAGAATAGCTAAACACTTTGACTTGACCTGCCAACGCATTTTATGTTACTCATTTGGCACTCACTCTGGTGTCGGGCGTTCTGAGAGTAGCATGTGTTCCTGATTTACTTTTGTTTTACCCTTTATACTCTTTGTAGCATAGCAGTGTTGGGATGACTCGAGTCATGACTTGACTCGAGTCAGACTCGAGTCACCTTTTTCGTATGACTTGACTTGACTCGAGTCACTTTGCAAAAATGACTTGACTTGACTTGACTCGAGGCTTCAAAAATGCAGATTGACTCGTGACTCGAAGCAAAATTTACGAGTCAATTTCAAGTCATCAAGTAGCTTAATCGATGTCGACTAAATCGCCGTATTTTGTATAAGTTCGGATTATTTACCAGTCACTCAATGATTGTGCGCTTTACCGAGCCTCCATTGTTACACCACTAATGACTTGATTGTTAACGCAGTGATCGGAGCTTATAGATTACGTTGTCGTAAACTTGCTCACCTCAAACTAACCCTCTTGCATGCTTTAAATCGAACAAATATCGTCCATACGTTTATAATTGTATATCATGGATATATATGCGAGTAGGATATTGCTCCATATCATTTTAGTGAACTTCCTGATGCTTCATATGCTATCTTATATTTTGGCTGATAATCATAGATCAGGGTTGGGCAGAGCTGCTTCACGCGCAAGCCGCATATCAAAAATCGTTGCCGTAAAAGAGTCACAACACAAACATTTATATATACTGCGATTTATTCCGTCACAAGGAAATGTAGGGTATCGAATGAAGTTTATTATTGTGTGGTTTAAGACGAACCGTCCCCACCTAGGCTGCAATGCGTTTGAAATCGGACTTATATGACGTCAAACAGTGCGGAGATCGGTAATCATAATACTTCGTAAATATGTATTTTTGGGGTAACTCTTGGCAATTAAGGTTTCGGTGTTTGATTTCGTAATGACGTTTCAATTCTAGCTTTGGGATTATTGGGCATATCTTGACGTAAAAGGCACCGTGGCTTACGCTCATTATCACCGATTGCACATTGCACACTCATTGAAGAGCCGCAATCAAAGACTCAAAGAGCAGCATGCGGCTCGCCAGTCACAGTTTTCCCAGCCCTGTTATAGACTGAGAGTATGCCGCTTTACTTGCGTAGTTTGACAGTTCTACGTATGCATGAGCGATATAGAGCGCCTTCATGGGTGTACAATCAACTCTTTTGTCGCTCCTCGATTCAGAATAAATGGGGACTCCATCTGTATTTAAAACTATTAGCAAAATGCAATGACCTTGAATCATGTATCGTACTTTGAAAATTCAACTTGACTTGACTAGTGACTTGACTCGTGACTTGACTTGACTTGACTCGACTTGACTCGAGTCACCTCCAAAAATCGGGTGACTTGACTTGACTCGAGTCACCTTTGAAAATCGAGTGACTTGACTTGACTCGAGTCAAAATCTGCAATGACTCGAGATGACTCGTGACTCGAAGGTAGTGACTTGATCCCAACACTGTAGCATAGTCTACACTTTTAGAGAATAAAAGCCTAGAAGCCTCGCAAAGTCACAACACCCCGCTCGGACTTGCAATCGAAACATCATTTCTTATTGAGATTTTGGTGCAGACGCGACACCTGCTAATTGTTCAGGACTACAACGTCTTGTCATCACCATAACAGTGATGTAACGTTTGATATACGTTATTGGTTAATCAATAAAGGAAAAATATCCTCGGAAAAAAGGGAGATTTACAACATCGAACATTTTGAAAGCAATGTTATGAGTCGCAACTCGTGAGCAATCTATTTTTTCTCGAATCCAATGCGTCTGATGGATTCTGTTGCTGGCGAAGTGCGTTCACAGGAACGATAAGCAAATGACTATCTTCTACTGAATAGGGGGAAAGTAGCCCACATCGCTGCGTTGTTCAGTGGGCACACTCAGCTTGCATCTGATTACGATATTTAACTATTATACTATGACATACTTATTATGACCAGATTTTGGATTGGGAAAGAAGAGGTATACGGTACGTATATGCCTACGCCCCTAACACTATGCTTACCATATTTTGAGTCACTAAAGATGACGCATCGTTCACTAATAAGGGAATTTTGAAAATTCGACTGCTAATATTGATAGGTTGACTAAAAATAAAAAAGGTCAATTTTTCGACTCTACTCCCTATAAAAACCTCTCGCGCGTTTAATAGGTTTGTGTTGACCTTTTTTAGTCAACATGGCCGTCGAAATCCAGGTGTCACGTCTATTATGACATTTTTAGTTCGATTAGTATGAACGGCTGACTCTATAAAGCTATAAAGGAGGTCGAAAAGCGTAAAAGAAGGACATTTGAGATTTACTGAAAAAGTAGGACAAATCTTCCTGAAGGAGGGCGTATATGGTAAGACTAACCTAAGGTTGCCATACGTCCGTAATTTCCAGTACATATCCGGCATTTCACTGCTTAAACTGCGTCCGTGAGGAAATGCTAAAATATGCCTAAATGTGCGGAATTTTGCAGGCTTGAAGGAAGCTCCATTTTTTCGTAAATCAATAGAAACAATATTTATTTTGAGAAGGATTTATGTCACTTGAAATTTTTCTTCGCGCTGGGCGCGATTTATTGTCACATATGATAATTTTCTTAGGGTAATAGTGTCCCCGCAAAAATAGAAATAAACGATGAATTGAAATAACTATCATTTAATGTAATAAGACTAATTGTAATCGCAATTTTAGGGAACCGTATATTCCTAGGCCGTTTGGATGCTTTATCCAAAGATAGTGGTTCTCAAGCTAGTGGACGCGTTTGCCCTTTCCCGGGGATCGCGTAGATGTTGAACTTAATCAGCTTTCAACATAGGCCGTGAGTAAGTCTGGGTGTCGACCATATTTTTACTAATCAGCTTACTGCGAAATTTTGAGGTGAGCCCCGTAAAATAATCCACTCCTGTAAACAATCAATATGCAATGCATTGCCAGTTTGACATCGCATGCGGTCATACCTCATTTGAAAACCCGCTAGGAGGCACTAACCACCGCTGTATCGCTTCCGACTAAAAAAATTCAGCGCCTCCAGAGGAATCCTACTCGCGATTTATCAATAATGAAAAAGATTGCAATGTCTCGTTTACGGTTAAATGTCTGGTATTTCTCACAACACATACGCAGTGCTAAGGTTATACGAAGCATAAAAATATGAAACTTCAGATCATCGTTCGAGCCACTGATTTAGCGTTTTATACCTGTATTCAACCGGCAAATCATCGTATTCCTGGCAATTCCATTATTTGCGCATAACGGTGTTGCTAAAGGTGTTGTCGTGATCTGCAACAAATTACTACGTATGTAAGCTTGTTAGTATGTTATTTAGGCAAAAACAGGAGCATCCAATTTGAGGGAGCATTTTGAATTAATTGACTGGTCCGGCCCGCGACGCAAGTTGAGTTTGACGACACTGTCCTAAAGCATGTGAACGACCGGTGGGGTTGGTTTCAAATCAGTTATTAGCTGTGAATTGTATCTCAAAATAGTCAAGTTTACTCTAATTGGAAGCGAGAAGACAATGATCTTCTCAGAGCTCGCAAAGGGATAGACAAATGTAAAGCTGAAGCCTTTCCGACATTTCTCAATTGATGCGACTTACTCATTTTCAAGAGACGGTTATAGGTATAGTATACATTACACTGTTAAACACATATTTATGTCTGGCCCGATAATTCGGGAATAAGGATGTATCAAGTAGACAGGAATTTATATACATAGCACATGATTACAAACGGGTAAGCGCACATCTAATCACCAAGTCAATTTTTGCGTCGAACACAAAGGGGTCACGGGTAGCTTGCGTCGTGGCAATTGTTTTCTGATTGTAACAACAAACCTGGCTGGCTGCATTCCGATCAAAATTAGCAAAGCCTCTGGAGGAAGGAAATGATTTCAATTCTAAGGCATACAAAATAAAACACTGTCGTGACGGTCGTGTCATTCTCGGTGTGTCCGGTTACGAATATTTAAGTGTGATATCGAAGGTCCCATGCTATATACGTAAGTTACTACCAGAGCATGTATACCCATGAGCCCTCACCAAGTCAACTCACTATCGGACAACTGACAATGCGCGTGAAAAAATTTGCGAGACTATCCTCTCTCGTTATCTTTGTAACGCATGCGTTGAATGCGTCGATATTGACAATAACAACCCTGCTGGCGTTCTCCCGGCATGTAGGGATGGTGTGAACCTCTGAAAGGTTCAGGTTCGTGTGAACGCGAACCTTTTTGAAAGGTTCTGTGTGAACACGAACGTGAACCTCGTGACGTCACGTGACGTCATATTGTTAATTCCAACCCTATCTTCCAATGAAGTGATAGCCTATATTAATGTACACGATACATAGCGAAGACTCGGTCCACATAATGCCACAATGCTGAACTACATATCGGCGTTTTAAACGTCGCTAAATGTATCAACCGCGGTAATCAAAGGATATAATAATTGCATAAAATCAATACATTCCGTCACTTTGCCCACAATTTCGACGAGGACTTACCAAGGAATATAAGCTTACGCCTTAACGGTCTTAGCCAGACCAATAAAGGGGGTTGGAGACTGAGTATTGCTACATTGATATTGAGCAGAGTGTACAACGGGTTTCTATACTCGCTACCGATGCCACAAACAACACCAAGTTATGCAGCAGTAGCGAGCACCTTAATCGCACGGATTTGGTTTTAATGATACAGTAAAGATATGAAGTCAAGATTGACCCCGTACGCCCGTTCGATTTTTTATATCAGAAGACGATATCAATGTCATTGATTGGTTGAATAAGCATCATTCGCTGACTACGTATATATCGCTCGTGATGTTGTGTGATTGCGGGTCAAGCTCACAGCAGAGAGTCACTAAATATTCACAAACGGAAAGCTGGTTATTCCGAGAAAATTTTTGCAACAAAGCAAGTAAAACTTTCAAGGTTGTCGAGGTGCATGGTGCATGTTCGTTTAGCGTTGATTTTTTATGCTGCCAGCACCATGCATGAAGTGGCCCGCAGTTGAAATGCAATAAATTTGAGTCAAAGATCTTATAATGGAGTGAAAATTCAATTTACCAAAAGGTTCACAGTGCAGAACCTACCAAGGTTCTGTTGTGAACGCGAACCTCTAAATTTCCGAGGTTCACACACAGAACGCGAACGTGAACCTCAAGTTCACACCATCCCTACCGGCATGTCATCGACTTTGAGGTTTTGAAATGTCACAGAAACCATTCATTAAATGAGCGGTGAAGAAAACAATCAGTAAAATGTGAGTTCCAAATGCCACAAGTCTGAGATAACATGCGAAAAGATCGGAAGGTGAAGAATATATGACCACGCAATCTCGGTAGATCAATTCAACACGCACCTTGGATTACATATATAATTGAAAAAAACAAACTAAAATAGTCATGTATGCAAAAAGAGAAATACAGGGACATAGCACAGAATAAGTCAAAAATATTATGATGAAGAGGCATGAAATTGGACACTCACATGAATGTATATAAAGGTTCATTGCTCTTTGAACAGCTTTTATAGGTTGAATTTAAAAACGAATGATGACGGTGGTAGTAGAGAATAGTGAAGAAAAGTCGAAAGTATATTCGCAGTCGAGAACAAAGTCCTTCGATAATATAGTATTGATATGACTATTACTTTCGAAGCAAAATCATATGTCTTCATACTTTGACAGAGATAAAGGTGTAATATGAATCGATCATTTCATGTTTATCGGAAATGTACCCGGGATATTTGAAAGTTTCATCGTCGCGTTGTTGTTCAGAAGTTCTCATTACGATTACGATACGGGCAGCACTCATTTGTGTATATGACAAGTTGGCATATGAAAATATCCTTAAACTTTTTCCGCCTCTAGGCATACGTCACTTGACATATGGCAATATGACTATATACTTTATATTCGTTAATGATGTAGTAAATTCTATTCAGCGACACTGCGTTGCAGGTTTCGTTGGAAGATCATGACAGGAATCCGTACCTCGATAGCAATATCAGTTCTTTTTGTTTTGGAATTCTCAACGGGTGAGTTATAATAACTGGAAATTCAGTCGAAGTTTGATTTTAGAATGTTCTGACCTGAACCAGTTAAGATGCTTACAAAATAGGGTAATATCGATTTCCCTGCAAGTATTGAAAAATGTGTTTCATAGAATCGGTATGTAAAAGCATTCCTCATGATATTAACTTTCGGAATTGTTGCAAGCCTCACATATCAACAATGTCAGGCTTATCTATACATATTGTATATATCTTCGAATATTGTTATACGTAGCCATATCATATCTTTTTTATGATGTGTTATTATTTTTATCACTGGCATTGTACGAAACATAGTGGCACTAATCACCTATAAATAACTTGCCCGCCACGGTCTGTAATTACCATCTGCTATGCTACAATATAATATGGAAATTAATTGGAAAATGTGGATCATAATTACAGGAATCTAGGCTATTACATAATATCACAAACACGAGTTAATAGTTCAGGCGAAACTAAATAACCGAATATACTGGAACATAATTTTTTTGACTTATAATTCAGTGGCTCCCAACCGGTATCGGGCGGTTGTAATTCGCCACTATAGGAGGAATTTTGTAATGTGGATTGAGAATCTTGCTTTATCATCGTATAGCACTCTTGGAAAAGAAATTTGGGGCGGAACTGTATGCATGAAACTACTTCAACTTCCAAAATATCCATTCTTTTCGCTTCTTTTTCCTTAGAAGTAAGTAGTAGTATAGATCGGTCTGGGGGTGCCTGGGGCTCTTATGGGCCCGCTGGTGACCTGCCGCGAAACTCGTGTTGGTGACCCCACCCTTTTGACCCCCCCTTCCGCTGGTGACCTGCCATGTGTTCTTATGGGATCTCTGGTGACCCCACCCTTTCAGGTATAGGGCTCGCTCATGACCTGCCGTGAAAACTCGTGTTGGTGACTCCACCCTTTTCGAGTCCCTATCGCTGATGACCTGCCGTCTCGTCGGTGATACCACCCTTTCAGGTATACGTTGTGTCGATGACCTGCCTGATAACGTTACGACTATAGGGATCTCTGGTGACCTGCCGTTGTGTCTTATGGCGGGGGTCGCATGCTAACGTTTTCGGGTATAGGCATCTCTCGACCGGTGTTGAATATGTATCAGGAATAGTAAATAGTCACGTGATTGATTCTTAGTTAATGTGTATATTACAAATTATTAAATATGACCGATTCGAGTTAATCCCAACGTTTGCGGTGAATGCGACTTCGATATATCGTTATTCTTATGGGCGCGGCGATGATTCGTACTTTCGTTGATAGAATGCTAGCGGTATGTCGTACTTTCACCAAAAAGGGTGTGAAATAGTTTGCTAAATCTAGGAATCAGTCGCTTGGTAATTAGTTTACCACGGAGCCGGCGTAGACGGCGATTCCAATACCAACAATAGCCGCGTTCACATATTAACACTCCAAATAGGTGTGAAATAGTTTGCAAACCCTGCGATCGCTGACAAGATAATGTCTCAGACATACGCGACTTGATGTTACAGGCATATCGATCACTCACGCGGTGAAATTTTCGTAAGCAGTTTGGGACAGAGCTTGATTTCACTCGTAAGATTTAATAAGTAACGAATAACAGACCGCCAGTGTCGGTAACTTGAATAGCGACAAATTGCCACTTATTTCCGCTCTAACCCTAATCCTTTGTGAAGTGAACGCTTATTCAAAAAGGTGTGAAATATTGGTAAATTCCCGCGACCGCTCACAAGATAATACCTAAGACATAACCATCACTCGCGACTCGCTGTTACATACATACCGATCGTTGACAATGTAATATTTTGGTAATTGGTGTGCCACAGAGCCGACGTAGACGGTGACTCGAATATCAACAATAGCCGCGTTCACAAACCAACACTTCAAAAACGTGTGAAATAGGTTACAAATCCCACGATCGCTCACAAGATAACACCAAAGACATAGCCATTTCTCGCGTCTTGCCATTACATACATCCCAATCGCTACAGTGTAATATGTCGATGGTTGTTGCTATCAAGTAATAAGTAATGAATACCAGTACCAGCACAGACCGTGATTCGAAAACCAACAATTTTTCACTTGCACGCGATCGCTATATGTTTTGACACTTCGCACCGTTTTCACATCTATAGAATCAATACCGACTATAACTCTACAAGAATCAAGAATCACAAGTATGTGCATTATACAGTTATTGTCTTTGTCAACTTGAAATCAAACTCTTAATACAAACACGCATCTTATCACTTGTCAACTCTATCATGAAAATCCTCGAACCTGTATTATTAAGAATGTTATAGTACGGCGTCGGAATCCACTCGCGAGATGTACTATAGGTAAATTGAGATCACCCAAAATGAAATATTTGGACTTTGACATAGTCTGAATTGAAATAGATTGACACACATGACTACCAACTTTCAACCCATACATATTAAGAGATTATGCGCATGTTGATTTGAAACAAGTAATGAAACCATACAACTCTATTCACGACTGAGTTTTCCGTTTGTCAAATAGAGTTTCAGTAAATACTATCATGATATTTTAATGTGTTACTACATACAATAGAATCAATCAATGAAATAACACCTGTTGTAAATATTTCTAACTTGACAACCACTTGTGCATACCGCGATCGACTTGTGACGCGATGAGTTAAATCGGAATCTTTCAATCTATTTGTCGAAACCTTGAACAAACTATCGGGTTATTTTTTGTTGCAATCGAGTGAACGGAAATAGTATTACGTCTCGACATCTCGCCATCTTACCATATTCAAAGAGTCAACCACGAAAACATTGTCAACTAAATCCGTTTGTAACTTACCCGACCAACTCAAACAGTATCAGTATGAAAAACAGCCAAGCATACACGAGTCCATACAATCACTAAAACCTAAAATCCATAACAAGTTCGGTTGTATTCATATCCCTACACTTCATTTTTTATTCAACTTTAAAAGTCGTTACTATTCTGTAAGAAAGAGGAATTACTACGCGGTATATTCTACAAGACAAAGTAATTATTACTCGATATATTTTTGTAAGACAAAAGTAATTACTACTCGGTGTAGGCGACTTGAGATTAACATGATATGTTTGAGTATACGAAATTTGAAAGTCTGGCCTTCGTAGTTTCTTACAATCGAACGCGGGTGTTATATCGAAAATTATCATGATATAAACATAAGGATTGTCACATCGATTTGACATATGGGATTTTGTAATGGTCTATCATGACTTGATTACTAATTTATTTGCGTTAATTAGACCCGTCGATGTGGTGAAGGTTATTATGACAGCAACAAACTTTTCACTATCATGACTATTAACATATTGAGTTGTAAAACTATACGTGTCTGAAATGTTCTTGATTGACAAATCATTCCACCTTGGTACAAATCACTCTGCGTATCGCCGATATCAGAAAATACTTTACAAATGTAATCGTTTCAGTTACCAAGACTAAAGATCAAACAACAATTCCGTTTACTGGTTAACATCCGGTGCAATACTTTATTGTCAGAATCTGCGACAGTGAATTGAAACATACTCATCTTACGCAGTACGAGTAAATCACTTTGGACTCCGGGTGGTGTCATTTAATCCGTGTTAAACTCTGTTCACACTCTCTGTCGAATGCGTGAAATGTAAAACATTACGAGGTTACACTCCAAGGCTTTGATCATCACGAAAGTAAATAGAGGTATACTTGTTGGATACATCCTATTCAACTGATTTGGTTGATACAAAACTCATAACAACAATAAAATCGAAGTATGTGCTGCACTGAAATCTACAAAATGTGTTTGTATTGCTGTTCATAGTAGTGATATCAATTTGAACATCCAGAATAATTGTCATCATCTAACCAAACTACTGAAAGTCGTTGATGACGTTCACTGATTACATACTAGAACTATTTGTGCGACGCACACGATCAGAGAAATTGGACATTTTTCCATTGCCATTCGTCAAAGTAAATGTCGTCACAATAATCAGTCACTAAAATACCTTACTTGTATGCGATTGAATCACCGACAATTAACTCAGTAAATCAAACCCCTGAGAAATTTCACTCAGTCATTGGATAGGAAACAGCGTCGCTTAATGTATGCTTTTCTAAATACAAATCATATCTGTTCGGCCACGAATAATTTTCACTCGCTTGGTAATGAAACCGAAGTCTCCATTTCATATTTTATTTTTGGTCAAATACTTTGCAATGAACACATTTGAGTGATTGAGCTTTACATCATCAAGCTGTCATTTGTATATCAAGAGTTCGGTCAACTTGTAAATGTATCGTTTAACTACCGGGTTGCATCAGTTTGCTATTTTTTTTTTCATTTAGTGACTGCTGAACATACCAAACGATGCACATTCACTTACGAAATACTGTGTTGATCGTAATTTCCACCTTCGTGATAATCGAAGTACATTTGTTTCGAGTTCATAACAACCGACTACTTCTCTATGACATGGCGAATTTTTTGAAAAGTTATGCTTAGAAGATTGGTGCATCTCGCGAAAAATAATACACCACTCATATTGATACTGTTACTCCATTGACCGGTATTTTCAAACGAGTCGATTTTTAACCGAGCAAAATTTATTACTTGAGTTGTCCCGCTTACTATAATTAAATGTAAAGTCACCCGTCTTTCAACAACAAACAATGATTAAAAAGTACACAAGCAAACACAACAAGTTTTACTTTTGTAGGACACTAATTATTATTCCACGCATCTCATTTCATACTAAGTGTATATGAAAGATATTCATGGTACACGAATATATTCGCTCATGCTACGAACATACGCAATGATTGGTGACGCTTTCACACTATTTCGATTTAGTGTAACAAAAACAACAACAACAATTTTCACTCTCTTGACTTATGAAAACAACAGACGAACCTTCATTCAATATTTTGTTTTTGTCAACTAGTTAATTTTTCATGAGACCCCCACTACTCTTACAAAAGTACGAAAGATATTTACATCACACAAAGTAATCAAATTTACTCGATATTCTCACATTACGAAACTAAGAATGGTTGGTTTGACTCTACAAACTGTTTCGTTACCTCAAGACCTTTATTGTCTGAATGGTTGTTCATGTGTCTTAAGAATGGGTGTTCATGTATCTTAATAATCAAATAGTTCAACGCGGAACTAGTACGAACAGAAACATCAGAGTTGTTTACACAAAAGTTTGTATGTGTACAGTATGCGAATACCATGTGTAAGTCCAGCACAATTGCGGTAGCCATCCGAGCTTAGTTAACACAAATTTATTACAACGGAGCCACGTAAACTTTCGTGAAAGAAAAGCATACTCACTTCCAGAGGGTTATGTCAACGCCATAGCAGTACTCCAACAACAAAGTACATATGTTTTCTAGTCACGGTCCTTACATCTTTCACATAGATCAAACTACTTTGCTAACGAAAAGTGCTGAGTCATCACATGATTGCCCTCACAACAAAACAGCTAGAAGATATTATCATACAAAAATATTCCTAACCCTTTGCGCACCAGTGACAAATCATACAACAAACATTTTTTGTGAGTCGAATTGTTGTTCAGTGTCAAGTCTACCTGTTGAAACGTACATTAAAACAACACAGTCACAATTCAATAATAACCACAAATCTATTTCCATTTCGTCACATACAGAAAAATAAATTTTCTTTCCCCAACACATACTTGTAACCAAACAATCGCTTTCATTAAACACTCAACTCCATAAAAGTATTTACTTTCTACAACATAGACATTCCGATGTAGTCAAGAAATATTTTTATTAATCAAAATCATCGATTTCTGTTCACGGCGTTAGTGTGTGCATGTCATACCTGTGGGCTCCGTATTAAAATGGACACGACACGACTGAATGTAACGGGGTAGAAGTCTATCGCATCGATTTACATGTGGTCTTCGCTACGGTTTCAAAAACGAATCATCTATTTTGCATTGATCGAGACCGAGCGAACCAGTTACATGTATTCGCGGTAATGATTTTGCTTGTCATATGCGAATGATAGGGTTGCTACTCCGACAAATCAACATACAACAATCTTCTGACGATCATAATAGCAATTTCATTTTCCACCCCTTCGTAACTGTATACGCACGAAAAGCATATTGTACAACTCGACAACTACGTTTAACAAGACCAATCACACTACCAGCGTTGAACACAAGATACCTAACCAAGTCAAAATATCATACTGGTTTGGACAACTGACGTTAACCTGTGTAAAATTATCATTTTCACTTGGAGGTCAACCGTTACCTGACTAAAAATACCATTGTCCTTTGGAGATCTTTGGTTTTCCCCGGGTAACAAATCTTTTTCACTTGGAAATATATTCTTTCCCTGAGCAACAACCCATTTTCACTTGGAAATATATTTTTTTCCCTGAGCAACAAACCCTTTTCACTTGGCGGTCCGTCGTTTACCTTAGTAAAAACATGATTTTCCTTTGGAGATCTGGTGTTTACCCAGTGCAACAATACATTTTTACTTGACCATCCATCTTTCCCTAGAGTAACAAAACCACTTTCATTTGGAAATCTGACAAACACACCCGCCAACTTGGAATTTGTTGTATTGACGACAGTTTGAAATAGATTACAACGAACAGTGACGTAAATATACACAGACTACCGGTTTCAGAGTATTCCTGCATCAGTCGTATCATATCAATATCATCGGTTAACCACATGAAATAACAATAGGCCCTTGTACACCGAAATGCATGTTTTGGAAAT
Source organism: Botryllus schlosseri (assembly GCF_051294905.1). Classification (NCBI taxonomy): domain Eukaryota; kingdom Metazoa; phylum Chordata; class Ascidiacea; order Stolidobranchia; family Styelidae; genus Botryllus; species Botryllus schlosseri. Next base: position 20,016,610 of record NC_137247.1, on the reverse strand, counting down.
TGGACAATAGGTTTCGATATGTCTGTGATGTCCAGGTTCGTGCTTTGGATTTTCCAGAGTCAAAGTGTCTGAATAAAACACCGCCTCGACTTCGGTAAATGTTTGGCACGCAGATAACGGTAGTCGGAAATCGAGGAATTTATGTTTCCATCGGGCTAACAACTCCGGGTTACTTGTGATCTATCTCACACGTGTTTACTATGCTGTGTCGCTCTTTATTGACCAATAGCCTACATACCACACCATTCAGTTTGAAATCGGAAACCCCGAGAAAGTATTAACCGGATCCGGATATCAACTCTGAATCGATAAACCATATTCAAGTAAACATGCCACAACCTGTGTCTCCAGGAAAATAACAAGACATCGCACAAATCAAGTTTACTTCGCGATTATTTGCCCACACAAGTAATCACGTAAACGAGGTGTATGACATTACATCCATCATGGATAACATCGTGTCTAGCATTACAAATATCATGGGTGACAAATTCGGCTTTTCAAGTCTCGTCATGCACCGACTCTGTACATTCAGTGTGGGTATAGATGACTTGGAGATAGACAAACAGACATCTTTGACCGTAACAGGGGCCTTAGCGTGAGAATTCGTTACACGGGTGCAACGTCGCAGTCAGACATCTTTAACAGTGATTCCGCGTATGGAAATCTTAAATTCGATTGCGGTTATTGTAATCCGAGTTACTGTGTTTCTGTGGTGTGAAGACTAAATTCGTGGTAATCCCCACAAGAGTGTGATGTCTATTTCACACCTAGAGCAATTATAAAACCCATCTTCGAAACTTTTGGTCTAGTTCATCCGCTTGCATTTCGAAACGGACCACCACCATCACCACAAGCCAATTGAAAAAACTTCGTCGTTACCTGACCATATACACGAGTAAGGATGGGACTACGCGTAACGTTCCATAGATTCCTCTGGCCCCACACCGTGGTTTTACGACACAGACAAGATGCGGCAGTGGAAATATTGAAAATGAAAAACGATACCTTGGTTACATTTGATTTGGATTTTACACCTGATGAACCATACACTCGATTGATACATTGGGATGACGACTCTATCGTCGAGGTTGAGGGAAAAGAAATGTACAGATTTGTTGGTGTCGTGGATATTCAACGAAAATCGGGGTACATGATAGTACATGGTTCGCATATATGACTACGAATGTATCGGTATGCATAATGCTCTGTTCACTGTATCGATATCACCAATGGTATTTGAACGAATAACCATATGACGGTCAAAGATGTCTGTTTGTCTATCTCCAAGTCATCTATACCCACACTGAATGTACAGAGTCGGTGCATGACGAGACTTGAAAAACCGAATTTGTCACCCATGATATTTGTAATGCTAGACACGATGTTATCCATGATGGATGTAATGTCATACACCTCGTTTACGTGATTACTTGTGTGGGCAAATAATCGCGAAGTAAACTTGATTTGTGCGATGTCTTGTTATTTTCCTGGAGACACAGGTTGTGGCATGTTTACTTGAATATGGTTTATCGATTCAGAGTTGATATCCGGATCCGGTTAATACTTTCTCGGGGTTTCCGATTTCAAACTGAATGGTGTGGTATGTAGGCTATTGGTCAATAAAGAGCGACACAGCATAGTAAACACGTGTGAGATAGATCACAAGTAACCCGGAGTTGTTAGCCCGATGGAAACATAAATTCCTCGATTTCCGACTACCGTTATCTGCGTGCCAAACATTTACCGAAGTCGAGGCGGTGTTTTATTCAGACACTTTGACTCTGGAAAATCCAAAGCACGAACCTGGACATCACAGACATATCGAAACCTATTGTCCAATTTCCAAAACATGCATTTCGGTGTACAAGGGCCTATTGTTATTTCATGTGGTTAACCGATGATATTGATGTGATACGACCGATGCAGGAATACTCTGAAACCGGTAGTCTGTGTATATTTACGTCACTGTTCGTTGTAATCTATTTCAAACTGTCGTCAATACAACAAATTCCAAGTTGGCGGGTGTGTTTGTCAGATTTCCAAATGAAAGTGGTTTTGTTACTCTAGGGAAAGATGGATGGTCAAGTAAAAATGTATTGTTGCACTGGGTAAACACCAGATCTCCAAAGGAAAATGATGTTTTTACTAAGGTAAACGACGGACCGCCAAGTGAAAAGGGTTTGTTGCTCAGGGAAAAAATATATTTCCAAGTGAAAATGGGTTGTTGCTCAGGGAAAGAATATATTTCCAAGTGAAAAAGGTTTGTTACCCGGGGAAAACCAAAGATCTCCGAAGGACAATGGTATTTTTAGTCAGGTAACGGTTGACCTCCAAGTGAAAATGATAATTTTACACAGGTTAACGTCAGTTGTCCAAACCAGTATGATATTTTGACTTGGTTAGGTATCTTGTGTTCAACGCTGGTAGTGTGATTGGTCTTGTTAAACGTAGTTGTCGAGTTGTACAATATGCTTTTCGTGCGTATACAGTTACGAAGGGGTGGAAAATGAAATTGCTATTATGATCGTCAGAAGATTGTTGTATGTTGATTTGTCGGAGTAGCAACCCTATCATTCGCATATGACAAGCAAAATCATTACCGCGAATACATGTAACTGGTTCGCTCGGTCTCGATCAATGCAAAATAGATGATTCGTTTTTGAAACCGTAGCGAAGACCACATGTAAATCGATGCGATAGACTTCTACCCCGTTACATTCAGTCGTGTCGTGTCCATTTTAATACGGAGCCCACAGGTATGACATGCACACACTAACGCCGTGAACAGAAATCGATGATTTTGATTAATAAAAATATTTCTTGACTACATCGGAATGTCTATGTTGTAGAAAGTAAATACTTTTATGGAGTTGAGTGTTTAATGAAAGCGATTGTTTGGTTACAAGTATGTGTTGGGGAAAGAAAATTTATTTTTCTGTATGTGACGAAATGGAAATAGATTTGTGGTTATTATTGAATTGTGACTGTGTTGTTTTAATGTACGTTTCAACAGGTAGACTTGACACTGAACAACAATTCGACTCACAAAAAATGTTTGTTGTATGATTTGTCACTGGTGCGCAAAGGGTTAGGAATATTTTTGTATGATAATATCTTCTAGCTGTTTTGTTGTGAGGGCAATCATGTGATGACTCAGCACTTTTCGTTAGCAAAGTAGTTTGATCTATGTGAAAGATGTAAGGACCGTGACTAGAAAACATATGTACTTTGTTGTTGGAGTACTGCTATGGCGTTGACATAACCCTCTGGAAGTGAGTATGCTTTTCTTTCACGAAAGTTTACGTGGCTCCGTTGTAATAAATTTGTGTTAACTAAGCTCGGATGGCTACCGCAATTGTGCTGGACTTACACATGGTATTCGCATACTGTACACATACAAACTTTTGTGTAAACAACTCTGATATTTCTGTTCGTACTAGTTCCGCGTTGAACTATTTGATTATTAAGATACATGAACACCCATTCTTAAGACACATGAACAACCATTCAGACAATAAAGGTCTTGAGGTAACGAAACAGTTTGTAGAGTCAAACCAACCATTCTTAGTTTCGTAATGTGAGAATATCGAGTAAATTTGATTACTTTGTGTGATGTAAATATCTTTCGTACTTTTGTAAGAGTAGTGGGGGTCTCATGAAAAATTAACTAGTTGACAAAAACAAAATATTGAATGAAGGTTCGTCTGTTGTTTTCATAAGTCAAGAGAGTGAAAATTGTTGTTGTTGTTTTTGTTACACTAAATCGAAATAGTGTGAAAGCGTCACCAATCATTGCGTATGTTCGTAGCATGAGCGAATATATTCGTGTACCATGAATATCTTTCATATACACTTAGTATGAAATGAGATGCGTGGAATAATAATTAGTGTCCTACAAAAGTAAAACTTGTTGTGTTTGCTTGTGTACTTTTTAATCATTGTTTGTTGTTGAAAGACGGGTGACTTTACATTTAATTATAGTAAGCGGGACAACTCAAGTAATAAATTTTGCTCGGTTAAAAATCGACTCGTTTGAAAATACCGGTCAATGGAGTAACAGCAGGGATATATAGAACTCCGGGATGGCTGACTTCTTTTTGGCCTATACATGAGTAGGGCTATATATCAAGCTGCAATCTACCTCGAAATCTTCACTTTTTTCGCAAGTTAGCGATGTAGGTGTTTATACAATCAGGTTCCTTCACCTTTTGCCGCCTTCCTGGTGAGTAAGCAAGACATTCTAGAAAACATGTGTTTTCGCATACCTCATTCTTTATGCTATATAGACAAATAAGCAAACTCTTACAACGTTGAATATCATTAATTTCATTCAGTAAATAAATCATGAATACAGTTTACCCAGAGGTAATACATAGAAAGGTGGATAACGAAGAAAATCAGCATTTTCTAAACGTTCAATACATTGTTTTCCAAACTATTTCAGTGCGGATGAGATTTTTGAAAAGTATTAAGGAGAATTAATATAAGTCAATCAGGGAGGAGTAAATATATGATGACCGAGACTTTTTGAATTGTACGGGCTCTTTCGAATACTACAACACGCCAAATATTTCTCCACTTTTTCAGCAATAGACATTCCTAAGCTTTATCGTCATTGGGTGTGTAGTACATCCCGAATCAAGCTTCTGGAGGGTTCGATACTAATTCACAAGTATTGGAAATTATGTGTAATGGTGATGCGTCCGGCTCCTCGATCGATAGGTCGTAGGTTCGATTCCCGGTCGGGTCATACAAAAGACTCGAAAACTGGGTATCCGCGTAGGCACTCAGCATTCCCGGATAGCATGGAGGAGAAAAAGAAACGGGGGGGGGGGGGTGCAGACGAGGTGACCTTACGGTCGTATAGCATCTCGATGGTGTAGGCGAAACAGAATATCATCTCTATCTCTCTTGAAGATTTTCGGATGTGATGATAGCTGATTCAATGGACTGAATAGATATTAAAAGCGTCGCTGCTGAGACACAAGATACAAATTTCCAGATGGTAACGCAAGTATAGTATAGCAGGATATCCACTGATGATGTGCTGTGGGGAACGTCGCATTTCGTTTCAGGAATCTGCAACAAAAATTAATAATTTAGAGATACAAATCAACCATAAGCCCAATCATTAAGAATAGCTTGATGTGGGATTCAACCCAGTGGTTCTCAACCGCCAAATATGTTATATTTTTCCAATTATAAATTCATGAAGCTGGACACTTGTCCATTAGAGAATGGAACATCAATTTTCAGATTGAATCGGATTTTTCTGCATGGTGTTGTATTATAGAGCTCATAGTCTACTTTGGTCTTGACGTACGTCACAATGCTGCAAGTTTACGGAACGAAATATCCTACACGTCTTTTAGCAGCAGTTATATGGGAAAGCTATAAGGCTATTACAAAAATATATTTAAATTTGGACAGTACAATTTAGCAATCTTTAGTAGAGGAATAGAGGGACTAGATAAATGATAAGCTGCTGGTATTTCTTTCAAAAGCAATCAAACAGTCAAACTGAAGTTGGTGGCAGAACCCTTGCAGAAACTTCATTAGCACCACATATAATATCAAAATACATTAAATGTTGTTTCCAATATTTAGTTTTAATTTGCATACATTAGTCCTATATGCAATTTAAGTTGCAAGGTGTGCAAGATCAAATAGGTCGAGAAGTGCCAACCGTTGATTTACCTGCCATAATATTCCAGCTATTGAGTATAATGTCAACAAAATGCACAGTTGATAAAATGGCAGGATGATCTTTACTGTAGCATAATACCTCAAGCCATAAGCAGTTGATTCGCTCAACACACATACAACAATATATTTAGATGGATTTCAATCCTTCATATGATATAGCTCACCAGAATCAGACAAACTTACCCATGCATGCTGAGGAGAGGTCCTGGCTGTGTTGCAAGGATTTGACAAAACCTTTTAAACTTTGATGTAGTGTCCAGAGTTTTTCCCACAGCTTTTCCCAATTGCCACATCCTGACGATGCAGTTAACTTATCCATCACGAGGGAGTGGCCGACATCAAGTCGATTGATGTGATGAATAGTCCTGTTTTGTATCTTCAAAAGTTTCAGTGGCCAGCAAACGCTATATTTTGTGTCCGTCATTCTTTACAGTTCACTGCAACGGAGGTTTCTTTCCAGTATAGTGGCATTTGATTGCCAGTCATTAACAAACATATTTATGTGTCACTAGTAGCCTATCGGCACCGTATCTGTAAAAACAGATTGAATTTAAATGGTGCCTGGACTTTTATACAATTATGTAAACTTCTAACTACCATGTATTGTATTCTAACACTACCATGCTCCTAGGGTTTGTATTTTACGTAAAAGTCTAATAACCATCCCGACTGTCTGACTGAAATGCAACTTGCATACTTGTACTTAGAGGCTGCAATTTTCGGTCATTTCAAGCTATACAACTATATAACTGTCTTATGGCAAACCATGGGTAGGTATAGAATCGTTAGGCTCGTTCGATACTCCTTCCTTTCCTTTGTTCTGCATCATGTTAACTACAAATAGGAGCGCAGCATGGACAAACTCTAATCATCGATTAACGTATTACATAAAATCCTAACAGACGAAGTCACTTTAAACTGGCGGCAGCCACTGTACTGTACTGTACAGTACAGCCTAGGACTTCAAGGCTTATTATGCAGTTCTATAGCATCAGATCAGTCATTAATGCATAACGTAATCAATATTAGAATCATCCTGAAATGTAATTCTCGACATTCTGCTACATCCTGATATACACTAACGCTTATCAATGTAACAAAACATACTCGATAAGCAGAGATATTCCGAATACCAGCGATATATCGTACGGTACTGACATACCGGTAGCGCCGTTCATAACCTGCAGCTGAAGCTACATACCGCTAACCAATACTGCTAAAATTATCAACTACCTGATCATCACAAGTGTCCTCTAGCTTTATAAACAATTAAAAATATTGATATCATATGCATCTACTAGCAATCACAAACCAGAAAGGTAATTCCAAGTCTCCAAGTTACGCACAGACAAAGCGCTGTCAACCAACGATCCTATCTGAAGTGAGTGCGCGAAAATGACCCTACTTGTGTATGACCGTGATGACGCAATCGACGGAGTCAGCCATCCCGGAGTTCTATATATCCCTGGTAACAGTATCAATATGAGTGGTGTATTATTTTTCGCGAGATGCACCAATCTTCTAAGCATAACTTTTCAAAAAATTCGCCATGTCATAGAGAAGTAGTCGGTTGTTATGAACTCGAAACAAATGTACTTCGATTATCACGAAGGTGGAAATTACGATCAACACAGTATTTCGTAAGTGAATGTGCATCGTTTGGTATGTTCAGCAGTCACTAAATGAAAAAAAAAATAGCAAACTGATGCAACCCGGTAGTTAAACGATACATTTACAAGTTGACCGAACTCTTGATATACAAATGACAGCTTGATGATGTAAAGCTCAATCACTCAAATGTGTTCATTGCAAAGTATTTGACCAAAAATAAAATATGAAATGGAGACTTCGGTTTCATTACCAAGCGAGTGAAAATTATTCGTGGCCGAACAGATATGATTTGTATTTAGAAAAGCATACATTAAGCGACGCTGTTTCCTATCCAATGACTGAGTGAAATTTCTCAGGGGTTTGATTTACTGAGTTAATTGTCGGTGATTCAATCGCATACAAGTAAGGTATTTTAGTGACTGATTATTGTGACGACATTTACTTTGACGAATGGCAATGGAAAAATGTCCAATTTCTCTGATCGTGTGCGTCGCACAAATAGTTCTAGTATGTAATCAGTGAACGTCATCAACGACTTTCAGTAGTTTGGTTAGATGATGACAATTATTCTGGATGTTCAAATTGATATCACTACTATGAACAGCAATACAAACACATTTTGTAGATTTCAGTGCAGCACATACTTCGATTTTATTGTTGTTATGAGTTTTGTATCAACCAAATCAGTTGAATAGGATGTATCCAACAAGTATACCTCTATTTACTTTCGTGATGATCAAAGCCTTGGAGTGTAACCTCGTAATGTTTTACATTTCACGCATTCGACAGAGAGTGTGAACAGAGTTTAACACGGATTAAATGACACCACCCGGAGTCCAAAGTGATTTACTCGTACTGCGTAAGATGAGTATGTTTCAATTCACTGTCGCAGATTCTGACAATAAAGTATTGCACCGGATGTTAACCAGTAAACGGAATTGTTGTTTGATCTTTAGTCTTGGTAACTGAAACGATTACATTTGTAAAGTATTTTCTGATATCGGCGATACGCAGAGTGATTTGTACCAAGGTGGAATGATTTGTCAATCAAGAACATTTCAGACACGTATAGTTTTACAACTCAATATGTTAATAGTCATGATAGTGAAAAGTTTGTTGCTGTCATAATAACCTTCACCACATCGACGGGTCTAATTAACGCAAATAAATTAGTAATCAAGTCATGATAGACCATTACAAAATCCCATATGTCAAATCGATGTGACAATCCTTATGTTTATATCATGATAATTTTCGATATAACACCCGCGTTCGATTGTAAGAAACTACGAAGGCCAGACTTTCAAATTTCGTATACTCAAACATATCATGTTAATCTCAAGTCGCCTACACCGAGTAGTAATTACTTTTGTCTTACAAAAATATATCGAGTAATAATTACTTTGTCTTGTAGAATATACCGCGTAGTAATTCCTCTTTCTTACAGAATAGTAACGACTTTTAAAGTTGAATAAAAAATGAAGTGTAGGGATATGAATACAACCGAACTTGTTATGGATTTTAGGTTTTAGTGATTGTATGGACTCGTGTATGCTTGGCTGTTTTTCATACTGATACTGTTTGAGTTGGTCGGGTAAGTTACAAACGGATTTAGTTGACAATGTTTTCGTGGTTGACTCTTTGAATATGGTAAGATGGCGAGATGTCGAGACGTAATACTATTTCCGTTCACTCGATTGCAACAAAAAATAACCCGATAGTTTGTTCAAGGTTTCGACAAATAGATTGAAAGATTCCGATTTAACTCATCGCGTCACAAGTCGATCGCGGTATGCACAAGTGGTTGTCAAGTTAGAAATATTTACAACAGGTGTTATTTCATTGATTGATTCTATTGTATTTAGTAACACATTAAAATATCATGATAGTATTTACTGAAACTCTATTTGACAAACGGAAAACTCAGTCGTGAATAGAGTTGTATGGTTTCATTACTTGTTTCAAATCAACATGCGCATAATCTCTTAATATGTATGGGTTGAAAGTTGGTAGTCATGTTTGTCAATCTATTTCAATTCAGACTATGTCAAAGTCCAAATATTTCATTTTGGGTGATCTCAATTTACCTATAGTACATCTCGCGAGTGGATTCCGACGCCATACTATAACATTCTTAATAATACAGGTTCGAGGATTTTCATGATAGAGTTGACAAGTGATAAGATGCGTGTTTGTATTAAGAGTTTGATTTCAAGTTGACAAAGACAATAACTGTATAATGCACATACTTGTGATTCTTGATTCTTGTAGAGTTATAGTCGGTATTGATTCTATAGATGTGAAAACGGTGCGAAGTGTCAAAACATATAGCGATCGCGTGCAAGTGAAAAATTGTTGGTTTTCGAATCACGGTCTGTGCTGGTACTGGTATTCATTACTTATTACTTGATAGCAACAACCATCGACATATTACACTGTAGCGATTGGGATGTATGTAATGGCAAGACGCGAGAAATGGCTATGTCTTTGGTGTTATCTTGTGAGCGATCGTGGGATTTGTAACCTATTTCACACGTTTTTGAAGTGTTGGTTTGTGAACGCGGCTATTGTTGATATTCGAGTCACCGTCTACGTCGGCTCTGTGGCACACCAATTACCAAAATATTACATTGTCAACGATCGGTATGTATGTAACAGCGAGTCGCGAGTGATGGTTATGTCTTAGGTATTATCTTGTGAGCGGTCGCGGGAATTTACCAATATTTCACACCTTTTTGAATAAGCGTTCACTTCACAAAGGATTAGGGTTAGAGCGGAAATAAGTGGCAATTTGTCGCTATTCAAGTTACCGACACTGGCGGTCTGTTATTCGTTACTTATTAAATCTTACGAGTGAAATCAAGCTCTGTCCCAAACTGCTTACGAAAATTTCACCGCGTGAGTGATCGATATGCCTGTAACATCAAGTCGCGTATGTCTGAGACATTATCTTGTCAGCGATCGCAGGGTTTGCAAACTATTTCACACCTATTTGGAGTGTTAATATGTGAACGCGGCTATTGTTGGTATTGGAATCGCCGTCTACGCCGGCTCCGTGGTAAACTAATTACCAAGCGACTGATTCCTAGATTTAGCAAACTATTTCACACCCTTTTTGGTGAAAGTACGACATACCGCTAGCATTCTATCAACGAAAGTACGAATCATCGCCGCGCCCATAAGAATAACGATATATCGAAGTCGCATTCACCGCAAACGTTGGGATTAACTCGAATCGGTCATATTTAATAATTTGTAATATACACATTAACTAAGAATCAATCACGTGACTATTTACTATTCCTGATACATATTCAACACCGGTCGAGAGATGCCTATACCCGAAAACGTTAGCATGCGACCCCCGCCATAAGACACAACGGCAGGTCACCAGAGATCCCTATAGTCGTAACGTTATCAGGCAGGTCATCGACACAACGTATACCTGAAAGGGTGGTATCACCGACGAGACGGCAGGTCATCAGCGATAGGGACTCGAAAAGGGTGGAGTCACCAACACGAGTTTTCACGGCAGGTCATGAGCGAGCCCTATACGTGAAAGGGTGGGGTCACCAGAGATCCCATAAGAACACATGGCAGGTCACCAGCGGAAGGGGGGTCAAAAGGGTGGGGTCACCAACACGAGTTTCGCGGCAGGTCACCAGCGGGCCCATAAGAGCCCCAGGCACCCCCAGACCGATCTATACTACTACTGAAGTATGCACAAATGTTAATTTCAATCCTAAATTTTCTTCGAAGTTTCACCTCTCACATGATTTGTAACTTGCTCGCGTAAGCTAAAAATGCGCAACGATATTGTGTTGTCCGTGACATCCTGTAGGTAATTAAGCTACTGTAACAGTGAATTTGCGATACGATTGTTGATATACAATGTTCTTTCCAATTCTCTACTACTTGCCGACGATTACCACTGACGACTGTCAGCCGAAAATATTCGGGATCATTTCAATATGAATATACTGTTCAATTGCATATTGAAGTTCTGTACTTCCAAGAAACTCTTTAAATAGTGAAAGTGTCCACATTTTTGAAAATCAACATTTGATCCGTCGCAAAAATAACATGCTAAATTCATCGATTTATCTTAACTTCATCACAAGCGAAAGATATGGTAGATTTTTATTCAACAGCTGCCTGATCGTGAAAACTAAAACATGCCGCCGAATTTTCCGCAATGTAGCAACAACAGAAAGCAACACACTAAGTTTTAGTAGGTGAAACAGAAATCGCCATCGGATACCTCACTAAAGTGTGCTCCACTTTCTAAGGATTTTGGACATCGCTGTCCTAAAGATATAAAGCCGCAACGCAGTTTTACTTCACATTCAACTGTTGCTAGCGATAGAAATATGAGCTTTCTCGTATTGGGGGGAATTTCGGCCCAAATATCGATCATCGCAGTCCACGAGATTAATAAGGTTGGAAACCCACTATCTTAGCAACATCAATTAACTCACGGTAAAACAATGTGCGAGTTCAGTTGTCGTCGGTGATACCTAGGGGTCCTTGTTTGGTTTCGCTGACCTTATTCGATTCATAGTACGGAATGCAGTAGGCAGTGCTTTCTAAGCGGCATTCCATGACACACTAAGGCAGGAGTGGGCAAACTTTCGACTCGCGGGTCGCATTCAACATCCGAATCCAATCGTGAGCCGCACTATATTAAATTGAGATTGTTGCCAAAACGCAATATTTTCATTTAATTATAGGCCTATAGTGACCGAGGAAATATGGATATATAATATATAATCTAATCGCCTTCTGTGACCAGTTTGTCAAAATTAGGGATGAAAGTCGGTTGTGCCGATTCTTAGAAAAGGATGGAAATTAGGATCTGTTGGCAACGACCTGTTCGTAGATTTGCTGATTCTACTTTTGCTTTACCCCCAGGACACACAATGCTGACAGCCAGTGGCCAGCCAGTCTTATAGGGCAACTGGGGCATTTCCCCACTTATAATTCTGTTCAATAACCATAATTTACCATTTATAGACGCATAGCAATCAGTATGTACTGAGATCACAGCGAAAATCGTACTCTTCTTGTGCTTTCGTTTGTGAATGCTCATACATAGCGAAGTCTCTGCGAAAATCGATTTCTCTTCCGTGTTTTCGCTTTGTGAATGCCTAGCCGGGACTTGCAGCGGTAGCCGTCACAACAAGATTTCACAATCTATTCTCTCAACGCCGCGCACAATAAAGAAACGGTGATTTACTCTCTCCTATTCATAAATTTACCGAACTGGTGGGGCAAATTTGCCTTGTTGCCCCTGAGCTACGATGTAACAATCGTATCTATATCTGAACTCCGTTACAGTAATATGCGTTGAGTCGACCTTTGCGGGTATATAGGTCGATTTTGAAACTTGGTATGTTATGTCGCGCAGGTAGTAATACACTGCTCCAAGTTTCAGGCTTGCTAGTTGCTACTTGAAGATTAGGGTAGTAATTTCGTTTCCGAAGTTCAGTGTGTGCTGATCCATCATGTACACTGTATAGCAAACAGATTTTATTCAGAAGCCGGTATTGGTCTCCGTTGATTTGACGATGTTCCATACCGAGATCGGTCATTACATTTGACACGGTAAGTATCGGCCGGTGTAACAAGTTTTAAGTCACTGAACTATGTGGGAGGTAATTTCGTTTCCCAAGTCGAGTGAAAGCTGACTCTTCATTTATCGCTAACACATTTACGCAGAAGCCGCTATTGGTCTCTATTAATTTTAACGATGCTCCATACCTAGATCTATCACGAGCTTTTACACGGTATGTCTTGATTTTAGTATCGAACGCGGTGCCAAGTCGCAATGTTGGCACTCAATGATTGAGGCAGGTACTTAGTTTACGAGGTCGAGTAGGGTAGAGAGAGATGCGCGCTGATCTGATACCTAAATCATTGCGGATCTCACGCAAATAAAGCCGGTGTCGGTCTGTGCTAATTTAGCCTGCCTGCATTCCATAACGAGATCGGTGATAATATTTCCAATGATATATCTCGATTATCGAATGAAACAGCTAACTAAGATTCTCGGTTTGTATTCAAATATTCACAGAATTTTATGTTCTCCAATGTTCATTTTACGGTGGAATTGTGGCCTTCAAACCATTTTCTTACAATCCCCTGTCAAATGCGACAGCTATTTCATTTCCGATGTCGGCTGACAACCAGGGCCGTAACAGCACTTAGTCAGCCCCCCAAAAAAACTTTGGTCTTGGGCCCCCCCATAGGGTTATAGACCGAACTTCTGGGCCTTCCGGCGATACACTGTTTACCGCTATTCATCATAATCATTGGGAGTTTGTTTACTAAATCAGCTTTTGTCGCCTAAGCGCGCGAAGCGGGGGAAATTTCTACAATTCATGATTTCATCGGTCAGTATCATCGGGAATTGCGTATTAAATTGTTATCAACTTTTATCTTCTCTCTGCTGACGTAATCAGATTTCCTGGTAGAGCTGAGTGTGGTGTGTTAAAAAAGGTAGGACCACTCAATAATAATTAAACATCTGCGGCCGTCTACCGGTTGGCAGGAACGAAACACCACCTCGTCAGGCCCCCATCACGTTTTTCGCGTTTGTCGCGAAATTATCTGTACTGTATTGTGAGCCGAACCAGCGCGAAGCGCGAAAATTTTCGATAATTCACGATAAAATAGGTCAATCAGATCGGTGATTGCATATATATTATGCTATCAATTTATTGTCCTCTCTACTCACGCAATTAGATTTACCGGTAGAGCTGAGTGAAGTGTCTTGAAAACGGGAGGGCCGTAAATATTGATTAAACATCTTCGGGTGGTCGGACCCGTTGATATGACTTCGTTACATGATGTTATTTCGTGACTTCCAGTCTGCTATGTCATAAAATATAGAATCGTCCAAACGTAGGCTTCTAAACTAAGAGACGCGCACGATTTAAAATTAATATTTCTTCAAATGTTTTCCCAGCGGGATTGTATTTGTCTTGTGAGGTTCAGATTGCAAAGACAGGAACATTCGGCGCCAGTCATTCAGGTGCCTATGGACAATTAAACCTATATGTATTTTGTATAGTCTATAGGCCTATAACGAAGTTTTCGGTCTGCATAAGGGCATAGACCTTTTCGGCCAAGCTTTTATCGCTACCGATCGTTCTGGCACACTTCTTGGAGCCGCACGTTATATAGCCTAAAACTTGATTGTATGTCTTGGTGGGTCGTAGCGCGGTAATGGGCCAATACCCAATAATACAGAAAATGGCTACTTGATTTATGCTAATTCACGAAATAATTTTGGGCCCGCTTCGAGCTCACCCGGTGCTGCTGACAACTGATCACTCAATAAGCAGATTCCTCGATCTATTTTACTCATAGTTCGGTGTTCGTCCGTCTGTATTGATTATGACAGTGTACCATGCCGGAGTGGGCCATGAGACTGCGTATGCTGCTTCTCGATTATGTTGTGGAACAGTGTACTTAGTTTACGACTTTCATTCATGTATTCATTGATTAATATATTTTCCAACGGCGATTTCGCAGCAGACTTAAAGGCAGTAAGCCGTATCGCCCGTATTTGTTTGTGTCACAGTCTCCAGTTTAAAGGCCAGAATGTCCTATGTTGTTCCGAGAACGAAGTTCCGCGGCTGCTATCCTTAGTTCTTCAAAGACCATTCCAAATGATGTTTTCGATTCAATACGACAGTCCCAATCTATGAGATAACAATTGCGTAATGCGTAGGCTATGTATCCGAACTCGTTGACCTTTCCAGTCAGGCTTACGCAATCTCTCGAGTTCTAGTCATTCGAATTGGTCAAGCCAAGTGCGAACATGAATCGTGTTGAATCTTTGCTCACTACATAGTTTACACAGTTGCGTCTAGAGCGAAAACAAGAGGCCTTGAAATTGTCCATTGATCCAATCGTACGCCGGGTGTCACCGCTTTGGTTGCCTATCACCTGGTCGTAACACACCAGGATCATGTACGAAACCCTTTCGGAAGGGCTTAGAAAAAAACTAGGGCCAAGCGATTGGCGTAATCTCTACCACAAAATCCTAACGCATGCTACTAATGATGGCCTGATGATTGATTCGTGGCCTAGGGACGATTCTTAGTTCACGTACATTTTGTAAAATATTCCTTTTATTAAAAATAAGGATAAAACGTTTGTTACCACACTTCAAGTCACGGCTCACCGGCAAACCTCTCGCGCCGGCACCTACGTTAACATCGCTGTTGTCGGGAAATTCATGTGACCATCATAAAGTTACTTTTTTACGTTGGAAAACGCCATTGCGACGTCATATTGATAAAATTCGCCTGCAGCCCTTGCCCCACCACCCGATATTGTCACGAGCTGCCACTGATGACAGCATCAAAATCAGGGTTGCCTTTAAAACAACAATCAATTTAAAACACACATGTTCAAAACAAAGCTCTTGTTTAAAACATGCTTTTTATTGTGTTTTTTTTCTTCAAGTCATGACGTCGCGAACATTCAATTGTGACGTAACAGTGGATTGACATTGATAATAAAATGATAGGGTAAATATAGCTCCTTTGACGAAATAGGTACGTATACTATAGCTGTTGAACCGACTATTTTGAGAGTTCCAACCATCCCATATCGTATACGGCTATAGCGAGTTGTAATTGTCTGTAAGGCTCCTGTAACATGTTTTTGGAAAGTATCTTCCAAATATGGTATGATTTTAACACTTTTTTTAAATGGCCCTTGTTTAAAACACTGTTTGAAACATGTTTTAAACAAAGTGTTTTCACAATTGTGGCATGATTTTACAACTTTTTTTTAGGGCCCTGGTTTAAAACATTGTTTGAAAAATGTTTTAAACAAAGTGTTCTAAACAATTATTTGTTTTAAATTCCAACCTCATAGTCATAATTATGTTACCTTTAGCTACGTTTCAACAATATATAGATTATATAAATATATCAGGAACGAATTTGCCTAATACACGCGTGAATTGGTTTTTCCAAGTACAGCACTAAAAGTGATAAACTTGCTAGAGTTGCAAATTTAAAATCACACTCGTGAACTGAATTATGTCATTTCCGTTTTGACTTTTTGGGATATTTAGCAATTGAAACCATTTAAAATGCGTGGGATTTGAGGTCAGGCTATTGCGCTAGCAATAAAACAGGAAATAGACATCATACTAAGACTTAAACATATCATTTTCATGGCTGAAATATATTTGAAAAAAGTTTAGTCAAGTCACTGCAATAACTATATTTTTAGTACGTAATATATAAATATTTTTAAAACGTTTTTATGAGGCATTCGCGGGCTGCACAAGACGGTGTTGCAGGCCGCATGCGCGGGCCAACGCATGCATGTGACTTGTGATGGCCATCATTGGTTGCAGAGGCCTGATCAATCGAATTGCGACTGTTGCGGCAGGGTGCCGTGTGCAGTGGCGTATGCATGCCGGGTTGGGGTTCGCAAACAAAGCCCGGTCCTTCTGGAATGCCTCTTCTCCATCCAATATTCGTAGGCCCATTTGAAATTAAGCAATTGGCAACACGCTGTTGCGTTTCAACCGAACAAAACGATACATTTTTCAAGGTAAAGTCTCACATTCCTGAACTGTTGTTTGAAAGGGAACAGCAGAAGCCACAATGATTTGCACTAAATATTCATTATCATGTCTCTATTTTGCCGGGAATTATATTTTAATGGATTTGCTCTTACACTCTGTTGATGCACAGATACATATTGGGCACTAGTACTCTATAGTAATATATTAGATCTTTCTTAGGGTATTTTGCTGTTTTTTATGACTCAGCGAAAATTTGCGGTTTCGCGAATGCTTGCAGACTGTGTTCCCAGGTTCCTAAGGTTTAAAAAGCACCAGCATAGTGACTGCACGCTCTTTAAGCAAAATTCATGATGCCCCTCTCTACCACGTAAAACCAAATATTCAACTTAATTATGCGATATGTCCAAGGTAGAATTGCTGTTCATTTGAATCGTAATCATATTAACATTTTGATAGGTCTGATTTATGACTGGTCCCCTTGCTCAAGAACGTGCGGAAAAGGAACTAGAAGCAGAAAATGTCAGCCTAATAAGGGTTGCAGTAACGAGTACGAGGACTGCAAGGTAAAAGACTGTCCGATAGGTAAGGTTGAATTGTGTCTTATCAGCATACAATGCATCCAAAATGTTTTTAAGTTTTACCAGAGTAAGCTTATCGCTCGAGACGAAACCTTCCAATAACAAATTTCAGAGTTAATCGGCAACGCCGGACGTAGCTCGGCATATATCAAATAACCGCGACAAAAATCTATACATTAAGTTGCAATAAATATGACACAAACAATCCGAATCAGTTCTTGACGTTCCCGCCGAAAGTATCACGTCAGCACAACGCTTCACCCGAAGCTACTTTCTGTCGAAATATCAACGCAATGTCATCGCTTTGTGCGCCTATAATGCTACTTCATCGATTACCTAATAGTAAAGCAGATTATTTCAGTCAACACAACAAGATTCTCAGTAAATATTTTGAAATCAGTTGTTTTCAGTTTCGGTAAACTGACTTTCCTAATTCCGAAATATGATAGCCCTAGACCAGTGGTGCCAAACATACCGCCCGTGGGCCGCATCGGGCCGCCAGACGATTTCATCCG
Source organism: Botryllus schlosseri (assembly GCF_051294905.1). Taxonomy (NCBI): domain Eukaryota; kingdom Metazoa; phylum Chordata; class Ascidiacea; order Stolidobranchia; family Styelidae; genus Botryllus; species Botryllus schlosseri. The sequence goes on along the minus strand of NC_137247.1, from coordinate 19,998,641 downwards.
GCCCGCGAAGCAATTCTGAGTGTATTTATGTATTTTTAGCGCATTTGCAACAAACGTTGAGATAATTTGCAGGAAATACTCCCGTGTTCATGAGCCTCTTAATAACCACACGACTACGGCGCAGTGTGTTCACTTTAGTTACCACTAAGTCGGCGAAATCGACATCCAATTTCAATAAGGCAAGAAGTGCACACTACGTTCAGAGATTTATACAGATATGGACCAAACAGTAGTTATTCACAGAAGCGAAAACGCCAATGCAGAACTGTTATATGCAGTTTACATGGAAAATGTATTGTGGTTGCACAAGTAGCCTGTATCATTAAAATATCTATAGTCACACTGCTGACCCAATAGATCCCTAGACATGAGAGAAACCGGACTCTGTTTCAGTACGTTGTATGCAATTTATAGCCAATCTACTTCGATCAGCTGCAGTTGACTCGATGATCAACAGATCACTTCGCTGCAGCTTCATTTTGCTATCATAAAGTATATTGGCTTTATTCTATGAACTGTACATCGTACACAGCATCTCTCTTTGAAATTGACACTGTAGTCATTTATTTTTGTATGAGTCCGTGTGTTTCTGCTGTTTATGCTATTTTGTTGCTTGTTTTGTTATTTTGCGACGATGAATAAAATTTTCTCCCTCACTCGCTCTGTCCCTCTCGTGGATAAATAATAATAAACTGAATTCCAACATCCTCGTTTCCAAGTAAATATCTTTTTTTCCTCACAACGCATACGCGAGGCTAACGTCAGATTACGACTAAATTAAAGGGAGTATAGAATATGGAAACTTATATCGTCGTTAACGCCCCTGCTTTGGCGGTTCTTGACTATATTCAATCTGGCAAACATCGTATTATTGCTAATTCCATTATCCGCGAATAAAGGTGTTTCGACTTGCTCCTTTAAAAACCCCGCGATCCGTGCATTATCTCTATATATGCTTGTGATTTAGTCAAGAGAAAATAAAGAACACGGGGTAACATTTTGGAATCAGTTGACTGGTCCGGCCCGCGAAATATTTGAAGGCTTGAATCCGGCCGGGGACGCCATTTAAGTTTGACACCGCTGCTCTAGAGAACAGGAATATAGTTGCATCATTGAACAATTTTAGCACTAGCATTTACACAGTGCTAAGAAGTCGCCAAGAAGCAACCCCAACAATGCCTACCGTACACAGGCATGCAAATATTCAGTACTTCATTGTTTTTTGTCGACACGTTGGATATTTTTTCATATTTTATGAATATTAAAGCCACTCGTGATTTCTAAACATAGGTTAGCATGTGAAGGGACTGTGATTCAGACGTCTCAGCAACGATTTTGAATTGTTATCATAAGTGGTATTGTGTTCTTGCGAATGCGGGTAATTACGCATGCATATCGAATCGCTACTCGCATTAGATATTGCAGAAGCAGTTGGTCGGTTTTGTATTGGGTGAATTGACTTTTCGGCTGCATTCAAAACAAACGGTGTTTTAAAGCACTTTGTTTAACACATGTTCTAAACAGTGTTTTAAACAAAGACCTTTTGAAAAGAATTTATTTTTTTCAAGTTATAAAATTATGCCATAATTGTGCAAATACTTTCCAGAAAACATTTTTATGAGCTGACGGACAACTACCACTCGATGTAGCCGACGTAGATCGATATGGGATTGCTGGACCCCTGAAATTAGTCGGTTCAACAGCAATAGTACAGATATTTCGTCAAAGGATCCATATTTAAGCTAAGGTTTCAACTGTCAATGCCAATCCACTATGACGTCACAATTAAATATTTGTGACGTCATGGCTTAAAAAAAATTAAAAGAAATAAAAAATGTTTCAAACTAGGGTCTTGTTTTAAATATGTATGGTTTAAATTGGTTTTTTTGTTTTAAATGCACAATATTTCCAACACCGTTGGCAATTCGGTTTTTACTACCGCTGTTTGATGACAAAATGTGGATACTGCACGTTTTGTGACTTTGGTTTCGGGACATTCATCAAATAAATGGCAAGTGAATACGAGGAAAAATGAACTATACCAATGCTTTCATTTGGTCGAATTTAAACCGCAAAAAGAGAAGTGGAAAAATAATAAATAAGAAACTTTCTCAAATAACACTATTATAAAGGCTAGTTTTCGTTTCTTCGCACTTACATCAACTTCGCACTTACATCTTACACAAACATCATATGTCAGATATTACTCGATGTAAACTGATGCTTTTAGCGCGCGTTTTCATCTTGGGACGCACCTGTGGTAGCGTTTGGCTAAAGGAAATGTTCAATTAATTGATGAAAATGTTCAATTGTTCAATTGTTCAATGAACAAGAATAGGATGCTGATTAGCCGGCACATCTAATAGGTTCGGAATTTGAATTATTTCAACTTCTCTTTCGCCTATTGGAATTGAACGCAATGTGGCGTGGATAATTTTTATAGGCAACCTAACACCCTTACTGCGTTTTTCCATAAAAATGTTTAACCCTTCAGTTCAGTGCACCACCTACAAGTACAACTCTGTTTCTGAATGCTGCCGCGATGAAGATTTCAACAAATGCGGAGTTCTCCAGCTGGAACCTGACGAATTTCGCAGAAGAATAATAGGTGGCAACATCTCAGAAGATGGTCAATGGCCCTGGCAGGTATTCACAGAATTTAGTCATGTCGTCAATTATGCAAAATTAAAATTCAACAGTATGCATCTAATTGGGGGTCCGTAAATAGTTTGAGTGCGAGAACCTCCAGTTTGGGTCGTGGAGTAATTCAAATTGATCTCAAGGCTTCGTGTGTGCATGGTAGGGATTTTTCAGACACTTCATTGATACTTTGTTACTCCATAATCGCACTGATTCCGATAATGTCAAAATTTACCTGGCGGTGCGGTCGACACATTTGTCACTTTGATATCTCATTAATTCACAACTCGCCATCGAATCTCGATATCCATTCAATAACCACCTCACTCGCTAGGTTGCTGTAAAAAAGAAGCCGAACAAGTTTATATGCGGTGCTGCTCTGCTGAACGAACGATGGATACTTACAGCTGCGCATTGCTTCACGTAAGTATAAATATGGTCAAACTAGAGGCGATCCAATCGCAGCCCACGGGCCTTTTGTGGCCCGCCATGTCATATTTTACCGTCTACGACAGGTTCGAAATTTCGGAAAAACGCATGCGAATGTATTTTTAAATTAGTGTTTATTAACCTAGTCCCCTGCGCACCCCAAGGGGCGATTTGGACTTTGAAGGTTGAGGAATTGCACATGGGGTGATATGTGGGGCGCTGGGATATAGGGGGTGGTATGAGAAGCGCTGAAAAAAATGACGTTGCGGTAGAGGGTTCAGTAGGGTCAGATGACTAAATTGTAGAACAACATCTCTATATATCCTCGAGTTCTCATTGCAAATTAACATTCGACAAAATCTATCAAATCTCGAACTTTTTCGTCGCTAAGCGCGTGAAATCTATGCCGAAAATGTTTTCAACATGTTTCCATGTATGCATTGGTTTATTACAAGTCATGTAATGTTAATTGCGCGTACTTTTAGCTCGCCGACTACCCGTTAAAATACTTCCGCCACGCTACCTCGGGTTATTTTCCACAACATGTTTCGTACTAGGTATTTAATCCCGCAGCGAACAACGTGTCGAAATCGAAGAAAGAGGCACTGTACCACCTTTAAGAGAGAGTACATAATATATGCTTCCAAGCTTTTTGATTAAAATTATTAACTAAATATATTTGTACTTGGTAGCTACAAAATTGAATCTTCAGAATATTTCATCATCGTATCATAAAGGATGATATTGTTAGTGTTGTGATCCGCAACTTCCCATGAATGACTTATAATATGGGTTGAGAAGAATTCGCTATTTTTCCCCCGTCTCAAACCAGATGGTGAGCCCGTACCCGATGATTGTTATAACAACCTTGATTTGATGCCCAATAGAGCACAAAAATTTAATTTAGCATTGATTAGTCGAAGGGTCCTCGGGCGTGATTCAATCTATTTCCAATGGTGAAGTCTCAACTTTAGAATACCGACCGGACTTCGAACTCTTACCCCTTGTTTTAAATACCGTCCTTAGAATATTGGGCGCAAGACCAAGGCAATTTCACAAGGTGCGATTACAGAATTCTCTGGAACAAAATGCAGAAGAATTTTTGTCACAGGTCACAGGAAAGGTTTTGAATAGGCAACGCAAGTTTTCCTATAATCTCAACGAAGTCACAAAATGATTGCAATTAAATCTGTGTCATTTACAGCCCAGGCAGACGAACATTTTCGAACGATCTTTGAATAACCAACCACAAATGTGATCGAATATGGAGTCCTCAGTTGATGTTAAGCATAGTCACACATCGGGTGTGGCTCATACTGCAGAAAATAAACATAAAGTAGCCTAACCAACAAAATATAGGATATCCTACGATTTTTATCCACGTTTCTAAGATATAGTAGGCTAAGTAAGTATAGCTATCGTTCAAGTTTGATAGCAATAGGGTATATTGACTGAGGCAGTGCCGTAAACGGAATAATTGCTAACGCGGATACCTTGTTTATGTTCCGATCCTATAATGCCTTCCGCAACGCTAGTTCGAAAAGTGGCCTCATATTAGAAATAGCCTGTGGCGAAGCTTCTATAGTTTTTCAAGGCACTCAATTACCTTTTAACCACTAACACTACATAGTCAAGTGGTGATGATTTTAGACTACTTTTACTGGTACTTCTACGTTTTCATTTTTTAGGCTAAACTAGGCCTAAATTATTTAGCTTTTGACTATCTTCGAAATTTCTACTTCTACTTTTACTCGAATACAACTTTAAGAAATTATCGTCACTTCCCCATTTTTATATGTCATTTTAGCCCATGTCATATTTAGACCGTAGCGCCCCTTTAAATGGACTAGTTAAATTGATGTGAAAATTTCCAGTTCAAGTCACTCAATACGACGCCGAAAATAGTTATGTATTGTATGTTGAAGGGATCGGATGGGTATAAAAAATGCGAAGGACGGCGTGGCAGTCACTGGGATAACACGACTGAATGGAAAAAATCCAGACGAGCAGACCTATCACATGGAAAAATTCATTTTGCATCCAAACAATACATATTGGACACATGATTTGGCATTGGTAAAGGTTAGTAAAGTAGCACCCTACCAAACATCTAAAAATTCTATTCTTACGAAGTCACGATATGATCAGAAGCATATCTCTAGTCTGAATATTTATGATCAGTCTGATACATAAGTAGTGTGCAGGAGGGTTCAGAAAGGTTCTCTTTATTAGTGGTTACTCAAGTTGTTTTGCGTTACGGATCATTTTCACTCAAGTAGTTCTTTAAGCATACTTAATATTTTACTTTGATTCAACTCCGTAATTCCTATTTGAAGATTTAGTATTCTAACTCTAGCTAGTGCGAAGTATAATTTTCAGAGTTCATAACGCGACATTACTACTATCGAAGAAATTATGTGTTCATACCTAAGCTATACGTGAGTAGCTTGAATAACACTACTTAACAAAATCTGACGAACGTTCATTTGGCGTGATATTCTATTGGTTTTGGCTAATTGTAGGGAGACTTGTATCCGAAAGCATCGATGAAACGAAAGAATCGGATTTTTAAGCTTTATAGCGTCCTATATAATATAGGCCCAAACGTGGCAATAAAAAAGAAAAAATGTATTTACGCATTGTTATTTGTCCGGAATTAGTGCATTCTCACACTCATGATCCCTTTAATCTAGGTAAAGATACCGATTCGATATTCTGCCTATGTTCATCCGATATGCTTACCTGATGGCGACATCGTAGCTCAAGATACCACCTGCTACGTTGCAGGTTGGGGTGTGGGTACGTACGCTATAAGTTGTTGTGTTGTGCGGAGATTCACAGCGACTAGTAATAATTCTCAATTGACGTCTATTCTGGAAGTATCCGGTCTTACCGCCCACGCAAGATCAGCAATTGAGCATGGTAGGAGCTCAAGAGAAATAAAATAATAGTAGAGACTCACTTGTCACTACACTCTCTCATTTGAAACATTTTACTCGAAACTTATATTTAGCCAACACGCGGGGTCCGGGAGAAGCATCTATTGATTTGCTACATGTCGGACTACGCGTCCTTCCATTGGCAGTGTGCGAGGAAGCCTACGATGGAGAAGCTAGCAGTCACGCAATAACCAACGATGTTATATGTGCTGGGATATTGAGTGGCGGCAAAGATGCATGCGACGTGAGATATCTTCCAAATTTTACGGTAGTGATTCTTATCCTCTTGGTGGCGCCATGACATGAAGAAAAAACTCGAAAACGTTAACGCAGAGAAAGGCTACCTAATCGGCTTAGAAACCACCATCTAACGTACCTAATGAAAGCAGTGACGGAGCACTTACCGACTACGCCCCGTGTCAGTTGTGATATTTCGTTACTTTTCCGTAATTTCACATCAAACAACTTTTTTTGCAATATGAATTTCTCTCGCTCTCACGGCTATAGTTCTGCTCAGTGTTGCCAATTAGCGCATTTTGGAGCCATATTTCGGAATGTTGGCTCATTTTCATATTGGTTGGCATCGAAATGTTAACATTGAAACGTTGATACAATTTTGGCTCTTTCGACTTTCTACAACTATCACAATGAATATTTGTTAGCGGCATATAAAATCATTATCAAGTGCTGTTTAATCGTGCAACGAAGGAAGTATCTGATGCACGAATTCAGAGAAATATAGAATTAAAGTAGGGATATAAGTGTTTTGCGTCCTATGAATCGCTATCTTGCATTGCCGATGATCGAAATATCAGATCGCGGTCAATTAACCGATCACTTTATTTGCTGTCCATTTGGCAAAATCGGGGTTTTAATGCCAATTATCATTAACCTGTTAGGCTACTAGACATGCTCTAACTTTCTTGGACATTTGAACCCAGGCCCAAAGTAGATCATTAGGGCATATAAATAATTTGTGATGTCTGTAAGTGTGCTGATCCATCGTAAATCTTGCCTAGTTTGTCTTTGTGCAGCTCCTGTTGTGAACTTTTACGGATTTAACTTGACGTGACGACCCTATACGCAGAGCAAAATGAATTCCACCTAGATACAAGATAATCATCTGCAGCCTAATTTAAGCTCAATTTGTCTTTTCAAGATCATTTTTCTTTATATACCCTGGTCATTTCGAATACTAACAATAATTTGGCACTTTCTCAATCTGTTTGGCTCTATTTGACTAACAATTTGGCTCTCAGAGCCTTCCCGCATTTGGCAACCCTGGTTCCGCTAGGTATTTTAGGAACTCAGTGCTACTGTCGCTGTGGCAACTGCCGAATCTCAACTTTCCATTAAGCCCTCACTGCAAGAATTAGCCAGCTGTGTTAGCGACTCGGGAGTTATTTAGTAAAAAGTAGGCTGACTTATTTGAGGCATATTATGTGGGATTATGGGATGTACCTCACTCAATTCAACACTGGCACGTCACATACGCTTTCGGCACAATGCATCAACATTAGATACAATTTCAACGAAGTTCAAACGAGTTTGTGGATGATACGGTGATTGCTTTTCCGAGAGATTACACATGTCTACCAAACCCTTTGCAACAAATCCTAACGCTCTACGCTAACCGGCGAAACAAAAATCCAATTTAAAAGCAGGTGCCGCCACCACGAGGTTAAACTTATTTTTGGGCATTTTCGGGCTTCCCCTACGATCTTAGTGACACCACCCCATAATATCTAAAACTGAAAATAGATTGACCAATCACGTCACCAAATAATAAAATGCTAAGTTGAAGTTATATTGCGGGAAACGAATGTCACTCAAATAAAGGATAGAATGTTACAAAATGAGCAACTTAAAGGCCGTATATATATTATACGATGAATACCACCTTTTTTCGTCCACTGGTGGATGCAGGAACGGAACAGAATTGCATCGTGCAGTCGATACTCAGTGTATCAAACTATGACTTACTTACTGATAACTATGGCAAGTTTTTGCAACTTTTTTTTCACAGCTTCCGGCAGCTCCCTAAATACTCAGAAGTTATGTAAGGTTGTGTTTCGAGCTGTTTACAGGATTCTTATATAGCAACTTTTTGGAACTTTCTCCATTTTTTCATGCAACTTTTCGTAGATTTTTTCAATTTTTCATGCAAATATTTGCAAGTCTTTTCGATTTTTCATGCAACTAACTTTTTACTGGAAATATGTGGCACTATGTAAATATATCGCCTGACTGTCGTTTAAATGTGGGGTCCTTTTTTATTTGACGTACAATCAGGCTAGACCGACGAAATATATATTTTCACTGGGTCAATTCTTTCAGGCTATTGATTTTGTTGAAGTCGCCAACACTGAGTTTTCCTACAGCGCCTTTTATACGGATGGATTCAAGTATCTAATGCCCTAATAATCTCAAATACCTTGTCGATAAATGCAACTTTTTAGTGCAACTTAGCGAAAAATATTTGCAACTTATTACACCAACTTTTGTTTAAATAAATGCAACTTTCCACGGATTTGACTGCAACAAAAACTTGCCGTACTGATAACATATTCGACAGCTACTTATACCTGTGCAAAATCGACTTCCTGATTGATTCTATTCTGAATCGCGTACTAGGCTTCGAGTCAAGTCAAGTATTAGATTACTACACACTATGACTTAATATCAGCATGAATGAATTGGAAATTTTAACTACGTAATGTTCATGCGACAGCGATTAAAATATTTCCAGTTACATCGCATAGAAGATATTTTAGTGTTTTCGACCATACCTATATCATAGCGCTTCTATATAAATTCTTCACTTCAGGTCAATAATTATTTTGCAGATATGCCCATTCCTTTGACCTGCGCAGCCTAACGCTTTATATCAATGGTTCCCAACCTTTTTTAAACATGCCCCTCTTTATGATAGTGAAAAATTTGGCGCCTCCTTATCGTCATATCACAAAATCTAACCAGGATGCTAGCAAATCCAACAGATTTTTTGATGGCATGGAAGGTTATAACTGTTGATGAGAGAATTAAAAAATATGAAATTCGGTGTGTATTTATAAAGAAGCGCACGTGAATTGGAGATAAATCGCGCAAAGCGCGAACTTTTTTTAGTTGACCGCTACTTCGCGCCCCCTTCCGAGCTTTCACGCCCCCCAATGGGGACCTGCCCGCAAGGTTGGGAACCACTGTTTTAGATGCCGGGATTGATTCAAGGATACTACAACGAGAACAAAGTACTGAAACCATAATTATAGTCGCTACAGTAACTAGTAGCATATAGGCCTAATTAAACAATGCATCTCATGCCCCCGATATGGCGCTTTGTAATCCGACGGGTCCACGGACACCTGGTTAAGAATCCATGGAATAGAAATGTAGAAGGATGAAGAGACTAAAGATCACCCAGGATGTAACTATATATCATGCGGACAACAGATTAGAATGCTAATGATATCCGTGATGGCCTTATTAGATAGCTATATGCGCTACGCAATGCATTTGATATATTACTATTGTCCTGGACAGTTTATTAGTTTGTTGCATCAATGGTCGTAGCAAGTCACAGCGTTCCGGGCCACAAGTCTTTCTCTGATTTTAACGTTTCATCTTACCCAATCCGATTCATTTTAATTTTAGCACCCAGTCAGTCCGGATTTGAGTAATTTCATGAAGTCTTAATTAAAATTTTCAGTCACGAATCATAAACGGGTCATGTTTTGTCATCATGAACAATTGGTGTGACATATGAGAAGATCTCACGGTAGGTTTTAAAAGTGATGTGAAAGTGAAATTTGATGAGTTTTTGGACAATATTTAGAGTGAACTTCAAGTTCTCAAATCTATACTTGAATACTTGAAATACTTGAATACTTGAAAATCTGTGCCCGCGTGCCGCGTGTTTGAGACCCCTGCTCTATACGGATTTCAGTTTCGAGCATTTTTTTGTATGACTTGACTTGATTTGACTTGACCCGAGTCACTTTGCAAAAATGACTTGACTTGACTCGGCATTCCCAAATTGCGGATTGACTCGTGACTCGGAGAAAAATTTACGATTCAATTTCAAGTCATCAAGTAACGTTATCGATAAAAATGGACGATCTTGCATATATTGGGATTGCTCTCGATACGCTGGTGTGGCTAGTGCATTGCATCAAGTCATTTCGTTTTAACTTTCTGGGGTTTCGTGACTATTCTCTATTTTGGATTATAGTTATAGAATGAGGCAATATTTATACGTAGTGTAACAGTTTGACGTATGCGTGAGCGAGACGACGCTTTCTCATGTTTATTCAAATATACATTCGTTCATCGATTCACAATAAATGGCAACTTTCGAACAGCTATCAAAACGCAATGACGTAATTTTGCCTCGTACTTCGAAAAATATTTGGACTTGAATATTGACTTGACTTGTGACTTGACTTTACTTGACTCGACTTGACTCAAGTCACCTACAAAAATCGAGAGACTTCACTTGACTTGACGGAGTCAAAATGGGTAATGACTCGAGGTGACTCGTGACTCGAAAGTAATGACTTGATTCCAACACTGGATTCGAGTACTCAATCACTGCGCCTAGCCCTAATAATAAACCAGTATGTCAATTGTAAAATTGAAGTCAGCATACAAGCTGTATCTTATAAATCAATACAATAACCTCTATTTTTAAATTTTAAATTTTGCACATTCCTAGAAATGTGCTTAATCCCTTGCCTATTACTTTTTTGAATAGGCTATTCATGTATAGGCTTTTCCTCATTCAATGTCCATGTATTCCTGTAACATGAAGTTGTTCGATTCTATCGTTAAAGTTGTAGTCTAAGGTGGTAGTTTCATTATTTGATTTCAACACGTCATTTAGACTGCTTCTATTCGTTTCACTAATCACAATTCTAGCGGTATTTTGAATCGATATCAAATTGTTGATATAAAAATATTCTAATTCACTATCTTAGGGATATTTGAGTTAAGTACGAGAGATGAGCAGATTTAAAATTGCTTCGTCCTAAGTAGTGTATGTGATCGCACGTGACCCCACCCCTTTTTGCATGGGCTCTTATGGGCGCGGTGGCACGGTGCCGCGAAAACTCGTGGTGGCACGGTGACCCTTATGTCTTATGGCTGCGGCGGCACGGTGCCATTGTGTCTTATGGTTGTGGTGGCATGGTTACCTTTTCGGGTATAGGCTGCGGCGGCACGGTGCCGTGAAAACTCGTGGTGGCATGGTTACCTTTTCGGGTATAGGCTGCGGCGGCACGGTGTCGTGAAAACTCGTGGTGGCATGGTTACCTTTTCGGGTATAGGCTGCGGCGGCACGGTGACCTGTCAGGTAGAAATGATTTGACTAACGTTGTGGGTATAGGCGGCGGTGGCACGGTGTTGAATATGTATCAAGTAAATAGTCACGTGATTGGTTCTTAGTTTTTGTGTATATCACAAATTATTATATATGACCAATTTGAAGTAATCCCAACGTTTACGGTGAGTGCAACAATGATATATCGTTATTCTTATGGCGGGGGTCACAAGCGGCTCTTATGTCTTATGGCGGGGGTGGCAAGCGGCTATTGTGTCTTGTGGTCGCACGGTAACCCTTTTCAGCATAGGGATCGGTCGCACGCGGCTTCGTTGTTGGCATGTCGTACTTTCGGGTATAGACTGCAGGCGGCATGTCGTACTTTCAGCAAAAAGGTGTGAAATAGTTTGGTGAATCTAGGAATCACTAGCAAGGTAATATTTGGTAATTAGTTTACCAGAGAGCCGACGTAGACGGCGATTCCAATACCAACAATAACCGCGTTCACAAACTAACACTTCAAATAGGTGTGAAATAGTTTGCAAAACCCCGCGAGCGCTGACAAGATAATGTCTCGGACATAACCATCTTTCGCGGCTTCGTGTTACAGGCATATCGATCGCTCACGCGGTGAAATTTTCGTAAGCAGTTTGTCACAGACCTTTATTTCACTCGTAAAGATTTAATAAGTAACGAATTACAGACCGCCAGTGTCGGTAACTTGAATAGCGACAAATTGTCACTTATTTCTACTCTAACCCTAATCCTTTGTGAAGTGTACGCTTATTCAAAAAGGTGCGAAATAATTCTAAAATCCTACAACCGCTCACAGGGTAATGCTTCAGACATAACCATCTCTCGTGACTTGTGGTTACATACATCGCAATCGCTACAATGTAATATGTTGGTAGTTTGGTGCAGAACTGGATTTGCACGAGTCTGATATAATATGAATATTACATATTAAGTAATGAGCACCGAATAACAGAACCGTCGCAGACGGTGACTTGAATATCCAAGATTTGATACTTTTCGCGATCGCTATATGTATCACGTTGACGTTGGTTGCGTGATGCGAATCATGAGAATATTCAATCAATGTGTCAATTTATCAACTTGAAATGAAACTCACTACACAAACCAAGTTGATTCGTATTTGAATGTGTTGATCCGGTACAACTCTAATCCTTTGAGAAATCCATTTACCGCGATCAGTTGATTCGAACGTAACTTGAATATTGCTGACTCCAACTTCAGTCGCATCGAAGTATTCACACATGCCACGCTGCTGTTTCACACCTATAGAATCAACACCAACTAACTAAACAAGAATCAAGAATCACAAGTATGCACATACAATAATTTTATTTATTACTGAGAAATCAAACGCTTAACAAAAACACGCAACTTATCATTTACCAACTCAAGCATTACCAAAAAAAAATTCAGGTATTGTTGATTGAAAATCCTTGAGTCCTTATAATCAAAAATGTTATAGTGCGGCATCGGAATCCATTCGCGGGATGTACTAAAGTTAAATTCAGACAATCCAAAATGAAATGTCTCGACTTTAACATAGTCTGAATTGAAATAGATTGACAAACATGACTACCATCTTTCCAAGTACCATTTCGATATTATACGCACATTGATTTGAAACAAGTAATGAAACAGTACAACTCTATTCACGATCTGGCTTTCCGTTTGTCAAAGAGAAATTTTAACATCTTACCATACTCAAAAGAATTATTCATAACATTAACCGGTGTTAAAAATATAGTTTTCACTTACTTGATTATAACACTACAACTCGCAAACTTGAATTAATTCGTCCTGGTTGTATTCATATGACCGATAATTTTTATTCGACGGTAAAGGTCGTTACTATTCTGTAAGACTAAGTATTTACTAATCGGTGCATATACGCGATTTGACATAACCTATTATATTTTGAGTATACGAGATTTGAATGTCTGAACAATAACTGAGAATTAAATTATCACAATTGAATCCATATATGACAGCGTAAAAGATATTGGAATGTCAGCAACTCTGTACGGTCATAGTTACTACCGCTAATTTACCCGGCCAACTCGTCATGATCATTCCTGAAATCAACACAAACGCGACCACTGACTTGAGTTAACCACAAAACGGCATCAAGTTTTTAATCAGCTTGCAGCTGACAGATTATTCGAATGCATCGATGGGGAATATTATTGAACTCGTCGATATTGTTACTTCAACAAATTATCGCTTACGTCGACTGCGAAAGTTAATATCGAATGGTAAGACTTGATCGCATATTTGTTGAACACAGACATGACAAAGAACATTACCGAGATTTTATAAACTAGTCATATTACTTTTCACATCTATCAATATCAGAATACAAGTCATCAAACTTTTTGTTAAATGTAACATAGCACTTTTGGAATCGGATTCGTTATAGTCATACAAATTGTATTAAACCCAACACCAAAACAAAAGGACTTTCAAGCTCATTGAAATCAAATCATTCATCTTCGACTTGCGCTTTATTAGATTGCACGCAACAATTCGTTACGAATGAGCTGTAACCAAAGTTAAGAAATCTTTGGGCCCACAGATATGGAAGATGAATATAGCTAACACAATCACGAATCGACGTTTCAGAGTATTTCACGGATGTAATAAACTTGTTAGTGTCGCCTATCTAAAATTATGCATGCGTTCGATTTCCATACCGACTGTTGCGATGTTTAGGATTCGCTTACAATGACCAAGAGTGAGGATTTAACATCAATGTCGTTACTGTCGGTATTCACAACAGAGAATCGAAACATTACACAGTGTGAAAATATATCTTTGATATCAAAGCACTATCCCAAGTACACGATTAATACTCAACTCCGTTCACACTTTCCATAGAACGTGCTAAATATAAAATATCGCGAGGAGACTTTGATCATTACAAAAGTAAATTGGGGTCCGTTTGCTAGACGCATCCAATTCAGTTAGAAATTTCTGGTGCACAACAATCGTAATATCAAGGAAGTACTTGCTACACTGTAATTCACTAAACGCGTTTTGCATTGTTGGTCGTTTATAGTATTGATTGAAATTGTTTTTCAACCCTCAAATAATAATTCCCGACATGAGACCAAGCCGCTGAAAGTCATTACCATCACAAAGAAACAATTTGTACGATGTTTGCCAAATGTGTCCTATAGTTAGGTGTACTAGAATTATTTGTGTAACCCACCGACAATGCAATCAAAAATTTTTCCGTTGTCATTCACTAAAGTAAATGTCATCACAATACTCTGTCACTAAAAGACGTTACTTGTATGTGATTGAACCCCTAGCGATTAACTCACTAAACCGAACTCCAAAGAAATTTTACTCACTCGACGGATATGAAACAGCGTCGCTTAATCGGTCTACATCGTTTTTCTAAATGTAAATCATATCCACCCAGCAGAAAACAATTTTCACTCGCTTGGTAATGAAACCGAAGTCCCCATTTGATATTTTATTTTTGGTCAAATACTTTGCAATGAACACATTTGAGTGGCTGAGCTTTACATCATCAAGCTGTCATCTGTAAATCAAGATTACATCCAACTTGTAACTGTATCGTTTAACTACCGGGTTGCATCAGTTTGCTATTTTTGTCATTTAGTGACTGCTGAACATACCAAACGATACACATTCACTTACGAAATACTGTGTTGATCGTAATTTCCATCATCGTGACAATCGAAGTACATTTGTTTCGAGTTCATAACAACCGACTTTTCTATGACATGATGAATTTTTGAAAAGTTTAGAAGATTGGTGCACCTCGCGAAAAATAATATACTACTCATATGGATACTGTTACTCCATTGACCGGTATTTTCAAACGAGTCGATTTTCAACCGAGCAAAATTTATTACTTGAGTTGTCCCGCTTACTATATTTAAATGTAAACTCGCCCGTCTTTCAAAACCACAACAAACAATGATAAAAAGTACACAAGCAAACACAACAAGTTTTACTTTTGTAGGACACTAATTATTATTCCACGCATCTCATTTCATACTAAGTGTATATGAAAGATATTCATGGTACACGAAAATATTCGATATTCCATGCTACGAAAATACGCAATGATTGGTGACGCTTTCACACTATTTCGATTTAGTGTAACAAAAACAACAACAACAATTTTCACTCTCTTGACTTATGAAAACAACAGACGAACCTTCATTCAATATTTTGTTTTTGTCAACTAGTTACTTTTTCATGAGACCCCCACAACTCTTACAAAAGTACGAAAGATATTTACATCACACAAAGTAATCAACTTTACTCGATATTTTCACATTACGAAACTAAAGAATGGTTGGTTTGACTCTACAAACTGTTTCGTTACCTCATGACCTTTATTGTCTGAATGGTTGTTCATGTGTCTTAAGAACCAAATAGTTCAACACAGCACCAGTACCAACAGTAACATCAGAGTTGTTTACACAAAAGTTTGTATGTGCGCAGTATGCGAATACCACGTGTAAGTCCAGCACAATTGTAGTATCCAGCTGAGATTAGTAAACACCAATTTATTACAACGGAGCCACGTAAACTTTCGTGAATGTAAGGCATACTCACTTCTCGATATTCTGTCAATGTCATAGCAATAAACCAACTACTTCAAAAACAGAGTACATATGTTTTCTAGTTACGGTGCTTACATCTTACACACAAATCAATCTACTTTGCTAACGAAAAGCGCTGTGTCATCACATGATTATCCTCACAACAACCAGTAGATGGAGCTGTATTAAAATGTTCCTAACCCCTTGCACACCAGTGACAAATTGTTGTTCAGCGTCAAGTCCCCATGTTGAAGCGTACATTAAAACAGCGCAATTCAATTAAAACCCCGAATCTATTTTCATTTCCTCACAAACTGCCACATACAGAAAAGTAAATTTTATTTTCCCAACACATACTTGTAACCAATCGCTTTCATTAAACACACAACTCCATAAAAGTATTTACTTCCTACAACATAGACATTCCGATGTAGTCAAGAAATATTTTTATTAATCAAAATCATCGACTTCTGTTTACGGCGTTAGTGTGTGCATGTCATACATTAAGGTCCGTATTAAAATGCAAACGACACGACTGAATGTCAGGAGATAGAAGTCTATCGCATAGATTTACATGTGGTCTTCGCTACGGTTTCAAAAAACGAATCATCTCTTTTGCATTGATCGAGACCGAGCAAGTTAGTTAATGGCAATGATTGTGTTTGTCATATGTGAATAATAGGGTTACTGTCAAATCTACATACAACAACCTTCTGACACTCATAATAGCAATTTCATTCTCTCCCTTCGTAATTGTATACTCACGACAAGTATATTGTACAACTCGACAGCTACGTTTAACAAGACCAACGACACTGAGCCCACGACGTTTACCTGTGTAAAATTACCACTTTCACTTGACAGTCCATCGTTTACCTGACTAAACATATCACTTTCCTTTGGAGATCTGACGTTTACCCAGAGTAACAAACCTTTTTCGCTTGGAAATATATTTTTTCTCTGGGTTACAAACCTTTTTCGCTTGGAAATATATTTTTTCCCTGGGTTACAAACCTTTTTCACTTGGAAATATATTTTTTCCCTGATCAACAAACCATTTTAACTCGGTAGTCCGTCGTTTACCTGAGTAAAAATATCATTTTCACTTGGAAAAATACTTTTACCTAGAGTAACTAATCATTTTCTTTTAGAAATATATTTTCTCCCTGGGTAACAAACTCTTTTCGTTTGGAAAACTATCATTTACCTGAGTACCAATACAGTTTTCACTTGGAAATCTATCTTTTACCTGGGTTTTACCACCACGAGTTTTCGCGGCACCGTGCCACCGCGCCCATAAGAGCCCATGCAAAAAGGGGTGGGGTCACGTGCGATCACATACACTACTGTCCTAATCCAATCCAAATCCATAACGTTTTCATATTCAAATCCCAATCTTGATCATATTCCAGTGGTTCTCCACCTTTTTGTCCTCGCGGACCCCCTTGGGACTATCACGGACATTCGCGAACCCCCAAGTTTTAGATCAAATTTATCTCGATTATCGACTAACCGTTATCTGTCTTGCGCAAAGATCGACCTTATGCTAGCGATAAAGCAATCAGAATGCTAACAATCGCATCTGATCATTTGATGACATGGAAGGTTATGGCGGTCGAAGAGAGAATTGTCAAATATGAAATTCGAAGTTATACACAGAGCAATAACTACTAATGGTATGCAAATCGCGCATGCGCGAAATATCTATTATGTGAACTGCGGCTTTGCGCCCTCCGTCAGATGCTTTCACCTCTTCCTAGTTTGAGCTCAACTGTCACAGAAGAATGTGAATGGTTGCAAATACTTCGAAGTCACCCTCATGGACCTTACTACTCCAACTTCCTATTTTTTCCACAAACGCCCACAAAACATCTCTAAACAGCAATATATTGGTATTAGTAGGCTATTGGCAATTAAATTGAGATTGCACTGTAGGTTGTTCGATCTCATACGGCCATTCTGGTTGTGTGAGACATGAAGTTTCAGAAGTAATGAAGTGAAACTGCCTCGTGTTTTCCCAAATTATAGAAAATATGTTTCCACCATTTTGCAAATTTCGAGGTCTCGCGGACCCCCTAAACATGCTTCGCGGGCCCTCGGTTGAGAACCACTGTCCTAATCTGATTCAGACTTGGAATTCCACTTAGAAACTAAAACCTACATCTTGTATGCCTGTATAATTCTGTAAAACAAAAGCAGTTAAACGCTCAATGGGTTGGTTTGTTTGTTAGTTGGATTCATGGTTTTTGTCGACTACTACGGTCATTTAGACCGGCTGATAATATTCATTTTTTATTCCGTAACTGCCGACCTGTAGCACGGCCCACATCTAGGCCTTTGTAAGACGCCGCTTACGCAAATGAGATGGCGAGGAGGAACCTGGATAAACCTCCATCACTTAGGTAGGAATTCTGGAGTCGACCTCAGTCGGACTCGAACACGCTACACATTGGTGTTGCCGATGTGGATTCTGCCACTACGCTATCTCGCCACACGCTCAATGGGTGAATTATTAACTTGTCTAAACAATGTCAAATCTTAGGACGAATGACTTTGTCGGCATTTGCTACCGTACATCTATCGCCCTAGACCGCGCGACATAGTGTAAAATTGATGCGTCCGGCTTCTTGATCGGTAGGTCGTGGGTTCGATCCCAGGCAGGATCGGACCAAAGACTCAAAGACTAGTATCCGTCGCTATCATGCTAGGCGCTCAGCAATCACGGATAGCATGGAGGAGAAGACTGAACGGGGGAGCTGACTATAGATCAGTGCTCTTCAACCGGGGTTGTCGTACACCCTAGGGTGTACCAGAATTTGCAAAGGGTGTACCACTCGGATGGGGTGTACAGGGGTGTACCAGATCCGAATTACAATGAGCCGATTGATGGCTATCACAAAGGCTGGTTTATGGGTCAGTACAGGTTGACGCACAGGATAATTAGCAATATGGTACGATGTTTTCTCAAGTGTAATACTGTACACCACTTGATTGTGATGTCATAAGCAAATGTTTCTCCCATTCATTTAGCCGTCGGCGATATACCAATGGTTCCGTTTGATGCTGGAAAGTATGCAGTTAACAGACATGCGTTCAGCTAGTCATTCGTCTTTTAGTGATTTTTTGAGGAAACCGCCGCGATAGCTCAGACTTCTTGAATTGGTACTTCCTACCCGACGTTAATAAATACCGCAATGCACATAAATGAAGTGACGTAGCCAGCCAGGGTCGAAACAGCTTACATGTTGAAATCGAAACCATTTTGTTTTAAAATGCCGATTTTATTTCCAATATTTCGCCGTACATTTGCAATTTAGTATTTTGTTGTTATTAGTGATGCAAATTAGCGACAATAGACTGTGTGTAGCTGCATACGATCTGATGTTATTGTCATCTCTTGCAGCCCATGTGCTACTATCGATTGTGTGTGGTGTGGGGCAGGCCTGATACGCAGTAGGCTGGTGAGCCTGCAATCATCGCTGATCTGAATTACCGCTTCTGCAGCAGTAGCTTTACCTACTCTCTCTCCAATACTGGTACATTTAGGTTGATTATCGTTCGTAATGTCATGCTGTTTTTGGGCTGACACGAAATAAATTCCAATTTGCGTGGCGGGTGGCCTAATTGGCTGCGAATAGACTATGTGACCAAATACTATTTTATTCAAATCCAAATTTTTTGACGACAATAAGTCCGCTTCTACTGGTTGGAATTGAACCAAATTTGAAGAACATCGTTTTTATAGACAACCTAATACTTTCATGGAGTGAACAGAAAAATTTCAAATTTTTCGGTATTTATTTTTGTATAATAAATAGAAACTCTCTTCTCGCGTAGCAATGCGGCTACTGGTTGGAATTGAACCAAATTTGGTGTGTAGGCTTAAGTTGGGTAACCTAACAATTTTATCAAGTAGCCAGTGCGATTTGAGATAAAAAGGCATTTTTGAAGACCCCTAATGAACAGGGGTGTACGAGTTTTGAGCAAGCGTTGAAAGGGTGTACCACGTCGAAAAAGGTTGAAGAGCACTGCTATAGATGACCTCACAGTCGTATAGCTGTTCCGTCGTCAAAAGCACCTCCATGGTGCAGGCGAAAACGAATGCACCCCCCGCCCTGATCTCTGTCCCCCAAAATCGGTAAACCCAATCCTAATCCGCTTTAAAAATTCTCAAATCCTAATCAAATCCAAATCTGTCAATATTTTACAGATCTGGTTTTTCCAAATCCTAATTTTAATCCATGCTCATCTCTATTAATTAAGTGTGTACGATGAAAATGGCATTGAGAGTGAATCAATTAGAGGTGGAAAATGAGCAAACCAGCCCGGTTGAAGTTCGGAATATGTCGAACCTGAACCAAGACTCACTCGAGCCTGAAAATGTCGACTTCACTTCACTCTCTGCCGTGTCGCGTCAGCAAATAGTCACAGACGAAATAATTGTAAGGCGCAAGAAAACACGTATATGTGTGTCATACCCCCGGCCACATATTGCAACATCATCTTATAAAAGTTCAGCATGGCTAAACTGATAACGACATTATATTTTAGGGTGATAGTGGCGGTCCACTGGTGTGTCAAAGAATGAATTCTTGTCAATGGTTCATGGCAGGAGTGGTTTCCTTTGGCTATAAAATATGTGGTTTGGTAGGAGTCCCCGCGGTCTACACGAATGTTCAAAAGTACCAGGGTTGGATCGAGATGACAATGAAGGAAAATTCCATACCAGGTGCAAGCATATTACGATTGTTCATAATCATACAATCCATCAATATAATGCTTAGCAGAAATAGTAATGTCGAACAGATAATACTTGACGTAACTACATATCACTTTTGCACACACGCCTTAACTCACCCTCCTTTTCTCTGGCGAGTCGTGACTTCGTCACCAGTGAGACCAAATAAGTAAAACCACCATATTCTAGTTCCCGGAAAGTGGCAGCCTTGCTCCACAACGTGTGGGGGTGGAATACAGTTCAGAATTGAGAATTGCTCTTCGTCAACTTGTCCGAAAAAGTACAGAGGATGCAATACTCAGCCATGCCCAACAAGTAAGAACTTGCATAGCTTTTCTGTATTGTATATTTATGCTATTACGGATTGAAAGTTAGCTGTTGTCCCCTAATGACACTGAAGCGGAATTTTATACTAGAACACCCGCTGGCACGTGTGCGACTAACAGGATTGTAACCAAGTCACAAGGCCTCGAGTCAAGAGTCAATCTCACTTTTATAGTTTTGACTCGAGTCAAGTCGAGTCATTTCAATTCACAACCTTGTCAGGCCCAAGTCCAAGTGATCGAGCAGAGGGTCGAGTCCGAGTCATGGAATTATGACTCAAGTCCGAGTTCAAGTCATTTTGTTGACTGCTCAGTTTCCAGCTAAAGTCTTGTTTAACCCACTTTTTATAACTCTGTTTGGTGATATCGAATGGTTCTCATTTATAATATAACAATTTTTCTCGCTTTTAGCAGTTTCTGGTCGCATTTTCAAGTACCAGTACCAACAGATGAAATCCCAATAGAGTGTTGGCTTCGGAATTACAATGAAATGTCGGTCTTGGCCGTCTGAGTCTCGAGTCAATGACTTGAGTCGAGTCATGCGCAATGACTCGAGTCCAAGTCGAGTCAATACACAGATTGACTCGAGTCAAAGTCGAGTCATTTCCGTATTTTGAAAAATATGACTCTAGTCAAGTCGAGTCATCAAAATATCGTGACTCGAGTCGTACTCGAGTCGAGTCATGACTCGAGTCATTACAACCCTGCCGACTAACAGTGTAGACCAGCAGGTCAATTTTAGCCCTGGTTCATCACGGGACGTTGTAAAAAGATAACATAGCAGGTCCTGAGGAACAATCTTTCAGAGACAGTCCAACAAACCAATGAGATTTGTAAGAATGTGTAACAACTAACATCCACATGCGAATTTGTTCTTGAATGCCTGTTTCGACATCAGTATCTAGAATCAGGATAATAGAATCAAATAATTCCAATCCGGAATCCGATTGACAAAATACCATAACATGATACTGTAAGTAAAAAAGAACGAATTCACTGAACATAATATATGATACCATCCACGGGAAAATTGAAACTAACTGAGCATTTTAACGTTTCCTCCGAAATGTCCATCGCTTCCTGCCCTCCTAAAAGGCAATACCGCCCAGTTTGGGAAGCATTGGTCTACTAGCCTATATGTTGACTTAATACAAACCCAGTAACTAAATCGGAGGAAGCACTACACCAGTAGTCACACATAGGGTTGCATTGAAAACGGAAATTAATTTTAAATAAACATGTTTAAAGCAAGGCCCTAATTTAAAACATGTTTTTTATTGTTTTTCGTGTTTGTTTTTTTTCAAGCGTCACGAATATTCAATTGTGACGTCATAGCGGATTGACATTGACAATTGAAAGTATAGGGTAAAAGAGCTCCTATGACGAAATATATGTAATATTGCTGTTGAAGGACTATTTTGAAGGCTCCAATAATCCCATATCGATATACATAGACTATATCGCGTGGTAATTGTACGTAGGCTCATACAACAAGTTTTTTGTAAAGTATTTACACAATTATGGCATAATTTTACAAATTGAAATAAAAAATTTTTTTTTAAAAAAGGTCATTTTTAAAAACACTGTTTAAAACATGTTTTAAACAAAGTGTTTTAAAACACAGTTTGTTTCAAATGCAACCCTAGTCACACAGCATAATGCGGATTGTAACATATTCTCGTGTTACAGTAATCCATGGCGTCGTTGCGTCTTTGTCCTTATGACTTTCGGATAAATGTTTTATTTTAGAATTGCAAGTATCACGTAGTGCATGACGACACACGCTAGGTTTGTTGTTCCCACAAAAGAATTGATAGAAGTTTGATTTAACATGGACACGATCCTTTCAAACATCGAACCATCTCTATAGATCACATGAATGTCGTGTGATTTTTGTGCAGACTACGCCAATGGGTTTCTCGATTCGACGCAGCCCACGGACCTGTGGTCAGATAGCAATGATATAGAGAAATTGACATGATCACCAGGTTGGTTGCTACTGATTTACCTCACAGTTATATACATATCTAATTTTAGTTGCAACGTGTCCAAAGTTTCACGCATTCACACATGGAGAAACGCCATCTTCATGTTGCAAAGTTTCAGAGAAGAAATGCGGGGTTCCAGAAATTACCAGCATGCCGAAGCTTCCTGTCGAGCCTGGTCATTGGCCATGGATGGTGAGTAGGCATATATCTTATCGCAGGTGATATCAATACGTAACCGCGAACATTTGGATAGTGGCGAATATGCGGGAATTGTGGTAGGATCACGTGTCCATGATATATCGCGACAATTCAGAATTGCACGGTGCGTGTTAGAAAGTTATTTCGCATAGGTCAAAGATGTTTTAACTGTTTCTGAATTAAATTTTTTCGCTGTTATCGAAAATGAAGCCATTTTTTTTTTTGAAACAGGTCATTTTTTCCATACCAAATTTAATTATGCTAGCCTTGGTCGTTATTGTGCACAAATAAATAATTTGACTGATAGATTATTTGATCATGTATGTTGCTTATTTTCGCAAGATGATATTTTTATTTGAATGCAAGATTTTTGCAATGACAACCATTTTAAATACGACACAGTTGAAGGAATGGCTCTTACAGTGAACCACAAAAGCTTCCCAGCACATAATTTTATTTAACGGAGCTTAGCTGAACAATAGAAGCCAATAAGCTACACTCTATAGACACGTACACACTTAATCTCACAAATGTAGCTTAAATGCGAAATCCGAAATGCCAACATCAATGTGTGAAATAAAAACGAAGTGTTCGAAAAATCACAAGATGATATTTCGACGATATATACAATAACAAATGATTTGTGCTGACCAAAAATATCGCTTCAATTATTTTGTTATGTGTGCAATAGCGAAGATCTCTTTTCAAGCACGAACAGCAATCTGCAAGCATGTTTATGTCCCAGTATCCTTGTTCCCTTTCGTCCATTCGGCTTAAGTCGTGGTGGAATCTCACGCTCTGTTATTCGCTGCAGTCACCACAGTTGTAAGGAAGGTAATCCAAATGCGAACTCATTTTCCCACACATATGGGCTCCAAGGGAAAATATCCTGCACGAGGTTGAGCATGTATTTGATCCTGTAGTCAATAATTTTTTCATAATTACACCTCGGCAATGTCTTGAATTTTTTTATTAGGAATTTGTCGAAATAGGAAGAATTCCAAGTCCATACAAAACAACGAAGTAAACATACAGAAGGTCACTTTCGTGTACTATAAATTCAGAATCCTGTCCCGATCCGAATTCGGCGGTTGGGCAAAAATGGAAATCCTGATCCGATCGTATTTGAGAGAAACTTGCAGGATTTCGGCCCGGCTGGAACGCAAAATCCGGATCAAGCCCATCGCTAGTTTTTATGCTTTCCAAACAAGTTTGTAATTACCACTCTAAAACCCGTCCAAGTGTCCATGCTCTTTTTCTTATGTACTGATGTGTGCAAGTTCGTAGCTTCCCATCAGGATGAATTTCATTTGCACAAACGTAAAGGTTGGGCTATCTGTATCACCTGACTTGTATAGTTTTCAGTGATACCAAGTTCAATGTGTAGAGGTGGCAAATGATTATTATTTGGATCAACTAAAGTAAGCAGATTTGAAATTTTTCCATTCGATTGATAAATAATTTTTATGACATCTCAAATCTCAAACGCAAGACGCCGAAAGCTGAAGATGTCGAAAATTTCAAATGCAATTTGTCGAAAAATACTAGACTTGAGGAAAAAAACGGTAATAGTTTTGGATTCTGCATCGCAAATTACACTAAGAACTATCAATACTTCAGTAACCGCAAAATTAACGCAGCACAGTGATCGCTCTTCTAGCCATCTCAGTTTTTCGACACCTATGGTCATGGTCACTTAAACATCATGTGGATATTCCGACTATGATTACCGAGATGCCGGGCCGCGATAATTGAGATCATATGCCAAAATTTGAAATAGTCAGAACAAAAGCTTTTTTATTCGAGGAAACGGAGATTATATATATATATGTACCGAATATAAACTAACATTCTTTCTCAAGTATTCATTTTATTACAACTCATACGCATCGTAATCATTATTTGTATTTTATGGTTATCCTACTGTTAACCAAATTTTCAAAATTAGAGATGAATGTTCGCTTTGACAAATTTCACGCTTAAAGCAGAAGGGAAATATGAGCCCGAGAGTGTTAAATTGTACTTGCAATTGTACTTCGGGACACACAAATGCTGAAATCAATTATTATGCAGTTTTCAATAAATTCAGATTCCTAGCGTGATGCTGTGTAGTTTGAAATTTCATTGGGTGATAAAGCAACATGTTAACTTAACGGTCTATTGTAGACATCAATAACTGTGGACACAAGAAACCCTATCAACTGTAGCTATTCAACGCAGTTAATCATTCATAAAAAGTAATACATATTCCTATATCTGCGACGCCGGACATGGCATACTTTTTGTGCATTTTTTTTACTGAAAACAAAGCACCATTTTCAACTTTCCGTTCCCGCTATTATAGTTAGGCTCATATAGGTGAGCTTATCGAATCCCGACATGAGCGAATATTTACATTGAAAAATCTGTGTCCCTCGGACTCGGAGTGAATCAGCGAAAAGAAAAACTTTGTAGCAAGACTTAACAGCTACCGATAATTGTCAATTTTTAATTCTACTAACAATTGGGAATTTCTATGTCCGCAATAAAAATAACATCTGGAATACGATAACAGACTATTGAAGTTTTATTTTAAGAGATTAAAGGCAAAAGTTAGGGGTAAAATCTAATTAGATATAGTTGAAATCGATTGGATTTTTCATGTACTTTTATCAATATTATTTCCGCCTCTGGCGGACACACACAAATTCGCCGTGGGCCACATGTGGCCGACGGGTCGAAGTTTGTCCCGACTCCTCTTCATGTAGATAGCGGCGTGCAATTTACACCACATGCGATATCTAACACAGTATAGAGCTTATTGGAAACAATGGTGGTCGATATCATTCCTTCCTAAAATATTACTTCGCATGCGCGTTGCTAATCCGTGTCGTTTTAGAAAGTATGTCAACCAGGGTTGGCGAGTCGAAGTCACAAATTGAGAGATATGATTTGTCAGGTAATTGTGCGGGGTATTTGATCGATTCGACATGTCGAAAGCAGGATTTTTATCATGTCTCCAATTACTGCCTGAATATAGAAGTACAGGAAATATTTGAATAATTTATTTTATAATTTTCAACCATACTTGCAAGTTTCCATATTCCATACCGAAATTTCGACAAGTTTTCACGGATCGAACTATAGTGATCACTATTAATGATAAGTCGGATAAGAAAATGTCGTCGGGGGTTGAATCCCTCCAGAATTTGGTTTCATCGTCACATGACGGGCCCAAAGACCAGAGGTGTTAGCTAATACTGAAACAGTGTTGTTATGGCCCTGGATTTATGTGTGTATAATACGTATAGGTCTACATACCTTATGGTAATGCGGCGATTGCGATTAGCAATGTGGTTCGCGTTCGCATTCTCACTAAAAATACCGTCCGTGGGTTCGCGCCGGCTCTATGATGTGTATAACTGCGTTCCGTCACTCGTCGATTTGATGTAATTAGGAGATTCGCTTGTTTTGTAGATATCATTGCATTCAATTTTACAGTTTTTTATAGGCCGCCATATTCCGAACTGTTGACGACCAATATCAGCTTCGATGCTCCGGAGTGTTAATTTCAAACAGCATAGTACTCTCCGTAGATGCTTCTTTTCCTCTGTAAGTATTTCAATGATGTAAAAACACTTTATTGATTTACCATGATAGCTGAGATCAGAGACGCGCGTTCAGAGTGAGGCAATTGAGGCAAATGCGTTGCATGTCGTCAGAATAAGTAGAAAAATAGTGAAAACTTTTTACGTTGGATATTTTATTATTATTTTTTCTACTGATTTTCATGAATGACTTATTTTTAACGTTTTGACACCAACGCAAATCACTGTTGTTAATGACCTTTTTAACTCGTCCGATAGGAGCGATCAGAATGAAAACGGTGAAAACTAGACTTATCTTACTACGCATCAAAATCGATGACAAATTATGTCATGAAAACACAGCTTGCAGTGATGTCTTAGCCGAGCGAAGCTCGAAATTTTTTCGTAGGTTGAATTCGATGAATAATAATGCCACTTGCTTACTTTACGGGTCGCCTCTGTACACTGCTGGGATCATTTGGCAAGGACAGATATTCTCCATAAATCGTGGTTGATAGACTTGAATTTAAATAAATATTGATTACAACTACGGCGTTACTCTTTCAGTATAGCATAATAAAGTATGTCATAAATCAACAACAGTGTTTATTCACATTTACATTTTACAAATTACGCGGTCTTCGATGATAATTGTGATTTTCATTTTCTCGGTAATAAACCCTCTTTATCATTACCTAATGTAAACACACCCAATCAGTACAGCGGTCAGTGTAAACAATGTCAGTCGCTACTTTTATTGTAGAAATATAATTATTACTTTGAAGAATATACAGTATATATTATATATATATATATAACTTTTAGCTCGGTCCTACGTAATATTTTCCACATATCGTTTTGACTCTCGATAAAAACAATTTCGCACATCTGGTTTTTTCCAGAGAAGAGGGATGGTTCTGGAGAGGTTGGAAAGTCCTACTAGGCAACACTACCCTGACGAAACCAGATGATACTAATCAAATATTTGACATCGAATCAATAATAAAAAACGAAGTCTTCGGTAACTCCATGCGAGATTGGCGATTTCGGGAAACCAACCTCTGTCTAGTCATGGTGAGCTATGTAGTTTACATAAAATCGCGCAGTCACGTGCATGAACAGAATTTCAACTACTTGCGTTTGTGAAATAGATAGTTGTTGTTTTCTTAGCAACCATGAGGTCTTTTAGACTACATTGCCCATTTTGCAGCAAGTCCATGTTTATTTCTCGTAATTCCCAAGCTGCCGCATTTAAGAACAGTCCGCTTTCGTTCCAGGCAACACTTAAATTAGGGCTAATAGACCTCCGAATAAGAATAAACGACTAATTTTACAAATGAAATGCTCAAACAATGGTAACAAGGTTATCAACGCTGGTCAAGTGCTTGCAAATATTCACAGCTGACCAGACCAGCAACCTTCAGTACGTACGTGATGCCCATTTGTTTGCCGACCAGCAGGGAAAGCGTGAATCAACACACGACTTGTGTGGTAGTTGGTCCTCCATACGGTAAGTATGACTACGTAAATATGAATAACAGTTTTGATTTATCAATGACACTTCAACAACAACATATACCATGAAGTGGATTTCTGCGAAAATATGCTCGGCTGAGATGGATGTCAGCCTGATACACCGTACTCGGTCGTTTCGGAATTCGCTTACCGGTACAGTGTACATGTGTACGATTTGTGTCTTGTGTATGCCTACCAAAGTCAGCGTTGTTTGTATTGAGCTGTTTATCGAGCTTAACTTCTTTCCGATTCCCTATATCCAATGCAGATGTGTCAAACATACGGCCCGCGGGCCGCATCCGGTATGTCAGACCAATTAATTCTGAGTAAATTGAAATTTTATTGTATTACACAGCACATTTCTAATAGTTCGGATGCTTTGTCGAAAATAATCCCTTATAGCGTGCTCTGTCGCCGGCGTGCGTTCTTCTTGGTCCGCGGCTCGGTGTAGATAACATTGGCACGTTAGCGTAAGTCTTTTATTAAAAGCAACTTGAAACGGCGATGTTCTTCGGATGGCGACTAAAGACGACTGCGCCTCCGACGGTGACTAAATGAGACTGACACAACAGAGTGCGACACAACAAGAGGTGGCGAATCAGCGAGGACAATAGTAATCAATCGAGGCAATAGAGTAATCAATGAGCGGTTACGCTACAAGACCCCTCTGCTTGGTAAAAGCTTTAGGATAATATGGAAACTAGAGACGATTTAACTACTCAGTGAAGGACTCTATCAGCATGACACGGTAGTGATTACAGACTAAGATTCAAACACGAGTACAATTTTAATGGTTTAAACGACGAACTAAAGTGATGTGGGTGTTATGGTAAAGCTATGAACGACAAAATTATACGTTTAGCGACAAAGAAGCACTTCGCAATGTGAAAGGCTCAACAGTGGACAGAAGAGATTCATAAGCCTTCAACGAAACTAATACAAGTGATGACGGATAAGTGAAGGAGTATAACGGTAAATGTCCATTACTGGTGACAACACAAAATCATTCAAGTGCCGTGAGTACAAAAATACAGCCGCTGGCATATAAAGGTATAAGCCAATCGGTCGAGGCGTCGTGCGGACAGTTATTCGTTCGAATTGTGAAAAACATTTCAGTGCGGATCAAAACTTGATGTGGACAGAATTAACTGGATCGAGTGATGTACGGTGTGATTACCATTTCCAAAACACGTGTGCGTAATTGTATAATCGTTTGGGACGTGTGATTTTGAATTCGAAGTGTAATTTTGAATTCGAATAAAGTTATCTGGAATCTGCGCGACCCAGAGAAAGAGCGTTTTGATTTACTAGCGTAGCCGATACCATCGGAGTGAATAGTGTATAATACTAGAAGAGGAATTCACTAAATGGCGAGGCAACACATTCAAGTGTCATGCACATTACAGAGCTTCGATGGCGAAAAAGTATAGCTGATCGAATAACGGTTGAGTGAGTCGCACGCGTTGTTTAATCCTATATGCAGGGTTGCCATCGACATGGACCCAAAAATAAGGACAGTCAAAAAATTAGGTTAGCATGCAAAAACGTTTTTTTACATACTTTGTATTTATACGAGCCGTGACATATCATATCCCATACTTTTCACCTGAAACAATCTGCTACAGCAACTCCTTGTTTTTAGAAAGTGCTTCATGGATCTCCCGGCAGCTCCGGTCTAGGTTTACCTTTACTCAGGGCCAAAACAGCACTTTGTCAGCCCACCCCCCTAAAAAAAAAACGTTGGTCCTGCCTTCCCTAGGGTGATCAACCAAACTTCTTCACCTCGCTAGAGGAAGATGGAAAGAGTCCGTACACCAAGTTTGGACAAAATTATTTTTGAGCGTATGGAGCAAAAACTGCAGTAACAATGCTTGTAGTATTGGTCCTGGCCGAAGAAAACTTATTTGCAATGTTTGAAACCGGGAATATTACATTGAACAATTGCGATGTGCTATCGTTGGCGAGGAAAGATTGCTGGGTTTGACAGTATAGAATGCCCAGGTACACTCTGCAGCAGTTGCCTTGCAGTCTGTCGTCGTGGGTGATGATCGACTTGTGGAAAAATTATTCATCGACTGGCTCAAATTAATCATCATGACACACTTGTGTTTTGGGGTATCAATGTGAGTTAAAATAGCGGTCCTTCCTATGGCCTCCAGGTTGATGTCGCAATTGCAGATATTGCTATGTGCGAAACACTCGCCCTTCAAGCTTCGTAAGATACCGTTCAATTCTCTCTCATAATCGTCACGGAAAACATTTTTACGCCTGTTCATTTAAACTAATCAGATTTAGTATAAAACTATACAATCAAGTGCAATAAAATTTAGAAAAATTTATCAATGATTTCTAGCTTTACTACTTTTCAACTGATGTGTCGACTGCACTGCGCCCTTTTTCACTATACGCAATAAATGCTGCCTTCCCCACAGCTTGAGCTTATTCTGCTGTAGACCAAACAGCAGGAACTTGGTACTGCTGTTCATGCTAAAATGACGTCCGCTGTGGTATCTTGGTACAGACGAAACTGCTATTCCACCACTCACTGCCCTGGCTATATCACAACTTGAAAGTCAAATCTTGTGGAGTGTACTTCACGAGAGTTCCTTTCATTAACGATGTCATAAAATCTCGACGAAAAAGCATAATTTTAGAATATTATGCAACACAGATACCAGAGGAAAACGATCCAAGTTCTGAAGCGCTTGGAAATAAGACAAAATAAGGACGCAAGTCGAAAATAAGAACATTTCTTAGTAATAAGGACAGTTTAGAGTTTTCTAAGACGTGGCCCTTCAAAATAAGGACAAATCTTAGAAATAAGGTCGGTATGGCAACTCTGCCTATATGGTACGCAAATAGTCATGGGTTGCGCAAGCTTTTGGGCGTAAGAAATAACGTCGTAATTCGCCAACACACGTCCAAGTTAGTAATATCATATCACGTGGTGATCAACCTTCAAACAGTTTTGGGATATGTAACGTCTAGTCGTGACTGATGGCGTAAAATAACGATAAGAATTCATTATAGAGTCAACTGAAAACGGTCAATACCCACATGGAACAAATGAATGAATATGCAGATATTGCTAGGGGAAGTCTATCAACATCACGGAGCGGAATTGTTCGACAAGTAGTAAATTGGCAATGGATTAAGAGAATCCCTACATTTCGATTGAACTTCGAGCGTTATTGGACCAGCACGTTGACATCTTTGCACGAATTAGCTCTGTCGTGCTCCATATTTCGCAAGTCGTGTCCTTAAGGTCCGTGAGAAGTCTTGTAGATTCTCGGATGCGTGAGCGGTTAATGTAGAACAGAACGTCGGAAGCGCCTGCCACATAATAATGAGACCTAACGCGTTTTTCATCCGGAATAGGCCTATCAAGGTGATAGGTTGGTTGCAAGTCGTCGCTCGACAAGATTAACTGAAGGGTGATCTGCGTTTGAGCGCATTTCCCGCTTGTCCTGTCGAGGTGATTCGATTCGGTTCATGGTCCCATCAGAAATAATGGTTCCGTCGGTTGCTTAAAGTTTCGTTCGGCTAATCTTTCGTTCTGCATTTGGAATGCGTAGTTAGACAGATACAGTATAGCTGCCTCTGTCTACGTAGAAAAACAAATATATCGGTGTCGGGCGATCGGAGATATGAAGTTGCGAAGAGAATTCAGTGTACGTGGTCGCTGTGCTGAGGCGCGGTGATGTCGTCGTCGTGCTGCAAACATGCAAGTCTGCAATCGATGAAAGAAGTTGTACTTGGTGAAGTCTTCAGCATGCAGATTGGAGTTGTTCTCGAGTCTTAAATCGACGAACCGTCAGCGGTATGGCGTACTCAATCACAACTAAACTGGCACAGATGTTGAGTGGCATCGGGTCGAAGCGTCGTACCAAAGCAAGTACGTGTGGAAAGGTCCAAATTCCATGTCGTTGAAATCCCTCATCCATGAAAAAACTAACGACTTCTATGTAGCCAGCGCATATCTCTTTTTCGCATATCGTGAGTTCATCACTTTCTATCATTGATCCTGACCGAGTTTGCGGCATTACAGCAGTTCCGTCTACCGCGCTGCATTTCCAAAAAGATCACGTCGGCAATCACGTTGAATAGCGAAATCACGTCGGCTATCACGTCGGGGTCACCAAAATATAGCGTGGTCTGTCGTCGGCGCGCGTTCGTCTTGGTCCGCTGCTCGGTGTAAATAACTTTGACACGTTAGAGTAAGTCTTTTATTAAAAGCAACTTGAAACGGCGATGTTCTTCGGACGGCGACTAAAGGCGACTGCGCCTCCGACGGTGACTAAATGCGACTGACACAACAAGAGGTGGCGAATCAGCGAGGGAAATAGTAATCAATCGAGGCAATAGAGTAATCAATGAGCGGTTACGCTACACCCTCAAGAAGGTAAATGTCGAACATTTTCATCAGCCACAGTATAACCCTCTGTCGACAGTGTTGAGTTCTCACGCACGAAACCACCAGGAGCAAAGCAATGAAATTGAGACTTCATTTGGAGGAGGCAAAAAAGTGAAAAATCCGTTTATAGTTTTCTGGAGAAATGGACCACAGAGGCGAAAACGACAATCCGAAACCGTTGCATGTAAAATACATGTAGAATATAATAGCTACACGAAGAACATATTTTTTTTAATCTCCGATCGCACTGCTGCTTATGTCACGCTGACCCAAGAGGCCCCGGCGCCGGTCTCCAGGGAAATCAAATGGTGAACTGGTGATATAAAACAAAATTCCAGAGCCCTCGTTTACAATCTCCTATATTCCTCACCACGAATATGCAACGCAGGGCCAACGACGCATCACGATTAAAGCAAGGGGAACATAGAAATATTAAAAGTTACATCTCTGTTAGAGACTCTGATTTAGTGGTTTATAACTGTATTCAATCGACCAATCATCGCATTTTAATCTATTCCGTTGTCTGCGAATAACGATCTTACTAGAATAGAGCCCATATGATTCGCGGTATAATAAAAATTACTATTTTGCATGGCGTTTGATAATGAAGTAGTCCAGTGAAAAACAAGGGTATGGATTTCTAGCAGGGCCGTAACTGCCGAACCCCAAGCCCCCCAATTGGGGAGGGGGGTGCGAGCTCGAAGGGGCCCAAAATTATTTCGTGAATTAGCTTAAATTATAGAGTATTTTTTGAAAATTTATGCGACTTTTTCAAGAAATTGTCGCGTGACGTGCGAACTCAACCTCCAAATACCTTGATTATTGGGTACTTCTCCCCCAAGAAAAAATACGCAAGAATTATAGAAATTGGCATATCGGCGATGACCATTACCGCGTCACGACGCACCAAGACATATAAAGTTTAAAGCCATGTAACATACGACTCCAAGAAGTGTGCCATAACGATCGGCAGCGAGTTAACCTTTGCCGAAAAGCACTGCCCCGATGCTGACCGAAAACTTCGTTATATATAGAAAATACATATAGGTTCAATTGTCCATATATGCACCTGAATGACTGGCGCCGAATGTTCCCGTCTTGGCAATCTGACCCTCACGAGACAAATACCATCCCGCAGGGAAACAATATATGCCAGTGAAGAAATACCAGTTTGAAATCGTGCTTGCAAAATTGCAAAGTTTATGTATCAGTTCCGTTGCGGACAATGTCCCTCAAATTTTAACGACTACTTCACATCGGAGACAAAAGCGCACAAGTACAGCACACGCGCGTCAACGAAGAACAACTACCATATGATAAGGACTGAATACAAGAAAACGCATTGCGCTATCAAGTATGCCGGACCCCAATTG
Organism: Botryllus schlosseri; assembly: GCF_051294905.1. NCBI lineage: Eukaryota > Metazoa > Chordata > Ascidiacea > Stolidobranchia > Styelidae > Botryllus > Botryllus schlosseri. The sequence goes on along the minus strand of NC_137247.1, from coordinate 19,964,585 downwards.
TGGAACAGCATCTCGCCGGCTATCCGACAGTCGTCGAGCATATCCACATTCAAGTCGAAATACATGTACAAGCAATTTTTTCTAAATCAGAGGCCTCAAACTCAAATGAGCTCGCGGGCCAATTTCCTAGTTTTGATGATGCAGCGGGCCGCAGCATCAATAATGAGGATATTCAATATAATTTCCAAGTAGGCCTTTTTTGACGGGACCTTGTAGACAGGCATTCCACAATCATCTTAGATATATAATTTACTATTGTAGTATTCACGCTTGACACGGAAAAAATTCATATGATCAAATATTTGAATAAAATTGTTTTCGTGGGGGGCACACTTTTTATTCTTCTAATTATTGAGTTATAGACAGCATAGGAGAGGATGCATCATGCGCGCTCTATGATTCCAATGAGATTTCTCGTTGTCCCTGACCATTTTCAACACAATTTCTGATGGTACCTATATGAAAATCAGAAATCCCATTCACATAAAACCGCGCATAGCGCCAATACTATTTTCCAGTTAACTAAATTGGCCAAGAATATATTCCACAGCATATAACCCTAATTCCACGATGCATCTTGTGCACCCTGGTGAGGTGCTTCATACCTCGATGGGGTCTACGGACCCTGGTTAAGAACCCCTGGAATAGAAATGTCCAATTGGCAAATAATTCATTGGTGTAACAGTTGTAGATACCTTTATCCTACCTAATACCTTTCTCGACACCGACCTTTTTCCTACCTAATACCTTTCTTGACACCGATAATAAAATGGATAAAGAGAACAAACAACACCCAACTTGTAATCAACTATACGTCACGGGGGTCACAGAATGCCAATTGTAGCCATACAGACCTAGCTACATATCCTACGCAACGCAAGCAGTTTCATAGATTGTTTCGTCCGTAGGAATACCAAGTCACCGTTCCGAGTCGCAAATCCTTCTCTGATTTTACCGTTTGACCTGACTCAACTCAAATCATTTTTATTAACTCGCCCAGTCAATCCCAAATGAGTAATTTTACGAGAAGGTCGCAACAAACCAAATCACAATTTTTAGTCACGAATCATCAAGGGTCATGTTTGATCATTATTAATTTGAAATGTGACGTTAGCATATCTTCTACTGCATGGCAGCTTTTAAAATTGATGTGATAGTGAAATTTTTCGAGATTTCAGTGATCTTTATAGTAGGTTTAGGGTGAACTTTGGGATCTTGTATATAAAAAAGGTATATGGCACCTGAAGATATTGTTGAATACTTGAAATTCCAAAATGCCGTCGCGGGCCGCACAAAATCCTTTTCAGGATTACCGGACCACGACCTATCATCGACCCCTCCGCCACATACCACTTCATTTTGTCGCTTGCGTCTTACATTCTCTGCATTACTTTTCATTCAGTGTGCATGCCTCTTCCTCACTTCGCCTAGGCTGAGGTGGGTGTTTGATATTAAAGGCTATTCCAAGTTCTTTCGACACCTTCCTATCTTTTCATTGTATCGCAAGTAGTTATTATGATCGGTCGTGGTGTGCCATTGTGGTTTATGGGTGCGGCGGTGATTCGCCTGGAAACTCGCCTTTTTAGACCCCCCTGTCGGCGGTGAGTCGCCATGTGTTCTTATCGGTACGGTCATGACTCGCCCTTTCAGGTATAGGTCGTGGTGGTGATTCGCCGTGAAAACTCGTGGTGGTGATTCGTCTTTTTCGATATAGGCTGCGGCGGTGCGGCGGCGGCCTGTCATGTATTCTTACGGGCTCTCATGTGTTCTTATGGGTGTGGTCGTGAATCGCCCTTTCGGGTGTAGGTAGGCATATCTCGCACGGTGTTGAATATGTATCAGGTATGGTAAATAGTCACGTGATTGGTTCTTAGTTAATGTGCATATCCCAAATTAATATATATGACCGATTCGGGATAATCCCAACGTTTACGGTGAATGCGACTTCCACATATCGTTATTCTTATGGCCGCGGCGGTGATTCGTACTTTCGGGTATAGACTGCGGGCGGCATGTCGTACTTTCAGCAAAAAGGGTGTGAAATAGTTTGCTAAATCTAGGAATCACTTGCAAGGTAATATTTTGGTAATTAGTTTACCACAGAGCCGGCGTAGACGGCGTTTCGAATACCAACAATAACCGCGTTCACATACTAACACTTCAAAAAGGTGTGAAATATTTGTAAAATGCTACGAGCGCTCACATGATAACACATCAGACATAGCCATCTCTCATGGTTTGGTGTTACAGAGGTGGGAATTGCGCACAAGTAATATTTTGATAATTAGTTTGTCACAGAACCGGCGTAGACGGTGATTCCAATACCAACAATAGCCGCGTTCACAAACTAACACTTCAAAAAGGTGTGAAATAGGTTGCAAATCCCGCGATCGCTGACAACATAACACCTCAGACATAGCGATCACTCGCGATTTTCTGTTACATACATACCGATCGCTCACAATGTAATATTTCGGTAATCAGTATGTCACAGAACTGGATTTCGCCGGTAAGATTTAATAGGTAACGAATAACAGAACCGACGCAGACGGTGATTCGAATACCGACAAATTCTCACTTATTTCTGATCCAACCTTAATCCTTTGCGAAGTTAACGCTTATTCAAAAGGGTGTGAAATAATTGTAAAACTCTACGGTCGCTGACAGGATAATGCATTAGACATAACGAACCAGTTATTTTTGGGCGTCGGAATCCATTCGCGAGATGTACTATAGATAAATTGAGATCAACCGAAATGAAATATTTTGACTTTGGCATAGTATGAATTGAAATAGGTTTGACAAACATGACTACCAACTTTGATCAAGTCACATTTCAAGATTATACTTTGAAACAATCCTTGAAACTTACAACTCTATTCGCAATCCAGTTTTCCGTTTGTCAAATAGAGTTTCAGTAAATACTATCGCGATATTTTAATGTGTTACTACACACAATAGAATCAACCAATGAAATATCGCCCATTATTGTCAACATTTCCAACTTGACAACGGCTTGCACATAACGCGATCGAGTTGCAATGCGATAAGTTGAATTGCAGTCGAAATATTTCAACCTACTTTGTCATATCGCGATTTGAAGTAGGCTTGTCAGACATGCACGCAAACTTTCCCTCCGTTGTATTTCAGATTAATTTATTCACACGATCACTATCTCGCTGTCTTCGCATTTACACAAGCGCCTACTGTTCCGCTCGTAATTTCAACACGACATTTCCACTTGTCACAATAGCTGATTATTCACATATTGATTCGGAACAAAAGAAATCTTGAACAAGTTATCGGGTTATGTTTTGTTGTAATTGAGTGTACGGAAATAGTATTACGTCTCGACATCTTACCATCTTACCATATTCAAAGAGTCAACCACAAAAACATTGTCAAGTAAATCCGTTTGTGACTTACCCAACCAACTCAAACAGTATCAGTATGAAAAACAGCGAAGCATACACGAGTCCATACAATCACTAAAACCTATAATCCATAACAATTTCGGTTGTAATCATATGCCGCCAAGTCGTCTTTTTTGTTCAACTGTAAAAGTCGTTACTATTCTGCGAGATTCTACTCGATATATTTTGTAAGACAAAAGTAATTACTACTCGGTGCAGGTGACTTGAGATTAACATAATATGTTTGAGTATATGAGATTTGAAAGTCTGATCAACGTAGTTGGGAATTCATTTCTTACAATCGAACGCTGGTGTTATATTCAAAGTACTCATGCTGTAAACATAAGGATTGACACATTGATTTGACATATGAGATTTTGTAATAGTTGATCATTACTTCATTATTAAATGATTCGCGTTTAATTAGACCCGGCTTTGTGGTAAATGTTATGACAGCAACAAACTTTTCAGTGCAATTGTTATTAACATATTAAGTTGTAAAACTATGCGTGTCTGAAATGTTCTTGATAGGAAAATTACTCCACCTTGGTAAAAATCACTCTGCGTATCGCGGATATCAGGAAATATTTTACAAATGTAATTGTTTCCAGTAACCAAGACTAAAGATGAAACAACAATATCGGTATTATTACATTCAACAACCAGTACAATTATTAAAATCTATCGTTTGCGATAAAAAGCGCTAAAGATGTCATAATCTCATTATTCATACATTGAACATCCGATACAAAATGCTTTAATATCACAATTCGTAACGAGTAATTGAAACGACTACGTGTGGAGTTAGTACATCACAATGTCATATCGTTACTATTGAATCCAACAACTGATACGATTTATTGTAGGAATTTGTGACTGCGAATTGGAACATCCGTACCTTACAGAGTGTGAAAATATGACTTTTGGTATCGAGTACCAGTCGAAGCGGCTGAACAATACTTAACCCTTTCAGTGACTCGCCGTTGTGCGTGCTAAATGTAAAACATTACGAGGTTACACTCTAAGACTTTGATCAGCACAGGAGTAATTTTGAATATCTTTACTGGCTGCAACCTATTCTACTAGACAAAACCCACAGCATGAATAAAATCAAAATATGTGCTACACTGACATCTACAAAATGTGTTTGTATTGTTGTTAGTTGTGATCATACATTATCATTCGAAACTTCTAAAGTAATTGTAATCATAAAACCAAACTATTCAAAGTCATTACCACCACGAAAACCATTTGTATGAAATTCGTTAAACGCGTCCTAACTCAGTACGCAGAAATTATTTGTAGAGTGCATACCGACAAAGAAATCACGAAAACAACCAACAAAGAAAATGATGAATGCGTTTCGCGTTACTATTGATACAAGTTCATTTCTATCGGGCGAAATAAATGCCATCACAAAACTCAGAGTATGTAAAGGTCTTGATTGATATGAATATCGATTTGTGTCTTATGATACCAGCAAGCATTTTAGAAATATTATGATTCGTTAAACCAAAGTCGTATGTCCGATTAATAATTGATTGGAAACTTGTTCACGTACCTCGACCATTACAGAAGAGTATAACACCATTGCCCGACAATCTTTTACAAAAAGGATCGAAACCAAGTGACCCAAAGTCGTTGCCGCCACATAAACCTACCACCCTTTTGAATAAGCGTTAACTTCGCAAAGGATTAAGGTTGGATCAGAAATAAGTGAGAATTTGTCGGTATTCGAATCACCGTCTGCGTCGGTTCTGTTATTCGTTACCTATTAAATCTTACCGGCGAAATCCAGTTCTGTGACATACTGATTACCGAAATATTACATTGTGAGCGATCGGTATGTATGTAACAGAAAATCGCGAGTGATCGCTATGTCTGAGGTGTTATGTTGTCAGCGATCGCGGGATTTGCAACCTATTTCACACCTTTTTGAAGTGTTAGTTTGTGAACGCGGCTATTGTTGGTATTGGAATCACCGTCTACGCCGGTTCTGTGACAAACTAATTATCAAAATATTACTTGTGCGCAATTCCCACCTCTGTAACACCAAACCATGAGAGATGGCTATGTCTGATGTGTTATCATGTGAGCGCTCGTAGCATTTTACAAATATTTCACACCTTTTTGAAGTGTTAGTATGTGAACGCGGTTATTGTTGGTATTCGAAACGCCGTCTACGCCGGCTCTGTGGTAAACTAATTACCAAAATATTACCTTGCAAGTGATTCCTAGATTTAGCAAACTATTTCACACCCTTTTTGCTGAAAGTACGACATGCCGCCCGCAGTCTATACCCGAAAGTACGAATCACCGCCGCGGCCATAAGAATAACGATATATGAAAGTCGCATTCACCGTAAACGTTGGGATTACCCCGAATCGGTCATATATAATAATTTGGGATATATACATTAACTAAGAACCAATCACGTGACTATTTACCATACCTGATACATATTCAACACCGTGCGAGAGATGCCTATACCCGAAAGGGCGATTCACGACCACACCCATAAGAACACATGGCGAATCACCAGAGAGCCCGTAAGAATACATGACAGGCGAATCACCGCCGCAGCCTATATCGAAAAAGGCGAATCACCACCACGATTTTTCACGGCGAATCACCACCACGACCTATACCTGAAAGGGCGAGTCATGACCGCACTCATACGAACACATGGCGACTCACCGCCGAGAGGGGGGGGTCTAAAAACGCGAGTCACCTCCACCAGTTTCCAGGCGAATCACCGCCGCACCCATAACCCACAATGGCACACCACGACTGATCATAATAACTACTATCGCAGTCTTGTGATGTTTTGAAACGATGAAAATATTAATAAACCTGATTGATTGATCGATCTTTTAGTTTAGTACATTTGCACGATTCTTTATTTTTGATATAGCAGACAGGAGATCACGAAATAACATCATGTAACGAAGTCATGCCAACGGGTCCGCCCGCCCAAAGATGTTTAATTATTATTTGGGGGCTCTTCAGTTTCAAAGAGTCATCACTTAGCTTTACCGGAAAATCTGATTACGTGAGCAGAGAGGACCAGAAACTTCTAGCAATATATATGTAATTCCAGATATTATTGACAGATTTTATCATGAATTTTCGACAATTTTCGCGCTTTGCACTGGATCACTAAACAGTAAAAACTATATATTTTCGTGGCAAAAGCGAACAACGTGATGGGGGGTCGGCGTATCACCCTATAGGAGCCCAAGAGTCAAGTTTTTTGGGGCCGGACGAAGTGCTGTTTCGTTCTCTGCCAACACGTTTTTACACCCGGATATGTTTAATTATTATTGAGGGGTCCTACCTTTTCAAACACACCTCACTCAACTGTACCGCTAAATCAGATTATGCGAGCAGAGAGAGGATTAAATAGATAGCAATATATATGCATTTCCCGATCATCTTGCCCGATTCAGTCATGAATTATGGAGTTTCTTTCGCACCTCGCGCGATTAGGCCAGAAATGTTTACTCACTAAACCAGGGGTGGGCAAACTACGGCCCGCGGGCCGCATGCGGCCCGCAACACCGTTCTGTGCGGCCCGCGAGAGTTAAACGAAACTTATTAAAAATATTGATAAAAAGCGTAGGCCTACTAAAATTCGAATTACTGCTGGGACGTGACTAAACTTTTACTTAGTATATTTCACCATGATAATTCTAACGCAGTGGTTCTCAAACTGGGGCGCGCGTTCCCATCTGAAAGGCAGCTGGAATTTTTTTTGGCGCTTCGCGCGATTTAAAGCCAATTCTTAATTATTGCTCTGCATTTAGTGTTAATTTCATATTTTAAAATCTATCATCCACAGTAGTAACCTTCCATGCCATAAAACTATCCGTTATGTTTGCCAGCATCCTGGTATCGTTTTGTGATATGACGATAAGGGGGGTGCGAAATCTTTCACCGTCATAAGAGGGGGGGGGCGTGTCTTGAAAAGAACCACTGTTCTAGGGTAATCTTACTATATTTTTTATGTGTAACTTCTGGCGCGACAGCCCGATCTCAAGGCCCACGCAGTTCGCAAGGTTTCAACTGCTAAACATCACAGAAATCCTAAACGAGATTGACATCATTCGGATCACGAATGTGATTTCAGATTGGCCACTCCAGTTTTAATTATTTCCGTGATGTGCTTATAAAAAACGACTCGCGCGTGTCTTAGGTAGATTATTCGATATGTATGCGTAGAATTGGGGTATTCATATTTTATCTGCACATAGTAGAAGCGTGTTGGAAGCTAAAATGGCTATGATGCTGTCAGCATTGTGTGTCCTGGAACTGAACCAAAAGCGGAATTAGTAAATCTATGAACAGATCGCTCTTCACAGATTTAAATTACAATCCTGTTTTAAGAATCGAGGCAACCGACTTTCATCTCTATAGTTTTGACAAATTGGTTATTGAGGTCGACCAGCCTATGAAATCTCGCCACTGTTTCTGACGTGTGTACGATATCATCAAAGCAATCTTTGGTTTGTTTTAAATAACATATACATTATCTCCATGTCCTCACTATATAATCAAACACCAACATTGCGTTTAGGTTTATAATCTCAATTTTATATAGTGCGGCCCGCGAATGGATTCAGACGTTGAATGCGGCCCGCGAGCTCAAAAGTTTGCCCACCCCTGCACTAAACGGAAGCCTAATGCCAATGATGATAATTATCGTTAAACAGCGAATAGCGTGAGGCGAGTCTGGAAGTTAGGTTTACCACCCTGTGGGGGCCCCAATACCAACGTTTGGGGGGGGGGCTGACGAAGTGCTGTTACGACCCTGATTTCGAGGTAACATATTGGAATCATTTGACAGGTCCGGTCGCGAGCGATCAAAACTATTGAACGCGCCAGCGACCCGAGTCGACTTTGACACACCTCATCTACTGCCTTTCCAACTTATCTTACCTCCAAGTAGCATACCACTCACACTCCAACGATTTTAATTTGCCCAAATGCGCTATTGAGCATATTATAGGGTACCCTATATCCGTGGATTGAAACCCAGGCACTCATCAGTGCACACTTATTTGTACGTCAAGGGTTAAAATAGCTATACACGGACAGTACGAACCGGAATAATTTCACCCGAACTGGCAATTAGGTTGTTGGACGACAGGCATGGTCGTTTTCTAGTCAAGCTTCCTGATTTCAGAGCAAGCAAGTCCACGCAACCACCCATGGATATTGAAGTGTTTGCGCTGAAAAAGTTAAGAACTCCTTGAGTAGGCCTATAGGGTAATTCGCTTCTGTAGAATACCATAGATAGGTTTGAAGAACATAATGCCGTGAATTCAATGCATGTTATTTCACAGATCGAAAAGCGTATCCACCTGTGTCGATCACAAGCGACATCGTAAAAGTTTTGCCCATGGATGTCTGTAGGAATATATACTGGGCTAATGGAATCCGAACTGATGTCCGACACCATTTCTGCGTTGGTGATTTCTCCGGACAAAGCTCCGAATACAAATGTGCGGTAAGCTTTCCGCGTATGATCGAGCGCTACTTCAATCACAAAATATGATGAAATGTTCCAGGCCTATTTTACCGGTAGCGCACTGGTCTGTCAAAGCCGGACATCGTGCGGATGGTATCTCGCTGGCTTGGCGAGTTTTGGCTTGTACGCATGCGGTGAAGCTCCCGAGGTTTTCGTGAACGTTCTCAGCAACCGGGAATGGATACGCAACAGATTATGGCACTCGTTGTTTAGCAACTAACTTGCTAATTTCAATGGAGACACGGTGGTTCTGTTTCAGTTGTCAAAATTATTATTACCGACATCGTTTGTTGACATGTTTATATCATTCGCGACTTTCTTTGAATCATACTATATCGATAATCAATGAATACAGAAATGATTTTTGCTATATGATCTTATTGGAAATATCCGGGTGCTGTAATCAAGCAACCTGTAAGTTGTTCAATCGCACTCGTTTGGATAACAAAAAATACATACCTATATTCAGTGGTGAAGATGTCTCCGCCGAGACGCAACATGCTACAGTACCGAGAAGAGTCGCCAAAAGGCCCCATAAGTGGTATAGTAGATCGGTCGTGACCTGGCAGGGGCTCTTATGGGCCCGCTCGACCGGTGCCTCGAAAACTCGTGTTGAAACGGTGACCCTTTTGACCCCCCCTTCCGCTCGACCGGTGCCTGGGTTGGTATAGGCATCTCACGACCGGTAACCCTTTTCGGTATAGGGATCGCTCAACCGGTGCCTCAAAACTCGTGTCGAACCGGTAACCCTTTTCGGTATAGAGATCGCTCAACCGGTGCCTCGAAACTCGTGTTGAACCGGTAACCCTTTTCGGCATAGGGATCGCTCAACCGGTGTCGTAGTGGTAATTCGTACTTTCGGGTATACGCATCTCTCGACCGGTGTTGAAGAAGTATCAGGTATGATAAATAGTCACGTGATTGGGCCTCAGTTAATGTGTATATCCCAAATTATTATATATCACCGATTCGAGTTGATCCCAACGTTTACGGTGAATGCGACTTTAATATATCGTTATTCTTATGGACGCGGCGGTGATTCGTACTTTCGGTTATAGGCTGCGGCGGTGACTCGTGTTGAAAACTCGTGGTCGTGATTCGTACTTTTGGGTATAGGCGACGGCGGCATGCTAATGTTTTCAGGTATAGACTCCGGTCGCATGATAGTGTTACAGAGATAGGGATCGGCCGCATGCTAACGTTTTCGGTACGCCACCCGTGAGACTTGAATACCAACAAATTGTCACTTATTTCTATTCTAGCCGTAATCCTTTGTGAAGTTAACGCTTATTCAAAAAGGTGTGAAATATTTGTAGAATCCTACGACCGCTCACAGGGTAATGCTTCAGATATAGTCATTTTCACGACTTGGTGTTACAGACATACCGATCGGTCGCAAGGTAATATTTCGGTAATTAGTTTGTCACAGAACTTGATTTCGCTAGTAATATTTAATAAGTAACGACTAACAGAACCGCCAGTGTCGGTAACTTGAATAGTAACAAATTGTCACTTATTTCCGTCCTAACCCTAATCCTTTGTGCGGTTACCGCATACTCGAATAGGTGTGAAATAATTGTAAAATCATACGATCGCTCACAAGAGAACCATCTCTCGTGACTTGTGGTTACATACATTCCAATCGCTACAATGTAATATGTTGGTAGTTTGGTGCAGAACTGGATTTCACGAGTCTGATATAATAAGAATATTACCTATTAAGTAATAAGTACCGAATAACAGAACCGTCGCAGACGGTGACTTGAATATCCAAAATTTGATACTTTCCGCGATCGCTATATGTTTCACGTCTCCCGAACAGTAGTTGACTTGAGTTGCGTGATACGAATCATGAGAATATTCAATCCATGTGTCAATTTGTCAACTTGAAATGAAACTCACTACACAAACCAAGTTGATTCGTATTCGAATGTGTTGATCCGGTGCAACTCTAATCCTTTGAGAAATCTTTTTACCGTGATCTTTTGATTCGACCGTAACCTGAATATTACTGACGCCGACTTTCAGCCGCATCGAATTATTCACACATTCCACGCCGCTGTTTTAACACTTATAGAATCAATACCAACTATCTCTAACCCGATAATATTCAATCATTTTGGTAATTTGCCAACTTTAAATCCGTTCGTCAGATATACTACAGGTAACTGAGATAATCAAAAACGAAATATTTTGACTTTGGTATAGTGTGAATTGAAATAGGATTGACAAACATGACTACCAACTTTCAACCCACCCATATTTCGAAATTATACGCATATTGATTTGAAACAAGTAATGAAACCTTTCAACTCTATTCGCGGGTTGGTTTTCCGTTTGTCAGTTACAGTAAATATTATCGCGATATTTTAATGTGTTACTACACAAAATAGAGTCAATTAATGAAATATTGTCCGTTGTTGAAAACATTTCCAACTTGACAACCGCTTATACATACCGCAATCGAGTTGTGACGCGATGAGTTAATTCGGAATATTTCAATCTATTTGTCGAAACCTTGAACAAGCTATCTGGTTATTTTTTCGTTGCAATTGAGTTATCGGAAATAGTATTACGTCTCGATGTTTTAACATCTTACCATACTCCAAAGGAGCCAACAAGGAAACCTTGTCAAGTAAATCGTTTGTAACTCACCCAATCAACTCAAACAGTATTAGTATGAAAACAGCCAAGCATACACGAGTCCATACAATCACTAAAACCTAAAATCCATAACAAGTTCGGTTGTAGTCATATCCCTACGACGCATCATTTTTATTCAACTTTAAAAGTCGTTACTATTCTATAAGATAGAGGAGTTACTACGCGGTATATTCTGTAAGACAAAGTGATTATTACTCGATATATTTTGTAAGACAAAAGTAATTACCACCCGGTACAGGTGACTTGAGATTAACATATGTTTTGAGTATACGAGATTTGAAAGTCTGACCAACATAGTTGAGAATTCATTTCTCACAATCGAACGCTAGGTGAATTGACATACCACCACTTGATTAATGCTTAATCCGCTCGCACCATTTCACGCACACGTTGATCATTACAAAAAACAAATTGGAATATGTTTGCTAGGCACCACCTATTCAACTATACTTGAGTAATACAGAAACCTCTTAGCATTAATAAAATCGAAATGTGCGCTACACTGAAACCTACAAAATGTGTTTGTATTGCTGTTCATAGTAGTGATATCGATTTGAACCTCCAGAATAATTGTCATCATCTAACCAAACTACTGAGAGTCGTTGTCAATTTGTATGATGTTCACTGATTGCATACTAGAACTATTTGTGCAACGCACACGATCAGAGAAATTGGAAATTTTCGTATTGTCATTCGTCAAAGTAAATGTCGTCACAATAATCAGTCACTAAAAGACCATATACTTGTATGTGATTGAATCGCCGACAATTAACTCGGTAAATCAAACCCCTGAGAAATTTCACTCACTCGTTGGATATCAAACAGCGGCACTTAACGATGTGGGTCGTTTTTTCTAAATACTAATCATATCTGTCCAGCCAAGAACAATTTTCACTCACTTGGGTAACGAAACCAGTGTCCAATATCAATATAAGATATTTTACTCACAAAAAATAATCAACTATACTCAATATTCCCGTACTACGAAACTGTACAATGGTTTCATATTTTTTGTATGACATGGAATGAATACCGATCGAAGTAACCGTATTGGAAATAACTTTTAAACAAACACACTCTACGTGGTTAACATTCTCGTCGATTCTATTGTGATTAATGTATACTTCATGTGATCTGGATTCATTTCGATATGGCTAAGCATTCAACCTCGACGGATACCAATTGTCAGGCACTCAAGTTTGTTTGTTTTGGGGTATTCATGGTGTTTCTCGACTACTATGGTCATTTACACCAGGCCGATATTTCTTTTTGTATTTTCCGTAACTGCCGACTTATAGCACGGCCCACCTCTAGGCTTTTGTAAGACACCGCTGATGCGGATGAGGTGGCGAGGAGGAGCCTAGGTAAACCTCCAACACTTAGATATCGGAATTCGGAAGTCGACCTCGGTCGGACTCGAACCCGCACCCATTGGTGTTGCAGCCGCGGATTATACCACTGCGCTATCTCGTATCATATCATACCAAATAGTTATTTACAAGACACAGAAAATTTGTTTTGGCCGTTTCGATTTTATTACTGGAGATACTCATCACTTCGCTTAATTCAATCTAGATTTGAACTCCATCGAACCTTTGGTGCCTATCGTTTTGCTGGATACGAATTATGTTAGTCTAAGAGTACACAATTTTCACTATCTTGGGTTATGAACTCAGTGTGTTAGCGATCATTCAATATTTTGTAGTATCAACTAGCTACTTCGTAGGATACGATTGATCATCCTCACAACTCTTACAAAAGTACGAAGGCTATTTACATCACACAAAGTAATCGACTTTACTCGATATCCTCACACTACGAAACTGAATGGTTGGTTTGACTCTACAAACTGTTCTGATGTCACAAGAACATTTTCATACGAATGGTTACGTATCTAAATATTCAAATAATCCAACACAAACCTATAGTACTTACAGAAATATCATAGTTCTTATAACAAAGTTGCATAAGTATAATGTTTATCGTAAGTCCTACATAGCCATGATATCCGTCCGAGTTTGACTTTTAGAAAACATTTTACCGACATCGCGACATCTTTCAAAATTAAAACCACGGTGACTGCTTCAGAGACCTACCAATGATATCGCAGTAATACAGCTACTTCCACAAAAGAGTATGTATTCGACTTACTTACCACAAATCTAACGCACAAAACAATTTACTGTACTAACGAGAAGCGCTGAGCCTCACATCAAAACAACTAGAAAGTGGAACTATATTTAAAAACGTCGCTAACCTTTGTGCACCAGCTGTAAATCACACAAGCAACATGTTTCAAGATTCTGGTTATTGAAAAACGTTAAAGTGTTTCTCCTGCACCAAGTCGTTATGTTGACGAGAGCGTATATTGTAATACCATGATCGATTTGCATTCGTTGGTCACAAACTGTCACTACTTTAAATATTTATTTTTCACTCAAACACAAAAGCATACTTGTCACCAATCGTTTTCATCGAGCACGAGTTCAAGAAGCTTACTTACTACGACATGAATTGTTATTTTTATGTTGTGTAAATAGGTAATAATTTATTTTAGTAACACTACATCAACATCATCGCGTTGTGCGAATAGATTTACATGTGGTTTTAATCGAAGTACACAGCACGGTCTAATGTAGATTCATCTCTATTGTACAGCAACTCGGTAATCGAAATGCATTAACATTTAAACAACGATCTTGGTTCGTCACGCGAAAAATATCTTTACTGTCGCAACACTCTGCACAAGATGTGTGAATCCTTTTCACACTCATAATAATACACTAACGGGATACCGACGTCAAGCAACAACGTTTAACAACATCACTGACACTGAACATACGATACCTACCCAAGTAAAAATATCATTTTCACCAGGAGGTCAGCCGTTACCTGTGTACAATTACCATTTTCCCTTGGGGGTCTAGCGTTACCCGAGTAACAAAACCATTTTCACTTGGAAATATATGTTTTCCCTCAACAACAAACGTTTTTCACTTGAAAATATATTTTTTCCCTGGGTAACAATCCTTTTTCACTTGGAAATCTATTTTTTCCCTGAGTAACAATCCTTTTTTCACTTGGAAATCTATTTTTTCCCTGAGTAACAATCCTTTTTCACTTGGAAATCTATTTTTTCCCTGGGTAACAAACCTTTTTCACTTGGAAATATATTTTTTCCCTCAGCAACAAACCATTTTCACTTGGTGGTCCGTCGTTTACCTGAGTAAAAATATCATTTTTATTTTGAGATCCGACGTTTACCCAGTGTAACAATACATTTTCACTTGGTCATCTATCTTTTCCTAGAGTAACAAAACCACTTTCATTTGGAAATCTGACAAACACACCTGCCAATTTGGTATTTGTTGTATTGACGACAGTTTGAAATAGATTACAACGCACAGTGACGGAAATATACACGGACTACCAGTTTCAGAGTATTCCGGCATCAGTCGTATCACATCAATATCATCGGTTAACCACATGAAATAACAATATGCCGTTGTACACCGAAATGCATGTTTTGGAAAATTGGACAATAGGCTTCGATAGGTCTGTGATGTCCGGGTTCGTACTTTAGTTTTTGCACAGAGTCCATACGTCCTAATAAAACACCACCTCGACGATGGCTGGTACATGGATAACGGCGGTCGGAAATCGACGAATTTAGGTTCTCGTCGTGCTAACAGTTCCGGGCTACTTGTGATTTTTCTCACACATGTTTACTATATTGTATCACTCTTTATTGGTCAATACATATCCTACCGTTCAGTCTGAAATCGGAAACCTGAGAAAGTATTAACCGGATCCGGATATCAACTCTGAATCAAAAAAACCAATGAAACATGTCACACCCTGTGTTTCCATGAAAATAACAAGACATTACACATCAAGTATACTTCACGATTGTTCATAGATACCAAGTATTCGAGTAAACGAGGTGTGTGACATTACATACATCATGGATAACATCATGGCCGGCATTACAAGCATCATGGATGACAAATTCATGTTCTCAAGTCTCGTCATGAACCGACTCTGTACATTCAATGTGGGGTAGATGACTTGGAGACAGACAAACACACATATTTGACCGTAACATGATCTAAGCACGAACCGACATGTATTCAACTTGGAGAAAAATGAGTTGCATCGTATTTCACGAGATTACATTCCCTTTTGGGGTTCACACCTTGATTTTGCTTACATCGTGATCCAGACCTCGGAGTATAGTAAAATCGGGCTATGTAGTTTAATTACTTGCTCACTACCCTGTGTGTTGGTGGTGGTCATACCCTGCAAACTTTTTTTTTTTCTTAGAACGTAGTGTTTCACTTTACATCAGTTGGTTCAATGTATGTACCGGGTTGTGAATGCTACCGCTGTTTTGACTATGTGTCACAATCAATACTAAACACGGGAATTCGTTACTCGTTGAAACGTCACAGTCAGACATTGTTAACAGCGATTCGGTGTATGGAAATCTTAAATTCGATTGCGGTTTTGTAATGTAATCCGGGTTACTGTGTTTCTGTGGTGTGAAGACTAAATTCGTGTTGATTCCGCCTACAAGAGTGCGATGTCTATTTCACACCTAGAGTTATTATAAAACACATCGTCGAAACCTTTGGTCTAGTTCCTCTGCTTACATTTCGAAACAGACAATAACCACAAGACTCTAACCCACCGCATCCGTGGTTTCAGTTGATCATATCGACGAGTATCATGTTCATCCGTTTTACCACCCACAGATTTCTCCATCCTCACACTTTAGTGCTAAGACACAGACAAGATGCGGTTGTGGAAATATTGAAAATGAGAAAGCAGACCTTGGTGTCATTTGATTTGGATTTTACACCCGATGAACCCACCATTCGTACTGCGCATTGGGGTGAGGATTCTATCGTTGATGTCGAAGGACGAGACTTGAGAACATGAATTTGTCATCCATGACGCTTGTAATGCCGGCCATGATGTTATCCATGATGTATGTAATGTCACACACCTCGTTTACTCGAATACTTGGTATCTATGAACAATCGTGAAGTATACTTGATGTGTAATGTCTTGTTATTTTCATGGAAACACAGGGTGTGACATGTTTCATTGGTTTTTTTTGATTCAGAGTTGATATCCGGATCCGGTTAATACTTTCTCAGGTTTCCGATTTCAGACTGAACGGTGGGATATGTATTGACCAATAAAGAGAGATACAATATAGTAAATATGTGTGAGAAAAATCACAAGTAGCCCGGATCTGTTAGCACGACGAGAACCTAAATTCGTCGATTTCCGACCGCCGTTATCCATGTACCAGCCATCGTCGAGGTGGTGTTTTATTAAGACGTATGGACTCTGTGCAAAAACTAAAGTACGAACCCGGACATCACAGACCTATCGAAGCCTATTGTCCAATTTTCCAAAACATGCATTTCGGTGTACAACGGCATATTGTTATTTCATGTGGTTAACCGATGATATTGATGTGATACGACTGATGCCGGAATACTTTGAAACTGGTAGTCCGTGTATATTTCCGTCACTGTTCGTTGTAATCTATTTCAAACTGTCGTCAATACAACAAATACCAAATTGGCAGGTGTGTTTGTCAGATTTCCAAATGAAAGTGGTTTTGTTACTCTAGGAAAAGATAGATGACCAAGTGAAAATGTATTGTTACACTGAGTAAACGTCGGATCTCAAAAGGAAAATGATATTTTTACTCAGGTAAACGACGGACCACCAAGTGAAAATGGTTTGTTGCTGAGGGAAAAATATATTTCCAAGTGAAAAAGGTTTGTTACCCAGGGAAAAAATAGATTTCCAAGTGAAAAAGGATTGTTACCCAGGGAAAAAATAGATTTCCAAGTGAAAAAAGGATTGTTACTCAGGGAAAAAATAGATTTCCAAGTGAAAAAAGGATTGTTACCCAGGGTAAAAATAGATTTCCAAGTGAAAAAGGATTGTTACTCAGGGAAAAAATAGATTTCCAAGTGAAAAAAGGATTGTTACCCAGGGTAAAAATAGATTTCCAAGTGAAAAAGGATTGTTACCCAGGGAAAAAATATATTTTCAAGTGAAAAACGTTTGTTGTTGAGGGAAAACATATATTTCCAAGTGAAAATGGTTTTGTTACTCGGGTAACGCTAGACCCCCAAGGGAAATGGTAATTGTACACAGGTAACGGCTGACCTCCTGGTGAAAATGATATTTTTACTTGGGTAGGTATCGTATGTTCAGTGTCAGTGATGTTGTTAAACGTTGTTGCTTGACGTCGGTATCCCGTTAGTGTATTATTATGAGTGTGAAAAGGATTTACACATCTTGTGCAGAGTGTTGCGACAGTAAAGATATTTTTCGCGTGACGAACCAAGATCGTTGTTTAAATGTTAATGCATTTCGATTACCGAGTTGCTGTACAATAGAGATGAATCTACATTAGACCGTGCTGTGTACTTCGATTAAAACCACATGTAAATCTATTCGCACAACGCGATGATGTTGATGTAGTGTTACCAAAATAAATTATTACCTATTTACACAACATAAAAATAACAATTCATGTCGTAGTAAGTAAGCTTCTTGAACTCGTGCTTGATGAAAACGATTGGTGACAAGTATGCTTTTGTGTTTGAGTGAAAAATAATTATTTAGAGTAGTGACAGTTTGTGACCAACGAATGCAAATCGATCATGGTATTACAATATACGCTTTCGTCAACATAACGACTTGGTGCAGGAGAAACACTTTAACGTTTTTCAATAACCAGAATCTTGAAACATGTTGCTTGTGTGATTTACAGCTGGTGCACAAAGGTTAGCGACGTTTTTAAATATAGTTCCACTTTCTAGTTGTTTTGATGTGAGGCTCAGCGCTTCTCGTTAGTAAAGTAAATTGTTTTGTGCGTTAGATTTGTGGTAAGTAAGTCGAATACATACTCTTTTGTGGAAGTAACTGTATTACTGCGATATCATTGGTAGGTCTCTGAAGCAGTCACCGTGGTTTTAATTTTGAAAGATGTCGCGATGTCGGTATAATGTTTTCTAAAAGTCAAACTCGGACGGATATCATGGCTATGTAGGACTTACGATAAACATTATACTTATACAACTTTGTTATAAGAACTATGATATTTCTGTAAGTACTATAGGTTTGTGTTGGATTATTTGAATATTTAGATACGTAACCATTCGTATGAAATACTCTTGTGACATCAGAACAGTTTGTAGAGTCAAACCAACCATTCAGTTTCGTAGTGTGAGGATATCGAGTAAAGTCGATTACTTTGTGTGATGTAAATAGCCTTCGTACTTTTGTAAGAGTTGTGAGGATGATCAATCGTATCCTACGAAGTAGCTAGTTGATACTAGTTGATCGAGGGGAGATAGTGTAGTGGGTACGATAAGCGCCCAGCACGCAGGCGACCCGCGTTCGATTCCCGCCGGAGGTTTATCTGGGCTCCTCTTCCCCTGCCGTTGCCGTTCTTACGGCGACAAAAAAGCCCAGAAAAAGACCCGACGAAAGAAAGCACTCACAATGAATGGAAAAGAACTAGTAGAAAGGGCCGCGGCTTTAAAGAGATCAACATCGAAAAAGAACTGTGACAACGGGCACTCTAGGCCGAGGTGGATGTTAGAGTAAAGGATCGCTACTGATGCGTGTCGTTCTACATCCTCCTATCTGTTCATGACATCGCATTGTGTCTTATCGCATTGTACATTGTGTGTGACTTGTTCAGATAAAAATATAACCCAACCATGTTATGTTATGTTACTACAAAATATTGAATGATCGCTAACACACTGAGTTCATAACCCAAGATGGTGAAAATTGTGTACTCTTAGACTAACATAATTCGTATCCAGCAAAACGATAGGCACCAAAGGTTCGATGGAGTTTAAATCTAGATTGTATTAAGCGAAGTGATGAGTATCTACAGTAATAAAATCGAAACGGCCAAAACAAATTTTCTGTGTCTTGTAAATAACTATTTGGTATGATATTACTTGAGTGCCTGACAATTCGTATCCGTCGAGGTTGAATGTTTAGCCATATCGAAATGAATCCAGATCACATGAAGTATACATTAATCACAATAGAATCGACGAGAATGTTAACCACGTGGAGTGTGTTTGTTTAAAAGTTATTTCCAATACGGTTACTTCGATCGGTATTCATTCCATGTCATACAAAAAATATGAAACCATTGTACAGTTTCGTAGTACGGGAATATTGAGTATAGTTGATTATTTTTTGTGAGTAAAATATCTTATATTGATATTGGACACTGGTTTCGTTACCCAAGTGAGTGAAAATTGTTCTTGGCTGGACAGATATGATTAGTATTTAGAAAAAACGACCCACATCGATTAAGTGCCGCTGTTTCATATCCAACGAGTGAGTGAAATTTCTCAGGGGTTTGATTTACCGAGTTAATTGTCGGCGATTCAATCACATACAAGTATATGGTCTTTTAGTGACTGATTATTGTGACGACATTTACTTTGACGAATGACAATAGGAAAATTTCCAATTTCTCTGATCGTGTGCGTTGCACAAATAGTTCTAGTATGTAATCAGTGAACATCATACAAATTGACAACGACTCTCAGTAGTTTGGTTAGATGATGACAATTATTCTGGAGGTTCAAATCGATATCACTACTATGAACAGCAATACAAACACATTTTGTAGGTTTCAGTGTAGCGCACATTTCGATTTTATTAATGCTAAGAGGTTTCTGTATTACTCAAGTATAGTTGAATAGGTGGTGCCTAGCAAACATATTCCAATTTGTTTTTTGTAATGATCAACGTGTGCGTGAAATGGTGCGAGCGGATTAAGCATTAATCAAGTGGTGGTATGTCAATTCACCTAGTGTGATATCTTGACACCGGGTAATGCGCGAAAGTGTTTCAATTCTCACCGACAATAAAGTATTGTACCGGTTATTGTTCAACAAAGGAAATTGTTGTTTCATCTTTAGTCTTGGTTACTGGAGACATTTGTAAAATATTTCCTGATATCCACAATACACTGCGTGGTTTGTACCAAGGCTGAATAATTTCCCAATCGAGAACATTTTAGACACACATAGTTTACAACTCAATATGTTAATAACAATGTTTCTGAAAAGTTTGTTGCTGTCATAATCTTTACCACAACGCCGGGTCTAATTAACGCGAATAATTTAATAATCAAGTCATGATCAACTATTACATATGTCAAATAAATGTGTCAATCATTATGTTTACAGCATGATAACTTTCGATATAACGCTAGCGTTCGATTGTAAGAAATGAATTCTCAACTATGTTGGTCAGACTTTCAAATCTCGTATACTCAAAACATATGTTAATCTCAAGTCACCTGTACCGGGTGGTAATTACTTTTGTCTTACAAAATATATCGAGTAATAATCACTTTGTCTTACAGAATATACCGCGTAGTAACTCCTCTATCTTACAGAATAGTAACGACTTTTAAAGTTGAATAAAAATGATGCGTCGTAGGGATATGACTACAACCGAATTGTTATGGATTTTAGGTTTTAGTGATTGTATGGACTCGTGTATGCTTGGCTGTTTTCATACTAATACTGTTTGAGTTGATTGGGTGAGTTACAAACGATTTACTTGACAAGGTTTCCTTGTTGGCTCTTTGGAGTATGGTAAGATGTTAAAACATCGAGACGTAATACTATTTCCGATAACTCAATTGCAACGAAAAAATAACCAGATAGCTTGTTCAAGGTTTCGACAAATAGATTGAAATATTCCGAATTAACTCATCGCGTCACAACTCGATTGCGGTATGTACAAGCGGTTGTCAAGTTGGAAATGTTTTCAACAACGGACAATATTTCATTAATTGACTCTATTTTGTGTAGTAACACATTAAAATATCGCGATAGTATTTACTGAAACTGACAAACGGAAAACCAACCCGCGAATAGAGTTGAAAGGTTTCATTACTTGTTTCAAATCAATATGCGTATAATTTCGAAATATGGGTGGGTTGAAAGTTGGTAGTCATGTTTGTCAATCCTATTTCAATTCACACTATACCAAAGTCAAAATATTTCGTTTTTGATTATCTCAGTTACCTGTAGTACATCTGACGAACGGATTTAAAGTTGGCAAATTACCAAAATGATTGAATATTATCGGGTTAGAGATAGTTGGTATTGATTCTTTAAGTGTTAAAACAGCGGCGTGGAATGTGTGAATAATTCGATGCGGCTGAAAGTCGGCGTCAGGAATATTCAGGTTACGGTCGAATCAAAAGATCACGGTAAAAAGATTTCTCAAAGGATTAGAGTTGCACCGGATCAACACATTCAAATACGAATCAACTTGGTTTGTGTAGTGAGTTTCATTTCAAGTTGACAAATTGACACATGGATTGAATATTCTCATGATTCGTATCACGCAACTAAAGTCAACTACTGTTCGGGAGACGTGAAACATATAGCGATCGCGGAAAGTATCAAATTTTGGATATTCAAGTCACCGCATGCGACGGTTCTGTTATTCGGTACTTATTACTTAATAGGTAATATTCTTATTATATCAGACTCGTGAAATCCAGTTCTGCACCAAACTACCAACATATTACATTGTAGCGATTGGAATGTATGTAACCACAAGTCGCGAGAGATGGTTCTCTTGTGAGTGATCGTATGATTTTACAATTATTTCACACCTATTCGAGTATGCGGTAACCGCACAAAGGATTAGGGTTAGGACGGAAATAAGTGACAATTTGTTACTATTCAAGTTACCGACACTGGCGGTTCTGTTAGTCGTTACTTATTAAATATTACTAGCGAAATCAAGTTCTGTGACAAACTAATTACCGAAATATTACCTTGCGACCGATCGGTATGTCTGTAACACCAAGTCGTGAAAATGACTATATCTGAAGCATTACCCTGTGAGCGGTCGTAGGATTCTACAAATATTTCACACCTTTTTGAATAAGCGTTAACTTCACAAAGGATTACGGCTAGAATAGAAATAAGTGACAATTTGTTGGTATTCAAGTCTCACGGGTGGCGTACCGAAAACGTTAGCATGCGGCCGATCCCTATCTCTGTAACACTATCATGCGACCGGAGTCTATACCTGAAAACATTAGCATGCCGCCGTCGCCTATACCCAAAAGTACGAATCACGACCACGAGTTTTCAACACGAGTCACCGCCGCAGCCTATAACCGAAAGTACGAATCACCGCCGCGTCCATAAGAATAACGATATATTAAAGTCGCATTCACCGTAAACGTTGGGATCAACTCGAATCGGTCATATATAATAATTTGGGATATACACATTAACTGAGGCCCAATCACGTGACTATTTATCGTACCTGATACTTCTTCAACACCGGTCGAGAGATGCATATACCCGAAAGTACGAATTACCACTACGACACCGGTTGAGCGATCCCTATGTCGAAACGGGTTACCGGTTCAACACGAGTTTCGAGGCACCGGTTGAGCGATCCCTATACCGAAAACGGTTACCGGTTCAACACGAGTTTCGAGGCACCGGTTGAGCGATCCCTATACCGAAAAGGGTTACCGGTCGAGAGATGCCTATACCAACCCAGGCACCGGTCGAGCGGAAGGGGGGGTCAAAAGGGTCACCGGTTCAACACGAGTTTTCGAGGCACCGGTCGAGCGGGCCCATAAGAACCCCTGCCAGGTCACGACCGATCTACTATACTACTCCCATATTCCTTAAATAATCATTTTCTCCTAAATCTAGCATCTATACAAATCCACGATTAAAATCGTATTTTGGACTACTAAGTTAAAAAATTATCGACATTTTTATTGCACAAAAGTCGAACAATATATTCCTATACTGAAATAAACCCCAAATATATTCGTCTGACACTCTTCAGGGATATAATCGTCAGCAATTGAATGCAAAAAAGTCAACAGAGTCCACCGAACGAACAACCAAAGATGTGTATATCCATCTACCATGGATTCGTCCTATTTCCACCCGCTTTGAAAATTTTATTCGCGCTTAGCGTGATTCAGGGTGTATTGAATTTTTCGGTGTAATCGGAGCCCCACCGTACATATGCGAACCGTAGAGGAAACTGAGGTAACCATAAAGAAATACCAAGTCAGAATCGTGTGGGTCTCACGAATGAAGGTTTTCATGGTACATTTGCGCGATTTCATATTTCGACTATGCTTATAATCTTGATGGGAGGTCAAAAAACAACAACATGCAAGAAAGAGATTAATAAAAACTGGAAGATGCATCATCATTATTTTTGTGCGCGAAATTTTCGAAGAGCCCTCCATCAGCTCTAGCGGTTAAGTGGAAAATACGCAAGGTATATCTCAAGAAATCAGTGTTGGCACGAAGTTCCAAGTAGCCAAGTTAACATGAGTATATGACGTCGGGCCATGACGACTCTCCACTGGAATGCGGCCGTATGCCATTTATATGTAATCGAAATACGACCGTGAATAACAAATAGATTTAGCGCCCATGAATATGGCTTTCTATACGGAATCAGTGGTCAGGGGTGTACGAGTTTCGAAGGAACGTAAAAAGGGAGTACCACGACCCAGTCAACAAAAGGGGAAGCGATCGGCCGGCGTATTTTGCGCATTCGATGTCAAAATATTCCTTCAAAAGATACACTTTTCGCACTTCTGCTGCAGACTCATTACCCCTTTAGTTGCCGTTCATTAACCCTCTCGCTACTGCAGCTAACAACCGCTAGTAACCCTATCGCTACCTGAATCATTGTTGCTGTATGGCAGATATATTAACCTTATGTTGCAAGACATCACAATTTGACATTATCGTGTTAGTTATATTAAAATCCACCACGAGCATCACATTCAAAATACCGGTCAAATACAGACAGACAGTCATATAAAATGCATAAAAAACGACACATAGATTTTAGTCGAGATACAGAAAGATGTTCTTTCTGGTACAAATTTGATAAAACTATTCCTGTTCTTGAATTGAAATGCAGACAAAATCTGGTTTATCAAACAAGTCTGTGCCTTGGCGGGAAGGATTGGGTCAAGGTAACACGGAGCTACCATCAGCAGTCAGCTCTCTGTGTGGGCGCTAACTTCATTCAGAGCCCGATTGTGAATGATAAAACCCACGTTTAGGGTTGGCTTAGTCTCTGATATCTGGGTAATTCCACTGGCCTCTTATTCATCGATGTACAGAAAGCGAGATATCATTAGTAGTGATAATCGGCTGATCAAGGACATTGTCGCTGCAGGCTGAACCAATGCTTAGAGAACGATATTTTCTGAAATGTTGCCATCGCCAACGCTGCATTTCTTTCAATTCACCATCAGACGTATACGGATATTTGGGCATATCGCAGTCACTTCATGGCTTCGCAGTCTCCATCGTAAAATAAAGGCAAAATATAGCAATAAAATAAAATGTAGATTAACTGAAATGAGTTACACAAATTTTAATAAGAAATTATTACAAGATATAGTATTTGGCTGAACAGATGAAATGGCAACCGTTGTAACGATTGTAAATTCAGTCACAGATAATGCAGACAGAGACAATAGATGGTTGAGCATATCCCATGTTTCGGTAATATACCTATAGCCTACATTGATGAATGCACTAACAAATGATGTCGACGCCATAACCACAACACGTCAAGATCCGGCGCCTAGTAACGACACTCTTCCGCGGTTTAGCATTAAAATATATATCAACAGGTCGGTAGTACGCATAACGGTCAGAGCACTTGACAAGTATCACGCTGTTCACTGCCGCCCACCTCACACTTCAGGCCAAGGAAAAGTCAAAGTCAGCATTGATATCAAGTCCTATTTTACAAGCCTAACGCAAACAAGCAATGGGGCATTTCCACTTCATTTTGAACACTAGGGGCGATAAAGATAACTCGACCCAAAACTGTTTTGTTGCTATATGCTTTACTATGGGACTGGACTAAACATGGACCTAATTTCGTCTCTTCAGGTACAATGAGGAGGGTGAAAGTACCCATATCAATATAAATCATCCATATGGATATGAAATAGCTGTTAGCGACAAAAATAATGCTGTTTCTTGTCGTCTTGTCCTCGTGATGGAAGTGCTGAAATCACGATTCTATCCTTATCAGTTATCACCAACTGCAATGGTTTATATTCCCCATTTAGCACCCGAAACTACACCAGATGGACTGGATTAAACACAAACCCTTTCTAGATGTATTATGGCCTTGGTCAAATAGCTGTTTGATTGAAAGACTTCATGTCATTTCAATACCTTTCTATCCTTTAATCCAATCACTATCTGTTGGTGTTTTTAAATGATAAAATACCAACTTGATCTCATCCTCTCTCATCATTGACCATTGAACGATGTTCCAGTTGTATTGTTCCAGTTATCTTGTTGAATAAAATGGAATGGACATAGTCGATAAAGCACTAAAAGCAGAGGTTCTCAAATATATTTTAGCCCGACATGAGAAATAAATTGTATGGTAAGCACATCAACTTTGGCATAAAATTTCTTTGCGACGTATTATTAATGGTCATATTATTACTCAGTTACGTATTATTTCTTAACTCGAATGAATGCCAACCCGCTATTTGAGAAACCCATGTATGGGACTGCTCTAAGACATGAACCCGAAGCAAAATACTTTTGTGGAAACTCAATTGATACAAATAGCATCGCCATAGGCTATCTAAGAATAATCAACAAGAATGCTAATGTGAAATTGCGCTACCAACATAATATGTATTATATACGGTATCAGATACATATAATAAGAGTCCGGGTACCGAGCCACTGACAGTAATCAATTATCGTCAGATTATACTTTCATCTGAACAAGACACACACAATGTACAATGTGAAGCAATGAACAGTAGAAGGATTCCGAACGACCAGTTGCGGTCTCTGGCATCCACCTCGGCCTAGTGTCGGATGTCTCATAGCTCCTTTTTTAGATGTTAGTCTCTTTTCCGCAGCTCTTTCCTGTTCTTTCAATTCTTGTGAGTGAGCTCTTTCATCGGGTCTCCTGTTTTGTCGATGTCATATGTGATTGTTTACTTCACTGTCTTACAAGTAAGCATAATTTCCAAGTCTTTCAGTTAGCAATACAAAAATGACACCATGCTCTCAATATTGAAGTTTCATCAGCATCATTGTAATTCAAACGCATGATTTTTATATGTTATAGGACCTCACAGCAGCAACTGCACGTTACATGATTTTCCATAATGCACAGCACTCATGCGAGAACTGATTTACTACAGGGAAAGCAGGATGAATTATGCTGGTGAAATGATATTCTGCAGAAAACTTTTCCAGGACCAGGTATCCATTCCATACCTCTTCTTCGTAAACAGAACCATCCTCCCGATAACTTTCTGTTTCTAATTGATGCATCTTTTGAGATCAAATGATCGTCATCCTTACACAATGAGGAATATAACAACAGCCATATCATACGACTCTGAAAATTTAACAGCAATGTATAAACATTAAGCAGCCAGGATGTCTATGCCAATCACGAGGACAAGACGCCAAGAAATAGCATCATTTTCGTCTCTAGCAGCTATTTGATATCCATATGGATGATTTATATTGATATGGATACTTTCACCACCCTCGTTGTACCTCAAGAGACGAACTTAGGTCCATGTTTAGTCCAGTCCCATAGTAAAGCATATAACAACAAAACTGTTTTGGGTCGAGTTATCTTTATCGCCCCTAGTGATCAAAATGAAGTGGGAATGCCCCATTAATATGACTGATAGGCTATTCGAAACACAATTTGACTAGACTCTTTGGGGTACAGTCGTACAGAACATTAATATACATTTTAATAATATATTCATTGCAGAATTTATTAAAACCTGAAGCTTTTCGAGCTGACACGCTTCAAGGGCAATCGTCAGCAAATGTAGAATTTCAAAAACATGCATCCAGCTACATTGCATACAGCCAATTATGACGTCATAAAAACAAACAACATGAAATAAAGGCAAACCGCGAGCGCAGCTAGTGGCCAATTTTCAGATTGACTAAAAATTCCTTCTGCTGACACAAGCGCGGTCGGTGGATTTTAATATAAGTCCATTCCAGTGCAGACAGATGGAAATTGGTGCGGCCTCTACCTAATATAGAGAATCTTTCATCGCGATAGTTTTTAGCGCAAGTTGCATTCTCAGCCAAATGCTTGCCGATGGCAGAGTTCATAGCCATGGCCTGATTACGTTCTAGTAATCGCAGATCAGTTACGTGGCTGCGTCTTCACGAGAGACAAATGTGCGTGATCTAATAACGCTCGGAACGTGTTGTTTGATGCGTTTCTGCAAGCGCCGAGTTGTTCTTCCCACGTACCGACAGTCACAGTGGCACTTGAAGTCATAGACTACGTTGCTTTGTTGAGAAGCAGGAAGAACATCTTTACGCGTTGCAGGAAGCAATTGTTTGGTGGTAAACACAACATTAATTTTTACGTTATCGTAACAGCGATTTACAGCAGAAATCAATTGCTTTTCAAAACGGGAAGAGATGGGGCTCAGTCACGGTAAATGTATATACACATTCTCATCAGACCGTGTGTTCGTGTTTTGTGATTTGCTGGGATTGAAATTACTGAGTTTTCTGTCCACAGAACTCTTGATGATGTCTTCGGGGTACCCGTTATTGATTAGAATTGTGCGGATATATTCTAGCTCCACGTTTAATTTTTCATCCGAATATATCATTAGGGCTCTAAGCACCAACGTGCCTATCAAATTTAGTTTACGGCGATTCGGGGTAAACGAATTCCAACGTATATATTGTCCTGTAAACGTTGGCTTTCGGTAAACCGAAGTGACGAAGCTAATTAGGGTTACCATATTTCTGTAATCCGAATTCCGGACACTTTTTAGCGCCCACTACTGGATTTCAAAATGATTTGTGACGTCACACGGGCAAAGCTTTACTCATGGACCAGATCTCATGGTCACGATCCGGTTCAGGAGTATGGGGCTGTGTGTTGTGTAACCGGTACCGAAACCACTTTTTTCATCCCCTTCCCGCCAAAATAAACAATGTTTTTGAACCCACCATAGGGTAATCCAGTGGTTCTTAACCTTGCCTCCAGCGCCCCCCAAGGGGCGCTGGCGATTTTGAAGGGGGCGGAAACGCTCAGGGGGCGATATGGGGGGCGCTTGGCTCAGGGGGGCAATATGGGGAGCCCTTGGCTCAGGGAGGCGATATGGGGGGCGCTGGAGAAAAATGGCTTCGCAGTAGATGATGTGGTAAAAGGACATATCCTTAATGAGTATTCAGAGCGAATTAACACCGAAAACTTCGTTATATATAGCCTACAAAAGACATATAGGTTCAATTGTCCATAGGCGCTATAAATGATTGGCACTGAATATTCCTGTCTTGGCAATCTGAACCTCAGAAGACGAATTCCATCTGGCAGGGAAAAACTGAAGAAATACCAATTTGAAAGCGTGTGCGTCTTTTAGGTTAGTACGATTGGGCGACAGGGATATATATACCTAGATATCCCTATTGGGCGATATTCCTGTTGGGCGATTCCATATTTTTTTGATATAGCAGACAGGAGGTCACGAAATAACATCATGCAACGAAGCCATACCAAGGGGTCCACCCGCCCGAATATGTTGAATTATTAGTTACGGGCCCTACAGTTTCCAAGACACCTCACAATGCCAAAGAGCCCAAGACCCATGTTTTTACGGGGGGCCTGACGAAGTTTCGTTTCGTTCCTGCCAACGGGTTTACGCCCGAAGATGCATATATATTATTGAGGGGTCCTACCTTGTCAATCACACATCACTCAGCTCTACCGGTAAATCTGTTTACGTGAGCAGAGAGAGAATAAAAATTGATATCAATATATATGCAATTCCCATTCATATTAACCAATTCAATCAATAATTATTGAAATTTTTCGCGCTTCGCGCGTCTAGGCGAGAATAGCTGGCTCAGTAAATGGACTGCCAATGAAGATAACCATGTATCAGCAAATAGCGAATAGCCGAAGGGGAGTCTTGGGCGCGAATCCACCCGGAAGTTTGCTTTATCACCCTATGGGGGGCCCAACACCAACGTTTTTTTTGGGGGGGGGAGGGCTGATGAAGTGCTGTTAGGGCCCTAGTAACGAAATAATTGTACCTACGGGCACGCCCGAATATGTTTAATTATTAATTACGTGCCCTTCATTTTCCAATACAACAGCTCACTCAGCGCTACTGGTAAATTTGATTACGTGGGCTGAGAGGACAAAATGTTTATAGCGACACATATATATGTAATTACATCCTATTCATTCATGCATTATAGAAAATCTTGGCATTTAGGGCGACCAGGCCACACAAACTCTGCTGACCATCGAAATTACGCTACGGGGTTCTTGGGGGCGAAGCCCTCCGAGGTTTGTTTTATCACGCTATGGGTGCGCAAGGCAATCGTTTTAGGGGGGTTGACGAAGTGCTGTTACGGCCATCCCTCTTACTCATTGTCTTTATTACATTCCTTACAATATGAGGTTGGGGGGCGCTGGAGTACGATAATCTTTGAAAGGGGGCGCTGGAGAAAAAAAGGTTAAGAACCACTGGGGTAATCAATGCCACTTTCGGGGGGGGGGGGTGCTATATGATTCCATATGCATCTGATCGTTAAATTTTTTTTTGAATGAATTCTGTCAATAATATTGGTTGTTCCATATATTACTATATAGTTACTACTCTCCGCCCACATGATCAGAGTTAGCGGTAGAGCAAGTGGCGGATGATGAATTCGAAATTATAGGGAGCGTAATTGTTCATCGCTAAGTCATGTTCATGTCCCACCGATAAGATTGTTTATCAGCCTTATGCCAGTGCGCACCACGGAGCTTTATAAACACGCCACATCTAGTGGCTTCCAACCTTTTATGGTCGCGACTCCATCTCCAATTTGAAAATGTTCCGTGGCCCAGATCAAAATTTGACGAGCTGATTACTAAAAGAAGTCAGCACCTTTGCCCAGACTTACTCGCGGACTATTTTGGAAACTGATTATGTTCAACATGTTCGCGAACCCCAGAATAAAGGCAAACGACCCCCGCGTTTGGAACCACTATCTTTGAATAAAGAATTTAAACGGCCTGAACGATATATAGGAATATACCGTTCTCGTATAATTGCCATTAGACTTATTTCAGTAAATGAAGGTGGTTTTTATTTATATTTTATTGCAGTTTTGGCGAGGGTGGTAGTTCCCATATTAAAATTGATAAATGTGATAGTAAATCGCGCGCATCGCGAAGAAGAATGTCATGCATCAGCATAAATATTCCCCCAAATAATGTTTTTATGTTGATTTACGCAAAAATTATGAGGCTGCGTCAAAATTCCGGACATTTGGCATATTTTAGAAATTCCTCCCGGACGCTACTTTGAACAGTGAAATTCCGGACATGTCCGGGAAATTCCGGACGTATGGCAACCCTAAGCTAATACCCCGTTTTCCCACTAGATCGTCTAAGAATGGTAACGAGTTAGCACGCTCTTTTTCAAATGTGGATTTTAAAGACAAGTGTAGAGGATTCAAGTTATCAAAAAAGCCATCGAACTCCGGCTCCGACTTGTATGCAATGTAGCTAGATGCATGTTTTTGAAATTCTCCATTTGCTGACGATTGCCCATGAAGAATGTCAGCTCGAATATCTTCGGGTTTTAATAAATTTTGCAATTAATATATTACCATTTGACTACCAATACAAATCTAAGCAAGCATGTAAAAAATCTCAGAAATAACCCGAACTACCTCTTGCTCCACTTATCTCAACAAAGAACTTCATTCACATTCCCCTCCATCGCTACAGTCTCGGAAATACAATTCGCCGGTATGGACGTAAATTCAAACTTCAAGTGTGCAGCGGTAAACGACATCCGATAACTTATGACATCACAATCACTCCACGCTCAAGTGCTCGTGACCCTGGAAAAGCCAGGCAGAAGAAACGTCACGGTGAAGCCGCGTGATAATCAAGCGCAATTTGATTGGGTAATTACGCTGACACGCTGATGTACAAAAACTGATCGCTCTCGCTGGCCGACCGATGGAAAGGAGAACATTCGATCCTCTGAATTCAAGAGCGATCAGTTTTTGTACATCAAAGGTGCCGCCTCACTGTAGTGTCAAAACAGGTGCATTCACTTCTCTCCTGCACTTTCTTCGCCTGTTTCGGCATTGAATGTACACACTTTTGTTGACTCGGGAGTTACATGTATGCCATCGTAAACATGCGAGCACTCACTGAGTAACCCCACTTTTTCTTGCCATGTTTGCCTAATTACTCAACAACAGATGAGAAATATAAATTACGATGCCAAGTGCCCGCGCGGTAAAAACCAGCGCCGGCGAACGAAAATCGCCGAATACTCCAGCAGATCGTAAACCACCTTACACAACAGCTTGAGGCTCGAGTCGACTTGAAGCATTTTGCCCTTTTCTCTTCATCGAATACGAGAGAGTCGGATCGACGAGTCAGCTTCGAAGCTGACTTAAAGCGCCGTGTAAATGGGCCTATTTTCTCAAAATACGGAATTGACTAGACTCGACTCGAGTCAATTTGTGTATTGATTCGACTGGATGCGCGAATGACTCGAACCAAGTCATATGACTTGAGACTGAGACGGCGAAGACCGAAATTCCATTGTACTTTCGAAGAATAGTAAAGTAATAACACTATTGGGGTTTTGTCTATTCGTACTGGTACTTGAAAATGCGACTAGAAACTGCTAAAAGCGAGGAAAATTAGGGTATGATAAATGCGAACCATTCGATATCCCCAAACATAGTTTTAAAAAGTGGTTTAACGAGACTTTAACTGGAAACTGAGCAGTCAAAACAACGACTTGGACTCGGACTCGAGTCATAATACCATGACTCGGACTCGACCCTTTGCTTTACTTTGAAATCATATTTATTTTTGTGCCGTGATTACGTAACATCCGTATACATCTTATCCAGGTTCAAAATACAGCCAATATAGCGATATATGCCGTGATAATTAAAGTAGCAAGTCACTGTTTCCTTATTTAAGTTTAAAAGTTGTTTGTAGCCATTCTTGCATTACGAAGTACAAGGTACAGTATTTGGTTTAAGCTGTTACATCATATACGTTACAAAAAATAATTCGTGAAATAATGCAATCAGTGTACGTGATTTTTAGTAGGCTTTGTCGTCCCCACTCATGACTGCTGTTATGTCAAACAAAAAAACATGCGGCTTAAGGCCGACTTTACAACATGATTTGGTGTACTAAATATTTTTTACTGAAGTCAGCCGTGAACCCGTCTTTTTAGTTTAGTTTAGGACAGGGTGGGCAACTTCTCCGGTCGGAGGGCTGGATATGGGTGAATAAAGTACTTGGCGGGCTGGATTACAGAATATATACATTAGTCGCGTATTTATGCACCTATACAAGGAAAAATAGTATTTCTTGTAAATTTTAGGTATGAAGCATAGAGACCAGGGCTGTTGAGTCGGAGTCGGAGTCGGTGGAGTCGGAGTCGGGGTAATTTTCGCTTGATGGAGTCGGAGTCGGAGTCGGAGTCGTGAAAACTATAATAGCTGTAGTCGGAGTCGGAGTCAGTGCAAAAATACTGACTGGAGTCGGAGTCGGAGTTTGTGAGAATGACATTGACTTCGACTCCGACTCCGACTCCAACTTCTCTATCATGAAAACATTTGCTTTCAAAGAATTTTCAATATAATTTTTATGTACCACCAATCGCTGTTATTGATAACCATACAGATCAGGTGCGGCCAGCCCGTGGCACGCAGGCCAAATTTGGCACACGAGAAGGTTAGGTGTGGCCTGCAACGTAATTCTCGAAATTATTTATGACATCAGGTACAATTGCAAGGCCAACCAAAATTTGATTAGCATGACCGCGAAATTTGATGATGACTAAAACAGCAGTTCTGACGCATTGACGTATCCAGGGGCCAGCCACATTTATCCCTGATCTTCGTATGTGACCATAAAGTAGAATATCTTATAGCAGATTCATTTGACTTGAAATTTTTCTCGGTACTTCGCATGATTCATTGTCACTAGATTTCTTGCATTCAGTATTTGAGCCCCCTTCTGAAAATTATAAATTTACGAAATTGAGTCTAACTATATTTGCAATTAGGAGATAACGTGTCGTCCAACATGCGGCTTAGCTAGTGCACTCGCAGCGAGATCATCGACAAAACAACTGCACAAAATGATAGAGGCATGTTCACTTATACCAGTGGTCGGGAACCTATGGCTCGCGAGCCATATATGGCTCTTTTGGGTATGAAATATGGCTCTTTGACATATTTTGAATTTTATACCTTATTTTATCGATATTGCAGCAACTTGTTAGTAAATTTTCTTAACGGCCAGAATAATTATTCTCGTGGCCGCATAAAATTGTATTTGAGAGGTCAAGGTAGTGGCGTATCGCGTATCCAGGGTTAAGGGCTCGGACCCCTTCACAAAATCCTCCAATGCTGCATTGCTGCTGTACCACCAGCGACCAATATCCCTCGCGAATTTGATGTACCCGGACATTGCGTGCTGCGTAAACTTTGATTGGAAGTCCGAGTCCGAGCCCAAGTCAGCGAGCAGAGGGTCGAGTCCGAGTCATTGTGTTGACTGCTCAGTTCCGAGCTAAAGTCTTGCTAAAACAACTTTTTATAGCTCAGTTTGGTGATATCGAATGGTTCGCATTTATAATATACTAATTTTCCTCAGTTTTAGCGGTTTCTGGCCGCATTTTCAAGTACCAGTACCAATAGACGAAATCACAATAGTGTCGTTACTTTACTATTCTTCGAAATTACAATGAAACGTCGGTCTTGGCCATCTGAGTATCGAGTCACATGACTTGGTTCAAATGACTCGAGTCCAAGTCGAGTCAATATACGAATTTACTCGAGTAGAGTCATTCCCGTATCTATAGAAAATGACTCGAGTCAAGTCGAGTCATGACTCGAGTCATTACAACCCTGGTGTAGCGCAACGTTTCGTTACCGCCGAATACTTTAAGAATTGAGAAGTCGATAAGTATTTAAATTTTCGGAATCAGTGTGACAGTCACATTCGATTAATATCAGTTATAAGAAATTCTAAGCTACTTACGATGAATTGCGTTATCATTGCTGAGGCTTGGCCCGTTCGCACCTTACCTCTCGTTTCGAGCTTTATTTTCGAACAACATAAATACCAGTTTTTACAGAGAAAACGTGGCGCACAAGAGGAATCCCATGTAGTGAATTCCAATTAGTGCTGACATGACGTCACGAATTTTTAATTGTGACGTAACAGTTGATTGGCATGTATGGCTCTTTTGGAGTTGAGATGGAAAAAATACGGCCAATATGGCTCTTCGGACAAAAAAGGTACCCGACCACTGACTTATACTGTCGATTTTGCTATGTCTAAACGTCGAATAATCCTGTCCTTGCCAAATGAGCCCAGTGGTATACAATGCGCCCCCCAATGTATGTTTGCGACATATTTATTGATATAGCCTAATTCAGTCGTTATCTTGCAAAAAAAAAAAATATTTCGTGCTTCGCGCGACCAGGGCCTGATTGCGCACTGCACAGTTTCATGACATATTGTTATCAATTTTAGAGCGTATTAATATAAGTCTTGTTTTTATTGTTACCTAATTCGGTTCGCTCTTATCGACGACTAAAAAAAGGTTATCAACATTCCAGTTTCCCGCGCAATGGTTCGTAAATCTCAGGTGTCCCTTTCGCCTAAAAAGTTGCCCACCCCTGATTTAGATAAAATTAGATATTACTTGCAAATTACAACTCAGTTGCATAGGGGAAGAAAATCGCAAGATGCGTTTTCGCGATGCAGTCAAAATTGATGTAATTTTTGGAATACCATGATACTGTGACAGAGAAAATGCATCGGCTGGTTTTGTAAAATTGTAAAAATGATGTAAATATGACCAAACGATGCTTCCTACTTGACAGAATTAAAAATATTTGTAGTGTAGCTTAGCTGCTTGGGCCGAAAAAATGATTAAGAAAGACTGCAAGTCCAAATCCTTGAATACTTGATTAAGTACATGTAGACTAGACATGGACTAGACTGGGCTATGGTCTTTGACTACTTAACTGAATTCCATTTATGAGTGACCAATGTCTTTTAGTAGTAAGTGTGTTTGTGTTTGTAATCAGGATAGTGTGCAATGACAAAATTAGTAAGTTCAATTTCTTAATTAGTTGCTGACTTATACACAAGAGCTACACTTGGATTTTCAATCTACATTTTTATTATACAGGATTGGATATCTGCCATATTTGAACGATTCATACATTTCAGGATATTAGAGAGTCCATGTTATAAAAACTTGAAAAAACAAGGATATTTAGCAAATCTTTCTTTCATGTTAATTGCATAGTGGATAATTCGAGCTGTGCCACAATGAAACAATTTAGCATGCCACCGTTAATCATATGTTTGCATATGTTTAATGGTTGTATGATAGTCATTCAACCGACAATGTGGCATATAATTTTGGAAGTAAATTGGTAATAATGCTGGAGTCGGAGTCGGGAGTCGGAGTCGGAGTAAGTACGTTTAAAGATCCAGGAATCGGAGTCGGAGTCGGTACGTTTAAAGACTCGGGAGTCGGAGTCGGAGTCGGTATATTGAAAATGTGCGGAGTCGGAGTCGGAGCCGGAGTCGGTGGTAAAATTTACCGACTCCACAGCCTGATAGAGACCATAAACAGTGTTTTTGAATTTGTTAACGCTAGCTTTTAAAGTCAATCAGACATCCGTGGTTAGCCAAAGTTGTCAACAAGCTCTTTAAGCTCTGGCAGCACGTTGTATGTAGCAACCCGAAGTAAAGACTGCACGTGAATATCAGTTATATTGAAACGCAGCCTTGTCTCGTTAATGTTCAAAAATAATTTCGTTCAGATTTCACTGGCTACTTGATAAAATTGTTAAGTTGGTTAAAAAATGACGTACATCAACTTTGGCTCAATTCCAACCAGTAGAGGCGAGATTCTTGTAGTAGAAAGTTTTGAATTTATTTATCATTAAAAAATTTGGATTTGAATAAAATAGTATTTACGGTGACTAACTCTTTAATTATTTATTATAAAATCATGAAATTAGAAATCTTTCTACTGTAATAACTTCGCTTCTGGAGGTTGGAATTGACCCGAATTTGGCATGCCTCATCTCTATTGACAGCCTAACAATTTCATGGGGTGGACGAAAAAATTTTGAATTTTTTTTTTTATGATAAATTCAAAACTTTCTACTGCAAAAATTCCGCTTCTACTGGTTGGAATTGAGGCAAAGTTGGTGTGCAGCGTTTTTTTCAACCAACCTAACAATTTTATCAAGTAGCCAGTGAAATCCGACGAAAAAGTACGTAGATCCGAACAGCGCAAATAGTTTCATGTCCACCTTTCTCCGGGGGGCCACCTTGGATTCATTCTGTGACGCATAACTTTGTCAATATTTTCAGAATAGAATTCCACTTCCAGGGTAAAAGCTATCTGCGGACGGGTTAAAATACCTTCGCGGGCCGCGGGCCGTATGTTGCCCGCCCCTGGTTTAGGATGATCACCGTATCCGTGTTTAAGGAATGTCATTTGTGTTGGCATTATGAGAAAAATCATGCATTGAAATACGTACAATCAGCGGAGGCGGAAGACCTGACGGAAGACCTAGTAAACATCAACGCTCCTTTACTAAACCACACAGAGCTCTGGATACAGCCTAATATTTACACGGCCACTTAGTAGCATGTGTTAATAATGTAATCCACTGCCTTCAATTTAGAAATAAAACTGAATGCCGGAGGGTTTAGACTAAATAGTCGCCTCAGTCCGCCAACGTGTTTTCTGCTTCACAGGAAAAATAAAACTCCACCCCTGACTTAGTCCAATCGTCGAAAGTACGGAATCAGTATTGAAGTATTTCATAATAAAAGAGTATTTCATTATTATATTTCATTATTCATTATCTGCTCGCACTAGTCGGACAACTGGTCTTATGTGGCTTATCTTAAGCAAAATAACTTTAAACTTTGATATGTAGAAACGTGCATTATGAGTTGGACATTTCATTTTTGTCCGAAATTCCCGCGGAACATTGGGAAGTTTTATCCTCTCGTTGTTGTACTGAAATTCCCCGTCACGGTTACGATGCGAATTAATCATTTGTATATATGACAATAACAAGTAGCATGTCAACATGTCCTTGAATTTTTTTCGCCTTTGGGCATAAGGTCGTATGACATATGGTTATATGCGTATACACTTGAAATTTCTCAGTAATGTTTTGATTACTCTGAGAACTCGGTTTGCGGATGATGACGGGCGTAACTACATTGATAGTTGTATATGTTCTTGTAGTTACGGTATTCTCAGCAGGTTAGTTGCAATTATATTTGAAATTGAGATCAAGTTCATTGAGTGCCATATTGTTCCCACCTGAACGAAGTAGGATAATTATAACTTTGAGTATTTTCAGATTAAATGCAAGTAGCCTGCAGAAAAAAAAAACATCATATATGATATTAGTATGTCGGAAATATCTCAAACCATAGCTTGTGTCTTGGGCAGATGAAAATATAATCTGACGATTGATTGATCGATTGATCGATCGATTGATAGCTCCCGAACCAACAGTACTAGGCAATTGGCGATTGGTATGATAGGGTAGTTATATTATTTATTCTTATAATTATGCCTATACAGATCTACAGACATCCTTACTTCATTACAGATTGAGCGTAAATAACCGAATATATTGGAAGAAAAGCATCTTGATTTAATTATAGAAAAGAGCTCACGGTGCTACAATTTCAGAATTCACTTGTTTTCGCCAATGCCCTCTTATAAACGTTTGATTCGATAACCTTATCAGATTCATAGTACGGAAATACATAGCCATTGCATGCTTTTCCCGCCAATATTTTCCTCTCTTTTTAAAATCCGTCTAGATTAGCGGTTCTCAACCGGGGGTCCTCGAAACCTCCAGATTTGAAAAATGGTTGTGATGTTTTTTTTTTTCAATTAGAGCGACCACGAGGCAGTATCGCCTCATAACTGTTAAAACATCATAACTCACAGAAACAGAATTTCCGTCTGAGATGAAATATTCCACCGTGCAAACTCATTTAAATTGCCAAATAAATGCTGATAAAACATACGCTGTTTAGAGATGTTTTGTTGGAGTTTTGAAAAACGAATTGTTTGCGACGGTTCGAAGAGATCCACCAAGATAAACAGATTGAGAACCACTGATCTGGATTCATCGTATAAACCAAACAAATGGAATTAACAACTTTATTGATAACGATGCGACATGTCAAGTGGTAGAAATGCTTCGGATGCATGTCATCTGCCCCGGTACTTTATTCGTAAATAACAATACAATTTGATAGGTCAGCATTATGACTGGTCCCCTTGCTCAAGATCATGCGGACAAGGAACTAAAAGCAGAAAATGTCAACCAAATGACGTCCGTCGTTGCCAATACGAGTACGCAGACTGCAAAGTAAAAGACTGCCCCATTGGTAAGTCAGAATTACATCCTTACAGCATGCAACAACCGCAATGACGATAATCTTCCGGCTTTACGACGTCATATTCGATAGGCTGTTTCTGCTATTTGCTATGGTTAGCGGGTATATATTTAGTTAGGGCTGTGGGTTAGATTTTTTGTTTGGGGGGAGTAGGATTGGTATTCATATTTTGCTCTTCTATGTGCGAATTAAATAGCACGCCGTCATAGAGTAGATATAGGCGAATTTAAGAAAACTCAGGTCAGAACTTTTCATTGAATAGCATATCGTATTCACAAGCGCAAGTCGCCAAGTGCAGGATCAAATATGATAGTTAAATAAGTCGACTGCGCACAAAACATCATTCACGCGTGACACATCATTGTCAAGTCTGTGATTTTCTCTGTCAAATGTATAATTTTTCAGCTCAGTGTACCACCTACAAGTACGACTCTGTTTCTGATTGCTGCAGCAATGAGGATTTCGACAAATGCGGAGTTCCCCAGATAGGAGCTGGATTGTTTCGAAGAAGAATAATAGGGGGAAACCGCTCAGAGGATGGCCAATGGCCCTGGCAGGTATTTAGTCACATCGTTTCAAATACTGCTAACGATTGGTACTGATCAAATTTAACAGTATACGTCGTGGATGATTTCAAATTTGTAGTATGTGGAGTACCGTATTTTTATGATAACTATTTTCGACTTTGAACCTCTGCTTGACACTTCATTAATACAAAGTCACCACGTAAATCGCACTGATCCGAGAAATGTGAAGTTTTACCGTCGGCAGTCGAATCTAGCCAAAATTGTCCTTGAATATTAATGTAGGCACTGTACAGACAGTCGCAACCTAACGATGCAATGCAAGCGTGACACATGGTATCCATTGAGACGAGGCAATATCATATGACTATGTTCGTGGTTGAGTATAGTAGGGCTGTTCAAAAAAAAAAACTTTTCCTTCAGATTTCACTGGCTACTTGGTAAAATTGTTAGGTTTGTTAAAAAATAAAATGTTTCACACTAACATTGGCTCCATTCCAACCAGTAGAAGCGATTTTCTTGCAGTAGAAAGTTTTGAATTTATCATTAAAAAATAAATGATAAAACTTTAAAAAATTTCTGCTGACCCCATAAAATTGTCAGTAAAATTGAGGCATGCCAAATTTGGCTCAATTCCAACCACTAGAAGAGAAGTTATTGGAGTAGAGATTTTAATAAAATAGTATTTACGGTGACTAACTCTTTAATTATTTATTATAAAATCAAGGAATTAAAAATTTTTCTATTGCAATAACCTTGCCAAAATACATGTCAAATACATACTCGATTTTCCATTCAATAGGGAATGGTGTTGGGTCAGAGCTAACCCGCCAATTTGTTGGTCGAACATTTATAGCGTGACTCGTCGCTATTCGCTCATCGCCACAAGCCACAATTCAACATAATTCACCAAAAACCCGTTTCAATAATTACCTCGCACGCTAGGTTGCTTTGAGAAAGAAGAAAACAAATAAGTTCGTATGCGGTGCTGCTCTGCTGAACGAACGATGGATACTCACAGCTGCTCATTGTTTCACGTAAGTATAAGTCTATTTCGGAGCTTTCCAAACTGTGCAACCACTAGTGGCACGTGAGAGTCTTTCAGGTGGTACCCGAGTCATGTCAACGTATCAATGACTTATCCTGGGTTTTGCAGACCAAGCGGGCAACGTTGTCTGCCTGCATTTCATATCGTATTTGTTTGTGCGACGCCGTAATTGGTTATATGTAATGAAGTTTTACTCGAGTATTAAAAATTCATACTTTACTGATGATTGCCCCCATTTTTAATGTCACTAGTTGTTTTGTGAGTATGGGTCGTAAAAACGCATATTTCTATTTCGAAGGTAGCCATCCACGATTAAGCGGTTGATCCTCGACCTAATCTAATCTCTAAACGACTTATGCTTCAGTACTTTTCTGATCTTCCATTTTCCATTTTCTGCTTCTACTCGAAGCAGTTTTAATATGTCCTGGCGATAGCTACTTGAACTTGTCATTGAAAAGAAATTCACAACATTACATCTACTTTCACTCTATCTTGATAGAAATGCTTACTAATTTAAGCAGCACTGTTTGCCGACTGTGACATCACCATATTTCCAAAGTTCACATCTCAATAAAAATTACTAATAGAGTACAGAAGCCGAAACGGTGTTAGTTGGTATTAATTCTTCCTCTAGTACTCAGTAGGGATGGTGTGAACCTCTAAAAGGTGCAGGTTCGTGTGAACGTGAACCTTTTTGAAAAGTTCTCTGTGAACGCGAACGTGAACGTGAACCTCATGACGTCACGTTACGTCATATTGCTAATTCCAGCCCTACATTTCAGCGACTTAATATATTAATGTACACGATACCTACTTACTACACGATACCTACTACTACTACGACGACAAATCGGGCCACATTATGTCACAATACTGAATTACATACAGACTTTTAACCGGCACCAAATGTAGACTAACAAACTGGACCAATCAAATGATATATTAATTCCATAAAATCAATATCTTCGTCGCTTTCCAACAATTTCGAAGAGGACTTGCAAGGGAATATAAGCTTACGCCTTAACGGTCGAGGCCGGACCGGACAATGTATTCGGCGTTTGCGTATTGCTACGTTGATATTGAGCAGAGTGTAAAACGGGGTTCTATACTTGCTATTTCGCTCTTGATGTTGCGTTGCGTGGTTGTGGTTGTGGGTCAAGCTCACAGCAGAGTTCCTAAACATTCACTGACGGAAACCGGATATTTTGAACAAACTTTTGGAACAAAGCAAGTCAAATATTCAAGATTTTCAAGGGGTATGCTCGTTTGGTGTTGAGTTTTTTTGCTGCCAGCTCCATGCACAGAGTGAAGTGAAATGCATAGAAATCCAATCAAAGAGGTTATAATGACGTGGAAACTTGTAATATATGAAAAAGGTTCACAGTGCAGAGCCTACCAAGGTTCGTTTATGATAGGCTTACCATGTTTTGGAAATCTAAAAAGAGGGCACTTTTTCAGAAATTTGAGGCTTGCAAAACCGGAGAAGAATTCTCAAAAATCGGTGAATTTTCCCCACTTTGTGAACGGCTGACTAAAAAAAAGGGTCAACTTTCCGCTCAGAGCTAATAATACCGTTTTTCTCTCCACATTGATAGGTGGTTGTCTAAAAAAGGTCAACTTTTCGCTCAGACCTGAAATCACCGTTTTTCACTCCGAAATAACCGCCGGAGCGTCACGTCTGTGCTAATTTACGACATATCACTCGCATTTTGCTCTAAATGTGACCTAAATTTTCAAAAAAGAGGACAAAGGAGCGTCCTCCGAGGACAGTTTCAAAAGGGTCAAAAAAGAGGACAAATGCTCTTAAAAGAGGACGTATGGTAACCCTAGTTTATGTACGTGAACCTCCAAATCTCTACGGTTCACAAACGCGAACGTGAACCGCACGTTGACACCATCCCTAGTACTTATTTAATCACCCGGCAGCATTTAATGTTGATTGTGGCATTCATGATGTTTTGCGACTACAATAGTGATTTGCAAGAGGCCGATATTCTTTATCATGATCCAGATCTTCCGACTTGTAGCACGGTCCACTTTATGGCGTTTCTAAGACACTGCTTATACGCGTGTTGTCGTTCACATCGGCAGGACCCAGATTGGTGAACTTGGACGAATCATGGAGAACGGATTCCATTTTCATGTTGTAATCTCCCCGGTTCAAAATCACAACTCCAGAGCCTTTGTCAGGTTTTGTGATGACGATTTTTTCATTTGAACGTAAAGATTTGATGGTTTTAAGACAATCCTTGTTCATCACGCGCAAGTTAGAAATGAAGCTGCAGCGTCGCCTTCTCAAACTGAAGAAGGATGGAGTACTTCCTTCAAATCTGTACGAGTCTCTGCGCCCAACGGGATCGCAACGGCCGCGTATGTACGGTTTGCCGAAAACACATAAAGATAACGTACCTCTTCGCCCCATATTGTCTATGTGTGGATCGGCACAACATAATTTAGCCAAATGGCTTAACACCGTCATTGAGCCAGTTCGATCCTTGTATACGCACCACTGTGTCCGCGACTCGTTCACGTTTGTAGACGAATTAAAACGCGCCAAATTAAATCCGTCCAATGTATTTCTTAGCTCATTTGATGTGAAAAGTCTTTTTACCAACGTATACCATTGTCGGAAACTTTCGAAATCTGCGCAGACGCGCTTTATGATGGCACGCTTGAACCTCCGAAACTACCGCGTAAAATATTTCTTGAATTGTAACTAACTGCTACTAGTAGCGTTGAATTCAGCTTCAATGACACGATGTTCCGTCAATGCAATGGTATTGCGATGGGTTCACCGTTGGGACCTAGTTTGGCCGATATATTCGTGGGATACCATGAAAAGAAATTATTTGAAAACGTCGCAAAACCTCTCCTCTATTTTATATATGTAGATGAAACCCTTTGTTGCCTTTAAAAAGGAGCGAGAGTGTAATAATTTCTTCGAAAAATTGAACTGTCTCCATCCAGCTCTACAATTTACCGTGGAAAAG
This sequence comes from Botryllus schlosseri, assembly GCF_051294905.1. Lineage (NCBI taxonomy): Eukaryota > Metazoa > Chordata > Ascidiacea > Stolidobranchia > Styelidae > Botryllus > Botryllus schlosseri. The sequence continues at coordinate 19,920,804 of NC_137247.1, read as the reverse complement.
GAAACTGATGCTGCCCTTCCCTTTTTAGACGTCTTAGTAGAGAGATCAGGACAAACGTTTTTAACGTCGGTGTACAGAAAACCTACTTTCACTGGTCATTATATTCGTTGGGATTCATTTTGCCCGAAGCGGCGTAAATTAAACCTCATTTCATCGCTCGTTAATCGCGCCTTGCGCCTCTGCTCACCAGAAAAACTGTCACGCGAATTGGATGATATCCACTTGATTCTCTCCAAAAATGGCTATCCGGACCACATATTGAAATGCTCCATCTCTGGGGTATTGAAAAAATCGGCTACAGCTCCAAAATATGGCCCAGAAAAATGCCCGGCATTTTTGCACCTACCTTGGCTAGGTAACGTGTCTAGCCGTTTTGAAAAGCTTATTAAATCGGCTGTTCACCGTTGCTATTACAGCGTCAACACGCATGTAGTGTACACGACGAAACTCTTGTTACCCAACTCTCGAAAAGATGTACTTCCTGCCTTTGATGCAAGTAATGTTGTTTACCAATACAAGTGCCACTGTGATAGTAGGTATGTAGGACGTACATCTCAAAGATTGTTTGAGCGTATTAAGCAGCATATCCCAAAATTGATTCGTTCAAAAACTTGCGCAAATGATCGCACGGAGCTCGCACGTCAGTGCAAATTGGCTGCAAAAACAAACTGCTATGATGATTACCAAGCATATGCTTCGTCAATAGGTCAGCATCTGAGTGAAAACCTTGCCTGTGCACAGCACTATGATGACAATATGTTCACTGTCATTGCGCGTGGCAGGTCTGTGTTTCATTTAAAAGTGTTGGAGTCTACTATTATTCAGTTGAGCAAACCTATTTTATGCAGACAAAAAGATTTCCTCTATAACCTACAAATTTCTCATTAGTGCGTGTTGTTCCGTGCGTGTAATTGTTTATTTACAAATTGTGCTGCTACTATAGTACCGTATGTCCGTATACTTCATAGTTTGTTATTGTTGCCATTGGTACAATGCGAATTTCATGGTTTGTGATTTTGATTGTTGCGTCATACCTTGCCTTTTTGGTTTTGCTTTTAAATCTGTTTAAATCCCTTTAGTGTGCCGATAACTCTTGAAAAGAGGCACCCGAAAAGTCTTCGAGTTAATAAATATTATTCTACAATGGATATTGTATTGAAAGCTATATTCAAGTTCTGTACCACGAACCAGCTATTTATTTATCTAATGTGACTAATAAGTTGGTATATTAAATTGGATTGGAGGTAAAACACATAGTTTATGAATGAAAAGGAAGCCAGTGTAGGGACATGAAAGGCCTGCATGCCGATTCATAGCTGCTGTCAACCGCACCAGATTAGATCATTTGATCTCAAGTGTATCAGTTCAAGCCAATCAATATGACGCGGACATTGATTAAATTATGTATTGTACGTTGAAGGGATCCTAGGGGTATAAAGCATGCAAAGGACGCCCTGATAGTCGCTGGGATATCACGACTAAAAGGAGAAAACCCGGGCAAGCAGACGTTCGACATGGAAAAGTTCATTTTGCATCCAAGCAACACACACTACACGAATGACGTGGCATTGGCGAAGGTTGGTTTCTCATTTTTATGTAAATTATTTGCAAGTAGATTAGAGGGAGGATTCTTTATATTGCCAAATCTGTTCAAATGGTATTCCTGATCCGCTTTCTCATTCAAACCGGTTCAAACATTTTAACAATCCAATTCCTACAAACAAGGCCGCGATCACATTCAGGGTTGCATTTAAAAGAAGGGGTGTTTTAAACTGTTATCAAAAATATGTTTTAAACCTTTTAAACAAATGCCATTTCAAAAAAATATATTCAAACGTTTTATAATTCGGTCATAATTGTGTAATGTAAATACTTTAGAAAAACGTGAATTATGAACCTCGAGGTGACTTGTACTAGATTTAGACGAAGTACATGTATGGCAGAGGTTCGTACATTTTTTAGTCCGCGACGCCAATCTGAGTTTTAAAGATATCTCACGACCCAAGCCTCGCACATCGAAATTGTTAGTATGCTACGATATACGCTCATATATGAAATATAAAAGGCACTGCTATACGCACTTTAGTTCTAAGAAACATTTATGAACAATGCAATTTCAATTTGGCGAGCAATAAGAATTATTTGGTGCCGATTATTTCGTCGACCGTATATACCAATGTCGAAGGTTTTGGCTATCCAGCGGGGGTCATGTTGGACACAGGTTTTATCGCCACCAATGTTTCGGCGACGCATGTTGCCCAGCCGCATGTTGGAGAAAACTTCATGTCTTTAAGTGTTGTAGTGCGGAAAGGGTTGGCCCCGAAATACCACTGTCTAATAGTCCCGCACCAGCATGTTGCACACCCCTAGACTAAAGCATCCCAACGGTCTGTGACAGCGTTAAGCGAGAGGCCTATACTTGGAATACACCGTTCTTCCTTAATTGCGAATACATTTACAGATCATTTTTGTACATTACAGTTATTCAAAAAACATTCCCTGCGGCATTCCCTAGCTTTACGCTGCCCGGGCATTACCCGCGCAAGTAACAACTTTCCATAGATGCCAATGGCAGACATATTTTATCATAACATCAAACCGATTTGTGTATTATCGGCACAACACGAAGATCGGCACATTTTCTTGATCTGGCTTCATCTGGCTTTATCGTCGGCACCACTTTTCCGCGTGTTTTTCTTTTCGATATAGTACCCAACACTGTGATTTAGGATTTGTACTAACCATCCATGGCAGATCGCACGACGCGCGAAGAAATATTTACCTTTGTCAGCATGGGTCGCGACCCATACTTTAATAATTTCTGCTATCTTGAATGGTTGGAACCCATGATATAATCGTCGATCCCATGTTTACAGCACATGGTTATAGATAACTGGAATGGAATGGATATTCAGATGATGATGACCGTCCGCCGTCAAAATGCTGCATGGCGATGTAGTCCTGGTCGAAGATATTTTGGTCTATTTAGGACAGAGATGTTGTTGAGCCTATATTTTCAAATAATATTCTTAAGCCATATAATAGCGTCAATCCACTGTGACGTCATGAATTTTCAATCGTTTAACAAAGCTTAAAAAATAAACATGAAATAATGTTTCAAACAAGGATCATGTTTTGAAAATGTTTGTTTCAAATTGATTTTTTTTATATACGACCCTGATTCTAACACTGGCCTGTACTGATTAGCTTTATGCAGCTGTACTTTATTGGTGTACTCAAGTATGTTCTTATCATTTAGGGCAGAGGTCTCAAACTCAAATGTGCCCGCGGGCCAATTTCCTAGTCTTCGATGACCCCGCGGGCCGCAGCATCAATAATAGCGATAGTCACTGCATAATTTCCAAGTAGGCCTTATTTGATGGGACCTTGCAGTCATGCATTTCACAAGCATTGTGGAAAAGTAATTTACTATTGTATTATTCACGCTTGACATGGAAAAAAATCACATTTTCAAATATGTGAATGAAATTGAGTTTGTGCCAGGCATAATTTATGAGTTAGCCTATAGACATCATGCGAGCGGCTGCATCATGACATCGTAAAGTGTCGGGATACAATATTGCAGCTAGTGGACCTTGACGTGCCACAATTTTATGTTGAATATTATAAAATCTACTGAAGATTGATCTGATATTAAAGCATTTAAGCGGTGTAGCCTAATCCTAGTTTTGATATAGTCGTTGGTATTGTTACTGCTATTGTTACTGTCATTGCCAAAATCAAATTAAATCAGCGTTAGATTTTCCTTCGATTGTTATAGGAGCATATCTATAACAACCTAAACATAATCATTATGGAGTCATATAGTAATAGCATTGCTTCTTAACCTTTTTAGCTATCGTACACCTTTTGCTTCCAATGAGATTTCTCGTAGTCTCCGTCCATTTTCAACACAATTTCTGATGTTACCTATATTTTAAAATCAGAAAGCCCATTCACATAAAATCGCGCGTAACACGAGGACTTTTTTTCAGTTGAATAAATTGGTAAGGAAAATATTCCACAATGAATCTCGTACACCCTGACGTGGTGCTTGGTACCCCGTTGGGGTCTGCGGACCCTGGTTAAAAAAAAAACTAGAATAGAAATGACCAATCGACGAAGAATTCATTGGTGTTACAGCTGTAGAGCGTACTACTACCTTACTCGTCACCGATAATAACATATATATAGAGAACAAACAACACCGAGCATGTCACCAACTATACGTCACGGGGATCACAGAATGCCAATGGTTACCATACTGACCAGATTAAATAGCTATATAGCCTACGCAACGCAAGCTATACGGCATTTGATATATTACTACTCCCTATAGGACTGTTCCATAGATTGTTTCGTCCGTAGGATTACCAAGTCACCGTTCCTAGTCGCAAGTCCTTTTCTGATTTTAACGTTTGACTCAACTCAAATTGAGTCATTTTATTTAATCACCCAGTCAATCCAAAATCGAGTAATTTTACGAGGGTCGCACCAAATCAAATCACAATTTTCAGTCACGAATCATCAACGGGTCATGTTTTATCACCATGTACTAGAAATGTGACGTAGGCCTAATAGCTGATCTTCTACCGCATGGTAGCTTTTAAAAGTCATGTGATGGTGAAGATTGTTGAGATTTAAGTGATTTTATAGTAGTTTTAGAGTGAACTTTAGGTTATTATACCTAAAAAAGATATATGTCACTTGAATATATTGTTGAATACTTGAAATTCCAAAATGCCGTCGCAGGCCGCGTGTTTGAGATCTCTGATTTAGGGCAAGTTTTTGTTGCAGTCAAATCCGTAGAAAGTTGCACTTATTTTTCATAAAAGTAGCAGTCAAAAGTTCCATTTATTTTTTAGAAAAGCTTCACGAAAGAGTTGCACTTATGGACAAGTTCCTTGAAATTATTAGGGTATAAGATACTAGAATCAATCCATATCCACTGCACGGTAGCAAAACTCAGTGCTGGCGACTTCAACAAAAAGATGCATGGAAAATCGAGAAAGTTGCAAAAAGGTGCATGAAAAAAAAATGGAGACAAGTTACAAAAAGTTGCAATATAAGATTCCTCAAAACAGCTTATAAAATCATACTACATAACTTCTGAGTATTTTGGAAGCTGCCTGAAGCTGTAAAAAAAGTTGCAAAAGTTACAAAAACTTGCCATATTCATTACTTATTTTCCAGTGATTGGGTATCTGACCAGTTTCAATTTTAATTCATTTTTTAACTCAATGGATGTTATTATAGGCTACCGCCAATTGTTGCTTAATTAAGCTGTTGAAAGTCTCCGTAGCTTCCTTTCCAAACGATTCGTAGGCTATTTTAACAGTTTCTTGTAACAGTTGCACCATTATGACCCACACCCAAAATAGACCGTGCGACACCATGCAAAAATACGTTCCGCACTTTTAAGTAAATGTTAGATTTGATGTTTCAGTTCTATAATTAATGTTCAAGCGCCCAAATTCTTTCATTTTGGAATTGAGATATACAATTTTAATATATCTGGCGGACCGGTAGGAATCTTACTACGGACCGGTACCGGTCCGCGCACCGGCGGTTGAGAACCCATGGTATCTCCAGTATGCACCCTCAAAATTTTGTCGGAAATAGTGCATTCACTAATATGGTCATCTTTATATTAGGTAGCGATACCGGTCCGATATTCTGCTTATGTTCATCCTATATGCTTACCCGATAGCGACGAAGTAACGCAAGACACCATTTGCTATACTGCAGGTTGGGGTATAGGTAAGTACGCTACAAATTGCTTTCATTACGTTGCGAAACAATTTGAATGTGACTTATATTGTCAGAGTGAGTTTTATCTGATAGTCTCATAAATATGAAGAGTAGTATAGGGTATGTCAGTCAACGTAGGATCAGTATGGAAGCGACTATACGCCTATATAAATAATGCCGAGAGTCAGTTCTCTCATTTTGAAAACTTATGATCAAACAATATGTATTAGCCAGCGTACAAGGACCGAAAGACGCATCCATTGATTTGCTACATGTCGGCCTACGCATTCTTCCATTGGCAGCGTGCAAGGAAGCCTACCGAAGGGATCCTAGCAGTCACGCAATAACCAACAAAGTTATATGTGCTGGAATATTGGGTGGCGGTAAAGATTCATGCATCGTAAGATCTATCCTTCCTTTGACAGCAGTGATTCCGAAACTTTGAGCTTTTTTCGGTGTGATGGTACGATCTTAGTTACACCAACACATAGCATGTGAAATTAAAAATATATTGACCTATACATCACTACATAAGAAAATACTAGCATGTATCTGTATCAAGTGGAACGAATGTCATTTCAATAAAATATAGAACGGAACGCAGATTCTTGACCTTTCTTTCCTGCAGCGCCCCTGTTCAAAACCTTGCCTGGCCTGGCGTCCGCCATATTTTAGGGCCTCTACTAAAGACGACGGGTTAGAGGTCGTAGTGTGATTGGTCTTTTCAGGTTTGGACTTGACACGAAGAAGCAAACGAAATTATTATTTGTTAACAGATATTCAATCTCTGTGTGTCTATTGCGTATTTTTGTGTCGTTCAGCACTACGTGATATCTTGTGATACAAATTGATATGAATATACTCAAACAAACTGCAGTTTAGTACCCTGTTTCTGGTGTCAATCAAATCCCTGCGAGAGGCAAGAAGAAATCATTCAAATTCTACTTTATTTTGCTTGTAAGACCCTACAGAGATTAAATTGCAGTCTCAGAAACGCACTACATTTGTACACGGAAATGCGTAAGTTTGGCATATGCTCGAATGGTTCCCTAACCTTTTTGACTCATCGCCCCCTTATCAAGCTCAACATATCTTTATCAGCCCCCTGAAGACTATAGGTCAGGCTTCACCTACTTTTTTTTCAAAGTAAGAGCTACTTTTTAGGAAATGATTAATGCGAAGAGCTAGTAGTTACTCCCGTCGTTTACCCGCGTTTGGGTGAATTTTTCACTTTGACATTGAAAGCTCTGTGGGAAGATTTTACGATCCCCACCTATAGAAAATGTGTCTCTGAATGTCAAAGTGAAGAAAAACAAAATCAAATAGCTTTAAATGAATCATCCTTGGACTCTTCTTTCATATGAGACCTTACTTTTTGAGCAATCCGTAGTAAAAATCGTGTAACGCTTGACTGATTTCAGACCATTTACCAAACTTCCACTCAAATTAACCTTTTACCCTGCGCCGCAAGGTTTTAAATGTCACTTCGAAAAATAGGCTATCAGACAAGCTACCTGGAAATTCAAGTGACAAATCTCAAATGTATTCCAACGTCTAGCTACGTCTTCTTGAATATTTTATTGATAAAACCAAGTATTGTGCAGACGCGAAATGAGCGGAAAAGTGTCAATTTTCAAAATGACGTACCTTTTGTCCCCAAAGACCAATTTTCATAAAATAAAGTTAATCGTGTTTGGAATTAGCTCATCTATGCGTGTACAAAATGTCAGGAGATTTGACGAGGTATAGTGGTGTCAACCAGAGTTGGAATAACCACATTAATTCAGTTAAATTACAATCACAAATTACAATTACAATTACTGGAAAACATGTAATTGCTTAATCATAAATTCAACTCCGGTAGCGAGGTAATTAGCAACAATCACAAGCTATTCATGTTTCATTCATGATACGTAGGATACCCTTTAATGATATAAAAACTGCAACGTTTTCGAACTATTCGTAATCATGAGTACTCTCCTAAAAACAAGGCAAGCGTATCATCACTAGGGCGATTTTTTGACAAAACATTGTAGCGTTCGGTCAAAAAATGTCAAAATTGTTTACAAAGTCAAACGGTTTTTACAACCTGCATTTCGTTTGTATCGTAGATGTTTGCACTGCGGGTGATATTTTACAGCTTGTGGCCAATTTATCGGCCTACCGTTGTAGACGGCCCATTGTGAATCATAAGCGGCCAAATGAAACAAATAGGTTTTCATGATGTTATGCTCAACGTACCGCAATATCACAACTGACGCAAGTCTGCATGGGCAACGACATTGTTAGAATGAAGCAACACGATGTATCACCCTCTGTGTATACACACAGCTTTAGTGTTGCCAGCCACCAACTGCTACTGCTGAACGTTCTTTCTCCATTCTTGGCAAGCAACTTAGTAAGGAAAGACACTTTCTACCCGAGCATGTAGGAAAGTGTATTCCGTTGTACTACAAGAAATTTTAATTAGTTCTCCCATAATGTTTGATGTAGCCCTAACTACTGGAATTCTTCATAGGTCCAGATATAGTTACAATAAAGTTTTTAGTAAACATTTGTCGGTTTCTAAGTCAAAAAAGTTAGCTCAGGCCTAACTACTTCTAATGGCAGACAGAAATGAAGATAAGTAGTACAAATCTAAGATTATGTGAAAAAAAACACCTAATTTACATACGCGAGGTCACAATTTGATCACAATTAAGTTTTTTAATGTCAAAAAAGTCAAAATATTGCATTTTGAGGTCAAAATCTTTCGTTTTTTAAGTAAACAAATCGCTCTAATCATCTAATCATCAGAAATCATATGTGTGAGTTGATCGTATATGTCTTAACCGCCAGATAATCCCTGAGACCGACACAGGGAACCCATAGTGTTCCATGGAAGACCGGTTAAGAACCACTGGGCTAGATGCTATAGTTCGACATCGCCAAATGCATCTCACCTTAAAAATATCTGGTAAAATACGAATTGTTAAAATGACCAGCCGCTGTGATCAGATTTGAAATTATTATATGAGTGGCCTAGTGGCAGGGTTGTAATGGCTCGAGTCTTGACTCGACTTGACTCGAGTCATTTTCTCAAAATACGGAAATGAATCGACTCGACTTGACTCGAGTCAATCTGTGTATTGACTCAACTTGGACTGTTACTAACATTTTATTCCGATGGCGAATCAGGGGGGTTTAGTTAACCCGGGGCTAAGGAATTGACAATGGATACTTTTCAGTCAATTGGGAGATGATCAATTTCAGCAGCGGTTCCCAACTATTCTATGGTGGCGACGCGAATTTAGATATTAAGATGTTCCGCAATCCGCCTCTCAATTTGGCCTGCTGATGACCAAAACATGGTCAGCACCTTCGCCCAAACCTACTTACGGCCTATGTGGGAAGCTGCTGACTAATCTCGCAGCAGTAATAGCAATTATGCTACGGTTACCATACGTCGTCCTACGGGGAAGATTTGTTCTCATTTTTCAGGGAATCCGAAATGTCCACCGAGGACGCCTAAATTTGCTCCCTTTTGGCAATTCGTCCTCCATGACAGCTATTCCAGCTAGGCTAATGGACATGGTCAACCGAAATCGGCATAAATGATGCAAAATAGGTAGGACTGCGGATGTGCGACCGGGCCAATCGGGAGTCGAGTAACCAGGGCTTTGGAGCAGCCATAAATTTAAACTGCTCCAGCTCCGGAGCATTCTTCTATCATACATTAGCGCCGGCTCCAGCTCCGGAGCCGCATTATTAACACTGCTCCGGCTCCGGCTCTGAAATTATCGAATGAGCCTGTCTATATCAGGGGTGGCCAACACGCCGGCCAAATGTGGCCCGCGAGATGGTTTTGCGTGGCCCGCGAGGTAATTTCCTATTATATTATCGAAAATGAATGGCTCAGATTGTGAACTTGCAATGCCAACCAAAAATTACAAGTCTGGCTGCGACACTTGGGAAGTTGATGACTAAAATATCAGTTCCGACGCATTGACAGATCCAGGGTCCAATCACATTTTCAGTAAATCGTCGTACATCACAATAAACCAAAATAGTAGTGAAATTTTTCTTCACGCTTCGCGTGTTTAATTGTCACACGATTTCTTGCTTCGTAGCCTATCCCCTACTGAAAATGAAAAAAACGCCTAATTTACCCGATTGAGTCTAACTGTATTCGCAATTACGGGAAAAGTCTTTTCGCGTTTGCGCTCGCATAAAGATCGTCGACGGTGAAATGTATAGGCACAAAATGATTGTCGCATATTATCGGAGACCTTCGATATCGATGTGGCCATACGCCGAATAGTCGTGTCCTTGCAAACTTAGGCTAGCGGGCGGTAGACCCGCAATATACTCAAGTAATAATATCATTCACCTAGTTTATTTATAAACTTTGAAAATTTTACCCGTTTCGCGCGGCTAGTGGACCGTGCACTCGTTTGTCAATTGCATGTGCCCCTTTAGCCGAAAAGTTTGGCCATTCCTGGTCTATATAGATTATACTAATCTACCCATAGGTTAGTTATCTATAATAAACTAGAGCAGTGGTTCTCAACCTTTTTGTCTTCGCGGACCCCTTTCGGACCGTCACGCACCCTGCGGACCCCCTCAAGATTTCACTCAAAATTAGCTCAATTAACGTGCAACCGTCATCTGTCTTGTGACAATATTGATTGCAGGCTATAGTGATAAACACTAACAGCACACCATATGCAGTGTACTTTTAATATTTCGAAGGGACTTTTCCAGCTGTATTTATTGTTTTGAAAATCCGCGTCTTCAATCTCATTTGAACGAGTGCCGAAAATCCATTTCCACAAAGATATATTGGTGGCGAATGTAATATTAACGCGCAACGCTTCCGACGACAGCTTTTGATGTAGATTTTTAATGAACATATCACGACAAGCTTATAGTCATTTCTATCTAGCATCTCATATTGAAGTTATTTAGTGGTTATGTCACGGAAGGAAAATGAATTTCGTGGCGAGGTTTCAATTCCTTCATTGGGACAGATTAGGAAGATTTCGGGAATGTCTGGTTCAAAAGACTGTTTACTAATTTGCTGAGACTGACAACTTCAAATTCAAAATGTTTTGAAAGCATTTCGAAGTCACCCTGTTGGGTTTTGCTATCTCTGACATGTCATGTTTCCACAAACCCCAACAAAACATCTCTAAACAGAAATATATTTGGACCAGCACGCTATTGGCAAGTGACAATCAAAATGAGTTTGCACAGTCGGATATTTCATTTCAGATGACTATAAGGATGCGAGTCCTAAAGTTTTAGCAATTGCGAAGCGAAACTGGCTCATGCTTTTCCTAATTGAAAAATAAAAGTTAGGTTATCAATTAGGGATGGTGTGAACGTGAGGTTCACGTTCGCGTTCTGTGTGTGAACCTCGGAAATTTAGAGGTTCGTGTTCACAACAGAACCTTGGTAGGTTCTGCACTGTGAACCTTTTGGTAAATTGTAATTTTCACTCCATTAAAAGATCTTTGGCTCAAATTTATTGCATTTCAACTGCGGGCCACTCCATGCATGGTGCTGGCAGCATAAAAAATCAACGGTTAACGAGCATGCACCATGCACCTTGACAACCTTTAAAGTTGCTTTGTTGCAAAAATTTTCTGGGAATAACCAGCTTTCCGTAAGTTGCTTTGTTGCAAAAATTTTCTGGGAATAACCAGCTTTCCGTTTGTGAATATTTAGTGACTATCTGCTGTGAGCTCGACCCGCAATCACACAACATCACGAGCGATATACGTAGTCAGCGAATGATGCTTATTCAACCAATCAATGACATTGATATCGTCTTCTGATGTAAAAAATCGAACGGGCGTACGGGGTCAATCTTGACTTCATATCTTTACTGCCTTTTTCAACGACACGGGCAGTTGTTCCTGCACACCGGAGGCTTGATTACAATACTTTACTAGAGAAGATGCATTGTTATCGTAATCGAGCAATTCTGACTGTGAAGTGCATACCCGTGACCACATGGTTGAGAAGCAAGTGTGTAGCCTATGTGCCATACAGTCAAGGCGTGCGGACGTTTCCAACATTCCTACTCGAAAGGCAGCGACAACATTTGCACCGTGGTCGGTAGTTGTTTGAAGCATCAATAGCATATTCAGCCAATATAGTCTGTATAACCCGTGAAATATTTTCAGCAGTGTGAAGTTCAGTCCCAAAATGACGTACCGCCAAAACTTGATGTTTCAGTTCAAAGGACTTATCAATCCAGAAGACGTGTACGTCTAGGTATGACGTATGCTTGTATTCGTCCGTCCACAAGTCCAACGTTACTGCGACGGCTTCGGCTAACTGTGGTTCAACTAAAACCTCTGTTGTCCTTTCCCTTATTACTGCAGCTTTTTCCTTGCAATATAACGATATAGTTTTACGTCCATATATCACGTGTGATACATTAAAACGTCCATGCGTCGCGGACATGTTCACAAATTGCTGTAATAGCTTGATCAGGCCGTCATTTTCAACTGATTGAAAGGCATGATAGCCACGAACGCAAAACTCCAATTCAGCAGTTTTTATGTCCAGCTTTTCAGATTCGCTTAGTCTAAGCGTTTTATTTGCAAACTGTAACATTAGCTGCTGCTTCTTTTTTCCATGAGACCCAGGCTTGCAATGTTCGGAATGGCGCTTGATATGGGACGACCCTGTTTTTTGGCAATCGTATTTTAATACTAGTTTGCAAACACCGCATGAAACTATTCCGGTCAAAATTTCCGGTGTGACACCAATTACAGCATTAGTAGGCTGACAACGCCGTGCTACGACTTTCATTATCCTCCAAAACTCCGATCGACCTGGAGCAGGAGAAAACGTAAATCGTTCTGGATGTCTTTGCAATTCTTTTGATAATTCATGTGTCGTCTGCATTATTTACTGTTAGTGTAGCCTACTATATAACAATACTACCGCTGTCACATAGCCTAATACAATATAAGTTAGTTTCCGTATAGACCTAAAGCAATTCACCATGGACGACAAAATCACTATGGCGCATCTAAAAGCTTTCTTTAATAAATATTAACACCGCCGTAACACATCTATCGATCAATTCTGCTGTGCCACAACGGAAGCCGTCGTCTCATCACCTGCTTCTAGCTGTTCAGTTCAGCATGCCTCATCGAAATTATAACTAAATTGGTAGTAATCCAGGCTCCAGCATGGTAATCCATCCATCCGTAAGTCATGTTTTCGTCACAATGTGGCCTGAACAATGATCAATGTCTGGCGTATTTGGGACACTTGTTTACTATTTAGCTGACATTGTTTCATTATTCAATCATAGTCTTCGGGCCGTCTTATAATGAAGTTTATCTGGGTTCGTACTGCGTATAAAATTTATTCACAGATATTGCCATACTTACGTGATACGGTATTGGTGTGTCTTATATGTAGTTGTGCCACTTTCGAACAAAATTGCAAATCAAATTTGTAAATGAAGTCAATGCTTTTCGTAGTGACTATTCGGCCCGATTCAATCCCGATAATTTTTATAACTTTGGGCCCGAACCCGGCCCGACTTCCATCTCTGATGTGGACGCCAATACCATTGCCTGAAAATTTCAAATCGGCCTTTCTGAAATGCGATGCCGTTGAATTGAATGACAAATTTCATGCAAAGAGCATATCGCTGCATGACTTTGACAAAGGGTATACGCTCTTGAAATTGGTCTTTATCCCAGCTTGACCAGAAATGCAAAAGAAATTGCATCGATTTTTGGAAGCACGTACGCATGTGAACAATAGTTTTGAACAATGAAATTCACGAAGAGCAAGCTAAGATCACGTATTTCGGACGTCCATTTTGAATAGGGTCTGATTCTTGTTTCATCTGACTTGTTACCAGAAGATGAAAACCTTTCAAAAAGCAAGCTGCGTCAATTGTCACAATTATTCTGTGTTGTTGAAGTGTAAATACATGTGTCTTCTGAATGGTATGATTGAGATTGCAGCAATGTAGGATAACATACCGAAGTGAGCGTTAAATATAGTGCTAAGAAAAATTCCGGCCGGCCAAAAAGTTGTACACCCGAAATTTGGCCCGCGACTAGCAAAAGGTTGCCGACCTCTATGCCATTGCTGTGCACAGCAATAAAATTCAGGCCTGCTGTTCAATTATGATAAATCAGCAGATGTGGTTGTTGCATATATAATAGCATCTTATGAAGTACGTCGGAGCTGGAGCTACTCCTCAAATAACGGGCTCCAGCTCCGGCTGAATTTTATGTAGAGCTCCGGCTCCGGCTCCAGCTCTGGTGAAAATGCACGGCTCCGGGGCACCGGCTCCGGGCACCGGCTTCAAAGCCCTGCGAGTAACATTCATCACTTTTTTTAGTCAAAACAACAGGATTCCCAGTAAACACCTGAAAATCACATGTTTTCAAAGTCGGTAAACTGACTTTTATGATTTGATAAAAGTGTTTTCGTTTCCCGATTCCAAAATATGGTAAGCCTAAATTATGCAATTATTAAGCTATTCCCCACTTCAAGTTTATTCCGAGTTTTTATTCTCCACTACCCAAAACTCCTATATACTCTTGCAAAATACCCCTCCGTAACGTTTGGCCAGCCGTGCAGGGACTTGCTATTGGAAAAGTGTAAATAAAGCAGTGTAAAGAAAGCATATAATATTCAAAAAATGAAACATTTCAACGAAAGATAATACAAAAAACAGCACAGTTTGCCTTACAATCATTGCGAATTCTGATGGATTTTTTTGATACGATAGACGGGCTATCGGGATTTATATTCGAAATTGGACATCACAAATCCGATTCCAAATTCAGAAGTCTGTTTTTAAAACCACAACGCTTGAAAAATCTGGCTCACAAGGATAAGTGGAGGGAAATGCTGGAAGCTTTGCACTAACTTTTGGATATGAGTTTCGCATTATTGCCCAGAATTTCCCCAGTGTTTAATCTTCAAAACAAGACTTGGCAAACGAATCAGATTCACAAATTCTGTAATCGTCTTCATCTTCAGTAACCTCTTCAATAGAAAATCTGAAGGGATTCCTTGAGAACGCCATCGCAGGTGTGTCATGCTCGAAGCCGATAAAATAGCGGTGAAATTTTTCAATCAGCATGGTTAAGTGATTGACTGCCAACTTCGAACGTCGTCGGAAAAACCATTCGGCCTAATAATTCGATTTAATGTTGGAAACGCAGTTCCACCACGACCAGATTTAATCTTAATTTTCCACAGTTCAAGATCTCTAATGAAAGCATCTAGAATGCGGAGCTATTCTGAGAGGCCCGCGTCCCCGTTGCTTGGGATTCAAAACATAAAACCTACATTTGAATATTGATGCGTGGAATAAAGCCAAGGCTGTATGAAATGAACAGGGACGGAAATAGTTTTACTTTGAAGCCTGTTCAGTGTTCAGAGTTCAATGTTCATTAATACGCCGCGATTACGCAGCCTACCGCCCCTGGCAGTCTCGCATGAGTAATCCAGATTCAAAATAAAGCCAATGCAGGAAAGTATGTCGTAACAATTAAAGTCACAAGATATCACTCTTTCAATGTAGCTTAGTTCAAAAGTTCTGTGTTACCATTGTCACATTACGCATTGCAGTATTACACGGTCTGAGCTTCAAATGGTTTCGTGATAGGCTACGTTTCCGAATCTCTATTGCGTGAACCAAGTCAACCGGCGGTTGTTTGACCATGAGACACCATCATCCATAAAGGATAAACGGGAATGTCAAAATAAGAAAGCCAAAGCTGAAATTCAAAGGCGGTATGGAGCACTAAGTGCAGGGCCGTAATTGCCACCCCCCCCCCCCCATTGGAGGGGGTCCGAGGTCGAAGGGAGCCCAAAATTATTTCGTAAATTAACATAAATTATATAGTTTTATCTGATTTTTGTAAAACTTTATTTAAATTTTCTTCGTACTTCGCGCGATTTGTCGTGGCTATATGTCTTGATATTAATTTTGGTAATGGGTACCCCTATCCCCGAAAAAATGCTTTATTTATAAAGATCAGCATTTCGGTGTCGGCTGTTACCGCGTAACGACACACCAAGATGTGGATAATGACGTTTGGGCTAACATGCTACTCTACGTAGTCTGCTGTCAAAAATCTCGGCGTCGAGGAAACCTTAACCAAAAATACCGCCTCATGTTGGCCGAAACCGATATAGGCAGCGATCAAGACAATAAGCTTTGTACTATCCCAAATACCTATTAATGTCTTAATATATAATAATAAAAAAACGTGGATTAAAGAGAATCAAAATGTATCATGTTTAACATTGTTTCGAATTATGACGGAAATATATAGTACCCTCGGCGGTACACATACTAAAGTTGGAACGATACAGAGAAGATTAGCATGACCCCTGGCGCAAGGATGACACGAAAAATCGTGAAGCGTACCAATATGCAAACAAAACTGCCATTTCGTGTGTTTTTACTACCCCCCATACCCCTCCCCGGAAATATCACATCCCATACCCCAACAGCGGCTGTTGAACAGCCTACATTCCCACCAACACCACACCCTACCAAAACCACCCAATAGGAGATATCGCCATCCTGGAAATGAGAAAATTAACCGAGTCACCATAAACTAAAATGTACGGTAGGTAATTGGGAACATAAATATTCAAAATATCATAAATGACGATGATTGGCAAATTTATAAAAATAGACAAACCCAGAACATGGAAAATTACCCAGATATAAATATGACTGAAAATATACGTTCAATTTCGTCACGCTCCAATAACACCGGTCACAATCACCCTAAAGACTATAAACCCAAGGACCATTGATATATAAAAAGACTTCAGATCTTATGTCCAGCCATCAAAGATTCATATAGGCGTCACTATATTTCTTCTTTTCTTGCTTTGGTTATTATTATGCTTTATCATGCACTTTGAAATAAAATCACTAAAGATATATATATATGTATATTATTGTTTATGTTAATTAACCGTCATTTTCTCATTATCTAATATCAACGCATCCACTGAGCAGCATTTATTAAAGATGTAATTCACTGCTTTGAATTTAGAAATAAAATTAATACGCTGCAGAATATAGCTAAACATCTTGACTCGGCACGCTAACATATTTTCCGTTACTCCTTTCGCCCGCAGAGAAAAATAATTGCCCACCCCTGCTGTAGCCTATTTAATGCGTCTAATCTGCACCAGACACAATTGAATTCCTCACCAGTGGGGAATTCCCCACCGGTTGAGAACCACTGGGTAAATTGATAGATAACTAACCTACGGGATAGATAGGCTACGTAACTCCCGTCATCACGCTTGCTTGCCCAGATGTTTTTACTGCTCAGCAATCTAAAAGGAAGATAATTTCTAATCCCAGAGCTGGTGATCCCGGCGCTCAAAATAAATAAAGTTGGTCTTATTTGAAAGCTACTGTCGATTTTAATGTATATTTTCAGAATCAGTAAGACAGTAGATTTCGAATAAAATCAACTTTATTTAATTTGAGCGCTGGGATCGCCAGCTACTGGATTAGAAATCATGTTGCTTTTAGATTGCTGAGCAGTAAATACCTCGACGATGGAGGATGCGTATTAGGGTTGTCCAAAATTTGGAAAATCTTAAAAAGTCTTCGTGATTGTGTCTCATTCTATAGATTACTGATAAAAAACAATAATTAGCGTGAAGGAAGCTTACAGAAATGCCGTTAAGATTTCGGTCAAAGCGTTTGAAAGTAGCTGCTCAAGAATGGGCGTGCCACCGACCATAGAACGGCGAGAAGACTAGTAATCAAAATACAACGGCTCTTGATTGGCTAATCGGCTATGCTCGAATGATCACGGCAGCAGCAGCTTGCTGATTAGGTGTACAAGAAGTCTGCTACCGGCGGGGATTCTGAGTGCGCATTGTTAGTATTTTGGCAGGTGATGATTTAAGATTAATTCAGGGCATGTTGAGTTACGAAATACATGATGAACAAACAACACCTGCTTCACAGAAGCCTTTACAGCATGACTGCTTTATTGTGAAGGAAACGGCTGAAACCTACATGCCGTGTTTTCATCGAGATAAAGCAAAGGCGCTTATGCAAGTGTTGAGCGAATTTACCGTTTCAGTACGGATCCATTATCAGTGAATACAAATATATAAAGCTTAACAATGACACTATACTTTGGGTGATGTTATTGGGCTGAAGCTGTAGTATATAGGTGACGTTTTGAATGCTCTAGGGATCGGCGGAATCAGGCGGTTATGCTTGGCACTTATCAGATGCTTACAGCAAATTGAATGCACTTGTAGGCGTTGTTAAAGTCCTGATAATGCAGAAAAGAGGTATACTCGCACTGGCTATGCTGGATATGGTATGCCAAATTCCTTATCGATCCCGTTGAAAAGAGGTGTGAAGAAAAGCACAGACTATGCTGCATATAGTATCCAGCATAGTTTGGATATCATATCCAGCATAGCCTGTGCATACCTTACACCTCTTTCTGCAGCATCATTAAGGACTTTGACAACTCTTATAAGTGAATTCAATTTGCTGTAAGTATAACTGCCAAGCATAACCGGCCGATTCAGTCGATCTCTAGAACCTTCAAAACTTCAGCTATATACTGTAGCGGACCGCTGGTCCTTTTGATTCAATGTCCCTAGATAACGCCTGGTATCTGCTATGAAGGAAATATAGGCTACTGTGCTCTTATTAGGATTTCACTATATCAGCAACCATCAGAACGCTACTATCTCTTCTAGATTGCGCATGCTCAGTAGGCATTGTTACGCCAAACAGTCCTAGCTATAGTGCTGCCTTCTTCCTGTGCTAGAACTTTAATAGTCCGTTCTCATTGGCTAAAGCCTTACAATCACTTGCATTGTTACGAATTTTACGGGTATAAAAACCCACGTTTTCTCTCAAGTCTCCCCTTGAGACTTGAGATTCATCTACGCAACAGCGACGTACGCTTCTCCGAAATACATCTGCAAGTGCATCTGCCCGGCTAAGAATACTCACAACGACAGGATAGCAAGTCGCCATCAGCTACGCATTAGCTTCAGGCACCACGAGCCTTCTGTTACCTGGAGCCCCTGAGTTCGGCAACGAGCCTTCTGTTACAATACTACAACTAGGGTCCAATAGGATCACACCAAGTATAGTGTCACAGTCAAGCTTTATATTTGTATTCACTGATGATGTATCCCTTCTTAAACGGGGAATTCGTTCACCACTTACATAAGCGCCTTTGCTTTTCCTCGATGAAAGCACGGCATGTAGGCTACAGCCGCTTCGTTCACAATAAAGCAGTCATGCTGTAAAAGGTTTTGTGAAGCAGGTACTGTTTGTTCATCATGTATTTCGTAACTCAACATGTCCTGAATTAATCTTAAATCATCACCTGCCTAAATACTAACAATGCGCACTCAGAATCCCCGCCGGTAGCAGACTTCTTGAACACCTAATCAGCAAGCTGCTGCTGCCGTGATCATTGGAGCATAGCCGATTAGCCAATCAAGAGCCGTGGTTATTTGATTACTAGTCTTCTCGCCGTTCTATGGTCGGTGGCACGCCCCTTGTTGAGCAGCTACTTTCAAACGCTTTGACCGAAATCTTAACGGCTTTCATGTAAGCTTCTTTCCGGCTAATTGTTGTTTATCATCAATAATCTATAGAATGAGACACAATCACGGAGACTTTTTAAGATTTTCCAAATTTTGGACAACCCTAATGCGTATCTATCCGCATCCGCAGGTTAGTTATCTATAGTTAATTGGAACGACTTCGCTGTCTAATGAATTGACGCAGTCATGTAGTTTTACGTGAAATCCCGCGTCACGCGACTCACAGATAACGATCTACAGGTATTTCGGCCACGCGTGTGCCTATGTAAATTGGTAACACATATAGCTCTACCGACCCACTCGTAGTTTTCCTGAAAGGCGAAATGTCCAGTTGCCCACCCTTTAATTTATATGCATCCGACCCTTTAATCTTTATTGTGAAGGTCAGTCACCATTCGAATCTGGAAATCTCGACTTGACTTCACTCTCGGCCCTGCCGAGTCAGCCAATACTCCATGACGAAACAATTTAACACCGTAATTCATCGCGGACTATAACCCCAGTTATATAGTTCCACTCAATCAACTATAACTTTTGCCGGATTAAACTTACAAGGATATTATATTCAGGGTGATAGTGGCGGCCCATTGGTGTGCCAAAGACGGAAGTCTTGTCAGTGGTTCATGGCTGGAGTGGTTTCCTTTGGAAGTACAATATGTGGTGCAGTAGGAGTTCCTGGGGTCTACGTTAATGTTCCAAAGTACCAGGGTTGGATCGAAAAAACAATGAAGATAAATTCCATACCAGGTGCAAACGTATTACGATTGTTTACGTTAAAGATGTTTCTTTTGGAATGTAATTTCGTGAGTTATGTAAAAACTTCAGGCACCTTGCCTGAGAAACGAGTTCTGTACACCCGACACGAGCGGCTATAGAGACGACCAAGTCTTTAAATTACCTTAGTCAGTGGGGGCTTTTGTGTGGGAGAGGTGGGCGGTCTGTCTCAAACCTCGAAATGATGTGCTGGCTTATTACTAATGTCAGTCGATAGCTTTCCACATTAGTGTGGTATATTTAGCATGCAGCAGTTGTATCTCTATTCTATTATTTCACGCTACATGCTATACATATTCAACATCAAGACATGAGCTATAGGTAACTGGGTCAATTCCTTTATAATTTGACAATGTAAGATAAAAGATGGGGCAGGAACTAGAGCAATTTAACATTCAAGCCTGCTTTAAAGCCATGTTATAGTGTCATAAACAAATCAGGTAATCCCGTTCCACCAGGTGCACTAATATTAAGTTGTTAAGACACGACAGGGGGTCTCGGGGACGGAGCCCCCCAAAAGCAGCTATTACATACTTATGGGTCGGGCCCTGGAAGTCTCGCCCAAGCCCCCCACCATAATTGTAGGGCTACCACTGATCTGACGCATATAGAAATCAGACACTAAAGACGAACACAACTCTTTGAAGAACACATTTACATACTGTGGCATTAAAAATAAGTTGTGCGCGAAAATGTAGTTTTATATATACATTTTAGTGACCCAAACGTAAATGTTATTATAGTTTCAAAAAAACACTCTCGGCTGTTTGTGAATATATAGGCCTACATAGAATAGATACCACTGGTGGAGCGGGGCATGGACCGGAGCCGGATTTTCTCATTTTGGGCCGGAGCCGGTTCGAAGCCAGATCAGTGCTTTTCTGGTACGGCAGGAATCGGATCGGAGCCGGATCAGTATTTTTTATTAAGAATAAGCCAGCTCCCCCGAATCGATAGGTGAAGTGAAACGCTCATGGAAGCAAACCAAATGCTAGCACCAGTTGGCATAATTACTTCAGATAAGGGATGGGCTCGATCTTTGAGTTTTAAATTTCTTGATTGCATTGTTTCAATCAATGTTCAGTACCACCATGAGAGTAGATAATTATTATCGAAGTTCTTCGGACCGGATCATGGTCATTTCCAGGACCGGAGTTGGACCAGAGCTGTAAAATATATGGATCGGAGTAGGACCATAGAATTTGTAGATCCGCTCCGCACTAATGTCTATACCAGTGGTGGGCACACTACGGCCTGCGGGCCGCATGCGGCCCGCGACAACGTCTTGTGCGGCCCGCGAAAGGCTCAAGAATCGTATTTAAAATATTTAAAAAATGTGCAGTTAAAATCTAATTGCTGCAATTACTGGATTAAACTTTTACTCGTTATATTCAACCATGATAATTATAAGTTATATTCTGACTACGGTATATTTTCATTCCATTGCTTGTACGATATCCCGACCTCAGGGCCCGCGCATTTTAAAAGGTTTCAATTGCTAAACATCACATAAGTTCAAAACGGAAATGATATAACTTGGTCCACGAGTGTTTTTCTTAACAAACTGGTTACTGAGGACGACCCACTTATATATTATCGCCATATTTCATCGGTCACTATATGGCGGTGGTTCTCAAACTGGGGGCGTGGAAGCATCTGAAAGGGGGCGCGAACTGAAGATTTTCACGCGCTCTGCGCGATTTGCCTCTATTTCATGGTGATTGCTCTGTCTATTGTCCAAATTTCCTATTTGATAATTATTCTCTCATCTACAGCCATAACCTTCAATGCCATCAAACTATTCGTTAGGATTGCTAGCATTCTGCTTTCTCTTTTGGATATTTTGTGATATCCGGTAAAGAGGGCGCAAAAATTTTCACTATCATAATGGTGGCGTGTCTAATAAAATTTGAGAACCACTGCTATATGATTAAATAACAAAGTTGCCTTTTGGCTAATAATCAATGTTCCCTCTGAGCTGCGTACGTGCACAATTGCACAGTGCTGACACGATCTCTGCGCTGAGAAAATTCGAAGTGATGACCCTTTTTTCAGTCGTTGCGCACTGTTGTCCAAGGGACTGTGCAGTGAGTTGGTGAGTGTGCGCACCATCGAGAAAAATTAGCGTGAATATTTCAATCTCAATTTAATATAGTGAGGCCCGCGAATGGATTTAGATGTTGAATGCGGCCCGCGAGCCCAAAAGTTTGCCCACCTCTGGTCTATACCATCGCATCGAATCGACTCTGTCAAGAATTAAGCGAAAAATAAATTGTTCGTTTCATAGTCATCCGTAAAGGTCGACAACGTATTTGAAATAGTGTATACTATTGCCTAATAAATGAATTGCATCTGCGCTGTACTGCAGTAATTGGCACAGATCGTATTAAACGCTCAGGAGTTATACCTTCACGTTAGTGTTTTTGTACAGTATTACGATTCAACAAATACTGCATATTGTATAGTTGCGTAAAAGACACACATAGTGTTAATTAGGGTTACCCTATGTTCTCATTTTGGAGGATACATCCTCCTTTTTCGGGACATCGAAAATGTTCTCCGAGGACGGCTTAATATCCACCTTTATAGCTTTGACACCCAGGCCACTGGACAGGCATGACTAAAAAAACGCCATAGATGTATGCGGAAGTTCGAGCGGGTCTTTCACGAGTCGGGCTGGGAATATGACCGTTTCCGGTGAAAATTCCCAAAGCAGCAGTTTTCTATAGTCCGGTCATTTAACTTTTGTGGTTTGTAAAAAGATTCCTTTTGTCCGGATCCCAAAATATAGTAACCCTAGGTACACCAATAAACAATAAAAATTAATGACACGCAGAGCTTCAAGCCAGGCAGTAAATCATTTATGGAAAAGTTAGACATAATGGTAACGCATGCCCGCTCAAACTCTCGCTTTCCCTGTTTACCACGTGTCGTGTCGTGACATCACACATTCTCACTGTCGTCTTCGAATTTCAGCAATGTAGTTAAATTACTGAGTCCGTCATATTTCAGTGCCCGGAAAGTGGCAACCTTGCTCCAAAACATGTGGGGGTGGAATGCAGTTCAAGATTAAGAAATGCTCTGGGTCAAGGAGTGCCAATTGTCCGAAAAAGTACAGAGGATGCAATACTCAACCATGTCCAGCAAGTAAGAACGCGATTGCTTATAATGATTTCGTGTTTTATATTCATGCTAAACCAGATTAAAATAAAATTGTTGTCCAAAAAACAATCTAAAATGACCCAAATGATCCAAAATTAACCGAAATAATATTATCACAACACAGCAAATATCGAACAACTTTATTTTTTGTCATGCCGCATTGTAAGCGCCCTACATATGGATACAAGTCTGTGATATCGAAACGACATTTCGAGAGGGCAAAAAGCTTCACAATCACTTCAGAGTTAGGCACATGGACTGAAAGGCGAAAACGCCGATGCTAAACCGATGCGTTACATTGTTCTCCAGGGTTATAATGACATGAGTCACGATTTTCTGATGACTCGACTTGACTCGAGTCATTTCCTCGAAATAGGAAAATGACTCGACTCGACTCCAGTCAGTTTGTTTATTGACTCGACTTGGACTCGAGTAGTTACGCATGACTCGAACCAAGTCATATGACTCGAGACTCAGACGGCCAACACCGGCATTTCATCGTAGTTTCGAACAATGGTAAAGTATCCACACTATTGGGATTTCGTCTATTGGTACTGGTACTCGGAAATGCGACCAGAAACTGCTAAAAGTGAGGAAAATTAGTATATTATAAATGGGAACCATTCTATATCACCAAACAGAGTTATAAAAAGTAGGTTTAACAAGACTTTAACTTGAAACTGAGCAGTCAACACAATGACTTAGACTCGGGCTCGAGTCATAATACCATGACTCGGAATCGACCCTCTGCTCGCTGACTTGGACTTAGACTTGACTCGGTGGCGAATTGAAAATGACTCGACTTGACTCGAGTCAAAACTGAAAATGTGAGATTGAATTGTGACTCGGAAGTAGAGCAAGTACCCTCTGGTGAGAGGTAAATATAAAAGATAAACAAAGAATTTGTGATTCGTAAAATATAATACACAATCAAACACTTCCTGAATTGAAAATGCTGCATTTTGGAGTCACAAACACTGCATTTTGACTTGCGTGATGCGCCGATATCGTTTCGCAAAACAGGAAATTCACTAGAGCGCAGTGCGTTGTGCGATTTTGAAAAACAGATGTTCGCGGCTGTATTTTGATCTGTGTGACACAATAAAAGCCTCCGTTTCGCAAATCAGGAAATTCACTAAAGCGCATTGCGTTGTGCGATTTTGAAAAAAACAGATGTTCGCGGCTGCATTTTGACCTGTGTGACACACTAAATACGTCCGTTTCGGAAATTCGGAAACGCGCCTGTTGTGCAAGAGGATTTGTTTTCGAGCGCGCGCGACCTATATTTCTAATGACTCTAGCATCCTGCGCGCTGAATTGTTTCCCGTGCAGCTAGATGTTTTGTCCAGTCAGTGCGAAATAGTTTGCTAAATCTAGGAATCAGTCGCATGGTGTTACTTTAGTAATTAGTTTACCACAGAGCCGGCGTAGATGGTAATTCGAAAACCAACAATAACCGCACTCGCAAATTACCACACTTCAAAAAAGTGTAAAATAGATTGCAAATCACGCCATCGCTGACAAGATAATGTCTCGGACATAACCATCTTTAGTGACTTGGTGTTACAGCCGATCGCTCACGCGGTGAAATTTTAGTAATCATTTTGTCACAGAACTTGATTTCGCTGGTAAGATTTAATAAGTAACGAATAACAGAACCGCCAGTGTGGGTAACTTGAATAGCAACAAATTGTCACGTATTGCCATCCTAACCCTAATCCTGCGTGAGGTTACTGCATACTCAAATAGGTGTGAAATAATTGTAAAATCATACGATCACTGACAAGGGTAACGAATAACAGAACCACAACGGCGGCGACGACTTGAATACCAACAAATTGTCAATTGTCGGTATAACTAGGAGTTTATTCTTTTTTGAAACCGAATATTACTTGACATGACCAACTTTCGGCTCCGTTTACGATTTCCACACAGTCGCTATAAGTTTTCACGCTTCTTGAATAGGATTGACTTTAGTTGCGTCATAAGAATCATGATAATATTCAATCAATGTGTTAATTTACCAACTCGAAATCTCACTCGCGCTACAAGTGAAGCTGAATTGTATCCGAATATGTTAATTTACTGCCTTGACATCAGGATTATATCAATAATATTAAGAATGTTGATGGCGTGTTTGTCGGATTATTTACACAATGATTTGAAACAGAACGTTGAAACTTACAACTTTATCATTGGTCTATAATTATTTTTTGTTGCAACTGAGTTTATGGAAATGTAATCGCTAGTACATCTTACCGTGGTCAAGAGAGTTATTTACAACAACATTCACAAGTGTTAAATCCAATTTTCACTTACTCGATCATATCACTACAACTTGCAAACTTGAATAATTCATCCTGGTTGTATTCATGAGAATATTCAATCAATGTGTCAATTTGTCAACTTGAAATGAAACTCACTACACAAATCAAGTTGATTCGTATTTGAATGTGTTGATTCGGCACAACCCTAATACATTGAGAAATCCATTTAACGCGATCTGTCGGTTCGAACGCAACCTGAATATTATAGACGCCAACTTTCAAACACGTCAGAGTATTCACACATCCCGCGCCGCTGTTTTCACATCTATAGAATCAATACCAACTAGCTCGACAAGAATCAAGAATCATAAGCATGCACATTATACAGTTATTGTATATATCAACTTGAAATCAAACTCGTAACAAAAACACGCATCTTATCACTTGCCAACTCTATATCATGAAAATCCTCGAACCCATATTATTAAGAATGTTATGGTACGGCGTCGGAATCCGCTCGCAAGATGTTCTATAGATAAATTGAGATCCACTAAAATGAAATATTTTGACTTTGGTGTAGTGTGAATTGAAATAGGATTGACAAACATCACCAACTCTCACCTTGTCACCAGTTCACCAATCACTAAACGAAAACGGTAGCGAATTGTGATTACAACTCGGTTAGTTGAACGACACAGTTACAGATTCGTAGGTTTGATGTAATCTTAATTCACCGACGAAAGCTTGATGTGATAAACCTCGATCAACATTCGAGTGGGGCAATTTTCAAAATATTTGTCGCAAAGAAAATATTGAATGAAGACTCACGCATGCGTTTCATATTTCAAGCGTGTGAAAATTATTTTCTGTTACACCAAATTGTTTTCTGCGACACTAATATAATTTGTATCTAGAAAAGCTATCCATACGACGGGACCGATGTTGGGAAATGTCCATAATGCGACGAGTGAGTAAAATACACCTTGGGTTCGTGGTGATCCGATTATTCTCATGTCACGCAAAAACAACCAATGTAAAATACAGTGTGTGTAATTTGTTGAAATGATTACGAAATAAATAATAGTAATAATCACGTTGGTTGTTACTATCGATGCTTTAGCTTTAATCCACTAAGACTAAGTGATATATTCAAATACGTGCGCTATGTTGACAGCTCAGTGATACTCTCGGGGTCTTGTACTGCTAAGTCAGGACTGATCTTGTCTAGAATTCAACCACGTCCAAGTAAGATCTTTTAGTGATTAAGTTTTGTGGTGAAAATTACTGTACCGAATGGAAATAGAGAACGTTATATCAATAGTACTAATGAACAAACACGTTTATCATATTTCACGTAGGTTCTGTTTCTGATTTCTTTGATAGTACGTGTTCTACAAATAACTCACGTCTATCCAATTAAGATAACGGCAACAAACATTCTCGAAATTGATTTTGCGATGATCAAAGTGTGAAATGGTGCGAACGGATTAAGCAATAATCAAGTGGCCGTATATGTCAATTCACGTAGTGCGATATCTTGAAACCGGGAAATGCGCGTAAGTGTTTCAATTCTCATCACACACTCTAATAATAAAATATTGAACCGATTGTTAAATGTATCAATAACGACTTTCTAACGAAAATGATTAAAATATGTTTTGTTTGTCTGTAAATTCAACATTAACCATATTGTTGCTTTACATTTGACCCTGGTAATTACAACTGACAGATTTGTAAAATATTAGCAAGCACAATATAGCATTCTGTAATACATACAGAAGTGAGTAAAGGATTAATTCCCAATCAATAATATTTCATTACGAAATTCGAACACATGCGCAATTTTACATTGACAACTCTAGCCTATTTAATACACTATGGTGTACTTGGAAACATCGATTCGCGATTGTGTTAGGTAGACTCACAAATGGAGATGATAAGAACACTGTTTCAAAAATTTTTGTTGTACAACTTTTTTCCTAACTTCGTTACAATCCATTCGTGATAAATTGTCGAATATGATTTAAGACCACAAGTCGAAGATGGATGATTTGTTTTATTCAAATAAAAGAATATATATATATATATTTTGCTTCTATGTCGCAGAAATGTAATTTGTATGAATGACATAGACAACAGCGAATCTATTTCTGCAATTTGAAATGACACTTCAAACAAAAGGTCTGACGACTTGTATTTTAATATTGAGAAATGCATTGATTAGTATGACCAGTTTACAAAACCACGATAATGCTTTTGTTGTATGTGTGTTATCATCAAACAAATGGGTGATTTGATTCAAGTCTTACGGTTAGACGTTATTTTTCGCGGTTGGAATAAAACGAAAGTTCGTTGAAATAGCATACTTACGAGTTCAATAATATTCTCTATGGACGAATGCGAATAATCCAACAGCTACAAGCAGAATTTAAAAATTGATGCTGTTTTGTGGTTAACTCAAGTCAGTAACCAGGTTCGCGTTGATTCCAAGAATGATCATGACGAGTTAGCCGATAATTTAGTTATTGTTGTATTAACTATGTCGTAAAGAGTTGATCTGGTGAGTTACAAACGGATTGACTTGAAAAGGTTTTTGTATTTTACTATTCTGCGTATGGCGAGATGTTAAAATGTTGAGATGTCATAGTGATAGTATTTCTGAAACTATCTTTGACAAACGTAAAGCTGAATAGAGTTGCGATGTGTCATTACTTGTTCCAAATCAATGTGCGTATTATCTCAAGATGTGACTAGGTGAGAGTTGGTGATGTTTATCAATCCTATTTCAATTCACACTACACCAAAGTCAAAATATTTCATTTTAGGTGATCTCAATTTACCTATAGAACATCTTGCGAGTGGATTCCGACGCCGTGCCATAACATTCTTAATAATATGGGTTCGAGGATGTTCATGATATAGAGTTGGCAAGTGATAAGATGCGTGTTTTTGTTACGAGTTTGATTTCAAGTTGATATATACAATAACTGTATAATGTGCATGCTTATGATTCTTGATTCTTGTAGAGCTAGTTGGTATTGATTCGATAGGTGTGAAAACAACGGCGCGGGATGTGTGAATACTCCGACGTGTTTGAAAGTTGGCGTCAGTAATATTCAGGTTGCGTTCGAATCGACAGATCGCGTTAAATGGATTTCTCAATGGATTAGGGTTGTGCCGAATCAACACATTCAAATACGAATCAACTTGATTTGTGTAGTGAATTTCATTTCAAGTTGACAAATTGACACATTGATTGAATATTCTCATGAATACAACCAGAATGAATTATTCAAGTTTGCAAGTTGTAGTGATCGAGTAAGTGAAAATTGGATTTAACACTTGTGAATGTTGTTGTGAATAACTCTCTTGACCATGGTAAGATGTACTAGCGATTACATTTCCATAAACTCAGTTGCAACAAAAAATAATTATAGACCAATGATAAAGTTGTAAGTTTCAACGTTCTGTTTCAAATCATTGTGTAAATAATCCGACAAACACGCCATCAACATTCTTAATATGATTGATATAAGACATTACCATGACCATGTTTACAGACTTTGAATAATATTATCCTGATGTCAAGGCAGTAATTTAACATATTCGGATACAATTCAGCTTCACTTGCAGCACGAGTGAGATTTCGAGTTGGTAAATTAACACATTGATTGAATATTATCATGAGTCTTATGACGCAACTAAAGTCAATCCTATTCAAGAAGCGTGAAAACTTGTAGCGACTGTGTGGAAATCGAAAACGGAGCCGAAAGTTGGTCAAGTCAAGTAATATTCAGTTTCAAAAAAGAATAAACTCCTAAAAAGATTATAGTTATACCGACAATTGACAATTTGTTGGTATTCAAGTCGCCGCCGATCTGGTTCTGTTATTCGTTACCCTTGTCAGTGATCGTCTGATTTTACAATTATTTCACACCTATTTGAGTATGCAGTAACCTCACGAAGGATTAGGGTTAGGATGGCAATACGTGACAATTTGTTGCTATTCAAGTTGCCCACACTGGCGGTTCTGTTATTCGTTACTTATTAAGTCTTACCAGCTAAATCTAGTTCTGTGACAAAATGATTACTAAAATTTCACCGCGTGAGCGATAGGCTGTAACATCAAGTCACTAAAGATGGTTATGTCCGAGACATTATCTTGTCAGCGATGGCGTGATTTGCAATCTATTTTACACTTTTTTGAAGTGTGGTAATTTGCGAGTGCGGTTATTGTTGGTTTTCGAATTACCATCTACGCCGGCTCTGTGGTAAACTACTAAAGTAACACCTTGCGACTGATTCCTAGATTTAGCAAACTATTTCGCACTGACTGGACAAAACATCCAGCTGCACGGGAAACAATTCAGCGCGCAGGATGCCAGAGTCATTCGAAATATAGGTCGCGCGCGCTCGAAAACAAATCCTCTTGCACAACAGGCGCGTTTCCGAATTTCCGAAACGGACGTATTTAGTGTGTCACACAGGTCAAAATGCAGCCGCGAACATCTGTTTTTTCAAAATCGCACAACGCACTGCGCTTTAGTGAATTTCCTGTTTTGCGAAACGGAGGCTTTTATTGTGTCACACAGATCAAAATACAGCCGCGAACATCTGTTTTTCAAAATCGCACAACGCACTGCGCTTTAGTGAATTTCCTGTTTTGCGAAACGATATCGGCGCATCACGCAAGTCAAAATGCAGTGTTTGTGACTCCAAAATGCAGCATTTTCAATACAGGAAGTGTTCAATTGTGTATTATATTTTACGAATAACAAATTCTTTGTTTATCTTTTATATTTACCTCTCACCAGGGGGTACTTGCACTACTCTCGGACCAGTGTGACTTGGTTGTTGTTCCCAAAGAATATAATGCAAATATATCTTCTAACTCAAAAAGCCCCGGTCCCACTAATTCTTTCGGTAGTTCTATTATTCATATGTTCGCATTCAAAGTATGTTACTTGCGCTTAAATTATTATTTCTTCAATCTCTGGCTTTCTTCAGAGTTGCGATGTGGTTAAGTGCGCCGTTGCATTAACCTTTTTATACGGTGATCGTATCGGGGGAAACGCAAATGGTGGTAATATTAATGCGTTATCCCGCGCTTAAAGTTAAATATCTTGTATTCCTCACAACTCAGACGCAGGGTCGCTTGACGAAAACACGGGGAGCATAGAATGCGCTTACTTATATTATCAAATTCCAAACCTTCGCAGTTAGGAAGTCCACGTAATGAGTTAAAATATTTAGGATCCGCGCCCTGAACAATTTCAGAAACTCAGGTTTAAGGCTTCACGTTCCATCATCGTCATTGACGAATTTCACCAGTGTGACTAAATTAGGAAATCTATCGTATCCCAGTATCTGAATACTGCTCCAAGACACTGTTTCTCAAACTTTTTTACTCATCGGGCCTGGCCAATGAACGAGGTGTCAAACGCCCCCTGCCATTATTCGCACGGCTCAAGTCAACATTTCCAAACATTATTAAAGGGGCACTGCACTCTAAAAATGATGTGGTCTCAAATTGAAGGGCAAAACGAAAGAAAAATTTTGGTCACAGCCGTTTTCTTCAGAACGCCACCGAAATGGAGCTGTAATGTATTGAAATTTCCAGAGTTGCAGCACGCTCCAGCAGTCACGCAGAGATCGAACTTTATATAGTTGTCAGCCGATGTTATGAAGGAAATATGTCGTATACACGCCTACACACAAAAAAAAATTTACCTCGATTTACCGCGAAATGTCTGGAAGCAGGGTGGCCAGCCACTTGGCAGTAATATAACATTACCGTCACTCAATGTAAATTCAACTTACAACCGTCCGGTAATCTAACTTTACATGCCAGACTGTAATGTTACAGTCACCTCTGGTATATTCAATCTACATTCTCTTCTGTGTACATTTACCACCGAGACTGTAATTTTACCGCCTTACCTACCTACCTACCTACAACCCTACATGCTGTCCTTGTAAATCAGATTACATGCCAGCTTGTAAATTCACGTCTCAGCCTACATCCATACCTATCCCAAAGCAACGCGATGCCAAAATACCGCAAAAGTTTCTTCACGCCCTCAAGACGACATTAGGACAACTGTATATTCATTCATGATTCACGATGAAAAAGTATTGCTGCTGGAGGTATAATTCTTGTTTAGGAGGCATGCAAATATAGCACGAGTGGTCCCAAGAAAAGGTGAATTAATTCCAACGCCGGATAAACTTCCAATTCTTTCTTTTTCTCGTCTTCATTCCTTCTGTGTGACTGGTATCTTGCAGTTCCACTAAAAATAATTCATGCGTAAGTCGCTATACTAAGCCAAGTTGCTAACCTAGACATGACTTATAAAGACTAAGAAAAATAGGCTAACAAAAATATAACAAGTTTTGAAGTACCGGTACTGGTACATTGTGAGTTGACGACTCCTCATTTAACATGATATAACAGAGATTCATGACTTAAATGATCAATGTGTTGAAAGAAAAGGTGCCTCATTTAATGCGGCATGTGAGCCAAACATATCGAGCAGTGGATGAAAACATATCTAAGCTATGACCCGATAAATGTCAATAACAAGCTAACAGTTTCAACTACTCCGCGGCAGAGTATGTGGTGTCGCAGGCCATTATACAAGTCGACTAATATCCCAAAATAGAACTGAGAATGGGGCGACTGAAATATTTAAATCTTGAAACCAAAGTCATCCGGGTGGTGTGCACAGTCGTAGATATTCACGGTAACTAATACTATACAGTAGGCTACTGTACCTTTTACGATGTGCATCCCATTCATCAGTCCTGACAATCTTCAACGAAAGTCTCTACTTTCTTCAATCACAAGTCATAAGCTTCGCACCGTCAGCCTTTGCATGCCCAAAGCTCAATATTAATGGCCGACCAGTCGGCTACTCGGCTCGACACGCAGACGACTTTGAAATAAGTGATATTCATCCGCTCACATATGCCACCAATAATATTTACTGTCCACGTTATAATGTTCAATCCAGGTTGGTTTTTCAAACAGAAACATCTATCAACACCTATAGTCCCTTTCTTTTGCATCTAATTTCGTATATATTGATATTTATTGCTCCACGTGTGGTTCCCTACTTACTTACCTAACCGGACGCTATTTGTGATGTCACAGTTGACTTTTGGTTGTTTACTACGAATCTCAGAATAACCTGCAACGCGCAACATAAGGTAACCTATTATAGGTCGCCGTGTCCGCCATTAAGAAATGGTCAACTGAGCCTGCTGATGTGCTGATATTTCTAGTTTCAGGAATAAGATTATATATCCTAAACTGATTTTTGTAACTCATTAGCCCTATCTGTTACAACAAATCTAACCGCCGAGACCGACCGTGTAGCCATAGCCTTATAATATAATGTATATGGTGTAACTACATTGTCAGCTGCTTCTTGCACCCAACTATGCACTATACCGAAATTGGTACTAGGATCAATCAGTTCCGTGTGACCTAATCCTGTCTCGCGAACGAGGTTGAATCAGGTCAAATCGCAACGAGAATGATATCACAGTGACATGCACTTCCACGTATCCACTGGTTGCTGGGGCTTGGAAGCTAATCAATTTTGCCAATAGCTTGGTAAAATGCCGTAGCGAGTAACTGTCAGTAACCTTGCGAAGAAATTCTGGTAACTTGACTTAGCAGCTAAATTAATGTAATATTACATATCAAAATGTAAAATGACAAACTACACGCTGCTATTAGCTGCGACCGATAATTCGTTGTAAAATTTACAGAAATTTCTTTGTAAATCTACCAGATTTTTTTGTGTGAGGTGGTTTGGATACCGCGTTCAACGGAAGATGTCCATTGTCCAGTCAGGAGATTTATGTCAAAATCGGGCCTAGTGTATTCTATTTCCTTCATAACATAGGCTGACAACTATATAAAGTTCGACCTCTGCGTGCTGCAACTCTGGAAATTTCAATACATTACAGCTCCATTAAGGTGGCGTTCTGAAGAAAACGGCTGCGGCCAAAATTTTTCTTTCGTTTTGCCCTTCAATTTGAGACCACATCATTTTTAGAGTGCAGTGCCCCTTTAACTCTTTTTATTCATACCAACCAATAGACACGTCCTTCTACTAAGACACTAAACTGTATGGGATGTTACAGCTTGGTCAGTATCCCGAGCGGTGTGTAGCAGTGTTGGGACGACGTCCAATCTTTCTCGCCATCTCATCGGTGCAAGCGGTGTCTTATTAGAAGCCTAGAAGTGGGCCGTGCTACAAGTCGGCAGCTAGGGAATAAGAATGAAGAAAATTGACCTGGTGTAACTGACGATAGTATTCGACACACACCATGTATACCTCAAAACAAACAACTAAATCTCTGCGATTGGCAATTATGGAAAGTTCATTGTATTTGGTTTTGTTTATTTGGTTTGTGTGACTAGTAAATCAACTGAGAATGTGGTAGACATCCTTGCTCACATTGAATGTAGTACTGCACCCTGTTATTAACCTGAACAGTGAACATGAATGTATTCTAAACAAAACAACGCATATTATATATAGCAGTGGTCGGGAACCTTTTTTGTCCGAAGAGCCATATTGGCCCTATTTTTTTCCATCTCAACTCCCAAAGAGCCATACATGCCATTCAACTGTTACGTCACAATTGAAAATTCGTGACGTCATCATAGCACTTATTCGAAGTCACTACATGAGATTCCTCGTGTGCGCCATATTTTCTCTGTAAAAACTGGTATTTATTGCTCGAAAATAGAGCTCGAGACGAAGGGTAAGCCACTGACGGGCCAAGCCTCACCTCACCATTGATAACACAATCCATCGTAAGTAGCTCAGAATTTGTTGAAACTGATGATATTAATCGAATGCGACTGTCACACTGATTCGGAAAATCTTAATACTTATCGACTTCTCAATTCTCAAAGTATTCGGTGGCAACATAACGTAGCGCTACACTCCTACATTTTGTCAAGAACGTGAATAGCTATGGCGTTGTTTGTAATTCGATTTTGTAATGGTGAATGTCACATCTACAACAGTTCATTCCGCGCCGTAGATCAGGAAGACAATGAGTATTTTAAAACTGCGTTTTGAATGGGCGTGGCCATGTATGCTATGCTCTTTGATTAATCAACGTATCGCTCAATTAAAGATTTCGAGTCGGGTACGTAGAATTCGCGACAGTAACTTAAATTTGATGATTTTGAAAAGAGGGAGTCCGAGCCCCTAAACCTGAAGACGGCATTGTCTCTACCTCTTGAAGACATGTTTGTTTATCCTGCCACGAGAATAATTATTCTGGTCGTGATGAAAATTTACCAACAAGTCGCCGCAATATTGATCAATTCAGTTCAAAAATATATATTTGGCAAAGAGCCATATCTTATACCCAAAAGAGCCATATATGGCTCGCGAGCCATAGGTTCCCGACCACTGATATATAGGTTGTGGGTCACAACCAGACTTGTACAAACTAAACAACTAACTAAAGGTTTTTTTGTGTTGTTCTGGGTCTAGTTCTAGTTGCTGATTTTGAAAATTGACTAGTTTCAGTTCTATTTGCAAATTCTGAAGATCGGGTAGATATAGTTATAGTTTTGAAGCATCTTTAATGTACAAATGGCTCTAAGTCTCATAAGTGGCACAGTGTTTCTTCCTTCGATTTTGACACGCTGTGCGCTGCAGGATACAATACCTATAGGTCGAAACATTTTGTGAAAAATAACCTGACCTAGCGTGACGGAAGTGTTTGAGTAAAGACCAGTAGTTCTCAAACTTTTTTAGACACGCCCCCTTTTGGGATAGCGAAAAATTTCGCGCGCCCCCCTATCATCGTATCACAAAATGCAACGACAATGCTGGCAATCCCAATGGATAGTTTGAAGGTATGGAAGGTTATGAATGTTGATGCAATTCTCCAATATGAAATTCAGACTATACACTACAACAGGGGCGGGCAACATACGGCACTACTGACAACAACACTACTTGCTTACTACATCAAATTTTACTGGCTGTATGTTATACTATACGTGTATGCGCAGCGTGCGAGAGTGGAGCTTACGCATAAGTTCGTCGAAGCGAGAATTGCTGCATTATCGGCATTTACGGTGTACTCAACCCTAATGTTGCTTGTGGTAATCATGGTGTTTGTCGACTACAAATGGTCATTTACACCAAGGTGATATTTCTTATTTTTCATTCCGTAACCGCCGACTTGTAGCACGGCACACTTCTAGGCTTTTGTAAGACGTATAGGGTTACTATATTTTGGAAATCTGAAATAAGGACACTTTTTCAAAATTTTCCGACTTGCAAATCCGGAGGAAAATCCTGAAAAATGGTAAATTTTTCCCAATTCGTGGTCAGTTGACTAAAAAAAGAAAGGTCACCTTTCTCGCTCAGCGCCCAAAATACAGTTTTTCCTTTCACATTATCAGGTCAACTTTCCGGCTCATCTCCCGAAATAGCTGCTGGAGCGTTACTTAAGTGCTAATTTACTGTGTCTCAGTCGATTTTGCCATATATTTAACCAAAATTCTCGAAAAAGAGGACACCTTGGCGTCCTCTGAAGACACTTTCAAAAAAGTATAAAAAGTAGACAGATCCTCTTACAAGAGGACGTATGGTAACCCTAGTAAGACACCGTTATACCAGACGTCGCCAACTCAAAACGGGTCGCGGGCAACTTTACAAATTTCGTAGAGAACGCGAACCGCATGAATTCAATATCGAGATTAATCAGGCCACACAGTTGAACAACGACGCTATCTCGTCACCTACTCAACCCTAATGAGTTGATATCTTGGTAAATTAGGGGTACAGGGGTTATCGAATGCCTTGAAATCTTAATTAATGATTGTACCGTGTGTTGACTGATCAGATAGAAGCAGACATGGCGGCGCCTGTATGACAATGCTATTCTCAAATCCACATTGTCTTCGTCACCATCGGTGAGAAATGGCTTTGAAGTGACATTGCTGTCGTTAAAATACATTCATTAAATACGATTTATTCCTTGTATATGTGGATAAATGGGCGAATGATGTATTGATTCAGCAATCCGGCCTGCCAAGTACTTAATTTTCCTATATCCGGCCCGCCGACTGAAGAAGTTGCCCGCCCTTGCACTACAGGGCAAAAACTATGAAACGGAGGTAAATCGAGTTGTGCGCGAAAAATTTCTTCATTTGACCGCAGCTTCGCGCCCCCCTTCATACGCTTTCACGCCCGCAAAATGTTAGGGCGCTCCCCAGTTTGAGAACCACTGGTATAGACCAAACCAATTCCACATTCATTACCAGTGCAGGAGTCACCAACATGGCCCCTATTCGTATAATCCTACGGAATGAGGCTTTGAGACCATTGGTGTAAAGGAATTGTCATCGCCAAGGATTGATTGTTGCCTCTGAATAGGGTTACATTCAAAACAAATAGTGTTTTAAACACTTCGTTTAAAACATATTTTAAACAGTGTTTTAAACAAATGCCTTTTTGAAAAAAGTATTGCGTTTTTTTTTTCAAAAGTTGTGTAATTATGTTGTAATTATGTAAATACTTCCGAAAAACATGTAGTATGAGCAGGGTTGCCATACCGTCCTTATTTCTAAGATTTGTCCTTATTTTGAAGGGCCACGTCTTAGAAAATTCAACTGTCCTTATTTCTAAGAAATGTCCTTATTTTCGACTTGCGTTCTTATTTGTGTTATTTTCAACAACTACAGAACTTCTATCATTTCCCTATGGTATCTGTGTTGCATAATATTCTAAAATTATGCTTTTGCGTCGAGATTTTATGACATCATGATTGAAAGGAACTCCCGTCGCGTACGCACCACTTGATTTGACTTGGAAGTGGTGCAATAGCTTATCTAGGGCAGTGAGTGGTGTAGCAGTTTCGGCTGTACCAACCTATCGCAGCGGACGTCATTGTCGCGGTAAACAGCAGTAGGCCTACCAGGTTTCTGCTGTTTAGTCTGAAGCAGAATAAGCTGTAGGGAAGGCAGCATTTATTGCGTACTGAAAAAAGGCGTTGGCACTTGGGTTAAAAAGTAAAGCTATAAATCATTGATAAATTTATCTAAATTATATTGTACACATATAGTGTTAGCTACTAATAAGGCTAAATCTGGTAGTTGAAATAAGCAGGCGTAAAAACGTATTTCGTGACGATTATGAGAGAGAAATTTAAAGTATCAAACGCCGCTTGAAGAGCTATAGTGCTTCGCACATTGCAATATCTGCAATTGCGACATTATCCTGGAGCTGGAGACCAATAGGTAATTTCAACTCATATTGATACCCCAAAACACAAGAAGTGTGTCATATTGATTAATTCGAGCCAATCGATGAATAATTTTTTCACAAGTCCATCAGCAACGTGACGAACGTGTTTATTTTTTAGGGGGTGGGGGGGGGGGCTGACGAATTGCTGTTTCGGCCCTGAGTAAAGGTAAACCTAGACCTGAGCTGTCGCGAGGTTCATGAAGCACTTTGGACCAGTGGTTCCAAATGGTTGGGAATCCCCCACTGGTGGGGAATTCAATGGTTTCTGGTGGGGAATAGACGCATCTGTTCAAAATCATATAGAGGACAGTCTACATCAGGGGTTCTCAAACCGCGGCCCGCAGACGTTTATTTGCGGTCCGCGACATCTTTCATTATAAACGAAATTACTACTGACACGGTATTGTTACAAATTGATTTAGATACTTAGCTCTTTTATTGCACCGTCTCTGTTTCGTTTCATTACTGATTATTGAAACCATGCAGTGGTTCATAAACTGGGGGCGCGCCCCCGTTGGGCCTGAAAGCATCTGGAAGGGCCGCGAAGCTGCGGTCAACCAAAAAAATTTTGCGCTGCGCACAATTTAACTCCAGTTCTTGATTATTGATCTGTGTATAGTCCGAATTTCCTATTTGAGAATTCTTTCATCAACAGCCCTAACCTTCCATGCCACCAAACTAGCCGTTATGGTATTGCTAGCATTCTGGTTGCATTTATGATATGACGATAAGGGGGCACGAAATACTTCCCTATCAAAAAGAGGGGTTTGTCTAAAACAGTTGCCACACAGACTACTTTAACCCAGCCTTGGTTGAATCCACCGACATTGAATAACGAGTGAAATTTATCAGAGTGGACATGTATGTAGAGGAAATACTGGCTGGGCAAACGCGGGGAGGGGACCAGCGAAAAATATCAACTTGACAAAATTGACTTCTGTAGCTATTGCTGCAGGGCCCGAGGCATTGAAGGAAAGCAGAATGGTTGATTGGTTTGCTCGGAAATGTCCCGGAACACAATACTTCTTCTCATATCACTCACAGCTCAATGTGCTAGTGGCCTCCGTAACACAAAAGTTACCGTGATTTTATACTTGCTCGCTCACGCATTGAAACAGAGAGCTCGGTTCTCTGGTGGAATGGTTTGAAATTGCAAATACCGACATAGCAACGAATGCAATGCACGCTCCATGAAGATATTTACTTGTGCCGCTAGAACATGCAGCAGCTGCAAACCTATGAACGCTGTCCATTATAATGCAAATAAACGCACTAAATGCCCGTATACGACTGGTAAATAGGCTACAGTAGGCCTAGTCTAAATTTAAGATTCGCCCACAAATACATGTTAATATTGTTCTGCGACTCGCAGCGTCTACTGCTGTTTAAATGCGGCCCGTTATACAAGGGATGTTTAGAACCCCTGGTCTACATATTTACAGAGACACATGCGCATTGCGCAATTACTGTTATAAGTTAACTGCTTCCGGAATATATGTATCGAAAATTATATTGCGTGTTGTTCACAAAACCTCATTTTTAACTCTGGATGGCCAATGATGGCGTCACAGACGCATCCGGAACGACTAGTTTGACGTGAAATAACGGTTTCGCCAAATTTTGAGCGTTACTATGGTATCGGTTCACAATACGTTTTATGTTGCAGTTATTGGCTATTGTCTTGCGTACTGGCATGGTTGTGTGTCTTGTGTAGTCGAACCAGCAAATAGCCGCTCTGTGATGACAAAAGTGCTGGGTAGTGGGAACAGGACCGTAACTGCCCCCCCCCCCGCGATTAAATATTGACGATATCTGATTATTGGGTACCTTTCCCCACGAAAATACGTAGAATTTATAGAAATGCCGACTTCGCCGTCGGCCATTACTGCGCCACGACGCACCAAGGCATATGAAGTTATAGGCCATGTAACATGCGACTCCGAGAAGTGTGCCAGAACGATCAGCAGCGTAAAGACCTTGGCTGAGAAGGAATGCCCTTGTGGTGACCCAAAACTTCGATGTATATGCAATATACATATATGTTTAATTGGCTAAATTGCTGGCGCCGAATGTTCATGTCCTGGCGATCTGAACCCCACACGACAAATGCCATCCCGCAGGGAAAAATTATTTACCAGTAAAGCAACACCAATTTGAAATAGTGTGTGCCTTTTAGTTCTGGCGATTTCCATATCTTTTGACATAGCAAATATAGGAGGTCACGAAATAGCACAATGTAACGAAGTCAATATACCAACTGGTCCGCCAGAAGATGTTCAATTCTTATTTAGGGGTCCTACCTTTCCCAACACACCTCACTCAACTCTACCGGCAAATCTCATTACGTGAGCAGAGCGGGGATAAAAAATTGAGAGCAAAATGTATGCAATTCCCGATCATATTGGCTGATTCAAACACGAATTATATAAATTTTTCGCTCTTCGCGCGTTCAGTCGAAATAGGGTGACGCACTAATCAGTAGACCCAATGTAGCTGATAAGTTGCAGGGAAAAAGCGTACAGGCTCAGCAGGGCTGAGGTGGTTCTGGGGGCCCAAGACCAACGTTTTTTTGGTGGGGATGACAAAGTGCTGTTACGGTCCTGGTGGGGAATGAAGGCTCGGAATAAATCTGAAGTGGGGAATGAAGACAAAAAGGTTGGGAACCACTGCTTTAGACTAACAAGGAGTTGCTGGAGCAGGTTGTTTCTTGAATGTGATATGCCACGGCTCGTATAAATACAACGTATAAG
Organism: Botryllus schlosseri; assembly: GCF_051294905.1. Classification (NCBI taxonomy): domain Eukaryota; kingdom Metazoa; phylum Chordata; class Ascidiacea; order Stolidobranchia; family Styelidae; genus Botryllus; species Botryllus schlosseri. The sequence continues at coordinate 19,880,196 of NC_137247.1, read as the reverse complement.
TACAAAACGCTTTTAATGCTAATCTCATTTTTCGACTGTCCTAATTTTTGGGTCCATGTTGATGGCAACCCTGAGTATGAGCCTACGGACGATTTGCACCCAATATAGTCGACGTATACGATGTGGAGAGGCTGGAACCCTCGATATCGTCGTCGGTTCAACAGTTATAGCGAATAGATGTGTAGATCAATTGTACGGAATGGGTGTTCTGACGATCATGGCCGCTAGGGTTGGCCATAATTTGAAAAATCTCAAAATTTTTGCGTATCCATGGCTCATTTTATAGATTATAGTTAAAAAACGTCAATGAGCCTGCAATAAGCTCACAGCAAAGTCGTTAACATTTGTCTAAATGCGTTTGAAAGTAGCTGCCGTAGAGTGGGCGTGTCAGCGACCATAGAGCGGCAAGCAGACTAGTAATCACGAAATCACGGCGCTTGATTGGCGAATCTGCTATGCTTCAATGATCACGACGGTGACGTCTTGCTGATCAGCTGGTCAAGGAGTCGACTAACGGCGGTGATTCTGTAAGTGCATTGTAGGTTGGTCCGCAGATAATGATATAAGATTAAGTTAAGATTAAGATTAAGAACATGTTGAGTGACGAAATAAATGATGAACAAAGAACAGCTGCTTCACAAAAACTTCAAATACATGACTTGATGGCTTATTGTGAAGGCAACCGTTGTAGCCTGTATGCCTTGTTTTCATCGAGGGAAAGCACAAAAACACGAGAAGAAATATTGCAAAGGCGTTTATGCAAGTGGCGAACGAACTTCTAGTTTCAGAGGGGATGTTCCATGATTGAATACAAATATAAAACTTGACATTGACACTACCGTGTCTGAACTTCTATCTTGTCGTGGTAGCCTATATAATTGAAGTCTTAAAAGCTGTACGGGCTGGCTGAATCAGCCATTTATGCTTGGCACTTGTCACATTCTTGCAGCATAATGAATCATACCCGCGAGTTCTGTCTAAGTCCTCAATGATGCCCCGGAAGACGGTCTAAAGGCAAGCATAGACTATGCTGGTAGCACCAGCAAAAAGACTGTTCGCATGCATTGATTAGCATGTCCATAATAAATCTTAGATCATTACCGGCTGCATCACGACTAATACTTGAATCAAACCAGAAATGGAAATAAAAAAGAATGTATTGAAGCGGTGCGGTAGTTGCATTTCTTTAGAGTCCCAATGCAAGCTACATGGTCGGCCCACATATCGTCTGAGCATGCAGGATCGTGTCCAGAATCCATCTCACATGGTGTGCTGCACCAGTTTGGTGATAACTAATGTACTTTACTTGCACTGCACCCAGAAAAGCAGGACCACTTGGCGTAATCTCAATCATATCAGATATGTATTTCTGGGATCTATAAGTTCACAAACATTCGCTGTTTCACCTCTGTCATGCCTGCAAGAGGGTATTGTTGTTCTGAACCTATCGTTATCTAGTTTTAACACTAAAAATTCAATGACCAAGTGTCTCATTTTAGTATTTAATCCCCAACGTACAATGCGCTTACAGAGTCATCATTGCCGTTAGCGTACTTCTTGAACTAGTAGAAGCACATAATCAGCAAGCCGCCGTGGTTGTGATCATTGAAGCATAGCTGATTAACCAATCAAGAGACGTGATTTCGTGATTACTAGTCTTCTCGCCGTTCTATGGTCGCTAACACGCCCACTCTATGGCAGCTACTTTCAAACGCATTTAGACAAATGTTAACGACTTTCCTGTAAGCTTATTGCAGGTTCATTGACGTTTTTTTCATCAATAATCTATAGAATGAGACATGGATACGCATCTTTTTTGAGATTTTCCAAATTTTGGACAACCCTAATGGCCGCCTTCCGTATAAATGCTGCATAACGAGGTAGTTAAAGATATTTTTATTCTGTTTTTGACAGTGATAGGAAGCCCGTTTCGTCAAAGGAGCCATATTTACCCTATATTTTCAATTGTCTGTGCCAATCCTTTGGCACGTCACAATTAATGTTCTTTGACGCAATTGCTAAAAAAGAACAAGAAATAAAACAATAAGAAACATGTTTTAAATATGTTTGTTTTAAATTGATTTTTGTTTTAAATGCAACCCTAAATACAACATACTTATCTTCAGTTGCTAGGTGTCCAATGTTGCACACGTTCGCATACGGAGAATCGCCGTCTTCATGTTGTATAATTTCGAATAAACAATGCGGAGCTCCGGAAATAACGCAGACGCCGTCGCTTCCCGTGAAGCCTGGTCATTGGCCATGGAACGTGAGTATAGCCCATCGCAGGAGATATCAACACATATCCCTGAATAGTTCGGAGCGAGTAGAATTTTTAAAAAATATCACGATTCAGATTAATATACACTAAACCAGTGGTTTTTATACCCTTTATTAGCCTGAGAGCCCGTACGCTAATCTAGAAACCTTCGGAGAACGCCTAATTTTCGCCGAGTCACAAAACAAATGTATACCGCATTGCTCATTTTCCACTCATTATACATTACTATAGAATACTGGTCTACAAATCGGACTGTGCATCAACAAGGTGTCTGATCTGATCCAAAAATTATTCCTGTGATGTAAAATTGTTTCCGTTCCCCGAGGATTGTCTGAGCAGTTCTGAAGTTATGCAACTTTCTACATGTATCTGCCGAAACAAAACAAAAAACCTTATTAGAGTGGCCCAACATTATTTACTGAATCATCATAAAATGGGCTGCATTGGGCAGATTTTTTCTGCCCCGTTTTCCCATTGCGCGACCCAACATTTTGACCGAAAATCAGGGATTCGGGCCATCCCTGACATTGCGTTTATATGCGGTAATTCAGACTTTCTTATTTTCTCTTGTCTTAGAATATCGATTAGTTTACCTTTAGGCTCTATTTTCCAAGGCAATCATCTTCGAGACGCTGCCTGGACACTATGCGACGACATGCTCCGGAGTTTTAATTTCCAACAATATGGTATTGTCAACAGCAGCATGCTTTTTCGAGTAAGTAGCGTGCTTTCGTGTGAAGTATTCATGTGAAAGCTAATTTTGTCGACACGTACTTCCATCTCGCACACGTGATCGCCCTCGTGTTCAGATCTAGCATTCTCGAACTGATATGACCTCCGTTGTCATAGATTAATTTTTTCTAATATTGGAGATGGATGTTAGAGAATGATGCGTTTATACTAGTGCAGTGATTCTCAAACTTTTTGACTTCATGACAGTGAAAAATTTCGCTCGGCCCGCGATAGCCTTTCGACCGTATATTGCTTCTAAGTCAGAGGTGTCAAACTCAAATTGCTTCGCGGGCCGCATTCAAGCCTTCAAATCACTCGCGGGCCGGACCAGTCAACTGATTCCAAAATGTTACCACTTGAATACCTTAAAAGTATATATAATAATACTCGGATCATAAGGTTAGTAGCAAGTCGCAACACCTTTATACGTGGGCGTTGAGCTTCCCCTTCAAATACCATTCTAAGAATAATATTATTATATTCTTTATTCACAGTAAAACTGGTAGATACACACATAATCCGGGGAGCAACCTGCCCCCAAAGGAAAATGGCGAGATTGGTGTAAATTTTTAAAATTTCAGTAATACATTCAAATTGTTATTCCTATGCAATACACGGAGAAGTCAGATTACAGAATTGCAGCAGATGAAGAATTGGCAAGGGTTACAGAGCAGAGGTAGAGATGATTGAAGATGAAGAATCAAAATTACAGAAATTATGCTGTGATTCACAAGTGTAATTTTAGTCCAGTGGTGCATTCAAGGCCTTCCGAAGAATGTGCACAGTGCCCAATAATGTGATTTTCTGGATCATGTCGAATCGAACGTTACCCGGAATTTGTTGGATATGCCTCATGAGTTTTTTGCTCACGACCCCTGTAGCACCAATGACTATCGGTACAATGTTTATTTTGCATCGCCACATTTTCTCACATTCCATTTTGAGGTCTGCATATTTGGAGTATTTTTCTGATTCTTTTTGCAGTAGGTTGTGAAAGCATTCTCTTTTCTTTTTTAGTTTGACGATTATATCCGGGCGGTTGCTCCTGATTTCGCGGTCAGTTATAACTGGTACATCCCACAGAATTTTTACTTGTTCGTTTTCTGTCACTGGTGCTGGGCTGTAATCATACCAATTATTATTATTATTATTATATTCTTGGAACACATGCACAATACGCCGTCATTTCCCGTACACAGGGAACACAAGTAAAACAATGATTCCCCGTGACCATTAATGACTCCACATTAGCAACCTTCACTTTCATTGCCTTTTTCCTTTTACATTCTCGCGAATGTCCTTCGAAAAAGTGCTGACTCAGCATATTTCTAGTTTCTATATTTCAGTTTTTTCCGTCTACTCCCATTGTAGAGAATTTCGCACCCCGCCATAATGTGTCCTATTTTGCTGTATAATATCGGCAGGGTCGTTTGCATAGTATCACTTCAGGGTTCTGTTACTGCAGCAGTATGAGCCCGCTGTTTCTGGCTTCTGCGGCATTCACGCGAAAAGCAACATTGCGCATTTTTGATTTTCGCGTATTTGTCTTGCTCAGATGAATAAATTTCCTATTTATTCGTTCAATGCCCAATAATACGAGTTGTTTTGCATTCGATTTGGTCGCCATGTGGTACAATACGTCGTTACCTCTGTACTCATACTTATAGGGGGAGATGTTCCTTTTGTGTGTCCGTGTGCAGCGGTCAGTCCCGTGTCCGAAACTATAGCCCTGTCGTACGGCCTCGTGATGGTTTTAATTTCTTCAATACCAATCCGCATCACCAGTTTTCTTTCAATTATTCGACAGGTCTCTTCTCAAGGGTGGTAACCGTCAGTTGAGTCATTGCAATGTTCGCTCGTGTCGACAGTGAAACATCAACGCTCGTTGTATTTTTTCTTTTCGGAGATTTGTCCGCGTATACGGAGGTTTTTCATGTTCTGGAATCACGGTCCAAACGTGTGGATCGTCATCTCCCGCGACCATCTCCATTCAATAGAATCCAGACAATCCATCTGACGTAAATACTTGTAATGTACTTAAGTGTACTTAATGTACCTCCTTTATCAGGAATCCGGAGAGATGACTGAGCCATCTTTGAATAAGGGGTTTTTCGCCTTGTCCGTCATCCTTTTAAGGCGTTCGAACACACCTGTGTTGTAAGTGATTATCGTAAAGGGTAAAGCACACCTCATAGACTGCCATTATTCCACCGAATCCTTTAAGGCTTTGAGTTCTTTAGTGCATGGTTCATAGGCTTTCGCCGCTAGAGTTAACCACTTTGGACTGTACTATCGTGTGCGGCTTGCGCTGTCTCGTAATCTTGCAGTAACTCTTCAGCCCAAAGTACTGGTGTCATTCATATTCTTCGCCTGGCCCTCCATTTTACGAGGTCAGGACACGAAAGGTTTAGTTGAAGCATCATTAAGCTCGATCTCGCATGGATACTGTCATAATTATGATAGTTACGCAATTCACATATTTCCCTTCTGTTCACACAATTTTTCTCTTGATCGCGAGTTACTTGACAACGAGAATTCTCACACGCCAGCACAACCGTTGCAAACCATAGGCCAGTGTCTTTTCAAACTGTATGACGGCTCACACCTGTGCGGGTGAAAAAAATCAGTGCGAATGACAAAATTGGTGCAAATGATGCGAATTAAGATCGTGAATAACTGGTAATTTTTCTCATGTGAAACAATTCAAATAAACCTAATAAGAAAGTCAAGGGCAGTACAACTTTTGTATTTGAGACACAATTGTAAGAACTTATTCAATTTAGGACGCACGACTAATCGTAGCTCTCAAAAGCCGCAGCGAATTAATTATATTCGTGATATAATTAATACGTATCCAAAAACCTAGTTTGGCAATCGGCGCAACGGCCGACATCAGTATGTCAGCCCATCTGAGCTTGCGACAGGCTGGAAAATAACGTCCAATCGACTTTCTGCACTCTTTTGCTAAGCATTCATCATATCTTCGTAAGAACTGTCCGATTAGTGCGAGGCACAAGGGTAGCAGCAGCTACCGTCATCATAGACTGACATTTGCAAGGTACTGTTAGGCCAACAAACCTGGGATAAAATGCGGAGTCAAAAACATACGCGGCGACCAGACCTTGGCCAGAAAAATGACCGATGCTGAATAGTTAAATCTTCACAATATGCACATGATTCACTGTCGGCACGGAACAGTCCCGTTATTGCAATCTGAGTACGCAGTAATTATAGTCGTATAAACGCGACACATAGAAAAACTCAAATCACTCCAATTTGAGTTCGCGCGCGTCATACATGTTTTGTGGGCCTGCGTTGGGTAGAATTGTGATGTGCGCGCTCCATATCTCTTACATGTCCGTGAAACCGTAGCATAATACTGACATACTCAGGTAGCGAGCTCCATTGCGCCTATTCTCCTTAAAAGTTTCGGACTTTACTTTTGAAATCGAAACGAGCCCAAACAAAAAAATCCTTTGATACGAAGTAGGCTACTTGATAGCTTAAGCTACATAGTAGTCAATTTGTTGTACATCCACGAAACCCCGTCGAGCATCTTCGTCTTCCCTAGCACAATAATCTTTGGCAGCATGTGCGAATGAAATTAACTTTACAAAACAAGCGCAAATGGAACCCCTCGTCGAAAAGCACTGCACCCGGCACCACCCACCGCGCAAGTCCATCACGTATACTCAACACGATAGGCTCCCCGATCATCACAATTCAGTGCGCCCCCAACAGGCGCAATCAGGGCCGAATTAAAAAACCACTCCATTTTCAACCTAGGTGTCACTTGTCAGTGTTTGATTTGTTTTTAATACTGCGCATTGTGTAGTGCACGGCGTGGAATTTCGTTGTCAAATATTGATGCAACACGAGCTATTCGGGTGCGCAATTTCTGAATTTATGCGATTACTTCGAACGGGAACTTTCTATGTTCCAATGAACTTCATTGCTGGACGAATTCTGTTGAGTGCAACCATATCACGGATCGAATTTCAAACCTTTGGGATGTGTATTTTCATTGACAAGATCGCGGCATGCTCCCATATTGCTATTACTGCAATAACACGAGGATAATCAAAAGCGCACCATTCTACGATCAAATTCGACTGGCTGATCGGGGACTACGTAGGCCGTAGGTCCCGGGCTGACATTAACCAGCGCGTTATCGGCATTAAAACCTCAGGCGCGCAGCCAGGGAACTAGAACTAGCAACCTCGCTTCCTCGAAACGCCAACTCTCCAACTCGCGCCATCTATGCCGCGTACCGCAAATCAGCGAGAATCACCTATATGAAAAATAGGCCATCGACATCCCATGTGCACCATCGGCGGTGGTTTAATTTCAGCGCGTCCGCACCTAAGCTCGCTACCACCCTCAGATACCATTCCGCCATGTAGTAACAATCTCTGAGTGTAATAGTGTTTGTGTTTGTGTTTATGTAACTTTTTTTATCATTGTTTTACCAAAACTTATGCCCGCGTCTGAACAAATTGTGTTCGCTTTCCTTGCCGAATCTGGTTAGTTAGGTATGACTAGCCCTCCCTGTAAGTGTAACTATTGCAGGTTTGCGGCATGTCTGCAATTTCGTCATCAGCGCAACCCTGCCGGCCGATGTTATAGTACGATCAGATTGACCACTACTAAGCATTCCGTACAATAAATTAAGGCCGATTCCAGCAAACTAACGATCCTCATCAGATGTACAAATTCGATCTCATCCTTAGAAACGTAGATTCGAAACACTATCACGATTTGACGACCAAATATACTTTCTCGTTCCACAAATTAAGGTGCATTATTTGCATTGACGAGGGCAGCAAGCTGAGCCTGAAGTATCTTGTGAATCATTTTTGTGATAAATTTTCTCGAAGCGCAAAGTTAAACAGTGTTTAATTGTGTGCGCCTACTAGTTGGAACATGTTCCAATGCCCATGACATAAATCCAACTATGCTTTGCGAACGTAAATCGGGAAATGCAGCAATGCACTCAGAATGGATGTTTTAAATAGCAACCGATTGTCGCGATGTGAGCTACTCAATACTAAGCAAAAACACATTGTGCCGGCGATAAGGGGTAATTACTGATTGGCCGCGCGCGTTTGTAATCATAACTCTTGTCTATTTTTTGTGTTGTAGAATTGTCGTGCCGTGTTACTGCTCAGTCCAGCGACGAATGCCGAGCGCGCGGCAGTCAATGACATAATTTCGAAATCGTCGTGACACGAATCTCGTCAATTGGTCGCGGCCCGCGCAATGCCGACTATGCGACTTGTCGAACTGTAACCGAATATTAGCATAAGAATGGTCATCTCAAAAGGAGGGGGTCTCGACACCCCCATGGCCACGCGCCTGCCGCCACTCCATGCTAAAATAAAAGTCGCCGCCTATGACCGTAATAATAATAATAATAATAATAATACCGAATCGTTCCTAGTGCTTGGTATTCGTCTAATATACCTCGGATCAGTTAGTTTAGTTGCGCGATATGCGCAATCCAAATTTAAGATAGGGTCGACACAACGCGGGTTATTCCAGGTATAGCTCTATTAAAACCGCAACATCGATGGCTTGTGGGTCCGAGTTCGACCAAGGTTGACTTCAGAATTCCTAAGCCGTGTTGGTTTATCTGGGCCAGTGGTTCCCAACATTTTCCCACCCACGTACCATGTTGAGGTTTTATGCAGTGCTCGCGCACCGCCTATATAAGTTACGCGCGTTTCCACCATGTATGACGTCATATTCACGTATTTGACCTATGCGAGGTGTATTAACAAATTCTATTGAATTAAGCCAGGGCTGTCAAATATACGGCCCGTGAGCCGGATCCAGCCCGCCAGACGATTTTATCCAGCCCGCATAGCAATTCTGAGTACATTGAAAAATGATTATATCATCAATCACATCCACAGTAATAAAACAAACTACAAAGTCCGCGTTGACAGTTAATTATTTTGTATTCATAACAAAGCATGCGCAGGGCTAACGCCAGATTATGTCTAAAGCAAGGGTGGCCAACCTTTTTGCCATTTACGGCGGCATTTCGACTACTCGTGTAGCCTACGGCCGCATTCCAGGGCAGAGTCGAAATGAACGAGCTGATGGACGTTAAATACTCAGGTTAAAGTGTCTATGTCCATTTCCGGTGAACTCCAGACTAATCTATGTAATGATAGGCTTACTATGCGCACAAATTCGCGAGTGGTCACTGGTAATGTCAAGGAAGGAAGTCATCATAGTCGCGCGAAGCGCGAAAAAAAAATCAGATTCACCAATGAATTTTGTCATTGATATTAGTAGTTTTACATATTACCCTCAAACATTTATCCTTTCTCATCTCGTGTGATCAGATTCACTGGTATAGAGTTGATGTAGGGGTGTTCTCGAAAATTTAAAGCTAGTTATAAATTATGATGCATCTTCGGGTGGGCCAATTGGTATTAGTCACTTTGTAGCATGCTGTTATTTCTTGACCTCCCATCAGGATTGTTAGCATAGTGAGGAGCACACGATTCCGCGCTGATATTTCCATGTGAGGCGCATCATTTCCCACCGATGTTCGCATCTGTATTGTGGGGCTGTGATTGCAAAGGGTGCTGCTATAGTAAAATTGAGAAATGTAATCGCATTAAATCACGTGCAACGCGAAGAAAACTTCAAAATTAATGAAAATCTTTCAAGAAATCGGGGGTCAATTCCTAAATTCAAATTTCATGTCGACGGCCGCTAACACATACTAATTGAATTGCGTGCCTACGCCCACACAAATTCGATTTTCGGATGACTCGACTCGACTCGAGTCTTTTTCTCAAAATACGGAAATGACTCGACTCGACTCGAGTCAATCTGTGTATTGACTCGACTTGGACTCGAGTCATTGCGCATGACTCGAAGCAAGTCATTGACTCGAGATTCCGACGGCCAAGACCGACATTTCATTGTAATTGCGAAGCCAACGGGATTTCGTTTGTTGGTACTGGTGCTTGAAAATGCGACCAGAAACTGCTAAAAGTGATGAAAATTGATATATTATAAATGCGAACCATTCAATATCACCAAACAGAGTTAAAAAAGTGGGTTTAGGAAGACTTTAACGGGAAACTGAGCAGTCAACACAATGACTTGGACGCGGACTCGAGTCATAATACCATGACTCGGACTCGATCCTCTGTTCGTTGACTTGGACTCGGACTTGACTCGGTGGGAATTGAAAATGACTCGACTTGACTCGAGTCAAAAATATAAAAGTGAGATTGACTTGTGACTCGGAGCCTTGTGACTTGGTTACAACCCTGGGAAAAATCAGTCACAGAGGCATTCCATATCAGATATGATACACCCCCTTCAAAAGGGTTAACTGTATTAAACCGGACAAGCATCATATTTTCGCATTGCTCGCAAATAATGGTGTTGCGACTCGCTAGATTGAATCCCCTACGATACGCGTATTATCTATATATGCTTGATAATAAAGTATTCCAGCAAAAAGCAATGGCACGCGGCAACATTTACGATTCCGTTGACTGGTCCGGCCCGCGAGCGATTTCATATAACTTCGAAAAGTGAGATTGACTTGTGACTCGGAGCCTTGTGACTTGGTTACAACCCTGCTTGATAGTCATCACGGATGAAAATCCTTGCTTGCATTCCCACGTATAAGGGAAAATTAGCAGCTGGGGAATAGCGGGAGACGACGGCTTCAAAAAACTCAAAATCAACCTCACCTGAACTAATAATTCCGTTTGATCGAAAAATATAACAGAATCTGCTCGCGTACCACCTGGAAGACCTTCGCGTACCACTAGTGGTACGCGTACCACAGGTTGGGAACCACTGATCTAGGCTACCCGTGGCGCATCATCTGCGCAAGCGGTGTCTTACAAAAAGAATCCCGAAGTAGGCAGTGCTATAAGTTGGCCGTTACGGAATGAAAATGAAGAATATCGGCCTGGTGTAAATAGCCATAGTGGTCGGCGAACACCATGAATACCACAAAATCAATAATAACTATTTTAAGCTCTTTCATGGCAGTTCAACAATACGTCCATTCACAACAACTCGTATGCCACATGCGATTTCCGGTGTTCCTTGTTGAAAACTAGCACCGCGCAAGCCTGCAATTTACACTTAGATTCAATTGTTAATTTTGCGCACGGTCGTGAACAGACCGTGTCACCCCTCGGTAGTAAAAACCCGAATTGACAACGGTGTTGGAAAATCTATTTACCCGACACATAACCTACCGACTGGCTCTGCAATATCTAATGCAGAAGTCTCAAACTAAAATGTGCTCGCGGGCCAATTTCCTAGTTTTTGATGACGCTGCGGGCCGCAGCATCAATTATGCGAATATTGTATAATTTCCAAGTAGGCCTTATTTGACGGGATCTTGCAGACAGGCATTCCACTAACATCGTGAAATGTAATTTACTATTGTATATTCACGCTTACACGGAAAAAATAACATCTTCAAATATTTGAATAAAATTGCTTTTGTGCCGGGCATAATTAGAATATTGAGTTATAGACATCATGACATCGTAAAAGCTGTCGGGTTATAATATTCAAGCTTTGACCTTTGACGTGCCACAATTTTATGTAGAATATCCTAAATTTTACTGAAAATTTATCTGACGAAATGAATCTGGTTAATTTAGTACTTACCTTCCGACCTTGATCTCGGGTATGGTAGTCCGCCCTGGTGCTAAAGTGTTTCTTGCTTGTGACGTAGTTGTTCGTTTCGACTTTTTCGACTTGTATTGTGTTGTTACGAGACGATTGATTAGTGATTACACGAATTGATCGCGTATAGGGCTCAGTTTCGAACGTATTGCGCACCCGCGCTTTTAATACCGGACTTGACATCCTACGTATAGCCCGGTCAGAACCGGGGTATCAAGTTGGGATGATTTCGTTCTACCAGAACTGGGCGGTCCAGACGATGGAACCGCGGCCGGAATAATGGTCGCTACAATAGCACCGCTTGTCCAAGATTTCGTTGTCGGCGAAGGAAATAATGTTGAGGCCAACGTCGGCATCGTAGACCGCATTCTCGCCGCCAGCCTCCTCACCACTGAATTTGTTGGTTCACTGGCAGCCCCGGACACAGGGCTTGACATTCTACCTTCTCCAGTAGTTGATGAGTCCTTGTATTAGATCGAAACATCAAGCTCGGGGTATTTTCTGTGGGTGTAAGCGTTGATAACCCGTTTCCAGGAATGGTGTCATCTGTCGTCGTGACTATTACTGTGTTAACGTAGCCGACTTTCAGTTGTGGCTCGAATATTGTTATTTCCTGAGGAAGTCACGTCCTTGTTATGTTCACACTGGTTCTAGTACGACCGGCGGTCCGTCTATCAGCAGTTCCCGTTCTTCCCGTTGCTTCTAGTGAGTCATGTTGTGTTGGTTCGGCGCGTGGTCTGGCCAGCATTATGCTAGTGGGTATGACGGGTTTAATTTTTTCGGAACTGGGTGGTCCAGCTAGGAGACCCAGGGTTGTAGTAACAGTCGTTGCAACCCTACTGACCCTTACAGGTCCTGTTACCTTAGTCATAAGTCGTATATCGGTCCGGGGCTCTCCGCCCGCGGTGTTTTCCATCCCCACAGTTTTTTCTCTCGTAATCTGACGCGTAGGTACCGAAGTCGCGGCAGTATACGCAGTCGTCGAAGGTATGCACCGACCCAATTTTCATAAGCATGGTAGTCTTGTCGACTGCACCTGTGATGGCGGTTCGTAGGATTCCCTTAGGTCTGTCGGTATTTGCTACTGGATCCGATTGTTTTTGTGTCGCACGTGGCTCGTTCACCCACAGAATGGCGGGCATGGTCCTTTCCGTCCTTTCTGAACCGGGCAAATCGGATGGTGGGACCACGGCCGTTAGTTCGCCAACTGATGTCCATTCCCACTCAATAGTATCCCTCCTCGTCCTTGGTAGGGTAGTCGTAATCGCGGGTGCAGTGGTCATAGTCACGGGCGCAGTGGGCGACTGGTATGATATTACCCCGCATCTCGTCAATTATTCACAGTAAGAAACTGGTCAATACACACATAATCCGGGGAGCAACCTGCACCCAAAGGAAAATGGCGGGATTGGAGTAATATTTTTTAAATTTCAGTAATGCAGTCAAATTGTTATTCCTATGGAATACATGGAGTCTAAGTCAGATTACAGAATTGCAGTAGATGAAGAATTGGCAAGGGTTACAGAGCAGAGGTAGAGATGATTGAAAATGAAGAATCGAAATTACAGAAATGATGCTGTGATTCACTAGTATAATTTTAGTCCAGTGGTGCATTCAACGCCTTCCGAGCACAGTGCCCAATAACGTGATCTTATTATTATTATTATTACAACACACAACAGTGGAAAGCCCGATCAGGGCTTTGTGCTCCCCGACATCAAATTTTGTCACACAGCTCAATGCGTTTCTTTATGTTCAATGCGCTCTTTCGGCAGTGTCTTTATCTTCAAGGCTTTCATCGGTTCTTTCTTCATCGTCGACTTATAGCTCGACCCACTGTCATATCTGGACTTCTTAAGTCACCGCAATTGCAGTGAGGTGGGCGATGAGGAGCCCATATAACCTCCGACACATAGAAGTTAGTCCGAACCGGGATTCGAACCACTGCCATTGGTGTCGTGGCGCTGATGCTTAATCAACTACGCCACTCGCTTCCCCAGTCTGAGAAGATGAACTTCCCGGATGATACCGAATTTTAGGAGACTCCGTTATCTTTGTTAAGGCCCTAAGGTGCAGCTAGACTTGCAAACTTTTCAAATTGCGATATTTTCTAAACAGTCGGTCCTAGATTCTCAAAAATTGGTGTGGGAACTATTCATACTCAACTTCATATACTGTATAAATTTCAGCATTTCAAAATAATTCCTTGGGCCCAAATTAGGGGGGAGATTGGTTAATCGGACGGTTAGTACGAGGAAACGCCTGTCTCATCGATGGATGCTGAGAGATTCAAACCAATGCTTTATAAAGTGTCCTGAGGCCTGTAAGCACCTGGTAGACTACTTGAAACTAACGAATTTTCGAAAAAAATAACAAAATATTAGTTTTGTACCAGTACAGTGCCGGATTTTCGATTATTTTAAATAAAATTCAGATCATAAGTAGCATTGCAAGTACACTGAAACTCCTATAGCAAAAACAATAAGTTCACCAGGTAGAACAGTCTTACTGCTTATACTGAGCCAAGTTTGATAAGAATTGAAGGTCTTCTGATATCAAAATTTCCTCTCCCCGTGACATCATATTACGAAAAACTAGAAATGGGAGAAAATCAACTTTGAAAATTGAAAAATATTTTGGTGAAAAAGTAAAGTAGGTATTTGAAATTTGTTGCTTTTAAATGGTGCAGGCATGCTTTAATCAGTACATAGCCAAATTTGAAGACAATTGAATGTGCCTAAATGCAAAATAAGTCGTGTAGAGTATGAGTGATTTGATCACTTTTTACTCAAAACTGGTATACCACACCTAAAAAATTTGCAAACCTTGATTGGAAAATAGTTAGATGTTGTCAAAATGAAACAACATATCAAGAATACTGCGACATTGTCAAAATACCCATTTCAGTTGGTATGAGTCAAGATACTACACTCATATTTCCCCCCGAGATCTTTCAAACATACAATTTTTAGCATCAATGTCATCATAACACTCCGGCACTAATTTGAGTTGCATAACCGTTATGCATAGCCTGTGCAGTTCCAATATCCTTTGCCGGATGAGCCACAGTCAGGCAATTCACAATATTTAGAACAACTGCATCAAAAATGTAGAAATTGCGAGGAAAAACGATTCCGCCGAATCCAAACCACCATTATCAGATGTTGAAAGCTACAATCTTTTTCAAGGGATTTCTTCGATTATTCAGTTCAGGAACGACTGGTTCTTTTCTATCATGGTTTCATCTTTTCCTATGGCAAATGACTTCTTAGTGTATGGCTTTGTCCTAATCGTCAACAATATACCAATGCATCTTGAAAAATATACAATATGATAAACAACGCTCATAATATCAACAGCTTTCAGCTCTTCCCCGGTTAGCGATCGGCAGCTAGGCTGCTGGCCAGCTGTATGTTTTGATGGTCACGCCTCATCGATCAGACATATGGCTCTTCTATTTATTGTATAAAATCAGCTTTGCAGAGTGCTTATAGACAATTTTGAGCGAGTTTGAATGAACGAAAGTGTATGGGGGGTGACTTTCTGAGAAAATGGGATATTTCAAATCGTATTTTACCATACTTCTAATTCGAAATCAGAGAAGAGCAATGCATTTTTGAAAAGAGCTAGTTTCATAATTCAAGATTCTGCAATAAAAAAAAATTGGAAAATTTTGTGATTCCAGCTGCACCTTAGGGCCTTAATCTAAGTTACGTCTCGAGTCAGAATCCTTCATTTTGATCTAAACAACTCGTAGTTTTTGCCTGTGACCCAGTAGCGGACCTCGTTAGTATCCGCCGCTGTATCAGAACTATAATTTTAATTAATAATATAGCTTCCAGCTAAACGGGCGTACAACTTCGGTAATCTCACTGGTCAACTCGAATCTTTGTAGCCAGTCCTGGTCGTGAGGAAACGCGCTTGGGAACCCCTTAATGTCACCGGCTCGTCAGATATAACGATTTGCCTATTGGTTCAATTTTATTCAATACATACATCTATACTTGATAATAAATATGTGCATGTCTGTCTCCTCTGTTCATCTGTTACTTATCACCACTGTTTACAGCTACTCCATACAATTTGGATGGCGTGTCCTACTAGGCAACACCACATTGGAGAAACCAGTTGACGCTCATCAAATATACGACATCGAATCAGTCATTAAGCACGCCGACTATAAACATGAACATATTCTGAATGACATCAACGACATCTGCCTAGTCAAGGTCAGTTGAGAAGTTTATATGAAATATTAGGTTCGAAAGCATGACCGAGGGGTCTGTGCAAAAATATTGTTTTTCAAATCTCACTGAACACCCCACACAATTTCTAGTTTGTATAAAAAACGCAAAAAAGATACTTCCACATATTGCAGGGAGTAATGGACACTTCGCGATAAAGTTCAGAATCTCAGCTCTTTAGCAATACTATCACTTGCAAGTTACATCACACTACGAATACGTGATCTTATTAACTGAGTTTGTTCTGTCTAGCAGTAGATTTATCCGAATGCTATTTTCTTGAATTTGTATGCGTTGTAGTCCGTGGCACACAAGACGTTAACAGGTCACCAGTGCAACTCTAAACTTTTAATAAAAACAATAGTACTAATCCAGGGGCGGGCAACTTCTCCAGTCGGCGGGCTGGATATGACGAAATTAAAGGACTTGGCGGGTCGGATTTCTGAATCCGTACATTAAACGCGTATTTATCCACCTTTTCTAGGCGCGGGCCGGATTCCTGAATCGATACATTAAATGCGTGTTTATCCACCTACACAAGGATTTATCGCATTTATTGGAGTCTAAACTTTAAGTTTGAAGCATAGAGACCAAAGCAGTATTGAATGAATTTAATAACGTAATGTAGCCTAAACTGTTGAGGTCGATGAGACATCTGCGGTCGATCAAAGTTGTGTACAGGTTCTTTGAACTCTGGCTACATGCTGGACACAAGGAAGACGAAGAACTATCATTTGTTTCCGAAAAAAATGAATAACCTACAATCACTATAATTTGACGTAGTAAGCAAGTAGGGTGGTGAATTGCGAAAAACTGTGACCGCCGGTCATATTATCATTCAAGACAAAAAGATGTCTTTGGGCCGCTCAAAATCACGTCGCGGGCTGAATCCGGCCTGCGGCCCATATGTTGCCCGGGGCCCGCCGCTATACTAATGTGATCGTATTCGTATGCTCTTGAATATTTGTACCTCATGTGATGTGGCAGCACGAACTCAACTCTGTACTCAGTCCGCATATGACAGTTTCCAGATTTGACAGTCCGCGAGAGCGTATTTATGATTGCTTTTAAGAACGGAGATATGTCTAACTTTCGGCCTATATCCGTTCTATCTTGCATAGCTGTGATGTTTGAAAAGCTCCTCCTTTACTGTATCTAAACCAATTTGACTTTCGCAGCAGCTAACAAGAACAGCACTACATCTTCTTCAATATCCTTCAATAATATTTAAAAATGAAAATGACTGCAGTAATTTCCGAGTGTGTTATTAGTTGGTCAAGTTTTTTGTTGCTGTAAAATCGTGACAAAGTAGCACTTAATTTTAACAAACGTTGCAGTAAAAGTTGCATTCATATATTTTTTAAAATTAATATGGTATGAGGTAGCCTACTTGAAAGGTTCCGTTGTATAACCCAACAGTGTAGGGCTGCAGGGTATCTGCTTATTCCGTTTCTTTTTTGCATTTCGATCTATCACGCATACAATTTTATGCTATTTAGGTTTGAAACGTACATGACAGCATTTCGCTGTCAGCTCCTGCAGAGCTGTCAAATATGGTACTTTTCCATTTCACGTATGGTCTGACTAGACCGCGGAAATGGACATTTTTTGCCGCTACGCAGCAAGAAAATAACGCAATGCGGAAATAATTTTCCATCAAAAGCCAAACAGCAACGCGACAACCCAAGTCTCCCCTCCTCAGAAACAAGTCAAATAACACACCCCTAACCCCTTTGTTGGCAAACTTTCTCCGGCGCATCGCAGCAAAACTCAGTGTTGGCCACTTGAACAAAATTAATAATCTGAAAAAGGCGACCCAGTGAAAATAGAATTTTCTGCGGTCTCGCCTGGGCGTCCTTGAAATGGGAAAGGGCCTCAATTTTATACCACGGTGATTTAATTAATGAAGTGATCGATTTACATATAGTTTGGGAACTGTCGTGCTTGGCTGGGGTTTCGAACTTCTATCTTGCAAGTCATAGATCATATTGAGAGATAATCATAATAACTCTTTGTTATGCAAATCAAGGACACTATAACCATACTAGAAATAGTTCTATAGCATGATTTTCAAATCAGTCCATTACATTTTGCGCAATACTTGAGAAAGTTGCAGTGAAAAGTTGCATGAAAAATAAAAATAAGTTGCTAAAACTTGCAATATCTATTTACAACAAACAGCTTAATACCGCATACTACATAAATCCTGAATATTTATGAAGCTGCCAGAAGCTGAACAAGTAGGCTACGTTGCTGAAGTTGCAAAAGCTTGTCCTAGTCATTAACAAATTGGGAGATTCCGATCAGAAGATATCTCAACGAGCAGTATAGGCCTACTACCTTCATGCCGATTTCACTTAAACCAGAAGAAAGAAGGATTTCCGTTATACAATACTTACCTACAGTCGCGGGCTGAGTCGCGCCGTATATTTTTCGTTTATTATATTGCCATCTCTGGTGTTCGGTGCGTCGGCGACCATTTTTTGATCGCAGTTTAACACTTTTTCTAGAAAAAGAGGACAAATTCTCTAAAACAGTACAGTTGGGTGTCCTCCAAGGACAGTTTCAATTTATAAACGAGGACAAATCCTCCCAAAGGATGACATATGGTAATCCTGGAAGTTCAGCACCTAGCAAGCGACAAACTTGCTCGACCATCCTTCGCCCACCAATCAAAATCTTACTATAACCTTATCAACATCGGCTTTATTGGATTTAATCGCAGGGGTATCAAAACGCGCAATAAAATCAATCATCAAAGGACAGGAGATTGATACAGAAAAGGTCATATCCTAGTGTGCAGGGTAAAACTCGGCTTAGGATTTCCCGAATTCCAACCACGAGTCCCGCAAATCGTGAAGAAAACCCACAGGATACAGGACATGATTCGACGCAAACTACTGATCCGTACTCTAAGCAAAAGAGTGTACACTGTACACGAAAGGTTTATACACTAACACAGCACCTAACTCAAAATTGAATCGCAGTCATAAGTGATCCGTGCCTGCGTGCATACCTTCCTACGTCCCTACGTACATGCATAGCGGCAAGCGAACTACTACTAGCGAGACATTATGTCGACTTTCAGAGATCCCACATCATTCTCCAGACATTTATATTAGGGAACTCGAGTATCTTGCGATACGGTGTTCAAGGAATCTCAGGTCCTAATTAGGTTGATAGTGATGCTGGTTTCGGTATTTAAGACAACCACCTCGTATAGATACGCCATGTTGAACTCACTGTGAAATGTTTGCTTATCCCTTATCTTTTCATTGGATCACAATCTTGTGGCGTATTGAACTGTCTATCGACCCTGCAAACACTCTGACTGCAGAAGAAAAGGCACGGAACCATTCCTCTTTACTGCACTACTAACTGGTAACATGACATACCTCAAACATCCCATTGTTGGTTGGCGCGAGTTCACTACGGTGCATATTACTGGCCTATGATGATGCGAATCCGGTAATATTGGAAAATAATGCCTCAGCATTCGTAATTCGCCTTGTAGGAGTCGTGAAAAGCAAACATCATAACGTATTGCGAAGAAAACAGCCACAAAGTCCTCAAATCTACATCGGCACGACAAAAGTTACTTTCGGGTATCGATATTAACTTGGAAAATATATTTTGCTGTTTTTTACCTGTGTGTCAGTGCATTTTCTCTTAATGGTGCCCGATTTCAGCCTTAAAAGTATTTTATTTGGTAATATATATCACCATCTAGAGCAGTGGTTCTCAACCTTTTTGGCTTCGCGGACCCCTTTTCACCGTCACGGACCCTCGCGGACCCCCTCAAGTTTTAGTTCAATTTTAACTCTATTGTGGTGCAACTTTCGTCTGTCTTGTGTAAATATGAACTGTAGGCTTGTGATAAACAGCAAAATAATGATTTTTCTTGAAAATAACCTCATACCATTTATGTAGAAATTGGTAGACTTTTATTATTTCAAAGCTAATTTTGCTGCTGTATTTTTTGAAGTACTAGGTCGTGTCTTGAAAATCCGCGTCTTCGCTTTGATATGAACGAGGAGTGTCGAAAATCATTTCCGCAAAGATAGAGGGAGGCTAATGCAATATTAACGCATAACGCTTCCGACGATACTTTGGGTGTGATCGCAACATTTATGGCACTAAAATAAAGAAACATATATTTTATGAGCATATCACGTCCAGCATCTAGCGCAGGGACGGGCAACATACGGATCGCGAACAACAGAGAGTTTCTACCGTGAAAGTGAAATCCTAATCTAAAAGTATAGACAAATTTTATGCGCCAAAGAATGGATCCAAGTTTTCCAACCTGAGAAAGACTGTCAGGAAACCACTTGTTATGCTCGGGTTTACATATAACGAGCAAACATTTTCGACCATGAACAATTGAACATTAACAAGACAAGGCTGCATACCAATATAACTGGTGATATGAGTTTCAGGGTTGAAACGTAATGCTTTTATAGCAACGAAACACTCCTTGTTCATCAAAAAACCAGCCTTGTCGATGGGGAATCCGCAATAAGAATGCGCTAAATCTGATAGCTGAGCTTTAAGGGCAGGTATATCATTGTCTGATTTATGACGAGTGTCAGCCGAAAATACTCGGGTTCATTTCAATATGAATATACTATCCAATTGTATATTGAAGTTCTGTACCTCCAAGAAGATGTTCAAATAGTGGTAATGTATATCACAGGATAAAATGGATTTCGTGGGGAGGTTTCAATCCCTGCATTGGGAAAAATTATGGAAATACTTCAGAAATTGTTATTTCAAACGACTGTTCACTAATTTTATGAGACTGAAAACTTCGCATCGAGAAGGTTGAAAAATTGAAAAATTGGCAATTAAAATGATTTTCCACACTACGATAGTCCATGTCAGACGATTATTATGATGATATGATTCATGAGATATTAGCAGGTGTGGTGCGAGACTGCCTCATGCCTTCTCAAATTAAAAAATAGAATAAAAATTAGGTTATCAGCCATTTAAAAAAATTTAGAGGTCTCGCGGACCCCCTGAAATTGCTTGGCGTACCCCTAGGGGTCCGCGGACCCCCGGTTGAGAACCGCTGATCTAGAGTCTATACGGCACTGTTTCAATTTTGTTGAGTCATTTCCAGCATATCACTGTCAAATTAATGTTTCATTATTTAGCTATTTCATCATCTCAACTCTATCACAGCCCAGTATCAAGATGTAAACCCGTAAACCCTGCGGAACACGATATTTCGTCATATCCAAGTTTCGAAATTAGCCACCGTAAATACTATAAATTCAAAAATGGCCGACATTTCAATTTAAGATTGCACGGCCTTTACTGGCCGGAACTGACCCAAATTTGGTGTGTAGCGTTTCTTTAGGCAACCTGACGATTTTATCAATAAGCGAGTGAAATACGGAAAAAAAGTTATTTTTGAACAACCCTAATGCATAATTTGGATTAAAATACTGTACTCGATTTATACCGCGGTATAAGCAGAGGTGGTCAGTAACGAAGTACTTCTACTTTTTCGAAGTACTCGAGTAGTTTTCCTTTACTTCTGGTACTTACTCAAGTAGATAGAATTGTTGCTACTTCTACTTCTACTTCGTAATATTTTGTGATCTACTTACTTACTTTTCGCTATTTTCATTTTGTCAAGTAGAAGTAGTGTAACCCTCCAATTAGAAAGAGAAACTGATGAATTCTCGGGCTATTTTCACGAAGTTTTGACTTTCAATTTGGAAAAAAATTCAAGTCAAACCCAGACTTTTCGTCGCGCTTCACACAAGGTAGATATGGAATTACAAATATGTTTCTACGAAAGTGAATATTATTTAGGTAGCAGGTTTTTGGTTCCCTTCGCCACCGCATTGTCGCCCATATGACATATCTCATCACAGTAAATATGGCCCATCATAACGTTTGAAATTACCGTTTCGCAATCTAGCATACCAATCATATCGTAATCTATGACTTTTTGAGCGTTCGATCTGTTTTAGCAGACTGTCTCGACAAAGTACATGTACTACATTTTCCGCTTTTCTGATGTAGTATTGGTATTTCTCGTTCGATTCGCAGTATCATTACTTCTAATTAGTCACAGTTCTTTAGTCTGGAGAACATACCTGTTTAAGTTTAAAAGCAAGTGTAGCATCGCCCTCTTTTTTCCGAAAATACAATTACACTATGTGGCATTTGTACGTCACGCGATATTTTTTATCATCGTATACGAATCGCGCAAAGTGTTAACATCGTATTCATATAACTTCTCCTTATTGCTCTTCGACCAAACTAAAGGCCGTAATAAGCGCGAGGGAACATGCAATGACATTTTCTAAAACGGGATGTTCGAGTAAACAAAAGATTAGTATCTCATTTCCATAACAAAACTATCATTTGCATCGCATGATGCAGTCGAATGCTAATTCTGTCGGAAGTTTATAACTTATGGGATGCATCAATATGCATTGTACATGAACCTCTCTGCACCTTCCGCATAGCTCAATTTGCAACTATTGAAAGTCCGTGCGAACGTATTATGACCGTTTTCAGAACTACTTACTTACTTGAGTAGATTTAAAGCCAGCAAATTCTACTTCTACTCCAAGTAGTTTTATGTTGCTTATAAAAGAAGTACTTCTACTTGTACTTGAGTAGATTTTTACGTCGCTACTTCTACTTCTACTTGAGTAGCTTTCTTGACTACGTTGACCACCTCTGGGTATAAGTTTGAGATATATGTGTTGCGGTCGCAGAACTGCCTATATGATTCTGTGTAAGCTGTCTTCCCTTCAACTTACAACGCCGCAAAGTCCTATAAGTTTCCCGATGTAAATATACGCGATCTTGAAGTACGGTAGAAAAGTATATTGCTTGAAGTTCCAATTGATCGAATTTCCTTATATCCAAATTATAATACGACACAGCAGTAGCACGAATAAGATATGTCCCAACAAGATCGGTAGATTCAGTGGGGGAAGGTCCGGTGGGCCTATTACTATTGATACACACAGTACCCTATCACAGCTATATCCAGAATATTCCCTTAGACCAATGATATATATACAATGATTGGAAACTGCCACGCCCCTTAACGCTATAAGATAGGTTCGCGGCGAAATCAGTCTGTCGCGGGATATGCTTGAGCGGAGGTACGGAATTGCGTTATGTCGACTGTGGTGGGGTGCTGCAATCGACCTGCTGGCGTAATGTTTCACCGATTTTCCCTGATTTGTTTAGTTTTAGTTTGTTTCCTGAGCATAGTGAGGCAGTACAGCATACCAGGATCTAATAAAACTTTAAACGATGCATATTTATCGAAGTAGCGACTAGCTACTTGGCATTTTAGCATCGGTGGAATACATGCATGTACGGTACAGCCTAAAAAATTAATAGATATTGTGGGTGAGCGTCAACATAGATGTGCAGAACCTGTAAGGATTGTTAAAAGAGGATTTGAAAATTTCTGGCATAATTTACGTCACCTGTTTTAATAAATGAGAACGGTTGATTACGATGATTGTGTGAGCAACTAAGTACTTTTATATAGTATAGTATCAATATAGCGACGGTACCTTCAAAATGTAAAATCAGAACTAACCGAAAATTATCATTGTAGGCTACTGGTTGCTGAATGCTAATATATATAATTTTTTCCCGGTTAAGAACGTTGAATTCCCATCAACGATGAGAATCGGCATTGTTCCGAACTATATTGCAACGGCAAAACAATGCACTAGAATTACATTGAGGATAATCACTTCATAGTTGGTATTGTTTACATCGTCCTCGCGTGATATGTTGTGCTCATCTCAATAGCTGGTTGCGTCAGCATGGCGAGTTGATGTTTCACACCGGGGTGAGCGAAAACCTCTACCAATGTCCATTTATTCAAAATAAACCTGGTAAACATTTTTGCACTTCTTCGATATAAACTGCATGTCGTGAAGTGTTCTCATGAATTGATTGTAAACCTTGAAAATTAAGAAGGAGTATTCGTCAAGATTGCTAGCTGCATCACACATTATGGCCTAAGCATGAGCAGCAACTTGTATTTGTAGATTGTATATACTGCGTCAAATACCTAGGATATTTTTCCAGCAATGTATCTCCACAATCCTCCAGTTCAAAATATCTCTCTTGAATATGCTCATATATATTGCATAATGTGGTATAACGGAAATTACTCGACGGCTTGACTGTGATATAACAAATTCCATTTTGTAATTATCCAATGTCTAATGCATAATTTGTTTAGAGCACCATTATCAACCAATTTCAAAATTGTAGTCCATTCTAACTTTCAAGAAAAGATTGTTCGTGTGCTGAAACAGCCGCTAAGCAACCCACAACCGAGATGAAATTGGAAAGTGCTGTTTAACACAAGAATTTAGGAATCTTATTAAAAGTGCAAATCATTATCTTCTGGAATACTGGTACGGCTGGCAGTACATGGGAATCAACCATGTCATGTTCCAACTGCCATTTCAAGTCATATTGCATTACAAATGAATATTGCTTCAATTGTACTGGCTCGAAAAATATTTCTTGACGCTACTGCAAAACTGGAGATATTCTTATGCTGCAGAAGCGGCAACGCCCAAAGCAACGAAACTCGTGAGCAGGGAGACTTATCAAGGCAACAAGAAAACAACAGCAATATTAAATTTGATACATTGATTTTTGCCAATCCATCAAGCAGACTGCCTCATTATCACCAAGAGATTGAGTCTGGATCCGTTATTTGAATCATTTTTGCCTGATCAGGAAATCTGGCCGTAGCTATGCGATGTGGTAGCTTTTAAAGAGTGCCGTAATTGATTTCCAAAGAGGCTTGAGGAAACATTACCATACTACGGGTTAAAATGGCATGGTACTTGATGCTTTAATGCACAGTGCACACTGCACACCAGGGTTATGACTACAAAAAAAAATCAAAATTTTGCGTGTCCTGTAGTCACAAATGATGAACTTTTGTGTCCTGATTTCAAAATTCACAAAAGTTAAGACTGTTTAAACAAAAACCTCCCGCACAAAAATGTTCCAGTTTTCACTGTATGAAGGATAGGCTTTCTTTTGTAGATACAGACTATATAATTTATACATCGACTGATTTGATCTTAACTGACCCAATACCAATTCCGAAGATTTAAAATAGTATTTTGATAAATTTTGATCGCCCAGATTGAAATATTCCTATCGTGTTCTTGTTTACAGTCAAAATTAAATAATTAATAAATAATTATTAATTCCGATTTTAGATGTGGACTGTATACATCGTATAATTTCAATTTGTCTGACACAAATCAAACTGGGTGTTCGAAAATGCGAAAGTACAACAACTCTAGATATTTTCAGTGGTCTAGAAAACCGATTAGAAGAATATGATGTATAATCTCATATATCATATGTGACACCGTTGCTGATACTGGGCGACAGAATGGCGTTGTTTCTGAACTGCAAAATGCAATGATGAGCAAGGATTTTCATAAACCCCAATATATTGTTTGCCAACATCATATTATCGATTCTTAACGCATATATAAGAGTTCTTCAATCCAACGTCTTCAACAAATCCGACTCTCAGCTACAAATTTGGAGATGATGTGGCAAAACACTACGAAAACTTGGTGCAATCCACCAAGCAAGAATTTCAGATGAAAATATTAGAAAACCGAAGATGGAGGGATGATTTTAAGTTTATAATTGACCTGTGCAGAGCATGCTGCTCTTTCAAAGAAAATAGTAGAGATTACCACTAATCAAATGGCATAAACTTCCATTTCTACGCAATGCGAGGTGGTGCTCAAGGGCCATGATTGCGTACTTTCCCCAGATGGAGAATAACTCTGAAGATTTCATTAGTCATCGCAAATGCGTGTCAGGAAGACTGGTATTCTAACCAGATGTCTATAGATGGAATATACTAGAGCCCGACCGATTACCGGTTCGTCGATAATGACACTTTGAAAGAATTATCGGAATCGGCCATTGGAGCTGAAAATTTATCGGCAATTTACGTGTGACGTCACAGCATGGCGGTAGGATGCCAGAAATCTATAATCTTTGACCGCCAGACTGAGAATATTGATATATTTCATATAGCTTAAACTATGAGGTGTTCAGATGCAGCCTTTCTAGTTTATTTCTTGTTCAAGTATAACAATGGCTGTAAAGATGTTCAAATAAATGCCCTGAAGCTTTGAAAACGTGCTTATGTATGCATCCAACTTCTTTTGAATATCGGCTGAATGTATTAGGGTTATCGGTCAAGGGGTGAGATATCGGTTTTATCGGTATCGACCCAAAAATCCAATATCGGTCGGGCTCTAGAATATACCAAAGATTTTTTGCTGCTATCTATCTTTATCGAATGTCCTGCAGCGATAAAGTGCCTCAAAACCCCACTGGAAGTCGGATAGGTCCGTCGTAGATGTCCCTGACACTAACATAATAACAGAAAGGGAAGTCAAATTGATGGATGAACTTTACAAGAAGTGCAATAGGACATATATTTGAAGATTAAATTTGTAGCAAAGAAATCTTTTAATTTTTTTAATTTTTCTAAATTTGGTCCAGTGTCGAAAATTGAACTTAGTTTGTGCGGGAGATTTTTTTCGATTTGAATAAAATGATTATAATTTTATTAATTTATACCAAAATGTTCATCAATTCCTGCTACAGGCAAACATTTTTTTAGTCATAACCTTACTGCACACCCATGCTCCACGCCATGTAAAATCCCTGCTCTACCATCCAACTGCAATGCTGTTATTGTCATTAAGAGAGAACAGGAACGCTCAAAGAAATAACATTTGCAATATATATTTTTGTTGCGTGACAAGAAACATTGACGTAATGAACTATTAGGCACAGTTATCCGATTGGTCATAATTAGGTCAAGTTTTTGTTGCATTTATTTTTGACAAAAGTTGCAGTAAAAAGTTGCATTTATTTTTATACAAAAGTTGCACTAAAAGACCACATTTTGCTCGATTGACTAAAAAAAGGTTAACTTCTCAGTTCCACTAAAAAAAAGGTCAACTTTCCGGCTCAGCTCCCGAAATACCCGTAAGAGCGTTACTTCATTGCTGATTACGGTATTTCAGTCGAATTTGGCCGTGTATTTCACCAAAATCAAAAATACTTTCATGGAAAATCGAAAAAGTTGCAAAATGTTGCAAAAAGTTGCCTGAAAAAAAATAGACAAAAGTTGCAAAAAGTTGCACTATAAGATTCCATCAAACTGCTTTAAACAGCATTATACATATCTTACGAGTATTTAGGAAGCTGCTGGAAGCTGTGAAAAAAAAAGTTGCAAAAACTTGCCCTAGTCATAATATCACAGCACAGTTTCATAAATTGCAACAAAAATAGATGCACAATGCACATTGCACATTAATTGAATGGCTCGTATTGCTCTTGCTACATATTGACTTGACTTATATGCTTTCCGTTGACTAAGATCTTGGTTCTGGTTATTCTGAATTTTGATAACAACAAATCCCGATATAGTAACAAAAGATGTTTTCTAGTACGTTAGTAATGTGCTATGCAGTTATAGTAAATGAAATATCTACACCCTGCATAAAATTCTCAATGATATTATAGTGTTGGTATCCTCATAGAAATTTAGTTACAACTAGTATCAGCACACTTAAGAGTCCATGAGGAGGTGAGGTTGTGGTGTTATATTTATCCGTTAGGTGTCTACCTTCTCATCATTTCCGCTAGTAATTACTTCGTGCGTTTGTCTATCTGTTAATTCATCATTCTGGTGTAGGGCGTTCTGAGAGTAGCATGTGTTTCCTGATTTACTTCTGTTTTAACGTTTATATTCTTTGTAGCATAGTCTACACTTTTAGTGAATAAAAGCCTAGAAAGCCGTATGTCTATTGGTGGGTTTTCCTCGCAAGGTCACTACAATTTTATTCACTAAATCTGAAGATCATGGCTGGTTCTCAGGAAAAGTATATTCGAGTGCCAATACTCGAAATCCTTCCAAGTTCTCCGGATTCCCTAAAGGTCTTCAACCACTGGGAAAAGATGCTCAACAATTTTATCACTGCAGTTGAGACTTCGAATACGCCAGCTCCTAACTCTGGTGAAAACCCGCCCGCACCTGTCATCGATAAGTTAGCGATCCTTACAGGGTATGTGTCTCCCGACGTCTATTCATTGTTCGAACAGCTAGATACCTTCACGGCAGCAATGGACCTGCTTAGATCCAGGTACCGAAAGAAAAAGAACGTCATTTATGCAAGACATCTGCTGGCCATTGCGAAACAAGATCCAGGCAAATCAATCACCGAGTTCTCACAGGATTTGCTCATGCTCGCTCGTGATTGTTCGTTCGAGAATGTATCGGCGGACCAGCACAGACAAGAAGCCGTACGGGATTCACTAATTACTGGTCTACACTCGTCAGCTATTCGTCTGCGCTTACTCGAACATGACGATTTGACGCTGGAAAAGGCCATTAAAATTGCAGAGTGTCTGGAACAGGCACAGAAGTTTTCTAGTTCCTATGAGCCGCAGAGTCAACCTGTTCTGAATGTCAACAGCGATCAATCTGCTAACAGTTACAATTTATCGGCGTTCAAGAGCGATGTGCCTGCCGCGAATACATTAAAGAAGAAGTGCATTTTCTGCGGAGAAATTCACGAAAGAACAAGGAAATCCTGTCCCGCGAAAGATGCTTCATGCTTTCATTGTGGCGTGCGGGGACACTATGCGAAAGTGTGCAGATTGCGTATCAGAGGAGAACCTGCTGCCTCGTTGAACTCGTTAGTCTCTGGCTCGGCTCTTGCTGGAATACCCGAATCTCTTCGGTATTCTTGCCTCGACGTCTCCGTTGCGCAAAATAACGTGAAGGCTTTGATAGATTCCGGTGCTTATGAATGCTATATCAGTGAATCCCTATCGAAATTCCTCGGCCTTCGCCCGTTTGGTCGCAAGTACTCCATCACACTCGCAGAGAAGAACTCCGTAACAAAACAACTGTTCTCGGGTGCATTGAAGCTTCACTCGAGATACCGGGGTGTAATTACGGCAAAGTCAAATTCAGAGTCGTTAAAGATCTCATTGCTGATGTGATCCTGGGATTGGAATTCATGAAGCAGCATGGGAAAGTTGTATTTGAATTTGGCGGACCATCGAAGGATCTCATCATTTCGAATGGTTTACATTGCGCCGTAGCAGCTGCGAGAGTATCCGCACCTCCTCAAATATTCAAATTCGTCGACCCTGAAGTGCGACCCGTAGCTGTCAAATCAAGAAATTATAGTTCAGATGACCGGAAATTCATTGCGAGTGAGTTGTCGAAGCTGCTGCGTGACGGTGTAGTAGAACGTTCCGTGTCTCCCTGGCGAGCCCAGGTCTTGGTAACGAAAGATTTTCGGCACAAGAAGAGGTTAGTAATCGATTACTCACAGACCATCAATAGGTTTACTCCTCTGGATGCATACCCTTTGCCCAAAATAGAGAACATCGTGAACGACGTGGCGAAAGGAATGGTATATAGCACCATTGATTTGAAATCTGCTTACCACCAAGTACCGCTATCTTTATCCGATAGGCCATATACTGCTTTTGAAGCTGGTGGATCGTTGTATCAATTTTGTCGTCTCCCTTTCGGGATAACCAATGGTGTAGCTGCGTTTCAGCGGTTCATTGATTAATTCATTGCTGAGCACAAACTAAATGGTACTATTGCCTATCTTGATAACGTCACGATTTATGGGGAAAACCAAAAAGAGCATGATGAAAGGCTTCAAGCCTTCATGTCTGCTGCGACAAATTGGGGATTGACTCTCAATCAAGATAAATGTCTGTTCTCCGTGTCAAAACTCTCATTACTTGGACATTTAATATCACACAACAGAATTCAGCCAGATCCTGATCATCTTAAACCATTACTCGACATGCCAGTTCCTAACGACAATCGCAGTTTGAAACGTTTCATGGGGATGATGGCTTACTATTCAAAGTGGATCCCTTCTTTCTCGGGGAAAATCAAACCATTATGTCAAAATTGCGAATTCCCGTTGATTGGATTTCAGCTGGAAGCCATTAATACTCTGAAAACTGACTTATTACGGGCCTGTTTAAGTTGTATTTATGACGATGAGCCTTTCCAAGTCGAATGTGATGCTTCAGACCACGCCATCGGGGCCATTCTGAGCCAACGGGGCAGACCAGTCGCCTTTATGTCCCGAACCTTGTCTAAAAGCGAGATCAAATATCCGGCCGTTGAGAAAGAGGCGTTGGCAATTATAGAATCGGTCAGAAAATGGGGTTATCTGTTGATCAGAAACGAGTTCCAATTGATCACAGACCAGAAGGCGCTTTCATTTATTTTCCGAAAAAGTCACCCAAGCAAAATTAAGAACAGCAAGTTATCTATATGGAAATTAGAACTAAGCTCGTTGAAATATGAAATTATTCATCGTCCTGGTAAGGAACACGTGGGTGCTGATGCACTTTCTCGTTTGTGTTCTATTTCGTCGTCGTCTGGAATGTCGTTGCAACAGGTTCATGAAGCCCTGAGCCACCCCGGAGTCCGTCGACTACATCACTTTGTTCGAGCGAAAAATCTACCATTCTCCGTGGAAGCCGTCAAAAGGATCTGTTCTAATTGTTCGGTTTGCGCTGAATTTAAACCGAGGTTTTTCAAATCCAACCAAGTCAATCATCTCGTCAAAGCCACCAGACCCTGGGAACGTATAAGCATTGATTTTAAAGGTCCTGTTTCCGGACCAAAGCGGTTTATACTCGTTATAATCGATGAATATAGCAGATTTCCATTCGCTTATGCATGTCGTGACATGACCTCTGCTACTGTAATCAATTGCCTGTCTTCATTGTTTTCTCTTGTTGGACTCCCAGAATACGTCCACAGTGATCGGGGAACTTCATTCCTATCAAAAGACGTAACGGCCTTCCTAACGCGTAAAGGTGTTGCGACAAGCAAATCAACTCCCTATCATCCAACGGGTAATGCTCAGTGTGAACGTCTGAACCAAACCCTCTGGAAGGCAATTAAACTCCGCTTAGCTACTCAAAGGTTGCCTGAACGGTTGTGGGAGCAAGTCCTACCCGATGCCTTACATTCGATAAGGTCTCTACTCTGCACGTCTACTAACTGTTGTCCCCATGACCGATTTTTCAGCTTCGAGCGCAGATCCATGCTGGGTGCGTCGATACCTGATTGGCTACTAAACGGTGGTACTGTGCTGCTACGGAACTTTGTTCGCAACAAGAGTGATCCCGAAGTGGTTAGAGTAGAGCTTCTAGATGCTAACCCAAAATATGCATTAATTCGTCACAGGAACGGGACGGAATCAACTGTATCAGTAAAGGATCTAGCCCCGTGCCCGCGTGAAGAGAACGATAATGGGCTTGATTTCCGTTCCATCGAGCCTACAGTCGACTTGCGTTCTGCCGAAATCAACAACGACCAGAATGGTTTATTATCTCAAAACTCCTCAAATCATCATTCAAACTCTCCTGTCGATACTCAAAACGACTCCCACGATACCTCAATCGGTCGTAACGATTCCGATGCAACTGTTGATGAGCCACCGATCCGAAGGTCATCAAGAATCAGACGAGCGCCGGATTGGTATGGTGACCGCACAACATGACTTGAGTACAGTGGGCCGATCATTTTAGGCTGGGGAGATTGTGGTGTTATATTTATCCGTTAGGTGTCTACCTTCTCATCATTTCCGCTAGTAATTACTTCGTGCGTTTGTCTATCTGTTAATTCATCATTCTGGTGTAGGGCGTTCTGAGAGTAGCATGTGTTTCCTGATTTACTTCTGTTTTAACGTTTATATTCTTTGTAGCATAGTCTACACTTTTAGTGAATAAAAGCCTAGAAAGCCGTATGTCTATTGGTGGGTTTTCCTCGCAAGGTCACTACAGAGGTATTTAAGGTGTTCAAAATCTTGCTTCTGCAATACCAATACGATGAGACATTGTTATGACGCTCGGATTTGATCAAATTCTCCCATGATTTACTTGACTGTTGAAGGAATAGATGGTGATGTGTAAGTCTGGAAACTTGTAGAGTGAAAGGGGAATGTTGGACTGTCTTTATTCCGTCCAATTCTTCGAAGTCACCATCTTGCAACTCAACTATGACTGTAAGAGTTGACAAACTGGAGGACATAAACGACTATGCAAAGTATACGCTGTGAACAATCATTAATATATCATTAGCTGGGCAGAAGTTTATCAAACCTGAAATAGACAGTGACATGAACTTTCTACCTATTGTGCGTCGCTCTTGCGCAGTCGTGGCCAAAACCTGCACAGTACGCACACATTTCACCTTCAACAGAGGCCACGATAGAAACTTTCCCCTAAGGTAACGCTAGTTCGCAAAGAATGATTGGTGACGAACCTTTTGTTTACATCTCAATCATACCGCTGGTGAAGCATGACTCGCGATGCGCTCAAACGCAGAGCTCACTGAAGTTTCCAATCAATGTATAATCATAGTGTCCTATATGGTGTCGACACAGGCAAATCTCACGCCTCAGTGAAATTGTATCACGTCACAATTTCGATTTGGCTACAGGCATATTGACGGTCATTTTTGACCGGCTTGCCGAGTATTAAATTTGGTAAAACGGGTATCAATCGAAAGCTGACTCTCCACTGATTACGAAAATATAAATTTTATTCCGCTCGTGTCCCTGGAACTCTCAAAATCAGCCTCGAATTTTTCATTGTTATGGAGATTGGCATTGGGAGATTGGCAAAACGAGAGAGTAGCTCAAGAGAAAAAGAGCCAGACACCATTGTTGCGTCCCAATGCCAATCTCCATAACAATGAAAAATTCGAGGCTGATTGTGGGAGTTCCAGGGACACGAGCGGAATAAAATTTATATTTCCGTAATCATTGCAGAGTCAGCTTTCGATTGATACCCGTTTTACCAAATTTAATGCTCGTCAGGCCGGTCAAAAATGACCGTCAAATTTCATGTAGCCAAATGTAAATTGTGACGTGATACAATTTCACTGAGGCGTGAGATTTGCCTGTGTCGACACCATATAGGACACTATGGTATAATCATTGCTTAGACCAGACCAGGAAGTGCCGTTAAGCATACGCCATCTAGCGAATACAAGTATGGCTCCTAAAATATTGAACCCCCTAAAATTAGCATGAAATGCCCACAATAACATTATGGTTTCTTGCTCCATGGCTGTATATTCACACCCGTATATCAGGAGTGGTACAGGGGTAGAAATACACGCTCTTTTTTGGGAAGCGGGTGGCGCAGTTGGTTAAACACTGCAGTCACGACACCAATCGTTGCTGGTTCGAGTCTCGGCTGGGCTATGTATCTATTACTTCGTTTCCATGCACGGCCGATGGACAGCTGAAAGGCCATGATGCATGCGTTGAACATTTCGGCCGTGTTTCCATGACCAGACGTAATCCGACGGTGACTTGGCCGAACCAGGTGCGCGAAGCGTTTCGCGCTGACGTTTTTGGCTTAATTACCCAGTAATAATTTCACTTCATCCCAAGATTGCGATAAAATGACTCGATAGGAATGAGCCAAGACGACTTGTTGCGGTCATTCAATCAAGCAACCCGATTTGACCTGGAACACAGACCTAAATTGAACATGTAAAGTTGTCATGATTAACCACTTGATTAAATCGAACAGAAGATAGAATAAGATGTAAAAAGATGAAAATTAGGAGGCACATCTTAGTATATGGGCGATACAAATATGGGACAACGCGGTCCGATAAATTCGAGCGCAGACTGGTAACTTTTTGTCTAGTCTGTCCATAGATAACCCACCTACGGATAGATGCGTATCACGTGATTCACGGTCGAGTGATCCTACAGTCGCAGATTTGTTGTCGCTTCATAGCATGAAACGGCAACGTAATTGCTAATCCCATAGATGACGACCCGAGCGCTCAAATTTATTAAAGTTGTTATTATTCGATAATTTACATTAAATTTTCATCAAGGCGAAGGAACCACCCCGAAATAGCCTTCAAAGTCTGAAAATCGGCATTGTTCTAAACAATCGAAACGACGCAGCACAATCAAGGCTTTGGAGCCGGAGCCGTGCATTTTTACCGGAGCTGGAGCAAGAGCCGGAGCTCTACATAAATTTCAGCCGGAGCCGGAGCGGGAGTCAGTTATTTGAGGGGTAGCTCCGGCTCCGACTATTTCATAAGATGCTATTATATATGCAACAACCATATCTGCAGAGTTCACATAATTCAACAGCAGGCCGTCGCGAAATTAAGAATCTTTTTCTCTTTGGCGCTACTCTTTCCGACTAACCATGTTCCTGGGGATTTAACAGCAGAGCAGTCGTCTGTTCAATGTTCAATTCTCATACATTAGTGCCGAACCTCGGTATGCAAAATATGCCTGTGAATATTGTGGGTATTCGGCATACCCGCAATTTCATCATCAGCACAAACATGTTGGCTAATTGTATACGGTTCGAAAATAATGATCACTATGTATTACGCGTCTATTAGTCTATCCTTGCAACCCGCATGCAATAATAGATATGACCAAATGCAGACATGGGGTAATCGCGATTAGTAATCGTAATCGATTACGACGATTACAGCATTTTCAAGTAATCGTAATCGCAATCGATTACATTCGAGAAAATTCCAAAGTAATCGTAATCGTAATCGACTACTTCCCATATTTAATCGATTTCTTTGCAAAAGAACGATTACTTTTTATTTGTACAGGACTATGAGATAAACTGAACATTCGTGAACAAGGAAAAGGTATTATACCAGTTAGTGATAGCACAAACGTCAGATTTTCAAATGCCACTGCTCATTATTACGTCAGAAAGGGACCATTAGCTTTGCTCGTCATTGCGTAAGAAGTATCCAGCTATCCACACATAGTGAATAGATATTCGATGTACATTTGTGTGATTGTAAGAACACTCACCGTACTGCATATCAGGTTATCAATACATTCCAGACGCCACTACCTCGCAGCAGGATAATTAACCACCACTCTGCCTAGTATTAAATAGTAACTTTTGTATTGATGTTTGGCTATGCTTATAAACGCGGTTTGACCGTTGCTGCTTGGCGAGCAGTAGGCCTATGTAGTACGAACGTACACCGGACAAAGGTTTGAAATTTTGTAGCCTACTCGTCAAATAAAACATTACGGTTTCCACGACGAAGCATTAAAATCAACAGCTGCTGATATATATCATAACCGAGCTGGTTCTCGTAATGGCCGCTTGCATTACATTATCTGTATTAAGTTGTAGGCAGAGTTTTATAAATACTTTCTCTTATTCTCATATGATTCTACTTGAAACGGGCGCTAATCGTTATTTCACAATTCTTTACTCAACATTTGGGCCCGCCGCCATAGCCATCGGCTTATATACAATGTTAGCGTGGCAGGACAAACACAGCAAATCGTCCCCCACTCCAAACGTTGCTCTTGGGCCCCCATAGGGTAGTAAATTTTCAAGTTGAAGATTTAATTTTGTCAATAATATTGGTAATTGCATAATATTACTATTCATTTTTAATCCTCTCTCAGCCCCCGATGTTCAGATTTACCTGAAGAGCTGGAGGCACGTAATTCATAATTATAAAATCTTGTATCTTGTAATAATTAGTTACTTTAGGGTATGTTGTTAATTCGTGACCTCCGGTCTGTTGTATAATCAAAAGATATTGTTGTGGCCCAAACGTAGCAGACTAAAAAAAATACGTGCGTGAGACGCATACACTAATTGCCATGTCTTTAAT
Organism: Botryllus schlosseri; assembly: GCF_051294905.1. Classification (NCBI taxonomy): domain Eukaryota; kingdom Metazoa; phylum Chordata; class Ascidiacea; order Stolidobranchia; family Styelidae; genus Botryllus; species Botryllus schlosseri. The sequence continues at coordinate 19,844,474 of NC_137247.1, read as the reverse complement.
GCTCTGTGGGTGCCCGGGTGGCATTTGCATTGTGGGCTCAGATTGGAAGGACCGGACTATTAGTCACGCCCACCCAGTGCGGCTATTGACAATGGACACATACCCCAAGTTTCGGTCTATGTCTTTCATTAGTAGCACACTTCGTGGATTCGCATGTTGGCCGAAACTGCATATATGTTTTGGTGTGACGTGGCGCGGTATTAACTGGCACCTAAATGCCTATTACTACAAATTATGCATGCTTTTTTTCTTGGCGTATGTATTTCAAAATCAAGCTATCTAGTTGAGATATTTAAATCGCGATGCTCGTAGATAATTTTCAAGTTCATGAAATCTCTCGCAAATAGTCTATAATTTGTGTTGGTTTACGAAATACTTTTGAGTCCCCTTCGAGCTCGCTCCTCACCCTATTAGGAAATTTGGGGTGCGACAGTTGTGAACCTGGCAAGAATGCAAATCGTTGGGTGCGATAAATCGTCCTCTATAAAATAAGCAATGGGTACTTTATGACATAACAAGCAATTATCGCGTCTTTTTTTAAAGAAAGTTGTTATCTCATTAGGCCTCTTCAGCGCAATCCATATATTGTCTTCCAATGTAACTTCTAAGATGCAAAATAAATGTAATCGTGAGTAATCGTGATTACTTTTACAATGTAATCGTAATCGTAATCGACTACTTCCTGATTTTGCTGTAATCGTAATCGTAATCGTAATCGCGTCATTCAGAAGTAATCGTAACCGCAATCGATTACATTCACGAAGTAATCACCCCATGTCTGACCAAATGTAGCACCTGGCTCAAACCTTTGCGTGGTGTGCTGGATCATTACTATAATGACAGCCGATAATCAATCTAGATTTAGCCTGTAGCAGTTGTATCGCTATTCTATTATTTCGCGCTACATGCCATACATCTTCAAAATGAAGGCATGAGCTATAATAGTTAACTGGATTAGTTCTTTTATAATTTGAAAATGTATGATAAAAAGAAGGCTCAGGAGCTGGAGCAATTCAACACTTCGGCCTGCTTCAAAGTCGTGTGATTGTGTCATACACGCAGCACGTAATCCCATTCCATCTGATGAACTAATATTAAGTTGGTAACAGTAGATGTGAAAGGGTGGTATTGGGGCTCCGCCCAGAAACTTCTTTTACCTACTAATAGCCCCCTGGAAGTCTCGTCCAGCCCCCCCCCCAACCGTAGGGCCACCACTGGTTGCAGAGCAATGAAAAACACCCCGATACGCGTAGGTTACTACCAGAGTTGGATCAATTGTAATTTGTAATGTAATTGAATGTAATTAATTACATATTTCAATGTAATTGTAATGTAATTGTAATTGAAGCATTTTTATTTTGTGTAATTGTAATTGTAATTGTAATTTGACAAAAATTTGGCTTAATTACAATTTCAATTACATTAAATTGCTATTGAGACCTGACAAGCACAACATAAAATAATTGACTTATAATGCATTCTCTTTAAATGTCGACAAGGAATTTGGTGGATCCATTCGCGGAAGCCCTTGACTGCGCCTTTGCGGCGAAGTTTTTTATTTTTACCGCCATGCTGGCCTCGGCTGCGATTGTATACAATTTTTAGATTACTAACCAACGGATGGATTCGCAACACGTGACCAGGGCTGTGGAGTCGGTAAATTTTCCCACCGACTCCGGCTCCGACTCCGACTCCACACATTTTCAATATACCGACTCCGACTCCGACTCCGACTCCTGAGTCTTTAAACGTACCGACTCCGACTCCGACTCCGACTCCTGGGTCTTTAAACGTACCGACTCCGACTCCCGACTCCGACTCCGACTCCAGCATTATTACCAATTTACCTCGAAAATTATCTGCCACATTGTCGGTTGAATGACTATCATACAACCATTAAACATATGCAAACATATGATTAACTGTGGCATGCTGAATTGTTTCATTGTGGCACAGCTCGAATTATCCACTATGCAATTAACACGAAATAAAGATTTGCTAAATATCCTTCCTTATTCAAGTTTTTATAACATGGACTCTATAATATCCTGAAATGTATGAATCATTCAAATATGGCAGATATCCAATCCTGTATAATAAAAATGTAGATAAAAAATCCAAGTGTAGCTCTTGTGTATGACTCAGCAACTAATAAAGAAATTGATCTTACTAATTTTGTCATTACACATATCCTGATTACAAGGACAAACACTCTTACTACTAGTAATAGACATTGGTCATAAATGGAATTTAGTTAAGTAGTCAAAGACCATAGCCTATATGTCTAGTCTACATGTACTTAATCAAGTATTCAAGGATTGGGACTTGCAGTCCTTCTTAATCATTTGTTCGACCCAAACAGCTAAGCTACACTACAAATATTTTTAATTTTGTCAAATGGGAAGCATCGTTTGGTCATATTTACATATTTTTACAATTTTACAAAACCAGCCGATGCATTTTCTCTGTTACAGTATCATGGTATAATTCCAAAAATTGCATCAATTTTGACTGCGTCGCGAAAACGCATCGTCGATAGGAGCGAACCGAATTATGAAACATTGCAAACAAGACTTATATCACTACGCTCTAAAATTGATAACATTATGTCTTCCAACAGTGCAGCGCGCAATCAGGCCCTGGTCGCGCGAAGCGCGAAATTTTTTTGCAAGATAACGACTGAATTAGGCTATAGCTATATCAATAAATATGTTGCTAACATACATTGGGGGTCGCATCTGTATACCACTGGGCTCATTTGGCAAGGACAGGATTATTCGACTTCTAGACATAGCAAAATCGACGGTATCAGTGAACATGCCTCTTTCATTTTGTGCAAATGTTTTGTCGACGATCTCGCTGCGAGTGCACAAGCGAAGCCGTATCTCCTAATTGCGAATATAGTTAGACTCAATTATGTGAAGAATATGTATTTATAATTTTCAAAAGGGGGCTCAATTACTGAATGCAAGAAATCTAGTGACAATGAATCATACGAAGTACCGAGAAAAATTTCAAGTCAAATAAATCTGCTATGAAATATTCTACTTTATGGTCATATACGAAGATCTGGGATAAATGTGGCTGACCCCTGGATACGTCAATGCCTCAGAACTGTTGTTTTAGTCATCATCAAATTTCTCGGTCATGCTAATCAAATCTTGGTTGGCCTTGCAATTGTACCTGATGTCATAAATAATTTCGAGAATTACCTCGCAGGCCACACCTAACCTTCTCGTGTGCCAAATTTGGCCTGCGTGCCACTGGCTGGCCGCAGCTGATCTGTATGGTTAATAATAACAGTGATTGGTGGTACATAAAAATCATATTGAAAATTCTTTGAAAGCAAATGTTTTCATGATAGAGAAGTTGGAGTCGGAGTCGGAGTCGAAATCATAGTCATTCTCACAAACTCCGACTCCGACTCCAGTCAGTATTTTCCCACCGACTCCGACTCCGACTCCGACTCCAGCTATTACAGTTTTCACGACTCCGACTCCGACTCCGACTCCATCAAGCGAAAATTACCCCGACTCCGACTCCGACTCCACCGACTCCGACTCCGACTCCACAGCCCTGCACGTGACTCACGATTGAATACGCCGAGAAGCGAACTGCTGAGCCGGCTTAAAGCAGCAGAATTGATAGTCCCATAGCTAACGATCCAAGCGTCGAAATTTGATATGTATGGTCCTAATCGAAAGCTAGTGTCGCACTGATTCCGCAATAAAAGTATATTTCCAGGCAATGGTACCATCCCAAAATAGTCGTGAAAGTCTGGGAATCGGCATTGTTCTGAACAATCGCTGGGAGTAATTGGTCATTGTTGTGGTCATGCTGCTGCGGCGCTCTCACTTTTCAGAACAGTCGGCCTTAAACGGCTATTTTGGAGCAGTTCCATTCCCCTGACGAGATTTTAATTTGTATTTTCGGAATTAGTGCATCAATAGCTTACGATAACGACCAGATGCATCAAATTTGGACGCCTGAATCGCCAGCTCTAGGACTACAAAGTTTGCTGCTTTTAGCCGGCTCTGCAGTACGTTTGTCGGTGCATTCATCCGTTACTCACATCTTGCGCATCCATCCGTGGGTTGGCAATCTACAATAAGATTTCAGATCACGATGCTGCATCGTTACTTCGTCTGGCTAACTAACCAGACCACTGGATATTATATAACGTCTTATCTGACAAAGCACGGTTTTGTTTTCACCCCTCATCCTAATTCCTACGTCCCTCGATAAAAATAATATTATTTCTTTAATTATATACTATATACGCAAATCCAACCCGTGCATGATTATAATACTTTTTTCATCGACATACTGCATACTGGAATAGTTCGAAAACGTTTTTCTTTTATTAATTACCGGGTATTTGCGTATCATGAATGAAACATGAATACTTGAATTGTAATTACGACGCTACGGTTGTCAAGGAGCACGGTTGAATTGATCATTATTCAATTACATGTTCAACAGCAGCAATTGTAATTGTAATTGTAATGTAATTGAAGCATGCAAGGAGTAATAGTAATTGTAATTGTAATTTGATATTTTTAGCATGGAGTAATTGTAATTGTAATGTAATTGAAACATGCATGAAAGTAATTGTAATTGTAATTGAACTGAAATAATATAATTGATCCAACTCTGGTTACTACAACATCCGTTCAGAGAAATGCTTTTGTACCTTAGACATCACCAAGTATATGTTTAACATACCATTCAGTGATAATAGCCCGAGAAACCCAAGCATGCATAATCCAGAAATCGGGATTCATGGCATGAAATCTTCCCTGACTCGGAGAAGTTTGTTATATTCTACATGCTTTCACAACATGTTCCACTATTTCTAGTTAATGCAAATATTTACAGCTAAGCCGACCAGCAAACTTCAGTTCGTACGTGATGCCGATTTGTTTGCCTACCATCGGGGAAAGCCTGAATCACCTCACTACTTGCGTGGTAGTTGGTTTTCCATTCAGTAAGTATGGATATGTAAGTATGACTCATAGTGCATTGACCGCAGCTTTTTGGAATTATACAATCTACCATATTTTCAGTTGTTTCCAAGTGTTAATCTAGTAAGCTATACGACTTAACCGCATCGCCCATCGTCTTATTAACTACAGGTCTTGTAATGCGAATAAGGGCGACATGTTGTGACGTTAGTAGTTATTATGATCGGTCGTGATGTGACAGGGGCTGTTATGGGTGCGGTGGCATGATAACGCGAAACTAGTGGTGACATGGTGACCCTTTTGACCCATTGTTGTTGTACTTGATATATATTAATTATAAGATATATACACCATATGGGTGGACAAATGTATGATGCCATCATAAAAGCTCTCGGGTTATAATTTTGCAGCTACTATGAATATTTTGAATTTAACAGATTGATAATAGAGACTGACCAGATATCAAAACATTTTTAGGTTGAGCATTGTAATTCCAATCAAGGATTCGGGTATACTTCTGATAAGTAGGCCTAGGCTATTTATTAATCTCATGGCCAAATATCTTCAAATAATATAAATATATTAATGAATGTGTCCTAGTGATTGAAATATCGGAAAGCCGAACGGCCCATTGTTGTTACATCGATGGAGCGTACCATTGCATTTAAGTGACCTTACATAATAATATGGTTTAACGAACAAAAATGTATAACTAACAGATTGCCAATGGTTTCTATAACTACTTGCTAAGATAGTGAAATACCAAGCTGCGACCTTTCGATCTATTACTGTTCCCCTGATCTACGCGATTAGTTCTGTTGCGTCCATGGTTCTAACAAATTCACGGCATTCCGAGTCACTCCGAGTTCAGTCGAGTCATTTTCATTTTGCCATCGAGTTAGCCCGAGTCTGAGTATTTCTAAGAAAGCTCGCATCCGAGTCAAACTCACAAATTTCAGTCACGAATCGTCTAAGGGTCAGGTTTCGTCATCATGGATTGGAGATTTGACGAATAGTGAATCTTCCACTGCATGGTAGCGCTTGCATTTGATTTGATGGTGAAGTTTGATGAATAGTTTCATGCTTTCGGAGCAATATAAGAGGGAATTTTCACTTTATATTGTCAAAATGATAAAAATCTAAAATGTCGTCGCGGGCCGCACAAAATGCTCTGGCGGGCCGCGTGTTTGAGACCTCTGATATAAATCCTTATTCTTATGGGCGCGGCGTTGATTCGTACTTTCGGGTATAGACTGCGGGCGGCATGTTGTACTTTCAGCAAAAAAGGTGTGAAATAGTTTGCTAAATCTAGGAATCACTTGCAAGGTAATATTTTGGTAATTAGTTTACCACAGAGCCGGCGTAGACGGCGATTCGAATACCAACAATAGCCGCGTTCACATACTAACACTTCAAAAAGGTGTGAAATATTTGTAACATCCTTCGAGCGCTCACATGATAACACATCAGACATAGCCATCTCTTGTGGTTTGGTGTTACAGAGGTAGGAATCACGCACAAGTAATATTTTGGTAATTAGTTTGTCACAGAACCGTCGTAGACGGCGATTCGAATACCAACAATAGCCGCGTTCACATACCAACACTTAAAAAAGGTGTGAAATAGGTTGCAAATCTCGCGATCGCTGACAAGGTAACACATCAGACATAGCCATCTCTCATGGTTTGGTGTTACAGAGGTAAGAATCACGCACAAGTAATATTTTGGTAATTAGTTTGTCACAGAGCCGGCGTAGACGGTGATTCCAATACCAACAATAGCCGCGTTCATAAACCAACACTTCAAAAAGGTGTGAAATAGGTTGCAAATCCCGCGATCGCTGACAAGATAACACCTCAGGCATAGCGATCACTCGCGACTTTCTGTTACATACATACCGATCGCTCACAATGTAATATTTTGCTAATCAGTATGTCACAGAACTGGATTTCAATGGTAAGATTTAATAAGTAACGAATAACAGAACCATCGCAGACGGTGATTCGAATACCGACAAATTCTCACTTATTTCTGATCCAACCCTAATCCTTTGCGAAGTTGACGCTTATTCGAAAAGGTGTGAAATAATTGTAAAACCCTACGTCGCTGACAGGATAATGCATCAGACATAGCGATGTAGGTATAGCACGGTGTCGGAATCCATTCGCGAGATGTTCTATAGGTAAATTGAGATGATCCGAAACGAAATATTTTGACTTTGGCGTAGTGTGAATTGAAATAGGATTGACAAACATGACTACCAACTTTACCCCAGTCCCATTTCGATATTATACACACATTGATTTGAAACAAGTAATGAAACATTACAACTCTATTCGAGATCCGGCTTTCCGTTTGTCAAAGAGACATTTTAACATCTTACCATACTCGAAAGAATTATTCACAACATTGACAAGTGTTTAAAATCTAGTTTTCACTTACTTTACTATATCACTATAACTCGTAAACTTGAATTAATTCATCTTGATTGTATTCATATGACGGATAATTTTTATTCAACAGTAAAAGTTGTTACTAATCTATAAAACAAAGTAATCACTACTCGGTGCATACGACGAGATTTGAATACTCAGTCTATGATAGCAATTCGCGCAAGTGAATCCAAGACATCGGGCTGTGAGAAAATCTTCACGGGCGTTGTTATTACCACATTGACTTACTACCTTATCCGACTTACTCAAAGTAAAGTAGACACGATTTCAGTAATATACACAATCATTGCAACTGCAAACTATATTAATCAATCTCGGTCGTATTCGCATATCACAGACCTGTGTTTTTTATTCGTTCAGTAAAATGTAGTCATAACATTTTGATGATAACGTGCACACGCAAGAAACATTACCGCGATTTTATAATTGATCACCCGACTTAAGGTTCCAAAAACATTACCGAGATTTTTATAAACTGGCCATATTACTCAACACATCTATCAATATCAGAACGCAAGTCCAATACCAAAACAAAAGTACTTTTTAGTTTATTAAAAAACAAATCATTCGTCTTCAACTCGTGTTTTTTAAGATTTGTATTCAGAAATTCATTACGAATGAGTTGTAACGAACTTACGAAAAAGTTGTAAAGCAAACATCATCATCTCGATTCGTGAATCTACCAAACACAATCATGATCGATGTATTCAAATATATCACAGACGTATTAGACTCTAGTAGAGTTGTCAACCTAAAAGTACAAGCACACTCGATCCTCATTTCAACTGCGGGAGCGAAGTTTAGGAATCGCTTGCAATGACATATCCAACAACTCACGCAAAACCTATTGTCGGAATCTGCGACGTCGAATTGAAACATACGCACATTACGCAGTATTAAAATATCACTTTGGATACCGGAGTACCATTTTAAGTGTGGTAAGCTCTGTTTACAATCTCTATCGAACGTGTGAAATGTAAAGCTTTACGAGGTTACACTCTTAGGGCGGAGATATTAAAGTTGGATTAGCAATGAAGTCGATTATCGCGTTCGTCACGATTTATCAACCCAGGATTAAAGAAACCGGTTGATCGCGGCGACTTAAGTTAGTGTTAATCTGACAAATTAACAAACTGGCACAAACTATATCTAGGTATCTATAAAACTGCGTACACTGCGTATCATTCCTACGTGCAAATATTTCCGATAATCGCTGTGCCAATTGTATGTCTCCTAGGTAATGGCTGTCCGAAACAATCAACGAATGATGAGTAGTATATGTAATGTGCGGAATGTGCCCATTCGAGATTTATTATAAGTAAACAAAGATTATCAATATATTAAGTAATTAAAGATTTACCTCATTCTCATTTTTACAGCAATACTTTTATGACCTTGTGTGCGGCAATCAAAAAAGGGGGATTGACGTTAGAGAGAAAAAGAACAAGGAATCTCGATTGATTTTTGTACTATGGTCAGACACGAAACTTACTGATTAGTAATTCTACTTGTACTTTTACACTCACCTCCTGATTCTACCCTGGTTGACCTCTGGACACGAAACCGAATTTAGTAGTAATTTTTATATTTTCCCACGAACAACAATGGATTGGCTTTTAATTTCAATGGTATGCACGCCGACGAATCGGTATAGTTCTCCTGTCTTGACTTGTCGTTCCGCGGTGGGCTGATTAATCCAATTACGTGTAAACACGACGGGGCTGGGTAATAGTTGCCTACCGACAAATCACCCTGACCTGTCGTTTTGTGGTCCAATTTCGTGGCGGGGCTTGGCGATAATGGCTCATCAAACTGGTTGATTTGTCGTTCCGCGGTTGATTCAATTTCGTGTACGGTGAGACATAGGAATAATTGCCGGTCGTGACGTCAATAAAGTTTTCTCCTGATCGGTGAGACCCCGGTGCGTGTTTCAGGAGTCAATATACGTTCGGCTGTGCAAAGTGACGCTTGTGGTCTATCTCATACTGTCGTACTTGACCCCTTTGTTTTGTTGTCGACCAAGATAGCAACGAGAAATGTTCTGTTATGGTTATAAATATGTATGCCATTTCGAGTCATATCGAGAAACAGAGAGAATGCCGTGCAGTGGAAAGTTATATTAGGCGCCCCGACATAGATTAATTTCAGTAAAGTAACATTATGAATATAATAAGCAATTAAATGTATAGCTGACTCTCAATTTTGCTCGCATCAACGTGTTAACTTCCGGTATTACGTACCTAGTAATCGGTGCAAGCAACAACTGTAGCTGTTCCATACCTATACCGCATTCTAGCGTCTCATAAGGACAGAAAGTCCCAACCAAACAATGTATTTATGATGGGTTCTTTTACTGCTTCACGTCTGGTCAAGCGTAATCATGCCGGTGCCTGTAAATGATATGCAATTTACCGAGGGATATTAATTTTGTATGCTGTACATGATATACAACTTGAATCGATCTGTTGTCGAACTAATGCTTTACCCGTCTGTACGATGTATATCGATCACGAGCTCACCACGCACTTGTCGTTCGAGGGTGACTAATTTCCCTGTGGACAATCAGCTGTGGTCGCGTGTGCCGTAACATATCTTCAGCACTTGTTATGTCAACACCCCCAAACATATTTACAATATCATACTTAGGATATATTGATTCGGCGGAGTGTTGCCGGTGGAGAATTGCTGTGTGACCCTTTCGAGCCTCGCATTTACCGTTCGAACTCTGAAACTACGAGTACGATCTCAGATTCAGTGGTACAGTGACGAATCGGGATAGCTCGCTTCATCGGAGGATCAGTGGACTTACCCTATTTTGCTGAAACGCGCTCAGTTTCGGTGGTGCAATAATGAGGGATGAATTGTGACAGATCGTACGTGACGCAATCTAGCCTGCTTTCGGTGAGGTGTAAAGATGACTGGGGAGATTTTGAAGTCTGAATTCACCCCGGCTCGGGTTGCCAAATCAAAGTCCAAAAATCAGGCTGGCAGGTAAAGTCATGTTATTTCCACATATTCTGAAATCTAGCCGACATCCGACTCTCAAAGCCCCTTGACCGTATCCACTCCGGCTTCGCTCAAAACTGATGAAATCATCTGCGCGGGGTCCGGAGATGATTCGTGACCACCTCCGTCCAGACGAAATGGTTTTGCTGTAATGTGGATTACGCTGTATATTAATTTGCGTACAAGGAAACTTGGTATCGCTCCTTTGGTGGAATTCTATTTGATTCGTCTGTACAGGTGTTATTAGTGCGATCGGCTTTGGCACCTCAAGGAGTATATTGACAAAAATCCTTGGCTTGGCATAACGTGAATGGAGAGATACTCTGATCCATCCGGACAGAAACGCGTGTATATCGCTTCCGGTTCTCACCGTAGTGAATTGTACATACTCGCCACGTTCGCCAAATTCTCTAAAGTATCATACGCAACACGCATCGATTTAGCGTCTGAAGGATACTACTGGCTAGGATTTGAAGACAAAATCAAATGATTTGGATGCAGTGTGTACCTGGAAAGATGGACCGGGTCGAGTGCACGGCGTCATGACGTGAATTGTGTACGAGACGCGTTGAACATACCTATTGTGAAATCGAATTTCAAAAGTTTATTGAGACAGTTGAAAGCCGCCGGAAACGCCAACATCAACTTTGCGAATATCGTTGATCAAGAGCACGAGTATCGGGTTAGGAATCTCGACTTGCGAAAGGAGTTGAAGCGTCGCGAAACCTTTGAGAAATGGCCCAGCTATCCCATACCACGGGCGGTCGGTGAGTTGGCAAAACAAGGTTTATTCTACCTCGGTGACCTGGACAGAACGCAGTGCTTCAGCTGCTCCGGCGTTCTCCGCAACTGGAGGCCTACAGACGATGTATCTGAAATACACTTGACGTATCTCCCGGATTGTTGCTTCGCACGTGGCGACGATTCGGGGAATGTGGCGCTAACCGAGCACGAACGAGACAATTTGGATAAGTTGCTTGGCGACAAAATACGACGTCTCACTTTACATCTACAAGAACCACAGGAACCCACCGAGGACGAAAAGCGATGTCATGAGCAATTATCTCCTTGTCTTAACCCCGTGAATCCTCTCATGTCGTCGTTGTCAAAAAGAATCGCAACGTTCGACAAGGGCTGGGAACTGAATGAAATTGAGGCTAGTGTTGATCAGTTAGCAAAAGCGGGGTTTCACTACATTGATTCGGACAGAACCAAATGCTCTTACTGTGACGGCGGGCTTCGTTGGGACCGTGAAGACGAGGTTTGGACAGAACATGCAAAATGGTTTCCGCAGTGCGAAAACGTAATCCGAACGAAAGGTATCGAGTTTGCGCAACGTATCGAAAAGACAGACCCGAATCTCAATCGTCCTGGGATTAGCAACCCCATAACCAGGCAAGAGTTGATCAAACGTCAAAAATTGATCTGCGGAAACGTCAGACGTGAGATCGAGCTATGAGTTAAATAGTGGCGATAAAACGATTGTATATAGTGTATCAACACCTTTTTGCGAGACTTGGGTGACTGTGTCTTCTATGCTGATAACACTACCGACAAATTAGAATGAATTTCGTTTATATTCATTGTAAAATTATTTGAGCAATAAGAAGATGACGGGGGCGCAGTTGCTTACTACACAAGTCAGTCGGTGTGACTAAGCAGGCGCGTGGTCAGCAACGAAATACAGTCACTATTTCTGAGGTACTCGAGTCAGTCTTGTCTTATCGTACTATCACGTGTTTGCGCTCGACAGTTTTATGGGGACCTACTCTTTTATAATTAGGATATAAAAGCGATTTCACGATACCGACATTTCTTTAAAACTACTTTAGTACTCCAAAGCTATATTTTGTCCTTCCATTTGAAGTAAATTGAGCGTGTGTTGTAAATCGCTCCAGCTATCTCGATAACGTCGCCAGAATGCGTAGTTTCGTCTGGATCTGAAGTGCTCATCACGTTGTGTGTACAGACAGAGAGGGATTGCAGTGGTGACTTGCTTCAGTCGAGTAACGGACGATGTCGATTTCACAGGCGTTCCAAAGTATATCTTGTGAGAATGATGTACCCCCACCCGGCCATTCTAGCTACGACATTGGATCATTTGGCTGTACTAATGTGGGTATACCCCGACGGGGATGATCCAGTGCGCTCATGACCCTTTTTCATGTAACGGTAGTTTGGGGCGCTTTTACTATTCGCCTATACGTGTTTACACAGGCCCCCGTAAGTAGTGTAGTAGATTGGTCTGGGGTTGGCAGGGGCTCTTATGGGCCCGCTCGACCGGTGCCTCGAAAACTCGTGTTGAACCGGTGACCCTTTTGACCCCCCCACCTCGCGGCCGTGACCCCACCCTTTCAGGTATAGGGATCGCTCAACCGGTGCCTCGAAACTCGTGTTGAACAGGTGACCCTTTTGAACCCGCCTATCCCTCAACCGGTGTATGGGTTAGTATAGCCATCTCTCGAGCGGTAACCCTTTTCGGTATATTGATCGCTCAACCGGTGCCGTGGTGGTAATTCGTACTTTCGGGTATATGCATCTCTCGATCGGTGCCTCGAAAACTCGTGTTGACAGGTCGTACTTTCGGGTATGGGCATCTCTCGACCGGTGTTGAATATGTATCAGGTATGGTAAATAGTCACGTGATTGGTACTTAGTTATTGTATATATCGCAAATTATTATATATGACCAATTTGAAGTAATCCCAACGTTTACGGTGAGCACGACTTCGATATATCGTTATTCTTATGGATGCGGCAATGATTCGTACTTTCGTTTATAGACTGCGGGCGGCATGTCGTACTTTCAGCAAAAAAGGGTGTGAAATAATTTGCTAAATCTCGGAATCAGTCGCTTGGTAATTAGTTTCCCACAGAGCCGGTCTAGACGGCGATTCGAATATCAACAATAACCACGCTCACAAACTAACACTTCAAAAAGGTGTGAAATAGGTTACAAATCCCGCGATCGCTCACAAGATAATACCTAAGACATAACCATCGCTCGCGACTTGTTGTTACATACATTCCAATCACTCACAAGGTGCTATTTTGGTAATTAGTTCGTCGCAGAACTGGATTTCACTGGTAAGATTTAATATGTAACGATCAACAGAACCGTCGCAGACGGTGATTCGGATACCGACAAATTCTCACTAATTTCTGATCCAACCCTAATCCTCTGTGAAGTTGGTGCTTATTCAAAAAGGTGTGAAATAATTGTAAAACCCTACGTCACTGACAGGATAATGCATCAGACATAGCGATCTAGTTATAGCACGGGTCGGAATCCATTCGCGAGATGTTCTATAGGTAAATTGAGGTAATCCGAAACGAAATATTTTGACTTGGGGTAGTGTGAATTGAAATAGGATTGACAAACACGACTAACATCTTTCAAAGTACCATTTCGATATTATACGCACATTGATTTGAAACAAGTAATGAAACATTACACTCTACTCACGATCCGCCTTTCCGTTTGTCAAAGAGACATTTTACCATACTTAAAAGAAATATTCACAACATTAACCGATGTTAAAAATATAGTTTTAACTTACTTGATTATATCACTACAACTCGCAAACCTGAATTAATTCATCCTGGTTGTATTCATATGACCGATAATTTTTATTCAACTGTAAGGTCGTTACTATTCTGTAAGACAAAGTATTTACTAATCGGTGCATATACACTTGACATAAACCTATTTCATTTTGAGTATACGAGATTTGAATGCCTGATCAATAACTGAAAATTAAATTATCACAAGTGAATCCGTATATTACAGCATAAAAGATATTGGAATGTCAGCGACTCTGTACGGTCATAGTTACTACCACATTACCTAATTTACCCGGTCAACTCGTCATGATCATTCCTGAAATCAACACAAACATGACCACTGACTTGAGTTAACAACAAAACATCATCAAGTTTTAAATCCACTTGTAGCTTACGGATTATTTGAATGCGGGTTATGTTTTATTGCAATTGAGTTAACGGAAATAGTATTAAGGCTCGACATTTTAACATTTTACCATACTCAGTCAATCAGGAAAACGTTGTCAAGTAAATAAATAATTATTAAAATAATTATTTAGAGTAGTGACAGTTAGTGACCAACGAATGCAAATCGATCATGATATTGCAATATACGCTTTCGTCAACATAACGACTTGGCGCAGGAGAAACACTTTAACGTTTTTTCAATAACTAGATCTTCGAGACTTGTTACTTGTACGATGTACCGTTGGTGTGCAAACTATAACGATCATTTTGTATGATAGTATGTTTTAGTTGTATTGTTGTGAGGTCAATCATATGATGACTCAGCACTTTTCGTTAGCAAAGTAAATTGTTTTGCGCGTTGGATTTGTGGAAAGTAAGTCGAATACATACTCTTTTGTGGAAGTAACGGTATTACTGTGATATTATTGGTAGGTCTCTCAAGCAGTCGCCGTGGTTTTAATTTTGAAAGATGTCGCGATGTCGGTATAGTGTTTACTAGAAGTCAAACTCGGGTGGATATCATGAATGTGTAGGACTCACGATATACATTGTACACATACAACTTTGAAGATCTTATTGGAGGTAACAAACTTCAATATACAATTGAATAGTATATTCATACAACTTTGTTACAAGAACTATGATATTTCTGTAAGTACTATAGTTGTGTGTTGGATTATTTGAATATTTAGATGCGTGACCATTCGTGTAAAAAACGATATCAAAACATGTTGTAGAGTCTGACCAACCATTCCGCAGTTTAGTATAGTATGGGAATATCAAGTGGAGTATTTTGTGTGATGTAAATATCTTTCATATTGTGATCTGAAAAAGTCGCGCGGGTATCAGTCGTATCATACAAAGTAAATAGTTGACACAAACAAAATATTGAATGAAGAGTCGTCTGTTGTTTTCATAAGTCAAGAGAGTGAAAATTGTTTTTGTTACACTAAATTATTTTCCTCTACACTAGCGTAGTTTGTATCTAGAAAAAACGATACACTCCGACGACGTGATGTTGGTCAATATCGTTATGTAAAGAGTGAGTAAATCCTCTTCCATGTTGGTGTGATTCAAGTCGATAGCATGTTACACATAACCATCATTTTATTGTGTGTGATATTGTGAAGATGATACCGCAACAACACAACAAGTAATATTTTGTATCGGGTGTTTGCGCTTTAGGAATAGCGGAGTGTGTGATATTTTGGATATGTGTGCTCGGTTGAAACTAGGGTTGTTCTTGTGTCTTGTGTCGGACAAATCAGAACTATGTCTAGAATTCAAGCATACGTCCAAGTAAGTTCTTTAATGACTATGATTACATCTACTTTGACGAAAGAAAATGGAAAAATTCAAATGGATACTATACTAATGAACAAAAAGTGCAAAATGGTTTTACCAGATTTAGGTGTAGGATATCTTTCGTCGATTTCTTTACCGGAGTGTGTTTTACAAATATTTCTAGTACACCTAACCATAGGATACAATTAGCAAACGTCGTACAAATTGTTTATGTGACGGTAACGACTTTGAGTGACTTGGTTTCGATTTTTTTGCAAAATATTGTCGGACAATGGTGTTACACTCTTCTGTAATGATTGAGGTACGTGATCAAGTTTCCAACCAACTATTAATCGGACGTACGACTTTGGTTTAACAAATCGTAATATTTTTAAAATGTTTGCTGGTGTCATAAGACACAAATCGAAATTCACATCAATCAAGACCTTTGCATGCTCTGAGTTTTGTGATGGCATTTATTTCGCCCGATAGAAATGAACTTGTATCAATAGTTACGCGAAACGCATTTATCATTTTCGGTGCTGGTTGTGTTTCTGATTTCTTTGCCGGTATGCACTCTACAAATAATTTCTTCATACTGAGTTAGGATGTGTTTGGTGAATATCATACAAATTGTTTTTGTGTTGGTAATGATTTTCAGTAGTTTGGTTTTATGATTACAATTACTTTAGAAGATTCAAAATGATAATGTATGATCACTAATGAACAACAATGCAAACACATTTAGTAGATTTAAGTGTAGCGCATATTTCGATTTTATTAATGTTAAGAGGTTTCTGTATTACTCAAGTATAGTTGAATAGGAGGTACCTAGCAAACATATTCCAATTTGTTTTTTGTAATGATCGAAGTGTGTGTGAAATGATGCGAACGGATTAAGCATTAATCAAATGGTGGTATGTCAATTCACCTAGTGTGATATCTTGACACCGGGTAATGCGCGAAAGTGTTTCAATTCTCACCGACAATAAAGTATTGTACCGATTATTGTTCAACAAAGGAAATTGTTGTTTCATCTTAAGTCTTGTTCACTGCAGACATTTACATTTGTAAAATATTTCCTGATATCCACAATACGCAGCGTGGTTTTTACGAACACGGCTTAATCTTCCCAATCAAAACATTTCAAACACGCGTAGTTTTACAAATCGATATGTTAATAACAATGTTTCTGAAAAGTTTGTTGGTATCGTAATAACCTTTAACACAACCCTGGTCTAATTATCGTGAATAATTTAATAATCAAGTCATGATCGACTATTACATATGTCAAATCAATGTGTCAATCATTATGTTTATAGCATGATAACTTTCGATATAACGCCAGCGTTCGATTGTAAGAAATGAATTCCCAACTACGTTGATCAGACTTTCAAATCTCGTATACTCAAACATATTATGTTAATCTCAAGGTGCCTGCATCGAGTAGTAATTACTTTTGTCTTACAAAATATATCGAGTAGTAATTACTTTGTCTTGCAGAATATACCGCGTAGTAATTCCTTTATCTTACAGAATAGTAACTACTTCAAGTTGAACAAAAAGACGCATCGTCGTAATATGAATACAACCGAACTTGTTATAGATTTTAGACTGTAGCGATTGTATGTACTCTCCTAATCTTGTCTACTTTCTATACGGATACTGTTGAGTTGGATGGGTAAGTTACAAACGGATTTACTTGACAACGTTTTCCTGGTTGACTGAGTATGGTAAAATGTTAAAATGTCGAGCTTTAATACTATTTCCGTTAACTCAATTGCAATAAAACATAACCCGCATTCAAATAATCCGTAAGCTACAAGTGGATTTAAAACTTGATGATGTTTTGTGGTTAACTCAAGTCAGTGGTCATGTTTGTGTTGATTTCAGGAATGATCATGACGAGTTGACCGGGTAAATTAGGTAATGTGGTAGTAACTATGACCGTACAGAGTCGCTGACATTCCAATATCTTTTATGCTGTAATATACGGATTCACTTGTGATAATTTAATTCTCAGTTATTGATCAGGCATTCAAATCTCGTATACTCAAAATGAAATAGGTTTATGTCAAGTGTATATGCACCGATTAGTAAATACTTTGTCTTACAGAATAGTAACGACCTTTACAGTTGAATAAAAATTATCGGTCATATGAATACAACCAGGATGAATTAATTCAAGTTTGCGAGTTGTAGTGATATAATCAAGTAAGTTAAAACTATATTTTTAACATCGGTTAATGTTGTGAATATTTCTTTTGAGTATGGTAAAATGTCTCTTTGACAAACGGAAAGGCGGATCGTGAGTAGAGTGTAATGTTTCATTACTTGTTTCAAATCAATGTGCGTATAATATCGAAATAGTACTTTGAAAGATGTTAGTCGTGTTTGTCAATCCTATTTCAATTCACACTACCCCAAGTCAAAATATTTCGTTTCGGATTACCTCAATTTACCTATAGAACAACTCGCGAATGGATTCCGACCCGTGCTATAACTAGATCGCTATGTCCGATGCATTATCCTGTCAGTGACGTAGGGTTTTACAATTATTTCACACCTTTTTGAATAAGCACCAACTTCACAGAGGATTAGGGTTGGATCAGAAATTAGTGAGAATTTGTCGGTATCCGAATCACCGTCTGCGACGGTTCTGGTATTCGTTACATATTAAATCTTACCAGTGAAATCCAGTTCTGCGACAAACTAATTACCACAATAGCACCTTGTGAGTGATTGGAATGTATGTAACAACAAGTCGCGAGCGATGGTTATGTCTTAGGTATTATCTTGTGAGCGATCGCGGGATTTGTAACCTATTTCACACCTTTTTGAAGTGTTAGTTTGTGAGCGTGGTTATTGTTGATATTCGAATCGCCGTCTAGACCGGCTCTGTGGCAAACTAATTACCAAGCGACTGATTCCGAGATTTAGCAAATTATTTCACACCCTTTTTTGCTGAAAGTACGACATGCCGCCCGCAGTCTATAAACGAAAGTACGAATCATCGCCGCATCCATAAGAATAACGATATATCGAAGTCGTGCTCACCGTAAACGTTGGGATTACTTCAAATTGGTCAAATATAATAATTTGCGATATATACAATAACTAAGTACCAATCACGTGACTATTTACCATATCTGATACATATTCAACACCGGTCGAGAGATGCCTATACCCGAAAGTACGACCTGTCAACACGAGTTTTCGAGGCACCGATCGAGAGATGCATATACCCGAAAGTACGAATTACCACCACGGCACCGGATGAGCGATCAATATACCGAAAAGGGTTACCGCTCGAGAGATGGGTATACCAACCCATACACCGGTTGAGCGATAGGTGGGTTCAAAAAGGTCACCTCTTCAACACGAGTTTCGAGGCACCGGTTGAGCGATCCCTATACCTGAAAGGGTGGGGTCACGGCCGCGAGGGGGGGTCAAAAGGGTCACCGGAAGCGATATACACGCGTTTCTGTCCGGATGGATCAGAGTATCTCTCCATTCACGTTATGCCAAGCCAAGGATTTTTGTCAATATACTCCTTGAGGTGCCAAATCCGATCGCACTAATAACACCTGTACAGACGAATCAAGCAGAATTCCGCCAAAGGAGCGATGTCAAGTTTCCTTGTACGCAAATTAATATACAGCGATATCCACATTACAGCAGAACTATTTCGTCTGGACGAAGGTGGTCACGAATCATCTCCGAACCCGGCGCGGATGATTCCATCAGCTTTGAGCGAAGCCGGAGTGGATACGGTCGAGGGGCTTTGAGAGTCGGATGTCTGCTACATTTCACAATATGTGGAAATAACAGGACTTTACCTGCCAGCCTGATTATTGGACTTTGATTTGGCAACCCGAGCCGGGGTGGATTCAGACTTCAAATCTCCCCACTCATCTTTACACCTCCCCAAAAGCAGGCTAGATCGCGTCACGTACGATCTGTCACAATTCATCCCCCATTATTGCACCACCGAAACTGAGCGCGTTTCAGCAAAATAAGGTAAGTCCACTGATCCTCCGATTAAGCGAGCTATCCCTATTCGTCACTGTACCACTGAATCTGACACCGTACTCGTAGTTTCAGAGTTCGAACGGTAAATGCGATGCTCGAAAGGGTCACACAGCAATTCTCCGCCGGCAACACTCCGCCGAATCAATATATCTTTAGTATAATATTGTAAATATGTTTGGGGGTGTTGACATAACAAGTGTTGAGGATATGTTACGCCACACGCGAGCACAGCTGATTGTCCACATGGAAATTAGTCACCCTCGAACAACAAGTGCGTGGTGACCTCGTGATCGATATATATCGTACAGACGGGTAAAGCATTAGTTCGACAACAGATCGATTCAAGTTGTATGTCATGTACAGCATACAAAATTAATATCCTGCGGTAAATTGCATATCATTTACAGGCACCGGCATGATTACGCTTGACCAGACGTGAAGCAGTAAAAGAACCCATCATAAATACATTGTTTGGTTTGGACTTTCAGGCCTTATGAGACGCTAGAATGCGGTATAGGTATGGAACAGCTACAGTTGTTGCTTGCACCGATTACTAGGTACGTAATACCGGAAGTTAACACGTTGATGCGAGCAAAATTGAGAGTCAGCTATTCATTTAATTACTTATTATTAGGGCAATTTTTTTTGACCTAAACAACGGAAGATTTTGACCTAAAAAATCTAAATTTTGACCTTTTTTGACCTAAAAAAACTGAAATTTGACCAAATTTTGACTTCACGTATGCAAATTAGGTGTTTTCGCATATAATGTTAAAATTGTACTACTTATTTTCATTTCTGGTTGGAACTGTCTGTCCTTACAAAGTAGATTGGCCTGAAAAAACGTTTTTGGCTAAAAAAACTGACAGATTTTTACATGAAAAACTAGTATTTTAACGAAATCTGGCCCAATGAAGAATTCCAGTAGTTACATTACGTATTCTGGTGGAAAGAATTAAAATTTGTTGTAGTACAACGAAAGATCCTTTCCTACATTCTCGGGTAGAAAGTGTCTGTCCTTACTACGTAGCTTGCCAAGAACGGAGAAAGAACGTTCAACAGCAGCATTTGATGGCTGACAACACTCAAGTTGTGTGCACACTGCTGGTGACAAACCGTGTTGCTTCATTCTGACAATGTTGTCTATATCACAATTTTTCAGTTTGCGCTTCTTGATATAAGAACCATGCAATGTCCAAGCAGTCTTGCTTCAGCTAGGATATTGCGGTACGTTTACCATAAAACCATGTCACTATTTGTTTCATTTGACCATTTATGATTCACAATGAGCAGACGATGGTCCGTTTACAACGGTAGGCCTATAAAGTAGGCTACAAGCTGTAAAATATCAAATGATAAGTTCACCGACAGCGCAAAATCTACGTTACAAACGAAATGCAGAGGTCAGAAAATGTTTGACTTTGTAAACAATTTTGACAAATTTTGACCTAACGCTACAATTTTGACCTAATTTTGACTTTTTTTGACATGTCAAAAAAAAATTGCCCTACTTATTATATTCATAATGTTACTTTACTTAAATTAATATATGTCGGGGCGCCTAATATAACTTTCCACTGCACGGCATTCTCTCTGGTTCTCGACATGACTCGAAATGGCATACATATTTATAACCATAACAGAACATTTCTCGTTGCTATCTTGGTCGAAAACAAAACAAAGGGGTCAAGTACGACAGTATGAGATAGACCACAAGCGTCACTTTGCACAGCCGAACGCACCGGGGTCTCACCGATCAAGAGTAAACTTTATTGACGTCACGACCGGCAATTATTCCTATGTCTCACCGTACGCGAAATTGAATCAACCGCGGAACGACAAATCAACCAGTTTGATGGGCCATTATTGCCAAGCCCCGTCACGAAATTGGACCACAAAACGACAGGTCAGGGTGATTTGTCGGTAGGCAACTATTACCAAGCCCCGTCGTGTTTACACATAATTGGATTAATCAGCCCCCCCCCCCCCCGCGGAACGACAAGTCAAGACAGGAGAACTATACCGATTCGTCGGCGTGCATACCATTGAAATTAAAAGCCAATCCATTGTTGTTCGCGGGAAAATATAAAAATTACTACTAAATTCGGTTTCGTGTCCAGAGGTCAACCAGGGTAAAATCAGGAGGCGGGTGGAAAAGTCAGGGTTGTAATGACTCGAGTCATTTTCTTGAAATGGGAAAATGACTCGACTCAACTCGAGTCAATATTTGGATTGACTCGACTTGTACTCGAGTCATTACGCATGACTCGACCCAAGTCATTGACTTGGTTTATTTTATATGACTCCAAGACGAAGAAATTTGCGAATCGTAACGGCTAGATCAACGCATCGGACGAATTCTGCCGACATCGCTATTTGTCACCACTGCTTTCGTTGCACTATAGTCTGATATCAGATAGGCCACCGTAAAACCAACAGACAATGGTACATAGTAGCAATGCATTGTACAAAACCATGCAGTGATGAAGAGGTAATAAATCCTCCGCAATCAAAGTACCGTGCTCACGACTTTTCAATTATACAAGCAAAGAGTCGAAGCAAAGTTCAATTAAAGCAAATGCAATGACTCCGATGGTCAAGTACTTGGAAGAGACTGGGTAAGCTCATGTGTAGATTTGAAGGCGATGATTATTTGCATTTTTGGGCGACTAGAAAGAATGAGTATCCAACGCTCTTCAGTGAGGTTCAAAAATACTTGTCAATTCCTGCATCTAGTGCACCAGTGGAAAGTGTATTCAGTAAATGTGGATTTATTCTAAGGCCACGCCGCTTTATTATATCTGAGGATCTCCTCTCCACTTAGATATTTTTGAAGTGTAACTCATCATTGATTTGATCTGCCGTCTGTGAAAACTCTCTCCGCCCGTCCATTCGACGTTTTATTAGGTATGTGCATTGTGCACGTGAGTAATAATGAATGGCTAATGTTGTGTGATGTTTTTACAGTAGGGCTGTTCCAAAATAACTTCTTCTTTATTTTACTTGATGGCTACTTGATAAAATTGTTATGGTGCATTAAAAGAACATTGAATCTGGTTAAATTTTAAAAAGTAGAATCAATGATGAGGTAGCCAGTAAAATTCGAAAATTTCTATTCGAAATTAATTCAAAATATTCTCCCAGAGCATTACTTTCAATCGGTCGAAATTGAGCCAAATTTAAGTTTTTTTAGGCAATCTAACAATTCTAAGAAGTAACCGGAAAATTCTAAAAATGTTTTTTAACAGCCCCATTTATTTCTCCAATACTGTAACTGCGATGTAGTCTGTAATGCAATTCGGAAAACCTTTAGTAATATCAAAAGGTATATGTTTTTTGTCACTGCACATAGCTACATGCACGCTTTTACAGCATGCTGGTCTAGTAAAAATACCCCTACATAAAGATGCATCTATTGATTCTCTATCACCTTATTTGTCGACGTGATTTCGTAGGTTCTCTATCAGATAGTATGTAGACTTGAATTCGTTGGTTCTCAATCAGCTATTCGTGAGCTGTCGTCGATGTGGTCGTTATAAAAACTGAATGCTTGTATTTGTGATGTATCAGACTGACAAGACAGATGTTTGATTTTAAGTTCTAAGATTAGTAAATTTATCATATTGGCGACCTGTCTCGTCTATCTGTAGAATCGGTAAATGAGGCCAGAAACTGTCCGTAATCTACCTAAATAAACATGTGCCAAGACTCTGGTAGGGACAAAATAAGCATTTTAATCAAGCAAGGAATTCGATATCACCCAAGCAGGATTGAAGACATTGGATGAACATGACTTCAATACTGTGACTTGGACTCGGACTCGAGTCATAACACTATGACACGGACTTGACCCAGTAAACGGTGACTTGGACTCGGACTCGACTCGGTGTTGAATTGAAAATGACTCGACTTGACTCGAGTCAAAACCACAAAAGTAAGATTGACTCGTGACTCGGGACCATGTGACTTGGTTACAACCCTGGGAAAAGTACAAGTAGAATTACTAATCAGTAAGTTTCGTGTCTGACCAGAGTACAAAGGTCAATCGAGATTCTTTGTTCTTTTTCTCTCTAACGTCAATCCCCCCTTTTTTGATTGACGCGCACAAGGTCATAAAAGTATTGCTGCAAAAATGAGTATGAGGTAAATCTTTAATTACTTATTATATGGATAATCTTCGTTTACTTATTATAAATCGCGGATGGGCACATTCCGCACATTACATATACTAACATTATGTACCCGTCATTGGAAAGCGATATCAATATTCCATAATCCGTTTCTTAGCTGTACCGTACGAATTGGACAAGATTTTCATTTCGCGATGATAATATTTCTAGATATTGCAGGGGCAGTATCGTTGCCAGCAGGCTGCTGTTTCATTCAACCAATTGACAACGAGCAGCCTATCGCGCTTTTTGGCATTGTGATAACGCCACTTGATTGAAAACTCGGGACACCTCGACTATAGCCATCGCGCGTAACCTGTTCCAGCTTTACGCGTCGCGATTAGCAGTATTTAATCACACGATTAGCATTCTTCTGGCTCAGCTAACTTTTTTATCTCCGCTTAAAATGCGTCCCGATTAACAGTTTTTAATCACATGAATAACATTCTCCCGGATCAGCTAACTTTATTACTTTATTATCTCCGCCCTAAGACTTTGATCATCAAAAAAGTAAATAGAGGTATCTTTACTGGATGGATTCTATTCAACAGGTCTTGGTTAATACAAAACTCATAACAATAATAAAATCGAAGTATGTGCTACACTGAAATCTAGAAACATATGTTTGTATTGTTGTTCATAGTAGTGATATCGATTTGAACCTGCAGAATAATTGTCACCATCTAACCAAACTAATGAAAGTCGTTGTCAATTTGTATGATGAATGAATGCATACTAGAACTATTTGTGCAACGCACACGATCAGAGAAATTGGAAATTTTCCCATTGTCATTCGTCAAAGTAAATGTCGTCACAATACTCGGCGACTAAAAGACGTTACTTGGATGTGATTGAATCGCTGGCAATTATCTCGGTAAATCAAGCCCTAAGAAATTTCACTCACTCATCAGATATTAAACAACGTCGCTTAATCGGTGCAGATCGTTTTTTCTGAATACAAATCATATCCACCCAGCAGAAAACAATTTCCACTCACTTGGGTAATGAGACCAGTGTGCAATATCAATACAAGATATTTTCCTCACACAAAAAATAATCAACTTCACTCGATATTCTCATAAAACAAAACTGTACAATGGTTTCATGTTTTTGTATGACATGGAATTAATACCGATCGAAGTTACCGTATTGGAAATGACTTTCAAACAAACACACTCTAGTCTACGTGGTTAACATTCTCATCGATTCTTTTGTGATCAATGTATACTTCCTGTGTTCTGGATTCATTTCGATATGGTTAAACATTCAACCTCGACAGATACGAATTGTCACACACTCAACTAATATCATACCAAATAGTTATTTACAACAACCAAGACACAGAAAATTTGTTTTGGCCGTTTCGATTTTATTACTGGAGGTACTCATCACTTCGCTTAATACAATCTAGATTTAAACTCCATCGAACCTTTGGTGTCTATCGTTTTGCTGGATACGAATTATGTTAGTCTAACAGTAACCAATTTTCACTATCTCGGGTTATGAACTCAGTGTGTTAGCGGTCATTCAATATTTTGCAGTATCAACTAGTTACTTTGTAGGATACGAATGATCATCCTCACAACTCTTACAAAAGTACGCAGGATATTTACATCACGCAAAGTAATCGACTTTACTCGATAACCTCACACTACGAAACTAAATGGTTGGTTAGACTCTACAAACTGTTTTTGATGTCACAAGAATTTTTTTTACACGAAAGGTCACGCATCTAAATATTCAAATAATCCAACACACAACTATAGTACTTACATAAATATCATAGTTCTTGTAACAAAATTGTATAAGTATAATGTTTATCGTAAGTCCTACACATTCATGATATCTGTCGAGTTCGACTTTTAGAAAATATTAGATCGATATCGATACATCTTTCAAAAAGTAAATAGGTAATAATTAATTTTAGTAACATTATATCAATGTCATCGAGTTGTGTGAATAGATTTACATGTGGTCTTGTGGCTTTAATCGAAGCATACAGCATGGTCGAATGTAGAGTCTTTTCTATTGTACAGCAACTCGGTAATCGAAATACACGCATTCACATTTGAACAAAGATCTTGTTTCGTCACGTGAAAAATATCTTCACCGTCGCGATACTCTGATACTCTGCACAAGATGTGTAAATCCGTTTCACACTCATAATAACTAACTAACGGGTGCCGACGTCAAGCGACAACGTTTAACAACACCATTGACACTGAACATACGGCACTTACCCGAGTAAAAATATCATTTTCGTTTGGATAACTGATGTTTACCGGTGTAAAATTACCATTTTCGTTTGGAGCGCTACCATTTACCTGTGTAAAATTACCATTTTTGTTTGGAGCGCTACCGTTTCCCGCGTAGAAATACCATTTTCCTTTGGTGATCTATCGTTTACCCAGAGTAACAATACATTTTCACTTGAGGGTCTAGCGTTTCCTTGAGTAACAAAACTATTTTCGTTTGGAAATATATTTTTCTCTGAGTAACAAACCCTTTTCGTTTAGAAATATATTTTTTCCCAGAGTAACAAACCATTTTCTCCCTGAGTAACAAACCCTTTTCGTTTGGAAAACTATCATTTACCTAAGTACCAATACCGTTTCCACTTGGAGATCTATCTTTTCCCAGGTTAACAATACCATTTTCGTTTTGAAAACTGACAACCACACCCGACAGTTTGGTATTAGTTGTAATGACGACAGTTTGAAATAGATTACAACGAACAGTGACGGAAATATACGCGGACTACCGGTTTCAGAGTATACCCGCGTCAATCGTATCACATCAATATCATCGGTTAGCCGCATGAAATAACAATATGCTCTTGTACATCGAAATGCGTGGTTTGGAAATTGGACAATAGGTTTCGATAGGTCTGTGATGTCCGGGTTCGTTCTTTGGATTGTCCAGAGTCAAAATGTCTGAATTAAACACCCCTCGACTTTGACACCTGGTTGGTACGTCTGCGACGGTTCTGTTATTCGTTACTTATTAAATCTTACCAGTGAAATCCAGTTCCAGTACCAAAATATTACATTGTGAGCTATCGGAATGTATGTAACAGAAAGTCGCGAGTGATCGCTATGCCTGAGGTGTTATCTTGTCAGCGATCGCGGGATTTGCAACCTATTTCACACCTTTTTGAAGTGTTAGTTTATGAACGCGGCTATTGTTGGTATTGGAATCACCGTCTACGCCGGCTCTGTGACAAACTAATTACCAAAATATTACTTGTGCGTGATTCTTACCTCTGTAACACCAAACCACGAAAGATGGCTATGTCTGATGTGTCATCTTGTCAGCGATCGCGAGATTTGCAACCTATTTCACACCTTGATCGTGACCTTGAAGTGTTAGTATGTGAACGCGGCTATTGTTGGTATTCGATCGCCGTCTACGCCGGGTTTGCGGTAAACTAATTACCAAAATATTACCTTGCAAGTGATTCCTAGATTTAGCAAACTATTTCACACCTTTATTGCTGAAAGTACAACATGCCGCCCGCAGTCTATACCCGAAAGTACGAACCACCGCCGCGCCCATAAGAATAAGGGTATATTATGTCACAATCACCGTAAACGTTAGGATTACCTCGAATCAGTCATTTATAATAATTTGGGATATACACAATAAGTAAGGACCAATCACGTGACTCTTTACTTGATACACATTCAATAACACCATGTCGATGAAGACCATGGCTGAAATGCTAGCATGCCACCGAAACACCACTTCATCACCACACCCTATAACGAAACGGTAGCATGTCGCCGCACGTATACCTAAAATCATTAGCATGCCACCCCAGTTTTCACGTTAGCATGCCGCCGCAGCCTATACCCGAAAACGTTAGCATGCGACCGATCCCTATCTCCGTAACGCTATCATGCCACCGAGAGGGGGGGTCAAAAGGGTCACCATGCCACCGCACCCATAAGAGCCCCTGCCACATCACGACCGATCATAATAACTACTGACGTTTTCTGAATAGGGATGAAAGCAAGTTAAGAACCACTGTTTTATAGCAAAGCTATCATTTATATCTCACGATGCGGTCGAATCCTGATTCTGTCAAATATATACAGTTTTTACACAATACATATAACTCCTGGGAGATAGTACCACGAACCCAACTCTTTACGCCATCCGCTTATGTCTGTTTTTATTTTATTCTGATTTGATTCATTCACCTATCATAAAACATCTAAGTGAGTAGCAGAGTGAGTAGCAAGTGAGTAGCAGAAAATACGTTGGCGGGCCGAATCAAAAATTTTAGCTGTATTCACAAGCGTATAAATTTTGTTTCTATGTTGAAAACAGTTAATTACACTGAATAAATGCTACTTAGTGGATTTGATGATATTCGGGAATCAGAAATTGACGGTTATTTACCAAAAAGTAATATTTAGTTGCCGTCATATTTCGAAACAATGTTGAACAAGATGCTTTTTGAACTCTCTTTAAACTCCTATCCGCGTTTTTGTACAAATACATTAAGATGTATTTGGAAAATTACAAAGCTTATTGTCTGGATCGCTGCCTTCTGAGCAATGTGTAGCTTGGCAAAATATCGCGTTGTTGTTGAGTGAAGCTTACAGTTCTGAAATTCACTCTTCGTGTCACTCTTCGCACGTCTTCGTGTTTTTGTCATAAGACCTACTTGAATTATACTTCTTAGTTTTTGTCATAAGACCTACTTGAATTATACTTCTTAGTTTTTGTCATAAGACCTACTTGAATTATACTTCTTAAACACGACGACCTACTCGCACCAACTATTTAAGAAAGTATACTTTCCCAAATTCATTATCCGAATATGATGAATGTGATGTTTTAATATGTTGCGCTTATATTTTAAGAATTAAATAAATTTAGATGAGGGACACGCCAAATGATCGTGGGCCGACTTTTTCGGTATTGCTTGTTTGTGTATGTCACACACAAAACAGTGACGCTTTACGCATATTAAAATCATATGAGTCACAACAATACCTTTCATTAATGTTCAATGCCTTTGACCAGGTAACTTTTCGAACGACTTTCCCTCTCGCTCACTTTCACAATTAATCTAATTTGTTTCATGCTTCGGTATTTTCAACTTCGCTTCCAACATTCTTTGCGCTCGGCCCACCCTCACTCTGGTTTTTATATACACGGTGATCGCAGTGAGTTCAGTGATGGGAAGATAAATTTTGTCGGTATATCTCAGTTTTCACCAATCCCAACATGAATCAGCAAACATAACACGTTTTTAAAACCCTACACATGCTGGTTTCAAATTCAACACATATTATTTCAAAGTTCCAAATTTCCAAAGTCGACCAGTGTCGATGGGAGTGGACGTCGTGAAAGTTTTGCCCATGGACATATGTAAGAGATACAGGTATAATCCAGAACCAAACCAAGAAAACACGTCACCAGATGACCAACACCATTTTTGCGTTGGCGATTTCGTAGAGAAAAGCTCCAATTACAAGTGCACTGTAAGTTTTCCGAATTCAAATTAGCGTAACATCAATCACGATATTTGATTTAATTTTTAAGTCCTATCTTGCCGGTGGTGGACTGGTATGCCAAAGTCGTTCATCTTGTGGATGGTATCTCGCTGGCTTGTCTAGTTACGGTGGTTTGTCTTGTGGGGAAGCTCCCGAAGTGTTCCTGAACACTATCATCCACCAGGAATGGATACAAACCAGAATTTCGAAGCCACCGTTTAGCAACTAATTTGTAATTTCATTGAAGACTAAGGCAGAGGATGATTTTCCTCTGCTCCTGTTGTCGGTTGTTCATGTGGTTATATTGTTAGCGAGTTGTTTTCAATCATACTTTTTCAATAAACAGGGAATACAGAAATGCTCCTTATTGCTATGATCCTCGTTGACTTTAGCAAGTGCCGTAGTCAAGCAGCATGTAAGTTATTCCTTACAATTTCGTTGCATGACCTGTTAAGATCTACATTTGGCATGTCTTTCGGCGGGGCCTACGTAATTCGTGTGCATTGGTGCGGGAACGAGAAAATTCTCCAGATTACTCCAATCCTACAATATTCCTTTTCTACAAAGCTAGCATACTGCACTTACGAATCCAATATAGGCCTACATTTAATAATGATACATTCATAACCGAAGTAGAACAAGACAGAGAGCTTTCTGAGCGATCGTCAGTGAGGATTAAGTGAGTATAACCATTCGATACAACCTCCATTGGAGTGGAAAATTTATCAAACTCGAAGACTTTTCGGGTGCCTCTTTTCAAGAGTTAACGGCACACTAATGGGATTTAAACAGAAACCAAAATGGTAAAGTAAGACGCAACAATCAAAATCACAGACCGTGAGCTATCTCCCGCGATTATGCGATCTACGCATACCCTGACATCCAAATCACGTAACATGAATTAATTACATAATTATACTATTAGTAACGGTTGGTAATACATTTTAATACAATATTCTTAGAGGGCCGAATTTGCCGGGCCGAATTTACCAGAGGCCGAATTTACTGGCAACCATAATACGGTATACTTCAGACTTTGTTATTGTAGCCATTGATACAATGCGAATCTCATTATCTGTGATTTTGATTGTTGCGTCATACTTTACCATTTAGGATTTGCTTTTAAATCGGTTTAAATCCCATTGGTGTGCCGTTAACTCTTGAAAAGAGGCACCCGAAAAGTCTTCGAATTTAATAAATTTTCTACTACAATGGACGTTGTATTGAAAGCTATATTCAAGTTCTGTACCACGAACCAGCTATTTGAGTATAAGTATAACCATTAACCATGTGTCATGCTCCAACTTACAATAGCTAACTATGGCGTCACCGAGAACAGAATAATTATAATAAGAGGCTCCTGTAATATACAGAACTTCAATACACAATTTATTAAAATATTCATATTGAAATAAACCCGTCAGGAATAATAGTCAGCAGCAACTACAGTATAGTAGAGTGAAGCACTTGCTCTAATCTACAAGCCTTCGCGAAACCCCAATTTTTTGCTGGGTCATCAAAGCACAAATCTACCGCAATACACATCCAACTGGACCACTGGTTCTTAACCTTGTCTTCGGCACCCCCCAAGGGGCGATTTGGATTTTAAGGGGGCGGAAACGCCCAGGGGGCGGAAACGCCCAGGGGACGATTTGGTGGGCTCAAGGGGCTCAAGGGGCGCTGAAGAAAAATGGCATCGCACGAGATGGTGTAGTATGGGCTTATGATAATATAGTAGAACAATAGTTTTATATATTCCTGAGTTCTCATTACAAATTAAAATTGGACAAAATTTGTCGAATCTCGAAATTTTCCGTCGCGCTAGTCGCGAAATTTACACATATACGCTAATTCCATGGATGCAGTGGTTTCTCAAAGTTCGTTTAAAATTAATTGCGCGTACTTTACGATTGCCAATTCCATGTTAAAACACTCCCGTCACGCTAGTTCGGGTTATTTTCCACAAAATGTTTCGAACTATACGTATTGTATCCTGCAACGCATATCGTGTCGAAATCGAAGAGGTAGGCTACTGCTGTAGGGGAGACCGGGGACAATTGTCACACTTTTCGTATTTTCCAACATTACGTGTTTTTCTCGTGGAAATTTCACTTCCAAAGTATTATATAAAGAAGCCAACAACTCGATAGTTGATATGAAAACTAAATTGGAACTCAATCAACAATCAATCATGGAAATTTTGGGTCGCAAAAATCGCTGCTCAAATGTTACAATCGCCCCGTACCCAGGGGCAATTGTACCACCCTTGCGGGGCAATTGTAACAGTGTTATTTATAACTAAACAGAAACTAAATGAACTACGAAAACGGAAGCACAAATTGTAATATTACATGAAACAAAAGGAAGAGACGTTTGAACGCTTCCAGGCTACGCCCCATCGCATTTATGGCATCTGAATGCAATATCACCCTTCGTGTCTTGTTCAAGCTTAAAGTGTACAAGAGACACATTCATTCCATCATCTCCCTACACAAATTCGGCCTCTTCTACCAAGGTTTTGTTGTTCAGTGGGCATAATAGGTTGGTCATTCGGTCACCTGCGAAGGTGCGAAACCGACCTGGCTAACATATCTTGGTTGAATGGGCCGATGATAATATAGCAAAACGAGCACGCAACATTGTGTGGAGTCAAAGCTATAATGACATTTATCTGTGCTGTAGAAAATTAACATAAATTGTTCACATCAAATATCAAAATGTAAGTGGGCCATGATCATAGTCAGAGGACGAGAATTAAGCCATGAATATTGAAGTTCGACACACCAAAAGTCGATCAACATGAGAAAGGGTGGTTGAATCACGAAAATAACCGAACCGTCAGATTCACATCGCCACTATTGTATGGCCGTTTCGCCAGAAGATCATGTTAGAATTCGTATCGCAAGGCAGTATCTGTTCTGTTGAACTTCTGGCTGTTGCAAGATTAATCTGCAGTAGATGAATGGTAATACCAACATATGAACAAAGACATTCAGAATTGATAACATATTGTAACGGGGCAAAAGTAACAGAGTGTTACGATTGCCCCTGACACGCTCGACCATGATTAGCGTCTCAGTATGGTACCTTCCCGGCGATGCAAGTCCTATTCTTTCCATCACCACGGTAGACTATAGTAACATTGTTCCAGCTACACATATTACGTTGTAACTACTTGAGGTACTATTCGTCTAGACAAATTATTCCAGACCAGAAAAACTTTACTCAAGGGTCAAAAATTTCGTTTTTTGCAATTTATTCCGGGGTTTCGCATCGTAGCTCAACGTAACTCCAGGTATAATGGGAGAGATAACTACTGCATGCGCACTTAAAATATCAAGCTGATTTCTCCATCCTACTAGCGGTGAGGTCGATTGTTACATTTGCCCCTAGTTACATTTGTCCCCGGTCTCCCCTACCCCTTTTGAGAGTGATGTTCTTTGTACATTAAAGATGTTTTGAAGCTTTCCGGCTTAAATGATTAACGAAATATAATCGTATTTGAGAGCTACAAAATTAATTCGTTATAATATTTCTTTGTCGTATCATAAAAAGATGATACTGTTTAGTTTTGTGATCCACAACGCACATGAACATTATAATAAGGTTTACTTTGTTTAGAATACATTCATCTTAAAGCTAAGAGCTGGGTGCAGTACTAAATTCAATGTAAGAAAGGATCTCTGCCATATTCACAGTGGATTTGCTAGTAACACAAAGCAATAAAACAAAAACCAATACGATTAACTTCCCCGTATCGCCAATCGCAGAGTTGAAATCGGGATGTGTAGATTGGGCTAGAACCAGATGGTATGAGCCGGTAAGCCTACCCGATGGTCGTTATATATAACAACGTTGATTTGATCCCGAATATAGCACATATACAATTATTATAGCGTTAATTACTCGAGTGGTCCTCAGGCGCCATTAAACCGCGAAATATTTCCTATTGTAAAGTACCAACCCGAAAAGACCTACCGGACTTCGACCACTTACCCATTGTTTTTTTTTACTACAGGCCTCAAAATAGGGGAGCGCCAGACCCAAGCTAATTTTGAAATGAGTCGCTGGAGGAAAAAACGTTAAGAGCCGCTTAACTAGACCAACCGGTGAGCCGTGACACGCCATAGTTTGCTTATTGGACGGCCTAGGTGTGCAGATGGAATATGTGGTAAATAATGTCGACGTAAAACAATAATTAGGGAATCCAAACTATAACTGTGGCATTGATGGGATTTCTATTATTTTACCCGCTCACGACACAAAATTTACAATGCGATGTAATGAACACATGGAGAATGTCGAAACGACCTAGTATGGTTTCTCAATCTGGAATCCGATATTTATCTTTTGTTAGGCTTCCTCGCCCTTTTTCATTACCTGCCTAGAATTCGTCCTCGATCGGGTCTTTTTCTGGGCTTTTTTTTTGTAGCGACACGGTAGGCACATCGAGGGAGGGTCCCCGCCGTTAATAGCGATAGAACGCGCTAACCCATCCGTGTATGATAGGATTTGGGGAGGCGAAAACAAAGCAAAAGTTCATATCTTGGGCAATTCGACCGTGATGTTGAGGGTTGGCCAAAGTGATCTTTTTTCTGGTCACCTCAATCACAATCAACAGCTGCATAGTGCCATGAAGTTGGTTGGTTACCTTTTTATATTTATATTTCAGTCGTCGTCTTCTCAGATCTTGCAGTCGTGGTGTTTAGTGTTCCTGTTATTTCGGCATGGTAATTTTACACCAGAGAGATATTGCCTATGATTCCCGAAATGCCAACTTATAGCACAGTCTAATTTCACTCCAGAGTTTTTGTAAGACATCGCCAGCACATATCACATGGTGAGGATGAGCCTCATACATAGGGGAATGGTTTCTTCAGTCGACCTCTGTCGGACGCGAACGTGCAATCCCTATGTGGTGCTGTGGTGCTACGTATACCACTGCACTACTCGCCACTCAGGGTACCTCGAGGTGCTTGGGTGCCGTGAACTATTTCTCCCTTTGAGAGGTTGCCGTCAGGTCAAAAAGGTGGATAACCACGTAACTAGACTTTGATCAGATTACTATAGATTAGTGGTCTACAAAATTACCTGCGCATCAACATAGTGTTGGTAGAACGAAACCATAAACATATCATTTTCACACAAAACGAAAATACGTCAATGAATATTTATTGCAATTAAATGTTACTTCTGCTGTTCCGTTTGAGATACCATGCGAGGCTTTTCGTTGGAAAGTATCATCGTATTGTGCGTCCGAAACGCAGGAACATGATACCAATTGCTCAGTGACATATGAGCTCATAATCTATTGGAAATAGAATTGGCACTTCAGAACGTGGGAATTCAATTACCAACTACCCACCTCACAACGAAATAGAATTAAGTTTAAAGTCGTGATCAACTAATTTATCCACCATTATTGTCAAGCGCATATAGCTTTTCACATCGCAGCTACTATTGCTAAATTAGTCCATTTCTATCTTTTTCATGAATGTTTCCTGATTACTTAATCAACCGGTGCGGTACCTGTATTTACATTCGGGGACAAACCGAATATCAGCAACTATGGACTCATTTCAATATTATCACAATTTGCTCCTCTGCTCAACTAGGCCGGTAGTCTCACATATTCTGGGGTGTAGCGTGCGTCTTTTTTGAGTTCCGGAAAAAACTATACAAATATTGAATATAATGCATGCGGAGAAGCATTCGTGACTCAAAAGCCCGCTTCAATAGATTATGTTGGATGAAGTAACGACTGTTATAAATGCTGGGATCATTCATCCACCATGTTGGTGTGTAGTTTCAGCAGGCTATAACTAGCTAGTAAAATGTGACTAAAAATATCAATTGACACATCTCACTATTAGACCGAATGTTAAACTATGGATCCCAAATATCGGTAAACGAGAGGTGAAATGTGCTAAGCGACACCGTCACGACACCAACGGTTGCTGGTTCGAGTCTTGGCTCTGTCATATTTCTATTAGAGGTCGGCCGATATTGATTTTTACGAGCCGATACCGATACCGATATATCGGCTCACTCACAAGGCTGATACCGATATCATAGGCCGATATTAATACGGAAGGAGCAGAGAACAATTTCACCAAAAATATTATATCTTAGGCAAGATGGCACTTGTTCATGCCACAGAAAACTGAACAACAAACGAGAAAACTGGAATTGGAAAGCATTATTGCTTAATTGTGCACATTCGATGAGATTTGGGATAGTCCAATGAGCAAAATATGATACAGAATTGCAGATCAGTCCAGAAAAGTCAGCATAGTTTCTTTGCATGCTTACCCAGTTAAACTCGTCCTGCAATGATAAATCTGTCATATATCGCCCTTTTACTTTATGTCGTCGATTTCTTGAGATTGAGAACACGGAGCACTGAATTTCCGAAATTTTCGATTTTTTTTTAAATATAAAATATCGGCCGCGATATCGGCCTTCATAGGCCTTCATAGGCCGATATCGATAATCGGGAAAGCTCTAAATATCGGCCTCGATAATCGGCCATGTCGATAATCGGTCGACCTCTAGCTTCTATGTGTGAGAGTTAGGTCTAACTGCGCTACTCATCGCCGACCTCACTGCAGTTACAGCGGGGGTCGCCAGCTCAAAGCGGGTCGCGGGCCACTTTTCAAATTTCGTATAGGCAGCGCGGGCCGCAAACATGCAATATCGTGATAAAATAGGCCACAACATTTAGGAACCACGTTTAAAAATCTTTACGTTACTACAACGCTGTGTTCTCTTACATGGGCGACAGGAATAGTACCAACAAAAGAAGTAGGCTAATATTTTATTAATGAAATCAAATTCAGCAAAAATATCATGGTAATCAATTTCATTTTACTTTGATCTGTGAGTTGCGCACGATGCCTAAAAACACTTTTCAGCGATTAATGAATCTATACGGGGGCTAGCGACACACGGTACTATAGCTAAAACACTATCTCCTGGTAAAGCCTGATCTTGTGGGGAAGCCCTCTAAGCAGTTTGGGTCTTGTCAGTTTCAGAGCCATTGTACATCAAGGCCCATGTCCATTGCCCATTCATATTAACTGATTCTTCCCCGATGGAGTACTGTTACCATCACGGAAGTGATTTCAGCTAGTGAGGAATAGCGATGCCGGAAACAGGAGAATAGCTTCAATTAGCGTTCTTGCGAAATCTGAAATCAGAAATCAGATCGCGGGCCGCGTGTTGGTGACCACTGAGTTACAGCTCAGACATTACAGCGCGCTGCGCTATAAGTCAACAGCAAAGATCCGATGAATGGCGCATGAAAGAGAGCGAGACGGATTCGTGGAAGAGAGAGTGAAAGAGAAAGTGGCCCTGAAAATGCATTGAACTGTCGAAAAATGTCATTGTCGTGGAGCATAAAGCCTTATAATTCGATAAGCACAACTGTTGTAGTGCTGTATCCTGTCCAAATAATTCTAGAAAACTGCAAGAGGAGACACACTATAACCTCAGAATGGTATCGATAGACTACAAAAAAGCTTTCGATTAAGTCCCACACTCATGGATACTGAAAACAATGCGTATGAACAAAATGAATCCGATCATCGTCTGATTTATTGAGAACTCAATGAAAAATTGGCATGCAAAACTGTTGATAAAATATGACTAAGGAGAAACAGAAACTTAAGAAATTCTGATCCGCAGCGGCAATTTTCAAGGCGACTAATTCTCGCCACTTCTATAATGCGTCAACTTAGCTCCGCTCAGTGAGTTGCTGAGAAAAATAAATAAAGCAGGTTATGAGATGAAAAAGCATCAAACTCTGAAGCTCAAAAGACTCATCTCCTTTTGTTCATGGATGATCTGAGACTGTATGCGAAATCCGATGCGGACTTGAATAACCAAGTGAAAATTGTTCATGAGTTTTCGACAGATATAACAACATTCTTCCATTCCATATTTGAGACTTTTTCCATACTTTCGAAACTTGCCCAACCTCTCAAGCGATATTCTAATTTTGATGTGTGGAAATGTTCTGGCATTTATATTCTATTTTAGATGTAATTATTCATTTCAAAGCATGTTGGAGGCCGGCATGTCGTAAAGCCACTCCAAGACCGGCTACGTATTTTTGAATTACAATGATGGTTATTTCAAATAGATATTGCGTGATGATCATCCGACCAAAGCGTAGAAAACTATTTCCAAGTTCAACAAATTGATAAAAAATATTCACGTAACTGGTAGCTTTTGAAACCCCTTGTTAGTTTACGGAGTGGAAGTTACGCTAAGCGAAATTCAAGTTGCAACGCGACAGCGCTCGAATATCATTCGTTTTTATGATATTTAGATTGGAATAATTATAACAGCATTTTTTCATTCATATGCTCGTTGCGCAACTTTGTCTTCAAATAGATGTCGACCTGGAAAGATGAGTCATAAATCGCAATTTGAGATATCAACACTGAACATAGACACCGACAGATTTTCTGAGTAGGCTATGCAGTCAATTTAACAAATCGAAAGTAGGATCATTGTCATGGTTTTGACAAAACTGTCAAAGTATGGAAAAAGTATGAAAGTATGGAAAAGTAAATATTTGCCCTACCATACTTGGGAAACTTCCATACTATACCATACTTGCACATTTCCATATTCCATGCCGAAATTTCGTTCCATACCATACCATACTTCCAGTACCCTACTATGCCCTGCTTGAGATACAGCTTTGGTGCGGTGAATTGTTGCAAAGAGGTCGATGATTACAGGAAATTGAACAGACTGTCAAAACAGAAATTATTGGTTTGTCACAGTTATCTACAACAGCGATAATATCTACTGCATCTCATTGCTGAGGAAGACAAACAGCGCAAAACAAAATCTTTGAGCTATCGACACGATAAATAGCCTACGCCAGGGAGGTCAACATGGAATCAACTAATCTTCACAGCGTACACTGCAGAAAACACCATCGCCAAACCCACAACCATAGCATAAGCAGCACGAGTTCCATACAAAAATGCAACACTCAAAATGAGAGAAGTTATATGGGAGTCGAATCACGCAAGGGCCATTGTTATACTTATTGTGCTGCGATTGTTCAGAACAATGCCGATTTTCAGACTTTGAGGTGTATTTCAAGGGAGTTCCATTGGTCTGATATGATTTTAATGTATATTTTCGGAATCAGTGCGACAGTGTTGCGTATCTATCCGTAGGTTAGTTATCTATAATCGATGCCTCTTCAGTTTTCATGGACAGCACAAGAAGTTAATTTCACAGCCCTCTAGACTAGTTGTTGTTTGTTTCTATGAATAGGTACACTTGTACAGTCATATCTGGGGTATACTATGCCTGTTTCGCGACCCAGATATCGTGATAGGTTATGTTTTGGCTAGCTTGACACTGATGGGATATCATGTCTGGGGTATGTTCGCACCATGTTCCGCCACTCCACCATTATGTCCGGGGTATATTTGTACTATGTTGCCAATCGGTCATCATGTCATTAGTATGTACGCATTGTGCTCCGCCATTCGGACATCATAGCTTGCGTGGATTCTGACTGGAATGATGGCCAAATGACAATTACCGTCCGAATCTATCTCAGACATGCCAACATACCAAAGACACGATTTCCTAGTGAAAACATAGTTCCACATACCTCAGGCATGATGCCCGGAACACAGTGCGAAATACCCCAGACATGGTGTCCCAGTGCCAATATAGTCCAAACATAACATGATGCCATTACAGGCGAAATATACCCCAGTCATGATGTCCTTGTGGAGGATCACAGTACGAAAGTCCGAAGACGGAGTGCGAAGACATCCCAGATATGATATCGTAGTTGTAACAAACTCCAAATATCCCTCAGACGTGGTGTCCGTGTGGCTGAACACTGTCTGAATCTGCCATAGATATACTGTCCAAGTGGGGACATTGTTCGGACACACTCAGGACATGATGTCCTAGTGGCGCAACACATTACGAACATACCAAAGAAATGGTATACGAGTGGTATCACAGTCCGAAGCTACCCCTGATATCATGTCCTACTGGCGGAACACACTGCGAACACACCCCAGATATGATGTACGATTGGCATACAATATCTGTTCACGAAGCGGCCAGCAATCGCTAGTTGCATCTGGGTACTCAACCGTTAATCACGAGTTGCGCATCTATACATAGTTCAGTTATCTATAAATCTACTCTCCGCGCTAGCACGTTATCAGGGCAAGAGGATTTTACCTCGACTCAGCACACATACTACCGTAAAATTATAAGCGAATACCATCATGAACATATTTAAGTAAGAGTACAACCCTCAAAATGTCACTTTCTACTACCATAGTTGCAATAAATGGTCGCATTCTGGGTTGACTTCAATTTGCAAGGTCCACCGGTCCGCCAAATATTTTTTGCAATTTTACCGGTCCGCGAGATGAAAAAGGTTGAGAACCACTGAGCTAGATGGTGAGATCCAGAGGTAGAGAAGCTACCTTAAACGTTTCGTTATAAGTCGCCGAATCTAGTATTTTCATGAGGCCCCATACACACTCTGATATTTGTAATGCGGCACCGACATCCAAAAAGGCTGGGAACAACTGATGTAGACATATGTTATCTAACAACTACCTAGATTCCGTTTCTGACCCTCGTTTGTTGGTAGTGAGAGAGTGTTTAGACCAGAGGTCTCAAACTCAAATGTGCTCGCGGGCCAATTTCCTACTTTTTGAAGGGGCTGCGGGCCGCAGCACCAATAATAGGGGAATTCAATACATTTCCAAGTAGGTCTAATTTGACGGGACTTCGCAGACTGACGTTCACGCCTGGCACGAAAAAATCACATTAAGATATATTCGGATAAAATTGTTGCTGTACTTGGCATAGTTGCTGTACATTTAGTTGTATACAACAATAAACTGTACAAATGCATCAGGATATCGTAAAAGCAGTCGCGTTAAAATTTTACAGGTATCGGACATTTGACGAGTCGCAATTATGGGTAGAATATTTTAGAATTTTACAAAGATTGATCAGAGCATTGGAGCAGGACAGCCTAATCCGGGTTTCTGGCATTCATACTCCTGATAACTAGGCAATTGATCATGTTATTACCAAAGTCAAATTAAATCAGCGTTAGATTTACCTACGAATATTGGAACAGATCAATAACAACTTGAGTATAACGATTGCTGTGCCATAGCAATAGACATGTCAAGATGAATCTATTGGTGCTACACTGTGAAGCGTAGGATTCGACTACTTTATAAAACTCGTCGCATTTAATTGGCGATGACAAAATGAATAAAGATACCCAAGATGACAGAGGATGTAACTAACTATACATCAAGAGGGCAACATAATGCTAATGGTTGCCATACAGAGCTGCTTGTATATCTAAATAAGCTACTCAACACAAGCCAAGACCTTTTGATATATTACCATTCCCCAAAGCAGTTTCATAGTTTGTTACATGTGTGGTTGCACCAAGTAACGTCGTTTCGAGTCGCAATAAGTCCTTATTTGATTGTAACGTTTGACGCGACTCAAATCGAGTCATTTTTATTTTATCGCACTCTGAGTTCAAGGAATTCTATCAAAGGTTGCGACCAAGTCTAAATAGAAATGTCCTGTCACGAATAATCAACGGGTCACGTTTTACAATCATAAACATGCATCCGACGTGATAGCTGATCATCCATTGCGTGGTAACTTTTGAAGGTGAAATTTGATGAGTAGTTTCAGACTTCTGGGGTAGTTTTAGAACGAATTTCCAGTTTTCAAATAAATAGATATTTGGGAGTTAAATATTGTCGTATTCTTTCATAACCAAAATACCGTCGCGGGCCGCACAAAATGATGTCGCGGGCCGCGTGTTTGAGACCTCGGGTTTAGACTGTGTACTTGTCATCGGGATAGTGTTTATGTTTAGTGATGAAATCTGCAGATTTCTGCATTAATTGCTGAGTCATACACGAGAGCTACACTTCTATTGTTTATATCCACATTTGAAGAGCTTCTTGGAGGTGCAGAACTTCAATATACAATTGTATAGTACATTCATATTGAAATGGACCCGAATATTTTTGGCTGACACTCGTCAGGGGTAATCGCCAGCAACTAGTAGAAAATTGGAAAGAAGATTGTATATCAAAAATCGCATCAGAAAATATGACGTCACCAGCATGAAATTTCGAATGAGAAAGCGTTCAATGTACTATTTGCAGGTGGTACACGAGCTCCTGTCCTGCCGCTCTGCGGGATTGATCTTCAATTCATACTTTTAGCCCTGTGAATAGCATATTTTGGAATTCTTCCATCAACAGTCATAACCTTCAACGCCATCAAACTATCCATTTGGATTGCTAGCATTCTGGTTGCATTTTGTAATATGACGATAAGGAGGGCGCGAAATTTTGGATTGTCATAAAGGGGGCGTGTCTAAAAAAGTCTGAGAACCACTTTGTTAAGAGTATTCGTGGCTTGTCATGTTATAAAAACTTGTAACATATGAATAAATAGAAGTACACTTTGAATTGAATACTTCCATGTTAATTGCACAGTGAATATTTCGAGATGTGTACCACAATGAAACAATTTTGCATGTCATCGTGAATAATGTGTTTAGATATGTTATGTTAAAGTCACTTCACCGTCACCATGTTATATAATTTTCCAAGTCAATTTGTAGTAGGTCTACTGTTGGAGTCGGAGCCAAAGTCGGAGTCGGCGCGTCTAAAGACTCTGGAGTTGGAGTCAGTGGCAAAATTTACCGAACCATCATCTGTCTTGTGCAAATATCAACTGTAGGCCAGAAAACATCAACAAAATGAATTTTCGTGAAATAACATCATACTGTATGTAGAAATCTGTTTGACTTTTAATATTTCAAAGCTAATTTCGCAGCTGCATTTCTTGAAATACTTGGTTGTGCCTCGAAAATTCGCGCCTTCGATTTGATATGAATGAGTAGTGCCGAAAATCCATTACCTTTTAGAGAGGTGGTACGTGGCGAATGTAATAATAACGTCATAACGTGTAACGCTTCCGACAACACTCGTGAATCTAGGTATACCGTTTCAGATCACAAAACTGTTATCAGACCCCCGGATTTTACTATCAGTGGCTGAATTCGCTATCCTCACCGGCAGACAGTTGTGACGCTAATGGATTTATCAGTCTCTTGAGACCTGGTGTAAAAGGCCATAGTAGCCGAACACCATATGCAGAATACTAACAACAACAACAACAACAACAACAACACTCGTGAATGATCGCAACATATAAGGCACCAAAATTGAGAAACGCATTTTTAAATAACATCTCAGGTCGTGCAGCCTATAGTCGTTTCTATCTAGCAGCTCATCTTGAATAGTGGGTACGTATATATAGGCTATATCACAGGAGAAATGGATTCCGTATAGCGTGGTTTCAATCCCTTTTTGGGACACTAATTTGATAAGACCGACAAATTATAATCAAAAATGTTTTGCAAACATTTCGAACTATTCATTGTGATTGACCTTACTACTCCATCTTTCAATTTTTCCACGCGACCAAACGAAACAGCTCTAAGCAGCAATATGTTTGTATCAGTAGGCCAGCGGTTCTCAACCCGCGGCCCACAGACGGTTATTTTGTGGCCCGCGACGTCTTTCATTATGAACGCAATTACTACTGCCACTGTAATTTTTACATATCATCAGTATTTGTAATTGTAATTGCCAACTCATTCTTTGTTGTGTTCTAATTTCTTGATATATGCCCGAGTTGTTATTGTCTTAAATCGGTATTCGGCTGGAGTCTTGTTCCAAGAGAATCCCGCTGTAGAGTAGTATACTTAACAGTGATTCACTCACCGCTAATGGTTTGAAAAGAAACAAGAACAAGGAACGGGAAATTAAACAGCGAAAACTGGGTTTGTGATGTAACTCTGCGTGGAAAAATGAATTTGCTTTCTCAGATTTAAGTGGAAAACCGATGTGTCATATTTGTCGAAGAACAGTTGTCGTAACGAAGCGTGGAAGCCTAAAATGATACCTCGGCGGTTTCTCCTGTATAGTTATAAATATACATATCGCCTGATCTTAGCAAAAGTTACCAACTAGGTGTGAAGCCTGAAATCCATATCTAGAGGCGTTGTTAAAATTGTGGACGATGTTACAGACACATCGTTCAAAATTGCTTGATATATCGCGAAACCCAGGAAATATGCTAGATAAAGTGTTATTTCAATGAAACTTTAACATACCGTGCGAATATTCGCGGTTTCCGAATCTTAGCAGCAAGGAGAACATCACCTGGAAAATTTCAAAGCTACAGTGATCAGATTCAACCGCGACCAGAAGAGTAACAGCAGTATCAGACGATCCTTTATCGCATGTTCTGAAACACGTTGCCGCGTATAGACTCACACTTTAGCCACCCAGCAGCCACCCGACAGTCGTCGAGCATGTGCAAACAATTTCTTCTAAATGAATACTAGC
The DNA here is from genome assembly GCF_051294905.1 of Botryllus schlosseri. NCBI lineage: Eukaryota > Metazoa > Chordata > Ascidiacea > Stolidobranchia > Styelidae > Botryllus > Botryllus schlosseri. The sequence goes on along the minus strand of NC_137247.1, from coordinate 19,800,571 downwards.
CAGCCTTCAGGATTACCGGGCCGCGATCTAACATCGACCTCGCCCTCCATCACATGGCACCTCATTTTGTCGCTTGTGTCTTATATTCTCTGCATTACTTTTCATTCGGTGTGTATGCCTCTTCTTGTCTTCGCCTATAGGCTGGGTGGGTGTCTGATCTTGAATGCTACTCCAAGTTGTTTCGACACCTTCCTATATTTTATTTGTTTCGCACTCTTGTGATGTTTTGAAACGATGGAAATATTATTAAACCTGATTGATTGACAGCATTGGACAAATCCACCGACTCCCTGACATTGCATACCTAATTGTATGGGTGCATTTTATCAGAGTGATCATATTTGCAGAGGAATTGCTGGTAGGGCAAACATGGGGATGGGACCAGCGTAAATCATCAACTTGACCAAGCTGACTTCTGTAACTATTGGTGCAGGGATACAGCAATGGAAGGAAAATGTGAAGGTTGATTGGTTTGCTCAGAAATGACCCCGAGCGCCTGACTTCTTCTCATACCACTGAGAGCTCGCAAAGTGATGATAATGGCCTCTGTCACGAAAAAGTTACCGTAATTTTAAACTTTCTCGCTCACGCATTGAAACATACAGCTCGGGTGTATGGTGGAAGGGCTAGTTTAAAAGTGCATATACCGAAATGGCAACGAATGCATTGCACGCCCCATTACTTGCGCCGCTCACTAAAAAACAGTAACCGCAAATTTACGAGCGCTGTCCATACCTTAGAATGCATAAAAGATGTACCAAATGCCTGTACACGACTCGCAAATAGGCTACAGTAGCCTACATTTATTAGTAGCCCATAAATACATGGTAACAATGTTCTACGGCCCGCATCGTTTTTTTTTGCTGTTAAAATGCGGCCCGTTATACAAGGAAGTTAAGAACCCCTGCAGTAGGCTATTGGAAATTGGGCGACTAGAATCAGTTTGCACAGTAGGATATTTCATCTAAGACAGCGGTTCTCAACCGGGGGTCCGCGGACCCCTAGGGGTCCGCGAAGCAATTTCAGGGGGTCCGCGAGACCTCTAAATTTTTAGTATGGTTAATAGTCTAATTTTTTTATTTTTTTTATTTGGGAAAGCATGAGGCAGTTTTGCACAACAACTGCTAAAACCTCATGACTCATATCATTGTAATAATCGTCCGAAATGAACTATCGTAGTGTGGAAATTCATTTCCATTGCCAATTTTCCATTAACCTGTTGATATACAAACATATTGCTGTTTAGAGACGTTTTGTTGGGGTTTGTGGAAAAAATAAAAATATGGAGATAGTAACGTCAATCAGGGTGACTTCGTAATGTCTGCGAAAACTTCTCGATTTGAAGTTGTCAGTCTCATCAAATTAGTGAACAGTCGTTTGAAATGAAAATTTCCGGATTATTTCCCTAATTTGTCCTAATGCAGGGATTGAAACCTCGCCACGAAATCCATTTTATCCTGTGATATACATAACCACTATTTGAACATCTTCTTGGAGGTACAGAACTTCAATATACAATTGAATAGTATATTCACATTAAAATGAACCCGAATATTTTTGGCTCACACCCGTCATAAATAGGACAATGATATACCTGCTCCTAAAGCTCGGCTATCAGATTTGGCGCATTCTTATTGCGGATGCCCTATCGACAAGGCTGTTTTTTGATGAACAAGGAGTGTTTCGTTGCTATCAAAGTATTACGCTCCAACCCTGAAATTCATATCACCAGTTTTATTGGTATGCAGCTTTGTCTTGTTAATGTTCAATTGTCCATGGTCGAAAATGTTTGCTCGTAAATATATATGTAAACCCGAACAGAACAAGTAGTTTCATGACAGTCTTTCTCAGGTTGGCAAACTTGGATACATTCTTTGGCGCATAACATTTGTCTATATACTTTTAGATTAGGATTTTACCTTGACGGCAGAAACTCTCTGCGGGCCGGTCAAAATCCCGTCGCGGTCCGAATCCGGCCCGCGGCCTGTTGCCCGTCCCTGCGATAGATGCTGGAGTGATATGTTCACAAAATATATGTTTCTTCATTTTGGTGCCATAAATGTTGCGATCACACCAAAAGTATCGTTGGAAGCGTTATGCGTTAATATTGCAGTAGCCCCCATCTATTTTTGCGGAAATGGTTTTCGGCACTTCTCGTTCATATCAAAACGAAGACCCGGAGTTTCAAGACCCGGCCACGTACTTCAAGAAATACAGCAGCAAAATTAGCTTTGAAATAATAAAAGTCTACCAATTTATACATAAATAGTATGATGTTATTTGCATGGAAAATCAGTATTTTGCTATTTATCACAAGCCTACAGTTCATATTTGCACAAGACAGATATAAAGGTTGCACCATAATAGAGATAAATTTGAACTAAAACTTAAGGGGGTCCGCGAGAGTCCTTGACGGCCAAAAGGGGTCTGCGAAGCCAAAAAGGTTGAGAACCACTGATCTAAGACGTCCATTCTGTTGATGTGATTTCTGAAGTTTTGACAGTTATGAAGCGAAACTGTCTCGTGATTTCCCTAATTAAGTAAAAAATACAAATTAGATTATCAGTCCTTTTGAAAATTTAGAGGTTCGCCTGAAAATGCTTCACAGACCCCCGGTTGGGAGCCACTGTTTGTAAACGATACAGAGTGTGCGGAATTGTCGATGAAATCCGGGCGTGTTTGCCCACAATGCAAGTTCGTTTTAGCCGTATGTATTCCCAGGAACAAGCACGTAACAATGGTATTAAATACCTGTGACAAACCCTATATGTTTCTAATGTAGTATTATTACTATTCTATATATTTTATTATATGTATGAACAGGACGGGATATCCTTTACCTGCCAAACTGACATTACGGTCTTTTGCCAACCGAGTTTCAGATCCAATCAGGTTTACGTATACCGTATATTTCGAACTGCGATTACATGTATCGGCTACTTATTGCAGACTAGATTATACTGAGGGAAGTCGGGTGGCGGTAGCGGTAACGATATAAATTCCGCGATGAGACTATTTTTAAGACAGGCGTAGACGGATCCGGCGATATTAGCTTTTATTCCGAGAAGAGTCCAAAACATAATTATTGCTATATATTCAATTCAAGTTATAATTTGGCGCTATTTCATGCCGTTCGGAGACAATTCGGTATTACTTCCAGAGTTTGATTAATTGCATTAATCTAGTTCAAATATAATCACAAATACTCACACGCATGTTTCCATTACATTACAATTACAATTACTCCAAGTTAAAAATATCAAATTACAATAACTGTTAAACATGATATTGATTAACCATATATATTCAACTTGAGGAAAGGAGCTTCTGATATCTATAAGTTAAAAAGTTTTGGTTCGGATTTACATTTGAGCACATTAGCGTGCAAAAAGTTTCTGGACCCAGTAAATTTAGCTAAGATTGGGCGTAAGATTGGAGAACATCTCTTCAAATGTGTGATCCATTTTGATGAAGCCTTTGTTGAAAACTTGAATTTCTTTTTGCAATTGTTGCAGCAAGCCTCAGTGCTATGGTCAAAGATTTAAAAAAAACAGACAGTGGTGTAGGAAATGGTTCAACATAGGCTTCGGAAAAGTTTATTTGATGTTCTTCCGTAGACTACATTGTAATTTCTCAAGTTTTCTGTTGCTACCGAAGTATGGGAAATAGTGTAGCATTGCTGAATTATCCAATTAACGAGGCACGCACAGCACACCTATGTAAATAGGCCTAATTATTTTATGTTGTACTTGTCAGGTTTTGATAACAATGTACTGTAATTGAAATTGTAATTCGGCAAATATTTTATCAAATTACAGTTTTGTTTGTTTGTTTGTTTTGGGGTATTCATGGTGTTTGTCGACTACTATGGTCATTTACACCAAGCCGATATTCTTCTTATTTTCCGTAACTGCCGACTTATAGCACGGCCCACCTCTAGGCTTTTGTAAGACACCGCAGACGCGGATGAGGTGGCGAGGAGGAGCCTAGGTAAACCTCCAACACTTAGGTATCGGAATTCGGAAGTCGACCTCGGTCGGACTCGAACCCGCACCCATTGGTGTTGCAGCCGCGGATTATACCACTGCGCTATCTCGCCACTCAAATTACAGTTACAATTACACAAATTAAAAATTCTTCAATTACAATTATAATCACATGAAAAATGTTAATTATTATATGCAACCCAATTACAAATTACAATTGATCCAACTCAGATTCCGTCCGTACCATCGAAGCTACACTATAGGTGGGGGTAAAGATTTACTCAGTGCGTTCAATTCTCGTTCCAGTATGGCGATACGGCGCGTGACGATGCCGCCGATGTCGCAACTTACATGACCCATTCGATCGGGCGTAGCAAGGGTTTTTATTTGTTATGAAAACATAGGATAATAAATTGTAACAAATGGGAATAAATTGGTGGGATAATGTAATTGGAGATATCCAGTTGGATGACTGTCAATGTACGATACGACCTCTCATGGAATGTCTCTGTGTCATCTAACTAAACAATGTCGGTTCAATTGTTTATCAATATATTAAGTCGCTCTTTTGTAACCGATTCAATGAACAGGGACCACGAATCGGTATATACCAGGGGTTCCCAACAGGTGTTTACGTCAAACGTTTCGGCTGACTCATTACTGAGCGCACGCTGGTACATGCGGCGACCAGAATTTGAAAAAAAAGTATGAAAGAATGTAACTTGAGTTATGCCGACGGCATTACACTTCATGAGGTATTGCTCGCCACTTCCGTCTCAATTACTTAAAACTACGTGTTTTGTCATTCTATGAAACAGATAATGGAGAGAAAATAGATCAGGGTTCACAATATGTCAATATAGGCATGTTTTCCCAATGACTAAAATCGAATCATCATATTTGGTTTCGATAACTTCTAGTTAAATGGATATGTTTGGCATATTTTTCAGCGACCAGGCAGAAGTTCACTTGAAAAGAAAGAAAGAGTTTCACAAGCGGCCTTGTTGTGATTGTGAACGATTCCCGATGGCTTCTTCCCGGTTAGGTCTTCAGTCCCATTGTCATGGTCAGCTGTTCATTTTTACCGTAAGTCTCGAGTGGTATACAAAATCACGCACGGAGTGACGGAGCCCTACACGTGTCACGGTGAACGAGGTATTCCTTCGTCATGAGGTAGCTCTAATGCAGAGGTCTCAAACTCAAATGTGCTCGAGGGCCAATTTCCTATTTTTGATGGCGTCGCGGGCCGCACCACCAATAATAGGGGAATTTAATGTATTTCAAAGTAGGCCTTATTTCCGGGTTTCGAGCCTAGGTCTACTCCTCATAACTAGGCTATATTGACATGTCATTACGGAAGTCAAATAGAATCAGCGTTTGATTTTACCTTCGAATTTTGGAACAGATCAATAACAACTTGAGCATAATAGATCTGTGCAACAATAATAGAAATGTGCAATAGCCGAAGAATCCGTTGGTGTTACAGCTGTGAAGCGTAGGCTACGACTAGTTAATACTAGCCACATTAATTTGGCGACAATAACATAGGCTTACCATATTTTGAAAATGTAAAAAGAGGAAAATTTTTCAGAAATTTGCAAGATGCAAAACCGGAGTAGAATTCTCCAAAACCGGTGAATTTTTCCCACTTTGTGATCGATTGACTAAAAAAAAAAAAAGGTCATCACTCCCGCTCAGAGCTCAAAATACCGTTTTTTGCTCCACATTGCCAGGTGAATGACTAAATAAAAAAAAAGGTCATCTTTTCGCTCAGAGCTAAATTCACCGTTTTTCACTCCGAAATATCCGCCGGAGCGGCACTTCTGTGCTAATTTGCGGCATAACACTCGCAATTTGCTCTAGATCTGACCTAAATTTTCAAAACAGAGGACAAAATCTCAAAAAAGAGGACAAAAGGGCGTCCTCCGAATACACTTTCAAAAAAGTCAGAAAAGAGGACAATAAATCCTCTTAAATCCTCTTAGAGGATGTATGGTAAGCCTACAATAACATATATAAAGATACCCAAGATGACACGGGATGTAACCAACTATATCCAAGGGGCAACATAATGCCAATGTTGGTTGCCATACCTACATGCTTAGATATCTAAATAAGCTACGCAACGCAAGATACGGCCTTTTGATATTTTACTATTTCTCCTACCAGTTTGATAGTTTGTTCATAGTGTCCTATATGGTGTGGACACAAGCAAATCTCACGGCTCAGTGAAATTGGTCTTTGTCACACTTTCCATTTGGTCAAAGGCAATTAGGCGGTAATTTTTGACCGACTTGTCCTGCATTAGCCTAAATTTGGTAAAACGGGCATCAATGGAAAGCTACCACTGAACTGATTGCGAAAATATAAATTTTATTCTGTTCTTGGGCCTGGAACTCGCCAAAATAAGCCTCAAATGTTGCATTGTAAGTGAGTTTGGTATTGTGACGCAGCCATGCCGTCTGAGCAGCTCAGGAGCAAATGCGCACGAGAGTGAGAGTGCTCAATCGCTTGCGTAACAATGGCCAATACGCTTGCATCTTGCGGTGTTCCTCGCCTGCTCCCAGACGTCATTGCTGCATCACAATACCAAACTTATATGCAATGCAGCATTCGAGGCTTATTTTGGGGAGTTCCAGGACCACGAACAGAATAAATTTAAATTTTCGCAATCAGTACCGCTGTAGCTTTCGATTGATACCTGTTTTATAAAATTCAGGCTAATGCAGGACAAGCCGGTCAAACATTACCGTCAAATTGCCTTCAACCAAATGGAAAGTGTGACGTACACCAATTTCACTGAGCTGTGAGATTTGCTTGTGTCCACACCATATAGGACACCATGGTTTGTAGCGTGCCTGGTTGTACCAAGTCACGGCATTCCGAGTCACAAAAGTCCTTCTGTCGCGTAGGATCAGTTCTCGATAGAACTGGACTGGAATATTTGTTGCAAGTAACGACCGATATCTAACTGACCGTTAAAGTCCAGACACAGTGGGTTTCCGTAGCTTGTATTGCGAGTAGGATTAACTAACTGGTCTATAACGTATCGTTAAAATATACGCTGGCAATTACTCTAAATGGAAGATATTACGTTAATGCAATGCTACACGAAATGCGACACAAATTCCCTGTTTACTGTACGACGTCTGTCTCTAAAAAGGGCGAAAACGTGGTCGTCGCTTCTCTCGAGTTAAGAATTAAGTAGAGCATGACAGAGCCACTCATGCTGAGAGAATCCACCGTGACATAGCCGGCCCTGTGGCGAATGGTGAATGCCAAATAAATGCAGTTATCCATGAGCCACGAATTGAAGGAATGGTGGTGATGAGCGTATGAAAGACTAATAATAGGCAAATTATGTTAGCACGAAAGGAAATAAAGAAAAACGTGTAATACGATTCGCGCGGTGCTAGCACAGATTAAGGCGGACGTTCGATGCGGACATTGCGGAGTTGCAGATCGGACGAAGCGAATCGAGCGTATTTCCGAAGCAGGTATTTCTTGATCTCGTCTCGGTGTCCACGGAATAGTTCAGGATCTTGCGAGGACTTCAAACGGTGAATATAGAATGGCTTAGCGGCTGCCACTCTGTTGCGGGGCAGTTTCACGGTCTTCGTCTCCCAGGGCAGAAGCGGTTGGAAACGTCCAGACACGATATGCGGCGGTGCAGTGTCTAGTACATTCGTGTGAGCTTGACTTTCGGCATCATAGTCTTCAAAATACCCCGGTCTGTCATAACCAGGGGTGCGGATAGTATGACTGTTGCTTGCAGTAGCATAAGAAAAGACTCTCTGTAGTTGCACAAGGACTTCAGTATTGCCAGGCATGGCCGGCCCAGTGGAGACATTCACACTGTGCGGAGTGGCCATTTGGTCGGTGCCATTAGGATTAGCTTTCGTCGGGAAGTTGACGGTTATATCGTCGGTATGATTGGGGGAATGGACTGGACTAGGTTGGACATGGGCATTTCCAGGAATTGTCGGTATGGTCAAGTGGGAAGTAAGTAACGCAGTGACCGCCGGCCCATTAACGGGTCTCTGGCTAACAACCACAGATGTATCAGATGCATGCGTGCGAGTTGTGTCAGAGGTAGTAGGTAAAGGTGAATGTTCGGTACGCACGACAACGTTTTCTGGGACAGGTTTGTCTAGTTTTCGTGGGGATAAGTGGGACAATTTGATACTGGCGATTTTCAGCTTGGTGAGAGCGTCGACGAGTTCTTTCTTTGCTTTGATAAATTTCATCTTTGCTTCAAATTCGACTTCGAGTCCTTTCATCTCTATTTCAAGTTCGGCCTTGATTTGTTCTCTTGCGGCTTCCTTGGAAATGGTGGCACTTATGCGAAATGGACGATTCGATTTAGTTCTTCTTCGTAGTTGATTGGAATTATAGAAGGTACGCTGGTATGCTATGAATAAGGCGCTGTTGGCATTACTTCGACAGCGGGTGATATCTGCGTTCAGCTTGTAAATTCGTGGTAGGATGGAACCAGTGGACTCGTAGGCTTGTGTTATCTGTATCAGTTTGTGTAATGTATCCTTGAGCTTAAGGATTAGTTCGTCTAGTTCGCATTTACACTCGGCGACGTACGTGTGTGATGATGCGTTCTTGGCGGTGTGGAAGAAAGCGCGCTTAGCTGTCTTGTAAGCGGCGGTGGATTCTTTTATAACTTTGTGAACGTGCTGCTGGCTGAGCACCTCCGCTTCGGCTGCTGGCAGTAATGTATTGGAATGCTGCTGGCTGAGCACCTTTGCTTCGGCTGCTGGCAGTAATGTATTGGAATGCTGCTGGCTGAGCACCGCCGCTTTGGCTGCTGGCAGTGATGTATTGAAATGCTGCTGGCTGAGCACCTCTGCTTCGGCTGCTGGCAGTAATGTATTGGAATGCTGCTGGCTGAGCACCGCCGCTTCGGCTGCTGGCAGTAATGTATTGGAATGCTGCTGGCTGAGCACCTCTGCTTCGGCTGCTGGCAGTAATGTATTGGAATGCTGCTGGCTGAGCACCTCTGCTTTGGCTGCTGGCAGTGATGTATTGAAATGCTGCTGGCTGAGCACCTCTGCTTCGGCTGCTGGCATCGTCGGCTGCGTATCGACGGGCTGCTGGCTGAGCACCTCTGCTTCGGCTGCTGGCAGTGATGTATTGAAATGCTGCTGGCTGAGCACCTCTGCTCCGGCTGCTGGCAGTGTCGAATCCGTGTTGACTTGCTGCTGGCTGAGCACCTTTGCTTCGGCTGCTGGCAGTGATGTATCCATATCGACGTCAGTCGGCACTCGTATATTTTAACTCTTCTGTCGCGTAGGATCAGTTCTCGATAGAACTGGACTGGAATATTTGTTGCAAGTAACGACCGATATCTAACTGACCGTTAAAGTCCAGACACAGTGGGTTTCCGTAGCTTGTATTGCGAGTAGGATTAACTAACTGGTCTATAACGTATCGTTAAAATATACGCTGGCAATTACTCTAAATGGAAGATATTACGTTAATGCAATGCTACACGAAATGCGACACAAATTCCCTGTTTACTGTACGACGCCTGTCTCTAAAAAGGGCGAAAACGTGGTCGTCGCTTCTCTCGAGTTAAGAATTAAGTAGAGCATGACAGAGCCACTCATGCTGAGAGAATCCACCGTGACACCTTCTCTGATTGTAACGTTTGACGTGACGAGTACGAGTAATTCTACAGAGGGTCGCGCCCAAGTCCAAATCACAATTTTCAGTCACGAATCATCAACGGGTTATGTTTTATCATATTAAACAAGTAATGTCACGTAATAGTTGATCTTCTACTGAGTGGTAACTTTTGAAAGTGATGTATTAGTGAAGTTTGATGAGAAGTTTCAGGCTTCTGGAGTAGTTTTAGAGCGGATTTTAAGTTCTCAAAAATTGGAAGTAAAATCTTGTCGAATACTTCGAAATCCAAAATGCCGTCGCGGGCCGCACAAAATGATCTCGCGGGCCGCGTGTTTCAGACCTCTGCTCTAATGTATGCTATTTGTATATTGTTCTTCAAGCGAAGTGATTACGGACCAACTCTAAATAACATGACTTTATTTCTATGAACTAGATATAGGGGCGAATGGGTAAAAGGGGGATTCCGTGTGAATGGCCTTTCGTGTGCTCTGGACTTGGAAACGCAGTAACGTTCAAGCATGTGTTATAATCAATTCAGGCGACTCTTATATTATATTCATGTATATTATAGACTTATTCATTTGAATGCTGAATATTCTAATACCTATTTCCCGTTGATTGATGCTTTGGGATGTGTGAATCGAATCCACAAATATATGTATGAAGTAAAGCGATTTTACTCGATATCTCCCTGACAATGTAAACAGTTTCGTGACTTCTATGAGGCGATCTTATCGCCCTCAGAGATCACATTCAACTTCGAGGGTTAGCAACGGTAAGTGCTACGATTGCGCAGGAACTATCGGCGCTAGGGTTGCATTTGAAACAGAAATCAATTTGAAACAAACATGTTTAAAACAAGGCCCTTGTCTAAAACATGTTTTATTGTATTTTTGTTTGTTTGTTTTTAAGTCATGACGTCATAAAGATTCAATTGTGACGTCATAGTGGATTGATATCGACAATTGAAAATATAGGGGAAACTTAACTCCTTTGTCGAAATATCTACGTACTATAGACGTTGAACTGACTATTTTGAGGGTTCCAGCCATCCCATATGACGTGGGTGGGCAATTATTTTTCCCCACGGGCCAAATGTAGAGTAGAAAATACGTTGGCGGGCCGAGTGCAAATTTTTAGCTATATTCTACAACGCATTTTAATTTTATTTCTATGCATTACACTGATAAACTCATACTTTGCCACATTGCCTCTATTTTGAATCTGGATTGCGCATGAGAGGTACGTAAGCAGCGTAATCGTGACATTATAATGAACAGGCTTCAAAGAAAATGAATTTCCGGCTCAATTGATACAGCCTGTGGTTGAATTTATTCAAAGAGCAAGTTTTTTGTTTTGAGTTCCAAGCAACCTTTCGCGGGCCGCACTTTGCCCAGGTCTACCACATGATATGGTATAACCCTAAGTGAGTTGGAAGAGTCAGATAGTTGTTATCAAATTCCTCACAGAAGTCTCAGCTCCCTACCAGTTTGTTCCAGCTTGGTGTTTGAAGTGGCTACCAATCTTTGATACGATTGTTTCTATGTCAAGTGTGAGGCGCTCTGATCCCTTCTCTGATGCGTTATGCAAAATGTAAACAGCGAAGCCGACTGGGATCAGATGCAATGTTTGCTCTTTGAAGCGAGAGAAGATCGTCCAAAATTCACTGGTGCCTTATCGGCAGAAAAGGATGACACCTTCTTCATGTCTAAGCAAAGGAATAGTGGAGAGAATAAAGTTCAAGGTATGTACTGAGGTCTCGCCTGGCATCGATCGAAGGTCAAGAAGACGCACTTAAGCTCCAACTTTGGCGTTGAAGAAGCTGATGACTAGAAGAAATAGCTTCACCTCATTGTGATTACAGGCGTCAACTGCGATGGAAAAAGGCTGTACACCAAGTTCAGACAAAATCATTTTTGAGCGTATGGAGCAAAAACTCGAGTAAGAATGCTTGTAGTCTTGGTCCTGGCCGAAGCAAACTTCCTTGCGATGTTGGAATCAGAGAATAGTGGTACAGCCGGAACTGCTATATGGTACAGCTGTTCACTGCTAAAATGAAGTCCGCTGAAATAGCTTGGTACTGTCGTAACTGCTTTACTCACTGTGGCGTGTAGTCTACGTCATGAGAGTTCCTTTCATTTATGATGTCATAAAATCGCGACGCAAAAGCACAATTTTAGGATATTATGCGACACAGATACCAACGGAAAACGATCGAAGTTCTGTAGTTGTTGAAAATAAGACAAAATAAGGACGCAAGTCGAAAACAAGGACGTTTGTAAGAAGTAACGACACTTTTCTAAGACCTGGCCTTTCAAAATAAGGATAAATCTTAGAAATAAGGACAGTAAGGCAACCCTGATTATACATCTTTAAAAAAAATGTTATTTTTAAAAAGGCGTTGGTTTAAAACACTGTTTAAAACGTGCAATCATTTGTTTTAAATGAAACCCAACTCGGCACTCAATCCGATTTCATGCTAATTCATGCTAGCGCAGTGGTTCTTAACCGGTGTCCCACGAAATATCAAGGATTCCGAAAGCCATTTCCAAGGGTCTAGCAGAGATCAAGAGATAGACATTAGACATACTCAACCAATAAATATGATTTGTGATTGTACGCCTGTCTTCGGTATCGCTGGTTGCAGGTAACTAGACAAGCAATACTCGAGTTGTGACTGTTGTCTTCGTACGCCGTGTCCGTTCATGTTCACAGTTCGAAATCGAAACCCCGTCCCTATGAAATGAAGATTTTAACCCAATATTTATATGCTTATTTGTAATTGAGAAATGGGTTTCACGCTGTTGCGTTTCGGCCCAACGGTACGATATCACTTTCCAAGATGACGACTCGCATTTCTGAACTGGTATTCGAAAGGGAACAGCAGACGTGACACTGATATGCAATAAATATTTAATACAATATTTTCGTTTTGTGTGAAGATTACATTTTAATGGTTTTATTCTTTTAACACTCTGCTGATACACTGATCATTTTGTAATGTCAGATTTGTAATTAGATGCGTAATTTTTGGTCTAGCTGAGGCTTGAGGATTAGCTCCGTGGATTAGCAAAGGCAAAAAACACTGTTCAGGTGATATTTTCTATATGCCATCCATCACAAAAATAACTAGTAAGTATGAAAAACTTGATTAACAATACTTTGTAATGGTAGACCGCAAGTCATAGTTGCTTTTCTCGGCTTACCGATCAGGCGAGAAATGGCATTATAATCAACCCCTAACCCTACAGAAAGACTATTTTCGTCGCTGGAAACAATGCTACTCTGATCCTATCCCATCATATACGATCAGGGCCATAACTGCTAACCCAAACCCCCGTAATGGGGAGGGGCAGCTCGAAGGGAGCCCAAAATTATTTTGTGAATTATCATACATTTTGGAGAATTCTTTGAAAATTTCCGCAACTTATTCAAAAACTTTTCGCGCCTTCTGCTATTTCAAGTCAAGTTTTCCCAAGAAAAAATGCGCAAGATTCATACAAATGTGCATATAGGCGTTGGCCATTACCGCGCCACGACGCACCAAGACATATAAAGTTTTAGGCCATGTAACATGCGACTCCAAGAAGTGTGCTTCGTTATATGTACAAAATAAATATAGATTTAATTGTCCATAGGCGCAATCTTGTCTTGTCTACACTTCACAAGACGAATACCAACCCGCAAGGAAACATTTTATGCCAGTGATGAAATACCAATTTGAAATCGTGTGATCTTTTAGTTTAGTACGTTTGGGCGATGCTATATTTTTATATTGCAGACAGGAGGTCACGAAATAACATCATGTAACGAAGTCATATTAACGGGTCTGGCCACCCAAAGATGTTAAATTATTATTTACGGGCTGCACAGTTTCAGAGACACCTCACTCAGCTCTACATGTAAATCTGATTACGTGAGAAAAGAGGACAAGAAATTGATAGCAATAAGTGTATGCAATTCCCGATCTTATTGACCGATTTTATTATGAATTATCGAAAATGTTCGCGCCTCGCGCTGGCTCACTGGCTCACTTGCTAGCCCACCAGTACGTGGAAAAAGCGAACAACGTGATGGTGGTTGCTCTATCACCCAATGGGAGCCCAAGACTCAAGTTTTTTTTCGTGGGGGACGAAGTGCTGTTTCGTTCCTGCAAACGGGTATAGACCCGGAGATGTTTACTTAATATTGATGGGTCCTACCTTTTCTATCAAACTTCACTCAACTCTACCGGTAAATGAGATTACGTGAGCAGAGAGAGGATAAAAATTGATAGCAATATATACGCAATTCCCGATTATATTGACCGATTCAGTCATGAATTATATAAATTTCTCGCGCTTTACGCGTTCAGGCGAGAAAAGCTGACTCACCAAACGGACACCCAATTTATATTATCAGTAGCGGTCGTAACAGCGTATTGCATGAGGGGGTCTGGGGGTGAAAAGCCCGCCAAAAGTTTGGTTTATCACCCTATGCGGGCCCAAGAGCAACGTTTTAGGGGGGCAAGTACTTAATTTTCCTACACCCGACCCGCCGACTGTAGAAGTTGCCCGTTTTAACGGAGTATATTGGTATAACGCCATTTAAATATTATTCGATAAGGAGTTGGTAAACCTTACATAATTATCTGAACTGGAACCCGATAAGACCTTTGTAAGTCGTATATTTTTATCGTGTGAACGTAGATAACAATTTGGCATGTACTCTCTCGTGGCTATGAGAGACGGTCACATTCTATTCATGATATTTCGCTGATTCGGAAGTCCGTTACTTAGTCGTACGTAATTCAATAAAGTTACAAGTCGTGGAGACAGAAACAAATATATTCGTCAGTGTGATCCATCGAATACGTGTCCAATAGACAGGCTTCGTGATACGTCAGCCAACAAGGCCGTACGGCGCGGTTACGCCGGTTCGTCGAACGAAAGAAGAAACACGCAGCGAATTGTAAAACGCAACCTTCTTGGAGTCAATAATACATCTTGGAGTCAGATATACAATTATACAACTACAAACATTCGCTCTGCGTTATACCCGTCCCTGCTGTATACGATGAATGACAAAATATATATACTTTCCTTGCGCATTAGCTGGATGTCTGCTTCTCGAATCTCGGTGCACAAATCGCTTTGGATTTTGTACCGATTGAACGTTGCACCTCTTTAAATTATGGTCTTTGACGGCAACCAGTAGAGCACTTGCTGAGAATACACCACTTATCATAAATGGGCTGACCCATCAATCGGCGCGTACCTGTCGCAATATTGTAGAATGTAGCCAACAACATAAGGTATACCCGGATGTGTCATTTAGTCCTGTTAAAGTATACCTCATTCGTGCTAGATGTTTATTTATGGAGCAGGACCACACTAATTGAACAATAGCTTATTGAGACATCTAGCGATTTGCTACATCCAGCAATCACGAGCAAAGGTGGCTCGGATCATGTTCGGGAGCCGGCACAGGAGCAGGAATTCATCGATTTTCAACGCAGCAGCAAATCGCTCTGGTCAGTTTAAACGCTGAGCCACATATGTCATCAAAGAGCCTGATTGCGTGTTATGATTCCTCATGTAACTATACATTCCTAATCTCTTTTTTTAACTTTGAGGCTCCATGGTAACCAACGTTCGCTCAGTAACGATTCAGTCAAAAAATTTGACCTTGGATACATTTTTCGAAATGAATATGATTGTTTTTGTTGAAATAAAAATATCAATTCTTTAAAGACATGGAGTCCGCCAGTTGCGAACCACTGCTGTAGATCGAATAGTGTGAGCCTACATTATTTAATTAGATAACGCGGATACATTCCCGAAAGGTCGTTTCATACAATGACAGTCATTCAACTGGATATCTCAAGTTACATTATTTCACGGTATCCGTCCCCCCGTGTTTCAGCTTGAATACAATAGCTCTGTTTTTACAACAAATAACCTTTCCTACGCCCGCTAGTATTTTGTGTGTGAGTGGTGACATCGGTGGCTTATAGCCACGCGCTGTTTCGTCAAATTACGGTACGACATATAGGATTGAACATACTGACTAGCAAAACTCTTTTCCCCCGCCCATTGTGTAGCTTCAATGATACGAAAGAAAAATACCAAATAGCCTCCGGCTGTAGGCGTGTATGGTGCGTTCAGTGGATTCTTTAAACTTGATTGATGCGTCGGATTGCAGCATAGATTGTCAAGTAGTCACTGTTAGTGTAGCGAAAAAGCTGATATATAGTCAGGACATTCACGTCTTGTAAATGCATTATTTTCGAAATATTATCCCAAATTCAAACGTTCATGCTTTAGCCACGAAAATACCTTCGATCATGTAATAACTGGACGTTAATGTTGCAGTAACCCCTGGCTACGCGCCTGTTAGGAATATACCGTTCTGTTATAATTGCGAATGCAGCTCATTTCTGTAAATAATGCATATTTTAATTATATACTTTACGGTATATATCATTACTGAATTATATGTATTGAATAAATAATGTTGATTTACACGAGATTATATGCTGGGCCCTCCCCAAGTCTCGGGTTTGGTTTGGAAAATAAGTTTATTCCAAAAACCTTTTCCATTGGATCGTGATAGTTTTTTGGAATGTGCTTCTCGGAACAGAAAATTGTCTCGCGGCTCCCAGTTTCAAAACAACTGTTATACAGGCTCGCCCGGACTGAGATCAATAATTTGAATCCGGGCATTCGCGCTAATGTATCCGAAGGGAATGACTGTTCCATTTTGATTTCATATAACTGACCGCAGTGACATTATGTTGGATAGGTTACTTATTAGGCTACTATTCTGGAAGTACCACATTCTCCCATTTTATGAACACCGAATGAATGTTTCTTAGCTAGCCAGATGTTTTGAAAGCATAGAGATTCTATCAAGCAAGACCAGCTTGTGGCGTGTCGCCATAATGTAGCTCGATCTGGTTCGTGGATTGGCAACAATCGAATTACGTGCGGCTCTGGCTAAAATGACCGAGGGTCGTCAAAACAAGCGGCGGGTGTTAAATTTGTAAACTTTTTCGGCGCTGTGTCGCGAGATCTGGAATCGCATACTGATGCGATTTTAAGACGTTGTTTTGTATATTTCCTGTCCTGCCATTCTATCGCGATCTTGGGGTGTTTTGAACCAGTAACTTATTAATAAACTGAACTGCACTGCATGAATATTGCTTAATTTTATGTCCAGGCATCAAAAGGCTCTGTATATTCAGTTCGCAAACAAGCCCGATCAGTATTGAGTCAAATTTGGAGTGGTAAGAGCAAGCGCGAGCACAAGCACAATTGTACATACAGATCATTGAGTGAGCGAAATCATATGTGAATTGGCATCCAATCCGCTGTTCGATTGTTGTATACCACCATCAATAATTCGTGATTTCATAGGAACGCAATAAGATAATATGGTACTTTTCTTGACCTCATACTCAGAGAGAGAAAGAGAGATATGATATTCTTTTTCGCCTGCACCATCCAGATGCTTTGACGACGGAGTTGCGACACGGCCCCATGAGGTCATCTAATCTGCGCCCCCGTTTTTTTTCTCCTCCATGCTATCCGTGATTGCTGAGCGCCTAACAGGATAGCTGCGGATATCAATTTTCGAGTCTCTGGTATGACCTGGCCTGGGATCGAACCCACGACCTCCCACTCAAGAAGCCGGACGCATAACCATTACACTATCTCGCTCGGTCTCGCTTAGGAGTAGCATAATACGTTGCTAGAACTGCACACAGATCCAATATCTTCGTTTACGTCAAGAATTATGTCAGAAACGACAGAAGAAGAAGAGTAAGTAAAACCAAGTAAAATGAACATTTTGCTACGCTAAAATTTATCGAATTACTTGCATGGGCGCGAAACCATCGTCACAAGCACTAGCGTGGCCCAAGGATATTGTTGAAGACGCCTTGGCACCTTCCAGTTTGAGATTTGTTTCATGTGATATGATTTGTTCTCACCATGCCATCCATATCGCTGGTAATAGAATATATCGTTTCTTCCTGAAGTTTTTAATACCATGTAATAAATTTTATTCCCAAACACGCCTATATTTACGGTCCCGCTCATTTTGACATTGTTCCCAAAATATTTCGTGTACATTCAACAAATTCAATCCTAGCGTATTACTTTTGATATTCTCTTTTCGGCTAATTAAATAGTTTCTCGCCATTCTTCGAAGCATGCTTGGATATGATAAACTCTATTTTGAAGTTGCTGTAAGTGTCATCTATATATAACTCATTTTCTTTCTATTCCAGAACGGATCCTTCGACACCCGACGGTAGGAGACTGGTCATGAATATTTCATGCTACTGTCACTTTTACTGACGGGACTTACGAATTTGAGTAGTCTGTATGCTATGTAGAGTGTATGCTATCGAAATCTGTGACAAGTGCGATCTCGTTCCATTATTCAAAATATTTCAATAGCCATCCGTAGTTGATTATAGGATTACAGCCTATGTCTTTAACTTCCAAGCTTATCTGGTCAGGGGTAGTCCAACTACGGTTCACGGGCCATTATTTGTGTTGTTCTTTAACGCCTGATGTAAAGATAACAAAAATCTTCATATAAAGTCCAATTGCTATATCTACAAGTTTTTCGAAATAGATATCTCTATATATGTATTTATTTAATTTTGTTAAGCTTTGTCTATCATCCTATAGTCGCGTTCAAATTACAATTGCTGGTGTGGGGTTAACATACGTGAAATGTTTGAGACAACAATAGGTGATGGCCATCATCCATTCATCATTATAAAACAACAATAATCAAGTTGGTTTAAGTTGGTCGGTAGAACTATAACACAGGTAGGCCTACACAAAATTCAGTATATTTTTTAAACTGCGTCTAAACTTCGGCTTTTGCATTCGCAGAAGTGGAATAAATTAAGCTACTAAAGATTACATGATTGATTGTGTGTGAATTGGATGTGGCTCGTGAACCGATCACAGGTTTTTCAGTCTGTTTGCACTGTTTTCATTACGAAAACTAATTCTCAACCCATTGGCAAATTGGTTATTTGAGATGCAGTCGTTTAAATCAGACTTCCAATTTCAATCTACGACCTGTTCATGAATTTGCACCCAATTCAACAAATTGATGGGTATGCAATTGAATAAATGGAGCTGCGAAGATTACTAAATAACGATTCAGTCCATAATTCAAATAATCCCTTACAGCTTATATTACTGAACTCAGCAATTGTGAATAGCCTACCAGCGCCTGCGATTTACCGGTTTTCGGAACTGTATGTTAGACTAGTGCCAAGAGGTGGTCAGTAACGAAGTACATCAACTTTTTGAAGTACCTGAAGTCGATTTTGCCTACTCACACTACTTTTTAAGTAGTTAGACCACTTCTACTTCTACTTGACAGTTTTCAGTTTTGCCGGTAAAAACTTATTTGTGAACCACCACTCCTACTTCTACTTGAGTAGAAATTCCGGCCTTACTTCTACTTCTACTTAAGTAGCAACGAGGACTACTTTGACCACTTCTGCTAGTGCCTGTCAATCATTTTGAACATGGTACACACTTTTGAATGTTTGCTCAAAATTCATAGACCGAAGTCAGCACTCAATGCATCGCATTTGTAGCAATCCGAATCAGGAAAAGGACGGACAAGATTGCTAGGCATAGAAGATGTTGCCCATCTTTCTGCACATAAACATTAGCAGTCATTTAATATGAGCGTTACTGTAACATTTCTTTAGTCAATTACGCGAAGTGATTCAGTAGACTCGTAAAGAGTGCTTCCCTCATAATGATATAAACATCCGTGAGATAATTTTACGTGATAGATTTTTATTCCAATAGAGCAGAAAATCCCACCGAAGAAGTCTTACCTGCAATTTCGCGACGGGTTCAGCAGCGACGACGTGCAGTCGCTACGCTATAGAAATTTATTTATGCAGGTGGCGAGCAATGGTGATAGTTTAATTATCTTTCAGCTGCATTTCCATCACGGTGTCTTTCTGTAGAATATGGATGCGGTCTATAGTAATTAATTCCCGAAGTTATTTTCAATTTGAGATCACATCGTATTTATAACGCAGTGTGCTTTTAAGGCCGACAATTTATTTCCAGCGTAGGAATGTGCCATCCTATAAAATTGTGATTTTTATTTAGGTTGCGATAGAGTTCCCACGGACGTCATATTGGAAACTCATGAGGAGTACCCTCACAAATGCCTAATTTTCAAATGGTGTCAACCAGAGGAGAAACCAGAGCAATATTCAGTTGTTTTGTATAAGGGACCAATAAATTCACGTAACTCTGTTAGGGAATTTACAGTCGAGATATATGCTGATAGAAGACTGGAATTTGACGAACTGAAGGACCAGAGCAAATATCACTGCTGCATAACTGCGAAATATCCCAATGGAGAGGAAGGAATCGGTGTCTACTCGAATGAAATCGAGACTGAAAGGGGTGAGTATTCCTTTCCTTTGCACTCGATTCTCATAGGAGATTTTTAATTGTCATAGTGCCAAGTTGATACGCGGGTCGCCTCAGACACCAGTCAAAACACGGTCAAGCAAATACGCCAGAAGGTTTTTCGACTAAATTATTCATTTGGTCATTTTACACCAGACTTAAGGCTCATATTTTCACTGTGGCGTTAGTTGGACTATGAGAGTGTACCTACTTTATTGTACTAATGTGAAATCAGGTCCGATGTTAAAAGTCGTCGACTTTTGCGAGCTATTGAAAGCAATAGAGCTGAAAGTTGAACATGACAATTGCTGAATATCTTTTATGCTTAGTGTTGCCATTTGTTTTAACTTCTTTAGGGACTTTAGCAATGATATGGAGAATCAGATATTGTTGCTTTTGCGATGACCAACGAGTCTTCTTACTGACAGTACCGCGGCACAAATCACCATAGCGTAGTTGTGGAGACTGTAACCGCAGAATTTTGAAGTCTATTCTGGGTACACGATCACGTTGATCTGTCAGCTATCTACGATTCGGTTGTAAGTCAAGCACGGGTCTTTTTGGATAAAGTACGGTTTTTGATGATACAAATTCCCAGCGATTAAACAACTGACCAAATTATTTATACCAGATTCTTAATACAATCAAATACGACGATAAAATACACAACAAAGCCAAAAATAACCCTAACTACAATAATTCGGCCCTAGCTAATACACGTCAAATACCACTCCTTTCAGCACATCGCGCGGTTCCAAATAAATCAAGCACGTGTAGTGACGAACTACAATAAACTAATCATGCGTCACAATCCACAAGCAGTGGCGTATGGCGAACTCATTAAATGGCAACAGCGGCTATAGCTTGAGGCAATGCTTTTCAACCTGTGTGACGGTTCGCACTGGTGCGAATGAAAAAATTTGCAGTGCGAATGACGAAGGTGGTGCGAATATTGCCAATGAAAATCCGAGTCAAGTGCGAATGAAACTCCTGGTTAATTGTTAACTTTTCTGACGAGGATTAATTCAAATAAACTTAATAGGAAATTTAGAATCAGTGTAACTTTTGTAGTTGCGACGCGATTGTAAAAACTTAATACGACGCACCACTAATCGTAGCTCTAACAAGCCGTACTGAATTGATATTCCCGCACTGTAATTATTACGTCACCAAAAGTCTGGTTTGGAAGCTGGTGTAGTGGCAGTATAGAGATCTCCACATTCAAGTCGAAATACAAGCAATACAGTCCATCCACAAGATTACCGGACCACGACTGACCTATCGATCTCGCTTCCCATGACATGCCGCCCTATTTCTTGTCGGTTTCTTTTTTTTTTATACTATCTTCTTTACTTTTATTCAGTGTGCGTGCCTCCTCTTTACATCGCCTAAGCCAAGGTGGGTGTCTGATTCCATAGACTACTCCAAGTCGCTTCGACGTCTTCTTGTCTTTTCATTATATCACATTTTTGTGGTGTATTGAACTTATAAAAATTGCTAATAAATCAATGATGATGATGATCTCTATAGTGGCAGACATACAGTATATCAGCCCGTCTGATCCTGCGACAGACTCGATAAATGATGTCAAATTGACTTTCTGCTTTCTTTCGCTAAACAATCATCATATTTTCGATTAGCGCGAGGTACGAGGATAGTAGTAAATACCATCATTACAGACTCACATTCGCAAGTTTACTGTAACGTAAATTTTTACCCCTTCATGGATTATTAAGGTAGGGACCGCAAAGGGTATAATTTTGGGTCGACACGATGCCAGAGCTATCTGTTAATATGTATGTAATATTGTAATATTTATTGAATTTATTGCAAAAAATCCTGCGATCGTTTTTACATATCCAAGGTCACTGTGTTGGGTACTGTAGCGCAGCAAATATGGCATATCGCATGGAATTCATGATCAGTATTGTCCGACTGTTTTTGTTCTGGAAATCATGGACGAAGACCGTTGGGATGAACTAGTGAGGGGGTGTGCAGCGAGCGAGTTCAGGCCTATGAGAGTCATTCATTTCGAGGCCAACCCCTTCTGCGTCGGGGCACATTAAGACGTAAAGTTTTGGCGAATAAACCAATGATAAAATGCTGTGCTAAATCATGAGCGGCGACAAAACCTCGGTCTAAAAATGACCGATGCTGGATGGCCAAACCTTCCGAGATGAATATGCTCCGTTGTCAGCACGGAATAGTCGCGTTTTTTCAATCTGAGTACACGCAGTATAGTACAACTGTAATAGGCAGAGGAATTCAATTCGTGCTAATTTGAAATCGCGTACGCCAGACATGTGTTGTAGAGCTGTGTTGTTTCGAATTGTTATGTGTGCGTTCTCTATGTCATACAAGCCCGTAACATGAATCATGTTATTTGCTCTTGAGACAGAAGCTGGAGCAACGTATCATCAGGTATTGAGCTCTAACGTGCCTACTCTACTTGATCGTTTTGCACTTTCTGTTCCAAAGACATAAGTAGGGCCATTTAAAGTCATTAAAGTCATATTTTTTTCTATGCATCAGTAAGTCGTGAAATCAATTTTAACGCAAAAACCGCATCCCTATGGGGTATATTAAGAAAGTTATAAAGTCATATAAAGTCATATTTTGCTGGTTAGGTCATAAAAAGTTATAAAGTGATATTTTTAGTATAGTTTAAATAAAAAGTACCAATTTAAGCGGTGAAGCAATCAAGCACTAAGAAACTAAGGCAGTTACTCGTTGGGGTAGCTGGTCGAATGCTGCTCAATATTATGCCGAGACGTAGGAAAGTGAAGTTATTGTAAAGAGCATCAAAAATTCAGTCAACGATCCAAAGTTGACTATTCAGCCAATTTGCCTCAACTATAACAATATTTCAAACTTAATACTGAAAATGGAAAATTATAGCCTATGTACACCGTCAACCTGATGTGATGCTGTAATGGAAAGTTATAGCCTACGTACACGCCCATGCTGATCTAAATGCCCTTGATTTCGGAATAGATCCGCTTGAGCTCAAAAATTACATTAAGAAGCAATTGGACAAAAACGATGTGGAAAAAATTATGGAGCTACAAAGACGAGACATTTCACCATCGCTTTATGCAAAACTGCAGAAGTGTCAACCCACATCAGCGTCTGTGGAGCGCTCATTTTCCTTACTAAAGTGATTTTACGTCCAAATCGTAACTTCAAAGACTCTAACATTCCGCACTACATGAAACTATACTACAACAGTGGCTTCAAATAAAAATGGATGTGTTATCTTACGTATGTTCTACTCTTTAGTTCCGTGAGTGACGTTGTTCGCATGTAAAAATACACGATTTTCACATAAAGTCATATAAAGTCATATTTTCCGAAAAATAAAGTCATATTATGGATTTTTTAAGGTCATATAAAAATGGCCCTAGACATAAGGTAAAAGCCTCAACACAAACATGTGGGGTTTTCATCCTTTCGACAAACTGGAGCGTCGGGGGACCTTTGTGTCAGCTCTCAAAAACGATTTCTGCCAGCAAGCATTTTTCACTCGCGAAAAATACGCTGTATTTTGGCTAGGAGTACAAAACAGATTTTAAGACCTTGCCATCCAAGCACTGGTAAAAGTTCCGGTACAATTTCCGAACAACATTGTTTGGTCGGGAAGGGTTATATTGAAATAATTGGAAGTAAAACGAGCGAAAAAAGTTGTATTTATATTGAGACATTTGATAGCTTAAAGCTACATAGTTATCCGATTTGTTGCACATCTGAACAAAATCTTGAGTATGCCCATCTTCATCGTTTTGTATAACAATTTTCGATTAGTTTGTGCGAATGAAACATATTTCACAAAAAAGTGCGAATGGATCTCAAAAAGGTTGAAAAGCACTGGCTTGAGGTATTCGACATGTTTGATGTTGGAGATGCTGTTAGTTTGAACATCGCTGTTGATGGATCAGTGACTTTCAGTGGGATAACACATCATTTGTACAGCCAAAGTGGGCCGTGCTACAAGTCGGCAGATATAGAACCACAACAGAAGATGGTGTGCAATGACCACTGTAGTCGAATAACACTGTGAACCACAAAAAAAACTATTCGGGAGGTCTAGTTGAACCCGCGCCGCGTCATTGTCAAAGGGAAAATGAAGTGATTCATGCAGTCAACTAGATCAGGAAAAATTCTACAACCTGCACTTTCAGTATAAACCTCACCGCAGGGTGTGTTAATGTCGTCATCAATCATGTAATAAGCAATCATCAAACTGCAATTATTATTAGAGCCCGACCGATATTGGATTTTTGGGCCGATACCGATAAAACCGATATCTAACACTTTCACCGATAGCACCGATATATTCAGCCGATATTCAAATGAGGTGGAATCTACCTCAAAAGGCGCATTTTCAAAACTTCAGAGCATTCATTTCAACAGCTCTACAGTCATTGACATACTTGAACATGAAATAAACTAGAAAGGCTGTATCTGAACATATTGAAAGTATAAGCTATATGAAATGCAGCAATACTCCCAGTCTGTCGGTCAAGGATTATAGTTTTCTGACTTCCTACCACCATGTGACGTCACGAAAATTGCCGATATATTTTCACCTCCAATGGCCGATACCGATAATTCTTTCAAAGTGTGATATCTACTCGATATTATCGGCGAGCCGATAATCGTTTGGTCTCTAATGCTTATCATTATTCTATTACAATTTTTGTCCAACCATTGCTCCACAAGATTGCGATATAAGGAAAAGATAAGAGGTTCCCGAAACGACTTGAATTAGTCTTTTGATCATAAAACACATTGGCCTGCAACATGTAAAAAAGAGGTATGCTCACTGGGTAACATAAAAGTGAGTGACGAAAAGGAATGCTGAATGTGTGGTTAGGCGAGATCGATACGTCAGATTGTGGTCCGTTATCATGAGGGCTGACTATAGTATTGTTTCAGTATTGTATTTCGATTAGAGTGTGGACAATGGATATGCTCGACGACTGTCGGATAGCCGGTGAGATGCTGTTCCACGCTACAGGTCCGGCATACCTGATAGAGCGATGTGATTTCTTGTATTCTGTTCTGAACATATGGTAGGTCGAGGATGTGTTGTGTAGTTATGCACTTCCGAATTCGAGATTAGGTACAGTCGTTGGAACTAAAGAAAAGTGGAGGACGTAATTTATTTTTGTCCTTGATGTATTTGCGGCATATACACCGACTCATGATATGAGCGAACGAGTGAATATGCTGCTGGACAAGGAAGCTACAGATATATAGCCTAGGTTACCATACCTCCTCCTGTAAGAGGACTTGTCCTCCGTTTTCAGGTTTATGAAAATGTCCGGATTGTCCTTTTTGACAATTCCTTTACAGCTATTTGAGCTAAGATGATGGATAGATTCGATTGAAAATGGGCATAAATTACGCTAAACAGGACATTCGTGGTTCGAACGTAAGTAACGACCTTTTTTTAGTCAACCAACGGAAAATGTGAAAGAAATACTGTATTTCGGGAGTTGAGTCGGAAAGTTGACCTTTTTCCTTAGTCAACCTATTACAATTTCGTGGTAATTTCCTGATTTTACGCCAGAATTCTAGGTCTGTAAATTTTGAAAAAGTGGCCTTCTTTCCCGATTCCAAAATATGGTAACCCTAAAATATCATTGTACGTCTATCTAAGCCTTGCACCACACTTCTGTGCAATCCCAGTATGGCGCATAAGTGCCAGGCGGGAAAGTCATGGATACCAGTGTTACTAAACATGTCTTTGGACTGACCAGGCCGGGAATAAAACCCTCAACCTACCGATCAAGAAGCTTCAACTTTACGCTATCTTGTGGGGCTATGGCCGCAATAGAACTGATAACTAAACTTTGAATTGGAAAAGATGCTGCTGTTTTTATACGCACTTGGTGCGTTGTGTTCCATATATTTCTCGACAGTGTCCGACCATGTCGCTTCTCCGATATTTCAACCCCGTATGGAATCCACAAAACAGATCAGTAATAGTATGAAGTGATAGTTGATGACGAACGAGCTCTACTTTTTCGGAGAAGTCATGCTTGTTTCGCGGACTTACACAACTTACTCAGGGTTTATGTTTTCAAGTTTCATTTACTTCTCTTTCTACTTACCAGTTTGACCCAGCTACTCAATAGCAAAGCTGGTTCGTGGTACAGAACTTGAATATAGCTTTGAATACAACACCCACTGTATAGTAGAAAATTTATTAAACTCGAAAACTTTTTGGGGTGCCTCTTTTCAAGAGTTACCGGCACACTAAAGGGATTTGAACAGTTTAAAAGCAGAACCAGAAAGGTAAAGTATGACGCATCAAAATCACAGACCATGAGATTGGGATTGTAACAATGGCAACAATAACGAATTTGAAGTATACCATACGGTATTATAGTAGCAACATATGGAATTTGTAAGTAAACAGGTACAGTACAAAAACGAAACGGAACAAACTAATGACAAATTTGTAAGTTATAGAGAAAGTGTTTTTGTCTACATAAAATAGGTTTGTTTATTTGAATAATGGTCGACTCCAACACTTTCAAATGAAACAACGATCTGCCTCGCGCATGACAGTGAACATATTGTCATTATACTGTTGTGCACAGGCGAGGTTTTCACTCAAATGTTGACCAATCGACGAAGCATATGCTTGGTAATTGCCATAATAATCTGTTTTGGAAGCTAATTTGCATTGCAGTGCGAGCTCTGTGCGGTCATTTGCGCATGTTTTTGACCGGATCAATTTCGGAATATGCTGCTATACACGCTCAAACAATCTTTGAGATGTACGTCCTATATTCCTACCATCACCGTGGCACTTGTATTGATAGACAACATTAAATGCATTAAAGGCAGGAAGTACATATTTTCGAGAGTTTAACGACAAAAGTTTCGTTGTGTACACCACATGCGTGTTAACGCTGGAAAAACATCGGTGAGTAGCCGATATAATGACTTTTTCAAAGCAGTTAGACACGTTACCTAGCCAAAGAAGGTGTAAAAATGCCGGGCATTTTTTTGGTCCATGTTTGGGGGGTAGATCCGATTTTTTTTTCAAAACTATAATGTTGGAGCATTTTAATATATGGTCTGGATAGCCATTTTGTGAAAGAATCGAGTGGATCTCATCCAATTCGCGTGACAATTTTTCTGGCGAACAGAGCCGCAAGGCCCGTTGAACGAGAGTAGAAATGAGGTTTAATTTACGCCACTTCGGATAAATAATTCCCAACGGATATAATGACCAAACCTATTATATGTAGACATAAATACTTTCTCTATAACTTACAAATTTCTCATTAGTTTGTTCTGTTTCGTGTTTGTCCAAAATCCATATGGTGCTACTAGGTTGCCAGTATATTCGGCCCTCGGTAAATTCGGCCCGTATATTCGGCCTTCGGAAATTCGGTCTTCGGTAAATTTGGCGGTCCCAGAATTTTGTATCAAAATGTATTACCAACCATTACCATGAATTAATTACATATTTATACTATTATTACGTGATTTGGAGCGCAGGGTATGCGTAGATCGCGTAATCGCGGGAGATAACGCGGATATTTACGGGGCCGAGTTTACCGAGGGCCGACTTTTCACGGTAAATTCGTCCCTCGGAGAATTTCGTATAAAAATGTATTACCAACTATTAATGTGAATTAATTACATAATTATATTATTATCACGTGGCGAGACACTGCTATGGGATAGGCTTAGGGTTAGGGTTCAGTGTTTCTGTTGTACCTGTAGGTTGGGGGAGGGGTGTTAGCAATGTTCCCTCTAATTTTTGACGTGTCTGCGCATACTTACCAACTCAGTGCGAAGACCCTTGGACAACAGTGCGTAGCGACTAGAAAAAGGTCATCACTTCGGAATTTTTCTGCGCAACTTGGATATTCTGTGCGAACAGACCGTGTCTGCACATTCATTCCCTAATCGTGGGATACCTTGACCCTAACACTATTATCTCCCCTTCCCAACCCTATTATGCCCCTCCCAACCCTAATACCCATCACCCTCAACCCTAATCTTGGGATACCTTAACCCAGTGGTTCCCACCTGGGGGGAATTCCCCCCTTGGGGTGGATTTTGAAATTTTTGGGGGGGAATCTGGCCTAAATTGTTTAGGGGAATCCGGCTTTGGAATTGTATCGGAAGATACACTGGGTTCACAAGGTTTTTAGATTTTTATGGTATAAAACTGTTAAGTAGAAATTAGCTTCTTACAATCGTATGTTTCTTTGGCGGATTTCAAGCTAGCTGTATGTTTAAATGCCTTCCGTATATATTACTTACGATGTTATACCAGGTTATTAGCAGAAACGTCGGATTTTAAAACGCCATGACACCTAATTACGTCACAAGTACTAACTATTGCATTGAGTACGAATTATCCACAAAGGCACCCAAAACAACGGCTGCTGATATGAATCATATTCGAGCCGTTATTTGCTCTTTGCAGCTTGCAGCATCTGTATCAAGTGGATTGTAGACAGTCTTTGTTGTTCATGTTCAGTTTATCATATTCTTATATATATTGTCATACTTTAAAGTGCACCAATCGTTGTTCGTCATTCTTTACTACACATTTGGATCTTCCGCCATAGACATCCTCTGATATATCATGTTAACGTAACAGCACTTCGTCCCCCCATAAACTTTGGTCTGGGGCTCCCGATCAATCAAACTTCTGGTGGATCAAGTCCAAAGAAAAACTATCGTGAGACGCACATACAAAACGTCATTTCTTCACGGGCGCGTCATATCTGTCTGTGGGTGCCACGAGTGGCTTTTGTATTATCGGACTCAGATTAGGAAAACAGGACTAATCGCCGCGCCCATCCAGCGTGACGTGTTGGACGAAATTGCATATATCTTGGAGTGTCGTGGCGCTGTTAAGGCCGGCACCAAAATGCCTTTTGCACCGTCACGGACCCCAGCCGACACCTAAGTTTTACTACAAATTTAGCTCAATTATCGTGCAACCGTCATCTGACTTGTGCAAATATTAACTTTCGAGTAGTGATAAACGGCAACAAAATTACTTTTCTTGAAAAAGACATCATACTATTTTCAAGTATAAATTTGGGAGACTTTTATTGTTTCAAAGCGAATTCTGCAGCTGTATTTCTTTAAATACGCGGTCGTGTCTTGAAAATCCGCGCTGTCTATTCGATATGAATGAGTGCGAAAAATCAATTTCTACGAAGATGGTAAAAAATCTAAAAATAGGGCGACATCTCTATAGCACCAAAATTGAGAAACATACATTTAATGAGCATATTACGTCCATTGATTAGGTAAAGTGGCTGGTAACACTAAATATTGTCATATTTACGCATTTATCATGATGGGGATTCGCAAGGTTTTATGATAATTTCACTCATAAATGTTGTATAGACCAATCCCGAAACTACGTTCTACTTAACAAAAGTCAAAGGGTAAAAGTAAGTAGCTTTAGCTTTCAATGCAACATCCATTGTCGTAGAAAATTTATAAAGCTGGAAGACTTATTTTCAAGAGTTAACGGCACACTAAACGGATTTAGACAGATTTAAAAACAGAACCAAAAAGGTAAAGTATGACGCAACAATCCAAAAAATCGGCCCGTCATTTCGGCCCTCTGTCAATTAGGCTCTCAGTAAATTTAACCTCGGTAAATTCGGCCCTTAATTTATTTTGCATTATAAATGCATTTAATACCAATTAATATTCTCGGGGTAGTATTAGGGAAGTTTTACGAGTCGTGAGTGGGTAGCGGGTGCATCAGAGTTCGAGGTGGGTCGGGGTCCATGTTGGGGTTAAGGCAGTGGTTCCCAACCTTTTTCGTCTCGTGCCCCCCTTGGCCGATATATGAGCTAAAATTCCCCCCCCCCTCCTATGAATAAGTTGCCTGTCACTAAAAAATGTGCTTTTTAACGCGCAACCATTTGTTGACTGAGCAAGTAATGGCCAAACATATTCAGATATGTCCGAACTATGGCTAATGCGGACCGCACTAAACTTTGGTAAAGTACAGTTAAATTTGACCTGTTTTTACCGGTCGTGTAACTGATGATGAAAAATAAATCACCAAGTCCGCTTGCTTTGGACTTGAGTTGAATCGATGAATTTGGTACGGCATGTTTTTTCACGTTAGCGCATATGTTGGCTTAAAAAGGTAAACAATTTCACTAGCGGCTTTGTGCTGAATTCGGCTTGACGTTTTCCTGCTTAGTAGGCTAGCAATTTGGTCGAGAGGCTGTCGCTGACCAAACGAAATCGTCTCGTGAGCCTCACTTTATCAGAGTATATAATATATACGGAAGGCATTTAAACATACAGCTAGCTTGAAATCCGCCAAAGAAACATACGATTGTAGAAGCTAATTTCTACTTAACAGTTTTATACCATAAAAATCTAAAAACCTTGTGAACCCAGTGTATCTTCCGATACAATTCCAAAGCCGGATTCCCCTTAACAATTTAGGCCAGATTCCCCCCCAAAAAGAAGCGGAGTTATTCCAGTTTTTCGATAAAAATTATTGGATTATCCACCGATCAAGGATAATCCCAGAATTATCTAAGAAAAACTGATATAACTCCACTTATACGGCTTGGAATTGAGTAAAATTTGTTTTGCATAGTCTTTGAAGACAGCCCAACAATTTCATGGGGTTGGCAGAAAAATTTGAATTTTTTTTTTTTGCGTTCCTGGGCAAATTCAAAATTTTCAAACTCTACGTAAACCGCGAATATTGGTTGGAATGAATTCAAATTTGGTGTGCATGGTTTTTTAAGGCAACCTAACGATTTAATCACGTAGCCCGGGAAAAAAGGTTATTTTTGAACAGCCCTAGTATTCAGCCATGTGCTTGAAGCTGGCACGGTAGTCTGACGGAATTCGCTTCCCGGTTTTCAAATGAAACCTTGAGCGGTATAGAACTAACTAGTATAGTTGCTTTAGCAAAATATACACAGAAACTGACAATCGCTATTCATAGCAACAAACTACAGCTGGTTATGACGAATAAAACCAACGAAACGACAGTGTATGTATAATTGTATATGGTGGGTATGACGAACGCGCGTGTCTGCGAAATGATGCTTCGGCGTAGGGTTCTGGTTTAAATCAGGCTGATTAAAATCAGTGTGATTTAAATCAGGTTTTTTTCGTTGATTTTTGATTTTAATTTCACCATTTTGATTTTAATGATTTTTTTGATTTTTTCAAATTTTCTGACGAGATGCGTGAATGTGGTCTATCATCGGACAATCATGTGCGTTTTATATAAACTGGACGTATTATTTCGTCACCGGCCCCGTTATGGTTCAGCTATTTGACAGACAGGCGGGAAAAGAGCAAAGAGCGGTAGTTAATCAATATGTTGGCGTTTGTGCTGTGGATAGTCAGTTGTCTACGACATGCTGCTGCTATTTCCGAGGCACTCGTGGGATACCGAAAAGGAAGCGCAATCCGGAGTCTCTATCGAAAGATTCCCTCATCTCTGATGCCTAAGCGTTGCAGAAAGCAGTTTGCAGTTATTGTGGGCTGGAACGATGGGCCAACTAGCTGTGTGGCTGTGGGATGTGAACACAAGTGCAAGTAAGATACCATGTCATTATGTGTGATTCATATTTATATAGCTGCTTGAATACTGGTTATATATTAAAATAGAAACGAATCTGTGTGTACCGTAAACAGGAACGGATACCGTAAAACAGCATGTCCCTAGGGCTAGATTTATCAGAACATGCGCACGACGTTCGACGAAAATCTCACATTTGCCTCATCCCCTCAAGCTCGATGCTGAGCAATCAAAGGCCATAACTTTTGCCATTGGCGAACATCTATTGGACAATCCCGCTTGTATATGGTAACCAAAAATATGGTAGCTCGTGAGATTGTGCCATTTACATTTAATTTTACTTCAGAAAGAGAGAGAAAATATGGCACTTGGTTTTTGACTTAAACATGCATGCTGTGCTCAGAACAAGCAAGCTCCAATTACATAGAATAACTAAGTACTGATAGCGACATCAAAACATATAGAAAGAAAAGATTTCGACCAGTGGTTTCAAAACTTTTTTTGACTAATCGCATGTCTGAATTAAAAATCTTGCATTTTTGCAGCCATCTCTGGACAATACCTCTGCTGCCCTTCTCTTATCAAGCTGGATGTGGCTCAAGCTCGAGATTAAAAAGACTATTGCTCTTTGTGCGGACTATAAAGTCTGATGTTGTCAAAGATGAGTTAGAGTATGTGGCTTGGACAAAGGACATGAATCGCAAAAGAGTTGTTCGAGACCTGGCAAAATGATTAGTTTCGAAGATGGAACCAGAATGCAATGATTGGTCTGCTGGTAACCTATAATCGAACGCTGGATTGGATTGATTATGATTGTAAAGTTGGTGAGTATAATTGTGTATACTCCACACACTCTGAATGTCTCTTATCTTCCCTCGATTTTTAGGAATTTTCGATGCAGAATCGAGTATTTCGGTACCATATCTAATTCATCAGCCAGCATTATTCTGGATGGATCATGCCGGTGTTCTCCAGAACTTTCAAGACTCGCCTTTCGTCCGTTGCACATGCTGCATCTTGTGCGGGGCATCGGTCATGTGCGGCCGCAAGTGCAAACAAGAGTCGTGATTGCTTGCCACTGGCAAATCTTGAAGTGATGCTGCGAGTGAAAGATCACTTCATGGACTATGGTACTAACAAAGCAGTAAAGAGTTCATGAAGATCAACAGTTTGCTGGCCGAGACCAATCCATCAATCAAGATGAAGATGCAACTATTATGGATGGTCCCGAGATAAATCAACATGTTTCGTCGCTACTAGAACGGATCAGTAATGATTCTAACGACCCATCATTACCACATAGGTTAAACGTTTACAGCTATGTGGATGATGATTCACAGCCCCACATTATGAAAGTTTAAGCGTTATCCTTCATCACCTTGATTGACAGTGTCGTCATTCATCCCATTTTCTGTTGTTCATGTTGTTGTTATTATGAGTAAAAAAACCAAAAAAATCAAAAAAATCATGATTTGAATTAATTACTCGATTAAAATCGATTTTAATCAGAGGCAAAATAATTTAAACCGGAACCCTACTTCGGCGGATATTTTTGTCACGCGGCCTATCACATAGCTTTTGATCAGCTTAGATGTAACTAATATCAGATATGAAGATACGTGTGGACTTGTATGGACACTAGCTATTCACATAATGAAACAACTATGCCCGAAGACGGCTAGAACGAATCATACAGAACGTTATCTGAGAGTGGTCAATGACGCGCGAATTGCCGACAAAGTGTACTTTGCAACATATTTATCCACAGTGTTTGAGATACCATTTTTACGTCTTCGATATAATAAATATCAAATAACAAGGTATCAATGAACTTGTACGAACAATATCTATTCAGAAATGAACAGCAACGACCTAGCACGATTATTATGTAATATATCGTGGTTTCAATTCCGGTACTCTTCTCTCGTACCGGCATGTCGAAAAATAGACACGCCGGTGCCAAACGACGTCAAATTTTAGTGACTGTATGTTATTACTGGGCGACTTTTTTCGACCTAAAACTGTAGATTTTGACCTAAAAAATCAAAATTTTGACATTTTTTTATTTTAAAAAACTTCAGTTTAAATAAATTTGACCTAACGTATGCAAGTTAGGTGTTTTCTTACATAATGTTTCTTACACATTTCTGGTTGGACCTGTCAATCCTTATAAAGTCGTTTTACATGAAAAAACTTAATTTAAAAAAAACTGGCCATATGAAGAACTCCAGTAGTTACATTACGCATTATGGTAGAAATAAATAAAAAATTGCAGTACAATGAAAGATACTTTCCTACATTCTCGGGTAGAAAGTGTCTGTCCTTACTAAGTAGCTAGCCAAGAATGGAGAAAGAGCGTTCAACAGCAGCAGTCATTGGCTGACACTGCTGGTGACAAATCGTGTTGCTTCATTTTAGCAATGGTGTCTGCATCACAATTTTCATCATGCGCTTTTTGATATAAGAGCCATGCAATGCCCACGCCGTCTTGCTTCAGTTGGGATATTGCGGTACGTTGAGCATAACATAATGTCAGCCTATTTGTTTCATTTGAATGCTTATGATTCACAATGAGCAGACAACAGTCTAACTAAACGGTAGGCCTAGAACCTGTAAAATGTCAAATGATAAGTTCACTAACAGTGCAAAATCTACGATACAAACGAAATGCAGGTCGCAAAAACGTTTCAACTTTGTAAAAATTTTTGACATTTTTTGACCTAACGGTACAATTTTGACCTAATTCTGACTTTTTTGACATGTCAAAAAATAGCCCTAGTTATTACATACGTGTGTGCGCAGCGTGCGAGAGTAGAGCTTACGCGTAGGCTCGTTGTAGCAAGAAGGCTTGCATTATCGACATTTACCATGTACTCAACCCTAATGTATTTATATATTGGTAAATTTGGGATACCGAACGCCTGGAAATCTAAACTAAGGATTGCACCGTGTGCAGAATGATCAGAGAGAGGCAGACATGGCAGCAGCTGTATGACAACCCTGTTCCCAAATCCACATTGATTTCGTCATTATCGGTGAGAAATGGCTTTGAAACGACATTGCTGTCGTTAAAATAAATTCATTAAATACTACTTATTCCTTGTATATGTGGATAAATGGGCGAATAATGTATCGATTCAGCAATCCGGCCCGCCAAGTACCTAATTTTCCTATATCCGGCCCGCCGACTGGAGAAGTTGCCCGCCCCTGTTATAGCTCATAAGTACTTAGCGCTCTTTCAACACTTTAGCACACACACGCGCGAATGTCTGGCTGCTGACTCTCATTGTTTGTGAAATCAACACGGGCGATAACGTTCTTGTGTGGAAGACAATTGCATTAGTAACCTACAATTCTAGAATATTAGAGACAATTATTTTATGGATACAGACTGCAATGGCCAGCGAGCACAGTATTCGTAGATATATTGTTACATGTGACAATTCTTCTTACATTTGTAGTTGTCAAGTATAGTCATACACTAGTCTGGTCATTAGTCAGCTACTTTTACAGACAATGTCCAGGATTTAATTTTTATGGTGTCACGTGACTATTCAGGACTCGCCTTTTCCTTTTTAGCACCGCCAAGAGTATCCCAACCAAAGAACGTGAGTATAAGAGTAAACTCTGGCAATCCAGCTCATGAGATCATTGTAGACTGGGAAAAGCCGGAGGAGAAGTTGAAAATTACTCACTATGAAGTATATCTGATTGACCAACATGGAAAGGCGGTGTCATCCACCATTGATGTCAATCATGCACTTCCACCAACTGTGATGTTCCGCTCTTTGAAATCTAACACGACACACAAAGCTTGCGTTACCACCGTAGCGGAGAAATCTACATTTTCAAGAAGCCTGAAAAGCGAAAAGATTCTGTCGCAACCCGTGACCACCGCACCAGGTGTCGGGATTATACTAAACCCTAACATTAAAATGATTAAAACCTGCATGAGTAAGGAATCCGGTTTTTAGAAGATTACAAAATGCTCAAATTGAGCATAGACAGTAGAGTTGTACCACCCATCTCATATCATGATGGCACCCTACAGCAGTGGTTCTTAACCTTGTGGTAATTTACCAATTTTTGGGGGGTAATTCAAATTGAAGGTTTTTATGTACATATAACGCTGCACTGAAGTATTTTCAAGCATAAATATGAATTTGAATTTAGGTTGGCTAACATATATTATTTAAAGCTTGTATATATTCACTTAACACGCCATGACTGCTGTGATATTATAGTAACCGTTAATGATTACACTGGTCAACACATATTTTTTGGCAGACAAAGTAAGAGTGATTTTGGGGGTTCTGAAGGGCACTGGTTCCGAATTTGACCTTATTTTTGTTTATAAAATTGGCTCTATTTTTGGAGATAATCCATGGGGCTATTTTGACTAAAATCTCATATTTTCATTGTATGGGCTTGATAAAAAATCAGCTCAGTCATACTATAAAGTTCAGAAATTTAATCTACTTGTTATTTTGACACGCTGAAGACTGTTTTAAATCAAAATAGATCAACATAATTATATTTCGGGATATTAGATTTATAATAATTGAAGACTTTGATTGATATCATGTACATAAATAAACTTCAATCATGTATATAAGTATTTACAGATATACTAAAATAACGTTGCATCAATTGAATCAGTTTTATATCAACCACCTATTTCAAATCTTAACATCTTCCCCTTTCTATTCCCTCTAATCAACAGTATTATCAGAAAATATATCAAGATGACGGAAGAGGAAGTGAGATTTAATGCTCATGGTTGCTCCAAGGTTTCCATATGCAAATACCAATTCTCGGACCAACTGTTTGTAGTTGGGTGCTTTGTGATCTTCCAAAAAGTTTTATTTACTACATCCTAGAAGGTATTCCATCCAGTGAGCACCTTTTTTACAATGAAATTGTAATCCTTAGTCCGTATTCGAATCTGAGATCCATCAAAGATTCCAGATTTAAGCTTCTCGTTTGATATGAATACTATAGGTATACCCACTCTGTTGGCATTACGGAAAATTATCCATTTACAAGTGAAAATAGATGAGACGCATATGAGTATTTTAGTTAAACTTTCCTGGAACAAACTTGATAGCTTTATATTCTTGGTTCATCTTGGTGGAATGACCAATTGGTGCAGGAGAAAAGATATTTCCATTGTACAAAAGTACAATTTTTAGGATTGACAAACTGCTTTTTAACGAACAAAGTTCTTGCGTCAGGCCATGTTATAGGCTTACCATACGTCCTCTTTTAAGAGGATTTGTCCTCTTTTTTGACTTTTTTTAAAGTGTCCTCGGAGGACGCCCTTTTGTCCTCTTTTTCGAGATTTTGTCCTCTTTTTTGAAAATTTAGGTCAGATTTAGAGCAAATTGCGAGTGATATGCCGCAAATTAGCACAGAAGTGACGCCCCGGCGGGTATTTCGGAGTGAAAAACGGTGATTTTAGCTCTGAGCGGAAATATGACCTTTATTTTTTTTAGTCATCCACCTGGCAATGTGGAGCGAAAAACGGTATTTTGAGTTCTGAGCAGAAAAGATGACCTTTTTTTTAGTCAACCGATCACAAAGTGGGAAAAATTCACCGTTTTTTGAGAATTCTACTCCGGTTTTGCGAGTTGCAAATTTCTGAAAAAGTGTCCTCTTTTTAGATTTCCAAAATATGGTCAGCCTAATATTGATGGAATAACTGAGACTGACGAGTGTTCCTCATAGTCAATTATATATTTATGAGCAGTATAAAAGTAGCGAAATCTAAGATTTACTTCCTACCAAGTGAAATATCCAAGGGTAAATATAGTGATTTTAAGCTTTTTAGGGGTATGAATATCTTCTTTTCTAGAGCCAATCAGGCAAAGCTAATGTGATATTCGTAATCAGCATCCTTGAAAACCCCGGATGACGGTAAAGCGACGTCAATTTCGGCGATAAAACTGGTCGGTGGCAGCCTAAAATCCTGTTAACCAGCCCAAGGTCATATTTAGACCGCTTCATTCCACTATGAGACATGTTTGACTAACAAGCTTATGCTTGAATTTATGATTATATATCCCTTATGACAGCGTTATGCTTTATTGCATCTTTGAAATCTGTTTTGCTTTGGTGTTTTGACGGTACAGTATTTATGGTTTTATTGAATTCCGGGCTCATATCAATTCTCAGTAACAGTGTCACATAATGTGCGGTGATATCCTGTCGGACAGAAAGCAACGTCATAATGTGTTGCATACGGCGCACGGGGAGGGAAAATATGAAAGAAGGCAATAGGATAAAATAAGGACTGGATTCGAAATTACGAAAAAATGAGAATAATAGGACGTTAAGACTTTCCAATAAATTTCCCTTTAAAACAAGGATGGTATATAGAAACCCTGACCGTGAAGTCATATGCCTGAAGTTGAGTGAATTACGTGAAATCATGCTAAATTGGTTTGGTGAGTGGGAGAGACATGGCAGCAATTGGTTTTGGCTCGTGCTATAATAGTAACTGGATACACCTAATGAAATCCGAATATTTACATAATTGATAGCGGAATAGCTGCTTCTTTAAATAACCTCACTGATTAAATTGCTATAATTGACATTCGAGTTTCCTTCTTCATCACTACTAACAATGGAATGGTCTAGCAAAATGTCCATTGTCCACACAATGAGAATAAATACATGATATATAGCGATATATTGCGAATCAAAATCCTTTTTACATTTCAGCAACCCACCGCCCTGGATTTGATATACGTAAAGATGGTAAGCCTCGTAAATTCAGCTCGTTTATCCTTGCTATAATTTTATTAATACGTTATAGGAGAGCCAATTATCAAAACGTGTAGAGCAGAAAGGTTACAGCATGGCTACGAAGGATTCTTTGAGTGGGCAATTGCTGATATCGGTGATGAAGAGTTCAACTATGAACTGAAAATTGGTGCATGGTACAGGGAAAAAAATACCAAAAAGTCAAAAAAATTGAAATTGAAGGACAGTACGTGCATCGAGCCTGTGCAACTAATATCTGGAAAGACCTATATCTTCGTTGTTACATCAACTTATCGTCAATTTGATACAGATAATCTATATGATGTTGAGGCTTTTGGCGAATTGAGAACAGGTAAAGAGGTATATTTCTTCTAAACCAGAAAAGCTTGAAATATTATTTATGTTTTCATCATACTCCAATCCTATTAATATAACAGGTTCTGACCATATATATGCTGAGCATCAAAGATATTGCATGACTAACTGTGATCAATAGAATGGCGCCTGTGCAATTAGATACTTATTGTAACAGTCATTTTTATCGTATCAGCGAGATTGGACTACATGTAGAGGTCGATATTTCCAAAATCACTCAGAAGTAGTAGGAAAGTGGCCAAATGGAGATCTGAAAAGTACCTACTAGCTACTGCTCCCGCCCAGATGTGAAGTTGGCATCAAACGTTTGCTTAGCCTACTCGATGTTGGTAGTAAGAGACTACTATTCAGGTAGGTATCCTGTATAAACCAGGTGGTTCCCAACCTTTTTCGACTCAACGCCCCTTTATCAATCTTGACACAAATTTTCGCCCCGCCCCCATATCCCAGATCCGAAAAGAGGACATATAAATGTAACATTAATATATAAAATTTATTCCCACAACTCTGATCGCTGGTGAATGTACTAAACAAAGGTAATTTTCCGAGGTGGTAGGTGCTCGGAAAACCGGTTTCTGCGTCTACATTCCGTTTAATTGACCGTTTTAGAGTCATATGAAGAATAATCCGTCTTCAGGTGCATTTTTTGATCGTGTTCATTAAATATATGTCACCGGACGTTGCAACGTGTTCGCCGCCTATCGCTCCCAGTCGCTAATTTGGTATTTTCGCCCGGCCTTGTTTCACAAACTTGCCCAATGGAGGCGATATCGCCCATGTTAGGCACCACCAGAGACCTAGCCTATGTCTGATTGTGTGCGAAACAGTAAGTTTGTCAGCACTGTTACATTGCAATGCGAATAGCTACCTCAATCTTCCTATACTTTTGTAATGATGGGTTAGTTTTATTTAATACGTAAGATTACTAACCTAGGGATAGATGTACAGCTCCAGTCGTACCGTTTGAATAATATAAAAGAGGTTTACGACTGGGCAATCAAGAAAGCAGCATAGTTGGTAGTACTCTATCTGGCGACCCAAGAGATAAAATGTAATAAAGCTGTCCTAATGGAAAGCTAGTGCCTCGCTGATTCCAAAAATTCAAATTAAAATCTGGTCAGGGCATTAAAACCACCCGAAATATCCCGGGAAGTTTTAAAATCGGTATTTGCTCGGAACAATGTAAGCGCTGCAGAAATGACATATAACAATGGCCAATCGCATCGTGCGACTCATCGAAACAATGCGGATTTACAGAGGCAAGACATGATCAATGATATGGTCTAGACCAGTGCTTCCCAGCCGGCTATTTTAGGTGGGTCGCGAAGTGTTCAATTTTTTTATTCAATTTTCCAAATATTCTAAACACTTTATATTCTCAAGATTAGAAGAGTAATAGCACACAATTAAATTACTTTGCGGCCATAAAGGCCACAATCTACGTTGTCGTACTCACAATAATTCATGAGTCGGATTTTCGTCACAGTCATATTGATCGGAGCGTGAAATCCGACATTGCGTTATTGTTTATGCGTGAGATTGAAACCCATTCTTTCCTCCATAGGCTTAGCGAACGTTGATCGGGAAATGCAGTGCAGCAACCCAGCCCGATTTGTTGTTATAATCAGCAAACAAACACACCCAAGCAACTCACAACCCCATTGTATTCGTCGTAATAGACAAATTGCTGGTTGTATGCATGCTTTCTCGTCTGCTGCTGTCTGTGTTATTCTGGGTGTTTTTCTACTACAATGGCGATTTGCACCAGATTGATTTTCTTTATTATGATTCCGAATCTGACGACTTGGAGCACGGTCCACTTCCAGACTTTTTCAAGACACCGCTTCGGCAGATCGGCCCACATAAGCCCTTCAAGTCTGTAATCATCTGTTATATACAGGACCTTAACTGCCCAATTGGTGCATCGAGCTCGAAGAGGAGCCAAAATTATCTCATGAATGAGCATAAATTATGGAGTATATGTTTGGAAAATTATGAACTTCTTCCAATTTTTTCCGCGTCGGGCGCGATTTAACATCGTTAGATGTCTTGGTTTTAATAGGGGTACCAATCTCCGTACTAAAATAATACGCATGATTTATATAAATTTTCGGTGTCGGTCATTACGGCGCCACGACATACCAAGACATATGAAGTTTTGGCAAACATGCGACTCCGCGAACTGTGCTGCCAAAAACATCGACAGTGAGAAAACATATGCCGAAAAGAATCTAGACCTTCGGTATAAATATGCCGAATTGTCAATTGACTATAGGTGGTTAATTGGCTGTCTCCAAACATTGCTGTCTCCATAAATTCATAGTAGTATATGTAATTGCCAATATCTTTGACCCAATGCCATCAAGAATTTCGGAAAATATTCACGCTAGGCGTGACCAGACAACTGTAACGCACTGACAACATAACAACTGGAGCCGACGAGCAGTGGTTTAAACGTTAGTCGCAAAATGGCGTCTGGTGCACTGGCGTAGCCAGAGAGGGGCGAAAGGGGCGATCGCTCCCCCCAAATTTTTGGAAACTTTTCCTAAAATCAATAAATATAACAGTATTTTGGGGCAGATGAATGCAATCTAAAAAGTTTCTTCGCGTTTCGCGCGATTTAGTGTCCATACACGGTTTGTTTTTTATTATCAGAATCCCGAAAAAAATTATTCTGCTTATACCCGTGCTTGAATTTAGCTGCATTCTCATTAGAATACAACAGTACCAGTACATACACTAGAGCAGCCCGAGGTCGTTGGGTTGATTGAGTCTCGGGGTGTCAGTTCAGTAAGAGGTTTGGTGACTGTGAGTTCCGGCAATTGCCGTACTGGGACACACGAAGACATTTAAAGTAGGCTACATGAGACTCAGCAAAGTCCGTTTTTAAAATGATTTAAAATGATACTATAAAACCGACGCATGTACTCCGTAGCTTTCGATATAGATTTTCGGGTGCTTAAACGGCTGGCGCCTAATGATCCTGCCCATGCAATCAGCAGAACTCTCCGACATAAATGCGACTGGCACACCTACCTCTAAAAAGTGCTAATTTGGAATCGCACGAGTCTGATCAAAGGAGTTTTTTAGTTTGGTCTGGTATGTATCAGCAATTCCAATCTTTAAAGTATAGCGTCAATCTTTACCGGAGGTTGCTAAATAACCGTGCTTCAACGAAGTAATTAATAAGACCGGAATCCACTTGCTCACGCACCAATATTATTCATCAAATTATTTCATTTATCCGAAACATTTTACGCTCCGCTCGACTAGGTCCGAAATTCACACTGATTGTTCATCAGCACTAATGTCAGCGATTTGATATGAACTAGTGCCGAAAATCCATTTCCACAAAGATAGTTGTTGGCGAATGTAACGCTTCCGACGACACCATTGCGGCTATGATGGCAACATACATGGACCAATATAACCTCGAGCCTAGTCATTTCTATCTAACAGCTCATCGTGAAGTTATTCTGGAATAGCGGTCGTGTATATCATAGGAGAAAATGGATCTCTGCAAACAATTTTTTCCAAAACCGCAATAAAACATCCCTGAACAGCAATATGTTAGTATGAGTAGGCTATTGGCAATTAAAATGACTTGCACAGTGGAATATTTCATCTCAGACGACCATTCTATGTTTATGTGAGTCCTGAAGTTTTAGCAGTTTAATTTATAAATTTGAGGGTACATACATATCGCCCTAAAATCGACAGTGTGACTTCCAATTATCTCGTTGTAGCGATAAAACATCATATGCAATTATTACATAAATATTTTCTATACGTAGGCATGTTTCATTTGTTTCATGATTAGTATGCTTGATTATTTTGCTTGATTTGGCTATTGTATCATCGGTCCCCACACCCTACGAATTTTATATATGAATCGAGATATATGCCACTCAAGGAAGGCACTGAAAAAATATTCGGTGCCATTATATAGCCTGATACAAGCCCTACACTTCACAATACAAATGATTGCTGGTTTGTTCGTGCCGAAGGTTACAAATAAAAATGTATATGTCGATCTAAATTTAGTTTACACCTCCAAAACAAAAAAAACATCTGTGAGAGACCCCATAGCTCGCGCACGTCGAATTTTTTTGTATGTGAGGAAAGATTTTGCCAGCATGCACTTATAGGCAGGTTCACGAAGTGTAATCATGAAATGATCATAGAGAATTTTAAAAGTATTTTCGGTCCCAGTGATCCATCGGTACCACATCTTCCCTACTAAACCATCATTTGGATTACAATGGTCGAAGTTTCCTGACAATTTTTCAAATCTGAACAACCCTACTGTACAGTGTACTGTAAGCTACACCAGTGATTCCCAACCGCGGCTCCCAGCTAGCCTTCTCGCGCCTTCCATTTACGTTTCAAAATCCCACAAAAATACTAATAAAACAATTTATAACAAAGAAATAAAATTAATATTCAAAAATTACCCTTGCTTGGCTTGGAGACTGGATTTTATCATTAAGGGTGGAGACTGATTCCGCTGCTGTCGAGTAGCAATTATCTACTCAGCCTCGATTTCGTTACCCAATTCACGCCACCAAGTATACTCATACTCAGTTACTCACATTCAAGTGCGTTTGGATCGGCACTCAAATTCAAGTCAGCTCATCGCCAGACTTAAGTTCAGGGTTCCAACGGTATCTGACCATAAAACCAATGGATCATTTGATGCATACGACAGGCTTATCAGCAACTTAATTGATGAGTTCAACCGCCGCATTGACGGAATGAATTCTTTTTCGGCCCATGATGAAAATGTTATCAAATCCTTTTGCAGTTAATGTGGCCACTACCTCTAGTTATTTTCAACTTGAGTTGATAGACATGCAGTCAGATATCCAGCTCAAGCATTTATTTAAAAGTGAAGACTTACTTACATTTTGGAGTCCAGTTCCAGAGGGAAAATATCCCAACTTGATGACCAATGCCCAGAAAAACGATTCTATATTGTGTTCAACTTATGTATGCGAAGCACTTTTTGGCAAAATGGTCAGTATCAAAAATCAATATCGCAATCGATTGACCGATGACCATCACCTGAAGCAGCTGCTGGTCACTGCATTCTGTGCTATTTCACCTCGATTTGACACACTTCTTCAAGCTCAAAGCCAGTGCCCAGTTGGACATTAGATTGATTTGTGTAGTTTTTCTTGTGAGTGTTGCTATTCGTTGGTACTTGCTTTCATGCTTCATAATTTTTGTTATACCTAATGAGTGTATTCGTGTGGCTCCAAACGTACTCTGAAATCTGAAATGCGGCTCCAACACCAAAAAAAGGTTGGGAACCGCTGGTGTACATTCTAGAAACAGCTCTCCCACGCCTTGTGGTTGGGAGCACCCCTGGGTC
The DNA here is from genome assembly GCF_051294905.1 of Botryllus schlosseri. Lineage (NCBI taxonomy): Eukaryota > Metazoa > Chordata > Ascidiacea > Stolidobranchia > Styelidae > Botryllus > Botryllus schlosseri. Next base: position 19,756,417 of record NC_137247.1, on the reverse strand, counting down.
TAGGCCTATAGCGTATACATTTTACAGATTGAATAACATAGATGCTGATCACTGTAGTTCAGTTGTCGGGAACCTATGGCTCGCAAGCCATATATGGCTCTTTTGGGTAGAAGATATGGCTCTTTGACAGATTTTGAATTTTGTACTTGATTTTATCGATATTGCAGCAACTTGTTAATCAATTTTCTTAACGGCCACAATAATTATTCTCGTGGCAGCATAAACATGTATTTGAGAGGTCAAGACAGTGGCGTATCCAGGGTAAAGGGTTCGGACCCCTTCACAAAATCCTTAAATTTAAGTTGCTGTAGCGCCAGCGACCAGTGTCCCTCGCGAATTCGATGTACCCGGCATCGGGCTTTGCGTAATCTTGGATTGCACCATACGTTGGTTGATCAAAGAGAATAGAAGACATGGTGACGCGTATACGACAATATAGTTTTCATATACACATTGTCTTCCTGATCTACGCCGAGAAATGAACTGCCCTGGAAGTGACATTTCAATTACAAATCCAAATTAGAAACAACGCTTCGCTATCCACGTTCTCTATTGATAAGTACAGCGTTCTATTACTGCAACGTTGATGTAACCGCCGAATTGAGAAGTCGATCAATATTTAGATTTTCGGAATCAGTGCTACAATTACATCAAATTAATATCAATTATTATAAATTCTGAGCTATTTACGATGAATGGCGCTATCACAGGATGATTATTAGCCTACCAGTTTTTGCAGGGAAAATATGGCACTCATGACTAATTCCATGTAGCGAATTCGAATTTGTACTACCATGACGTCACGAATTTTCAATTGATTGGCATGTATTGCTCTTTGGGAGTTAAAATGGAAAATATAGGGCTAACATGGCTCTTCAGACGAAAAAGGTTCCCGACCACTGCTATAGATAGAGAGTGTTGTATGAAAAATGATTTAACACGCCACCGTACTTTATAGGCTACTTCATTGAGCAATATATTGTATTACGTATATACTACTATTGACTATTTTAACATTCAATTAAAGAAATGAAAGAACCAGAAATCGGGTCGATCGAATGTAAATTTGATCTTATCATGATCCAGTGGAAGCCAGCAGAAGGAGCTCTTCATCACAAACTGAAAATTTTGGATGACCAAGATCAAGAAATTCCCGGATCGGAAATAAAGGATTTGGATATTCCAATAGAGTACAGAATGACGGGATCATGCCGGTATGGTAGGGTTTGCTGTTTTGTAATCGAAGCTCATGGACAAGATGATGAATGTCGAATCGCAAGAAGCATCATCACAATTGGTATTTTGCCACTGCGGATGATTTTGAATGTATCTACAGTAATGAATGTACCATGTTGCAGGTGGAGACACCGTTGTCACAAATCTGAGAGGTGAAATAGGACGGAGAGAAATTCGTTTCACTTGGAAAAAACCGGAAAACGGGGTCACTGATTATGAGATTCAAATCTGCGAAAGCAATGGCGTGGAGCAAAAACATAGAGAACCATTTCGACAAACGGAATCTTGGTATTTGGCCGAAGAATTAAAATCAAAACACCGGTATCGGTGTTCTGTTCGTCCTCTCCATGAGAATGCATACCAACCTTCTACGATATCTGAATGGATTGAAACTCCACAATGTATGTATGACATGTTTATGTTTTTCGAATTCTGTGCCTTACTAACTGCTACTTATCAGGGCCTGCTGAAGCAATCGAAAAAGATGAAAGTTTCGGTGAGTTCGCAATACTTAGTTTTATAGTTGATGACCAATGGCCAGGCTCGGTGCTTCCCAACTTTCTTCGTCTCGTGAACCTTTTGGGCCTATATATTTAAGCCTAAGTTCGCATTAAGAGAAAGCAATCTGATGACAAAAAATACATTCTCTCGTGCATAAACCTTTTGAGTGGAAATGGGACAGGAACGATGGAGGCTCTAGGACAGACTTTCAAAATCTATTTCATTTGCGGACCTCGTTGCACTTTGATGAGGTACCGCCGGTCACTTCCGTATCAATTATTTAGCACGAGGTGTAGGCTAGGCTACTGCTCTCCGAGGGCGAATCTCAAAAAGGACCCCTCAACCATTTTTTAGTATGGCCGAAACACAATTATGTTTACCGACAAGATTGCGTAAAGGTAGGTCGTGGATTCAATGCCTGGCCAGGTCGGACCAAAGACCTGATCAGTAAAACTGCAGGTATCGTTGGAATCCCCGTTGTTCGCTCAACATTTTCGGCATAACGTGGAGGGTTGGTACAAGACTAAGAAAGATTTACAAGGCTACCGTGTCCAGTCATATATCATGATCTCATATATTGGTATTCAATATGCCTTCATCTATCGTGTGTATGTATATTGTAGGGGAGATGTGGTACCGATGGATCAAAAATTACAAAATGATCTCTGGCCCACAAATTTTCAGCCGAGAATAGCAGATCTCTTGCTGTCTCAACACTTCGATACAAGCTCTACCTATCGCAGACATTTACATGAATATCCGCCTTTTCAAAAAATATTTATAAACGTTTAAAGTTTGTTGCTCGAACGTGTCATCGGTCCCCACCCGGTGGGTCCAAAGGCACACGACCATGGGACCTATGAGACATACGCTCAAAAACTCAAATTTGTTAACTTGTTTTGTTGTGTACTATAAGCTAAGCTACAGCAAGCCAATGAAGAATGTTTCGTCGCGAACTTCAAGAATAAAATAGATTGTATCAACTCAAATGTTGGCATAAAATCATATTTTGATTTACGCCTAAACTTACAAAATTAATGCCACATACATATTACCCGCAACTCGACATTTTGACTTTCAAATACCCCGTAATAGCGATAAAACACCACAGGTAACTATGATTTACAGCCTATATATACGTAGACTAGTTTCTGTTGTTAAGTGATTAATTGTTCCATCTATTATTATTCTTGACAGCAAACCGACAAAATACACTTTTTATCGTGTTACCCAACGGTGTTTCTAGCACTTATCCTGTCTCTGTTGAAGACGCAAGTGGGCATCATACTCTGCTTAAATTTTGTTTGAACGTCACAGGAAAGCCAGAAGATATTTCGGCGAAAATATCACGCAATACCGGTGATAAATGTATAATTAAAGTTGCGTGGAGTGCTGTTGATCCAGGAAAAAATTATCATGAATTGCGATATCGGGTGACCCTACATCAAGTTGGTAGATTTCTGAATACGAGCTTTCAGATTCTGAATAAGAAACTTAAAATGAAAATGCTACCATCAAATATCACTGAATGGGAATTCGGTGAAATAGCAACCGGTCACCGATATCAGATTGAACTATTAACATCATTTCACCATATCGACGACGGTTCCGAGAAGAAATTTGCGAATACATATCCGGTAGATGCTGGTGAGATATATTTGGAATATTACAAATAATATTTAGGAAACAGCTTAAGCCTTTTTAGAAATGAAAAAAGTTCTGATGGAAGACAAAATTGAATATTCGCACGAGAAAATCACTTTCAAATGGGATCGAATACCTGATGCGAAAACATATAAAATCATTTTGAAATGCGCCCAGGATACCCACCCTAGGCTAACGCAACATATCACAGAAAATGTTGGTATCTGTCACGTAACGATGACGAAAGATTTTAGAATAGGCCAATCCTGCTGGGCTATGGTTTCGGCTTTTATCGGTGAGCGAGAATTTTCGAAGTCTGATTGGAAATACTTCTTTATTGGTAAGTAGAATGATAGGAAATAATTATGACAGATAGACAAATTTCTGACAAACATTCGTAGGAGATGACAAATGCCCGAGAAATGTGGAGACTTCATATTGCGGTTTTGTGAGATCTCTGAACATTTCCTTTGATAAACCATCTTCGCCTGGTGTTCCAAAGAGGTACAAAATTGACGCTGTTCCAGGAGACGGAAGTAGAAGAAAGACCCATCAATTTTCGGGAACGTTGACCTCTTATACGTTCCATCACCTTAAAAGCAACACGGAATATCATTTTGAAATATCAGCCCTGTGGGATGATTGGTCAATTTCGAGTAGATCAAATTATAAGACCACGAAGAAAAGTGAGTTTCTAAGTATCTTACAAAGAGATTAGGCATAATGGTTTGAGTTTATTGTCAGTGACTGGAGAAGAGATCGGGAATACTTCTGCTTTGCAAACGTCTTCATTTGTGCGACATGAAGGAGATGGTAATGTGAATGTTGAAGTCCGTGATGGCGCATCAGTTTCTGTAAAGAATGTTATCGTGCAGTCCAGTCCATCACCTAGCGCTCACAAAGATTTCAGTATGATCTCTTCTTATGCATCGGCCGCGCACGTGGCTACAACAATGGCATGTTCTATTTTTCAAAGGCACCGTTCGCAAGTTGAAAGCTGAAATTTTTAAAGAGAAACTAACAATGGATGATTACTTGATTTCTTGGACCCCCCCACGTTTTGAAGACGATTCTGATTCTGATTATTGTGTGATGGAATATGTGGTGACATACCAAAAGGAATCTAATACAACGCAGATTTGCCATCGCGACTCAGAACATCGGAATCAATGCTCTCAAATTCTTCAATTGGACCAAGGATTTATGTACACAGTGTCTGTACAGACAGTGTACGAGGTAATTGATGGTGTTGCCCCTAACTTGAAACAAAGTGAAAATGTCGAAAAAGTATTTTTCACAAGTAAGTACATATATTCAACAACAATTCTGCTTAAAATCATTCGAATTCAGATTGCTCATTCTTTTCTTAGGGCCCGACAAGCCAGAAATTGTTCGGTGTTTTGTGGATAACGATGAGCGTAAGCTACATATGGAATGGAAGGATTCGATTGGTGCAAAAAGTTTCAGAGTGAATATATATACAAACGATTCGAAAGAACCTGCATTGACTAAAGATGTCGGGAGACAAAACACCTATGAAAGAAACCTGGATGTGACGTTGGGATATGGCATGAAGGTAATTGCGAAGGTGATAGCGAATGGCGCAGGGAATCTTACAAACACAGCCGAGTCCAAGCAGCTTCTTATTGGTAAGAATGATGTAAAATTAACTGTGCGCATTAAAACATGACTGAACCTATCTATTCGACTTAAGGTGGAGATCGAGTACCATCAGATGTTGTCGCAACCAATAACAACGAACATATAACAGATCCCAGCAAGCAAGCGCATGTCACATGGTCGGCATCAAAACAGCCGCCTGAATTTTATCAATTGCAAGCATATATATGTCCTGAAATGCGCGAGGTTGAAGATCTCAAAAAGGTCATCGGAGAACACTACTTGTTCGAGGACTTGAATGCAGGAACCTGTTATGTATTCAAAGTCATGGCTGTGCATGAAGGAAATCCGACTAGTGGCTGTAGTTCGAATCAAATAGTCACACACCCATGTATGTAGGGGAGATGTGGTACCGATGGATCAAAAATTGGAAAATGATCGCTGACCCCAAAATGTTCAGCCGAAAACAGCAGATCTTTTGCTGGCTCAGCACTTTGATACAAGCTCTACCTATCGCGCACATATACATGAATATCCGCCTTTTCAAAAAATATTTATGGGCGTTTAAAATTTGTTGCTCGAACGTGTCATCGGTCCCAACCCGGTGGGTCCAATGGCACACGACCCGGGGACCTATGACACATATACCCTAAAAAACTCAGATGTGACAACTTTTCTTGCGCAGTATTATAATCTAAGCTACAGCAAGCCAAAGAAGAATTTTCGGTCGCAACCGTCCAAAAATAGATTAAATATTGACTCAAATGTTGTCATAAAATCACGTTTCGATTCAGGCTCGGACATATAAATTTGAGGGTACATACATATTGCCCGAAAATCGACAGTGTGACTTCCAAAGACCTCGTTATAGCGATAAAACATCATATGCAATTATTACATAAAGATTTTCTGTACGTAGTCATGTTTCATTTGTTTCATGATTAGTATGCTTGATTATTCTGCTTGATTTGGCTATTGTATCATCGGTCCCCACCCTACTAATTTTGTACATGAATCGAAAAAATTCCACTCAAGGAAAGTACTGAAAAAAATATTAGGTTCCATTATATAGCCTGAAACAAGCCCTAGACTTTACAATAAAAATGATTGCTGGTTTGTTCTTGTTGAAGGTTACAAAGAAAAATGTATATGTCGATCTAAATTTAGTTTACACCCCCCAAAACAAAAAACATCTGTGAGAGGCCCCATAGTTCGCGCACGTCGAATTTTTTTGTATGTGAGGAAAGATGTTGCCAGCATACAATTGTAGACAAGTTCACGGAGTGTAATCATGGAATTATCATAGAGAATTTTCAAAGTATTTTCGGTCCCAGTGATCCATCGGTACCACATCTCCCCTACTTATAGATATAACCTATATATACTTTATAACATGATGCAGAAATAGATTTCATCACTTCTCTACATAGTGTCAATGAAGGTGGCGAACGTGAAAGCAGATATAGACCACAGAACCGATACTACTCAAACTGTAAACTGGGAGGAAATGACAAATGATGCGAATGGAGATGAAATCAAATATCTTGTCCATTTGCGAAGTGACAACAATTCTATTGCGAGACAGGAAGAGGCCAGTGTGAACACCATTACATTCTTGACCCTCCGGGCCGCAACAACATATTACGTCAAAGTATGTGCAATGAATTCAAGAGGTACTGGTCTATGGTCAGATGAATGTGCCTTCGAAACAGGTGGGGTATAAAGGTGATTTGACCAAATATTTCGGCTATCAGATTAATATATTCTACTTAGATATTGAGAAGCCGCGAAATGTTAGACTCGAAGTAGGGAAGAAGTCTCTGATACTGAAATTCGAACCAGCCAAGGGGACTCGTTTGCGCCATATTTATCAACTGGAAGTTCAAGCATCTAATGGTTGTTATAGCACAGTCGAGTGTAAGCAATTGCAGAATGAAGAGGATCCGTCAGTATTCTTCAGCGACGTTCAACCTAATCAATTTTACAAGGCGTCGGTATACGCAGAATACGATTCGCCAAATGGTCGCATCAAACGGTCGCTTGTAGCTGAATCGAACGAAATTCGAACTTGTAAGTATTTTTCCTAGAAGTATCAATTCCACAAAATGAGTTTTGTGTAATCTAGGTCCATCAAAAGTCGACTTAACGACACACCAGTGCCATTCAGAACACGGCCAAGGGTGCAGAGAAATGAAAATTGCCTGGAAAAATCAACGTGACATCGAATATTACAAAGTCTCAATTACCGAGTTTCGTTCATCAGCAACAGAGATCGTTTTATGCGTAACCGACAAGTGTGAAGTAATATATTTTTGCAAACAAGAAGCCACCAAATATCATGTGCAAGTGTGTGCCAAAAATGACACTGGATTCGGTGATCCATCTGATGTGAAGACGATAATATTAGGTGAGAGTAACTAACCAATTCCAGAGCATAGGACAGGGATCCATCATTTTGCACCTCGAAATGTAGCTGGCATTATGTAATTATGCAGTTCTCACTCATTGTATCTTAAAAGAACATCCCAAACATTTTGCCCCAAGTGATTTACGCCCGACAATTCAACCGCGGCGGACCAGACGAATGGGGGGGAAAGATTGCTACTATTCCCTTTCACTATAGCATGCTTTGAAAGGTGTTCGAAAAGATAAAAAGAGAGGTCATTGACTTTCTATGAAATATTGAATCAGATCGAACCATACGGTTTTAATTTTCTGTAACGAGAATTGTTTCAGCGATGCCTAATAGGAAAAACGAGATACGAAGTGTTTTGCCAATGTGTAGTTTACTCCGGTATTTTGTTTTGTTGTTCCATTTCAAGAAACCCAGATGTACACGATAACGCGTCGAGTTGCGTTATCCATAGAGGAATAGCAGTCAGCACACGCTCTTGTGCAGGGTATGGTTTGGTATGTTATGGAATGGGAATATTCCATGCTCCATACCCGCCCAATCGTTCCATACCAGACTTGACAACTTTCCATACCAAAGCAACATTCTTCCATACCATTTTTTCATGAAATTGTAATTGTAATTGAAGCATTTCTAATTTGTGTAATTGTAATTGATGATGTAATTTGATAAAAGGTTTGCTCCATTGCAATTTAGATTACATTGTTATGGAAACCTGACAATCATAACATAAATTAATCAATCAATCAATCAATCAATCAATCAATCATTTATTCGTCAGACCAGTGAAAATCTGGTACGGACCAGGATGACGACGGGGGGCCGCAAGGCCTCGAGGCCTCGGTACATAGTGATCACCTGTCATAATTAGCCTATTTACATTGGTGCTCTTTGCGTGCCGCGTTATAACTAGATAATTCAGCCATGCTAAACTGTTTCCCATACTGAAGTAGCAACAGAAAACTTTGTGAATTACAATGCAGGACAAACCAGTGCTTCTTAAACTGGTGGGCGTGCCCCCCTTGGACGGCGTGAAAGCATCTGAAGGGGGCGCGAAGCTCTGGTAAACTGAATTTTTTTCCGCGCTTGGCGCGATTCACCTCCATTTCATAGTTATTGCTATGTGTATAGTCCGAATTTCATATTGGAGAATTCTCTCATCAACAGTCATAACCTTCCATGCCATCGAACTATCTATAAGGATTGCTAACATTCTGGTTTCATTGTGTAATCAGACGACAAAGAGGGCACGAAATATTTCATTTTCATAAAGGGACGCGTGTCTAAAAAAGTTAGAGAACTAGTGGGCTAAACTAAATCTTCATATTTCAAAAATGGATGAACAGCAAATAAACTCTTCTGAATCCTGTGCTGAACCATTTCCTACACCTAGGCCATAGTTTCATTTTTAAATCTCTGACCAGTACCGCGGCTTGCTGCAACAATGGCACAATCACGCATTTGTTGAGATGTTATCCCAATCTTGGCCTAATTTACTGCTGGAGCCAGAAATTTTCGCACCCTAATGTTCATCATATGCAATCTAACAGTTTCCGAGCAAGTGAAAGTGTAAATGCGAATCAAAATTTTGTAATTCGTAGTTAACAGGAGGTTCTTCCCTGTTGCATTTATTTTTATTTTACACATCTTATCGGTATCATCCTTATCGCTGACGCCTTACCAATTTCATTTCATTATCCTCACTCAGCTCTGAATAGCCTAATCGTTTGATTACATTTCATTGACTGTCATGTAGCCTATTCGCTGTTAGTCGTCCAAACTTTAGGTTGTTAACAGTCGCTTGAAAAAATTTTCTGTGTTTGTAGTTTTCAGTACTCATGATTTGGAATAGTTCGACTACGGTCGAGTTTTTTTTTTAATGAAAGGGTTGTACATGAATGAAACATGAATAGGAAGAGATTATTGCTAATTATGTCGCTACGGTTGTCAAAGAACACCTCTCTGCCGAAATGTTTAACAGTAATTGTAATTGTAATTTGATATTTTTAACATTGAGTAATTGTAATTGTAATGGCAATTGAACTGAATTATTGTAATTGATCCAACTATGATATATACACACCGGATCATTTTAAAATCACAACAGAATCTCACGACATGTAAATCAAGTGTGGTAACGCAATGCTAGTAAAGAAACATCATCTACAAAATTACATAAACAAAGGTATTGTCAAAATATAAGATAGGCTCCCAACCTTTTTTGTCACTCAACACAACCTGAAATTAATATATTCCTGCCCTTTAAAATTGCTCCTCCAATAAAATTTGGTGAGACTTTGTTTTGTAAAGACTTGCTATTGGTGAAAGTTACGACCCCCAGAATTGAACAGCACGCAATAAAATTAATGAGCAGTGAACTGTGGTGACCGTAAGTAAGCGCAATGTTGCGCCTCCGTAAAATACAAATGTAAGGTAAGCCGACAGAAAAATATGAAGGGTTTGAAATTTTTTCCAAATGTACCAAGGTAGCATCAATTTACATGTGCAAATGCCGAATATAAGGAATGAGTCATATATACTTACTGGTGTTATTGACGAACTTATGCGTATGGTAGATATGAGCCGCCGTAAGCTAAATATTCGCACACTACTATTATTCGAACAGAAAGAAATATGTCATTTCGTCAGTAACGAGTCCGGCTATAGAGAGAGAGAGATGATATTCTTTTTCGCCTGCACCATCGAGATGCTTTGACGACGGAGTTGCGATACGGCCCCATGAGGTCATCTAGTCTGCGCCCCCGTTTTTTTTCTCCTCCATACTAACAATTAGCGATTCCACGATCCCCCGTGAATACATATTCATATACATGAACTCTTATTATAATGAATCACGTGATTTCAATCACACCATTTCGCATACGAATGGATTACAACCTATATGAGCGAGATTGCGTACGCTGTCCAATCGATTCTCGCTAATTGGAGGCACAGATAATACGAATTGTTGAATTGCAAATGACCTAATAAATATTAGACATACGATCGGCATTTCGTACAGACGTTTTATAAACGAGGTTAATAATATAAAGAATTATTTTTCCAATGTGTTTCTTACAAACCAGAAGCCATTAAATTTCCCTCCTGCTGGAAATACCTACATTAGAATATATCTTAAAATATAATTTGACATCACTACAATCATTTTGCGACATTTTATCTAATGTATTAGGACGATGCACCAAGACTAAGTGACAATTCACTTGAAACCTAGTGCCAAGCCCGTATTGAACAAACCATGACCTTTGCCATTCGCAAGGCCAACCGCTGTTCAAACTGAATTGAATAGATTAGTCAATCAAGGTATTCTCAAACCAATCAATTACAGTGATTGGGCAGCACCAATTGTTGCCGTCACCAAGTCTAACGGGTCAGTAAGCATTAGTGGTGGCTTCAAAGCATTGCAAATTCAGATAGATCAACATCCCCTGCCCTCCTTGGATGAAATCCTTCATGAGTTACAGGGTGGTTGTTTTTTCACGAAAATAGATCTTGCCGATGTTTATTTTCAACTAGAATTATATGATGATGCGAAGAATTTGTGTGTCATGAACACGCAATTCTGTCTATTCCGTTATGGACACATGTGTTTCGGAGTCGCGGAACGCATGTGTTTCGGAGTCGCATCTAGTCCCGCAAATTTTCAACGGTGCATTGATGCCATGATCGCCGGCTTACCTGGTGTTGCTAGTTTTATCGATGACCTAATCGTTCCTGGCGCTGATGAACGCGACCATTTTCGCAACTTATCGCTACTTCTTCAGTTCCGCCGATTACGGTTTCACCGTCAATTTCGCTCAATATTTTTCAAAAGTAGTATCGAGGATCCTGGTCAAATAATTGACAAGAACGGCAAACGCCCGTCTACCAAATCCGTTGAAGCATTCTAACTGTTGCCCAAACCTCAGGAAGTTTGCGAGCTACTGGCATTCCTGGGCAAAGCCAATTATTATCGCGCGTTTATTCCAAATTTCACGAATAAAGCCGCTCCGCTATATCGCCTTCTTCAAAACGACGCGAAATTAATTTGGAATACGGACGCATTCTCAAAAACGACGTAATTGACACTACGCAGTTAGCTCATTATGATGTGAACTAGCATCTCATTTTGTCAACGAGTGCTTCTCAATTAGGAATCGGCGCTGTCCTCTCAATCGAGCACAATGGTGAAGAGAGGCCGATCGCGCACGCATCGAAAACGCTTTCCCATTCGCAAAAATCCTACTCTCAAATAGAGAAGGATGCACTGTCAATCATTTACGGAGTCACTAAATTTCGTCAACTCTAGTATGTTAGAAAATTTTCGCAGTCACTTCGAGCGCGAGCCTCATCATTGTTATGCACGAAGGACATTGGAGTAGCGCGAAAATGAAGCAGATGGCTTGACGTTACGTCGCATGGCCTTACATTATTCGCGACATTGAAAATCTCGTCAAGAGTTTCGATGCTTGCCGTTAATTAATGAAAGTGCGTGATCTTCAGTATCGCTAATGGCCCAAAGCGTCTGAAAGCTTTGAACGGATTCACTTGTTTCGTGTCATCGTCGATGCGCATTCGAAATATACTTTCGGTAAAGTAATGAATGTCGTATCTACCGCAACCTATGGTGTATAGTCAACGCTTTGAGGAAAGTATTTTCTATTGAGGGCTTGCCCGTAACAATCGTCACGGATGGCGGACCGCAATTCACATCGAATGAATTCGATACGGTTTCGTTCGAATTTGGCAATCAGCCATATCGTATCACCATCTTTTTCCCACCCTGCCTCAAACGGGGAAGCGGAGCGTTTCGTCTAGCCAGTGGTTCCCAAACTTTCTCGGTGTGAGGGCCAAATTTGGAATTTCAGAGTACGGTCGGGGCTGCACGAATACTACGGCTATGAAACGGACCAAACAGTCATCATGACTATTTCGGAGTATTTTTATGGCCCTGGTGAGATTTCAAAACAGTACACTGTTTACCGCTACTTATCTGCTGCATTGGGTGTCCGTTTGAGTGAATCAGCTTTTCTCGCCTAAACGCGCGAAGCGCGAGAAATTTCTTTAGTTTCATGACTGAATCGGACAATATGACCGAGAATTGCATGTAGGCCTATTGCTATCAATTTTCATCCTGTCTCTGTTCACGTAATCTGATTTACCGTTAGAGCTGAGTGAGGTGTGTTTGAAAAGGTATGCCCCATCAATAGTGATTAAACATCTCCGGGGGTATACCCGTTGGCAGGAACGTAACAGCTCTTCGTCAGGACCCCGGGCTCTCATAGGGTGAGAAACTATGACCCCGCATCACGTTGTTCGCTTTTGCCATGAAATTAAAGTTATAGTGTTTAGTGAGACAGCGCGACGCGCGAATATTTCAATAATTCATGATAAAATCGGTGAATAAGATCTGGAATTGCATGGTTGTCCTCTTTGCCCACGTAATCACATTTTCCGGTAGAGCTGAGTGAGAGGTGTCTTTGAAACTGCAGAACCCGTAAAATTAAACATCTTCGGACGGGCGGACCCCTAGGTATGACTTCTTTACAGGATGTTATTTCGTGACCGCCTGTCTGCTACATCAAAATATGTAGAATTGCCCAAACCTACTAAACTGAAAGATCACACGATTTCAGATTGGTATTTCTTCACTGACATATAATTTTCTTTCCTGCGGGCTGGTATTTGTCTTGTGAGGTTTAGATTGCCAAGACAAGAACATTCGGCGCCAGTCATTTAGGCGCCTATATCGACAATTAAACCTATATGTATTTTGTAAATATAACGAAGTTTTTGGTATTTCGAAGTTTTTGGTCAGCATTAAAGCAGTTCTTTACGGCCAAGGCTTTCCCGCTGCCGATCGTTCTGACACACTTCTTGGAGTCACATGTTACATGGCCTAAAACTTTATATGTTGGTGCGTTGTGGTGCGGTCATGGCCAACGCTGATAAGCCCATTTCTATAAATCTTGCGTATTTTTTCTTGGGGAAGAGTACCCAATAATCAAGATAAGTGGCGAATTGAAATCGCTCCTAGCGCGAAAATGTTTTGAAAAAGTTGCATAAATTTTCAAAAAACACTTTATAATTTATGCTAATTCACGGAATAATTTTTGGCCCCCCTCGAGCTCGGTGTCCTCGGAGGACGCCCAAATGTCTTCTTTTTTGAGATTTTGTCTTATTTTTTGAGGATTTTGGTTACATATAAGGCCAAATTAGACAAATATACATTAAGTCAGCACTGTAGGAAGGCTACGGCGGCTATTTCGGGAGCTGGACCGGAAAGTTGACCTTTTTTTCAGTCAACAACCTGTTAATGTGAAAGAAAAACTGTATTTTCCTGGAGTTGAGCCTCTTTTTTTTAGTCCAGCGACCACGAAGTGGGAAAATTATCAGTACCCATTTATATCTATATAGCTACTGCTCGTTCAACTGGAAAGTTAGGGCACATTGCATTGAAACAGCAGTGGCTTAACGTTAGCAGTCTATACTCACAACTTTCCTACAATTCTATAAATAAAAGCTACAGAGGCCAAGCAAAGCAAGAGTATTTTATAAATATAAATTTTAATTTTTGCCATAAATCGATTTCCTAATATATTTTGGGGGCCGCAAGAAGGCTATCTGGGGGCCGCACTTGGGAATCACTGGTCCAGACTATTAAATCTGGATTACTAACAAGTTGCGACGGGGGAAAAGATCAACTTCGCGCTCCAAACAGTTCTCGCTACGCACCGATGTGCAGTTGTGCACTTCATCCGGGCATAGACTGGAAACGCCTGCTGAGAGTGTACATCAGGGGTTCTCAACTTCCCTCGTATAACGGGCCGCATTTTAACAGCAAAAGACGCCGCGAGCCGCATAACATTATCACCATGTGGGCTACTATTAAATTTAGGCTACCGTAGCCTATTTACCAGTCTTATACGGAAATTTAGTACATTTTTATGCAGTCTAAAGCAGTAATTGACAGCGTTCGTAAGTTTGCAGTTGCTGTTTTTTTTTGTGAGAACATCTATCTTTCAGCGGCGCAAGTAAATCCCTTCTTGGAGTGTACATCAGAGAATCAAACTCTCTGTTTCAATGCGTGGGCGAGCAAGTATAAAATTACGGTGTCTTATTCCTTACAAAGGCCATTATCACTTTGAGCTCTCAGTGATACGAGAAGAAATCTGATGTGTGGAGTCATTTCTGAGCAAATCAATCAACCCAACCCATCGCATTTCCTTCCACGGCTTGAGCCGTACACTACACCAATAGTTACTGTAGGAAGTATATTTAAAAGATGAAAACGGAAAGTGCCACAACTGTAACGGAACAACAACAAAGCAGATCTCTCTCCACAGGTCACACGAGCTCTGTGTGCGAATATTCACGACCATCAGCTAACACCATTCGATCTAATTAACGAACAATCAATCAGTCGCACGCGCTATGATCAGCGTCCGAGGTAACAGACAGTACACAAAATCTACATAAAGACACATTCCCCGTGATGAATATCACTCTTCCATCACCATTCATCATCGTCTCTCATCTCTTCTCTCCATCTCTCTCCACCTCCCATCTCTTCTCTCCATCTCTCGTCTCCCCTCTAAAGTCACAGCTTTCCCCCTTCGCCTCCCATCCGTCGGTCAACCTTCTGGCAATACCGAGCAATGTGGCCGCTTTCGTTGCAACGAAAACATACAATTGATTTACAGAATATTCTTAAATGAGGTCCACCACATAGAAAACACCGCACTCTTCTTTCTTTATCATAAGAATTGGCAACGGCGCTCATCTCGGCACCATCCAACCCATGATCGGTAACGAGGGCACGTGCTATCGATAGCACCTCAGTCAATTGTAACTGCTCCGCCTTTGGTGTCGCCCTTATCTGTGCAAACACACGTTTCGTCAACCCCAAGACGAAAGATAATTTCAACAACAGCTGTTCGTCGTCGTTTTGACCGATACCCGCCAACTTTGCTAATCGTTTCAAGTCGGCAAGGAAAACGTCGACCGATTCCCCTTCATTCAACACCCTCGTCTTGAATTCCCCATACGCCGAAAGCTGATCACAGGCGAAGGCACGTAACAGAGCCTCTTCGATGCGATGTTCGTCACTCTTTTCAGTCTCCGGTAACTGTTTGTATGGCAAATGCGTCACCATCGAGAAACAACGGGATTACGACAGCCAAATTCTCAAGTTTTAGCAAACCTTTTGCCAGTTTCGCCTGCTTTATCCATGTTGCTATATCACCCGCTCCACCATACCGCGTCAACACATCCGTCACCTTGAAACTGGCCATTATCGTTGATGGGCCGCGATAGCTTGTAGGAAGTATATTTAAAAGATGAAAACGGAAAGTGCCACAACTGAAACGGAACAACAACAAAGCGACATCTCTCTCCACAGGTCACACGAGCTCTGTGTGCGAATATTCACGACCATCAGCTAACACCATTCGATCTAATTAACAAACAATCAATCAGTCGCACGCGCTATGATCAGCGTCCGAGGTAACAGTCAGTACACAAAATCTACACAAAGACACAGTTACACAAGTCAGCTTTGTCAAGTTTATGGTTTTCACTGATTCCCTTCGCACGTTTGTCCCAACAGCATTTCCTATAGAAATGTGTCGATGACCAATCTGATAAAACGCAGCTGGATAATTAGCTATGCAGCGTGTGTGAAGTCGGTGGATTCGTCCAATGCTAGAGTCTGAAATAGTCTATACGTGGCAACGTGTTTCAGAACATGCGATAAAAAGTCGACTGAGACTGCTGTTACTCTTCTGGTGACGGTTGAATCAGACAACTGTAGCTTCGAAATTTGCCAGGTGATATTGTGTTGGGCTTGTTGGCCTTGCTGCTAAGTTAGAAACAGCGAATATTCGCACAGTACGTTGAAGTTTTATTGAAGTCACACCTTCTCTAGAGGTTCTTGGGTTTAGCGATATTCTGAGCAATTTTGAACAATGCGTCTGTAACGTCGTCGGTAATTTTAACAATGCCCCGACATATGGATTGTTGGGGTGAAACACGTAGCTAGCAACGTTTTACCTAAGATCAGGCAATATATATAACTCCAAAATAAACTATCGTGGTATCATTTTCCGCTTCTACGCTTCGTTACAGCAACTGTTCTTCGACAAATATGACACATTGGTCTTCCGTAACAATACTGTGCCAGCAGCAATTGCGTTCATAATGAAATATGTCGCGGGCCGCAAAATAATCGTCTGCGGGTTGAGAACCCCTGGTTTACATGGTCGAAGCCGCGTAATTTGTTAAGTTTGTGATCGCCTTTTGATAAATCGAAACCCGTTACGCCTAGACAATCAGTCGCTCATTTCGAGATTGGTTCCTCGGTTTACTCTCGCGGTTACCGACGCGGACCAAAATGGATTGCTGGCGCTGTGACGGAAATTCTGGGACGCGTTGTGTATATTGTCAAAACAGATCATGGGTATTGGAGAAGGCATAGAAACCAACTCCAGCCACGCTTGATTTCCATTGATAGGGATATAGCCACACAAGAAGTTGCTCAGCCTCGCCAGTCACAAGCTTAGCATTGAGCAACCATTGGTTAGGAATTGGACACAACGTCCTGTCGCTAGTCCTGCTCGTACGTCGGGTAGAAGTTTCCCCGTTAGAAATAGGAAACAAATTGATTTCTATCTGCCAACGTGAATCACCTTGTACCCTTCGACTTAAAGGGGAGGACTGGTATGTTCGTGTATTTACGATGGTATCAATTCATTCTATTTTGTATAGGACTGGTAATTAGCGCCAATCCTTATTTCCTCGTGTGCCTTGCGTTGTATTTATACCCTGTGTTCTGTCATTTACTGGTATTTCGTTTACCTGCACTCTGCGTCGTGTCGCCTGTATTAACGTTACTCTGCTGATAATATACTGGTTTCATATTGAAACCTCGTCGTATGAGTTGTTATGTTCTTATAAGATCAAGAACATATAACAACTACCCCGGACGGGTGTTAGCCGAAAATATTTGGGTTCATTTCAATATGAATTTACTTACCATTCAATCGTATATTGAAGTTTTGTGACTCAAAGAAGCTCTTGAAAAAGATATCAAGGTTGAAAAAGGAAATTCTGGCACCGTGGGAAAATAACGGCTATTCACAGATGACGGTTGCAGAAAACCCCGAATTCAATGGTGTATGTAATAAACAATATCTATTCAGGTTCTGGGTGGGTAATGCCGCTGCCAACGATAAGATAAACTACACGACCAGGTCCACGCATCAGCACGTTTCTAGGTCTTGAATATTTATCTGGTCTTTTCGGCATTCGAATGTCTTTTCGGCATTACTATATTTTTATCGCATCGCATTTTGTTTTATCCATCGCACTGTACAATGTTCATACCTTATTGGTGCCTTTGGGCATGTGAGAATAATTAAATCACTACGTTATGATTTTCTATCAATTCCCGAGTTACAGGAGAATGGGTATGAGCTAATGCTGCGTTTCTTCCTTCAACTAGTCTATATATGGATCTGACTCCGTATCAAGGCAGCTTTCAATGCATTATACGTGATCAGAATTCTACTGCATTACAGCTCCTTCCAAACTGCAAGGGATTCGGGTTAAACACGGCGAAGATGGTAACATTATTGTAAGATGTAAATCAGCATCAGACACCGCAACCAAGTATTGGATGACAGTACTCTGTGAGGATGAAGAATTGGAACATTGGGTTCCGCCAACACGTGATTATGAAAATAGGGACGGCAATATCGAGACGCTACCGTACGATGACAAATTGAAAGAATGTGTCATGCCAGCATGTGGTGATGAAAGTTTGGAAGTCGGTGTGGTGTCATCATGCTCATCAAATCTTATTACGTGGTTATACACTCCTGCAAAACACGCAAAGGCATATGTATTTGAACTGTGGGCAGAAAATGAAAACGGTGACGCGGGCCAGCCAGCAAGATCTGATCCAGTCGTGTCTAGTGAGTTTAGCCGGCTTGTGAATCATGGCTACTGTGCCGTTTGACTGTGATTGTCGAAATAGTCACTGGCGTTATTTCTGTAAGATTGTCGAAATAATCACTGCGGTTATTTCTGTAAAAGTAGTGACAATATGGTAAATTTCACTTCAAGTACAAGTAATATTTACAAGACGTAAGACGATAGATTAGAAGGCATTACTCATACCTCTATCAGAAGTAGATTTGACCATGCCTGGCGGTCGATTACACTAGTCAAAACATATTTTAGGCAGACAAAGTAGTTTTGCGTTGTTTTGAAGGGCACTGTATCCGAATATGACCTTAGTTTTTTCCAATCACGTATAAAGTATTTACCTAGATACTCAAATAACGTTGTAATAATTAAATCAGTCTTATGTCAACCACTCATTAATATAACTTATTTTAAAGCAAAATTGCTTCTTGTACGATTTTTCTTTGTATGCAATGTATTGCAGTTTCTCTAAAGGTTCCAGCTTCAAGCAATAGTATGTCATAATATGTTCCCCTCATCTCTACTGATATCTATCTATCTGTTTTGTTGTTTTGATGTCCTGGTGAAACCTCTCCCCTTTCAATTCCATCTAATCAACAATATTATCAAGAAATATATCAAGATGACTAAATAAAAAGTGAGTATTAATGCTCATGTTTGCTGCAAGGTTTCCATGTGGAGATAATAATTCTCGGATCAACTGTTTGTAGTTGGGTGCTTTTTATCTTCCAAACAGGTGTATTAACTACATCCTAGAAGGGATTCCATGTAGTGAGCTCATTTCCTAATATGATATTGGAATCCTTGATCCTTATTCGAATCTGAGGTCCACCAAAGATACTCCATTCAAGCTTCCCGTTAAATAGTGATACTAGGTAAACCCACTTTGTTGGCTCCGTGGAAAATTATCCATTTACAAGTCAAAAGAGATGAGACGCATACGAGTGTTTTAGATAAGCTCTCTAAGGAAATATTTCATAGCTTTATAGACTACTTCTTTTTCATATTGGTAGAACGAAAATTGGTCATGGAGAAAATATATTTCCGTAGTGCAAAAATACAATTTTTAGACTCGACAAATCTGCTTTTTGACAAACAAAGATCTCGCATCAGGTCTTATTAATATTGATGGAATAACTGAGGACCACATGAGGGTTCTTGATAGTATATTTCTTATTTATGCGCAGACAAAAAGTAGAATAATTTACCATTTACCTCCTGCCAACTGTAATATTCAAGGACAAATACAGTGATTTCGGGCTGTTTTAGGGGTATAAGTATCTTCTTTTCTGTAGTCAATCTGGCACAATCTGGTCGTGTCTAAAACTAAGACTAAACATTTTATGAACCAGTGGTTCCCGACGCGGAAGTCTACTAAAAAAAGGACAACCCAACGATAAGTAGTCGTGAAAACTGGTTTTCAGAGCACCCTCTCAACAAAATGACCGTTTATTAGTAAATTCATCAGCGATAAGAGTTGGGCGAATAAATTTTCCGTTACTATGTCCTCTTTTTCGGATCCGTAAATGTGGGGGCTGGGGCAAAAATTTGTGTCGAGCTTGACAAGGGAGCGATGAGTCGAAGAATGTTGGGAACCACTGTTCTAAACGAAAGTCATTTCCAAACATCGAGGTCTTATATACAAACATAGCCCATGCTGCCCTGTTTTCATTTCTTCGATGATATGGGACTGTAACATGAATACAGACGAGCAATGCGGCATGTGTCGATGCTGCTATTTGAGTGTATAAGTCATGAAAGAGATTAATTCCAAAAGCTGCAGAGAAAATGTTACTGGTGCGTCCTCAGCCACACGAAGCTCCTACCTCGTCAACGCTTACTTCTAATTGTAAATTGCAGTAATGTCAGCTCTGAATTTTGCTCATGATCAGGCACTATTTATGAACTTTACTTGACCGAGTAATTGCATGTCAAATAACGCAATCTATTTAGAGCCATCACGAGCATCGAAACCATCACTCGAACCCATAAAGAATTCAGAGGGTTTTCCAACTACCCGCTTCAAAATATCGTGGGACGAATTGGAGGGTTGCGATTCCTACGCCGTGCGTGTTTATCTGATAAAAGATAAATCACATGAACAATTGGAAAACTGCATTAATTGTAATGAAACGGAGACGATCTATACCGCCCAACGTCCAGGAAGTACATATCGTGTCAGGATCAGTGGAGTTGCAAGATCTATCTATGGAGATGAGTCGGACAACTCTGAAGAAGTCAAGTTAGGTAATATTGAAATATCACATCGGTAATCCGTCTAATTTCATTGTGGATAGTATTGACAGTATTCATATTCAATGCGGAAAAATAACATTTTGAGGGCATTTATAATGCTCTGGTCATCATTCCTATCCAATGCCTCGATACAGTTCCAGATAAAGTTGAATTGATGGAAGATATCACCCACAAACCAGTGGACAAGATCATTATCAGGTGGAAGAAACTTCATGTCCCGCCGGACGGTTACAGAATAAAACTATTCCACGAAAATGATGAAAAGCCATCTATTGAAATAGATCGGTTACCAGACGAAGATGCTGAATGTACTGTGAACGGAATGGAACTTTGCCCAGGACACCGTTATTATTACCAAGTCTCCGCGTACAATGAAACGCCAGATGGAATTGAATTTGCAAAACCAGCAACTTCGAAACAAATTGTCATTGGTATGAAAATAATTTGATATTGATTGCATCGCTGTATTTTTAACATGACGCATAATAGGCCACTCGTGTCGGTCGTAAGAATAATTATATATTGGTATGCTCATTCCAAAGCACATCATCATCTTAATCGATTATGATTCGACTCGACTAGTAAAAGATGAGTTTTTCAAGTACCGAAATTATATGCGTCTGCCCAGGGTTGTAACCAAGTCACTAGGCTCCGAGTAACAAGTCGATCTCACTTTTATAGTTTTGACTCGAGTCAAGTCGAGTCATTTCAATTCACCACCGAGTCCAAGTCAGCGAGAATAGGGACGAGTCCGAGTCATGGTAATATGACTCGCGTCCGAGTCCAAGTCATTGTGTTGACTGCTCAGTTTCCAGTCAAAGTCTTGGTAAACCCCCTTTTTATAACTCTGTTTGGTGATATCTGTAAATGGCTGTCCCAATTCCGTTGTGCGCGAAAGCGTAAATAGGTCACTCTCGAAGCCACAAGCGTGACGGCACAGTTAGTCTGCGACGCATGTGTTCTCAGAGCCCGCATATGGGGGTCGGCGCGTTCGCGCTTCAGTCGTAAGATAGACAATTGGCCCCATTTCGCTTCATTTATTCTTTCTATTTCTTATTGAACCGCAGTATCATTTGAACCTGGTAAATCTACAAGTTTCTGACCACTAATTACTACTATTTGGCTGTTCTGTGCCATTAAAGAAAGCTCCTTGGATCTGCGTGTGTGATCAGGATTGCAAGAGTATACTCAGAGCGGTCATTAGTCAGTTGACTAGTGCGTACAACGGGAACTGTAGCTGTAGCGTCGACTCCAATCAAGCACTATACCAGCGTGTCTTGCAACAAGTCGTTGCACCGACCGCTACAATATCGAATAGTTCGCATTTATAATATAACAATTTTCCTCACTTTTAGCAGTTTCTGGTCGCATTTTCAAGTAGACAACCAGTACCAACAGACGAAATCCCAATAGTGTGTTGGCTTCGGAATTACAATGAAATGGCGGTCTTGGCCGTCTGAGTCTCGAGTCGAGTCGAGTCATTTCCGTATTTTGAAAAATGACTCGAGTCAAGTCGAGTCATCCGAAAATCGTGACTCGAGTCAGACTCGAGTCGAGTCATTACAACCCTGCGTCTGCCTCTAAAAGTTAAATTGTCGAACGGAATTAGAATTCCGATACCTGTTTCCCACCGCGGACTGCTGTAAAAGCCTCCGTTGATCGTATCACAAAATCAGGACCGTAAATGCCGTACCCCAACCCCCCCCCCCCAATTGGGAGGGGGCGAGCCTGAAGTGGGCCCAAAATTATTTTGTGTATCAGCATAAATTATAGAGTATTTTTTGAAAATTTATGCTGCTTTTTCAAAAACTTTTCGCGCTCTGCACTGCCAAATGTCTTCATTATTGGGTACTCTTCACCCAAGAAAAAATACGCAAGATTTATAGAAATAGGCATATCGGCGTTGGCGATTACCGCGCCACTACGCACCAAGATATAAAGTTTGAGGCCATGTAACATGCGACTCCAAGAGGGGTGCCAGAACGATCGGCAGCGAGAAAACCTTGGCCGAAAAGGGCTGCGCTTATGCTGATACATATAGGTTTAATTGTCCATAGGCGGCTAAATGACTGGCGACGAATGTTCCTGTCTTGGCAATCTGAACCTCACAAGACAAATGCCATCCCGCACAGAAAAATTATATGCCGGTGAAGAAATACGAATTGGAAATCGTGTGCGTCTTTTAGTTTAGCACAGGAGTGTCAAACTCAAATGACGTCGCGGGCCGGATTGAAACCTTCAGATAGCTCCCGGGCCGCACCAAATAAAGGATTCCAAAATATTACCTCAAAATCAATGTCAATGTTTTTTATTTGAATACTGGCCTACACCATATTATGTGACTGAAGATTGCGGATCATAGCGGTTTAATTCTAGGAGCACCTTTTATTCGCAATCAATGAAATTGGCAATGACAAGAGGATTGGGCGGCTAAATACAGTCATAAGCCGACAGAACAGTGGCCCTAACGATGATAAGCGTTTCGCGTATTTCACGCTTATATTTCTTATATTTCTATACTGCATTTGTTTTAGTCGTATAATGTCGTCGACCGTGCGTATGCGTTGTAAGGAATACCAAGGTTTTAGCTGTAAACGCGGTCGTTGCAATTAGCTTCATCATTATTATATCGCGATTCGGGTGAATTAGAAGTGAAGCAGTAGTGCGACCACATTCATTTCAATTTATATTTATGTGTTACTGTTATAATCTCTATGTAGCCTGCATAAGGCTTCGCATTGTCGTTTTCGCTCCTGTGAATAACTCGTTTTTGATCAACTTGTCTAAAAGTTCTGATCTTAATATGCAATTTATTGCGTTCTACTAATTGGGTGTCAATGTAACAACTTGTTCCTAATGGCGGCTAGACACCTCAACTTTGCAGTCTCGGGGCTATATAAAGTGACCTATGAACAATATGAACATACTCGACATTTAATGTCTTGAGGGATTAAATAATTGAAAGATTTCTTGGAAAAAATCTCAACGTTTGTTAGAAATGTGCACGCATTTTTCAATCTACTCGAAATTGCTTCGCGGGCCGGATGCGGCCCGCAGGCCGTATGTTTGACTCCCCCTGGTTAGTACGTTCATGCGATTCTTCATTTTTTGATATTGCTGAGGTCATGAAATAGCATCATGTAACGAAGTCATACCAACGGGTCCACCCGCCCGAAGGTGTTTAATTATTATTTACGGGCCCTGCAGTTTCCAAGACACCTCAGTCAGCTCTACCGGTAAATCTGATTACGCGAGCAGAGAGGTCAAGAAATTGATAGCAATATATATGCAATTCCCGATCTTATTGACCGATTTTATTATGAATCATCGAATACGCACAACGTGATGGGTGGAGTCGGTTTAGCATCCTATGGGAGCCCCAGACCCAAGTTTTTTTGGGGGGCCTGACGTAGTGCTGTTTCGTTCCTGCCAACAGGTATATATACGCCCGGAGATGTTTAATTATTATTATTTGAGTGGTCCTACTTTTTCACACCCCCTCACTCCGCTCTACCGGTAATCTGATTACGTGAGCAGAGAGAGAATAAAATTGATAGCAATATATATGAAATTCTTGATCATATGGATCGATTCAATCATGATTTATACGAATTTTGCGCGCTTAGCGCGGTTAGTCGAGAAAATTTTACTCACTAAACGGACACCCAATAAAGATGATAAGTAGCGATAAACTGCGTATAGCCTGAGGAGGTCTGGGGGACGAAGCCCCCCAGAAGTCCGGTTTATCACCCTATGGGGGCCCAAGACCAACGTTTTGGGAGGGGCTGACGATGTGCTGTTATGGCCCTGCACAGCATACGACACGTGTAGTACAAGGTTGTTTGTTTCTTTGTGTTGTGGTATTCATGGTGTTTGTCGACTACTATGATCATTTACACCAGGCCGATATCCTTCATTATATTCCGTAACTGCCGACTTATACCACGGCCCACCTCTAGACTTTTTGTAAGACACCGCTTACAGGGATGAGGTGGCGAGGAGGAGCCTAGGTAAACTTCCCAACACTTAGGTAACGGATTTCTGAAATCGGCCTCGGTCGGACTCATTTGTGTTGCAGCCGCGAATTAATCATTTGTGTGTCTTGGAGTCGACTTTTATCAAAATACACCAGCCAAGACTCGTTGAATTCTCTACTAGTGGCCGACGATTACCCCTGACGAGTGTCAGCCGAAATTATTCGGGCTCATTTCAATATGAACATACCATTCAGTTCTGCATTCGATGTAACACTTCGTGGGCCGCAATTTGCCCAGGTCTGGCTAAGAGTGTAGGCTATTACACTGGAAATTCATGGGTGACAAATAGGTGTATTTATTTGATTTCCACCATAACGCCAGGTGTAAATCAGGTTAACATCACATTAAGGTATAAGATTTTGCTTTCACACCCTTTCAATGTGTGTGAATCAGTTGTACACACCAATCCTTATGGAGTTATATCCAAGTGGTGTAGTGCTTCTATTGTCATGTCCAACCCCAGGAAATACTAAAAGGAGGCACACGCAATCAGTTACATTCGATTTGTTTGCTGCAAACGTTGGCCAATGTAGTAAGTGTTACATTGTAAACAGTGAATTTTTATCTAATTATATTTGCTGTTTCTTGCACCAAACTTGTAAAAATATTGGCATTTAGATTATGTTACTAGTCTCATGATCTTTATAAATTTTAGCGTGGAGGCAACCAGATTTAACTATTACCCCAGACGAGGAATGTCCTTATCAGAAAGCGAAAGTTGAATGGGAAAAACCTGAAGGAGTCAACTTCTATGAACTCGAGATACAGAACAAGAAATACGAAACAGTTCATAAGCAACGGCTGGAGGATGTGCTTTCATATGTCTTTGAGGGCGGTTTACCCGGAAATGTGTATTCATTTCGGTTGTATTGCGGATATAACTCCGTAAGAGATGAGAACTTTGTGGAAAGAACGATGATGATGCGTAAGAGGCTTACTTTCTGATGCACATTTTTCTCAATTGATCGATGTAAACATATGGATTATTCACAGATCCTTTGCCGCCGAGTAATATCAAAGTTACTGCTGATCAAGATAACACTCGGCTGATTGTGGAGTTCAACGACACCCCTTCATTTCACAAGAAATATATCATTCAGTGGAAATGTTTGTCAAAGGGTTTTGAGAACACTCAAACTAGTGATCCAATCAGGGAGCATCGTTATCTAGTATCTGGATTGAAGCCTGGTGCTCAGTACGAAATAGCCGTTCGGACTGTTGTGTCAAATATAAAAAGTCAATATGAGCATTGCAGCAATATTGTACATACTTGTAAGCCAATTACATCATATTGTAATTAGTCGATATGATATTACAAACTATTTCTTAGTGCCACCAATAGTGGAACAGTTGCGATCTAGAGAGAGCGATGATGGTAGCATCGTATTTTGTTGGGATCACTTACGCATACATCCAACGGAATACATTATTCAGTGGAAAATGAACAACAACGATGTTATTGAGCAGAGCACAGTTGAAAATATTGTCCTAATACATGTTCCCGAACCAGGAAGCTGTTACAGCTTCCGCGTCAAAGCTATCAACAGCTCTGGTGGAGGAAGATTTTCGGACTGGAACACGTATTTCACAAGTATGAAAATTGTTTTTCAGTTGATGATTGATATACAGAGTAGAAATATTTGTGGTGCGTGCGTCCGTCTACCAAACTCAATTCGCATTCACCTTGCATATGGTATTTCTGTTAGGTTGTATCTTGATTGCAATATTAGAAAAGACGGGACCCTTCTGAAAACAAATATTGCGTGGTAGGAAATTATTCCGTATATGATTGCATATTCTGTATCCTTTTATGATTGAGGGATATGTAATTCACAGTTCCGTTGCCGCCTACTGATATCAAGGTTACTGCTGATCAGGATAATTGCCGGCTATTGGTTGCGTTCACTGATATGCCTTCGTTCCACAAGGAATACAAAATCCAGTACAGGTGTCTGTCACCGGGATTTGAAAAGACCAAAAGACTTGAAGGAACCAAGGATCACTTTGCTGTATTATATGACTTGCTACCCGGAGCTCTATATGAGGTTGCTGTTCAGACTGTTGTGTCAAATGAGCAAAGCTCATATGCATACAGCATTTCAAATACAGAAACTTGTAAGCTTGTTATGGAGTTTCGTGATCATCACTATCTCATGATACTAATTTTCAGTACCATCTCAAATTCAAAATGTAAGAGTTCGTGAGAACGGCGATGGAACTATCCTGTTTGAATGGGATCGACTCAACCCACCCCCAGTTAAGTACAATGTTCTGTGGAAATTGAACAATCAACACGTAAACATTGAAAGTACGACCGGGAATTCATTTTGTGTCTACAACCCTGAGCCAGAAAGCTGTTACAGCCTTTGCGTGAAGGCTAGCAATAACTCCGGTTGCGGAAGGTTATCTGAATGGCATACACATTTTACAAGTAAGCCTTTTCTTCCCAATTCATTCAATGGCATATGTTAAACCAGAGTGAACGAAACAATGGCAAGCGCGCTACATGCGACACGTGATCACCACTGACCGTTGACCCACGCATTATAGGATCAACGTCGACGAGACCAGAGTAGAACCATAGTGTCCTATATGGTGTCGACACAGGCAAATCTCACGCCTCAGTGAAATTGTATCACGTCACAATTCCCATTTGGCTACAGGCAATTTGACGGTCATTTTTGACCTGCTTGCCGAGCCTTAAATTTGGTAAAACGGGTATCAATCGAAAGCTGACTCTGCACTGATTACGAAAATATAAATTTTATTCCGCTCGCGGCCCTGGAACCCCCACAATCAGCCTCGAATTTTTCATTGTTATGGGGATTGGCATTTGGATGCAACAATGCTGTCTGGCGAAACGAGAGAGTAGCTCAAGAGAAAAAGAGCCAGTGTACTGACTGATGCTCATTTTTCTCAAGTGATCGATGTAAACATTCGGTCTATTCACAGATCCCTTGCCGCCAAGTAATATCAAAGTTACTGCTGATCAGGATAACACTCGGCTGATCGTGGAATTCAACGCCAAAGATGGCGAACAAAACTATGGATGCCTGGTTGAGCCTGCAGTGTAGAAAATCCAAAATAATTCAGACGTTTTCCTAACAATGAACATAGCAACAGATGATAGACTATTTTTCGGTATAGGCTACATTTTCTGTACCCAACCACTATTTTTTTAATGTCAAGTCAATCTCAAACACTGGGATTGTGGACCAAACATAAATTGAATGTAGATGTCGCAAAAGCCACGGAACCCCTAAACAGAGACAAAGGTTTTTTAATATAATGTCATAACTCATAACACACCGGTAGTTGATGTTCATTAGTCATGTTTATAAATTTGTCATCAATGCGAATGTTTATCACAGATATATCGTTACTGTGGAAGTAGACTATTCCATATAAGTCAATATTTTACCTCCTTATAAATGCCGGTCTGCAATATTCACAGGGCCTTTGCCACCACGTGATATCAGAGTTACTGCTGATAAATTTAACTGCCGGCTACATGTGGAGTTCGCCGATACGACTTCGTTTCACAAGGAATACAAATTACAGTATCGGTGTTTGTCAACTGGATTTGAAGAAATCAAAACAAGTGATCGCACGAAGGAACACTTTGCTGTGATATCTGGTTTAATACCAGGGGCTATTTACGAAGTTGCTGTGATGACTATTGTGTCAGATACTGAAAGTCAATATGCATACTGCGGTCATAATGTCGAGACTCGTAAGTTCGGTATCTAATGCAATAATTCGTCTCTACAATAATAAATTATTCTCCGCAGTGCCAAATATGATTCAAAACTGCCGATCTACTGAGAAGGATGATGGTGTGATAATGTATGAATGGGATCATCTAGACATCCATCCATCTGAATACATCGTTCAGTGGAAAATGAACAATCAAGATCATACAGAAGAGAGAACAATTGGAAATCATCTCCTTATATATGACACTGAACCGGGAAACTCTTACAATCTTCGGGTGAAGGCTATCAATAGCTCTGGTTGTGGAGGCTTTTCGGAATGGGTGACTCATTTCACAAGTATGTTATTTCATTTGCCGAACATAAAACGAGGTGCCGATGTTCAACTTCTAGGTAATCTGTATAATAAAGTGGTTCTGTTTGTCGTTTCCCAGGAATTCAAGATACATACTCAACTCATGCATATGATTTGTGATTTGTGATGACTAGGGCGATTTTTTTTTTGACCTAAAAAACGGAAGATTTTGACCTAAAAAATCTAAATTTTGACTTTTTTTTACCTAAAAAAAATGAAATTTGACCAGATTTTGACCTCACGTATGCAAATTAGGTGTTTTCGCACATAATGTTAAAATTGTACTACTTATCTTCATTTCTGGTTGGAGCTGTCTGTCCTTACAAAGTAGATTGGCCTGAAAGAACGTTTTTGGCTTAAAAACTGACAAATTTTACATGAAAAGACTAGTATTTTAACGAAATCTGGCCCTATGAAGAATTGCAGTAGTTACATTACGTATTATGGTGGAATAATTAAAATTTGTTGTAGTACAACGAAAGATACTTTCCTACATTCTCGCAGAGAAAGTGTTTGTTTTGTGGTATTCATGGTGTTTGTCAACTACTATGGTCATTTACACCAGGCCGATATTCTTCATTATTTTCCGTAGCTGCCAACATATAGCACGGCCCACCTCTAGGCTTTTTTGTAAGACACCGCTTACGCGGATGAGGTGGCGAGGAGGAGCCTAGGTAAACCTCCAACACTTAGCTATCGGAATTATGAAGTCGACCTCGGTCGGAATGGAACCCACACCCATTGGTGTTGTAGCCCCGGATTATACCACTGCGCTGTCTCGGGTAGAAAGTGTCTGTTCTTACTAAGTAGCTTGTCAAGAATGGAGAAAGAACGTTCAACAGCAGCAGTTGTTAGCTGACAACACTGAAGTTGTGTGCACACTGCACACTGCTTGCTGGTGATGCACCGTGTTGCTTCATTCTGACAATGTTGTCTATATCACAATTTTTCAGCTTGCGCTTCTTGATGTAAGAACCATGCAATGCCCAAGCAGTCTTGCTTCAGTTAGGATATTGCGGTACGTTGACCATAAAACCATGTCACTATTTGTTTCATTTAACCGTTTATGATTCACAATGAGCAGACGATGGACCGTTTACAACGGTAGGCCTATAAAGTAGGCTACAGGCTGTAAATTATCAAATGATAAGTTCACAGACAGCGCAAAATCTACGATACAAACTAAATGTAGAAGTCAAAATATGTTTGATTTTGTAAACAATTTTGACAAATTTTGACCTAACGCTACAATTTTGACCTAATTTTGACTTTTTTTGACATGTCAAAAAAAAATCGCCCTAGTGATGACCACCATCGGTTGCACGTAATTAAGCTCGATCCGTACAGTCGAATTATAACTGTCGCGGTGGCACGTCCCGTCAAGTGGCGTACCCAGGGCAGGTTGGGGTTCGAAATCGATCCACGGTCCTTCTGAAATGTCAATTCCAACTCCACGTTTATTTATAATTAAGCAAATATAAAATTTCCGTAATGATTTTATCATTCAAACGTATATTACCGTTTGAGGCGCTAAAAATATTTGCTACATTGGAATATGGAATGTAAACGTTGAATGGCAACGACCGATTTTGCAGCTTCGTTCCGCTTCGCTGAAGCTTTAGTCAGAATTATTTTACGGCAGCTACTGTAGGATTTCGGGCAATCCAAAAGTTGTCTTCCAGAGCTCAGAATTTACTGAATCTGGTCTTGATCGAAAGCTACTGTTGCACTGATTCCGAAAATGTAAATGAAAATATGACCAGGCACTGAACCGCTTAGAATTCGCCCTCCAAGTCTGAATTATCGGCATTGTCCGAACAATCGAAGAGCCGCAATGGCTCATTGTTATGGTCATTGTTTTACGGTCATCCAATTGTTCTGAACAATGCGGATTTTAGATGTTGAGGGTGATTTTTCATCTAAGTGCGGAGCCGGACCATATTTTGATTGGTATTTTCGAAATCAGTGCGACAGTAGCTTTCGATCAAGACCGGATTCAGTAAATTCTGAGCTCTGGAAGACCACTTTTGGATTGCCAGAAATTCTCCAGTAGCTGCCGTAAAATAAGTCTGAGTAAAGCTTCAGCGAAGCGGAACGAAGCTGCAAAATCGGTCGCTGCCATTCCACGTTTACATTCTATAATTGGAACGCTTACACTGAGGTTTGCTCACCCATGGTTATGAACAATCGATTCTATGGACTCGAGAAGTTGGTCGAGTTGTATATTCCATGACTTTTATAGTTGACTCTCGAAAGGCGCTTTTCTAGATAAACATCATCTCGCCATTCTCAGAAATGTAGTAGGCTCTACAGTACAGTCCAATGAGATTGGCGATGCAATGTTGATTTTACAATTTTTGATTTACGTATAATATACAATATATGTACATATTTTATATTACTATGTATTAGAAGAGCTTCTTGGAGGTACAGAACTTCTATTATGTATTAGAGGAGCAGTCAGTGGAACTACTGTAAACAAATGTTTCAAATTTTGCAGGGCCCGATTCTCCCACGGGATTAAGTGTCGAATGCCTCTCTCCAGTGCTCGTTAAAATACGGTGTGATCCAGTCAAACGTGCAACAAGCTATACATTTGATGTGAATGGAGACTGTTACAATAGGAAGACACCACTTCTGTTGTACAAAAATAATAAGGAAACCGAAACTTTGCAGATCAATGTTTGTGCTACGATAAAAAACAAATGGGGTTCGCCTTCAGAAACATTGCAGTTTAAACAAAGTAAGTTTACTCATGATATTATATCAAGGGAAACAACATATTTGATGATCATTTTTATTCACTGATTTAATTCTGCTATCATTATCATCAATAATAATGATTTCAGTAGATTCTCAAGTCTCAAATTGTTTACAGTGACACTATGAACCATGAATAGCGTATGTTTATTGCAAATACTTTCTTTTCATTCAATAGTAACGCGAGTCGTTACAATTTTAATAAATATTCTCAAAAATATTCCTAAAGTTATGTGGCTAGGCGCAATCGAGTAGATCCAGATGACTGGTTTGTTTCCGAATCGAATGTTGGAGTACTACTGGTTTTGCCGCCGTGCAACTGTAAAAGTAGCCTATAGGCCAGAGGTCTCAAACTCAAATGTGCTCGCGGGCCAGTTTTCCAGTTTGGACGACGCCGCGGGCCGCAGCATTTAGAGGGGTATTCTTAGGGTTACCATACGTCCTCTTTTAAGAGGATTTGTCCTCTTTTTTGACTTTTTTGAAAGTGTCCTCGGAGGACGCCCTTTTGTCCTCTTTTTTGAAAATTGAGGTCAGATTTAGAGCAAATTGCGAGTGATATGCCGTAAATTAGCACAGAAGTGACGCTCCGGCGGGTATTTCGGAGTGAAAAACGGTGATTTTAGCTCTGAGTGAAAAGTTGACCTTTTTTTTAGTCATCCAGCTAGCAATGCGGAGAGTAAAACGTTATTTTGAGCTCTGAGCGGAAAGATGACCTTTTTTTTTAGTCAACCGATCACAAAGTGGGAAAAATTCACCGGTTTTTGAGAATTCTTCCCCGGTTTTACAAGTTTCAAATTTCTGAAAAAGTGTCCTCTTTTTACATTTCCAAAATATGGTAAGCCTAGGTATTCTATGTCTTTACAAGTAGGTCTTATTTGGCGCGAATGAATTGTCCTATTGAAAGTGAGCCGATCCAGCAGACTGACAGTAAACACACGTCGTCAAAATGTGATTTAGTCAGGGCCGTAACAGCACTTCGCCAGGCCCCCCCTAAAACTTTGGTCTTGGGCCCCCCATAGGGTTATAGGCCGAACTTCTGGGGGGTTCGCCCCCTAGACCCCCCTCCGGCGATACCCTGTTTACCGCTATTTATCATATTCTTGGGAGTTTGTTTAGTGAATCAGCTTTTGTAGCGTAAGCGCGCGAAGCGCGGAAAATTTCAAGAATTCATGATTGAATCGGTCAGTATGATCGGGAATTGCATATATATTGTTATCAATTTTTATCTTCTCTCTGCTCACGTAATCAGATTTGCCGGTAGAGCTGAGTGAGGTGTGTTTGAAAAAGTAGGACGACTCAATAATCATTAAACATCTTCGGGCGTATACCCACTGGCAGGAGCGAGACAGTACCTCGTCAGGCCCCCAAAAACGTGGGTCTTGGGCTCCCATAGGGTGTAAAACGACATCCCCCCCATCACGTTGTTCGCGTTTGTCACGAAATCATCTGTACTGTATCGCGAGGCAGCGCGAAGCGCGAAAATTTTCGATAATTTATGATAAAATCGGTCAATCAGATTGGCGATTGCATATATATTATGCTATCAATTTATTGTCCTCTCTACTCACGTAATTAGATTCACCGGTAGAGCCGAGTGAAGTGTCTTGAAAACGGGAGGGCCCGTAAATAATAATTAAACATCTTCGGCGGGCGGACCCGTTGATATGACTTCGTTACATGATGTTATTTCGTGACTTCCGGTCTGCTATAACAAAAATTATAGAATCGCCCAAACGTGAGCTTCTGAACTAAGAGAGAGAGAGAGAGATATGATATTCTTTTTCGCCTGCACCATCGAGATGCTATGGCGACGGAGTTGCGATACGGCCCCATGAGGTCATCTAGTCTGCGCCCCCGTTTTTTTTCTCCTCCATGCTATCCGTGATTGCTGAGCGCCTAGCAGGATAGCTGCGGATACCATTTTTCGAGTCTTTGGTAAGACCCGGCCGGGGATCGAACCCACGACCTACCGCTCGAGAAGCCGGACGCATAACCATTACACTATCTCGCTCGGTAGTGTAATGGTTATGCGTCTCTATCTCTTCTGAACTAAGAGACGCACACGATTTCAAATTGGTAGGCCTATTTCTTCACTGGCATAAAATTTTTCCCAGCGAGATGATATTTGTCTTGTGAGGTTCAGATTGCAAAGACAGCAACATTCGGCGCCAGTCATTTAGGCGCCTATGGACAATTAAACCTATATGTATTTTGTATATATAACGAAGTCTTCGGTCAGCATAAGGGCATAGACCTTTTCGGCCTAGGTTTTCTCGCTGCCGATCGTTCTGGCACACTTCTTGCAGTTGCATGTTATACGGCCCAAAACTTGATTGTATGTTTTGGTAGGTCGTGGCGCGGTAATGGCCCAATACCTAATAATGAAGACAAATGGCTACTTGAATTCGCGCGCAGCGAGAAAATTTTTTAAAAATATTGCATAAATTTTCAAAAAATATTTGCTAATTTTTGCTAATTCACGAAATTATTTTGGGCCCCTTTCGAGCTCGCCCCCCCCATAATTGGGGGGTTTGGGGTGCGGCAGTTACGGTGCTGGATTTAGTCTTGTATCAATTTAGGCCGGGCACGAAAAGGATCATCACATTTATAACTATTTCAATAGAATTGTTGTTGTACTTGATGTATATTAATCATAAGATATAGACACCATATGGGCGGACAAATGTATGATGCCATCATAGAAGCTATCGGGTTATAATTTTGCAGCTACTATGAATATTCTGAATTTAACAGATTGATAATAGAGACTGATCTGATATCAAAACATTTTTAAGTTGATCATTGTAATTCCAATCCAGGATTCGGATATAGGCCTACTTCTGATAAGTAGGCTATTAATCTCACGGCCAATCTTTAAATATAGGAGCAGAAAAATATAAATATAATATAAATATATTAATGAATGTGTCCTAGTGATTGAAATGTCGGAACGCCGAACGGTCCATTGTTGTTACATCGTTGGAGCGTACCACTACGGTACTCAGTACCTTTAAGTGGCCCTAATAACATGGTTTAGCGACCAACGATGTAACTAACAGATTGCCAATGGTTGCCATAGCTACCTGCTTAGTTAGCGAAATACCAAGCTGCGACCTTCTCATCTATTACTATTCCCCTGATACGCGATTAGTTTGTTACGTTCATGGTTCTAACAAATTCACGGCAAATCCACTCGAGTCATTTTCATTTTGCCATCGAGTTAGCCCGCGTCTGAGTAATTCTAAGAAAGGTCGCGTCCAACTTCAACTCACAAATTTCAGTCACGAATCGTTAAGGGTCAGGTTTCGTCATCATGAATTAGAAATGTGGTGAAATAGTGAATCTTGTACTGCAAGGTAGCGTTTGCAATTGATGTGATGGTGAAGTTTGATGATTAGTTTCAGGCTTTCGGAGCAATTTACGAGATAATTTTCACTTTATAACCTGAAAAGATATATGTGACACTTATATAAAATGCTAAATTAATACAAATCTAAAATATCGTCGCGGGCCGCACAAAATGCTCTGGCGGGCCGCGTGTTTGAGACCTCTGCTATAGGCCCACTTGGTAGAATGCACTAACTTCATTATACAGAAACTAAATCATAGCACCTAATTTTTTTAAATAGAGCGTCTTTGCTTTCGGTGACACGAACATGGATTATATTATAGCACCGTTGGAAAATGCTGGTTGTTGTTCAATGTTGGATATGATTTTTTTTTCTCTTATTTGCCGGCTTGCTATATACATAATTGATGGTACGTTAATTCCAAGGCAACCTGTGTTCACTCATCGATGATATAAATGAAACCCATGGTAAACCAATGCAACATTTCAGGCGATATCATTCTTTATCATCGCTAGTAGCTAAATTTCATTGCTCCAATAATTCGTTGTCAGTGCCGTTCTTGACTCGACCTCATTCTACTAATCGACTAGTATTGTGTTCACCCTTGTTTTGAACGAAATAGAATTAGCTGAAGCCCTATCTCTTTATATCTTATATGAAATGCCTACTTCCCCCATAAATCGCTAAATATTTTCACATCCCCGGTATCCCAGGATCTTGTATATGCTGTGCATGTAAACCTATTCTGTTTGTGTGATGCCACATATCATTAGACGTGTATAATTTGGCTGGTCCATGTAATGTATAGTATATTAAGATAGTTGTATACAAGGATATGTTTTCGGCAATAATCAACTAATAAGGATCTTTGGTAGCAACGGCCCAATTACGAAGTGGATTTTACGCCCGTGTGGCACAGTACCGGGATGAGGAAACCCGAACTCGTCTTTCCCCGACTAAGTTCTGACTTGTACTTCGTAAGGTCAAGTCATTGTTATGAAACACTCACCCCCCTCCCCCCCTCCCCACGCCCACGCCATTTCCCTAAACCACTGCGCATCGGCCCTCCAAAATATTGACAGTATATATGCATAAACATCGTTGAAATCGCTTGGATGCTTTCAGCTCTGCTTCATCTGAAGAAGAAATTTCTACGCATCGCTAAAAATCAATTCGAGTATCTCCCACTCGAATTTCAAGACCTCGCCACGGGGATTCAGAGCATTTCTTTTCAAAGCGGTCTATCTGATATTGAAAAGGGTCAAACATGTCTGGTTGTAGGACAATACTGCACTGGAAAAACGGCTACTTGTTGCCACTGCATCGAAAATATGGATGACGGTCAACTTGGACTGTATTTGGATTATGAAAATTTCAGAGGCAACGAACGTAAAATGAGTGTAGAAACCGTCATTGGTGACTGCATGAAAGATCTTGATCATGGCGAAATTTCTTCTGCACTGAAATGGATGAAAGAAAATTCGGAACTGGTAGTCTTTTTTGTGGAAAATGTGAGTTTTCCGACTAAATACACCAGCAAGATTATACATTATGGAGATGTGACTGAGAAAGAGGATATTTTCTACAACCTTACCTCTACAAGAAGGGAAATATTTCCAGACGCTCGCATTATTTGCACGACTTGCGACGAACATATGGATATCCTCTTACATCCAACAACAGCGCTGCAGATTTCAGGGTGTTGCGATGAACAAATACAGGATGTTACGAAAGAAATCTTTGGTGACGAGAAGGAAAATTCTGAACTACATGAAGCAATCCGGTACTTTTGTATCAACCCGTTCTATCGTAACATCATCTTAAAGCTTGGCAAAATGGGACATGGGCTAGATTCGAAGACCTTTTCCGATATGGCTATGATATTACTTGAAGAAAGTATTAACAGACTGTCATATCGGAAAAGAATAGCAC
Source organism: Botryllus schlosseri (assembly GCF_051294905.1). Taxonomy (NCBI): domain Eukaryota; kingdom Metazoa; phylum Chordata; class Ascidiacea; order Stolidobranchia; family Styelidae; genus Botryllus; species Botryllus schlosseri. The sequence continues at coordinate 19,719,614 of NC_137247.1, read as the reverse complement.
GATTAGAAGACTTTGTAGCTGCAATTCTGCGTTTTCAGTCACATTGTAAAGTAGGAGAGACTATTTCAATTCCTGCAATGACCTCGCAAGATCTTAGTTGCAAACGATTGCATGAAGATGTAATGAAAGCTTTATATTTCGTATATTTCTGTCCTAGCAAAGAGTTTAAATTAGTCTTCACGGGAAAAGGTGGAATCGTCGTACCACTAGCTTCAGGTATGCTTGAAGAAACAAGAACGAAACGATTGGAAGAGTTGTTCCGACCGGCCGGGAACTCATCTGTGCAAGTCAAGGAGAAAGTGGAGAAAATGGAGGAGTATTTGAACAATCAAATGAAGAAGATGCATAAGCACGCATATTCCAATCATAGAGTTGCCCTAAGTTTGCTACAAAGCAACATTGAACTGGGCTACAGGAACCGGAAAATGAATATTGCCAATATCGAACTTGAGGTTACCAACTCATTGGATGCCCATACGGTAAATGAGGTTGCAAGGTTTCTGGCCAAAGTTCAAGATGATTTCTGCCCATGTATTAAAGTGAAGCCCGGAAAAAACTTAAGTACCAAAATCGCTGACACCATTGACCATGGGATCGGGAATAATCGATTTACGAAGGAGGTATGTATTTTGATCCGACCAAATCAATTTCAAACCCATAAATAATGCATCACCTAATACGACACAGATAAGAAGCAGGACCTAATGATTCATATTTATCTTACATAGAACACTACGGAATACGTCTCAAGTCATAAAAAGGAATTCCGTATTTGGAAACGGCAAACTCAGGTAAATGCTTTGTTTTATTTGAAAATTATTTCGTGCTTGTATGGAAGCAATCATTTATACCCTTCTTGTCGGCCACTGTGTGTATACCATTTAATTTCTCTGCTTCACACTTCTATAGCCAACCCCTGTTTTTGTAGTCTAAATTTTCTTCCTGGTTTCTTGCTACGGTAACAATTCGGGTTTCCTCCAGTAGTGTTGGTTAATAACATTGGCTATCATTTTTTAGAAAAACGCTCAGACCTAATACACATGTAGACGAGCATTTAACCATAGTGTGTGCATAAAATAGACCGATCATTGGTTATCGCTGGTATACTTTTGTGAAAGAACATATTATTTTCTAGAATCATTTTGGCTGTAAGTCAAAGTATGGGAATAAGTCTTTGCTGAGATCAGCCATAACGATACACACTAAATATTAGCCTAAACCTTCAATTGCAGATTGCGCCAACACGTTGTCCGGACTCGTAGGCTAGTCTAGTTGTTATAGTATTTTCAAAATATCCAAACTACACCAAAGGTGTTATACAAGCGACATCGAACCCGAAGGAGTAGCCTAGTCATTATAATTGCTCTTGTGAATACCTCAAAAGTCCTGTTTCTCATTAATCTTAGAATTAGTTATGGTATTCATTCCTGCTTATACAAATGCGCTATGAGAACGTTCGTGACACTATTTCTGCAATCGTAACATGCAGGGCTTTGGTGCAGTCATAAATTTTAAACTGTCCCAACTCCGGCTCCGGATCTCTCTTCTGTCATGAATTAGCTCCAGCTCCGGATATCATTGATATCACTGCTCCGGCTCCAGCGCTCTCTTCTGTCACGAATTAGCCCCGGCTCCAGCTCCGGTTCTCATTGATATCACTGCTCCGGCTCAGGCTACTATGGTTCGGTTGTAGCCGTCGCGACGAACCATCATTTTGTGAGGGTATGCAAAGTCCTGTGACGAGATAATTACCTCGAGTCGTCTGTCGATGACGTCCTATCCGCACGAGAACGCAAATTACTCCATGCCATTGCATTTACACATGGTACAGCATTGAAACAGTGACGTGACGTTTGAATACCGGTTCTGTGATCGGTAATACCAAGCCATACAGTCCAATATAATCTTGAAATAATGTGATTTGTTCACATGTAACTGCAGAAATGAGCGCATGTCTCGACCTTATCAGCAGAAATCCACTTTTTACCAAATATATCCAATGGCTTGAAGTTCGATATTGGTGTGGTCGTTACCATCCAGTCAGTCGTCGAACAAGTTTAGTGGAATAGAGAAGGATCCCCTTCAAACAAATCGAATGAACTCAGACATGGTGCCACTGAGAATCTGGTGTTGCATCAATATTTGAGAACTTACTTCAGCGTCGTGCACTGTACAAGTCAGTAACCAATTAAACTGCAAGCTCGCAAGTGACATTGCGCGACAATTCAATAATTCAAGTGTATGGAGCAGACAATAATGAATACACACAATTTTTTTTACAAATTGGAAAGCACGCTTCCAATCGCTAATTGCATTCTTCTGTTTAACACCAGGGCAGGGTTCGGGCATCGCATTGACGATCATCGCGACAATTCTATGCGAACTATAATTGCGATCTGGGCTGCTTCGATGCATTTCCCTATATACGTTCATGCACAGGAATGAATTTCAATTCGTAGGCAAAAACGATAATACACTGTCCAATTTGGCGCTACGATTAAAAAATATAAACGAAGATCGTGCATTTTTTCGTGCAATTCCAAAAAGAGACAATATTTCTCGGCGTGCGGCAGGCGCGCCTCCAAATCAACATGTGCATCATTGTCATTGGTCATGTTTATATCGTATGGCGCCGCTAATTTATTCATCTCATTACTAATTAGGTAAATTGCTCAGCTCACATAAGCATCCCGTTTTGTTGCATGCATGGTTTTCGTTATTTTTCGAAACACACAATTGGTCATAGGGGATGTCCTGATGATGAAATTGAGAGTATAAATATAATACAGTAATTTTGGAGTAAGGGCGGCAAATCCAGCCTACCCATGTTTGACGCATATGTATGAACATAATACCTGGTTAGTAAGAAAAAGTTGTGCAAACGAGGCAACAATTCCTAATTTTATGAACGAATGTCGTTAAATTATGTCGATTCGGCCATCAGTAAAAGCATAGCATGTTATGGAATACATCGGAGCCGGAGCTACTGTTCAAGTGATCATACGACCGGCTCCAGCTCCAGCTCCACTTGAATTTGATGTAAAGCTCCGGCTCCAGCTCCGGCTCCGCTGAAAATGCACGGCTCCGGGGCTCCGGCTCCAAAGCCCTGGTAACATGCAATGTTCCCTGTAATATGTCACAAGCATGCGCGCCCTCACCTACTCACTGCGCGGTCCATTGGACAACAGTACGTATAACGACTATAGGTCATCCTTTTGTTTATTTTTTGTGCGCGGCACAGAGATTTCTGTTTGCGCAGATTTTGTCAACAGTGCACGGCCGCGCAAGCGTACCGCTTAGAGCAGTGGTTCCCAACCTTTTTGTCCTCATTCCCCACTTCAGATTTATTCCGAGCCTTCATTCCCCACCAGGACCGTAACAGCACTTCATCAGCCGCGATAAAAAAACGTTTATCTTGGACCCCCGCAGCCCCGCTGAGCCTGTACGCCAGTGGTCGGGAACCTATGGCTCGCGAGCCATATATGGCTCTTTTAGGTACAAGATATGGCTCTTTGCCAAATATTTATTCTTGTTCTGAATTGATCGATATTGCAGCGACTTGTTATTAAATTTTCATCGTGACCAGAATAATTATTCCCGTGGCAGTATAAACATTAGGGTGGTTCAAAAATAACTTTTTTGGTCAAATCTTGCGGGCTACTCGATTAAATCGTCAGGTTGCCTGAAAAAACAATGTATACCAAATTTCAATCAATTCCAACCGGTAATCGCCGATTTCGTAGAGTTTAAAAAAAGTCAAAACTATCCCTATGATACAGTGCAACTGAAATAGCAACGGTACCGACGGCAATGATGTATATGACGGTGCCAGCGAAGCCAATGAGGTAACTGAAATATTATTCATATATTGTAGCTTTCTATGTCATATTTATGAGACATTCTTAGTCTTGACATGAGTAATAAAATATATATCACACCATTCTGAGTATCATACTGTGAAAACATGTCACATAACTCACTAAAACATGAGCGTGTCAATGTTGCCGCAACGGTGATACCTCGAGCCGTCGCCACTTCAGGAGTACTTTGGAGAAACCATAACAAATGACGCTTCAGGCGTGGCTGGTATACGCTGAATTGATTTAGTAGTGTAAAGTGTAGAAACCAGTGCCTATTTCCTCTTGTTTTAGTTTTATTACAGAATTGAATTGGAAAGCCTGTGGAATATATGGAGCGTCGATCCAACGATGTTTACGTGCCTCTTATAGGGAAGGCAAGAAGTGAAACATTTTCTTCTGTGAGACTCCCTTCTACTCATGAAGTGATGCAAAGATATGTATTTCACTTGAAAGTACAGCGGCTGACTAAAAATCAGGTGGCAATACGTATCTGGAAAGAGCTGAAAGCTATCTGGAGCAGTATTCTTGAAACCACAACACCGGGATTACCATGTTGTAAAAGTAGGAAGTCAGTAACGTACAAAGTGAATTAGCTATGGAGAAGATATTGTAGAATTATGCGTAAAACCCGTCCCGGTGAACACGTATCCCAAAGGACGATTGATGAAGAGAAAGATTTTAAAATTCAGTTAACCAATTTGTTTGACATTTCGGCAGCAGGTGTAATGAAGCGATTAAATGAAGACGATTGTATATTTTTGGAACGTCAGCGTCGACCACGTGAATACGCATTTGACGTTAAAGATCCTGGTCTATGTAAGTGGCGAAGCTCTAAACATAAAATGAAGAAGGCTGGAGCAGAGCCGAGCTATGGGAAGAATCGCCTTCGACCTCGTCAAAACACATCTAACACTAGAAAACGACAAAGCCATAACCACGAGTCAGATGAAGCTGGATCGAAGCGCAGTAAAATATCCCGTGAAGAGACACAGATCGATTCTTCGTCGATAAGTACACTCGAGGCTCTCTGAGACCGCATCATGGCAATGGATACTGAATATGGTGATAATCCCCCATAATAAACTCTCCTCAAAGGGTAGTTGTTGGAAATGTTAGAATGTCAATTTATTCGCAATCATTCGTTAATATTGGTGGTAGTGGTTGTGATTAGTAATTATGTTTTCAACATATGATGAAATCTTGCCATCTTTTAGATTTTCATCATTTCGATGTAGGGTAAATGAATGCAGTGCTGGCCAAATTCCAAAATGTATCTCACTGTTCTGTCTTTCATACACATTCTGGAATTATCTTTTGGTATGATGGTGCAGGTTGTTGCCTTCAATTTCAGTGAATTTGCTCAAATGTTTCAACAGCCTATTTATATAAAATTTTATCACCATATTCAGTATCCATTGCCATGATGCGGTCTCAGAGCCTCGGGTGAACTTATCGACGAAGAATCGATCTGTGTCTCTTCACGGGATATTTTACTGGGCTTCGATCCAGCTTCATCTGACTCGTGGTTATGGCTTTGTCGTTTTCTAGTGTTAGATGTGTTTTGACGAGGTCGAAGGCGATTCTTCCCATAGCTCAGCTCTGCTCCAGCCTTCTTCATTTTATGTTTAGAGCTTCACCACTTACATAGACCAGGATCTTTAACGTCAAATGCGTATTCACGTGGTCGACGCTGACGTTCCAAAAATATACAATCGTCTTCATTTAATCGCTTCATTACACCTGCTGCCGAAATGTCAAACAAATTGGTCAACAGAATTTTAAAATCTTTCTCTTCATCAATCGTCCTTTGGGATACGTGTTCACCGGGACGGGTTTTACGCATAATTCTACAATATCTTCTCCATAGCTGATTCACTTTGTATGTTACTGATTTCCTACTTTTACAACATGGTAATCCCGGTGTTGTGGTTTCAAGAATACTGCTCCAGATAGCTTTCAGCTCTTTCCAGATACGTATTGCCACCTGATTTTTAGTCAGCCGCTGTACTTTCAAGTGAAATACATATCTTTGCATCACTTCATGAGTAGACGGGAGTCTCACAGAGGAAAATGTTTCACTTCTTGCCTTCCCTATAAGAGGCACGTAAACATCGTTGGATCGACGCTGCATATATTCCACAGGCTTTCCAATTCAATTCTGTAATAAAACTAAAACAAGAGGAAATAGGCACTGGTTTCTACTCCCTACACTACTAAATCAATTCAGCGTATACCAGCCACGCCTGAAGCGTCATTTGTTACGGTTTCTCTGAAGTACTCCTGAAGTGGCGACGGCTCGAGGTATCACCGTTGCGGCAACATTGACACGCTCATGTTTTAGTGAGTTATGTGACATGTTTTCACAGTATGATACTCAGAATGGTGTGATATATATTTTATTACTCATGTCAAGACTAAGAATGTCTCATAAATATGATATAGAAAGCTACATTATATGAATAATATTTCAGTTACCTCATTGGCTTCGCTGGCACCGTCATATACATGATTGCCGTTGGTACCGTTGCTATTTCAGTTGCACTGTATCATAGGGATAGTTTTGACTTTTTTTAAACTCTACGAAATCGGCGATTACCGGTTGGAATTGATTGAAATTTGGTATACATTGTTTTTTCAGGCAACCTGACGATTTAATCGAGTAGCCCGCAAGATTTGACCAAAAAAGTTATTTTTGAACCACCCTAATAAACATGTCTTTTAGAGGTAACGACAACGTCGTCTTCAGGTTTAGGGGCCCAAACGCTTCTCCAAATCCTCAAATTTAAGTTACTGTCGCGCCGACGACCAATATCACTCGCGAATTCGATGTAGCTTACCCAGGTCGAAATCTTGGATTACGCGATACGTTGATTGATCAAAGAGAATAGCAGACAATATGGCGACACGAATATGACAAAGCAGTTTTCAAATACACATTTTCTTCCTGATCTACGGCGCGAAATGAACTGCCGTGGACGTAACATTCATAATTACAAACTCGAATCACCAACAATGCTATAGCTATTCACGTTGTTGTTGTTGTATGTGGGGTTAATGGTGCTTAACTACTAAGGTCTTGTGCACCAGACCACGTCGAAAATAATATATCCGCAAATAATTAGATTAATCGGGTAGCCAATACGAATTCAATGACAGTCAGAATTGTATATGGACTGGATAATAGGGCCCGTACTGTCATGTCGACATTGTTCCGTCTAGCCGCACCCCTAAAATATTGTCTTTGAGAAGCATATACTGGGCACACAAGCAGGAAGTGTTCGACCGTCTCTTCGGCCTTGCACGTGTGGCACAGGCCATCTTCGTGACACTTTATACGATGAAGATGAGAATTCAACCGACAATGTCCCGATTTCAACCTCAATATAATGGAGGAGTGCCTTCGTGAAAAATTCGGCGGCGCAGGAATTTCTGCGATGGGTGCGTGTATTTTGTGATATGCGGACCCGTCATATGACGAGTTGAAGTCTTCAATCCATTTCTCGCGGCATATGGATGCTATGAGCGTTTTCACTTCTGAATTACACAGTTCACCTGGTTCTCCAATGTCATCTGCGTAATCCGTGGATGCAGCCGCTCTTGATAGTTCGTCAGCCGTTTCATTTTGTCCAACTCCCATGTGGCCAGGGATCCATATCAAATTTGTCTCCACTCCTTTTGTTGACCTGCTATGTCAAAAGATATGGAAATCGCCAAAACTAAAAGGAACACCCTATTGCAAATTGGTATTGCTCTACTGGCAAATAATTTTCTTTGCGGGATGGCATTTGCCCTGTGGGGTTCAGATCGCCAGGACAGGAACATTCGGCACCAGCCATTTTGCCACCTATGGACAATTAAACATATATGTATATTGCAGTGGCGGCTCGTGACAATATCGGGTGGTGGGGCAAGGGCCGCAAGCGACTTGTTATCAATATGACGTCACAGTAGCGTTTTTCAACGTTCATGATGGTCACATGAATTTCCCGTAAACAATGATTTTGGGATTTTTGGTGCGCTTTCACACGCTCTGACAAATGCTTCAGATCGCGATAACCAATTTTGTTCCAACAAGAGCCACTGCTTCCGGTACCGGCACTGTCGAATAAAAGACAGTAAAAGCAAAACAAGGCGTTTTTATCCTCGCTATAAGTAAGCCATTCATTTTTATCGAAATGCGCTGAAGAAAAGGCACGAGTGCGTTTTCCTCCGGCGTACGATTGGACCAATGGGCAATTTCTAGGCTGATACGGACCTAGACGCTTTACCTCTAATTTTTGCTCTAAAGGCAGCTGGCTAAACGGCGTACGGAGCAAAGATTCAACACGATTCATGTTCGCACTTGACCTGACTACTTATCTGCAGAAATGGAAATGACTATAAATCGAGAGATTGCGTATGCCTTACTGGAAAGGTCAACGAGTTCGGACACATACGCAATTGTTATCTCATAGATTGGACAAGGAAATGTCATATTGAATCCAAAACATCATTCTGAAGAACTACGGATAGCAGCCTCGGAAATTCGGTCCCGGTACAGCTTGGGAGATTTTGACCTTGAGGCTGGAGATTGTCACACGACACATACGGCTTACGGTCTATAGTGTCTACTGTCTATATGTCTGCTGCAAAATCGCCTTCGGAAAATATATTACCGAATAAATACGTGGATGAAAGCCGAAAACTTGGTACACTGTTACATGAAATCATCGAGAAGTAGCCTCATGACCGTTTTCGGTATGGTACACTGTCAAAATTAATACGAATTGATCAACGCCGAATTTTGCGTAAAATTTACTGAGGAATAGGCTGATCAAGCGATAAGCTGTTAGCCGCCATCGAAAACGAAACAGCTATCGCGCTTGACAGGGGTTGTAATTGTGAGCAAATGGCCCGAAGGCCACCATTCCACGGTGAAATTGACATTGGAGAATATAAAATAAAACTAAATATTTGAATGCAAACCGAGGATGTTAGTAAACTGTTTCATGATATCATCATCTCATCACCTATCTCAGTATGGAACACAGATACACCGGCTTTTGCGTGAAATCCGCAATGCGTTAGGTAGGCTAAGTGTCAGATCAGCGCACATCTCTACCATACTCGAACTTGATAACGAAATTGCTGCCCTAATCATTGAGTGCCAACCTTGAGACTTGGCACAGCGTTCGATACTAAAATCAAGACATACCATGTAAAAGCTCATGACGGATCTAGCTAAGGAGCATCGTTAAAATTAATGGAGACCAATACCGGCTTTGCGTGAAATATGTTTGCGATACATGACGGATCAGCACACACTCGGCTTTGGAAACGGAATTACTACCCTAAACTTTGAGTAGAAACCCTGAAACTTAGGACAGTGTTAAATATCACCATCACGACATGACATACCAAGTTTCAAGAATTATCATGGTGTGAAACACCATCAAAATCGACCTATACCAACAAAGGTCGACTCAACGCATATCACGGTATCCGAGTTCAGATATAGATACGATTGTTACATCACACCTTAGGGGCGACAGGCATATATGCCCCGGTTGCTCGGCCATTTTACGAATAGGAGAGAGTATATCACCGTTTCTTAATTGTGCGCGGCTTTGAGAGAATAGATAGTGAAAGCTAAGTTTTCGGTCACCACAAGGCCATTCCGTCTCGGCCAAGGTCTTCTCGCTGCTGATCGTTCTGGCACACTTCTCGGAGCTGCATGTTACATGACCTATAACTTCATATGCCTTGGTACGTCGTGGCGCAGTAATGGCCGACGCCGAAGTCTCCATTTCTATAAATTCTACGTATTTTCGTGGGGAAAGGGTACCCAATAATCAGATAATCGGCAATATCAAATCGCGCAACCAGCGCGAATTTTTTTTGAAAAAGTGGCATAAGTTTCTAAACAAATACTTTAATTTTTGCTAATTCACGAAATAATTTAGGGCCTCTTCGAGCTCGTCCCCCAATTGGGGGGTTTGGAATGCGCCAGTTTCGGCCCTGTTCCCCACTACCCAGCACTTTTGTCATCACAGAGCAGCTATAACTGCAACATAAAACGTATTGTGAACCGATACCAGTAACGCTCAAAATTTCGCGAAAGCGGTATTTCACGTCAACTAGTCGTGCTGGATGCGTTTGTGACGCCATCATTGGCCATCCACAGTTACAAATGAGGTTTTGTGGACAACACGCAATATAATTTTCGATACATATATTCCAGAGCAGTTAACTGGTAATGATAATTGCGCATGTGTATTCGTGAATATGTATACTGTCCTGTATATACTTGTATATACGTCTATTCCCCACCAGAAACCATTGAATTCCCCACCGTTTGGGAACCACTGGCTTAGAGGGTACATTGGTAACATGAGTGAGCAACGAACAGAGGTGGCCAGCGAAGAAATTATTTCAATTTTTGCGGAGTACTCACAAGTATAGACTTTGCTTAGTTGTACTAAGCCAACTTACTCACGTGCTATGTTTTTTGAGCACTCCCACCTGTGTAGGTAACAGTTTTTAATTTTCAAAAACAAAAAACAAAGCTAACTTTATGATGACTCACTACATGTTGGCCTCATTGTACTTTGATGGAAATCCACGACGTTACTTCTATTTCTACTCGAGTGTTCCAAAAGTGCAAACTGAACCTTTCTATCATTCACAGAAGTCCACATTGAGTAATAAGGCTGAAGATCACAATGAATTGCAAGACACTGGGCACCACAACCCGCTTCTAATCCCTGAAGGTATATGTTCTCTGGCTCATTCTCTCAAGGAGACAATTACCCTATCGTCACAGTAGTGTTGGTATAATGAAACACACTGTATTATTTATTATTATTATTGAGTATAATTTGTAATCACTACCGTAACCCGATTAACTAAATTTCCGCTTCAAATAACTAGATCTTGAATCCGAGCGGAAGAGCAATATCTCGTCGCATGATCAAGACGGACGTCCTCAGGCTAATTTCGAAAATCAAGGAAACACTTATCGAGCACCTTTACATACTGACTTGTATCCCTTCGAAAAGATTACCGAGAGTGTTGGGCCTGATGGTAAAACAATAAATATAGGCGGGTGCTCTGTGACATTTCCCAGAGGATGTTTTCATCAAACACAACAAGTCACCGTAGCAGCAGAGATAAATCCAAATGGATGGCCGGATGGAAAAGTAGGGGTCACACCTACATTGGATATCACCGCTCATTCTATGATGAAGAAGGCGAAAGTGAGATTAACGACATGGTGCCTTCCTGGCGACGAGACTGACAACATGACGGTCGATGTGCTATACAGTGGTGGGAAGCATATTTGCAACTGGTCCGTGGATGCTTCAAGAACCATCGAATTTGAATCGGATCATTTCTGCAAAATTGGAGGATTTTTGAGTAACCTTTGGTTTTTCTCATCACCCTGTCCAATGAGACCGGTACTTTATTACAGCAAGAATAAGTTTGCTGTTGCCATGATGCTGGACAACGAGACAATAATAAAAAAATGTTTGGCCGAGATAAAAAATATTTTTCAGGACCCCGATGTAAAGAATTTGAATTACAATGTTTTCTCTTGTCTGAAAAGTTATTCAGTACTTAGCACTCTGTCCTGTAATATATCGGGCTTCGAGTTTCACCCTTCTGGAAAATTCACGCACAACGTTTCTGACATTTTCGACTGCACAGGATACTCGATCGCCCAGTCGATCCTACTCAGCGAAAAGGAATCAAAGCGGTCTGTCCCGATGTATATAGATTTGACTACAAACGGATTTAAACAGACCCATGCATTTTCATACGATTGGGTACTTGAAAAGTCATCTCAAAAGAAACAGACAAACGGTCCGTGTCCTGAATGCGGAATAATACAAGCACAAACGGTGAATTATGGAATTGCTGTGATTCTCAACTGGAATTGCCGGTGTGACATCTGGAGTTAAAAGTGACATGAGGCCACAAGCATTCGTAATATCGCTCGATATTTGATTGATATATTTGGTAATTGCTTCTCTCAGCATAGACACGATATGGCAACACCAACATCATTTTGTAACGATCAAATGGTGTGTTTTCAGCAAAGATGAATAATCCAGTATATTGATGTAACAGTATATAGTAACAAATTGTATTTTAACGCCTAGGTTACCAGAGGTGGTCAGTAACGAAATACTTCTACTTTTTGCAAGTACTCAAGTAGTTTTCCTCTACTTCTGGTACTTACTCAAGTAGATCTGATTTTCTCTACTTCTACTTCGTAATATTTTGTGATCTACTTACTTACTTTTCGCTATTTACAGTTTGTCAAGTAGAAGTAGTTTAATCCTCCAATACGAAAGATTGGCCTGAGGAATTTCGGGGCCGTTTTCACGGAGTACCAACATTTAATATTCAGAAAAGTCAAGTAAAGCCCAGATATTTTGTTGCGCTTCGCACACAGTAGTTTTGGAGTGACAAATATGTTTTCACTAAAGTATCAGTGACGAATGAATATAATTTAGGTACCGGATTGCTTGGTTCCGCTCACACCGCATTGTCGCCCATACCAAATATTTCAACACAGTAAATATGGCCCACCATAACGTTTGCAACTACTGTTTCGCAATCTAGCAATTGCCTATCACATCGTAATCTAGCAGCCCATGGCGTGTCCTGCTAATCTGGAAAATCCGGCTTTTTTGAACGTTACACCTGTTTTAGCAGATCACCTTTGAAGATTTATGGACAAAACAGATGAAATATATTTTTCAATTATTAGAAGTGGTATTTGTATTTCAATTTCAATTCTGAGTACCATACTTTGAGTTCTAATTACTTTCAGTTCATTTGTCTGCAGAACATACATGTTGAAGCATAAAAGCAAGTGTGGTAAATGCCTCTATTTTCCGAAAATAAACCAACACTAAATATAAATTTTACGATCCACAAGATTTGTTATTAACGTATACTAATCTCGAAAAGTGTTGAAACCGTATCCGATACAACTTTTACGTATCGCTCTTCGCCTAAATCTGGGGCCTTTTAATATGGGGTAGGGCGCCATGCCATGATATCCTCTAAAACGGGGTCTTCTAGTAAACAAAGGGTTAGTATCGCATTTTCATATCAATACTACAATTTGCATCCCATGATGCGAAAGAATTCTTATTCTGTCGGAAATTGGTACCTCCTCGGATGCATCAATACGAATCAAGCTCTCTGCACCTTCCGCATAGCTCAATTTGCAGCTTTTTGACAGTCCATGCGAACGAATTAAGACTGTTTTCAAAACTACTTACTTACTTGAGTAGATTTAAAGTCAGTCAATTCTACTTTTACTTCAAGTAGTTTTAGGGGGCTTATGGAAGAAGTACTTCTACTTACTTGAGTAGATTTGTTTGCCGCTACTTCTACTTCTACTTGAGTAGCTTTCTTGACTACTTTGACCACCTCTGTAGGTTACTAGTTATAGTGACTGTAAAATCGATAATAAAATATTAACTATGATTGATCAGATCACCCATGCAGGATTTCGTTGAGGTAGGACGTATACCAATCAAGACAGATAGCAGCTATATAAACAGTCGAACTTCTAGTGCAGGGGCAGGCAACTTCTCCAGTCGGCGGGCCGGATATGGGGGAATGAAGTAGTTGGCGGACCGGATTCCTAAATCGGTACATTAAACGCTTTTATCCACCTATACAAGGACTAATCGTATATAACGTAAATTTTAAGTTTGAAGCATAGAGACCAAAACAGTATTCCATATGTAATGTAGGCCTATTTCAATAGCAGTTGAAGTCAGTGAAACATCTGTGGTCGATCAAAGTTGTGGAACAGGTTCTTTGAACTCTGGCTGCATGTCGCACGCAAAGAAAACAAAGAACCAAAGAATAACTAAAAATCACTATTATTTGTGTCCGAAAAAAAGAATGAATACCTACAGTCACTATAATTTGACGTACCCAACCTGATTAAGTAAACATAAACAGGTTTCTAACACCTGATACATGGTTTCCATACGTATTATGTCAAAGGTGAAACTCTGATGTGGCAACCATCGCCAATGGGAGTGGACCTGGACATCGTGAAAGTTTTGCCAATGGACATATGTAATGAGATATACAGCTATAGTCCATTGCCAAACCAGTTAGACGCGACACCAGATGACCAACACCATTTTTGCGTTGGCGATTTCGCAGGGAACAGCTCCAATTACAAGTGCGCTGTAAGTTTTCCGAATTGGATTTAGCGTATCATCAATCACGAAATTTCATTAAATTTGTCAGTCTTATCTGATCGGTGGTGGACTGGTATGCCAAAGCCGTGCATCGTGCGGATGATATCTCGCTGGCTTGTCGAGTTATGGCCGTCGGTCTTGCGGGGAAGCTCCCGAAGTGTTTGTGAACACTATCATTCACCAGGAATGGTTACAAACCAGAATTACAAAGCGGCCGTTTAGCAACTAATTTGTTCATTTTAGTGAGGAGTGTGGCGGAGTTACGTTGGTCATGGTCCTCTACGAGTTTTGCAATGATACTATATCAATAAACAATGAATACGGGAATGCTCCTGTTCATGGTGTAGCGTACCGCTCCATGATTAGCTTGACTACCCTAGCTCAGTGGTCAGGAACCTATGGCTCGCGAGCCATATATGGCTCTTTTGGGTGTGAGATATGGCTCTTTAGCATATTTTTTAATTTTGTGCTTAATAGACACTTACGTGACCTTTGACACGAACCAATCAGGTTGCAGCAGGGTGTAAACAAAGAACAAGCCCGGGCAAGCTTACTATGAGTTCTTATGGAAAAAGGTTGAAAAATGAAGGTTTTAAGCAAGATTACGTTGAATTGGGGATGACTGGCCAAAATGAATAGTAATAGCGTAGAGCTAGTATGAAGTTGCAGCTTTTAATCTAGGATGAACATGAATGGTGGCAAGTACGCACCAGCGTGCTGTGTCCAAATGCACGGGTTTTTGACAACTTTTTGGATTAAGCGACGATTGTTGTATACTATACTATAGGATTGTGGTAATGCATATTTTGACGATTTCATAGGCTCCAGGTCTCGAGCAAAATTTTCAAGCACATCTCATGTTCAGAAATATATATACTATAAAATATAGCTGCTGCCACACATCACAATTTTTGTGTATTGATTATGAAACTTGAAAGCTATGGAGATTCTATCGAATTTATGGATTTGAGTGGAACAGCATCTTCTTCTAACACCGCGGAGAAAGCTACGAAGTATTTCATGGAGCGCTACGCACACGATTTAGGGATAAAGATTGAGGAGACAATCCACTCTTTTTGGAAGCAATATTCTAGTGAACAGCCAATGTTATCGCAACTTGCGGAAAAGTGAGATAACACACTCAATGGAAATACACGTTCTCGGAAAATCCATTATTGATTCGTCTTGCACTTGTAAGACAGGGTAAGTAAGGCGAAAAAGACATTTTTTTAGAGACTACTGCAATAGATATTTTAACCATGATTTATTTTCATATTAGGTTCTGATATATGCTCTCATGCATATGCATTGATTAAGACAAGCCAGCACCTGAAGCTAAAAGGACTATATTGTGATTTGCATCAGCATCAGTGAGCTCCATCGTGATTGACAAGCAATCTCTCCACCGCACTCGCAACCGATCAACTCCTGCCTCAAGGTAGATTTTGGTGTATCTGGTGTCTTCAGTTTTATAACATTCCACCAAACACAAATAATCCTAGAACATTTTCATCTGGAGAATTGTTCATTCAACAAATTGGGCATCGAAATGAGCTTCAATGCACACCACTGGAATATCTAGACATGCACTGTTGGTACAGACTGACCTTGGCACCGCGCAAATACGATCCGTAGCATGCTATTAGGCATTACGATATTCACAATGGAACTGAATTTGCACAATTGCAGAATATGTTGCATCATTCGTTTTTAATTTTCAATCTTGAATTAGAGTATGCAATTAGTCCACATTTGGTTAGTTGTGATACACAATGCTGCATAGTATGACACCGGTCAAAATTTTATACTCCTTGATTCTTCCGATCAGCTGTTCAATATGAATACGTTCTCTCGCCATCTTTCTTGTTGTGGAACAGTCTGGCTCAGGCATTTGACGTTGTGTAAATCATGTGCAGGAATATTTAAATCTAGATTCAATTTCTTGATTTCAGACTCACTGGTGAATCCCTTTTCTGCCATGATAGCATTGCCTGGCTCACCATAGCTGAACTCCATCATTTTCTTGCATTTCTTGTCGAATCCACATATTTAACTAGTATTTCGATCTGAAATGCTCCCTGTGAATATTTCCTGCACAAAAGTAAGTGTACCACAATCCATCAATCCTTTCAAAGTTGTATGTGATTTATTGACAGTCAATAAATCATTCTAGATTTGAGAAATCATGAATGAATGCAAATGGTGCATTTTGAAGAACCACATATCTACATGGCCAAATCGCGATTTAATGAAGCAGTTACATGTGGCTGACCCAATGGTTTAATACTATGCTTACAGCAATACTATAAATTTGACGTCAGTAGGATAAGTCGGACAATTCAGAAAGAATTTAATGTAGTCTAGCATAAAATTTCAGCTTCTCCGCATCTTTTGACATTATGATGCTCCTCTGAGAACTGAACTTCACTAGCAATAATTGTCCGTCAATTTGTAATTTTCCTGGACGAGTTTCCTGTTTTGTGCTTCTATACTTCTTCCAGAAATTTGATTTTCTTGCGTTTTATCCATCGACTTCCTCTTTCTGCAGCTTCATAAAAGAAATCCATCAAGCCTGCACAAAATATATAATATGTTTATTTTACAGAGCAATACTGCTGTGCAGGCACCTGTCAAGGCGTACTCGTCCGACTCATGCAACGTATCACCGCTACCAATTTCAACCATTCATCTCGTTATTGAATATATATTGCTCTCAACAATTTTAATACATTACACACCATCAGGCAACAAGACTGGAGTGGTATAAAACGAGACACACACCAAGTCGATTGTGGCATCAAGTGTGACTGCATTTCAGATTGGACTCATTTTGAAACACAGAATTGTTTCATCTAGATTATGTCACGATTCAATATTTTTGGTACAATAATAGATATGTCATTTTAATTATAAAATGAGAATTCAGATGACTACAAGGAAGTCCACATGCCTTTATCCAGATTTTACATTCTTCCATGCATGTTATTGGCTCTGGGAAAGGTAAAAGCGCACACCAGGAATGGTCTGGGTAGCCATCTCCATGTTACACAGGCTATTAGCACAGTGTTTATCCGGCATTTATCCTGATAGATTCAACACAAGAGCTAGATTTCAGCTGGGAACGGATCATGTTGCCTACGATCATTGAATATGCAGGCAAGTGTCCAGTGTAACAGTAATTTGCTAGATAATGATACAGACTGTAGACTGTACTATATACGAATGTCGATTCCATAAATAGAACGCATATAACGCCAAGCCCACATAATGGATACCACACATATCCTGACTCAAGATTCCTCCAATACATGCTATTCGGTACGACAATCCTATAGTATACGACTAAGGATAATACAGCAATAGTTGCGCTTCATCCGAAAAGTTGTCAGAAATTCATTCATTTGGACATACCATGCTGATGCGTGCTTGCCACCATTCATGCTTATTGTAGGTTATAACACTGCAAATACATACTAGCTCTACGTTATTACCATTCACCAAAGCCAGCTATTCCCAATTCAATGTAATTTTGCTACAAACCTATATTTTTCAACCCTTTTCCGTATGAGCTCATAGTAAGCTTGCCCGGGCTTGTTCTTTGTTTACATCCTGCTGCAACCTGATTGGTTCATGTCAAAGGTCACGTAAGTGTCTATTTTATCAATATTGCAGCAAGTTGTTAGTAAGTTTTCTTAACATCCAGAATAATTACTCTGGTCAACACAATTTTTGTTGACTTTGATCCAGTGACGTGCGGTGATGTTCATGGCTGGTGATGCACGGATCCCCCCCCCCCAACACACACACACACACAAACACGTACGTTAAGTACCTGATAAAGAGACCCAAAATGTGAATAACAACAGCAACGGGTATAGAGAGCATTTTCTTTGCACACTGATAGCCGTTGCAATTCCACATTCTACAATACATGTAGGACTGACCGCTATTGTGCTAAATGGGCAAGTTTAGACGGATAATAATTACTATCTCTTCAAGTACCGGTATAAATTATTCGAAGCACATGAAAATAGGATCCTCATTTACAAATATTTTTTCAGTAAAAAAACGCCAGGTTTGCCGAATTTCGAAAGAAAATACACTAGGACACTAGGTCAAATCAAAAGACACTAGATCTAGTGTAAAAACACTGACACCACTGACCACAAACAACGACAACGCAGGATCTGTAAGTATAGCTATCGATCACAGACCACATTAAGGGTTATAATAGGCAGGGCCGTATCTGCCGCACTCCAGACCCCCCAATGGGGGACGAGCTCGAAGGGGGCCCCAAATTATTTCGTGAATTAGAATAAATTATAATGTATTTTTTGAAAATTTATGCAACTTTAAAAAAAGCGATTTCAAGTTGCTGAATATCTTGACTATTGGGTACTCTTCCCCCAAGAAAAAGTAGGCCTACGCAAGATTTATTAAAATAGGCATATCGGCGTTGGCCATCATCGTGCCACGACGCACCATGTTTTAGGCAATGTAACATGCGACTCCAAGAAGTGTGCCAGAACGATGGGCAGTGAGAAAACCTTGGCCGAAAAATCCTGTCCTTATGCTGACCGAAAACTTCGTTATATATACAAAATACATAGGTTTAATTGTCCATATGCGCCTAAATGACTGGCGCTGAATGTTCCGGTCTTGTCAATCTGAACCTAACAAGAAAAAATGCCCATCTCGCAGGGAAGAATTATGCCAGTGAAGGAATACCAATTTGAAATCGTGTGATTTTTAGTTTAGTACGTTTGGGCGATTCTATATCTTTTAATATAGCAGACAGGAGGTCACGAAATACCATCATGTAACGAAGTCATACCAACGAGTCCACCCGCCCGAAGATGTTGAATTATTATTTACGGGCTCTACAGTTTCAGAGACACCTCACTCAGCTCTACAGGTAATAAATCTGATTACGTGAGTAGAGAGGACAAGAAATTGATAGCAATATATGCATTTCCCCATCTTATTGACAGATTTTATCATGAATGATCGAAAATTTTCGCGCTTAGCGCTGGCTCACTTAACAGTAGGCTACAACTATAACTGCGGGGCAAAAGCGAACAGCGTGATGCGGGACGGTAGTAGTAATATGTTTGGGCACGACGTGCGCATGCAAGGATTATAATAAACAAACAAGAATTATCAATATAATAAGTAATTAAAGATTTACCTCATTCTCAATTTTGCAGCAATACTTTTATGACCCTGTGTGCGGCAATCAAAAAAAGGGGGGATTGACGCTAGAGAGAAAAAGAACAAAGAATCTCGATTGACCTTTGTACTCCGGCCAGACACGAAACTTGGGATTTATTAAAATACATTGCAATTTTACTGTATTTTTGCACGATCCACAGCTGACTTCGGTCGTACACGACGAGGCTTGATAATAGTTGCCGGCCCTGACCTGTCATTCCGTGGTCCAATTTCGTGGCTTGGGAACAATAGTGCGTCAAACTGGTTGACTTGTCGTTCCGCGGTTGATTCAATTTCGTGTACGGTGGGTCATAGGAATAATTGCCGGTCGTGACGTCAGTATAGTTTCTTCTGATCCATGAGATCCTGGTGCGTGTTTTAGGTGTCCATACGTTCGGCTGTGTAAAGTGACGCTTGTGGTCTGTCTCATACTGTCGTACTTGCTTTGTTGTCGACCCAGACAGTAACGAGAAATGATCTGTTATGATTAAAAATATGTGTGTCATTTCGAGTCATGCCGAGAATCAGAATGAATGTCGTAGTACAAATTTGTATTAAGCGACCCGACATAGATTAACTCAAATAAAGTAACATTATGAATATAATAAGTAATTAAACAAATAGCTGATTCTCAATTTTGCTCAATTTACCGCGGCATATTATTTTGTATGCTGTACATGATGTACAACTTGAATCGATCAGTTGGCGAACTAATGCTTTACCCGTCTGTACGATATATATCGATCGCGAGCTCACCACGCACTTGTCGTTCGAGAGCGACTAATTTCGCTATAGACAATCAGTTGTGTTCGCGTGTACCGTAACATATCCTCAAGACTCAACACTTGTTATGCCAACACCAATATCATACTAAGGATATATTGCATCGGCAGCCACGCACTGTCGCTCGAATTCGACTAATTTCGCTGCAGACAATCAGTTGTGCTCGCGTGTGCCGTAACATATCCTCAACACATGTTATGCCAACACCTCCAAAGCATATTTGCAGTATCATACTACGACTCGGCGGAGTGTTCCCGTCAGAGAATTGCTGCGTCACGCCTTCGAGCCTCGCATTTCCCGTTCGAACTCGGTAACTGCGAGTACGATGTCAGATTCAATTGTATAGTGACGAATCGGGGTAGCTCGCTTCATCGGGGATCAGTGGACTGACCTTATTTGGCTGAAACGCGCTCGGTGGTGCAATAATGGGAATGAATTGTGACCGATCATACGTGATGCGATCTATAGCCTGCTTTCGGCGAGGTGTAAAGATGAGTGGGAGATTTCGAAATCGGAATCCACCGCGACTAGGGTTGCCAAATCAAAGTCCAAAAAATCCGGCTGGCACGTAAAGTCCTGGTATTTCCATATATTGGGCTGGTAAAATGTGGCATAAATCCGACTCTCAAAATACACTTGGCCGCATGCGGTGTGGCTTTAACCAAAACTGATGAAATCCGCGCCGGAAACGAATCGTGACCAACCCCCCGTCCAGACAAAATAGTTCTGCTGTAATGTGGTTGTCGTTTTGCATTCATTTGCGTACAGCGAAACTTTGTATCGACTCATTGGCGGGATTCTGTTTGATTCGTCTGTACAGGTATTATTATAGTGCAATCAGATTTGGCATCACAAGGAGTATATGGGTAAAATATTATCCATAACACAACGATAATAACTCTACCCGTCAACAACTCCAACGGGATGTATCTATGTATATTTCACTCATAATAATATGAAAAGCTAATTCACCACGTTCACACGATATTGTTACGTACGATTCCTTTGGTAGGGGTGTTTTTGTTGGTACAGTAACATGGTGATCGGTGACGGTGGACTTTTAATTCAGGTCCGAAGAGTCTGGAAATACGTTAGTAACACAACCGTCAGCCGGTGGGGTATTGAGAGAATTGCTTATTTTTTCGACGGGAACGGTGATCACACTGACTGGTTCTCATCACTCGTTGTTCGAATACTTGTAATTTTCGATGGGGTGTGATGAACGCAAATCAGCTGTGATCAATCGAGCGTGACACAATCGATGTCAGTCATCAATCCGCCTGTTTGACAAAACTCGCGTCTTCGGGTTGACAGCAACACAATACGATACATTTGATGTCCCCATCGACCCTCCTATTTTAATAGGGTTACCATACGGCCTCATTTAGGGAAGCATATGTCCTCCTTTTCCCAGATATGTCACCCCTTCGCCCAAATATACTCTCTTTCTGTCAATTTGTTCTCCTTGTTAGCTTAACATATCCAAAAAACACCACGAGTAACGCAAAATGCGGGCCTAGATTACGAAAGTCGGGTATTTAGGTGGCCAAATCGGAAAAATGACGCTATGATGGCATTGTGCTGGCTATTACGTGGGTACGGGGGCTGTGTAAGCATGTATAGGTAAATAGTAAAAGCGACCCAAACTACCGTTACATGAAAAAGATCGAGCGCACTCGACCATGTCGGGGTATACCCACCTTAGTACAGCCAAATGATCCAATGTCGTATCGAGAATAGCCGGGGTGGTGGTATATCATTCTCACAAGATGTACTTTGGAATGCGTGTGAAATGGGCATCGCCCGTTACTCGACTGAAGCAAGTCGCCACTGCAGCCCCTTTCTCTGTATACACAACGTGCCGACGAGAACTGCAGATCCAGACGGGACTACGCATTCTGGCGAGGTTATCGAAATAGCTGGAGCGATTTACAAGACATGCTACATTTACTTCAAATGGAAGGACAAAATATAGCTTTTGGCGTACTCAAGTAGTTTTAAAGAAATGTCGGTATCGTGAAATCGCTTTTCTTTCCTAATTATAAAGGAGTAGGTCCCCATAAAACTGTCGAGCTCAAAGCACGTTGGTAACTGTGATAGTAGACAAAACTGACTCGAGTATCTGAGAAATAGTGAATGTATTTCGTTTGCTGACCACGCGCCTGCTTATTCACACCGACTGACTTGCATTGTAAGCAACTGCCACCCCGTCATCTTCTTATTGCTCAAATAATCTTACAATACATGAAATTCATTCTAATTTGTCGGTAGTGTTATCAGCACAAAAGACACAGTTACACAAGTCTCGCAAAAGGTGTTGATACACTACAATCGTTTTATCGCCTCTATTTAATTCATACATCGATCGCATGAGTGACGTTTCCGCAGACCAATTCTTTGGCGTTTGATCAACTCTTGCCTGGTTATGGGGTTTCTAATCACAGGACGATTGAGATTCGGGTGTGTAATTTCGATACGTTGCGCAAACTCGATACCTTTCATTCGGATTAGGTATTCGCACTGCGGAAACCATTTTGCATGTTCTGTCCAAACCTCGTCTTCCCGGTCCCAACGAAGCCCGCCGTCACAGTAAAAGCATTTGGTTCTGTCCGAATCAATGTAGTAAAACCCCGCTTTTGCTAACTGTTCAACACCGGCCTTAATTTTATTCGGTTCCCACCCCTTGTCGAAGGTTGCGATTCTTTTTGACAACGACGACATGAGAGGATTCACGGGGATAAGACAAGGAAATAGTTGCTCAAGACATCGCTTTTCGTCCTCGGAGGGTTCCTGTGGTTCTTGTAGATGTAAAGTGAGACGTCGTATTTTGTCGCCAAGGACCTTATCCAAATTGTCTCGTTCGTGCTCGGTTAACGCCACATTCCCCGAATCGTCGCCACGTGCGAAACAACAATCCGGGTGATACGCCAAGTGTATTTCAGATATATCGTCTGTAGGCCTCCAATTGCGGAGAACGCCGGAGCAGCTGAAGCACTGCGTTCTGTCTAGGTCACCGAGGTAGAATAAACCTTGTTTTGCCAACTCGCCGACCGCCCGTGGTATGGGATAGCTGGGCCATTTATCAAAGGTTTCACGACGCTTCGACTCCTTTCGCAAGTCGAGATTCCTAACCCGATACTCGTGCTCTTGATCAGCGATATTCGCAAAGTTGATGTTGGTGTTTCCAACGGCTTTAAACTGTCTCAATAAACTTTTGAAATTCGATTTGACAATAGGTATGTTCAACGCGTCTCGTACACAATTCGCGTCATGACGCCGTGCACTCGACCCGGTCCATCTTTCGAGGTACACACTACATCCAAAGCATTTGATTTTGTCTCCAAATCCTAGCCAGTAGTATCCTTCAGACGCTAAATCGGTGCGTGTTGCGTATGATACTTTAGAGAATTACTAAATGATACTTTAGAGAGCTCTTTCCTAAACATGGAGTACTAAGACAGAGGTCTTGGAAGGCCAAAAACCGCGACCGAGCAACACCGTTCAAAATGCTTCGTATCCGCTTCGTACCCGTGTCATTACAGAAGTGGGGTGACCTCGGTATGATCGGGTCTATCGAATACCTGTGAATGTCGGTGTGGCCATTAGATTTGTGTTTTTCTAGTTGTTGCTTCCAGTCTTTGTCTGATGAATTAGGTCGCTCTCCATCACATTGTCAGTAGAGAGAATAAAGTTGCCTTATCGGTGTTATCGATACCCCCCTACGCAAGGTCACCTGTTTCGGTTCCCCCATGTACATTCGTTGGTCGAGAGTGTCTCATACTGAGTCGTCGAGGAATTGACGCAACAGTGTGACAATTCGGTTTGTGTTTACTGGTACGCATTGTTCTCTGTAATGTCGTTAGAAAACAACTTTGATGAATTGATATCTCTGTCAATTTAGGGTATCGGGCTTATAGACCACTATGAAATCTTATTTAAGTATTGCACCGTGAGAGAGAAGCAGACTTGGCGGTGCCTGTATAAAAATACTGTTCTCAAATCCACTTTGTCCTCGTTAATATCGGCGAGATACGGCTTTGTAGTGACATTGCTGTTGTTAAAATACATTGATCGAATACGATTTATTCCTCGCATATGCTGATCGGTGGTCGAATAATGTATCGATTCAGCAATTCGCACCGCCGAGGTACTATGCTATACACGCCCGCGGACTTCACAAGTTTCCCGCTCCTGTTAAACACATATGAAAATTGTGCAATAGCGACAGCTAACGGTTGTTAATCACACATAAAAGTACAGCTAAACCAGTAGTCTATCTATACAGCTCTCAAGGATAAGCTAGGAATATATGTGTGAGCCGACTCGCTTGACCTATGGGACAGGTTTAGACACAATAGCTCTGTCTTAGTACTCCATGTTTAGGAAAGAGCTTGGCAGAACGTGAATGGAGAGATACTCTGATCCACCCGGTCAGAAACGCGTGTATATCGCTTCCGGTTCTCACCGCAGTGAATTGTACAGGCTCGCCACGTTCGCCAAATTCTCTAAAGTATCATACGCAACACGCACCGATTTAGCGTCTGAAGGATACTACTGGCTAGGATTTGGAGACAAAATCAAATGCTTTGGATGTAGTGTGTACCTCGAAAGATGGACCGGGTCGAGTGCACGGCGTCATGACGCGAATTGTGTACGAGACGCGTTGAACATACCTATTGTCAAATCGAATTTCAAAAGTTTATTGAGACAGTTTAAAGCCGTTGGAAACACCAACATCAACTTTGCGAATATCGCTGATCAAGAGCACGAGTATCGGGTTAGGAATCTCGACTTGCGAAAGGAGTCGAAGCGTCGTGAAACCTTTGATAAATGGCCCAGCTATCCCATACCACGGGCGGTCGGCGAGTTGGCAAAACAAGGTTTATTCTACCTCGGTGACCTAGACAGAACGCAGTGCTTCAGCTGCTCCGGCGTTCTCCGCAATTGGAGGCCTACAGACGATATATCTGAAATACACTTGGCGTATCACCCGGATTGTTGTTTCGCACGTGGCGACGATTCGGGGAATGTGGCGTTAACCGAGCACGAACGAGACAATTTGGATAAGGTCCTTGGCGACAAAATACGACGTCTCACTTTACATCTACAAGAACCACAGGAACCCTCCGAGGACGAAAAGCGATGTCTTGAGCAACTATTTCCTTGTCTTATCCCCGTGAATCCTCTCATGTCGTCGTTGTCAAAAAGAATCGCAACCTTCGACAAGGGGTGGGAACCGAATAAAATTAAGGCCGGTGTTGAACAGTTAGCAAAAGCGGGGTTTTACTACATTGATTCGGACAGAACCAAATGCTTTTACTGTGACGGCGGGCTTCGTTGGGACCGGGAAGACGAGGTTTGGACAGAACATGCAAAATGGTTTCCGCAGTGCGAATACCTAATCCGAATGAAAGGTATCGAGTTTGCGCAACGTATCGAAATTACACACCCGAATCTCAATCGTCCTGTGATTAGAAACCCCATAACCAGGCAAGAGTTGATCAAACGCCAAAGAATTGGTCTGCGGAAACGTCACTCATGCGATCGATGTATGAATTAAATAGAGGCGATAAAACGATTGTAGTGTATCAACACCTTTTGCGAGACTTGTGTAACTGTGTCTTTTGTGCTGATAACACTACCGACAAATTAGAATGAATTTCATGTATTGTAAGATTATTTGAGCAATAAGAAGATGACGGGGTGGCAGTTGCTTACAATGCAAGTCAGTCGGTGTGAATAAGCAGGCGCGTGGTCAGCAAACGAAATACATTCACTATT
Organism: Botryllus schlosseri; assembly: GCF_051294905.1. Classification (NCBI taxonomy): domain Eukaryota; kingdom Metazoa; phylum Chordata; class Ascidiacea; order Stolidobranchia; family Styelidae; genus Botryllus; species Botryllus schlosseri. Next base: position 19,693,762 of record NC_137247.1, on the reverse strand, counting down.
TCTCAGATACTCGAGTCAGTTTTGTCTACTATCACAGTTACCAACGTGCTTTGAGCTCGACAGTTTTATGGGGACCTACTCCTTTATAATTAGGAAAGAAAAGCGATTTCACGATACCGACATTTCTTTAAAACTACTTGAGTACGCCAAAAGCTATATTTTGTCCTTCCATTTGAAGTAAATGTAGCATGTCTTGTAAATCGCTCCAGCTATTTCGATAACCTCGCCAGAATGCGTAGTCCCGTCTGGATCTGCAGTTCTCGTCGGCACGTTGTGTATACAGAGAAAGGGGCTGCAGTGGCGACTTGCTTCAGTCGAGTAACGGGCGATGCCCATTTCACACGCATTCCAAAGTACATCTTGTGAGAATGATATACCACCACCCCGGCTATTCTCGATACGACATTGGATCATTTGGCTGTACTAAGGTGGGTATACCCCGACATGGTCGAGTGCGCTCGATCTTTTTCATGTAACGGTAGTTTGGGTCGCTTTTACTATTTACCTATACATGCTTACACAGCCCCCGTACCCACGTAATAGCCAGCACAATGCCATCATAGCGTCATTTTTCCGATTTGGCCACCTAAATACCCGACTTTCGTAATCTAGGCCCGCATTTTGCGTTACTCGTGGTGTTTTTTGGATATGTTAAGCTAACAAGGAGAACAAATTGACAGAAAGAGAGTATATTTGGGCGAAGGGGTGACATATCTGGGAAAAGGAGGACATATGCTTCCCTAAATGAGGCCGTATGGTAACCCTATTAAAATAGGAGGGTCGATGGGGACATCAAATGTATCGTATTGTGTTGCTGTCAACCCGAAGACGCGAGTTTTGTCAAACAGGCGGATTGATGACTGACATCGATTGTGTCACGCTCGATTGATCACAGCTGATTTGCGTTCATCACACCCCATCGAAAATTACAAGTATTCGAACAACGAGTGATGAGAACCAGTCAGTGTGATCACCGTTCCCGTCGAAAAAATAAGGAATTCTCTCAATACCCCACCGGCTGACGGTTGTGTTACTAACGTATTTCCAGACTCTTCGGACCTGAATTAAAAGTCCACCGTCACCGATCACCATGTTACTGTACCAACAAAAACACCCCTACCAAAGGAATCGTACGTATTAGCTTTTCATATTATTATGAGTGAAATATACATAGATACATCCCGTTGGAGTTGTTGACGGGTAGAGTTATTATCGTTGTGTTATGGATAATATTTTACCCATATACTCCTTGTGATGCCAAATCTGATTGCACTATAATAATACCTGTACAGACGAATCAAACAGAATCCCGCCAATGAGTCGATACAAAGTTTCGCTGTACGCAAATGAATGCAAAATGACAACCACATTACAGCAGAACTATTTTGTCTGGACGGGGGGTTGGTCACGATTCGTTTCCGGCGCGGATTTCATCAGTTTTGGTTAAAGCCACACCGCATGCGGCCAAGTGTATTTTGAGAGTCGGATTTATGCCACATTTTACCAGCCCAATATATGGAAATACCAGGACTTTACGTGCCAGCCGGATTTTTTGGACTTTGATTTGGCAACCCTAGTCGCGGTGGATTCCGATTTCGAAATCTCCCACTCATCTTTACACCTCGCCGAAAGCAGGCTATAGATCGCATCACGTATGATCGGTCACAATTCATTCCCATTATTGCACCACCGAGCGCGTTTCCGCCAAATAAGGTCAGTCCACTGATCCCCGATGAAGCGAGCTACCCCGATTCGTCACTATACAATTGAATCTGACATCGTACTCGCAGTTACCGAGTTCGAACGGGAAATGCGAGGCTCGAAGGCGTGACGCAGCAATTCTCTGACGGGAACACTCCGCCGAGTCGTAGTATGATACTGCAAATATGCTTTGGAGGTGTTGGCATAACATGTGTTGAGGATATGTTACGGCACACGCGAGCACAACTGATTGTCTGCAGCGAAATTAGTCGAATTCGAGCGACAGTGCGTGGCTGCCGATGCAATATATCCTTAGTATGATATTGGTGTTGGCATAACAAGTGTTGAGTCTTGAAGATATGTTACGGTACACGCGAACACAACTGATTGTCTATAGCGAAATTAGTCGCTCTCGAACGACAAGTGCGTGGTGAGCTCGCGATCGATATATATCGTACAGACGGGTAAAGCATTAGTTCGCCAACTGATCGATTCAAGTTGTACAGTACATCATGTACAGCATACAAAATAATATGCCGCGGTAAATTGAGCAAAATTGAGAATCAGCTATTTGTTTAATTACTTATTATATTCATAATGTTACTTTATTTGAGTTAATCTATGTCGGGTCGCTTAATACAAATTTCTACTACGACATTCATTCTGATTCTCGGCATGACTCGAAATGACACACATATTTTTAATCATAACAGATCATTTCTCGTTACTGTCTGGGTCGACAACAAAGCAAGTACGACAGTATGAGACAGACCACAAGCGTCACTTTACACAGCCGAACGTATGGACACCTAAAACACGCACCAGGATCTCATGGATCAGAAGAAACTATACTGACGTCACGACCGGCAATTATTCCTATGACCCACCGTACACGAAATTGAATCAACCGCGGAACGACAAGTCAACCAGTTTGACGCACTATTGTTCCCAAGCCACGAAATTGGACCACGGAATGACAGGTCAGGGCCGGCAACTATTATCAAGCCTCGTCGTGTACGACCGAAGTCAGCTGTGGATCGTGCAAAAATACAGTAAAATTGCAATGTATTTTAATAAATCCCAAGTTTCGTGTCTGGCCGGAGTACAAAGGTCAATCGAGATTCTTTGTTCTTTTTCTCTCTAGCGTCAATCCCCCCTTTTTTTGATTGCCGCACACAGGGTCATAAAAGTATTGCTGCAAAATTGAGAATGAGGTAAATCTTTAATTACTTATTATATTGATAATTCTTGTTTGTTTATTATAATCCTTGCATGCGCACGTCGTGCCCAAACATATTACTACTGACGGTTTATCACCCTATGGGAGCCCAAGACTCAAGTTTTTTTGGGGGGGGGGGGCTGACGAAGTGCTGTTTCGCTCCTGCCAACGGGTATACATCTGGAGATGTTTAATTATCATTGTGGTGTCCTACATTTCCAAACACACCTCACTCAGCTCTACCGGTAAACCCCAGAAGCTCGGTTCACCACTCTATTGGGGGGGGGGCAAGACCAACGTTTTGGTGGGGGGCTGACGAAGTGCTGTTACGGCCTGGTTCTTATAGGTATTGCAGTTGAACACAGCATAAAGACTACAAACAACGACAATACACCATATGCAAGTAGCTATCACATACCACAATTTACCGCAGCTATGGAAAATACATAACAGCTACATAAGTTAGGAAATGTATTCGCTCCGCATTACGTATTGGCCGTCGCTACTATATAATTGCTACAAGACTGTTTTATTCCGAAATCGATAGCGCGTTTCACTGTGCTGCTATTGTCCAATTGTTAGCGAATAGTGCATGAGGCATATTCGTTTGTGCCTCACCTGGGTATTGTTTCTCTGCGATGGCATTTTCTGTAATAAAGTCGAATGTCACCTTCCTAGGCGATTTTGAGAGGGTTCTGGTGCTCTGACACTGTTAATATTTGGATTTTTGGAATCAGTGTGACGATAGCATTTGATTGATACCAGTGATATGAATTCCGAGCTATTTATGATGAATTGCATTGTCTCAGGTGAGGCACGACCCGCCCGTGCCTCTCACCTCTCCTTTCGCGCTGTCTTTTTGAATAATAATAATTATGAAAATCGATGATGTTGGGTAAAAAATGTTCAAATTTAGTTATTTATGAGCATCGATCTAAAATGTCAATAATCATCGACTCATGGAGGGTTTTCACAATTTTCACTTACTCACCCTGACGACAGGTGAGGCACTGCCTCACCTGCCTCATTGAACCACACGTCACTGCTTTGATCAGACAATTGATCACGACTAACGTTTGGGCGCTGAATTAAAAGTGACTTCCGTTTTTCTTTATCACGTCAAGATTTTGGGTTAGGCACCCACCACATTGTCTCATAATCCACATTATAGCACTACTTTTAATATTTTGTGTTTATTGTATAAAACGTTTCAAAAACCACAAGCAGTCGAAAGAAAATCCATAGATTTCAAATTAACATTTGCAATGCTTTATTTGGTTGATTCAAACAGATATTGCTTTTACAGGACAAATAAAGTGCGAGTTTCAGGGTCCAAATTTACGTTAATAACCCATAATTCTGTAGATTGTCTAGTTTGATACTCGAGCAATAGTCAGCTAACATATGTAAGCTCCAATCTACTCTGGTATGTTACCCCCATCATCTTCAGATCTTATAGGGGACATTTTCTCCTTGCCAATCTCTGATTATGTCAAGGTTTTCGGGGAAATTATTTAGTTATTTTGGCTTTTTTGGAAGTCTGCTGTCCGACATAAACATATGGCAGTGGCACATATGTGTATAACGGTTACATGTGCAATGTGCATGTGTATTCTTATTGTCTGACCACTACGAAAATGCAATATTTCAAAGCTGACTCATATGATCCAATCGTGATATTGCAACAATTCAATGTTTCTGTATAATTCTCAATGTTTCTGTATTATTCACGAAGACTAACTCAGTGTGCTATAGCTATACTGCATCTATGACACTGCCATTTTGGAGAATGCCACACTTTACGATCCTTTTTGAGGTACCAATAGGCATTTGCCATTCACTTGTGTTGTAAATCGGGATTCCGAATCCTCCAGCAATCCATGGTTACAGTATCATGCCAATGCCAGTATCACGGCAATACACAATACTATACCAAAAGTAGGCATACGAAGAAAAGGCTGTTCCTCCTGATCGAAAGTGAGATACGTTCTCTGCCTTGCCAAGTAATCTTTTCTCACATCGTAAGGATGTTGAAAGTTCCGAAGATTTCTATTCCAAGTCCAAAAGCATGTCTCATCATTAACTTGCGTTGATGGACTATTCGGCCTATACGTTGTGTTGTGACTCAGCTTCGATTTCAAAATCTTCATCATAGCCTGCTATCCATAAGATCTTCATCTTGATCCAAATTATTGAGCGTATAGGAGTTTCAAGTTACACTGGATAAGCTGAATGGGGCATTGGGCCTATATCTGATAGTAAATGTAATGTTTATTTTTCTTGCGATGTCCTGCAGTTTGCATCAAATATGTGTATGAATATATAACTTATTATGTGGTAAAAGTGTGGATTTTTATATGATATGGAAAAGTAACATGGCTAAATTCGTGAAAATTTGCATATTTTGGGCATATGTCGTAGAGCAAAAACTCGACGTGACAGAAGAAACCAACGGCATTTTTAGAATCAGCACACCAAAATTAGCCATCAAGTGCAAAATCAAAGTCAACAAAGTTTTCGTTCAAAATTGTTGCCCAGTGCATGTTATTCTCGTGGAAACATAAACATGTATTTGAGAGGTCGAGGTAGTGGCGTATCCAAATTAAGGACTCGGACCCCTTGACAAAATCCTCAAATTTAAATTGCTGTAGCACCAGCGACCAATATGCCGTGCGAATTCGATGTACCCGGCATCGCGCGCTGCGTAATCTTGGATTGCACCACACGTTGGTTGATCAAGAAAATAGCATGACTTGGAGACCCCTATATGATAATCTAGTTTTCAAACACACATTGTCTTCCTGATATACCGGAGAAATGAATTGCCTTGGAAGTGACATTCCAATTACAATTACAAGTCCAAATTACAAAAAACGCTTCGCTATCCACGTCCAAATTGATAAATAGCTTTCTAGTGGACTACTGCATTAAAATGTAGGCGTTTAGTGCAACGTTTCTATTACCACCGAATTGAGAAGTCGATCAATATTTATTTTCGGAATCAGTGCTACAATTATATTAAATTTATATCAGTTATTATTAGGGCGATTTTTTTTTGACCTAAAAAACGGAAGATTTTGACCTAAAAAATCCAAATTTTGACTTTTTTTGACCTAAAAAAACTGAATTTTGACCAAATTTTGACCTTGCGTATGCAAATTAGGTGTTTTCGCACATAATGTTAAAATTGTACTACTAATATACATTTCTGGTTGGCACTGTCTGTCCTTACGACGTAGTTTGGCCTGAAGAAACGTTTTTTGGCTCAAAAACTGTCAAATTTTTACATGAAAAAACTTATATTTCAACGAAATCTGGCCCTTGGCCCTATGAAGAATTCTAGTAGTTACATTACGCATTATGGTAGAAATAATTAAATCAAATTGTAGTACAACGAAAGATACTTTCCTACATTCTCGGGTAGAAAGTGTCTGTTCTTACTAAGTAGCTTTCCAAGAATGGAGAAAGAACGTTCAACAGCAGCAGTTGTTGGCTGACAACACTGAAGTTGTGCGTATACTGCTGGTGACCAACCGTTTTGCTTCATTCTGACAACGTTGTCTACATAACAAATTTTTCATCGTGCGCTTCTTGATAAGAACCATGCAATGCCCACGCAGTCTTGTTTCAGTTGGGATATTGCGGTACGTTGAGCATAACACCATTTGTTTCATTTGAATGTTTATTATGATTCCCAATGAGTAGACAAGGGACAATCTACAACGGTAGGCCTATAAAGTAGGCTATAAGTTGCAAAATGCCAAATGATAAGTTCACCGAAAGTGCAAAATCTATGATACAAACGAAATGCAGGTTGCAAAAAAGCTTTAACTTTGTAATGAATTTTGACATTTTTTGACCTAACGCTACAATTTTGACCTAATTTTGACTTTTTTTGACATGTCAAAAAAAAATCGCCCTAGTTATTATGAATTCTCAGTTATTTACGATTATAATGGGTTACCATATTTTCGAAATCTGAAAAGAGGACACTTTTTCAAAAAATTTCAGACTCATAATACTGGAGTAAGATCCGTAATAAATGGTAAATTTTTCCCGACTTTGTGGTTGGTTGACTAAAAAAATGGTAAATTTTCCGGCTGAGCTCCCGAAATAGCCGCCGGAGCGTTACGTCAGTGCTGATTTACTGTATTTCAGTTGAATTTTACCCTATATTTAACCGAAATTCTCAAAAAAGAGGACATTTGGGTGTCCTCGGTACAAGGACACTTTCAAAAAAGTCAAAAAAGAGGACAAATCCTCTTAAAAGAGGACGTATATGGTAAGTGGTAACCCTATTTACGATGAGTTGCACTATCACAGGATGATAGGTTGCCTACGAGATTTTACAGAGCAAATATGGCGCCCACAACGAATCCCGTGTAGTGAGTTCGAATTAGTACTGCCATGACGTCCCTAATTTTCAATTGTGACGTAACAATTGATTGACATGTATGGCTCTTTGGGAGATAAAATAAAAAATATAGGGCTAACCTGGCTCTTCAGATGAAAAAGGTTCCCGACCACTGCCCTAGCTGATCATTGATTATGATGCTATTTCTTGCTGATGTGAACCAATATTGTGTCAGTCGATCTTTTCGTCACCGTCCGAAGAGCATCGCCGTTGTTGTGGGTTGTTTTTAATAAGGACCTACGCTAACGCGTTATCCACATCGAGCCGCGGACTAAGAACGCGCGCCGATGACAGAGTACGCTATAATGGTCCGCGTTGGCTTTATGCCCTACCATATTGTGGAATAATAGGTGAAGAGCAATATTAGGTGACAGTTTCGAATCCGATGTAGCCTACATATACATTTAGTAATGATACATTCATAATCGGATTGAAATAAGACCTAGTGCCTTCCAAACGGTTGTCAGTAGGGCTGGGCACAATGATTCGAGTACTCGAATCTGAATCAAGTTATTAATTTTAATGATTCGAGTCGTGTACTAAAAGACGATTTTTTCGAGTACTGAATTTACGCTCCTCGCAACTGAAAGTTAGTTTACTAACGAGAATTATAGTTTTGATACTATTTTCCACTGGTGAAGCCTTGAAACCTTAATAGGTCGTGTCACAGCATACGAGACAGTACAAAGCTACGAACGTTACTGGAAATAACACATTTCCGAAGTCATGATTAGAGCCGACCGATTATCGGTTCGCCGATAATATCGAGTCGATATCACACTTTGAAAGAATTATCGGTATCGGCCATTGGAGGTGAAAAATATCGGCCATTTTCGTGACGTCACAACAGAGTTGTGGGAATTCAGAAAACTATAATCCTTGACCGCTAGACTGTGAATATTGCTGTATTTCATGTAGCTTACACTTCCAAGGTGGGGAAGCGAGTGGCGCAGTTGGTTGAACACTGTAGTCACGACATCGATGGTTGATGGTTCGAGTCTCGGCTCTGCCATGTTTCTATGTGTCGGAGGTTCATCTGGGCTCCTCATCGCCGATCCCGCTGCTGTACAGCGCATTGAAAAGCCCAGACGAAGAGAGAGCCGAACTCGTGAAAAAAGGCAGCAAATGAGCCGAAATAAGACTGCAATTATGAAATTTACTGTGTGGGCGCAAATAACCACGAGTTGCAAGCGCCAATTATATGAGTTAATAAAAACTACAACAACAACACTTTCAAGGTGTCCAGATACAGCCTTTCTGGTTTATTTCATGTTCGAGTATGACAATGGCTGTAAAGCTGTTGAAATATATGCTATAAAGCTTGGAAAATGCGCCTTTTGAGGTAGATTCCACCTTATTTGAATATCGGCTGAATATATCGGAGTTATCGGTGAGTGTTAGATATCGGTTTTATCGGTATCGGCCCAAACATCCGATATCGGTCGGGCTCTAATCTCATGATCATCCCACAAAATTGTCAAGAAGTGCGATGCCATCGGCAGAGATGAGCGGATTTGAAATTTCTATGTCCTAATCCAATCCAAATCCGAACCTTAAAATCCAAATCTAAATCCTAATCCATAACTTTTTCATATTCAAGTCGATGTCCAATCCTAATCCGATTCCAACTGGAAATTCAGAAAAAATACTAATTTATGCAATGGAGGGATTCGAAAATTTTCTTTCTCAACCAACGATTCACTTGATTCAAGATAACTTAGTAACCATAAGTACATTATTAACTGATCTGAATAAAGTTTGTCGCCATTCGCCACACGACATTTCAATCTCCCAGAAAATAGGTAAATCCAATCCAAATCCTAATCCGTTCCGAAAAAAATGTCTAATCCAAATCCAATCCAAATCCACCAAAATTTCACAAATCCTGTTTTTTCGAAACCTAATCCTAATCCATGCTCATCTCTGGCCATCGGTATAATGGTCGATAAAAGACCAAAGTATCTTTATTGTGACGGATAACAGGCATTATGTTCTTTGTGGTGGCATAAAAAGTACATATTTGAACTTTGACGGAATACATTTTGTTTTGACGTCATAATGAGTGATACTCGAATACTCGACTCGACTAGAAGCATAATACGTGATTCAGAATAGAATCACTCAGGTACTCGTTTTTGCCCAGCCCTACTCATGATTGGTTGTTAAGAATTACCAAAAAGATAGTCGGCGAGAGAAATTAAAGAAGGCCTGGCTTCTGATTGGTAGATGAAGTACTAAAAAATTTCATTGTGGGTAGAGAATTTGGAGACACCGGCTTCTGATTGGCCGCAGGACTTGGACAAGATCAGAGAAGATTAGATTCGCTGAGTAGGCCTACTTAATTGATCTGGAAGCTATGAATCAAGAAATTTTTCTGCAAAACAACCGCTAATTGATTTACGATAACGATCCTTTCCAATCCTATCCCAAGATCGGTGTAAAAGCAAATCTAAAATATACTGCCATTCGCATCTTCATGGCTTATCTGTTTTGACTGAAAATAAACGCTGTAAACGAGAGTTACTTCTTGGAATTGAAGACGAAATGCGGGTATGTTTGTCAGCAATGTAAACAATCACGCACCCACGTCATTGACACGTGTTTTTTACAGGCAATGTTTCTTCTCCTGTGCGCGTGCTACGAGCGTCTTATAATTTTTCTAGTGGGCCACAAGTTTAAAATGTTTGATAACCACTGGACAGACAGTTAAAACAAAACTCTTAGAAATAACCACAGGGCATTCTAATACTCGACTCGTGAATGCGGAACAAATTGTTGATCAATATATGTATTCCAAGGTCGGTGTTTGATCTCAAGCCCAGTTCGAGTCGTTTGAACTCCTTGTTATCTTATTATTGTATCCCAATCTCGAATTGTTGAAATTGAACTGACTACACATGTAATATCATAATTATAGGAAGAAGTGGATCGTATTAGAAACTATGATTAGCATTAAACCAGGGGTGTCAAACATATGGTCCGCAGGCGGCATCCGGCCCGCCAGATGATTCTGAGTACATTGAAAAATTCTTATATTATCCAGCACATTTGAAATGAATGTTAAGATTTTTTGCAGTTAATACTTACACTAAATATTCTTTTATGACAGCAAATGGTCATAGGCCACATTATAAACACCCTACTACGGCGTTGTGGTTTCACTCTAATTCGAGAAGACAAAAAGTGCACACTGAGTTCAGAGTTTTATGGAAAAATGGACCCAAACTAGCTATTCACAGAAGTCAAAACGCCATTGCGGAACCGTTATATGCAATTTACATGTAACATATATTTGTTATACAAATATATAAATCAAAATATATATGATCGCACTGTTGTGTCATTTCCCAACCAATAGGCCACCTCACGTAGGAAGAGAAAGCCGACTTGCGATTCAATAATAATCCAATACATACATCGGCGTTTACAGTTCAATATCTTATATTCCTCATACGTTGGGCTAACCGCAGATTACGACGACAGCGCAAGGAACATGAAATTATGCCAACTTATATCGTCGTTAGCGCCACTGTTATATCGGCTCTTAACTGTATTTACCCGAACAATCATTATATTATGCCAATTCCATTGTTCGCGAATGAACATGTTGCGACTAGCTAGAATAGATAACCTATGATCCGTGTATTACCTATATATGCTTGATAATAAAGTATTCAAGTAAAACGCAAGAACACGAGGCATCATTTGGGAATCATTTGACTAGTCCGGACCGCAGGCGATTTGAAGGCTTTAATCCGGCCCACGACGCAATTTGAGTTTGACACCTCTGCGCTATACATTCTTATCATGAGATGATAATTAATGTTGTATCGCAATAGGCTATACTCGGAAGAAAGGACGATACCAGTGGCGGCTCGTCCTATAGGGCAACTGGGGCATTGCCCCACCTAAAATTCTGTTCAATAACAATTTAACCATTTATAGACGCACAGCGCTCAATATATACCGAGATCACAGCGAAACCCGCGTTCTTCTTGTGCTTTCGCTTGCAAATGCCCATACATAGAGAAGTCTCTGCGAAAATCGAATTCTCTTCTGTGTTTTCGCTTTGTGAATGCCTAGCCGGGGCTTGCCCCGGTAGCGCTCATAACAAGCTTTCACTATCTATTCTCTCAAAGCCGCGCACAATTAAGAAACGGTGATATACTCTCTCCTATTCGTAAAATGGCCGAGCAACCGGGGCATATATGCCTGTCGCCCCTAAGGTGTGATGTAACAATCGTATCTATATCTGAACTCGGATACCGTGATATGCGTTGAGTCGACCTTTGCTGGTATAGGTCGATTTTGATGGTGTTTCACACCATGATAATTCTTGAAACTTAGTATGTCATGTCGTGATGGTGGTATTTAACACTGTCCTAAGTTTCAGGGTTTCTACTCAAAGTTTAGGGTAGTAATTCCGTTTCCAAAGTCGAGTGTGTGCTGATCCGTCATGTATCGCAAACATATTTCACGCAAAGCCGGTATTGGTCTCCATTAATTTTAACGATGCTCCTTAGCTAGATCCGTCATGAGCTTTTACATGGTATGTCTTGATTTTAGTATCGAACGCTGTGCCAAGTCTCAAGGTTGGCACTCAATAATTAGGGCAGCAATTTCGTTATCAAGTTCGAGTATGGTAGAGATGTGCGCTGATCTGACACTTAGCCTACCTAACGCATTGCGGATTTCACGCAAAAGCCGGTGTATCTGTGTTCCATACTGAGATAGGTGATGAGATGATGATATCATGAAACAGTTTACTAACATCCTCGGTTTGCATTCAAATATTTAGTTTTATTTTATATTCTCCAATGTCAATTTCACCGTGGAATGGTGGCCTTCGGGCCATTTGCTCACAATTACAACCCCTGTCAAGCGCGATAGCTGTTTCGTTTTCGATTGCGGCTAACAGCTTATCGCTTGATCAGCCTATTCCTCAGTAAATTTTACGCAAAATTCGGCGTTGATCAATTCGTATTAATTTTGACAGTGTACCATACCGAAAACGGTCATGAGGCTACTTCTCGATGATTTCATGTAACTGTGTACCAAGTTTTCGGCTTTCATCCACGTATTTATTCGGTAATATATTTTCCGAAGGCGATTTTGCAGCAGACATATAGACAGTAGACACTATAGACCGTAAGCCGTATGTGTCGTGTGACAATCTCCAGCCTCAAGGTCAAAATCTCCCAAGCTGTACCGGGACCGAATTTCCGAGGCTGCTATCCGTAGTTCTTCAGAATGATGTTTTGGATTCAATATGACATTTCCTTGTCCAATCTATGAGATAACAATTGCGTATGTGTCCGACCTCGTTGACCTTTCCAGTAAGGCATACGCAATCTCTCGATTTATAGTCATTTCCATTTCTGCAGATAAGTAGTCAGGTCAAGTGCGAACATGAATCGTGTTGAATCTTTGCTCCGTACGCCGTTTAGCCAGCTGCCTTTAGAGGAAAAATTAGAGGTAAAGCGACTAGGTCCGTATCAGCCTAGAAATTGCCCATTGGTCCAATCGTACGCCGGAGGAAAACGCACTCGTGCCTTTTCTTCAGCGCATTTCGATAAAAATGAATGGCTTACTTATAGCGAGGATAAAAACGCCTTGTTTTGCTTTTACTGTCTTTTATTCGACAGTGCCGGTACCGGAAGCAGTGGCTCTTGTTGGAACAAAATTGGTTATCGCGATCTGAAGCATTTGTCAGAGCGTGTGAAAGCGCACCAAAAATCCAAAAATCATTGTTTACGGGAAATTCATGTGACCATCATGAACGTTGAAAAACGCTACTGTGACGTCATATTGATAACAAGTCGCTTGCGGCCCTTGCCCCACCACCCGATATTGTCACGAGCCGCCACTGGACGATACGCCTACCGCAATTGCGCATTTGTCGAAGTATAGCTCCGATATTGATCGGTAGGCACGCAGCGGTTTGGGCGTAACATAATACGTATGATACCACGATTGGGCTCGTTTCTACTAATTTCGAATTATAAATTTGTAGGCTACACGGTACACATTCATTTCAATATTTATTGACTTCATTGTTGGAAACAACACAGTATTGCAATATGTGATAACAACTTTAAAGAAGTTCGTTCATTTCATATTGTATTTTGAACCCTCGAAACATCACAAGTCTGCGATAGAACGGACAAATACGATGATGTCGAAACGACTTGGCCATGTCTCTAATGAAGTCTAGCGCAAAAACGATGAAGTCAGAATAAACGCATTTGTTATGAAAGGGACATGCGTATTGAATGAAAACTTACAGAAATCATCACATATTGCTTCGGATGGATAGATACTCAAATAACAGAAATATAACGATTAATATCTTGAAGGAAAGCAACAGGGAAACATCTTGGTAAATTATTGCCATTATTAGTATGTGTTAATAACCAGAGCGTCATTTGATCATGATCTCAATGAATATTCTATACTTAACCGAATGCGGGTAATCCCCCTTAACAAGGTCGCAAATGAGATGATATGTCAGATGGAAATGCTCTATGAAAATGAAAGCTGTAAGATACCATTTACTCTCTCATTAACTACGCATACGTCTCACGCCCTTGGGAATGCTGTTATCGAATAATGTATACAAATGAGCAAATTGAGCATTCTGCAACGTGTATCATCGAAACTAAAACGAACTAAACTAAAAAATTGAAGTATACAAGTCGGTTCGAAACTCCACAGGCGGAATCGAAGGTAGGTTTATTCGAGTGAAATTAACCCCTAAATCACCCACTCACCCGAATAATTATAACTGCAAAATTTACCAATATATAAATCTTTGTGGAAATTCACCAAAATGTACTCGCTTCGGCGGTACACATACTAAAATTGGAACGATACAGAGAAGATTAGCATGGCCCCTGCGCAAAGGATACCTGCGGTTCTTCTCTGTTGGTGTCCCGAATTTTGCGTCACTGAGCTTGTTGCAACCATGGCAACCTGAGCTTGCAACCAAGGCAACCTGAGCTTGCGACCATGGAAACCTTTGCGTGCAACCATGGGCATCAAAACAATGAGATTGCCCTCCTGATCTGGGAAGACTGAGTCCGGATGGCTTTCAAGTCACATAGATATTTCTGTTCACGTCGCTACACCACCTATCTGAACGGCGTACGTGATTTATGAGTACACAATACGCATATAGAAGCGGAAATAGCGTTGTCAATTTCTACCTACCTGCCCGGGCAATTATAAAGTAGAACCACTTTGAGGTAGTTGGAAAACTCTGCTACTTGAAGTAGAAGGAATTACTTTATTACTGGTCACCTCTATTGAAAACAAGGCGAAGTCGTGCTGGCGTGGGCCGGCGGGAGAGGGTGGGTAAAAATACGAAAAAAAATACTCTTTCTGTTCTGGATCACACAGTCGCTGCCTACTTCTTTCATTGCATTCTAGATCAACCATTTCTGGGATCACTCGCAATATGTCATTATATTGTCTTATACCAAAATACTCTCATTATTCTACTTGCTGCAAAAGACATCTCCCTGCGAATCCACTGCGGAATTTGAAAGCAAAATTATCTTCAAGTTAGCATCTTCAAGTTCGCATTTGCAAAATCGTGAAGCGACCAATCTTTTTTATTTTATAAGTCGAAAGTTCGTAAAAGGTCCTTCTGTTTTATTTCCTGAATTTGCTCGTTTTGCATTTTAACCCCACCTAGTGGAGAATATTTCCACCCTTAGATATATTTCAAGAGTAGAAATGCAATTACTACGAATCAGTCGATCACGTTCACTATGTCCTTCAAGACTGTTCGAGAGTAACATTCCAGTGATGAAACGCATTCATCTTCAACCTCTCTTGACTGTACGCCTATGTATGAAGTGCTATGGACGTTGGATGCTCTAGGATCAGTATAAAGTCGAAATTATTAATTATTAATAAATTGTTAATGATACTGATTAGGATTTGTTGATAAGAAATAGACTGAGTGTCATAAGGTACATATGTAGTATGTAATGTATCGTAAGCACGTGTATAAATACATTAAGTAGTGTGTTATCCTTCAATTAAAACAAGGAAACGACCGGTGAGATGAGTACTCATGGAAACACAAGATAATACCGTTAGATGACGCCAGAGGTTCACGAGAACGAGTAATATTATCACCAAGGCAACTGCCATCACAATCACAACACAAAGACTGAGCGAATATGACATATATACTCACTTTAATTGATACTGTTGTGTGTTGTTTTCTCTAAGCTGCTTAATGCTGGAGAATTGACGAGATGTTTCGAATCGAATGTTACAAGCCAACGTAACCCAATCATTCGCGGACGCTTTACGAAACAAACCCGTAGATGTAACGCGCCGATAGGCCCGGCGTAGCTCATCAGTGTTCCTAATAAAAGGAACATTGGAGTAAAATTAGGTAACAGCAAGTATTCATGACAAATTTTCTTCAAAGAAATGCTTTTATACAGCAGTGTACCATTTGGCTCCTTGGGTTCGGCCGTTCGGGCTGTGTTAAATGTTGAATGATGAGTATATAGGTGGAGATAGCGTAGTGGCAACGATGAGCGCCTCGAAGGTTCATCTGGGCTCCTCTTCCCCGCCGTCGCCGTTCTTACGGCGATAAAAAAAAAGCCCAGAAAAAGACCCGACGAAAGAAAGCACTCCCAGGGAATGGAAAAAACTAGAAAGGGCCGCGGCTTTAAAAGATCAACACCGAAAAGAACTGTTACATCGGCCACTCTAGGTTGAGGTGGATGTCAGTCTAGAAAGGATCGCAATTGCGTGTCTCTCGATATCCTGCTATCTGTTCATTACATCGCATTGTGTCTTATCGCATTGTACAATGTACATAGTGTGTAACTTGTTCAGATGAAAATTATAGCCCAACGATTATTGACATGATTATTATAGGGTCCCCTTCAAAATGCATCTGGATATAGTCATCCTGGCTGGTAGCGGGGGGTTTCGAGTTTAGAAACCCCAGCGTCCTTTTGAAATGCCATATTCTGTCACAATTCTGTTGACGGTCAACTAACTTAAAACGGTCTTGTAAGAAGTTCCCGTTCTAGTTGCAGATTTCGAAAAGTGAGTATAGTTCATAGTTCTTGTTGTGAATTTTGAAAAGACAGTAGTTCTAGTTATAGTTCCAGTTTCACATTTAAAATATGTTAGTTTCCGAAGAACTAGAAATCACGTGTCGTCGTGTGAGTCGTGATACCGGTTTTCTGTTGTATGATGTTCTTGCAGCCATTTCTAGCTCGCAGTCATCAACACTAAGGGCGGAGATAATAGAGTTGGATTAGCAATAAAGTTGATTATCGCGTTCATCAGGATTTAACAACCCAGGATCAAGGAAACCCGTTGATGGCAGCAAACTGGAGCAAACTATAGATAACTAGTTATCTATGAAAACCGCTTACACTGCGTACGATTCCTACGCGCAAACATTTCCGATAGCCTATTGTCTCGGCTTCACTAAACAATGAACGAATTATGTGCCCACCATTGCAGATCGATAGCAATATTCTATAATCTGTTTCTTAGCTGTACCGTACAAATCGGACACGACTTTCATTTAGCGACGATGATAATTCTACCTATTACAGTGGCAGTATCGTTATCAGCAGGGTGCGGTTTCATTCAACAAATTGACAACCGACAGCCAATAACATGTCTCCGCAATATGACGCAACAAATAACACCACTTGATTGAAAACTCGGGACACCTCGAGTAATCATCGCGTCGCGAGTAACCTCTTCCGACTTCATGTGTGGCGATTACCAGTTAGCAGTATTTAATCATACCATTAACATTCTTCCGGAACAGCTAACTTTCTTATCTCCGCCTAAAATGGGTCCCGGTTAGCGGTTTTTAATCACATGATTAGCATTCTCTCGGATCAGCAAACTTTAATACCTCGCCCTAAAAGTCAGATTTCTTTTTCGTTGAGACATAACCGAACGTAATTCGAAGTACAATCAGTCTTCTGGAGAGTAACGAGTGGAATTGCGCAACAGTTCGAGAATTCGAGTGCATCATCTACGTCCTGCACGTAAATATCATTATAAACGAGAAAGCGCGTATTGAATCAGTAATTAGTCTTTTACGTCGGCATTTTCCTATCAATGTTCGCAAAACCTTACGATGAAGAAAAAATTGAATTCTCATTTTTTCTATTGCAGAAAAACACTGTCCAATTTCGCGCTCCAATCAAAATGACTGTCACGAAAATTTGGCTCACGAATTATTGTGAGCATAGGAACGATGTTTAGGCTTACGGGTGCAAAAACAATTTAATTCGGACGAGGAGAACGGGTATTTGCCCGTCTAGTCGTGAGGAACGAAGATACAAGGGGAATTGAATAGAAAACTGTGACATTTGGAAAGACTTCGTATAGTTGGTAAGCGCAGATCTAGAGCCTATAGTCAACACGGACTATTTCCGGTCATCGATGGCTCAAAACTGTATTTCAAAAACTTCGCATTGATAAAGGGTTTCTTACAGCCTAAAGCTACATATTCCAGTTTTCGTACACAACCAGCTTTCATTCTTTTGGCGGTTTTGACATGTTTCATCTGTTTCTAATCCGCATCTGATTACGCTTTATACATTATACGCACGATTGTTTATGGTTTATGCAACTGTAATATCTGGAATTCATCGTTAACATTCACTAAGTCTGCCATTCACGAAGAGTCGGAATAAAGTTGGGTAACGATGTAAGACAACTCATTCCTTAAAATACAATAACCGAAAATAAATCACTTCAATAATTGCAGACGACAAATTCACTCCCTAGCAGTCCCGACATCAAATCAATAATGTTGATTTCGCACACGACGAAAGGTGACATTTTATTTAGTATCTATTCAGGCCAACACCAAGGCTAGTCGCGATTTGGGCTGATAATTCTAATCTACTACTAATCTATTAATACGCATACCTTGCATCTGCGTATGCTATCTATTACCATTGAATTCTAATAAAACAGAGGTCGGTTGTTCCTGTTCGACGTACTTTGAGAAACACATACCGAATAGACGAGCAAATTCTTCTTCTTCTGTAAATTTAATTGCCCATAAGCGCAACTATTCGAATTTCCACGTTCTCAATAATTCGTGAGTGATATTTGTGATCGAACGGTGTGTGCTTTGAAATTTGATCCATTTCGTGGGATGATCGTTACTGGAATTACGCTTTGTAAATGTTAATCAGAAAATGCAACGATACAACCCAAAACATCGTTTACAGCAAACAATTACCGCGATGAGAACAACGCGTTGCGACGTCAGGACGCATTGTTGCGTTGTTGTTTGTGGAATTCATGGTGTTTGTCGACTACTGTGGTCATTTACACCGATATTCCTTGTTTTTGATTTCGTATCTGCCGACTTTTAGCACGGCCCACTTCTAGGCTTTTTATAAGAAAGACACCGGCTACGCGGATGAGATGGCGAGGAGGAGCCTAGATCAGTGGTTCCCAACCTTTTTCGGTGTCAGGGCTAAATTTAGAATTTCAGAGTACGGTCGGGGCCGCACGAATACACTCAACAAGTATAGCAAAAATTATAAAGCATCAAAGCACGTACCAACGAAGAACGAATAGAAACACTAACAAGATGGAAATACAAAAATCAATTTAATGTCCAACTTGGCATTGGCTTTGAGCTTCAAGAAGTTTGCCAAAGCGAGGAGCAATTGCAAATGATGCAGTACGCAGTATAGCTGCTTGAGGTGGTCACCGGTCAATCGATAGCGATATTGATTTTTTATTCTGGCCATTTTGCTGAAAAGTGCTTCACAAACATAAGTTAATCCAAACAGAGAACCGTTTTTCTGGACATTGGTTATCAAGTTGGGATACTTTCCTCAGGAACGTGACCCCAAAATTCATGTATGTCTTCACTTTTAAATACTTGCTTGAGCTCTATATGTGATTGCGCGTCTAGCAACTCCAATTGAAAATTATCAGGAGGTGTGGTTACATTAATTGCAATAGGATTTGAAAAACGTTTTCATCATGGGCAAAAAAGCATTCAATCCGTCTATGCGCCGGTTGAACTCATCAATCATTGCTGATAAGCCTGTTGTATTCGTCAAATGATGCGTTGGTTTGATGGTCGGATAGCGTTGGAAAATGTTCTGTAGCACCATCTGCAAGCTGCGTTTTCCACAGAAAAAGCTTGTTATTAAAAGCAGTTGTTGTGCTATACAAATCATGGCAGAGCTTGTTATTGCCCTGTAGAGTGCGATTGGGAGTAGAAAGGTGTGTAGAGATATCTCCAAAAAACGCCAAATCCGCAACCCAAGCTGAGAAATAGCTTTTTTCCTTCAGCTTTGTTACAAAAGTTTGCTCGAAATATCCAGATTTCCGTTTGTGAATATTCAGTGACTCTCTGCTGTGACCTTGACGCGCAATCACACAACATGACGAGCGAATAGAGAAACGAATTGATAAGATGCAATACTTTACTCATCTACAAATTGATATGATACAATTCAAGCCTGCGCCTATGGTTGAGGACTATGTAAACTTTATTCGAATTCAATTTCGATAAAATAAGAGGTTTGAAAGAACAGAGAACAGAAATATACATTTTGCTACGAAATTACTTTACTACTAGTTTACGACAGCGTACGCTGCAAGCTTCTAGCACCTCGATTGCGGTCAATTTATTTATGAGAGAACAATGAAGGATCAGTAAAACGCACGATCATTGATTGATTGGTCGCTCTCACGGGTTACACCGGCGCTTCGCGAACAATTCGAACATATGCAAGATACAGTGATTTTTGTCGACACCGATTACTTGATGTGATGACTTGAAATTGACTCGTGAATTTTGCTCCGAGTCACGAGTCAATCCACATTTCTGATACGGCAAGTCAGTTCCAAGTCAAGTCATTTTAGCAAAGTGACTCGAGTCAAGTCAAGTCATACGAAAATGGTGACTCGAGTCTCACTCGAGTCAAGTCATTCCAACACTGCTCAATATATCAATGTAGCATTAAACGCCGAATACATTGTCCGGCCTGGCCTAGACCGTTAACGCGTAAGATTACATTCCCTAGCAAGTCCTTGTCGAAATTGTTAGCAAAGCGACGGAAGGTATTGATGTTATGGGATTATTATATCATTTGATTGCCTCAGTTGATATACATTTAGCAACGTTTAAAACGTCAATAAGTACTTCAGCATGTGAGATTATGTGGCCCGAGTCGTCGATAGGTATCGTGTACATTAATATAGGCTATCACTTCATTGAAAGATAGGGTTGGAATTAGCAGTATGACGTCACGTGACGTCATGAGGTTCACGTTCACACAGAACCTTTAAAAAAGGTTGACGCTCACACGACCCGGAACCTTTCAGAGGTTCACACCATCCCTAATGGCTACGTCACCATACTCAGTCGGTATCTGCTAAAAACTTTTTGAACTTCCGATGCTTAAGTGTGTTTGCTCTAATCCAGCTCACTGTTGTTATTATCACATCCATCACATTAGACATGTTGAACGACTTAGCAACCAGATTTCTCTGGTGTAAAATGCAATGATGCCATGTCACTGGAGCAAGATTATACTCTTCTCGCCGTTTATTGATGAGCCCTGAACGCCTTGATTTGCTCCAAGCATGGATGGACAGTAGGGCTGTTCAAAAATAGCTTTTTCCCCCGGATTCCAGTCGTTCACGGATTAAATTGTCAGGTTACCCTAAAAAACGCTGCACACCAAATTTGGTTCAATTCTAACAAGTATACGACTCCGCATATCCAATTAAAATTTTTAGTTTATTAGAGAAAATTTGAAAAAATAATTTCAAATTTTTCTGTCAACCCCATGAAATTGTTCAGCTGTCTTTAAAGATGATGCAAAACAAATTTGACGCAATTCCAACTAGTAGAAGCGGAGTTATTTGAGTTTTTTGTTGATAATCCTCGGGTCAAGTTTAATCCGAGGATTATCAACGTAAATCCAAATAGAGTAAAATTGAGGAGCACTGGACGGCTGCTGCCGGGTTTTGCCTTAATCATAGCTACAGCTTGTTCAACTGGAAAGTTAGGGCACACTGCATTGAAACAGCAGTGACGTAACGTTATTAGCCTACTCACAACTTTCCTGCAATCCTAATTAAAAACTCCAAGCCAAACAAGAGTATTTTATAAATATAAATTTTATTTTATGTCATAAATGGATTTCTTAATATTTTTGTGGGGGCCGCAAGAAGGCTAGCTAGGGGCCGCGGTTGGGAATCACTGGCCTAGATAAACCGCCAACACTTAGGTAGGAATTCTGGAGTCGACCGCGGTCGGACTCCAACCCACAACCCGTTGGTGTTGTAGCTGAGGAAAGTGTGGATTATACCCTTACGCTATCTCGCCACTTCAGAACGCACGGTCTTGTCGCACGAGACGAATTACTTGCTGATTAGATGCGCGCTTTCTCGGATAGTTAGTTCTCGTAGTCATCTGTATTGCTTCACATTATTAAATGTAAGCGTGTTGTACGTGGTGTACCTGTACTTGTACGTACAATAATTCGTCGTACAATCGTACGTACATGGATGGCAATCGAAATCTAATTGAAAAAATGATTGTAGCTGTTGGTGAAGACTTTAAACGGCCAGCGCAACTCACACTAATTTTAGAATTCAAGAATACATGTGGATCACAGAAAGTGCTTTCACTGCCAGTCGTACAATTGGTTGAAACATAGGCCATTAGGCCTACATGCTTCCACTGCCGCTGCCTATTCGGCGAAATATATTATGTTAGCGGAGAGTGGCAACCAACACTTGATATTCACCGCTAGGAGCCAATTTCAACTAATCGGAAAGTATATCAAAACCTAATTCACAAAGCTATACGTTGCTATTACATTAGGGCTCTTCAAAAATGACTTTTTTATCTCAAATCCTACTGGCTACTTGATAAAATTGTTAGGTTACCTAATTTAAGCCTACATACCAAATTTGGTTCAATTCCAACCACTAGCCGCATTGCTACAGGAGAAGAAAGTTTCGATTTATTAAATAAAAATAAATAACAAAAAATTTGAAAATTTTCTGTTCACCCCATAAAAGTGTTAGGTTGTCTATAGCAATGATGTTCACCAAATTTGGTTCAATTTCAACCAGTGGAAGCGGAGTTATTGCCGTTGAAAAATTTTGTATTTGAATAAAATAGTAGTTACGGTGACCGATTCTTTGTTTATTTATTATAGTCGTGCTCACCGTAAAGTTAAGGCGTAAGCTTATATTCCCTGGTAATTCCTCGTCGAAATTGTTGGCAAAGCGACGGAATGTATTGATTTTATGAGATTATTATATCCTTTGATAACCGCGGTTGATACATTTAGCGACGTTTAAAACGCCAATATGTACTTCAGCAATGTGGCATTATGTTAGGGTTACCATATTTTTGTGAAGCAAATTCCGGACACTCTTTAGCGCCCACTAGCGGATTTTAAAATGAGGTGTAACACATTGACCGTCCAGATGACGTCACGCTAGCAAAGCATTGCCCATCGACTGTATACACTATACAGGAATGAAGTGGAACATAGGTCATGAATTGGGCCATCTGTAATGTGAGCTCTGGTGATTGCTACTTGCTAGGGTTTGCAATAGATTCGTCCACGAGCCGGATGAAATCATCTGGCGGGCCGTGTCAGGCCTGTCAGGATTGTGTTTGACAGCGCTGCTATACAGTTGGGTCGGTGCGGCTATCTGTTTATGGGTTTTAATCAGGTCCGAAACAACATTTTTTCTCCCCCCTTCCGCCCAAAAAAGCACTGATCTTGGCCCACCATAGGGTAGTCGATCGATGTAACTTGTTGGGCACTTACTATATGCATTTGGCTGTTGAATTTTATGTATGAATTCTGTGAATTATATTGATTCTTCGATATATTAGGCTACTATAAAATGCACCAGCAGGTTGGTCGCGACCTCATTTCCTACTTGAAAATGTTCCGTGGCAAAGCTCAAAACTTGATAAGCTGATTACTAAAAAAAATCAGCTTGCCGACACTTACTCACGGCCTAGGAAGCTGATTACGTCCAACACGGCGGGGGAGATAGCGTAGTGGTGACGATAAGCGCCTATCAAGCAGGCGGCCCGGGTTCGATTCCCGTCGGAGGTTCATTTGGGCTCCTCTTCCCCCGCTGTCGCCGTTCTTACAGCGACAAAAAAGCCCAGAAAAAAGACCCGAAAGAAAAGAAAGCACTCACAAGGAATGGAAAGAACTAGTAGAAAGGGCCGCGGCTTCAAAAAGATCAACATCGAATAAGAACTGTGACATCGGGCACTCTAGGCCGAGGTGGATGTTTGAGTAAAGGATCGCTACTGATGCGTGTCGTTCGACATCCTCCTATCTGTTCGTTACATTGCATTGTGTCTTATCGCCTTGTACATTGTGTGTAGCTTGTCCAGATGAAAATTATAACCCAATGTATTGCCTTCAAAATTCCGGACATTTAGCCATATTTCAGAAATTCCTTCCGGACATATGGCATGTCCGGGAAATTCCGGACGTATGGCAACCCTACATTATGTGGCCCGAGTCTTCGCTATAGGTATCGTGTACATTAATATAGGCTATCACTTCATTGGGTTGGAATTAGAAATATGACGTCACGAGGTTAACGTTCGTGTTCACACAGAACCTTTCAAAAAGGTTCGCGTTCACACGAACCCGAACCTTTCAGAGGTTCACACCATCCCTAATTACACGAATCCCTGAATTTCAATACGACGGTAAGAAGTTGCGTATTAAAAGTTAGGATTAAGGAGTGAAAGATTTGGCACATCACAATATTGTTTCCAAATATCTGTATTTATATGATAGGTGTATTTACAACACCATAAAATAAAAACACGGAACATAAATCACGGAAAGGAGAATGAACCGGGAGTGCAATGACCCGATTCATTACTCGAGTGGCAATTTTTCAGTGACTCGGCTTGACCGTTAAATGTTGAAAATCACTCGACTAAACTTTAGTCAATTTTAGTAATACTTGACCGGTGTGACTCGATTCGAGTCAAATATTCTCGAGTATAGTGGTCGAAGTCAGGTCGGGTTCGGGGGCTCGGTCTTGACTTCAGGAAATATTGTCGGTTTGAATCGTGCCGTATGACTGGACGACGAAAATCGGTATAAAAGCTGTACTATTTCTCTAGCTTAGATCAGGTAGTCGTTAGCCTGCAGTCTTCGGATACGATGTCAAACCAGACCTATCGGGTTGGAGCCCGATGTACCAGTGTTGGGATGACTCGAGTCATGACTTGACTCGAGTCAACTTTTTCGTATGACTTGACTTGACTCGAGTCACTTTGCAAAAATGACTTGACTTGACTTGACTCGACTCGGCGCTTCAAAAATGTCAATTGACTCGTGACTCGAAGCAAAATTTACGAGTCAATTTCAAATCATCAAGTAAACAATGTCGATAAATCTCCCTATCTTATGTATGTTCGGATTGTTCGTGGTACGCCGATGTCACTTGTGAGGTCAACCAGTCATTCACTAATTGTAAATTGATCGCAAACGAAACGATCACAGCTTACGTTGTCGTGCGGTAGTACAATAATCTAATACAGTGGTTCCCAACCGGGGAGGAATTACCCCCTTGGGGGGAATTTTGCAATTTTTAGGGAGGAATTCCACTTTAGAATTGGATTTTCTAAATTGTTCATGTCCGAACTGTCATGTAGTCAACCAGTTATATCCGAACGTATGCTCCTTATGTTTTTTTTGTTTGCTGAAAGTATGTTCAAATGCTATTTAAAATCTCTTTTCACATACAAATTCCCCGCCCCCCATTTTTTAAAATTAGTTTAGATGTGCTGCAGTTCGCAAGACAATTTTATAGGCCAGCGACGGCCTCTCAATCAAATATATCCTAAACGAGCAAATGTCGAGCCGTATATATCACAACAGGGCCTCTAGTGAAAGTATTTATCTTATATTTTCAAGTCAACATTTTCAGACAGTGACAAAATATTCCAACGTCATCGATTCAAGTCAAAGAAGTCGCTAGCCTTGCTTTATTTTTAGTGAACAGCTACCCGATCGAAAAAATACATGGTAAACTTTGTGCAATGTTGCCGAAACGTAATTGGTGTCCTAAATTTCAATGAGCTCCAGCAGGGTATCTGATCACGTGTATGTTATATATCAAGGCTGTAACCAAATCACGAGGCTCCGAGTCACAAGTCAATCTCACTTTCATAGTTTTTACTCGAGTCAAGTCGAGTCATTTTCAATTCACCATTGAGTCAAGTCCGAGTCCAAGTCACCGAGCAGAGGGTCGAGTCCGAGTCAGTGTATTATGTCTCGAGTCCGAGTCAGACATGGGGTAATCGCGATTAGTAATCGTAATCGATTACGACGATTACAGCATTTTGAAGTAATCGTAATCGCAATCGATTACATTCGAAAAAAATCCGAAGTAATCGTAATCGTAATCGACTACTTCCCGTATCTAATCGATTTTTTTGTGAAAGAACGATTACTTTTTGTTTGTACAAGGACTATGATATAAACTGAATATTCGTGAACAAGAATGAGATAATATACCACGTTAGCGATAGCACAAACGTCTGTTTTCTAACGCCGCTACTCATTATTACGTCAGAAGTATTAGCTCCGCTCGTCATTGCATAGAAGTATCCACACATAGTAAACAGACATGCGATGAACATTGTAGTGTGATTTTAAGAACACCCCCGTGGTGTATATCAGGCTATCAATACACTACAGTAGCCCCTACCTCGCAGCAGGATATTGATCACCACTCTGCCTATAGTTTCAAATAGTAACTTATGTATTGATGTTTGGTTGTGCTTAGCTAAACGCAGTTTACCGTTGCTGCTTGGCGAGCAGGAGGCCTACGTACGAACGTGCACCTGACGAAGATTCGGAATTTCGTACTCGTCAAATAAAACATTGCAGTTTCCACAACGAAGCATTACAAATAAACAGCTACTAATATATATCATAACCGAGATGTGCTTAGCCATTTCTCGTAACAGCAGCTCGCAGTATAGCCTATGTATTAGTTGAAGGCAGAATTTTTATGTTCACTATGTCTTTTTCTCATATAACTACTTGAAACGGGCGTCAATCGTTATTTCACAGTTCGTTACTCAGCATCTGGACCTGTCGCCATAACCATCCGCTTATATACCCTGACATGTTAGCGTGGGTTGTAGCTAGAATCAGAACCAAAACAGCAATTCGTCCCCCAGTCCAACCGTTGGTCAATTTTCAAAACTGAATTTCGTCAATAATATTGGTAATTGCATTATATTTATACCCTCTCTCTGCCTCGAGTGTCAGATTTACCTGTAGAGCCGGGGCACGTAATTCATAATTATAGCATCTAGTATGTTGTTATAATTACTTCATTGTATGTTGTTAATTCGCGACCTCCAGTCTGTTGAATAATCAAAAGATATTGTACTCGCCCAAACGTAGCAGACTAAAAGAATATCTTTCGTGAGACGCACACACAAATTGTCATGGCTTTATTCCTTTGTGGATGCGCCGGGTGGCATTTGCATTGTGGGTCAAGATTGGAAGGAGAGGAGTTATTAGTCACGCCCACCCAGCGCGGCTATTGACAATGGACGAATACCCTAAGATTCGGCCAAGGTATTTCTTTGGTATCACATCCCGTGGTGCTGCGTGTTGGCCGAAACTGCATATCTCTTTTGGTGTGTTGTGGGATCGTGGCGCGGTAATGACCGGCTCCGAAATGCCTGTTTCCATAAAATAGCCTACGCATGATTTTTCTTGAGGGGAAGAGGTATGCATTTCAAACCAAGCTATCTACTGGAGAACGGGTCACCAACCGTTTCGAAACAAAAAGCTACTTCTTGTGTAGTGTGTACTGAATATTGCGACGACCGACGGGTTACCACTTACTCCCGCCGTTTATCCGTGCTCAGTTGGATTTCTTCACTTAAACGCTCACTCGCCGGGACTCACACCAGCTCCTCCAGGCTCAGTTGCGTTGCTGCAGTGCGCGCTGAAGCGCCGATCTCCGCGTCGAGACTCGGGGATATTAGCTATAGATTCCCGTTGAGCCGCCGCGTAGGCGAAGACGAGCAATGCCCCGAGCGATAGCGTTCGTATGTTCCTTGCTGTCTGCCGACCCATGTTCAACTGCGGCTCATATGAAACCAGCTTCAACTTTCAAATCTCTCATTTGGATGTTGGATTTGATTTTGCTACAGCGACCGCGGGCGACTCATTTGGTCCTCGTTGGTGACCCCTGTACTAGAGACATTTGAATCGCGAAGCTCAAAGAACATTTTCAAGAAATAAGTATATTCTCGAAAATACTCTATAATTTATGTTGGTTTACGAAATACTTTTGAATTCCCTTCGAGCACGCTCCCTACCCTATTAAGGAATTTGGGGTGCGGCAGTAAGACCTGGCAATAATGCAAATCGTTGGGTGCGATAAATCATCCCCTATAATGTTGGGCATTGGTATATTATGACGTAATAAGCAAATGACGCATGATATATGAGGAGAGTTAATATCTCATTAAGCCTTTTCATCGCAATCCTTGTATTGTCTTCCAGTATATCATTTAAGATTATAGTCCTAAGAAGCAAAACAAATGTAATCGTGAGTAATCGTGATTACTTTTCCAATGTAATCGTAATCGTAATCGACTACTTCCTGATTTTGCTGTAATCGTAATCGTAATCGTAATCGCGTGATTCTGAAGTAATCGTAATCGCAATCG
The DNA here is from genome assembly GCF_051294905.1 of Botryllus schlosseri. Classification (NCBI taxonomy): domain Eukaryota; kingdom Metazoa; phylum Chordata; class Ascidiacea; order Stolidobranchia; family Styelidae; genus Botryllus; species Botryllus schlosseri. The sequence goes on along the minus strand of NC_137247.1, from coordinate 19,665,667 downwards.
ATTACATTCATGAAGTAATCACCCCATGTCTGGTCCGAGTCCAAGTCACACTCCAGTCAACACAGTTTGGTGATATTGAATGATTTGGATTTATGATATACTAATTTTCCTCACTTTGAGCAGTTTCTTGTCCCATTGTCAAATACCAGGATCAATAGACGAAATTCCAATAGGGTGGCCACACTGGTCACTTTACTGTTCTTCGAAATTACAATGAAATGTCGGTCTTGGCCGTCTTATAGTCTCAAATCATATGGCTTGGTTCGAATCATGAACAATGACTCGAGTCCAAGTCGAGTCAATACCCAGATTGTCTCGAGTCGAGTCGCTTCCGTATTTTGAGAAAATGACTCGAGTCGAGTCGAGTCATCAGAAAATGGTGACTCGAGTCAGACTGTAGTCTGGTCAACCCTCCTATATATGAAAGTACCAATATTATTGGCCAAATGCATACGCAAACTTGAGAAAAAAATCGCAAGACCAGTAAATTTATGCATAGTGATTTTTCACAACAGTTATATTAGCGATTGGTGCATGGTAAGCCGAATACACAAATGGAAGTGTGGGGGTTTGTTGAGTCAAGCCTTCCAGAATTTGTTTGATTGGGACCAAGACCATTGTTTTTGGAGGTCTACAAAGTGTTATTACAGTACTGCTAGAAATAAACACTCGGCACCGCCCGTCTTATTCTCTCAGTCAACAGGTGTTTGCGCGGTAAAAATGACCTTTTTTAATCATCGGGCAGATTTATCCTAAGGGGGGAATTTTGGCTTAAATTTCGGCCAAGGGAGGCACGAGATGAAAAAGGTTGGGAACCACTGATCTAATAGGAACGTATCAGTGCTTACATTACGCAGTGCTCACCTTTATTAACCCTCTTGTATAACATAAATCGAACGAACATAGTTTATGCGTTTATATATTCTCGCGGATGTGTAGATATACTGTGTACTGTATCAATTTGTTTCGACTTCTCGAGGCTTCGTATTCGATACTCTATTTTGTTTGATAATAGCAGACTGTAGCATGTAGCTATACGCAGTAACTCACGCATTTTATTAGCAGTTATAGCAGCAGATATTAGGGATGGTGTGAACGTGAGGTTCACGTTCGCGTTCTGTGCGTGAACCTCAGAAATATAGAGGTTCACGTTCACAAACGAACCTTGGTAGGTTCTGACCTGTGAAACTTTTTCATATATTAAAATTTTACACGTCATTATAACATCTTTGGTTGAAATTCTTTGTATTTCTACTTCGGGCCACTCTATGCATAGTGCTGGCAGCATAAAAAAATCATCAGTAAACGAGCATGCACCTTGAAAATCTCAAAACATTTATTTGCTTTGTTACAAATGTTTGCGGGAAATATCCAGTTTTCCGCTTGTGAATGTTTATGAACTCTGGTGTGAGCTTGAACCGCAATCACACAACATCAAGAGCGAAATACACTACATATAGGTATAGTCAGCGAATGATGCCTATTCAATCAATCAATCAATGAAATTCATATAAAGATTACATTGTTATCTAATGTAAAAAATCTATCAGGCGTATGGGGTCCATCTTGATTTGATATGTTTATCCGTGTGATTGGGGTGTTGGCTACTCCAGTATAACTTGTTAATGGGATATTACACTCTACTCAATATCAATGTAGCAATACTCAAACGCCGAATATATTGTCCGGTGTGGCCTAGACCGTTTAGGCGTAAGCTTTTATTCCCTTGTAAGTTCTCGTCAAAATTGTTGGCAAAGCGAAGAAAGATATTGAATTTATGGGATTATGATATCATTTGATTGCTCCAGTTGATACATTTTGCGACGTTTATAACGTCAGTATGTACTTCAGCATTGTGGCATAATGTAGCCCGAGTTGTCGCTATGTATCGTGTACTGGTGTACAATACATTAATATATACATTAAGGATTGGAATTAGCAATATGACATCACGTGACGTCATGGGGTTCACGTTCGCGTTCGAACAGAACATTTCAAAAACGTTCGCGTTCACACGAACCTGAACCTTTCAGAGGTTCACACCGTTCCAAGTAGATATGCACGTATAGGATTTATGACCCCGATATAATTCTGTAAGACTTTGTATCGCGTGCCACGCTTTTCGACCCTTTGGTTGTTAATACACTCTTTTCGTTAATAATGTAGCAGCAAGAAAGACTACTACGATCACCTCTGGATATGGCCCTGTGTCACATTTTTGCGACTTCTGGGTGTGTTACACGAAAACACAACCTACTGCACCTCTGCGGTATATCTAATTAAGTTGTATGTGACTCATTTACACCCATTGGAATGGTGTTAGAGCACAATTTGATACCTCAGAGTGTGGTTTACCTTACTTATCTCTTAGGGTGAAAATCCGTGATATACGCGATATTCGTTAACAAATATAGTGTATAAAAATGCACACAAAGGAATATCAGAAGCCACTTTTTTATATAAAATTTATTCAAGTCTCACAGTTCACTGTTTAAATAATACGTTGCCGTCACGGAACAAGCAAGGTTCAACATCTCGGCTCGATGATGATTTTCCCGCCTTCTGGCCTCATGGTTAGGCCGTACTCTGTGGCTGGAAGCCCCGGATGGTCGGGGTGTGTAGATAAATCGCATTCTTTCAGCAGTTCCACCAAGAATAGAAACATCTCAAGTTTGGCTAGGGATTTGCCGGGGCACACCCGTTTCCCCATCCCGAAAATGAGGACTTTTTCGCCTACTTCGGACCGGAAATTCCCGTCCACGTCCAGAAACCGTTCCGGCCTGAAAGGAGAAAGGTTACAAATACTTTAAATTTAAAAAAAAATAGTCTGAGAACTATTAGGTTGAAAACTTGGTATTTGAAAATTATTTGTTTACAATTTTAACTTTTTTGTCTCGAGAGCGGAAAAATTGAGTATCATTTATTTAAAAGAATTATTCACAAGATTTTAAATATCTCTCTGGTCAGAGAGAGGATAAGTTGAACATTTGTTATTTTATAAACATATTTTTTCCAGAAATTAAAAACTTTCTGGTCTCAAAAGCAGAAAAGTTAGAAAAATTTTCATTATAGATTTTTTAATCATAAAAATTTAGAAGCGCAACAAATTAAATTGAAAATCACCTGAAATGTTCGGGACTCCTCCATTCCACTTTGTCGTGGTTGACCGACCACTGGTTGATAAACACGATGGTTCCTTTCGGCAGATCGTAGCCATAAAGACTCACGTCTTCACGACTGACTGCGTGCGGAGGCGTGAACGGAACGAAGGAAGCGTGGCGCAGCACTTCGTGTATGAACGCGTCCGTAAACGGGAAGGCGCGTTTGTCAGAGTAACTGAACACAGAAAATTGGAATGATAAGTACACAGCTCTCTATATCTTATAGCAGTACACCAGAAACTGAACTTGTTATCTGGCAGGGAAAACAAACATTAGGGTCGACAATATATAGTATAGAATAGAATTGACGAAATTGAAATGGAATGGCGCAATAAACCATTATCAGATGTACGAACCATTTTTAATTATCCACTCATACATAGCCTACACAGTTTTTGCTAATTTAGATCGGAATTAGCATTACTGGATTCGCGAAAACTCAGAACTTGAATTCAATTCCGAATCAGAGAGAAATGCAACAAAATCACGGTCATATCAAATCAGACCTTATTCTCATGAGCAGTGTTACTTAACCCACCATCACTAAGGTGAAGTGCCGTTACACGAATGATGAGATAGAGTCAAAAACTAATTTAAAAAAGGGTAATTTGCCGTTCAAAATCTGACCTAAGTGTAATAACTTGCCAATGACAACGAGTTCAATAAGCTAATGCAGTGCTTGGCGACGACATGTTGAGGTCGCCATAACTCACAATATTTATTTAAATAGATTATAACATTTTTGTTCTAATTCACAAATTTCACCTGTATTTTGGAGTACACCTCGCTATCTTTTGTCACAATTAAACCACGGTGTTGCAATAATCAAAAACCGAATAGCTGCGACAAGGAGACGCAACAATTTTCCTTTGTAAAATACAGGTTTTTTAGCAAGGCAGGGCAAAAGCATTCACAGAAGTAATTTAGATATACTTTACTTATTCAATGCAGTGACGCGCAGTGAGGTTCATGGTTGGGGAGGCAGATTCCCTTTAAAAGCCGCATTTTGACTCCACCTTATGGTGGGTGCACATTTATTCTAGTAAATTTGTTTGGGTGATTGCGTGTACCGCGTAGTCTTGAATTTGGCGAATCGGTGGACTAAAAATGTCACGGCGTATTCCCAGTGCTAACCGTGGCCTCATATTGCCAAGTGGTCTAGTTGCTGCCCAAAAGCGAAAGGTCGACACCTGAACTGAGCGTGAGACAAAATAAAGACATATGTAAAAATACGGACATATGATATAAACGACAATGTAGCTATATAGCTGTAGCTTTAACATTGGCCTTTCATTGACCTGAGGTCGAGGACCCCTATGCTCACTAGCATTTGAAAGGCAAATGTCAGTGCACTAAGCTTGGCTCGTTTCGCTCGATATTAGATTGGAATCAGAATATAGATTTTAATTAGATACCGCCATTTCCTTCTAATTAATCTAATTAGTGAACTAAAATGATCTAGTTGCCCGAGTAACTTAAACAAAAAAGGCAGAATTTGGAGCTCTGAGTTGTAAATTGTCGAACCACACCTTGGATTTCTCTTTTCTCTGCAGACAAAGTCGTCGATCTCTCTCTGCATTTTCTTCTGAGCGTCCCAAAACACGGACGCGTATACCGTGAGCCATGATAGACTTTTGGAAACCGTGTCGAATCCCGCGCCCATAAGGTCTATGACGGTGTTCAGTGTCCTTGTCTCGTCGTAGAGCGGGTTTCCTTTGTTCTTGCGACTGATCGCGATCAATCCGTCCATCACGTTGGAAGTGTCTCCGTGATTATCGAACTTGGCTACGTGATCAGAGATTTGGGATTGCATGAAGCTGCCATAAAAGCAACGATCCCATTACAATCATCCCACAGCTTAGTGTTGCGTTGTCAGTCAAGTCGGTGACATATCGGGACCAAATTTCGTGAAGACATAAAAGTACACTTAAATCGTCGTCAGAGACATTGTTTTATCGGTTTATGACCATATTCAATCAGCCAGTCATCCTATTTGCCTATTTCGTTGGTAACGAATATAACTGTCGGTGGAATCGAGCCCACATTATCTGTACTATAAGGTATACTGTCCTATATGCTTTATAATGAATCATTACAGTGAAAATCAAAGGTTTTGATATGGGAGGTTGACATTTTGGAATTTTTTGATTGGTCCGCCCCACCATGGTCCAAGAAAATTTTAATACGTTTCAATCATCCCGTGACCGAAGTTGAGTAAAGTCACACGCCGAGATACTGGTAACCCGTAAAGCGAGATACTCACGTGTCGAACTTTCTGGTGACTCGAAGGAATCCGTTTAGAATCCCGGGCACCACGAACCGAATCCAAGGCATCATGTCGACAGCGGACGAACTCGAACAGACTCGTGAAAATTCGTTGGTGTTGTCCACGATGAACTTCGCGTGAGAGTCGCCTGATTCGTATCTGAAAGAGCGGGGGGATTTCGCGTTACTTTAAACAGAGATGAGCTAGGCTTCGTGATGATCTTGGCCTGATTTTGACCTCATATGGATGTACGATCATTTTCAAGCTGGTCGTGGATTAAGACTTCGACCTTAAATTTCTAACTTTTTAAAATTTTCACGCAAGTTTTGGTCAAATGTCAGTCATTATTGGATTTTGACTTATATTTCGACATGATTAGGTCCGGGCATAATTGAGCACATCAGTGATTCCATTATTCCGAATCGAGTAGAGATTCTGAACAAAATGAATAATGTGGAAAGTTAAGATTTTTAGCTTCTTTGCGACCACATAGAATATAATGCCAGTTTTAAGTTACATTAGAGATGATGCAGTATTTTTGGACCGGACTTAATCTATTTCACTTTGTGGCAATAATGCTGTCGGTTGATCACGGCCTCACAGATCTGACATTTCCGCCAAAGTATATAGCTTCGTAATACATGTTATGCATGCTGCGAAATGGTGACCAATCGACATTTCAAAACTTCCACAGTGGGGGGATAGCATCGAAAATACAATTTTCATTGATAAAATGAGCTCTTCGTGGCAAGGAGCGTATAATTTCAGTATTCGAAAAATCAACTGTCACTATACTAGTGTCGAATCATTAAAATTAAAAATCGACTGAGATTCTAGAACTCGATGGATTGTACTCAGCCCTAACATGATACGAAATTTAAGTGTGAATTTGATTTGATTTAAAATGATTTTTAAGCTGGATTTGGATTCGGACTCGGACACGAAATATCTTGTAACTTATAATTTTCCAGCGACTTTTGAAAATAATTTCAGCCGCTACCGAATTCGAACTCGGATATAAATATAAAATTCAAAACAGGTCTTGAAAATATGAAATCGGATATCGAGATGGATTTAAGATTGTCGTGAAGCTGGATTTGAATCTGAAATAGGCGGGAAATGAGTCACGTGGCCACATAGCTTGGTCTCACCTCTTCCCAAATAGAAACGCGCTGATGATGTTGCTCGTCGTGCACGCGATCTCGTTGAACACCCCGCTCATTTCGTCGCCGTCGCGATTCGCGTGCCTCTGCGTCAGCCTCTTCGACAAATCACGAACTTCCTCGCTCACGATTTTCTCGACCACCGGTTTCGAACCAACTCTTTTGAACGCGTAATCTTTCAGCGCGTCTACGAGAAGCTTGCGATACCTTCGGTGTTCGTCGACTGGCAAGGGCGCGAACACGACACTTTTGCCTCCGTTCACGAAACGGCTCGAATACATCTCAGGCCTCGTCACGAAATCCATTGGTTGACGCAAGAGAGCTTGTTTGATAGCCTGCATTCCGTTCACGACAACCACAGTTCTAGACCCGAATTGAAGTTTGTACACCGACCCGAATCTTTTGGAAAGCTCAGTCATGGCGAGATGCGGGTTTTTACCTAACTGTAGCAGGTTACCCAACACCGGATTGCCTTTCGGGCCCGGTGGTAAAACCGGTTTGGATTTCTTTGTCTCGGGAAAGACGTATCTCGCGACAAGCATGAAAAGTAGCAATACGAGAGAGAATCTAAACGTCTCGGCGACTGACACGGCCGGAGCCACTCCCGCTGCTATCATCAACATTTCGCGCGCTTTGTGAAGCAGGCAGATCGATTCTCTCGCCTTTTATAGGCGAGCTGCTACTTTTTTCTTGTCACGCAAAGTTTCGCTGGCACGAATCGACTTTCTTCCGAAATTCTACAAATGCCGAAGCGTGTGTTTATGCTCCATATTATTCCTTGCTCTACTCAACCCCTCCTGCACGACAAAACTTCCTTCATCGATGCTCTGACACGCGAGCCACGCACAACAGTTTACTAAAGTAAATCTTAACTGACGAAGTGGTGGCGACCTGAACATCATGCAAACAGTATACCTTCAGTATCTGTGTTGTACTGAAGCAAACACTATTGTTTTGTTTGATCGTGGAGCATGCTCTGGTTGATCAGAGAACTCGCGCGCAGTGTCATTAGACTCGATTACAGCGAAGTTGTAAAACCAATAACTCCACCCAAGGTCGACTATGATTTTAACAGTTTAATTAGACTAATTGATCTAATTTGTGGAATGTTTAATTTTAACGGAATTTTTGGTTTCCTGTAAATGCTATAACTAAACTTGCGAAACGAGTCATGCTCGGTGTACAGACATTTGACATTTTCGTGCTGAATGAATGGACCGCGATTTGATACGAGGTGATCTTGATTTCAATTCAATTTGTTTCTAATTCGGAATTTATTTAAATTTCCGGGTTTTACGAATTCCAATGCGTAGCTGTAAAAATTTGAATTCTAATTTAATTTGGAAAATCTGAAATTTTACATATGTACCACTTTGCCAGATTCATATTTAAATAGTATAATCGTATTGAACTAAACCTGAATATTTCGGCAGACTCTCATCTGAGTTAATAATCGTCAACAACTAGTAAAGAATTGGAAAAGAGCATTGCATACCCACAATCGTATCGCCAAAGACGACGACATTGTCATGAAATTTCAAATAATCGAGGCGATGAGATCATTTAAACCCTATGTACTATTTTGAGATATGGTCCACGTTCCCCCTTCTGTTTGAACAAACTAGGTTGGCGTATTTTGAGTAAAGTCGACTACACGGCGCAGGCAAAGGGGATGTCTTCGCCTCGATTAGTTGAAATTTCTTGATTGTGACGTTATACTTGGTGATATGATTGTTGAAATACAATGTTCTTACCAAAGTTGCTGACGATTACCCCTGACGATTGTCGACCGAAAATATTCGGATAATTTCAATATAAATATACTATTCAATTGTATCTTGAAGTTCTAGACATACAATAAGCTCTTCAGATACATATCTGTGACGAATTTTACTATTTTCCGTTGCGTTTAGAATCCATAAAACATCTGTAAAGTTTCGGAGCACGAATCGCGAAATCGAATTTGTAGGTTCAACGGTCGCACGCAATCGTCGGCCAATTGTTGAAGCCTCGGGCCACGATCACGAATCGCGTGACAGACTTTCAAGCAACTTTACGATAGAACAACAACAGAAATGACTCGGCTTTATCGTAAATGGACTCGTTTATAGAGGCGAACTGTAATGAAGTACTTTCACTTTTAGAAGTACTTCAAGTAGGTCTGGCCTACACTTGCGCTACTTACTGAAGTATTTCTGTTTTTAGGCAAATTCCACTTCTGATTAACAGTTTTCATTCTTCCGAGAAAACTATAGGCCTCGAATGCTTATTTTTGTACTTAATTGGAAATCGCCGCTTGTACGCAGTTTACGAATCGGCTCGTACCCTTGACGGTCAGCGTTTCCGGGATAGGATGCGAAAAGAGTATGTTAGGCTATTCACAGAATTATATCGCCGTCATAAATCCTACCTACGTGCATTTCTTCCAACGTTCCTATGTGCAGGCATAATTTGAATTAAAATGCTGTACTCGATTTATCCTGCTGTATAAGTCTGAGGTAGGTTCTGGTTTCGTGTGCTATGGGTGTATGTTCACACCCTGTATATCAGGGGTGTTACACGAGTGGAAATACAAACCCTTCCCACTAAGTGTGTGCAAGACTTGGACAGCCTTACAAGGCGATACCTGCACTTTTTCCGTCCAGCGGCGTATGCACACCATCAACTCATGGTATATTCAGATGAGCACAGATCGCGTGTATGTATATTAAATGAGTCGGTGAATATGCCGCAAAAATCAAAGACAAAAATATATAACTATCGAATGTAAACATGGTTTGGCAACGACCGATTTTGCAGCATCGTTCCGCTTTGCTGAGACTGGATTCCGAATTGTTTTGCGTAAGCAACTGCAGGATTTCTGCCAATCTAAAAGTTATCTTCCAGAGCGCAGAATTTACTGAATCTGGTCTTGATCGAAAGCTACTGTCGCACTGATTCCGAAAATATAAATTAAAGTATGGCCAGGCTACAAACTTTGACGAAAAATCATCTTCAATATCTGAAATGCTCATTCACAATCAGATAACCGCAAAGCATGGTCATAGCAATGGCCCGTTGCGGTTCTCCAGTTGATCGGACAATGCCGATATTTCAGACTAGGCGAGCGGATTCTGGGTGGATCGGTGCCTGATCATATTTTAATTTATATTTTAGATATCGGCGCGACAGTAGCTTTCGATGAAGACCAGATCCAGTAAATTATACGCTCTGGATGATAACTTTTGGATTGCCAGAAATCCTACAGTCGCTTCCGCAAAACAATTCTGAATCCAGCCTCAGCAAAGCGGAACGAAGCTGCATAATCGGTTGTTGCCATTTCATGTTTACGTTCGATAACTTAACGACCTATTCCTATGCGGTCAGTAACGGAGTGCGTTGACGTTTTTCGAGTCCTCAGGTCGTTATTTCTATTTGTACTATACTTACTTACTCAAGTATTTCAGTTGTACTTACTTTTTAATTACTTGTAAATTGCTACTTCTATAGTTCATGAGTAGTAATATACAATGTTAGTTCCACTCGAGTATACGAATGGTGTGCACTTTGACCGCCTCTGGTCTTTTTACATACGCAGTTTATTCGCACCCGTATCTCTCCAATAATGAGTGTCGTCATCAAAAATGATTGTTTCAAATTTGCCGCTTCCAAGGTGCCAGATGAGAAAACCCAATCAGTCGATATTGTAGTCGATCGCATTCGCACGCATCGCGTGTTAGTGGCGGATTACTCATCGGCAGCAGCTTCTTAGCAGATAAAATCTTATCTTCAGTCACGAATCCATTTTTCGCACTGAAATAAGTCTCGCTGATAACCGAAAACAGTGTTTCGGTGAGTTAACCTTCAAGTGGTGAATGTCGATTCTTTTCACGCAATCGTGTTCGATGTTGTGGTCGCGTGTGATGCGACAGTTGGTGATTTCTTTCTCCGCCATTTTGTTATCTTGAAATCCCAGCAATGGGTAACCGTCTTCTCGAAGTGTGACTTTCAACTCGCACACTACCCACCCTGATCACAATCTACTCGCATCTCTGAACTGGTCTCTCAAAGGGAACAGCAAAAATTAGTTATAGGCCTATTATCAAAATATTCACTGCCCAGATAGTTTATGGCAAACTTGCAAGGCCAACCAATTAGCCTGATCGCGAAATTTGGAATTTTGTTGAGTAGACCAAAATATCAGTCTCGACGCATTGGCGTAGCCAGAGACCAACCGCATTTTGTAGATATTCGTATATTACCATAGAGTAGAATACGTCGAGGCAGATTTATTGTCACTCGATTTCTTGATTTTAATAATGATACCCATAGGGAAATGAAAAATACCCATTCTTTTCAAAATTTTATCTTACGATATCCGCGCTCATAAGAAAACGTGTCGCTCAACATGCGACTTCGCGTGTGCCCTCGCGAAAATATCGTCGGTGATGACACCTTGGCACAAAATAATAGTCGCATGTTGTCCAAATCCTTCGATGTTGATATGTCCAGGCGCCGAATAGTCCTGTTATTGCAAACTGAGTCCAGTGGTATACAGAATTGACCCGCAATATATTCAAGTAACACTATTATTGACCGAAATCAGTTTAACTTCGAAAACTTTTCGCCCTGCGCGCGGCTAGCACATAAACGCACACTGAATTTTCATTACATAAAAGTTATCAAATTTGATGCGTAGCCTTGTTGTCACGGTTGCGCGCAATGATTCGTAAATTGCATTTGACCCTTTGGCCTAAAAGGTTGGCCACCACTGTATTAGTTTGTCCGGTTATGATGAAGATCAACTAGCATTTCTGAACTGGTATCTCAAAAGGAACGGATTTGCAGTGGGTCCTGGTGTTCATTATAGTCTTTTTGTGACAATCATGTTATCTCCTTCTCCCAGGTATAGGAATTATGAATCCAACCTCGGTCGGACTCGAACCCTCAACCCATTGGTGGGGCAGTAGCGGATTTTACCACTGATGCGCTATCTCGCCACATATGATAATTAATAATCTCAGGATTACAAATCGCGCAAAATGCAGACAACTATTTCAGGAATTTGATATATTTGTTCAAAAAAGTTCTTGCAACTGTTATAAAATAATCGTTATGAGTTTTGGTAGTATAAGGCTATCCCGGCGTATGCGCCGCGGTTGCTCGACTGGTTAATTTTGACCGCGTGTCGTCATTGAACCGCGATCAATCGAACAGTATAGATCGTATGTGGCAGGTCAATTTTACTACATTGAAGATTCTCAGTAATTGGTGACATGAAGATTCCCTGCGTCACTTGAACAATCTAGTTTAGGTAGGTCCAACGGTAATAAGATGCAAAGCGAATTAGAATTCTTGATCTTCGCATATTTAATTCTCAGTTCGGAAATTGAAGGTTCGCTGAAGCTACTGGAGTACCACTTGAGATGTTCTCGCGTGCCACTACTGGTACGCGTACCACAGTTTGGGAACCACTGGTTTATGGTAAAAATCCTCACGATTCAACTGATTGTTGCCGTGAGACGCTTAACATCCGTTTAAAAATGTAAGACAAAAGTGGTTCTAATTGCGGAGCACGAAACGCGGAGCGTTGATTAAAGTGAAGCATTTCGTCGCACGCGAGCAAATTCCTCAACTCAAATTCGTCTGACGAATCGTGCCTATTTAGCAGACAAGCTTCCGATATTAAATATAAAATAACGAAATGCGAGCAGAGTTTACTGAATAATACTATTCTCCGCTTGACATTGTACGGGACAACGATCTGACACATTGGCATCGCCACCACATTTTATCGCTTGCTTTATGTTATCTTATTGCTTGTCATTCGGTGTGCGTGCATGTTTCTTATGTACATGCTCTGGGTCAGTGTTTCTTGACCCGAGGTTCGCTGAGTCAGTCTTGAAGGGCTGGGTGGAGATCAAGACGCACACATCCAGCTCATATCATTCGTGATGACACGCCCGTATTGATACGACACACTCCGCATTCTAATATTATTATCAGCCAACGTATAGGATAACATATGATGCCTCAGAAAGTAGAGATAAATTTATATGATGCAATGCACAACCCACTTAAAGATACATAAGATTTAAATTTAATATGTACAAATTGTTGGTTCGCTGGTAATAGAAACGCTTTATAAACTATATCCTTTGGATTGAAATCTTGTAACAGGTTAGTTATGGTGAGCACTGTGAGCATGTGAGCACTCATTAGAACAGAACGGTTATGCTATAGATTAGTGATTCTTATCATACAGTATTCCCTGAGACAGTCACATTGGTGATACCGATGGAGCTCAAGAAACGCGTCCTTGTATGATCCGTGATGACACGGCCGTCTTGGTCATCAATAGCTGCAGGGAATTACGCGACATCAATGGTCGAATAGTGACTGCTATTGTGTCACGTCAGTGAGGCTCGAAACCTGGTCTTTTAATATATATTCAATTCAGATATTCGTATCACGCTGTTGCGTTTCGCCCGAACAATACGATGACACCTTTCAAGACTTTTCTGGTCGCCACAATTTGATGATTTCAGTTCCGACGATGGATTGACTTGTGGAATCTGTTATAAGTATTTTGAAATCCGATTTTCGTGTTTGAATGTTCGAATAACCGACACGCTTCCATGCGCCAGGCATACTTTAATTGAGAGAGGAATGAGCCTTTTGTTACGAAACACTAAATGATTTTTTGCGTGAGACATGAATCGCGTGCTCTGGAAAAATTGCGTGCGGCCGAAATCATCGCGTGTGAAGAATGAGGAGAAAAACAATTTTACTTGGAATATCAATCACACCTCCAACATTAGCGCGCTAGCTATTGGTTTGTCAAACTGATTATGAAGAGTCTCCGCCTTAATCGGGTCGATGTCCTATATTGGTCATGATGGCGAGCAACATTTGTATCCTTCAAACCAGGCTTGGATAACTAGATAATTCTACAATTTTCAAAATAATTAGGGCGAAATACCGGTAATCTAGTTCTAATCAAAACTTTGAAATGTTCCGATCCTCTAATTCTAAGTTTAATTCTAATCAAATAGGCTACTGGTTTTCCTGTAAATGCCACAAGTGAATTGCATAGCGGGTAACGAGCCAGGCTTGGTGTACAGCCTGAACTCTGATTTGAGATTAACTGTTATTTATTTATGTTGTATTTCTTTATATAATCCGGAATAGAATTCAATTTTTAAGTTGTAGCGAACTCATTAATTCTAATTATAATCTAATTTGAAAATGGGTAGTTATCATTCTAATTATAATTTCATTTGGAAAAGCTGAAATTTTCCATTTGTCCGACTCTTATTCGAACGCTAGGATTGGGATAGTTTTGAGAGGCGGGGAGTATCCAAGTAACATCGTGAAATAGCTGACCATTCAAAGGCTATAAAATCAATGTGATCGATCAATCACGACATGCCACCCTATTTCTTGTCGCTTTCTTTTTTATACTATCTTCTTTACTTTTATTCAGTGTGCTTGCCTCCTCTTTGTATCGCTTAGGCCAAGGTGGGTGTCTGATTCCATAGACTACTCCAAGTCGGATCGACATCATCCTGTCTTTTCATTGTATCGCATTTTTGTGGTGTATTGAACAGATAAAAATTGCTAATAAACCAATGATGATGATGATGATGTTGTCAAATATATTCATGTGTAAAGTCAATTGAATAATATATTCCTATTTTCGCTTCAAATTGTTCGGGTTGATTAAATTGTGAAAAGTCAGCATATGCATATTTTAGTAAGTTTAGCGTGTTCTTGGTCTTGCTCGCTCCGATTATATCCGCTGTAACTCTTGATTTGGTCTCTCTGACGAACTAACTGTCTCGCTCGGATTCGGCGCGAATTCAACTTTCAAGTGCAGCACCAAAAACAAATATGGATTCTTCGCTCCCATTCACAATACCGGCGTCTCTCGAGTGTGGCCGTCACGGCAGAGTGCGCGTGAATATCGCGTGCGGAAATGCATCGCGTGCGACAATCGCATGCCAGCAGACCCGTTGTTGCGTGATAATCGTGATTGCCAGCGCTCTAATGACGTTACAGGCGACTGTTTTACCCCTAACACACATATCATAATTTAATCCATTTTTATTTTCCGACATTCTCCTCACTTTGGTCCCCAAATCACCCAATCGTTCCCCACGAACTATTAGAACAATCGGCATTGTTGAACTGTAGGCAGGGTGTTGGGTGAAATGGACCATGCCTACACCAAATCTGTCGTATTTCTTCCTATATTAACTTCAAGCACATGCATTGACTTGATTTATTCTTCGCGCATCGCGCAATTTAGTGTCTCTGGAGTATTTTTTTAAATTTTAGTACAGGTACCCTCCGAGGCATGATGGCCGAAACCTCTGATATTGCTATGCCCTCGTGCCAAAAATGGTGATGGATAGTTCTATCCTTGCAATTTTAGCCACACGGAACAAATTTGATTCCAATATTATCTGAGTAGCGACAATCTTTACCGCAGGTCACGACATAACAACATGCTTGCACGAAGTAGTTATAAAAAACGATGAAACTAACCCTCGAGAAACTCTGAACTGAACATGTAAAATTATGTTCCCTAAATTTTTGCAAACACCACTTCCATCAACTCCGCCAGTAAATCTGATCACGTATATGCAATATAAGTAAGTACCAATGTTTTTGATCAAATTCATTCATTCAATCACAATTAATTGACCTTCGTGCAAAAATAAATGACTACTGACTTTCCATAGCACTAATATGTGCTAGTATGATACGCACTGCGTAGTAAGCCGATAAACAGGTAAGTATTGCACTAAATCAGCTCGTCGTAAATAGCGTAACACCGGATTTATAGTTCGCTAACGAAATATGGTGTGCGTGTTTCTGAAATTTAGGTATAAATGACAGCGCTGTAATTGCCCGCAGAATGATGGGGCGTCTTTGAGGTGTTGCTCTCATCATATCACCGATTCTTACCTCTTCGGTCTGAATTATTCACATTACCAATATGTAGAGCAGTGGTCGGGAACCTTTTTTTGTTCGAAAAGCCGTATTGCCCCTATTTACCCCCTCTCAACTCCCAAAGAGTCATATGCCGATCGACTGTTACGTCACAATTGAAAATTCATCACATCATGGTATAAGTAATTCTAACTCACTACATGGGATTCCTCGTGAGCGCCATATTTTCTCTGTAAAATCTGGTATATATTGTTGGAAAATAAAGCTCGAAATGAGAGGTAGGGCACAGATGGGCCAAGCCTCACCGTTGATAACACAATTCATCGTAAGTAGCTTAGAATTTATTGTAACTGATATTAATTGAATGTAATTCGAGTTTATAATTCTGAATGCCACGTCCACGGCAGTTCATTTCGCGCCGTCGGTCAAGAAGACAATGTGTATTTGAAAACTGCATTTTGAAATGGGCGTTACCATGTCTGCTATGCTCTTTGATTAATCAACGTCTCGCACAATTCAAGATTTAAAGTCGAATAGGCCTACATAGAATTCGCCAGTGGTATTGACCGCCGGCGTGACAGGAACTTAAATTTTATGATTTTGAGGCGGACCGAGCCCCTAAACATGAAGACGGCATTGTCTTCACCTCTCAAAGACATGTTTATACTGCCACGAGAATAATTGTTCAGGCCGTGATGACAATTTACCAACAAGTCGCTGAAATATTGATCAATTGAGTAGAAAAAATAAATATTTGGAAAAGAGCCATATCTTATACCCAAAAGAGCCATATATGGCGTGCGAGCCATAGGTTCCCGACTACTGGTGTAGAGGGTAACCACTCGTTTATTTGGGTGTTAAACGTGTTCGACTCTACTACTGATTCAATTTACACCAGGCCGATAATCCGCATTATGAATAACGTTAATAATCGTCACATGATATATTTGCTCGGATCAATACACGCACAATGTACAATGCATTACGCAAGACACAATGCGATGCAATAAACAGTTAGGTGGATGCTGAAACGACCAGTTGCGGGTTCTTAATCTGGCATCTACCACGGACTACTTGCCCTAAGTCACAGTTCTTCGGTGTTATCTCCTATTCAGCTGCCCTTTAGTTTAGACGCTCTTTCTTGCTCCTTCCATAAGTTTTATTAGTGTGTTTTTCATCGCGTATTTCTCTGAGCTTCTTTTTCGCCGTAAGAACGTAAAAACGGCGTAGGAACGGCGACACGGGGGAGGAGGGGCCCAGATAAACATCCGACGCGGAATTAAACCCCTTCCGTAGCAAACGTTGGATGTCACCACTACGCTAATTGCCCCACGGAGCTGCTGACTTACTGCGCGGCCCAATGTCGCTCAATATAAGCTTTTATAAGACGCCACTTATTGACTCCTCTATTAATTCGTAATTCTTGTTTAAAAGTCATTACACCAAGGCTGCTAACTATTGATAGTGCTTTGGAAAGAATTATGCGGCTTAAAGTTGCAGAATATAATTTAGAACGAACAGGCCCGTAACAGCAATGTGTCACTCCCAACAATGCTGGCCTTGGTCTCCTTATACGCTCTTAGTTCTCTGCCATGTCCTGTCGTTAGATTTGATTTCATAACAGGTTCGTATACACATGATACTGTTATGTACTACACATAGTTGAATATATTATATAGAAATATAAGGGAAAACTACACGGAATATGCTAATATGCGGAAAACACCCAAATATTTAGTATAATCTACGAGCAGATACATCTCCGAAAGCGGGTATCTCA
Source organism: Botryllus schlosseri (assembly GCF_051294905.1). Classification (NCBI taxonomy): domain Eukaryota; kingdom Metazoa; phylum Chordata; class Ascidiacea; order Stolidobranchia; family Styelidae; genus Botryllus; species Botryllus schlosseri. The sequence continues at coordinate 19,648,360 of NC_137247.1, read as the reverse complement.
TCGGGTCTATTGAATGCAATATATTAATAATTCAAAATGGGCGAGAGCTTCTTGTGCACCTGTTTTTTTTAAATCTTGCTGTAGGTACTGAAGGAAAGGCAAAAGAGCGAGCCAGAAAATCAGTGGGCGATCGATCTACTATCAATCGGAAAGATCGTCAATTATAAATGCGGTGGTTTTTATCCTGGGTGTGATCGAAACCCTGGTGTTCGTTGAGTCGGTATCAGGGGTTAGGACAGGGGTGGGCAAACTACGGCCCGCGGGCCGCATGGGGCCCGCAACACCGTTTTGTGCGACCCTCGAATGGCTCAACAAACACATTAAAATATTGATAAAATGCGTACTAAAAATCTAGTTAATGCAGCGACTCAATTAATTTTTAAACTTAACATATTTCACCACGATAATCATACGTTACTTTGTTGTCTTAGTATATTTCCATTTCATTGTTGGCGCCATTGCACGATCCCAAGGCCCACGCATTTTAAAAGGTTTCACTTCAACTGCTACACATCACAGAAAGTCATAACGGGAATGACTCTCGGATGACGAGTGTAATTTTATATTGACCACTCCAGCAAGTTTATTACTTTTAGTGCTTGCTTGAAAAAAAAACGATTCGCGCGTGTGTTAGGTAGATTCTAGGGACGGTGTGAACGTTAGGTTCACGTTCGTGTTCTGTGTGTGATCCTCAGAAATTTAGAGGTTCACGTCACTACCTTCACTACCTTCGAGTCGCGAGTCATTTCGAGTCATTGCACATTTCGACTCGAGTCAAGTCAAGTCATTCGATTTTCGAAGGTGACTCGAGTCAAGTCAAGTCAAGTCAAGTCACGTCACGAGTCAGGTTGCAATTCAAGTCAAGTAGCCTTTTCGAAGTATGAGGCATATATAGTTAAATATACACGCATGAAAGCGCTGCATCACTCACATATACTCGGGTTACCATATTTCAGCAACCCAAATTCCGGACACTCTTTAGCGCCCACTAGTGGATTTAAAATAAGTCATGACGTCACACTAGCAAAGCTTTGCTCATAGAGAGAGAGAGAGAGAGAGAGAGAGAGAGAGAGAGAGAGAGTCTTTATTTTTCATCAAACCAAAATACATAACACTCGGCACTGGTGGTGGTACAGAAAATATGCATGCACAGTATTCGGTATTAGATAGGAATGATCGATAAGACCGTGAGGGTCATCTAGTCTGATCACACCAGCATCAAACAGGTGCACTTGACTCTAAACAGTCTGGCTGTAAAAAAAGTTACAGTAGTTAAAAAAATAAAATAGAATAAAAATTAAACGATGGTAGCAAATGATCAATAGACCAGAGGTATGGTCACGATCCGGTTCAGGAGTATGTGGCTGTGTGTTTTGTAACCGGGACCGAAACCACATGTTTTCAGCCCCTTCCCGCCCAAATAAACAATGATTCTGAGCCCACATTATAAGGTAATCGATGCAACTTATGGGTGGGGGTCTTGCTGTATGAATCTGGTTTCTATATGCATCTGGTCGTTAAATTATTTGAATGAATTCTATCAATAATATTGATCGTTCCATATATTACTACTTCTCTCCGCCCACATGATCAGAGTTAGCGGTAGAGCTGGTCATGGAGGATGATGAGTTCGATAACACAGGGAGCGTAATTGCACATCGTTAAGTCATGTTCATGTCCTACCGATAAGATTGTTTATCAGCCTTATGCCGGTGCGCACCACGGAGCTTTATAAACACCCCACATTCAGTGGTTTCCAACCTTTTATGGTCGCGACTCCACCTCCAATTTGAAAATGTGCCGTAGCACGGATCAAAATTAGACGAGCAGATTACTAAAATAAGTCAGCACCTTTGCCCAGACTGACTCACGGGCTATTGTGGAAGCTGATTACGTTCAACATATTCGCAAACCCCACAATAAAGGCAAGCGACCCCCCGTTTTGAACCACTATCTTTGAATAAAGCATTTACACGGCCTTAACGATCTCTAGGAATATATCGTTCTCCTATAATTGCGATTGCAATTAGGCTTATTTCAGTAAATGAAAGTTTTTATATTTTATGGCAGTTTTCGCGAGGGTGGTAGTCTCCATATTAAAATCAATAAATAAGATCGCGCGCAGCGCAAAGAAAATATCATGCATCAGCATAAGTATTCCCAAAACATATTGTTTTTATGCTGATTTACGAAAAAATTATGTGCCTACGTCAAAATTCCGGACATTTGGCATATTTTAGAAATTCCTCCCGGACGCTAGTTTCAACAGTGAAATTCCGGACATGTCCGGGAAATTCCGGACGTATGGCAACCCTAACATATACGTAGAACTGTTAAACTACGAAAGTAATTGATGCATAGCATCAGTTAATAGTTACCAGCCGAAAAAAGAGAATAAAGAAACGAATTGATAAGATGCAATACATTACCCAGTTACAAATTGATATGATCCAATTCGAGCCTGCGCCAATGGCGGACGACTAAATAAACTATATTCGAATTCAATTTCAATATAACAAGAGGTTTGGATAAAAGAACATCAGAAATAGACATTTTGCATTAATTTACTATACTAGTTTACAATAACGTAAGCTGCAAGCTTCGATCACTTCGTTTGTGGTCAATTTATTTGTGAGAGAACAATGTATAGGCTCAGTAAAACGCACGATCATTGAATGATTGGTCGCTATCACGGGTTACACCAGCGTTTCGCGAACAATCAGACCATATGCAAAATACAGTGATTTTTATCTGCACCGATTACTTGATGAGTTGAAATTGACTCGTGAATTTTGCTCCGAGTCACGAGTCAATCCACATTTCTGATACGCCGAGTCAAGTCAAGTCAAGTCATTTTAGCAAAGTGACTCGAGTCAAGTCAAGTCATACGAAAAAGGTGACTCGAGTCTGACTCGAGTCAAGTCATGACTCGAGTCATCCCAACACTGTCACGTTCACAAACGAACCTTGGTAGGTTCTGCACTGTTAACCTTTTCCATATATAACAATTATCACTTAATTATAACATCTTTGGTTGAAATAATTTATTGCATTTCAACTGCGGGGTCACTCTGTTCATGGCGCTGACAGCATAAAAATCAACACTAAAACGAGCATTAAACTCTGAAAATCTCAAAAATTTTACTTGTTTTGTTAAAAAATTTCGCTCAAAATATCCAGCTTTCCGTTTGTGAATATTTAGTGACTGTCTGCTGCGAGCTTGACCCGTTATCACGCAGCACCAAGAGCGAAATACATTACATGTAGGACATGTAGTCAGCGAATGATACTTATTCAACCAATCAATGGAATTGATATCGCTGTCTGATGTAAAAAATCTAGCAAGCGTACGAGATCAATCTTGATTTCATATGTTTATTGTATCATAAAAACCAAATCAGTGCGATTGGGATGTTGGCATGGCGCTGACAGCAAAAAAATCAACACCCTTAGCGAAATTCACTATATGCATATAGGTAGTCACTATAGTCAGCGAATGATGCTTATTCAACCAATCAATGAGTTGATATCGTTGTCTGATGTGAAAAAAATTAGCAGACGTACGGGGTCAATCTTGATTTCATATGATTATTTCATCATAAAAACCAAATCCGTGCGATTGGGGTGTTGACTATACTGCTGTATAACTTTTTAATGGGGTTATATAAGTAGCAAGTACAAAAACCCGTTATGCACTCTGCTCAATATCAATGGGGCAATACTCAGATGCCGAATACATTGTCCGGTCAGGCTTATACCGTTAAAACGTCAGCTAATATTCCTTTGCAAGTCTTCGTCGAAATTGTTGGCAAAGCGACGGAAGATATTGATTTTGTGTTATTATTATATCATTTGATTGCCCCAGTTGACACATTTGGTGACGTTTATAAAAGTCAATATGTACTTCAGCATTGTCGCATTATGTGGCCCGAGTCGTCACTAGGTACCGTGCACATTAATATATAGGCTATCACTTCACTGAAATGTAGGATTGGAATTAGCAATATGACGTCACGTGACGTTATGTGGTTCACGTTCGCGTTCGCACAGATCCTTTCAAAAAGGTTCGGTGTGAACGCGAACTTGAACTGTAGCAGCCCTGGTGCTGCTGTCAACCTTGCTATGATTGTATCTGAGGTAATGAACTGTGCACGTGGTTTCTTGTAATCATGAGATTCCGCCTTTTCTGGTCTGGTCGTCGTGCTGGCCGGTCGTGTGACCCCCGGCTTAATGCGGTACCATGTTGTGGCGTCGATACGTTGTAGTTTGCGTGTGAAGCTCCGAAATAAAGCATTACCAATACGAAGACCGGGCCGTTACAGAACCTATGACTTTTTAAACGTCACCAAATGTATCGACTGTAGCAATTAAATGCTATAATAATCCTATAAAATCAACATCTTTCGTCGCTTTACCGTTACCAACGATTTCGACAAGAACTTTTTGCGAAATATAAGCTTAAGTCGTAGCGGTCTTGGCCAGACCGGACAATGTATTTGGCTTCTGACTATGGCTACATTGATATCGAGTAGAGTATATAACGGGCTTCTATACTTGCTACTGATATTAGCGTACCCCCTAAACAAGTTATACAGTAACCAACACCCCAATCGCACGGATTTGGTTTTCATTATACAATAAACATGGGGAGATAGCGTAGTGGTAACGATGAGCGCCCATCAATTTGGCGGACTCAATTCGATTCCCGTCGGAGGTTTATCTGGGCTCCTCCTCCCCCGCCGTTGCCGTTCTTACGGCGACAAAAAAAGCCCAGAAAAATACCCGACGAAAAGAGAAAGCACTCACAACGAATGGAAAGAACTAGTAGAAAGGGCCGCGGCTTCAACAAGATCAACATCGAAAAGAACTGCGACATCGGGCACTCTAGGCCGAGGTGGATGTTAGATTAAAAGGATCACAACTGCATGCGTGTCGTTCGACATCCTCCTATCTGTTCATTACATCGCATTGTGTCTTATCGCATTGTACATTGTGTGTGACTTGTTCAGATGAAGAATATAACCCAACGATTATTATTATTATTATTATTGATATGGCCACTGTCCAAAATGACCAGCTCCCGTAGCTAGAGCCGTACGTATCAAATGAGACCCACCGAGGAAAATAATTAGCCCCGTGTCTAAATGCGAATTTGGAATCATGCTCATCTCACGAAAGGAGATGTTCTTTTAGTTTCGTCTGGTAGGCCTACGTGTAAGCGATTCGAATACTGGAGCAGCGACAACCTTTATCGCTTTACCGCGACCTTTGGAGCAGGTGCGGGCACATTTTTCATCATTAGGACATATCATCGTAACAACATTGATTGGATATAGTAGCGAACACACTTGGCTTGGAAACAACCAAAGCAACCACAGAAGATCGATGATTGCGCGACTAGTAAGTAAATGTTGCAAACATTACGTACAGCGATATGTCTAGCAGGGCTGTGGAGTCGGTAAATTTTACCACCGACTCCGACTCCATACATTTTCAATGGACCGACTCCGACTCCCGAGTCTTTAAACGTACCGACTCCGACTCCGACTCCGACTCCGACTCCGACTCCTGAGTCTTTAAACGTACCGACTCTGACTCCGACTCCAACCTCGACTCCAACAGTATTACCAATTTACTCCGAAAATAATATGCCACAGTGACGGTTAAATGACTATCATATAACCCAGTGGTCGGGAACCTTTTTCGCCTGAAGAGCCATATTGACCGTATATTTTTCATTTTACCTCCCAAAGAGCCATACATGTCAATCAACTACAACGTCACAATTGGAAAATCGTGACGTCATGGTATAGCAAACTCGACATCACTACATGGGATTCGTCGTTTACACCGTATTTTCTCAGTAAAAACTCGTACTAATCATGCTGGTTGCCTTATTTGAATAATGAGTGTGCAAAACTTGAGCTACATAGATTTTTTGCAAGCAATATATTTTTAATTGTATTGCACTGAGAGGCATATGATATTTTTCGAAGCTTATGACGCATAACATTTAGATTTCCAACAGACGTAGACAACAAGAATAGTATGAATCTACTTTTGACACGCCTTTTACAGTTAATGTGTCTTTTGGTATTGCATGGTAATCCTGATGGTATTTTAGTATGGTTGATGATTGTAAAGGTTAAACCTCGTACTAAATTTGAGACTTTCGTCAGTTATACGAGATCGTAAGTTAGTCTTGATGCCATTCGTAAATGCGAGGACCCATGATGGCATACGTGGCTGGAGCCAAACATGATCACAAGACATTAGTATGCATACCCATTTGTGATGCGTCAGAAGTAAGGCAGTGCCTCACCTATCTACTAGATTTTTAACATTTTTACTTCCAAAATCACGCTACTTGCGTATTTATTGTTAGAAAATATAGTTCGAAACAGGGGCCAAGGCATTGTGATAGCGCAATTGTTGATGTTCGAGGTATTCATGGTGTCTGTCGACTATTATGGTCATTTACACCAGACTGATATTCCTTATTTTTGATCCCGTATCTTCCGACTTCTAGCACGGCACACTTCGAGGCTTTTTGTAAGAAACGACTTACGCGGATGAGATGGCTAGTAGGAGCCTAGATAAACCTCCAACACTTAGGTAGGAATTCGGAAGTCGACATCGGTCGGACTTGAACCCACAACCCATTGGTGCTGTAGCTGTAGATTATACCACTACGCTATCTCGTCACTTTGATAGCGCAATTCATCGTAAATATCATAGAATGTATAATATCTGATATTATTCGAATGTATTTGTCGCACTGATTCCGATTCGGCTTCTCAATTCTCAGAGTATTCGGCGGTAACATTTGCGCAACACGCCTACATTTTAACAGCGACTACAAAGTTACGTTGTCAATCAAGGAAGTGAATAGCTAAGGCGTTGTTTGTAATTTGAATTTGTAATTGTGAATGTCAGTTCCATGGCAGTTTATTTCTCGCCGGAAATCAGAAAGACAATGTATATTTGAAAACTGTATTGTGATACAGGCGCCGCCATGTCTCCTAGTATCTATGATCAATGAATGCATCGTGCAATTCAAGATTTCGTACCGGGTTATCGAATTTGCGAGTGATATTGGTCGCCGGAGCGACAGGAGCGTGTATTTGAGGATTTTGAAAAGGGGATCCGAACCTCTAACCCTCAATACGTCACTGTATTAACCTCTTAAAGACATTTTGATACTGCCACAAGAATAATTATAGTGCTCGTGCTGAAGATTTAATAACAAGTTGCTGTTAAATTGATAAATTATGCACAAAAATAAAATTTCGCAAAGAGCCATATCTCATGCCCAAAAGAGCCATATATGGCTCGCGAGCCATAGGTTCCCGACCACTGATATAACCAGTAAACATATGATTAACGATGGCAAGCAAAATTGTTTCATTGTGGCACAGCTTAAATTATTCACTATGCATGAAAGATTGCCTTTCTAAATATCCTTATCCTATTTCATATTTTATCAGTTTTCATAACATGAACTCTCTAATAACCTAATATGTATGAATCATTCACACACGACATATGTCCCATCCTGCATAATTAAAATGTAGATAAAACAACCGAAGTGTTGCTCTTACGTATGAGTCAGAAACTAATACAGAGATGTATCTTACTAATTTTCTCATTACACACTGTACTGATTACAATCACACACACTCTCACTACTAATAGACATTGGTCATAAACGAAATTTAGGAAGTAGGCCTAGTCAAATAGCATGTCTGTATGTCTGTAATCTACATCCATACTTGCAATCTTTCTTAATCATTTGATCGACCCACGCAGCTAAGCTACACTGCGAAGTGCTAACAAAAATTTCAAGTCAAATAAATCTGCTACGGAATATTCTACTTTATAGATCTGCAATGAATGTGGCTGACCCCTGGTTACGCCAATGCGCCGGAACTGATGTTTCAGTCATCATCAAATTTCGCGGTCAGGCTAATCAAATTTTGGATGGTCTTGCAATTTTACCTGATGTATTATCTAATTTCGCGAATTACCTCCCAGGCCACACACATTAACCTTCTCGCGGTCCACATTTGACCTGCGGAGCATGGTTTGGCCGCACCTGATCTGTAACGTTACAGTGATTGATGGTAGATAAAAATCCTATTATGGTAATTATTAGTGAAAATCTTAATCTAAGATTTACAGATACCATTGAAAGCAATTGTTTTCATGGTAAAGAAGTTGGAGTCGGAGTCGGAGTCATTTTCACAAACTCTGACTCCGACTCCAGTCAGTATTTTTTCCACGACTCCGACTCCATCAAGCGAAAATTAGCCGAACTCCGACACCGACTCCACAGCCCTGATGTCTAGTGCATGTAGTGCGAGTGCGACAGCCATTAGCCACCTACAATTTAAAGGCTAAGAATCACAGTCGTAACCGAGGCCGTTGCCAGCTGCATACGACCGGTTGATAGGATTCCTTGCTTGAAATGCTAAATAATATGACAAGATTTAAAATGTATGGCAGGTCAGTTGATAATAATTTCACATTTTTGACATTTTGGCACGCTGCATACAAAAGGTTGCCGCCGTTGCCGGCCCCTGCACTAGACGATCATGGACAGACAGATTCTTTATTCGTACGATGAGAGTTCACACAAATATGTAAAAAAGACAAGCACAGCGATACGACCACATCAAGCTGTGTAGTCTTCAAGTCAGCTGTAGTCAAGGCGTAACGTTAGTACATTTATATCATGCAACTGTCGGTCAGTAACACTTCAACAAAAGATTAAAAAACAAAACGCAAACGCAAAACAGTGGTAGTAGAAAAAAAACCGTAACACTAGTTCAAAATAAATACCAGATAATACTCTCAGGTCTCAATATGTAGAAATAAGCTGAGACTTAAAATTCCGACAGAATGATGCAAATGACAAACCTCTGTGCTCTATTGATAAGGAGTTCCAAATCCTTGGACCAACAAAAGTTAAGGATCTCTGGCAAACACCAAAGAATGTCCTTCTACATCAGTGGTTCCCAACCTTTTTCGACTCATCGCCCCCTTTTGAAGCTCCACACCGATCATCGCCCCCCAAATATCGGGAACCGAAAAACAGCACTCCCCCCTCGAAAAAAACGTTGGTCTTTATCCCCATAGGGTGAGAACCCGAACCCCAGACCCCCCACAGCCTGTGGTATTTTTGTCGCTACATATCAGCTATACCCTATTTCATGTACTGTTTGGTGAGTCACCGTATTTGGCCTTAACGCGCGAAGCGCGACAAATTTATATAATTCATGTTTAAATCGGTCAATATGGTCGATGTGGTATGTTGAAAAAGGTAGGACCCCTAAATAATATTTAAACAGCTTTGGGCGGAATCGTTGTTATATTGAATTCTTTACAAGATGCTATTTCGTGACCTCCCATATCTGCTATGTAAGAAGATATGGAAATCATCAAAACGTACCAAACTAAAAGACGGACATGATTTCATATAGGTGTTTCTTTACTGGCAAATAATTTTTTCCTTGCGGGTTGGCATTTGTGGGATGGCATTTGTCCTGTATGGTTGAGGTCGCCAGGACAGGAACATTCGACGCCAGCCATTGAGGCACCTATGGGCAATTAAACATAAATGTATATCTATCGAAGTTTTCGGTCAGCACAAGGGCATTCCTTTTCGGCCAAGGTCTTCTCGCTGCTGTTCGTTCTGGCACACATCTCGGAGTTGCATGTTACATGGCCTCTAACTTCATATGTCTTGGTTCGTCGTGGCGCCGTAATGGCCGACGCCGAAGTCTCCTATTTCCATAAATCATGCGTATTTTTGTTGGGTGACGGGGCCCCCAACATCAACATACATGAAAATTTTATATCGCATGAATTTCAAAAAATTACTCCAATTGGGGGGTTTGGGGTGCGGTAGTTACGGTCCCGACTCCAATATAGCCGTTTTAACGCGCCATCGCCCCCCTATCGCCCCCTTTGTCCGTTTTCGCCCCCCTATCGCCCCCTTCGTTATTTTCGCCCCCCTAGACCGCCAAATCGCCCCCTGGGGGGCGATATCGCCCACGTTGGGAACCACTGTTCTACATTCTTTGGCAAACACTAGCGGCTAAATTTAGAGAGTCTCCGTCACGCCGTATTGCCTTTCCAATTGCTAAAGCGCGTGCAACTTCTGCAGATTGCTCGAAAGTAAACAGTCGGTTCGATAGCCGAACTTGGTTGAAGTTGTCGCTGTTGCAGGGATTGTGTTGCTAAGGGTAGCGGCTGAAAAAGAGATGGAGAACGCCCGAAGTAGCAAGCAAAAGGAACGTCCTGGGTGCTCCGGAAAACGACCACGATTCAGTGTGCCTTCCGACGATTCTTATCATGCCGACACAGACACAGAGAAAAACTGCGTTCCATTTCGCAAGAAAAACGACTCGGCAAGCACAAGCAGTAACGCATTACGACCCCTCAATGTTAACGACTCTTTCGTTCTTCCAAAAGATGAGGGGAAGATTCGATTTATTTCTCGACTGATTAAATGGGCGACGTCTCATAACATTGAAGTAGACGCGATGGATTCGCTGTTGAAGATACTCCGACGACACGGTTGTGATTTTTTGCCTTCATCATCAGCAGCATTGAAATTAGCTGCAAGAAGGATAGCTCAGATTGAATACGGGTTGGACGTCGTTGATACATCGGATGAGAAAGTCGAGCAATCTGTGGATGAATCGTTAGGGGCAATGAAACAATCTATCCACGAATTACGCACAGATGTCAAGAGTGACTTGACTAGAATGGAGGTACTGCTGACGCAGATACTTGGTAGCGTTGATAAGTCGCAACTGGCCAACGGAAACTCAGACACGTCTGTAACGCTAATGGAAGACATCATTCCGGAACCAATGCGGGATGTGGATGAACTTGAACGATTCGTTGCAGAGAAACTGAATTCAAATGCGAAAAAGTTCGAAATGGTAGGTAAAAGGTATACCTAGCTATAAACTATATATCGTTGCAGTGGAATCAAAGTGACTTGTCCATTTCACACATTTTCAGAAAATTGACCTCACGTGAAGTTTTCATCCTCTCTCAGTCATATATTGGTCCTGATTAACTTTGAATTAGTGAAACAGACATAACCATGGCCAAAATATGGCCGAAAAAATTTCAAAAACTTGACATTTTTCAAGTTTTGAAAATTTACCTTCAAAATTTGAAAACTGTACACAAGTCACTTTGATTCCATTGCGACGATATAGTGACCCGTTTGGGAGTAGTTGCCAGCCCTCCACCAGAGTCAATGATGCACTTATTGAGTTCCGCAGGGAACTCCCATTGTATGTGTTTACGGGGAACACAACTCATTAGCCTATACCTCTCCCATGTTCAGATGTTCAGCATCAATATTTGGCACATTTGCGTGTCAAATTTTGGAAGTTTTGCACTTTTTTGTGTATGTTGGCACTGGAATTCTCTCAAGTTAGGAATCAATTGGGTCAGAATTAATATCACTTCTGTATTGGTGTGGTAAGCAAACTCCGCAAACTAGAATGCATATGTGGTGCTGGCTTGAAAACTAAACCTAATTAACTTGGATGTATGTGTTGTATCAATTTGTCAGGCAGACGCGATGAAAGCTCTCGGTGGCCTCAACGTGAACGAATCGGTCAGAAGAATGTATCATAGAATCGCGACAGATGAAGTTTGGAGCCAATACTGTGTGAAGGGAAGGAACGATCAGAAAAGAGCCGTGTGCAAACTCAGTTTGTATAATATCGTGTACCGTGAGTTGTTGATAACTTTGCGTTTATCTGAAATATATTCAGCGTGATTTTTTTCATTTCAGGAGCTTGTTGCTATGTTCACAAGAATGTGTCGGTGAGGGATTATGAGGACGCCGTCAGATCTGTTCTGCGGCATGCTCCCGGCAAATTAAAGGCGCAGCAGACCAAGGTAACTTTTCGCGCGGGACCAATGACATATTTATGCGTGACTGGAAAGTAATGTGGGGAATATTTTGTGTCACACTATTTCGGAAAGTAAAATCTTGAGTTTATAACAATGATAATAAGGGTTTTGATGCATGTTTTAGGGGGAATTCGGCTTGTTGAATTCAGCATTTAGTGGCCTTTAGTCCTAATCCTAACCTATCCTTACTCTAACGCTAATGTAGGGTGCCAAATTCACCAAGTGCCGCACATCACAATTCACGCTCATTACAAGTAGAACATTCATTTTTGAATTTCCCAATGCAATATTGATGTATTGCTTTTATGAGAATAGTAGTTATAACTAGGGCGATTTTTTTGACATGTCAAAGTTTTGTCAGAATCGTTGTTTACAAAGTCAAAATGGTGAAAAAATGTCAAAGTTTTGATTTTTTAGGTCAAAATCTTCCGGTTTTTAGGCAAAAAAAAATCGCCCTAGTTATAACATATTTAATCCCAAACCAAGCCGTGAATTCATCATGACGAATTCAGTGATAAGCGTCAATAGAAGTTAGTACTCGTAATGTAAGTTGTACCGTTCATTTGCATACATAGTGGTGATCATTTGAGATGGACTATGGACTAATCCTCCCTCTCTCTTCTAGTGGCAATGATTCTTTTGATTGGAATCAATTGCGTGTTTCGGATTGTTTCAGGTCGAAAATGCTGGGGAAGTTCTGTCGCTATCTCGACCCTTCGATATGGAACTCGATGATGCTTGATGAAGGCTGCTATGTCTTCTGAGAATGATCAAACTTTGTTCCTTGCAACCCCACAACCATGCTGCTTAGGCCATTGTCGACCTTTTGCCGTTTTATTACTTGATGCATATCGCCTAGTATTCTAGTGGATCAGGTAATATCATGTCTTGGTAATGTTGTGCCGCAATTGACCAAGGGCCTTTTATGCTTGCCTTTTACGCAGTAAACTGAAGCTATGACTTTTAACTCCTTTTTTTTTTTTATCTTTGTTAGCTCATGATTACCTGACTATCCCTACCTCATTTGGGATTTTTGTAAACACAGCATATTTTCGATACATAATGTAGCAATTCGGTCTTCAAATTTCAAACTTCAGTGCATTGCTTTTATTTTGATAATTCACTTCGCTTTTTTGTCTTTGCTTAACTGCCGAATAAAATGTGACCAAACGTGTGTTCATTTTCACCTGGGTGACAAATTTGGCTTCAGTGCAGGCATAAATGTGTGTCTCTTTCCACTTTCAGAGCTACACACCACTGGTACACTTATGTAATACGCTTATTACAGCATGCGCAGACTGTGATTTGTGAAGTGTAGTTTCGCTTAATGAAATTACCGGGTTGCTTTTAGTAGTAATCTTACTCTCAATGACGATAGCCTCACCAAAGGAGTAGGCGAGAGAATTACTGGCTCTTGAAGAGGATTTCCCTGCCTACGGTAAGGTTCATGGAAGTCGCAAGGATCAGTTGAGAATGAACAAAACTCCAGCAATTACCCAATTCCCACGCACTGATATTATTTAGTGTTCATTTATGCAAAACAATTAAAAATATAATTCACAGAAGTGGGTACATTCAGGCTTCTGCAGCCACTGATTTGACTAACACACCAATAAATCCATTCCGCACATTGCTAGTACCGTTATACCAGATTTAGGATATGGTTCTGCTGTACATTTGTACGACTACGTTATTTTATACGAGTTATTAACAGATTTAAGTCAATTTCAAACTTCAGAATACTAGAAAGCTGCCAAGTCCACCAGACCACGACCTGGTATATTGATATCGCCTCCCGTAACGTGCCACCTCATTTCGTTGCTTGTCCTTTTATAGTATCTTCTTTCGCTTTTCATTCAGTGTGCATTCCTCCTGTTTTGCATCACCTAGGCCAGTGTGTTTTCAAAGACTACTTCAATTCGTTTTAACATCTTTCTATCATTTCGTTGTATTGCAATGAAGTAGTTGATAATAGATTGAATCGGCAGTCGGGACCCCTGTAAATTTGTCTCGCAATTAAATCTTCTGCATCTCATGGTTGAAGAAATAAACTACTTTCTCTCCTGCCCAAGAGTGACAAGTCGGGCGTGCTCCAAGTCGGCAGGACTGCAGTCATAAAAAAGAATATCTACCTTGCGTAAGCGATCATAGTAGTGGAAATAGCATGAATACCTTAAACAACGACGACATATCCATCATCCTATACACAGGACTGTTTTATTAGTGACAAGAAGGTACAAAGAGATACTGTATAAGAACTAGATAGTGAAAAAAAGGCTTTGCACTGAGTCAAAATCCTGTGCAGAGCGAGAGAAATAGTAATCCGCCACAAATTCATCATCATCATCCTTGCCGGAGAGCCCGGCCCGCCGCAATTGTCAGCGGGCTTCGCATTGCACACGCACCCGCCTGACCCGGTCAGAGTTCCGACGCTAGGCACCGACACCCGGCAATGGTCAACATCGCGGTAGCCCGAGAGATAATCCTGCAATTTCTCCACCTTTTCATCGATTGGGCGTCTCGCGACTCAACTCGAACAACACGGCCGATATCAGCGACTGAACGCCGCTTCCCAGCAGCACGCTCATCGAGAGCGACACCATGCGCAGGTGATGCTTCAGAAATAACGGCCTGCAGCAAGACAGTCAATAGTAACGTTTTGAAAGCGGAGTATGGATTGCATCGGTAATATCGGGAGTAGATGCCCAGGATTGAACATGTAGAAAATATTTAACTTTTCCAAGTTACAATTGAATAGTATATTGACGACTACAGAAAGACCCTTAGTTGATCTTGCCGTCATCCTGCCGGGTTCATTTCAATATGAATCTACTATTCAACTGCATATTGAAGATCTGTACCCCCAAGAAGCTTCTCCAAGATTAGAGTTACTAAGTTCGCCAAAGAAATGCAACAAAAATCAGGATCCAGTTCATTCTCAAAGGTGCAAGAACGGAAAATGTCTGTGCAACAAGCCGGGCATGTTTCGCACTATACAGTTCTGTGATATTTTCCAGCTAGAAATTAGATTAGTATTAGATTACTGGCATTTCGCTGCAATTATCTAGTTGTCCCAGTCTGATTGTCGAAGGTTCACTGTTCCCAGAGGTCAAAAAGGTTGATAACCCCTGATTTAGAGTACCGGAGTGATACTGGATTTTGGGCCCAGCCGTCCTGAGCAGTCATGACAGACTCACCGATTTTCTTCCAACCTCGCCAGCTTCAACAGCGTCATCGCGCACTTTTGCATCATATATGGAACAGTACCACAATTGATCTTCTCTTGAGCGGCAGTGAAAACCCGTTGGTGTCTCAGTCCCGTTTCTTCGCATTCCTGGCGAAAAACGAAACCTTGCTAACTATGCAGCACGGGTGACGAGGTGGTCAGAGTAGTTCTACTGCCCAATCAGCCATTGAGAGCACTAAGTACAGTGTTACAAACCTCTAGAAAGCTCAACAAGTTTGCGATGGCTCCCGTTTGCAAAGCGACCGCGCGCGCCGTCGAGTCTTCCTCGCACAGATTGCAAAGGAGCACGAGAGAAAATTCTCGAAGAACCGGGTTTTGCCGATTTCCTACCATCATAGTCTGCAAGAGAAGATGTTATATATACTGATCTATAAGCTCGGTATATATTCATTATAGCCAAGTTCAACATTGGGGCAGATTCACAGTGACGCACAACAAAATAAGCAGTTGTTTTACTAATCTTTTTTACCAGGCCAGGAATGGCATTTCACTTCATCGCGGACACGGAATCAATTGGACAATGCTTTGTGTGATAAAATAATATAGTTCAAAATGAGGCATTGTGCGCTACCCGGTTGGCAACAATTGTTATTATACTGAATAGGATACGAACTAGGAAGCGTCTAGATTACAATTTGAAAATTTGAATCCGCTAAAGTCAGTAGAAGCTTCCAGTTCTAGTAGTGCATTTCAAAAATCCAGCAGCTTGCACAAGTCTGCCTGGATTGTGTGATGGATAAAACTTGCGAACACACCAAAATCTTGAAAAATTTCTCCAATCTGCTGTAGGGCTTCGTGGCCAAAATCAAGTCCACGTTTCCCTCCTTCATGCTGAGTTTCGTCAAAATCTCGATTCCCAAGCCTTGCGACGAATGCGACGGGCTGCAAAAACCACAAAACCATCAGCCCAGGCCTAAAAACACGCGACCAAACCACCACCCACCTTGGGTCTTGCGCGTCCGCGGACGGACAGACAGCCCAGTGCAGGCACGCGTCCAGGATGGAGATGGCGTCGCCCTCGCCAGGCAGTGCGGACAGGTCGATGGTCATCGACAGATTGGCCAGGACGACGAGCGAGTCCTCGCGCAGCTGCCGGACCGCGTCCCACCACCACGTGCTTTGAAATTCGTCGATTTTATCGTCACAGGACTCGGGAATTTTCGGGGCGCCCGACTCTTCTATTTTTTCTTTACCAGACTCGTCCAATTTTTCGCGACTCGACTCGGCTGTGTTTTCACCACCCGACTCGGCCAATTGTACGACACTTGACTCAGCAATTTTTTCATTAACAGATTCTGCACATTTTCCTTCATTGGGCTTGTCAATGTTTTCGTTAGACGAGTCATCCATTTTTTCGTTAGATTCCGCTATTTTATCGTTACCAGTCTCGCCAATTTTGTCATTACTTGACTCTGCATTTTCACTGTCCCGACATCCGCCGGTAATCTCATTCACGTCCGCCGGGGCACTCCGCGACGATAAGGCACTCAGTTCGCTTTTTAACCCGTCAAGGGACTGCCCCCCTCTCGGTATTTTGGCGCACCTGACCCGGTGCCTGTGCCCCAGGAGTAGCGTGCCGCGGAGCGAATGTAAAAAGGTCTGGTGCGCGCACAGTTCGCGGTGGTTTGCCACGGCGCAGGACAAGCTGCGGACAATGTTGGACAGGCACAGCGTCCTGGTTAAGAGTTGGCCGTCCCGGCCCACGGGCTGTTTCGGAAACACGGTCTCCAAGCCGCGGGTCGCGCTCTGCCAACTCGTGGTGCCGACCTGCGCCCGAAATCCCACGTTACCAGGGAATCCGGCCGCCTCCTCCTCGATTAACGCCACGTCGCAGTCCCAGGTGAACCGGTCCAGACACGATTGTATATGAGAGGCGTTGCTGATGTCATCGTTCGGCGAGTCTATTGGTTTGAGGCTGTCCATGTTTTCCGCGGGCTCGCGTTTTATCTCGCTAGATTCCGATTTCACTTCTGCGTCCGTGGAACGCGTCTGTTTGTTCTGTCTGTTGGACCTTACGAAGGACGGCGTCGACAGCATGTCTTCGAAGGTCATCTCGGCCCGTTCCGAGAAGCAGTCGGTCTGAAACGCGACAGGCAAACGATTTACGAAACGGAAATTTGAGCTGCGACGGAAAAACATATTTCACTCTATCGGTTTTTTTGAGTAGTCCTAGTTCAAAAAATTAGGTGCAGAACTAAAAAACCGGTGTCGTCGTTCTTGTAGCCATTACTAGCGCTGAGTCATTACTATTACCAGTGCCGTAGCCAGGGGGTAGATTTTGGGCGTCAAAACCCCTCCCATTTCAAACTCGAAACCCCTTCCTTTTGAAATGCCGATTATATCTCCAATATTTCTTAGCTCATTTGTAAGTCATGAATTCGTATCATCAGTTATCTGGTTTTTGTGTTTTAGTTAGTTAGTAGCGGATTTTTATAGGTTGTTTCAGTCCTAGTCGCGAGTTTTGTGAAAGTACAGTGGTTTGTACAAGTCTCGACACAAGATTTTTCATTATTTCTTGAAATCTACGTTGGTGCGAGGTACGATATAAGATTCCATGCATTGACCGTCATTATGGAAATAATCTTATCGTGACCATAGTTTTAATGCGGGCTATCTTAATAAAGTAGACTAATTTCCTGCAGATCAGAGTCGTAATCATTTTTATCAATTAGTGATTTCAGCATCCAAACACTATCACAGGCTAGTCTCGAGATGAAAAATGTGTGGAAAAAGCATCACTTTCCATTGAGGCGAGTTTGGAACACGATGTTGGGCATTAGCAAAGTGATGAACTTGACTGAAATTTCGAATTTTACCAACTTTGTTCCTACTGGTTGGAATTGAATACATTTTGGTGTGCAGTAGATTTTTGACGATCTAGCAATATCTCAGGGATATGCCACGAAATTTGGAAAAAGATTTTTTTGAGCAGCCCAAAGCTTCATTTCTGTGCAGTGGTGACTGCCGGCAATATTGCCACAAAAGTGCTATGAAAATAACAGGCATTTTCATTTGTTAGATTTGTTGTTGTATAAAAATCACATGTTAAAGTTTCCGAGTCCCCCAGACTGTTGTGACAACAAAATGAGCGGCACTGGAACACTAGAACCGCACCGCTCAGGCACTCCTCTTGCCCAGACCTAGTCATAACATATAAATCAAACACAGCATAGTAAAACCTTCCAAACTTCCTGATATTGTAAACATGCCCTGAGGGCCACTTGGTTGCAAGTATCTTATATGCTTCAGAGAAACATGACACTAGCATAGGATGTTGTAATGGATTTCCCAGAGTTACTTACAATACTGCCAAGTAAGTAACAGTTGAAACGTGTTGTGAACATTCGATTACATAACAGGCAATTTCTCCACTTTTCACCTGCTTATTCTGTCCAAGTGAATTCCACCAACACAAGGTAAGTGCCGAAAAATTAAATCTTCTCCATTTTACAGGAAAGTTGTAACATGGCTTACGCATTCTGGCACAAGAGTAAAACGAGAAAGTTTGTTGCTGATAACCAAATCTATATTGAATAAAGTTCGACTTCAACTGGAATAATCAACCACGTGACAGATTCATCTATTTCATTAAAACAAAACGTTAAAACCATTCATTTACTGCTGATGTAATGCAGCGGTCGAGTTGACTTCTTGGAAAAAGGTTGATTACCAGTGGGGTCAACAGATTATTTCACACCAGATTACAGGACACACGACAGCTTATTTTTTCCGCATTGTGATTTCACTTATACACACAATTATATTGTTAAAGCAAAGAATCTTACGTGCGAGTAAATTTTGTATCGTGCTTCTGTAACCTTGTGCTTCGGAGTCCATCCAGAAATCGGAACGAATTCGTCCATGGAAGGCTTCTAAAAAAGCGTTTTCAATGCGGTCAAGCGACACTAAAAACCAGAGGTGGTCAAACGCACGTACAGCATGTTTCGTATGCTACGATATGACCAACGTTGGTTTCAGGGCTTTCGCAGTAAAAATAGTGTTGAAATTTAGTTTTTGTTGGTAACTTAACTCTTGGTGCAGTGGTTCTCATCCGCGGGCCCGTGAAACCGATAAATTTGCGATATGATAACCCAATTGGTATTTTCTTGAATTAGAGAAATCCCGAAGTAGTTTCGCTTCGTAACTGCTAAAACTATTCCAGAAAAACTTCGAGATGAGCAGCTCGAGAGAAATTACAAGGCTGGAAGTCATATTGGTGCTGTATTATGTATATATTGCGAACAGACCCATAGGTGTCGTCGGAAGCGTTACGTGTTAATATTACATTCGCCACCACCTATCTTTGTGAAAATGAATGGATTTTCAGCACTCGTTGATGCCATATCGAAGGCATGGATTTTCGAGGCACGGCGGCGTATTCCGTGAAATGCACCCACAGAATTCGCTTTGCAATAATCAAAGTCTTTCTCAATTTCTACATAAATAGT
Organism: Botryllus schlosseri; assembly: GCF_051294905.1. NCBI lineage: Eukaryota > Metazoa > Chordata > Ascidiacea > Stolidobranchia > Styelidae > Botryllus > Botryllus schlosseri. Next base: position 19,628,719 of record NC_137247.1, on the reverse strand, counting down.
GTGATGTTATTTTCAAGAAAGGTCATTTTGTTGCTGTTTATCACTAGTCTACAGTTAGTATTTGCACAAGACAGGTGATGGTTGCGCGATAATAGAGCTAAATTTGAAATCAAACTGGGGGGGGGGGGTCCGCGGGGGTCAGTGCCATGGAGCATGTAACTTCAGTACTCGAAAAATTCATCTCTCGCTACTTTAGTAACAACCCTCGATCCAGATCAGAGCAGTCAATCCATTGTGCTCAGACATACTCGTCACTGACAGCCTATGCCAACAACCTTGCCTGCTAAGCAGCATACTGACCTCGACGTCTTTCCAAAGAGTGTCGAGCAGCAATGGAAACTTATCGTCGCCTGCCACCATTCTGACGGGCAGCTTACAATACGGGCTCTGCAGTTTGGACGGCGCGGCCGAATCTACAAATCAAGAACGTTAGGGACACAAAACCGCGAGCCACAAAATAAAAAAACTCTCACATTTGAGTTCCCCGTCTTTTGCTGACAGAGTGGACTGGCTCGCGTTGCATTTGGTTGCCATGGTAGCGGCGAGTTGTTCTGCGTCATCGTGGCGATCGCCAACGGCGACCGGACCGTCGGCTTTGCGGTTGCCCGGGTTTGGATCGGAAATCCCAAACAGTTCGCTGAGACAGAATCTGAAGAGGAATTTCTCATTACCTTCCTGTCAACAAACAATGCGAGTGTAGTAGACAGAAGCACTCATCCAGAGGGGCAACGTGACCCAAGCGGCTCCATACCTCTATCCTCAGTATCCTAAGCAAAATTTGTCAGCATCCGACATCAGATTGCCAAGTTTAGGAGGGGGACACCAGTACCGTGTCTGTACGGACTCTTTGGGCGCTAATTCCGTATGGAAACCCGTTAGCATTCTCAAGTGACGTCACACTTGTGGAATGCATCGCTGGTTCACAGCTTAAAATGTCAATGTCATAAAGTATGTTGGCGCTTCAGCCGACATACACTCTGAACGTCTTTGGATCCATAAACCTCTAGTAAGGGTACGGTGCAAATAAGATGAACCCCACTTGGGGCAAAATCTGGCATCTGACTGATTTCATTACGAATTGAAAATTGTACTTTTCAATTTGTATTTTCTACGCAATCAGAATGAAATTATTGCAGGTCGCATGTAGAAATTTCTTTCATATCTGTTAATGATGTTAACCATGGCTGTGTCAGGAAAAAGGTCGTAACTATAAACATGAGCTTGTGTAACATAATGGCACATATCCATCGCGATTCCGGGGCGTCCCTAACGGCAATAAAACACTATCCCTACCCTATCGATAAAACACTATTTACTACTAGGGGATTTGATAGCGAAAAATCAGTCTCATTCAGCTCACCGGTAATGCTCCGTGATGATGTTGAACAAGCCGGGCAGTTGCGACAGAATAACGTGACGCACGGTCCTGTTGTCATGTAGTAGAACGGTGAGCGCGTTCAGCGCCCAAACCGTTTCCGCGTGCAGCCCGCTCTTGAGAGACATGATAATCTGCCACGCTTCGACAACTCCAACTAGGAGAGAATGTTTCCCGTTACAAATCAATCCACATAGCACCAAACGCAAGTTCACAAAATTTATTCCACTCTCATTAGGAACGTTAGTAATTCTGATTCGAAATATAGAACGTTTCATCAGCGTTGTGTTTTTATTCAGCTATTTTTATAGCGGAATTTGTTTCTGCTATGCCGTAACTGTGCGCTGTTATATGCCGTTTGAGGTTCCGAGTCAAATACCGATCTCCCTTTTACAATTTTGACTCGAGTCAAGTTGAGTCATTTTCAATTCACCAACAAGTCAAGTCAGCTAGTGGAGGTCGAGTCCGAGTCATAGTGTTTTGACTCGAGTCCGAGTACAAGTCATTATGATCATTGTTCAGTTTTCAGTTCAACCAACTTTTATCAACTCTGCTCGAGTGATATGGAATGGCTCGCATTCATAAAATCATAATTTTCTAGTCTTAACAGTCTCTGGTCCTATTTTCCAAGTATCAGGACTGATAGACGAAATACAAATAATGACTTAACTTTACCATTCTTCGAAGTTTCAATGAAATGTCTGTGTTGGCCGTCCTAGTCTCGAGTCTATAAGACTTGGTTCGAGTCATGCACAATGACAGTAAGTCGAAAAGCTTCAAGTGGCATAAAGTTGGCGATTTCAACATACTGTTTGTAACTTATCAAAGCCTATTTCGATCAATCAAAGCTAGCTGGTACTCACGGTCCTGGCCGGATTTCTCTTTCATTTTGCCGCCGACCGGTACCATTGCCTCGACGGAGCCTTGCGGAAAATGACTGCCGGGGTGGTAGTGTGAGCTGAAAAATCAGACCGAATGTTGAGAAGTTGTAATATCACAATATAAGAAAGGTGAGAGGTGTGGAATTATTCACAGCGTAATTATTTCTACAAGAAAACTTGAAAATAACATATGACATGAAAGACCAGGTCACACTATCGAGCTCCCTCACCTAGGCACTGACCGCACAGGCGTACCGCTGACCAGGCCCTTGAGAAAATTAGACGCAGACTCTGGCGGCAGGGCGATCTGACCCCGGGACTTGTGTGTGTCCGGGGTGGCGGGACGGGTGCTCGGAGACTCGTTCCTGGGCATGTGCCTCGGAATCTGGGGCGAGGCCTGGTGCTGGCCGGACGACGGGTGATAGCCCCTCATTTGGTGAGACGGTTGACTGAATTGGGTATGGAAGCCGTGGGGCGCGGTCATTTCGGGCCGCGGCGGGTAACTGCGGCCTCTCTGCTGTTCTGTGTTGTATTGCTGGGAAAAAAAGCACGTTTGATGCAATAAGCTACGATTGACTTAGCTGGCTCCCGACGTACCTTATTTACCGGCCGGGGCATTTTGCTGGGTGGCCCGAAATTCTCCATGCTCGGCATTCGTTTTTGACCTCCGTATTGACGCATGACGCTCATTTGAGAATTGCCTCCGTACGGCGAGTAAGACTGAAATACCACAAATTTCACTGAATGGGGCCCGAAGCACACGAGAAATTTGCAAGGAACCTTTACTTTACCATTTCTATTTCTCACGTTTCTAGGTGAAGTTATCACCTTAAGGCGGCGTTTCTTAGGACTTAATGCGTAACTCTGGACACTAAGCAGTAAAACATTTAAATGGTTTTCGATGGACAAGTGTTGCCGCTGGAGGTTCAATTCTTTTTTTCATGAGGCAGCAGAGACCTCTAACTAGTCTTAATTCATGGCAGTAATCTTGGCGGGCTCCCTCATATTTTATCAGACTCGTGTAACTTTGGACAGTGGACAGTGATAATATTTTTAGAGTTCTGGAAAGAGGATGCTCCTTCTGCGTCAAAGTGTATCATTGACTATATTCGTTATGACTTTCCTGGTGAATGAAAAGGTTATTGAATTGAGAATTTGCAAAAATAGAAGAAAAAAAATGGTTAAGCAAGAAGTCAAGACGTTGTAAGCGGGTGGAAGCTACTTTAAACACTTATCATATAGTCTTAGAGATGGGCCTGCTAAATATGGCATAATTTACGACAAAATATATCCAACTGAGGACACTGGTAAAGGGAAAGTGTCTATTTTAAAGAACTGAAGATTTGCGAGGTCAAATGATGTTTTCTATCATTTTGATGAAAGAAAACATCATAAATGGGCGATGAACATCCTTTCGTCATTACCTGCCGATGATATGAATGTGGCGCCTGGTACATCCCTGGTCCGGGCGGTCTCTCCGGTCCTCGCGTTGGGGGATGGTACTGACCACCGGGCGGGTAACCTTCCTGTCCTGCTGAAGAACTGCACAAAAACATAGACCACGTAAGAGTTAAATGCTACAACAAAATGAAATGAAAGATTTATGGTCGACAAAACACTAAAATTCCTTATGTAGTGTTGAACAGGCATTATTTCCTTTGTGGTAACATGAAAAGTACATATACAAACTCTCCACAATCCACATCATCCACATTCTTATCACATAATTAGTGATACATAAATCCTCGACTGCACTGGAGGCCTGATATTCGATTCGAGATTGAATCACTCAGGTCTGTCATTTGCCCATACCAACATATTATATTTCGGTACGATTTTCAACATCAGACCCGTTCAAAAAACAAAACACCGCCTACCTGCCGGAATAATATTGAGATGGCGGAGGCTGTCTTATCGCGGCATCGTTTCGTTTGCCCATGTCAGGCCCGTGACGCATCTTAAAATCGGGTCTCTGGCCGTCTGCAAAGAAGAACAAGGGCTCAACCCACTTAACAGACTTAGAAAACGTTCAGTTCTTTTCCAAATTAGATTAGAATCGGAATTATAGCTACTCTACACATATTTTCCCAAATTACATTAGAATTAGAATCATAGCTAGAGTTTTTTTCTAAATTAGATTAAAATCAGAATTATAGGTAGGCTGGCACAATTTTTTCCAAATTAAATCAGTACTAGAATTACTGAATTCACAAAAACTTGGACATCGAACATTTCAAATCATACGTTAATTCTCACTAGCATGGCAATAGCAAATTTATGCACCAAAAACCACAACATAGATTAGAATTACTGAATTCGCAAAACGGTGAATGGACAGTAGCGCTGTTCAAAAATGACAAGTTGTAGAAGCATTGCTATAAGAGAAGAAAGTTTTGGACTTGATAAATAAAAAAAAAGGTTCAATTTTTTTCAAATTCTACTGGCTACTCAGCTGAATTTCTAGGTTTTCTAGAAAAAATATTTATGTGAAATTTGACTGAAGTCCAGCGAGGTTATTGCAGAAGAAAATCTTGGATTTAAAAAACGGTATTCAAGGTGGCTACATTTAGAATATATTGGAAAAATTTGTCACAGTAAATACTAATCCAAAATTTTCTACTGCTACAATTTCGCTCCACTGGTTGGAATTAAGCCAACTTTTACAAAAATCCTTTTTCTAGACTACCCAAAAATTCCGCGTGGTAACCAGTGAAATTTGCAAAATTTCATTTTATTTTTATATAATAAATGTAAAACTTTCTTCTCTTATAGCAATGCTGGAATTGGGCCAAACTTGGTGTGCAGCAACCTACGGTAACAATATTATCGAGTAACGAGTGAAATTTAGAAAAAACAGCTCATGTGAAATCATGGTTCATGCACAGGAGCATCGGAATGACAAATGCCTGCACAGCAAGTTTGGCGCGTTTCGAATGATTACAGTTCTACCGTAGCATGTAAAGGAAATCCAGATATTATATTAGAATTAAAATTAGATTACCGTCATTTCGCTCTAAATAGGTTAAGTATACATATGAATTCATGTGGTTTTTCTAGTCTGATACTTGTACAGCTACACAACATTTCCAATCAGCTTACGAGGCATCCCGATGTTGCTGGGGTCCGGATGGTCCTTTGGCGTGTTTGCTCGCACGACGTTGTGGTTCGGCATTGAAGTCGTCGGGGGGATCTCGTTGGGTTTACCGGGCGGCATGGGAGCGTACGGCTGGGGAGTTGTCGCATTGGGACGTATAGACCCGGGTTCCGGTATATTGCTGCTACCGTCGTCGATAGAGGGAGTTGTGGACACTGGCGATTGGAACCCCGGCATGGGCTGGTTCATATTCATACCTGCCCCACCTTCTAAATCGGAAAAGATATTTTGAAATTGCAAAATAGCAGGGTTGTAACAACTCGAGTCCATTCCTTAAAAACAGAAAATGACTCGACACTGACAGCAACTCCAATTATGATATTTGCGGTGAGTGGAACATGGAACAAGAACAATAAATGAGAAATATTGTTCACCGTTCCTAGAACTAGGACTAGATCTACTCATTTTTCAAAGCTAGCAACTAGAACTATACCTACTCACTTTCAGGAGTTACTGATTTGTAAATGAGCTATTGGAGTTAGAATCGGCATTTCAAAAACACAGGTTTTCGAGTTAGAAATGAATAAGTGTGACGCTCAAAACCCACCCCCTAGTTACACCATTGTTAGTAGACGACTCTCAGATGGCTCTGAACAGGCAATGACTGCAAGGATATCACACAAAACAGTGGTATCACAATTAGCGCCAAATGTTCCACAAATAAATTATTGCACAACTAAAACTAGAACTACTTGCTTTTCAAACCCGTAACCAGAACTAGAACCAAAACTACTCAGCAGTAGTTAGTTGACTATCAAATAGCTAGCTGAGTTGTTCAAACTTTTTTGGACACCCCCCTATTTATGAGTGAATAACTTCGCGCCCCCCCCCCCCTCTATCGTCATACCACAAAATGCTAGCAATCCCGACGGATAGTTTGATGGGGTGGAAGGTTATGACTAGGGCAAGTTTTTGCAACTTTTTTTTACAGCTTCCTAAACACTCGGAAGTTATGTAGAATGCTGTTTTAAGCTGTTTGAAGGAATCTTATAGTGCAACTTTTTGCAACTTTTGTCCATTTTTTTCATGCAATCAACTTTTTACTGGAAATATTTGGCAGTATATGTAAATAGATCGCTTGATTATGACACTGTTTTTTGTGAATTTTGGTGAAATACACGGCCAAATTCGACCGCAATACCGTAAATCAGCACTGAAGTAACGCTCTAACGGGTATTTCGGGAGCTGAGCCGGAAAGTTGATCTTTTTTTTAGTCAAACGATCAAAATGTGGTCTTTTAGTGCGACTTTTGTGAAAAATAAATGCAACTTTCCGCGGATTTAACCGCAAAAAAAAAACTTGCCCTAGTTCGCACATGGCACAAAAATAGTTTTCAGTTGACAGCACCTTCGCGGCCCCCTTCAAATGCTTTCACGCCCCCCAGTTTCAGAACCACTGAGCTAGATTGTTGGTTTGTACAAGTCTGGTTGTTTGAAGATCAAGTGACGTTGAGAAAAACTCTCACCCGCAAGATTATCGTTCATTGCATTCTTCATTGCGGGGGAAGACGGATGGCTCTCGGACATATTCTGCATCGGTTTCGGGGTCATATTCCTCGCGCCGGGCGGCATATCGTTATGATGCGGGGGCTGATGACCCGGGTACTGTTGATTGTACGGGGGATGCGCCGGAGACCGTCCCCGATTCGGAATCATCGGGTAGCCCTGCTGCATGGGCGGCCCCGATTGAGGGTGCGGGACACCGTTTGTCCGGTACGAGTACCGGGGCTGTGCCATGGGCCGGTTCGGTGGGTAATGCGGGTTCTGCTGCTGCCAGCCCGGCCCGCCGTAGCCCTGCTGTTCGTACGGTCCCGGCATGGGGTTGTGGACGGAAGGACCATGCGTCGGGTACGCGTGGTGATAGCCTGGCATTTGCTGTTGATGGTAGCCCATGGGACCGGGGTGGTGAGGCGGCGGGGGCCTAGGCATTGAGTGTTGATGATGCATCATAGTTGGAGGGGGCAGGTCCCCGTAGTGGGAAGTGTCGTTGGCTTTCGCGTGGCTTTGCTCGGCGAGTTGCTTCTTTTTACGGTTGGCCTCTAATACTCTGAGAAAACATAGAAATTTTTGCGATGGTGACATGCACGGATGAAAAATTTCACATAAATATCAGTATAAAGCTGAACGACACAAAACTACATAACAGCCACTGCCATACAGATATCCAGTATCTGCCAACGTAAAATGTGGATTTACTACTTGGTTGCCCGCAATCATTATCCTACCCAACGCTAATGCAGGGGTGGTCAAACTTTTTAGTCAATGGGCCACATGTGTTTATCGAGCGAGTGTTGATGACCTTTTTTTTGTCGTCTTATATGAGTGAACTGGATCAGGTAACAACGAGCACCAGACATTTATGTCATGAAAAATCAGTAGGTATTCATGTTCTAGCCACGTGAGGCACAAAAATGTTTCAGGGTAAACGAATAAATTCTGCAAAATTACGCATATATCCCGGGTCGCAGATTGCCAGGACATTGGTATTAGATGCCTAGACAAAGTGGACCTACCAATATCAAAGTTTCGACCAACATTTGTCAAATTGGCACAGAGGGCCCTGTATCCATATCCAGGTGATTTGAAAGCACAAGTCTAAATTAATCGCAAGGGGATATACCATTACTTCATAAGGGATGTAAATCAAATGAACATGGATTTTCTGCACAAGTGGTTCATTAATAAACATTGCCAATTGAAATCACTGACACACTTGCAAGCTTTGTTAAAAACAAACAAAAACCCTAGGCTTGTGAAAGAGTCTTAAAACTTTCACGGTAGCCAAAAATCATCAATATCCTGTAACACAGGGGATAAGCTCCTCCAAGAGCACTACCATTGCAAGTGATAATGAGCCAGCCAATTTTGACGGCGGCTATTAAAATTCTGCTTCAGTCTCACAGAAGTCATTTTTCACCTTCCTTACTCTTTCGGGGTCTGAGCCAACAGTCGCAGCAATTATACTCATTAAAACAACAACAAATATCTCATTGTGATCATCATGATGTTTTTATTCTTTCATTTCAACATATATATTTGGTTACATTTTTAGGTGAGCTGTGTTTATGAAAGTTTATAAGGCATGAGTGAAAAAAGCTTGCAGAGCTCACATATAACATAATTGCTACCAATGCATTCCACAGTGAGAATTACCGATACAACACGCATACTGCATTATAAACAGTTCTTGAGATTCCTATCTTACAGGTTTATGCTACAAGTTCTAAAACTCCATCAAAAAACACCAGATGGTAAAAAATCAAGTTACTTGAAGGGCTACTTCATTATCTGCTGGTTATGAAGAGCAAGTAAAATTAATCCTTATCCAGCTGGACCATCTCCTCAGTTCCTTACCTTCCCAATGCTTCTTGAGGCTCCGTCTCTTGCCTCTCGGTCCGGCATTCGTACCCGTACAAGTACTTGCAGTACTGCTTTTTCAGTGTGAAGCCACTGGCAGACGTGGTCCCCAGACCCATTACATTGGAGATCTCCGACCACTTTTTCCCGCGAGAGACCTGAGATGAATATAACAAAATGAATAATTGGGCCCACATGATAGCCTACAGTGGGGACGGAAATCCAAACTTGTGATCCCAACAAGTACTACCAAAATCATTGACTGATTTTCAAAATTGTTACACTACAACAGCTCCTCCCCCGACGACAGCTACCAAGTTTGTGTAAATTGTGATATAAATATTTAGCAAAATGCAATAGCATTATTTGAAAGGACTGCACCTGGACCAAAACAGGCACATTAACAAAGGAACAAACCTGAAGTTAACAAGTTTGAACTATACTTGAATTATGCAAAAACTATAATAACTCAGATAGCTACAAGACAATGGAATTTCATGTTCGCAAGATTTGGAACCAAGCACAGTGTAAGAAATGATTCAGGTATACTATGTTATCACATACATAACGATAAACATCTCAACAATGCCTTTTACTTCAAGTAAATAAAGGACATAATCAAATAGAAGCCTTTAGCAGCCAGCTATAGCAGAAATACAGGGTAGGCCTATCACCGATAATGCAATTCTTCAATGAAACCCAATGTTATTGACACTTGTATTAATGCAAAAATGGCGACTTAAGAGCTAGGGTTCACTGGAAGTATTAACGGCACGTGTCGCCTTAATAAAGCTCACTACTGAATAAATATTTTCAGACTTCAAATAAGAAAGCTTATTTAGCTCAGAGGCATTACTATCACTTGCTCTGCGAGCTAACAAACATTGTCACAAAGACCACACTCGACTGTATCACGCTCACGGCCACTGTGGAGACTACGGCTACCAACAACATCTCCACCTCAATCTCGAAGGAAATCCAGACCAATCTTGTTCAATTTCAACCACACTGATGTGAAAGCAAGTGAGTGTTATGAGCATAGTTATCACACTAGTTTAGCATTACACCTTCAACAAACAGTAAATCTATCACCACCAATGATGATGAAAATGCAGCAGCTTCAGACATTTTCACCTCCTAGATGTACTGAATACACAGACCCATCTTCACCACGCAAATAGAAGACTTTCAAGTAACTAAAGTAGGCTTATACAATGATGTTGTAACAGGTTTACTACCTCAGTCAGCTAAAGATATAAGTCAATATGCTGCAAGATTCTGTTATAATACGGGAGTAAATGAAATAACATGCCGTTATCAATGAGTGCAAGTACTAGCCTACTTGTAAGTGATTATAAGGTTCAGTGCGTATGGCATCAATAATTTCAACAGTACCACTGAGAATGATGTGATGTGTTCGACAATATACATATAACTATCAAACCATGCATTGAAATAGTTGGGAAAATGTCAAGGTGATCAGCTGAAGTGTACCCGTGAATATGTATTGTAGCTTTACAATATAATGCAAGCTGACTTTACACGTCGTCAGCACAAGAGATCACATGCATCGAACTCAAAAATCTTTTCAACAGCAACAAGACAAGCATTAACCACCAGACAAGTGGCTGCCTGCGAATATTGGAAACCGATTGATCTCACAGTCATTGCATGCTGCAGTAACACACTGGCTAGCGAGGACAATACAGAGTGTGGAATACGGCTATAGCAGCCTGCGAAACGGATAGAGGCCATTGAAACTTGGAATGCTGTAAAGTAGACTACGGTATCGGTATATCCTGTCTACTTGCTACCTTGACGATTGTTGAGAAGTACTGCGCATTGAGATTTAAGCTAAGTTAACACTAGACTGTGCCAGCGATGCACTTAATATACCATATTTAAACATTAGGTCTACCTCTAACACACAATGCAGTACGCAATCTCTGTAGAGTGATACCAGTAAGTAAAATACCCTCATTTCACTCAAGGCTCACTTCTCAATGGATAATCAACACAGAATCACAAGTCAATAGTCAACAAGTCAATAGTAAACTCTTAGTCGGCTACTAGCCATGGTTTTGCAAGTGTTACAAATTGCAATCCATCAATTCCAAATAAAGATTAAACCATCAAATAATATTATGTTGTTTGAATGAGGAAATGACCACCTCCGGGACCTCACAGCTGAAATATCATATAACTCTAAAACTGGAATGTAAAATGTACAAAAACTTCCTGTCCATATCATCTATAATATTGGCAGTCATTTTGAGTTGATAAACCATAACATCTCTGGTTCAGACCATTATTGGTCAAATGACCAAGCCCATGCAACCATTGCAAACTACCTTGCATCAAGAAGCTTGCAGACGTTTCCCTGACATTTCACACACAATCGTGTTTGCTGGCAGTTTTCAAAGTGATAGAGTAATAATTATAGCCTTTGAATGACAGCACAATGTAAGGAAATCAGGTACCAAAGGACTCCCGACTTCCAACTTTTTTCAATTATGCTAGAATATCACATTAGGTAAAATAATCGCGCAAATCCAATATGTTGAAAGACTAATATTTTGAAACTTAATGCCTCAAAACTTGTGCATATCACTGAAAATGCAATTGGAAAAGTCAGCATGCATTTTTTAAACAAGAGTTTGTGTTCTAACTAGTTTTGAGTTACTTAATTCAATGATCCACAAATTAATTGCAGTCAAAGCCACACTAGTGCTGTCATTACACAGGGGAAAACAATCTGTTTATGTTTGACTGCAAATCACATGTATACAACAGAGTAAATTTGAGCTTCCAAGCTTGTTACAATGCTGATTGATAACCCTGCAATTCCTGGAAAGTTGCACCACAAGTCAACTTAGAGAGGTATAATTCTGGAACATGGACCATTAGAATACAACCAACAACAAACTAGATAACCAATTCAGCCTAGATAACCAATTCAGACTGGACTAAGACTCAAGGTAGCTGGGCGCAAGAAATAATGCAACACACTATGCCTGATATTTGATGAATGAGACACACTCAGAGATGGATTACAATGCCAAAGCGCAAATAAGATTATCAAGAGATGGTTTCAATCCAGAACACCATCCTTACCAAGAGTTTTATAACCAAAGACTTCCAAAAATGGGTCTCTGGCAGGATTGGCTTTCTCGTTTAAGCAGATTATGATCTCAGTTTCATTGGCTGCCTAATCCAGAATCTAATACATGGATTGGTGACCACATTAATTCCTTGGCCTGTGAGAAGATCCTCAATTTCGCCAGAGTCTGCATGTGCTAATTGACTGTGTAAACTTGCTTACATCCTAATCAACAGTTTAAGAATTAAAATTTCTTATTAGGCTCTTATTGAAGAGCTTCTTGGAGGTACAGAACTTCAATATACAATTGAATAGTATATTCATATTTAAAAGAACACAAATATGTTTGGCTGACACTCGCCAGCGGTAATCGTCAGCAACAGTACAGAATTGGTAAGAACATTGTATTATTTGTATATCACGTTCAATTCAATATGAATTGCATCAGCGACAACAGAATGATCAATGTAGTTATGGGGACAATTTAATTAATAGGCTTACAGCAGAACAGGTACCGCAATTTTCCAATTATTCACAAGCAAATGAAGCAGGAACGTCTAGGACCTAAAACTGCTCCCTGAAATGATTGACCCAACTTCTTCCCAAACCATTGGCTTTCCACAGAATACAGATCTTGTCTGCTTTGGAAACCACTGCTATTGTCATGCTGGAATTTTGCAGCATTCTCATAACATCATCAGCGACTAACTTGGCTACTACACACGAAGCATTCAAGTCATTTACAGGGCTGCGCGAAATCGAATATCATAGTGATTCGATTCCGAATTGAGTATTAGGGTTTGAGCAAGTCCAGTATGTTGCTCGTTATGTCATCACAACACCATGAATGGCGCAGAAAGTTCGAATATGTATCTTTTATGCGACCGCAAAGAAAAAAGTCACAGTTTCACATCACATTAATGATTTGTTATTTTTCGACCATACCATTTCATTGCACTTTGTGACACACTGTGGATCGACCGAGACTTCAAACAAATGTCCTTTCCACAAACGTGTGTACAGTAGGCCGACCACATGTATTTCGTATGCTGCGATACCACCAATCGAGGTTTACAGCCTTCCATACTAAATAGTATCAAAACTGGGCCTATAATACTTGATAAATTAACTCTTATTGGCATGGAGTGCACCAGATCAATACTCGGAAAAAATTATCACTCACGACTCAACTCAAAACATTGTGCCGTAGTCATTCACAGCAATGATACATTGTTTTCCGAGTAGCCTACCAAACAAGTGGAACAACAAAAATTGAAGTTGGCACTCACCTCTTGCATACAACCTCGATTCCGCACATGCTGATACAGCTTGTAGAGATCCAGAGTCCGACCGCCCATCATAGGCGCGTGCTTCAAAGGCAAGTCCTTACCCTCCCAGTACTTCAGCACGCTGTCGATAAAGTCTTTACGGCCCGGCTCGTCAGGTTCGTACAATGCCGACAGCTTTTGTGAAGTCGATCTCGCCGATACCGTCTACAAGTGAGAACAGATATTAGGACAATAAATTAACTCGCACGCACAAGTACTGACGGAGATTTTTATCACGCGAGCGAGAAATCTTTCAGAATATGCAGGATTTTGATGTTAGGACTACTTGCTACTGTGGGCAGAAGTAACGTGAATTTCTACTGAAGCACAGACGTATGGGAAATAACCAAGCATTATGGGTCTAGTTCTGCCTAAAAATCAATGAAGTGGAAGTAGCCTACTCTTAAACATAGCCACTAAAGTAAGTAGTTGTGAGTACGCAAAATATACAACAAAAATCAAGTTCAGTACATGTCAGATTAGGGTTCACGAGTTTAAGCATGGGAATGGCGAAAGTCTGCACACCAGACTTGGCTCATTTCACACTAGTTGACCTGTAGCATTTACAGAAAGAGAGCAAAGATTTGAGAACAGAAACATGTCAAATATTAGATTAAAATTAGATTACCGACAATTTTAATTAGTCTAGGACAGAATTACGTAGTTGTCCAAGTCACCACATCTGCTATTCGATATAAATCCACCACAATTATGCTGGATTCAGATTGAAATATTCGAATCATGTTGCTGGGTTCTAGAAAAGGACACACAATGCAGAAAACTCAACAGACCTTGGTACGACTTTCTTCGCTGTCATGCGACGAGGCATTCGACATCGGGCCACTAATAGTATCCGTGGCGTAGGACGGAACACGCTCTGTACTCGGCATAGGCTGGACCTCAAATCCATGCTGATAACCTGGCCCGGGTCTGTGATCCATTGAATTAGGCATGGGTGTAGGTGTAGCCCACTGCTGGGCTTGACTTGGATTCGGAGGTCTGGTGATAGGATGGGGTGCGGGCGGGGGTGGCGGAAACGTATGATTTTGTACTGCGGGATCGGCTGGCGGCGGGACAGAGTTGGGTGGCGGGACGCCGGATTGCACGTTAGCGTAGTTGGGGTGAAATGAGGGCGCTCGTTGTGGTACGGGCGGGACCGGCGGCGGAGGCTTGTGTACTGCATTCACGAGGGGCGACATCGGGTTGGCGGGCTTCTGGTAGACGGGGCTGAAAAACAGAAAGTGATTAAAATTCACGTAGTTATCCGAGAGAATTCTCATGGCAGCATTACCAGATAATAGCTGACAGAATATGACAAACATCACCACATGGCCCCATAACCACTGCGATGATATAGTGAAATGCATTAGGTACAAACTTAGGCCTAAAACAGGGTTATCATCCTTGTTCATAAGACATGCCATTATTTGGAAGGTCTTATAAAACTACACTGACCTTCATTTTGACTGACAGTGTCTTATTTTCGGCACAGAGGCCTTGGCTAGGACCGAAAAAATGTGATCACCATTTTTTCAGTCATCGGCGCGTCAAAAAGGCCGTGTGAATGCGCAATATTAGGATTGAGCCAACGTGTTGACTTTTGTTTTTAGTCATCAATTTTAAAATTTCGCTGTTGAAATTTTGGAGAGTTCTTTGCTTCGTTTTTGATCCATGTGGATGGCAAACTTTCCTCGTTCACAAGTTCTATATTTTCTTTACTTTGTCTAATTTTCAGTGCTCACCACCGGTCACAATAGCCACACGACCGATATAAACACAAAAAATTTCAGGTTAACTGAAAACAAAGCCGTGACAAGGGTCGGGCAAAAACGGTTAAAGCTTTTCCGGCACACATTATACCCGATGGCAATGAGAGAATGTGATAAGCACTGGGCCCAAGTTATGACCTTATTTGCAGTCACCAGCTTCCCGAATTTTGCGGTCAGGCCATTCAGCCTTAATTTTCAAACTACATCGACAGCAACCCTACATATAGAGTGATTAAGCAACGACCAATAAAAATTCAAGATTCCAAGGCCAGGGTCAAATGACTGTTCCAGAAAAGAAGTGTGTGGAGCAGGGAGACGCTGTGTCTTTATAACAACTCAGGAAGGTTTAAAGACTCCCATTCCGATCCGATAAAATAAAAATTAGTTGCTTCAGATTCGAATCAAGTCAGTTGTGCTCTAGTTGGTTAGTTGCGGATTTTTAAAGGTCGTTAGCTCTCAAGTTCTTGTTCTAGTTGTAAGCTTTGTAAAGGAGTTAGATCTACAGTTCCAGTGGCGAATTTTGAAGATGCAGAAGTTTGCACATTATGCACAAGTCCGAGTCCAGCATAAAATCACAAAGCGGTGTACAGGCAGAAAAGCCCCATTCAAAAGGAATTTGATTGTTCGATGCAAATCGTACACACCTTCCTTTGGCAGTGTGCGCCGCAGCAACCATAGCAGCAGCAGCCGCGGCCGCTGCCCCACTCATGCCATTCGAGTTAACGCCGGCACCGCCGTCCCGCTGCTCCGCATTGAAATGAGAGTTCGTTGACTGGACGGGCGCCGACTCCGTGTGGGAATACTGTCCCAGGGCGGAAGAAGTTGGATTTTGCCACGGTTCGACACCCGCGTTAGTCGCTGTCGGGGCCGGATAACTCGAAGGCGGGGGAGGAAACATGTCCATTTTTTCGGGGTAGTATTGAGGTGGGCCGGACACTTGTCCGTCGGAGCCTTGATGATGTTGAGGCTGCGGAACCTGGTTCATTTGATATTGTCCCTGCCAAGACATACGCCTCCCAGGATTCATTTGATTCATGGAATCTAAAAAACGAATCATTTAACTTTGCGGCAAATATTCGACTATGTTACTGAAATGATCAGTTTCTTATTGAAGACTTATCAATGACCACAATGCGACATTCTATAGCAAATGATCACTACAAACAAATAGTCCTTTCCTTAGAATGTAGGCTAAATATCGTCTGTAGCATACATCCTATAAAAGTCTTCCAACGCGGTGCTAATAGCACAAGTCTCGCAATCTGCCGGACAGTTTCAAAAATGAAGCTGCCACCCTAAAACCCAGCCGATCATAAGCCCAGCAAAATGGGTGGGATTGTGGATCATCAATCCAGTGTGGCAGCGCCTACAGGATCGCTGGAAAAGTGGAAGAGATGACAAAGAAGAGATACATTCTGAACATTTAGCAATGAACTTCTCGTGTAGAAGCTTCGCTAGACGCTGAAGAAACTTGGAGTCGCGCACTGAAGTCAGTGGAGTGGAGATAAAACGCAGGATTCATAGCCTATAAATCATTGGTCAGCCGTGGAGAAAGATAGCTCTCAAATAGTGAGAGATGGCGTTACGGTAGAGACCCAACTTGTTGATCGATAGGCGTAGGTATGGTTCAATCCTAGGCCGTGTCAGACCAAAGACTTGATCGTTAAACTGGTATCTGCGGCTTCCGCGCTCGGCGCTTAGCACTACGGGATAGCGGGGAGAGGAGAATGTTGATGACACTCAATAACGATTACTTTACATCTCAATCGATTTTGCACATCAAAATAAAAACCGCCTGGTGTTGGAATTTGGGCGAGTAATTTAGATTCAAGTTTGAAAGAGTAACTGAATTAAAATATTGCTCAAAATGGAAATAAGAAATATTTCGATTATTAAACTTTGCTCTACCTCTGTTCCTGTACTACATTGATGTTTCTTAGCACACTGTCACAGATTGTATATGTGTAGTTGGGGTATATGCCGCAAAAACATCAAGGACAAAAATATACAACGTCCTATGCTTAATAAAAATGGATATTAAGGTAAAAGCTCTGTTCTCACAATTTTACATACTGATAATAACCAGCTGATCAGAAATAATAAAGAAACATATCTTCCATGCAAGTACAATAAACACCTATTCTACTTGAATGATATTGGCAAATGTTTTGCATCTTCATATTACACTTACACTAAATATTTCGTTATATTTACAGAGAACCTGCAGTGCATTTCAATATGCTGCAAAATGGCCAGGTCTACAATATATCAAGCCGTAACTAGGGCCACTGCATGACAATATGACATGCAATATACACAAAGAACGGTCAACTATATAGTTCAAGACGATTATAACGGCCTAGTGAAAAAGGAAATTAAATTCCTTACTCAAATTCGTAGGATCAACCTGCTCGGATGGAGATTTCATCATCGCTGCGGTCTGGTTGCATCACAGTCACTTCATAATATCAGCTTACATAAATTTTAGCAAAAAGTCACACACAGACCACTCTGAAATCTGTAGATAGGCAATGAGTACATGTTATATTCTGCCTGCAGTGACGGGGGGCATGATACATGTGGATAAACTTGTCTTTGAATCTGAGGCAAATATACAATGTCGCAATTAGTATATTGAAGAAATCAATTGAATGACATTGGCCCACAAGGTCAATTTTTCCTCTGTTTGCTGACAATACAAATTTTGAGAACGGTATATTACTATTAGTCTATTATAGTTATCACAATTTATTTCGTCCCGTATAGTTGAATATTGGCTTAAAATATTCACACAGTAACACAGCAAACAGCATAAGCGTACCCAGATTTCTAGATACCTGCCCATTTTAAAATGATATAGAAGTTAGATGTCACCAACAATTCACCATAAGCATGCATTGCAAATGTACATAAATGGTACCGGTGGTATAGGCTGCAGAATGCTGCGATGTCACATAAGGTATACGTGATTGGAGAGATTAGATATGATATTGGCTTGCAAATGGGAGATAATGGGAGCCAGCCTACTCATTAACAGCGCATATTGCATTTTCAAAAATACCTAACCTGTATAGCAACACTTGCAAGTTGCAACATAAACAGTCTGCTCATTATTACCATTTCAATCATATATGATGATGTAGGAAACATTGAAGGAGCACAATATCAAGTATAGATAATAGCTTGTGCTTTAGCAATCAACAATTAGCAAGGATGCTAGCAGTCCAGACTTGAGATATTACAGCAACATATGCATAGAGATTTATGTTTATCATACCACTTTTCTAATGCTATGCATATCACGTAAACCAGTCTTTGTTGTCACTGAATTATATCAGGTCGTGCTGAGGGACATTTTACAGCATATTTTAGGAGCTATACGAAATGGTCCAAGATTTCAGTGCTTATTACATGTTAATAAGGATGTAAACATCAATGAAGTGGGTTTATAATTAAATCTAGAATGATTTCTGGTCAGTTGCTAAACATGAACAAGTGTCGCCTCATATTAGCATAGCGATTCGCGACGACATCAGCGCACGCTTCAGTGGGTAAAATGTAACGCGCAACATGGCCGTCGTCACAAGACTTGGTCAAAACTAAGCAAATATATCTCGTGATAGGGATACCTGCACGCAACATGAACGATACCATCGGAAACCTCAATCAAGCCTGCGACGTTACAGGACTTATGCAAGCAAAAATGTAACATGCCCACCATTTCTAAACCCTTCGAAATTCTTCGTCTCGGCGCGCCTGACCGATGTACTTACTCAGAATAAAACGGATATCAGCTACAAATTACAAACGGTAAATTAATATGCTCCCATCGAAATTCGTCAAATCTGTTGATCAAATAATCTAGTTCGGCGGGAAGGTGACCTAACCGCAATACATGACTTCGAGTTTGAGATTATCGTTTGCCTTTTACCGAAATGCGTAATGAATTGAATTATAAAAACCGATATGTGATCTAAACCCGGCGTTATTTATCTGGCAATAGTTGCGACACGTTTGTGACAAACGAAGCGTGCCCTCTCGCTCTGGTGATCACTCGGAAGCGGGCCAGATTATTTTTTCGTCCGCGAATTAGAATTATAGACGGAAATAATACTCAAGCTCCAGCGGTGTAGCAGCAATTTCAAATCGGCAAGTAAAAGGACCGTACCTTGCGGCGCGGTAGCGCTTTCGATTCTTTAGCGCCTACGCCGATAAGCCAGTTACCTCGACATGTTGCCTCACCAACTGATCTCACGAACTACCATTCAAGCTGCTACCATGAAACAACATATGCTGCCCGAAAAAAAAACGCTGCTCTAATAACTGCAGATCTGTCTGTACCGCCACTTGCAGTATTCAAAACACCAAGCTCTACATATGAACGCCTCAATTTCCAATGATACACAAATAACAGTAAAACGCTCCACAAGCAGCACAATTAAAAGTTTGGTGAGTACCGTTAAGAATTAAATATGTGTAAGTGTAGTGTGAGAAATTACGATGATGCAGTTTGCATATGAAAACACAAAAATTGATAAAAAGTCGTAGTACCATGATGAACGAGCTTAGGCAATGAAGTGATTGAAATTAAAAACGAAGAAGCACTTTCCAGCATAGCTTATAATAACAGAAAGAAGTCAGATCAATCTTCTGATCCATCCAAGTTCAAGTGAACATACAGAAGAACTCCAATGTCACGTTGCCCACTATCCATTGCGATATTGATGGCAGTGCTCCCCTCCTGAAAACAAAGTATATTTTATTGCTGTAATGACAATACATTTGGGAGAAAAATGTTTTTTCGAGAAGTCCTAATATGCATGCAGATTGCAGAACATAGCATTAGAATAGGAGTTGGATAAATATTCAATTCTGTGTGCTGACAATCCTGTCTGTTTGAAATTATCAATCGAATACCCAACTTGGCCTACAACATGCTAAAAAGAGGTCATGTACAGTACACTGTACACAACCGAGTCAAGTCCGAGTCCAATTCAGGGAGCAACGAGGTCGAGTCAGAGTCATAGCGTTCAGACTCGAGTCCAAGTCATGGTGTTTTCTGTTCAGTACCGAGTTCCAGTCAGGTTCAACTCATTTTTGCAAAACTCTTCGGGTGAAATTGAAGGAGTCGGATTCATAATATACTCAATTTTCTCACTCTAAACATGTTTATTCACACAGATGAAAGAAAGTGTCTGGGCCTATTTTTCAATATCGGCCCTGATATATGAGCGAAAAATAATATCATATACAACATATCGAGTTATGCACAATGACTCGAGTCATTACAATCCTGGGCACAGGCGTCATCCGGCAATCTCAAAACACTATTGTAGAAATCGCTCAAACACTTCAACATGAAAACAAACGCGATAATATGTTTGAATCTAGCGAGACTCACATTATCGGCGATTGTCGGATCACAGTCGGGATGCGCCAGAAGCATCTTCACCAGCTCGATATGACCGTGCTCGGTGGCACACATCAAGGCAGTCGAGCCGTCCTCGTCCTGAGCGTTTACGTCTGCGCCCGCGCTCAGCAGCAGCTTGGCAGACAGCACGCATCCGTGACTGACTGCCAGCATCAAAGCCGTCTGACCGGCCTGCCTCGCGTGTAAACAAACGTCTGCTTTCTGTAACAAATGATGTGATACTTATTGATTACCTGCATTGCTTCTCGGGTAGAAGCAAAAGTAACGCCATTAATTTATACTTAAGTACGGGCAGAAGTAGCTTTTTAAAGGACATGTCAAAACTACGAAAGAACGCACTCACAATGAATGGAAAGAGAAACATGAAAGAGGAATAGTAACCAGCAATGAAAACGAACTGTGACATCGGACACTAGGTCGAGATGGATGCCAGTTTAAAAGATTACATCCTCCTATCTGTTCATTACATCGCACTGTGTCTTATCGCATTGTGTGCATTGAGTGGGTCTTGATCAGATGAAAATATAATCAGACGATTATTGATATCATTGATGGAGGTATTGTATACTTTTAGTGGTGAATCGAAGGTGGGATACCTTCGAAATCGCGAGATTCGTCTTCGCTACAGTATAAGACGACTAATGACATCAGAAATAAACCAATTTTCGAAAACACATTTCGCTACCGCCCGCAGAGGGGCTATTTTGACATGTTGATACAATAATTTCGCTCACAAAAGCAATGCAAACCTATCCCGAAACTACACTATACATTACAAGGCACAAAGTAGTTTTGTGCCAAAGACTGTCAGTGATCAACAACTTGAGTATGTAGTCCATGTAGGCAAAAGCTACTTGAGTATTCCAAAACATTGGCAGTTCTTCGCAACTGACCACGTCTGGTTTCAACTTACGGCGAAAAGCTTGCAAACGGCATTCACGTCCACGTCTGATTCGATTCGCGTGATCGCGGCAAGCATGCTGGCAGTGTATCCCGCTTTATTATACAGATTGGCGTCAAATTCTTTCACATCGACGAGCGCGTTTATCGCAGCAAAGTTTCGGTGCGACACGGCGTAGTGCAACGGACAGTTTCCCTGAAAAGGCATCTATATGAAGTGTTGGGTAAAATCGAATCGCAGATAATTTGAATCGACTACTCCAAATCTTACCCGAATTGAATCACCACTTTTGAAGATTCTTTTATTGACCAATATTTACAGCAGGACATTAGTGGAATGAAAGTGTAGTTGATGTAATTTGCATAGCATGAGAAGCATATAACTATTGAAGCTCTTTGATTTATTTATATATTTATAAGCAGATAGGTTAAGCTCAACGTACTATTTTTATATGATACACAAACTCCTTCAGTTGGCACAAACTAGGTTTGCATATTCTGATAAAAATTGACAAGGTTGAAAAATGGAAGAAGCCCACTCCAGCTATTTGCTCGCCTCCATTATTGGAAATTTGATGAAGTGACGTCATAATTGGTGATACCACTATTAATATGAAAAGCTCTTTTGAATTATCTACTAGTTGCTGAAGATCATTCCTGGGTAGTGTCACACAAAAATATTTGGGTTTATTTCAATATTAATATATTATTCAATTGTATAGAACTATCGCTCAATGAATTTATAACATAATCAGAGATCAAATGACGTAACGGCGTCACAGCCACGCTCTTTCCAGCAGCGGAAGATATTTTTAATCATGTAACCACAGATTATCGTTATTTATTCGCTAAATTGAAAATCCAAGGAAACTTTTCGCGATTACAGTTCCACGATTTCATGGAAATGTTGACCCATTTTCATGATTTTTTTCGTCAAAATACTAGATCATTCCTACCTTGCCCGGTCTCTTGCACAAAATTTCCAAGGATAATTTCTGCCAGATGGTGGAGATAAACTGAAGGCGGTCCCGCGACAGGCTAGTATCATAGTTATCGGGAAGTGTATGCAAAACTACTTAACTCAAAGACAAGATACAATCGCCTAACCACAGTGTGATTATTACCATTGATTCTTGCTTAGAATTTGTTCCGTTTTCCGAGAATACTCGATTTGAATATATTTCAAATTGGTAGATATTCCGTTCGCTCAAACCTAGCACCTACCGTATCATCCAGAGAGTTGACAACTTTGGAGAGCGCGTTCGATGACACAGATCGCATCTCCCTGGCGAAGGCACAGATATTGTCGTGGTTTGCATTTGGGGACGACGACACAAAAAACCATTCCTCTTTCATAATTTCGAGAACATCCTGGTCATAAAGATAGAAAAGATTAGCGCCGCGTAAATCACAGAGAAATAATTGAATAACTGAATATATTTTCAAAGTTTCTAAATCTCTATTTGTACGAGTCATCAGTCACTTGACATCTTCGCAACGATGCTTCCTACAATTTGAAAGTAGCCACGATTGATCAATTATCAAAAGTATGTCAACCCTTGACCAAATCAGATCAGGACACCACAAGGATTAGGATATCATGAAAAAGGGAGGATGATATTTACGAGATCATACAAATATGATACAAGAACATACCTGGGGCATGTCATCGGAGGACTGCATAGCAATTGACCCGACTTCGCAAGCATCCCTCACCCGTGTTGGCAGTGTGTACCTACACATAAAATTTTCCATCACTCTGGTAAAGTACGCGATGATGTGACGCATACCTTTGAATATCGTTGCGTCCGTTGTCAGTCTTCGATGGGCTAAGTTCTTCGACACCTACACTTGTCGATAAAGAGCTGCTTTCGTCGCACGTGCTATCAAGTACCACGCCGAGTTCTTTGTACTTGCGTGCCAATAACGATTGCTGCTCGTCGAGCAAAATTTCAACCTAAAACAAAATTTTATAAGTCAAAAGATCTGATGCACAAAAAATTGATATTGAAAATATACAACTCTGCATGAACACCACATCGTTTTCAGAAGTAGGCTAAAAGGTAAAATTGCTATATACTATAATATTGATAAACTGGAAGGTAAGAAAAGAGTGGGAGAATAAGTGAAATGAGCACAAAATCACATCTGAACGCGAATACCACTTCTAGAGAGCTGGAGAGTTGGAGGCAAATTTGCGAATCAGGATATTTCTGGTTACTTGGGAGTCGGAGTCAGAGCCCTGGTTATAATGCAGTATAATATTGTCCTCCCAAGACCAAGTCCACCACTATCAGGATGACCGTCGAGTTTACCAAGTAGCTGGGCATACAGGAGAATTTCGGTAGGATGCAGTACGCTACAACGCAAGTACTGCGGGCCGTAACACTGTCTAAAGACGGCTTAATGAATTTGTTATAGTTGAAAATGCCACATTAATATCATGGGTCTCTCATGATTAGTGCAATAATGACAATTTCACCGACCGTAAACATAATTGAAATTGACTTTGCATAGATTATCATTACCAGATAAGTAGGCTACTACATCATTACTAAAGGCAAATCGAAAAACGCACAGCTATAACAAACATGAAAAATCCCCGACCTTACCTGCCCGACGTAATTTCCGATCTCATTTTCATCAAAGTCACGGTACTGCAGATCAGATGTGTCAGTCGCGGCATCGCAATGAGTGCCAAGACCCAAAACATCCTCTTCCCGTCCGTTCACGAAGCCATTCGCGACAGATTTTGCAATATTATGGAGATTCACAGCCTCGTACAAAATTTCGGTTTGAACCGAAATTTCGATGGTATCAACAATACAATCGATTTCAACATCGGCAGTCCGAGGTTGGGCTTGAACTGACGCCTCTAAAATTCCTGCTCGAATCGAACCGACGGCAGTGTCAATCAAAACAGGCCCGAATTGCACAGCAACGTCCTGTTTTTCTACAGTGGTTAGTGCCGCGATTGGGTCTACCGCAATGTCACACATGACAGGCTGCATTTGCGAAGTAAAATCTTGTGTTTGCACTGGTGGGGTGATTGTGATAGGGTCAACCCCACTGTCACACAAGACAGGTTGAATTTGAGAGGCAGAGTCCCGCGTTTGTGTTGTCTCGATTGATGAAATCGGGTCAACACCAATGTCAGTCGACGCGGGCTGAAATTGTAATGCAAAATCTTGTGTCGGTAAAATTTCTTGCGCTGGGATAGGGTCAATCGCTGTGTCGTGTACACAAGGCTGAACTTGGATAGCGGAGTCACTTTTTTGCACTGTATCCGCTACTACGATAGCGTCGAGAGCAGCATCTCTTGAAGAAGGTTGAAACTGCGATGAAAAGTCACATAACTGTATTATATCGGTGCTTGTGAATGAATCGCCCGTGTGGGGTTTGAAACCGTCAAATTGAACGTCTGCGTTTATTAATACTGGTTTAGCATTCATTCCTGATTCCTTCAATTCGATTGATTCCGTGTTACACGAACTATCAGTATGATCATTTCTGACTTGAAGGCCAATATCCCGTGTAGCCAACTCAGTTTGAGCACCTGTACTGTTACACGATAATCGAATATCAGCCTCGCAAAATGCATTACCGGTGGAAGGCTTTACATTAACAGAAAAGTCAGCCACGTGCGTGCTTTGAACCAATCTATCGAGAGTATCGTGAGCGATTGTGATATCCGTACAAGTTTCTACGTCAACACCGCAATGTATTATCGCGTTACATGAGAAATCTGACGTTATCGGCCTAAAAGAAACGGACTTGTCGACGCTTAAAACTTCTGTGTTGGTACACCGGTCCACAGACACAGGAAGAAGATCTTGAGTGGAAGTCGCGAAATCTCTCATGTCACGCACGGTCTGCGTTGTCGCATGACTACCAATAGCGTGCACGTTCACGCTAAAGTCTGCCGTGTTAGGAAACGCCGATGCTGATTTGTGTACGTTAACTACAGTGTCTGTTTGAGTGTGATTATCAATGGTGGAACGATGATGCTCTATTTCCATCTCTGTTTGCGAAGAAGTGGTTGAAAATATGTGAAACTTTTGGAAATTCTCGCTCGGAAACTTCGGCTCGACTCGAATATCTTCTTTTGGAGGTGTGTAGCTCTCGACGTGGACGCGGGAACATTCAAAGTTAATCGCTGCACGGTCGGTGTTGGTGCCGATAGATTTGTACTTTCTCCTTGGGGGAGGGGGAGGCAGAGATGTCGGTAAATTCTTTGTCGTATCTGCAAGAGAACAAAAAAGGCCTAGAAACAGGTACTGTGCAACCAAAACTGCGTGAATTTTATAAGTTGTCTACAAAAATGATGCTAAACAAATTTGACTGATGCCAACCAGTAGAAGTAATGTTATTTGAGTTTTTCGTTGGTAATTCTGGGATCAGCCGTCAGTGCTCTTTTTCAAATCCAAAGTTTTCGACTGCAACAACTTCGCCTCTACCGGTTGGAATTGAGTCAAATCTGTTTTGCATCGCTTTTGTAGACAACGTATCAACATCACATGGTTATCAGTAAAACTTGAAAACCTTCTTCAAATATTTAATAACAAATCCAAAATTTTAAAACTTCAAAAGCTTAGCGATTACCGGTGGAATGAATTAAAATTTGGTGAGCATCACTTTTAGGGAGCCTGGCGATTTAATCGCTGAGCAATCAGGATTTTGAAATAAAAGTGATGAACCTTTTACGAGACTACAAGGAAAATAATGTCTCAGTCATACATCACATTAAAGATAATTTGGCATTTTTCGAAAAGTTATACCTCTTACATTACCCTTTGTAACAATGCTGAAGGTTGATAACAACTTCACAGAAAGTCGTTTGCACTAAAGCGTGTGGCTTTGTGCTATATTTTAGATGTGGTGATATGACATATCGGGGTTTCAAGGCTTGCAAAGGTGACAAGGAAGTACGGAAACTATAATTCTAGTGAATAATATAACTCTTAGTTTTCAGAGTCGTATAATATCGACACTCGGAAATATCACCTCTCACAGACTCCAATCATTACAATGAATACTCAATCCTGATCCGAGTATTCAAATCGTTAGGCCTATCCCCATCCCTAATCAACATTAATAAATATATTTGAATTTCTGTTAAATATTCCAATTCATTCTCACTGCATATCATCATCCTGTCCATTGAAGATTTCAACGTCTATTTGGAAAGGCTTGCGCCTCGATTAACCTGCGCTAATTTCAATGAGTGGTAATCGACAGAAATATAATTACGAACGCTCAAGCTTACTTTTTGTAGAAGAGATAGTAATGATCATTAGGAATAGTAGGTTTTTGTGAATAACCAACCTGCTATTACATGCACCACTGCACAAGTGCACATGCTTATCAGACTAAGAACCTTTGAAGCTTGGAAGGTACCGCTGGCATGAATAAGCAGTTACACAGCACATCCCTAGTTAGGTCACTAATGAAATATTATAAGCTATCTTTGAAATCGAGGGTGGTTCCAATAAATACCTGTTTCCAGTGCTGCTGGGTATTGACAATCGATCAGACAAGCTACATTTAGATAGGGGATCAATTACATTCCTCCTAGACTGTCACTTTGTGCTTTCAAATTAAACTATTTGAACACGGCTATCATTTTTCACATGAACTACAATACTTCGAAATACGATCTTCAATTTAAATGTCTCGTCAAAACAAACCTCGATTGGTGGGGAGCCGACAAAATACCTTTACCTCGTTGTTGAAATTTTCAAAAAGTGCAAAATTCTTCAGAAATGGCAGTCTAGTGGTTTGTATTTGAACGTTTAACTGGCAGAAAAATCTAACGTTGTTACTAATTGGAAAAAATAATATAAAATCACAGCATCATTTATACTCGAGTATCATCGGTCACTACTTTTATAATTTCTGATTGTACCTCAACTAGCTGGGATGTGCGATGGGATGCCAACTGCCTACCATCATCACAGACACCTCAAGAGAATAAAATGTGTATTAACATGTACAATATGCTAGCATAATATACAGTGGTAGTTACCAACCAACGATTGCTGACTTCTGCCGAAGAGCCTGCATTTGTTCAAGCATTTTCACTTTTTCTTGTTGCAGAACGGAAACTTGCACTTTGAGAGCTGGAATTTGCTTGGCCTGTCAAATACACTGTATGGAGGGAAAGGATATTTGATAACACGCCATATAATATATTTTCCACATAATCCAACATGCCGCAGTACGCAAATTTTACACTGCTACAATATACCCTTATCTAATGACAGCTTTACTTTTTGGAATGTTCCCCAGCTTGACCGTGAGAAAAATTTTCGAAGGAAATTGATCTGGTAAAGTTGATCCTATGAATATGAATAAAGTCAAATCCTCTCATGACAGGTTAAGTATAGGTCTCATAATTACCGGGTACAAGTGTACAAAGACATCAATTTGCTTTTCCTATCGAGTGGGTGTTGGTTTTATTGTATTTTTCTGAAAAATCCCAGTAAACGGCAAGAACATAGACCTAGAAATAGAACTACAAAAATTATTAAGCAAGAATTTGTACTTAAAATTGAAAAAGTAAATTTCAAGATCTTGCGCAGACAACAGTACCAATGCGAAATGACCTTGCATGCTCATTGCTCATGCCTATTGGTCAACACAAGATATATGAACTATGACATGCGAAATGAAAGGGGGATTCGGGCTGCGAATATGATAGGAATAATAACTAAAATTCAAAGTCCACATACACACAAAATGATCGAGGACTATCGCAGCGTGTTCAATAAAACCACAATTTTTACGATTTACCATTACCTTCAAATTGACCCAAGTAGAATAAAAGAAAGAGGCGTTTCATAAAATAGTACTTTTACTTGAAATGACTAGTCATGATCGTCAGTTTTAACGCAATAAAACCAACAGAGCTGGGCTGGAACAAAGTACTGCTACTTTTTTCGGCATACTCAAGCAGGTTTTGCCAAATTGCATTACTTACTCAAGTAGCTACGTTTTCAGACAGCTTCAACTTCTTCTCAATACTTGGTTCGGGTGAAACTACTCGTATTTTAAAATTTCAGATATTACACAGTAGAGAGTGGTCATCATTTTCATGGGTGAAATCGTCGTACCAACTGGGCAACACAGCCGCTGTATCACGGTACCAAATCTACATTCTGAAAGTGCATACTTGAGTACTTTCTTTCATTTTCTTCTTCCACTCAAAGCACTTTCTACCAGGCTTGGAATTGGCTACTTCTACTTGTAATTGAGTATGAATTTAGCGTGCTGCTTCATTTCTACCTGAGTAGCAACACTGATCACTTTGTACACCTCTGGCAATCAACGACAGCAAATCTACAGCAGCTTGCATCAGCAATACTGAAAGTATCAATCTCATAGGCAGCTTGCTGCAAAAAGCACAGCACGTCAACAGCGTGTACCAGGTAGGCTACCTCGTTTTCGAGAAACTTCAATCTGTTCAGAGCCGTCGCCATTTGCTCACGCACGGTCTGCAGATTTTGCGACTGAAACGGCGGACTTTTCGTTACAGGCGACGTAGATTCGTATTCGGCGACCTGACGACAAATTACAGCTTGTCGCACGCGTGCAACGCGAAAGTTCAACACAAGACTACATGCAATGGATGGGGGATGAACTGAACATTCATGTCGACGAGACGACCCGTTATCTCTCGTTATCACATATCCAATGTCCAGCATTAAGTTCAGACCTAAGCGTTACACAAAGGAGAAAACGTAAGTGTGTCGTTCATAAAA
This sequence comes from Botryllus schlosseri, assembly GCF_051294905.1. Taxonomy (NCBI): domain Eukaryota; kingdom Metazoa; phylum Chordata; class Ascidiacea; order Stolidobranchia; family Styelidae; genus Botryllus; species Botryllus schlosseri. The sequence goes on along the minus strand of NC_137247.1, from coordinate 19,599,665 downwards.
TGTGAAATGTGAATACTCATAACACCAATATCCAGTTGCCAGCAATACAGGCATACAGCTACGGTATCATAAAATGAACAAAATTGATTTTAAATTCGAACCAGAACAGTATGCTCATGGTTTATTCCTTCAGGATTGTATTATATTTACTTTTTCAAACCAAAATGGCTGATCAAAATCAGTTATTGAAAAAATGAAAGATTAAATGATAATATACGGTATCAAGTGCTTATTGAGCACTGTACAGTGTTCATTATATCATATCATATCACCATCATTGTATTATTAGATAGTCAAGACATGGAATTCCGACCAAAAATTAACAGTGAGCTTGTGAGCAGAATGAAATCTTTCCCACGTTAAAAAATAGGCAAACTCTAGAGCAGTGGTTCTCAACCTTTTTGGCTTCGCGGACCCCTTTTCATCGTCACGGACCCTCGCGGACCCCCTCAAGTTCTAGCTCAATGTTAGCTCTATTATGGTGCAACCTTCATCTGTCTTGTGCAAATATGAACTGTAGGCTTGTGATAAACAGCAAAATAATGACTTTTCTTCAAGATAACATCATACTAGTTATGTTGAAATTGGTTGACTTCCATTATTTCAAAGCTAATTTTGCTGCTGTATTTCTTGAAGTACGTTGTCGTGTTTTGAAAATCTGCGTCTTCGTTTTGATACGAACGAGGAGTGCCGAAAACCATTTCCGCAAAGATAGATGGAAGCTAATGCAATATTAACGCATAACGCTTCCGACGATGTACGATCGCAACACTTATGGCACCAGAATGAAGAAACACATATTTTATGAACATATCACGTCCAGCATCTAGCGCAGGGCCTGCAGATAGTTGCTACTGTGAAAGTGAAATCCTAATCCAAAATTCGAGACAAATTTTATGCTCCAAATAATGGATCCGCATTTTCCAACCAGAGAAAGACTGTCATTTAACGACTTGTTCTGTTCGGGTTTACATATATATTTACGAGCAAACATTTTCGACCATGAACAATTGAACATTAACAAGACAAGGCTGCATACCAATATAACTGGTGATATGAATTTCAGCGTTGGGGCGTAATGCTTTGATACCAACGGAACATTCCTTGTTCATAAAAAAAATCAGCATAAGAATGCGCCAAATCTGATTGCCGAGCTTTGAGAGCAGGTATATCATTGTCCGATTTATGACGAGTGTCAGCCGAAAATATTCGGGTTCATTTTAATATGAATATACTATTCAATTGTATATTGAAGTCCTGTACCTCCAAGAAGCAGTTCCTTGCATTGGGACCAATTATCAAAATACTTCGGAAAATTTTTTTTTCAAACCACTGTTCAGTGTTCACTAATGTGATGAGACTTACAACTTCTAATGGAGAAGGATTCGCAGCCATTACGTAGTCACCATGATTGACTATCTCCATATTTTATTTTTTACACAAACCCCCACAAAACGTCTCTAAACAGCAATATGTTTGTATCAGCAGATTATTGGAATATTGGTAATGAAAATGAGTTTCCACACTACGATAGTCCATGTCAGACGAATATTATGATGATATGAGTCACGAGGTTTTAGCGGTTGTGGTGCGAAACCACCTCATGCTTTCTCAAATTAAAAAATAAAATAAAATTAGGGTTATCAACAATTTTAAAAATGTAGAGGTCTCGCGGACCCCCTGAAATTGCTTCGCGTACCCCTAGGGGTCCGCGGACCCCCGGTTGAGAATCGCTGCTCTAGAGGCTATTAGGCCTACATGAAAAATATAACCTTGATGGAATTAGACTTAGAAACAATATGATCAAGTTCCCCACAGGCAATAGAGCTAGTTTTTGGGGCCATCATCGAAACTGCTAGAATTAGTTGTTACCTTACTGCTGTTGGCATCAGGGCCAGGAGAATTGCCCGCATGATATTCTTTGTACTTAAAATGTTGTTTACTGTCGGCATGTCCCGGCTTCTTCTTACGATAGGATCTAGAATTAGAAAATTCTGCATCGGGTACCAAGTCTATGATGAATCTTCTAGTACTGCACTCTCAATATAGGCAGAATATTTGCAAAATAGGCATACGCCAAAACTTGCAGTCATTGTACTGCATTTGCAATATTGTGTATCTGTATAATGAGACTTGGTCACTATTTAATGTTCATGTAAATTTTCAGTCAAATTTCACAAATCACAATCTTGACGTATTCATTCGCCAGGTTGGAATTGGTGACAACGTCACGCAGGATTTTCTGTTGAATTACTTAATTATTCTATGCAGAAAAGCTCTCATCACGAAGGATTTATTTCAAAAAATGAACCGAGATTCCATAGGGGTTCATTCGATAATGACTCAGGAATTAAGTCTCATACGAATAGTAGAGTTGGCCTAAAAAGTACAATGGAGCGCAAATATTACAACAATCAACATTGCATAACAAGAGCCAATACCATTACGGACCTGAACATATCAAGACGCCTTCTCGTCTCCCAGAGGGTGGATTCCGTGCTGCTTCTAGAATTACACATATCGTTCGAAGACTCCGATCTGAAACAAGAACCAAACCTCGTCAAATTAGATTTGAGGACCCTAATATCGAGAAAATACATTTACCGTGAATCCACGCTTGCCACACTGCTTCTTCCGGAACTGGAACGAGAAACAGTCTCCTGCCCTGCTGATAAATACATTGCAGCAAATTAAGGAAAATCCAATAAGGATCATTATCCCATACAAAAACCACAAGGAGGTGAGGTGCTGAAGTGCTGATGCACTGCCCCTCGAATCAATAATTAGGTAATCCACAGGATTGAGGTACTTGAAATTGTCTAAATTGATCGTCAATTAGGAAGGACATACACATGCAGAGAAAGATCTAAATTGATTCAGTGAATGGATACAGTATTAGTATTATTCCCCTCTTCAATATCTGAATATTTTTACCAATTAGAAGAATAATCTCTCAACCCATGTGCTTTGGGTGAATGTGTAATTAGGCCCTACTGAATTTATGGCACAGACAGATTACTGCCCAAGGTGTGACTTGTTCGTCATAAATTTTCAATAGCACAGCTATCACTAAAATCCATAACCGAATGTGACGAAGTGCGAAGCTACAAAACTTGACAAACATTGTTCAAATAATTGTATTCCATTATTGTGCATTATGTCGTGAGCCAGAAGCACTTTAGCTTTATAGTGGTTTTGACCTCTTCAGGGGGTTGCTTTCAAGTCTCGTTTACAAACTGCATTCTGAGGTGTTGATTACACGCAATATGGCAGACTACAATGCCAATGCTATTTATCAAGTTGGTTCTTATCCTCTCAAAAAAAATTATGATTCTGATGATCAGTCTGACTTTACCTGCACTGCCGAGAAAGACAGTTTATTCAGAACCAATTTTCAAGCAGTGCCTCATAAAAAGTCATGACCTCATATGCAAATTTGAATCTTTCAAATCATGACTAACTTTCCAAGAAAGCACACACACATAGCTGCATAGCCGAAGGAAACAAAATTGTAACATTAAAGGCGAAAGTGCTATATTTGATATCTCAGGTATGTATGGTCACCATAGAGACCATGATCCTGCCGTCATCAGACTGCATATCCTAATGAATTGCTCAAAACAAATACAGTATACTTGAAGAATAAGGTGTTTTTGTCATTTCAGAAGGGTTACGAGAACCAGTTGGTGATTTAACATAGTGCTATTTACGAATAGGGTTCAGAACAATCGTAAAGTGTAGCATTAACATAGTATTTCTGGTTATAGGGGCGAATTGCATTTCAACACATACAATCGTAACACAATTCAAACATTCATTGATTGTAAAGTGGCAAGTGACGTCTACAGTCTCTACATACACCCTACAGTCTCTACATACACCGAGGTCATGGAGACAGATTCAATATAAATATGTCAAGGTGACGAACTACTGTTCATTAGCCTAGTGTGTTCCTAATTACACTGTGGTTCATGATTCACCATTATTAGTCACTTACCCTAAAATGCTGACATATGATAGCAACTGTTGAAAAGTGCACACGCAGCAGGCATTCTCTGAGATATACTTTGAGTCACTACACAATACAAATTAACTAGGTCACTACCAGCTCTCTAAAATACCTAGCACAATAATTATAGTGTTATTATGTTGAATCAAGGAAACAATGATGAGTATGACATATTCATCAAGTTATACCAGTACTAACATCAGCACAAGAGTTCAACACTGGTTCTCACCAAAATTTTGGCAATATTTCAAGAAGTCCAGATTGAAGTGAGTACCATATGGGGTACGGAGGCCATATCCTTCCGGCGTCGTTTGAGGATGGATTTCTCCCAGTTCATCTATAATTGCAAAGTCCAATATAACGTTTTGTGACATGTGATAGGAGACTAAAGAAGTCCGACTTAGACAGACAAACTTGTGTCACATAACATTAAAAATAGATGACCAGCTTTGAGTTGATGGTGTGTGCTCACTGCTCAGTAACCAAGCACTAACTTAACCCAGTTGAGTGTTGGCTCAAGAATTTGAATTTGCATCACATAGGCGCAACTACTTGATAGACCTATTTCAAAGAACCAAAATATTCAAATATCACAACAGACTTAATCATTTCGGCGAATAGGCCTACTCAGTTAGTTTGAGTAGGATATTTCATATCAGTTTGTTCGAATAGGATATTTCATATCAGTGCCAAGCTGTACCACTACAAATAACAATCTCTACCTGGAAAAACGCAACCTGACAATCCCAACCAAAAACAGGATATGTTAAGAGATGCATGGTATCCTTAAATGCATGGCTGGCATGGCATCAAACAAACTAAATAATCGCAGAGGCAGAGATAGTGAGTTCAGTCGTGAATATCTTATCACCAAGAAAGCATTATTGATTATTCTAGGAATGTAGGTTATTAATAGGGCAAGTTTTTGTTGCAGTTAAATCCGTGGAAAGTTGCATTTATTCATTTATTTTTGAAGAAAGTTGCAAAAGTTGCATTTTGACCACATTTTGCTGCTCGGTTGACTAAAAAAAAAGGGGCAATTTTCCGGCTAAGCTCCCGAAAAACCCGTAAAATCGTTACTTCGGTGCTGTTTTACGGTGTGTCAGTCGAATTCGGCCGCGTATTTCACCAAAATCGAAAATACTTTCATGAAAAATCGAAAAAGTTGCAAAATTTTGGAATAAGTTGCATGAAAAAAATGGACAAAAGTTGCGAAAAGTTGCACTATAAGATTCCTTCAAACAGCTTAAAACAGCATTCTACATATCTTACGAGTATTTAGGAAGCTGCCGGAAGCTGTAACAAAAAGTTGCAAAAACTTGCCCTAGTTATTATATTAGCTCAGAAGCTAGCGTAGAATAAATTTCAACGCAAAAAATTCCAATAGAGGACACATTCCCATCATATATTTTCTTGTAAATGAGTAGCCTACCATCAGCAGTTGTGATACCTTGATCATTTTTACAATACTTCACCCGCGATAAGAATACCTTATATAGGCCTACCTATAGGTGGCTCTGACACTATAGAGAAATCAGTGATAAATGTTGTTCGTCATGGTCAATACTAGTGTAACAAACGCTGTGATTCTATGAACTCACCGGATTCCCGCACCTTGCCGCCGCCTTCATGACTGGACAACGCTGCATTTGAATTGTTGTTGCAATTTAAAGAGCCATTCTGATGTTTAGACTGCTCCATACTTGGAACGCACAGCCCTATGTCAAAAGTTTCTAGGCCATACCTACTTCAGATCTAAATTATTTGTAAAAACAAAATAGAACTAAACTTCATCCCACGTTCCTATCTAACAAAGTCAGGACATTATTCACAGCATCAGAAGAAACTCAACAGCCTCCACAGTGATCTTTCCGAGCAGTTAAGCGTACCCGGGCAACGAACGGAGGCAATGATATCCGTAAGCTTGGCAGATCAAACACTAAAATGTCAACACGTCTTTCCAGTGAAAATAAAGTCGGTTGTGGCAGTATACCATACATGTAATCAAACATTGTACTACATGTCGATTGTGAAGGAGATCAAAATCGAAATTGCGATATTATCAATATCAAATGTCATGATTTTACGCCATAGTAGGCCTATACTGTTATCTTCATAGGTATTGACATGATTGAAAATTGAAATTAATTCCACCATAGAACATGACGACTGCAGAACTAAAGATAATATGGGCCTACAGCAGACCACACACATTAAATTTTGGGTCGCACAACAGGGATTTCGCAGCATGGATTCTATGAGAACAGTGAATTTGAAAGTTCTATTTAACGTGTTTCAAATTCAATCAAAACACTGAAAATATCAAAATCGCATGCATTTATAGTGGAAAGTCACTTTTTCACAATCTAGTGATATTACATTACCAATCTGCACCTTATAGTGCTAGGCCTATGCTGGCAATAGTTGTAACACATTCAAACAAGCCGTAAGGGATCAGCTTCATGTATTGTTAGCTTGAACTTCTGCCTGTCTGTAGCAAATTCTTCAAATTGTGCACATCACAATATCTTCAAAGTTAAAATGATCATATAACAACATAGGTGACCCTCCACAGAGTTGTATCATTGCAGGTATTCCAATTTCAACCAATGAAATGGTCAAATTTACCATCACATCTTAGACAAGCTTAACACCCACAACGTACAAGTAAGCTCTTCAATAACTATATCAACAGAGCTGACCGTGTTGAACTCTACCTATCTTGTGTTATGTCAGCATTTGACATAGCACACATTCTAGAAAAACATTCATGACAAACCCACTGTTGTACGATTTAATTTAATCTTTCTGAAAGTTGGAGTTAAACCAGAACCAGATGACTTTGTATTGGTATCAACAATACCTGATCTTTTGTTAGGAACCTTGGGAGCATCTGGCGAAAGTTTTAACCTTTTGTTTGGTATTTCTGCGGGTCTAGTATCTATATTTCCGTGCCTCGATTTATTGTCCATAGTGCTTACACTTGTTGGCACATTGTGTCCATCATCGAGCTTCTTTGCCTTCGCGGCACGTGATCTAGCTTCCAGTTTATCCATTTCAGACAATTGTAGAATATTCTTTTGAGAACACGAGATATTGGATCGGTTTGGATTGAATTTTGGTTTTTCAAAAATGTCTTGTTTGCGATCGAGCAGTTTTCTTTTGCGACTTTTCTCTAGCGTTAAACCTCTCCGGTTCCTGCGTAGCAGCCGTTGAGGTTTTGAGTGGAGAATCAAAAATTGAAGACTTGTATCGTCCATTTCAGACATTGTGCTAGAAAACTGTGATTCTACGGTCGTTACTACATGCATCCAGATTCCTGCGAAAGAAACAATGCGTTGGCTCAGAAGAACATCATTTCCTGTAAACATACAGTATCTATAACATACACCCGAAATTATAAATAACGAAAAATCTAAAATTGATGCACAAGTACGAGAGTCACATAAATACAATCGAAAAGCTACTATCACTATCATCAACGATTGCAATGGTCCTCAGAAATCCCAAAATGACAAATAGGCACCAATTACTCATGGAAGATTTCGCAGTCGAACAAATGTTTCTCATCAATTCAACAGATAAGAAACCATCACTTTTCACCAACAATTCAATCATGATGGACTCGTATTTAAATGTTTATCATATCGATTTGGATGATATTGAATCAGATCTATCATTAAATATCATCAAAATATTCCTTTGCCATTAAAATTATTACAGGGAGCTAACAAAAGCCGATTCAGCACATTAACGAGCAGAAAATTGTAGCGTACAAGGCCTATATAGCGCAATGAAATAACAAGCTGCAAATCGGCATGACTCTACCCAAATCTAACTGCACCAAAACTTATGACATGATATCACATTAACGGTAATGGCTGTCGCCAATTGTTTTCTTAACAACAATTTCTTAACAGCACAATATCCGTACATTACCCTGTAGCCCTACTAAATACCTTCTGTGTATATGTGGCTTATTTTGTAGTTTACTCAACAGAACTACCTGATACACAAAGAAAATGCGACAAAAGTTGATGGCATTGCAATGACAGGTAAAATAGCTATAATTTGAGATAAACCTGCAACTATTCAATATCATTTCATTGTGCCTCAACCTAATAGCAACCCTTTTGAGTTATTATAAGTCGCCGTGAAGCTGGAAATTACATGCAAACTATAATAAATAATCTCAAGGACATTCAAGGTTAATTATAGGGAGCTTGAATCGAAAAGAAATATCACATCTTTGTAAAAATGATGACAAAATGATCAATGAGCACATACAAGAAAGCAAGCAAGCTACGACTTCATAGAAGATCCGAAAACTATCACCTGCAATATTGTACCAAAATAAAAAAATCCGTTTTAGCAACAGACAACACAATATCACTGGTGACATGGCTTCCAAATGATATAGAATCATGAAGACACATATTCTAAACTCACATTAAAACATATGTTATTACAGCCCAATTGCTTTTGTCTGTTGTAACAAATTGGTGTCATCTCCATCCTTTTGGTCATGATATTTCAAAATATGTTCTCATAGTCATCTCATCAACAGATATTATGAACACCATTCATTGCTACTTCAATCCAACATTCATTCCACAATGCAAAAGGTGATGTAATTAATTTATACCATGCCGGAAGACTAGCCTATGCTTATTTCAGTTCAGTATTTGGTACCAAAATGAGTTCACCGGGGCATCGATGACATTTGTAAACCAGGAAGCGTTGTCTACAACAGTGACGATCAAGGTAAGTGCTGTAGCAGAAATGGCAAAAAACAAAATTTTGCATTGGTCAGCAAATCAATTGTCGAATTAACAATTCTATGTGACGATTTCAAGCAACATCAAGTAAGCATTGACACTTCTATTTATCATGTACTTTTTGGATTCAATGCTCAATGTCACTAATATTTTTGTTTTCAAAAACTATTCCACCTAGAACCTGTTCGAAAACATTACAATTTAACATATCAGTAAGAATCTTAAAATAAGATCACATGTACGACTATACCAGATAATTTATTTTAGAGAATCATGGAGCATTACCTAAATTTGAGGTGGTACAGTAGGCTACAGACAAATTGTTAGGCTGGATTTTTCATTTTCCTAGCACGAGGCAAATGCACACTGGTTTTATGCGAAGCAATATAATAATCAATTGGTGCTATTCAAAAAGATCACGAATTTGGCGAAATAAATAGCGATGAAACGGCGAAAAATAGGAAAACAATGCCACCAGTAATTGTAACAGTCCTCAATGAAATCCGCTGGGCGATCATACGACCGCCGATAACAGCAAGGCCCGTACATAACGCATGCCCCAACGTCCCACCTACTATAACCCCAGCGACATCCTCTCTAGCGGCTAGGATGATAGTGGTAAGTTGAGATCGATCACCCCATTCCGCTAAAAACGTAAGGACAAAAGCTTGGACCAAAATTGGAGAAAATATTCCGAATCGTTTGGATAAAGTTCCTCCTCGTACAATCCCCGATTCCGGATCTTCAGTCACAGACGAGGCAGCTTCTCTATTGAGCTCTGCTTCTTTCTTTTTCAACTCTGCCTGAACTTCTTCAAGCTCTTCCATGCCTTCATCCGAGCTCATTCTAAGCCCTTCCTGGATCATTCGTAGCCCAAACACCACGAACAGAAACGTGGACAAGTAGTATGTGAACCAATACGGAATGACGGCAGTAGCAAGTCCCAAAAAAGCGGATAGAACAGTCATCAGCCCCAGTGCTGATATAGCGCCGGTGAACACAGTGATTCGGGCATAACGCATCGCCATTATGGCTGCTATGAAGAACGTTTTATCTCCTAATTCCGACACAATGATTACAGATATTGACGCCACAAAGCCGTGCACGAAGCCCAACGTTTTGGAGGTTCTAGAAAAACCTTGTTTACGAATCGATTCCAGGAGGGACATGCCAGTTGCCTTTTCGCCATCGGCTTCCTGCGCGATTACCTGGTCGTGTCTTTCAAGCTTCACGTCTTCCCCTGCTTCTGCTGCGATCGACAAGGCAATAGAACATAATAATGCGAGAAAAACTACACGAAAACGAATATGCGTCCCCATGCTGCAGAAATTCCGCGTTGAAATATCCAGTAACATTAGCTTCACGGAAGTTCAGTGACTGAAATTGTATACATGTCACTGGACACAAGATGGCGGTATATAACTCCCATTACAACAATGATCACAACAAAATCAGATTTCAAATCGGATTTTGAGCGGATATTGCCCTCTTTTCAAAAGTTGGGATTGGATTCGGATTTTACATTGGACAACTTTGGATTCTGTTTCAGACTCTTTTAGGCGGTTATAGCATCTTTAGATGTCATAAACTGTGAGTTCGCTCAGTCGGTCTTCCAGCATGGGCTTATTTTTGGCACTTTTCAGATTTTATTTTTGGCAGTTTCGGCATCGCCAGCAATTCATATTTGTATACTCGAATTAATGATGTAAAACGCTGTATACTGTAATATATCATATCAAACGAAAGTCGCAAAACGTGCAGTATCCACTTTGTGTCATCAAACAGCGGTAGTAAAAACCGAATTGACAACGGTATTGGAAAGTTAATTCACACAAAACCGACCGACTGCTTCTGCAATATCCAATGCGAATAGCGATTCGATATATGCATGTATATTGCATAATTACCAGCATTCACACAGATCACAACACCACTTATCATAGCAATTCAAAATCGTTGGTGGTACGTTTGAATCACAGCCCTTTACTCGCTAACCAATGGTTAGACATCACGAGCGGCTTTATTCAATATAATATAAAAATAATATCCTACGGACAAACAAAAAAAACATAAAGTACTGAATGTTTGCAGGCCTGTGTATAGTATAGGCATTGATAGGGGTTTCTTCTTGGCGACTGAAGCATTTTGCATTGTGTAAATGTGTATATGTCTTATTGTTCATTGATGAAACTGCATGTATACCTATTGTCTATGGTTAACATATTTTGTAATTAGGAAAGTTAGTTTACCGAAATTGAAATCAACTGATTTTGAAATATTTTCTGTAAATCTTGTGGTGTTGACTAAAAAAAGGTCCTCACTTTGACTCCATTCCCGAATTATTCACTTTTTAACGATGTGGTTATAGATAACTAACCTACGTAGGTTAGTTATCTATAATGTGGAAATGTGAAAAAACATTTGGGCGAATGGGGACATTTCATTAAAAAGGAGGACAAATCCTCCTAAGGCGGACGTATATATGGTAACCCTGCTATTGTCCAACGAGATTGCACATGATTGCACGATATGCTGACATTGTTGAAAGTGAATTGAATGATATATACGCGTCAACTCAAAATGCAACATGGGTCGCGCGTGTCGATTTCATGGTGTAACAGAAATGCACGAGAGTCCTTGGCATTGAGCTAAATCCCTCTAATTGCTGGTTATCATTTACTGCCCGGATTGATCAGTCAACAGTATCGTAAATCCAGATTGCAGTACTCGACTATTTTGCCTTGATGCTAAAGTAGGGTTGCCATACGTCCGGAATTTCCCGGACATGTCCGAAATTTCACTGTTCAAGCTAGCGTCCGGGAGGAATTTCTAAAATATGCCAAATGTCCGGAATTTTGAAGAATTGACGTAGGCTCATAATTTTTTCGTAAATCAACATAAAAACGTTATTTTTGGCACTATTTATGCTGATGTATGATATTTTTCTTCGCGCTGCGCGCGATTTACTATCACAATAATTGATTTTGATATGGATGGACTACCACCCTCGCAAAAACTGCAATAAAATATAAATAAAAACAACCTTCATTTACTGGAATAAGCCTCATTGTAATCGCAATTATAGGAGAACGGTATATTCCTAGATATCGTTAAGGCCGTTTAAATGCTTTATTCAAAGATAGTGGTTCCAAACGTGGGTGTCGTTTGCCTTTATTCTGGGGTTTGCGAATATGTTTGAACGTAATCAGCTTCCAAAATGACCCGTGAGTAAGTCTGAGCGAAGGTGCTGAATTCTTTTATTAATCAGCTCGTCAAATTTTGATCTGGGCCACGTACGGAACATTTTCAAATTGGAGATGGAGTTGCGAGCATAAAAGGTTGGAAGCCACTATGAATCTGGGGTGTTTATAAAGCTCCGTGGTGCGCACCGGCATAAGGCTGATAAACAATCTTATCGTACGACATGAACATGACTTAACGATGTACAATCACGCTCCCTGTATTTTCGAACTCATGATCCTCCACCAGCTCTACCGCTAACTCTGATCATGTGGGCGGAGAGTAGTATCTATATCAGTGGTTCTTAACCTTTTTTCTTCCAGCGCCCCCTTTCAAAAATTATCGTGCTCCAGCGCCCCCCCCCCCCCCAACTTCATATTGTAAGGAATGTAATAAAGACAATGAGTAAGAGGGAGGGCCGTAACAGCACTTCGTTAACCCCCCTAAAAACAATTGCCTTGCGCACCCATAGCGTGATAAACCGAACTTCTGAGGGCTTCGCCCCCACGAACCCCATATCGTGATTTTGATGGTCAGCAAAGTTTGTGTGGCCATGGTCGCCCTAAGTACCAAAATTTTCCATAATGCATGAATGAATAGGTGGTAATTACATATATAAGTCGCTATATAAACTTTTTATCCTCTCAGCCCACGTAATCAGATTTACCAGTAGCACTGAGTGAGCTGTAGTATAGGAAAATAAAGGGCACGTAATTATTAATTAAACATATTCGGGTGTGCCCGCAAGTACAATTATTCGTTACCAGGGCCGTAACAGCACTTCGTCAGCCCCCACCCCAAACTAAAAACGTTGGTCCTGGGCCCCATCGGGTGATAAACCAAACTTCCGGGGGACTTCACTCCCAGACCCCCATTAGGCTGTCCGCTATTTGCTGATAGCCTATTAGGTATCTACATTGGGTGTCCATTTACTGAGGCAGCTATTCTCGCCTATTCGCGCGAAGTGCGAAAAAATTCACTAATTAATGATTGAATTGGTCAATATCACCGGGTATTGCATGTAAATTGAGATCAATTTTTATCCTCTCTCTGCTCACGTAAACACATTTACCGGTAGAGCTGAGTGAGGTGCAATGTTCCCTCTAAGCTGCGCACGTGCGCAGTACTGACACGGTCTCTGCACACAGAAAATCTACGTTGCGCACAACAAATCCGGAGTTATTACCTTTTTTAAGTCGTTACGCACTGTTGTCCAAGGGTCAGCGCAGTGAGTCGTTGAGTGTGCGCAGACTAATCAAAACTTAAAGAGAACATTGTGAGGTTTCTTGGAAACTGTAGGGCCCGTTACTAATAATTAAACATATTCGGGCGGGCGAACCCGTTGGTATGACTTCGTTGCATAATGTTATTTCCTGACCCCCTGTCTGCAATATCAAAAAATATAGAATCGCTCAACGGGGATATCGTCCAGCAGGAATATCCCTGTCGCCCAATCGTACTAAACTAAAAGACGCACACGATTTCAGGTTGATATTTCTTTACTGACATATAATTTTTCCCTGCCAGATGGAATTCGTCTTCTGGGGTTCTGATTGCCAAGACAGGAACATTCGGTGTCAGTCATTTAGGTGCCCATGGACAATTGAACCTATATGTATTTTGAAGGCTATATGTAACGACGTTTTCGGTGTTAATTTGCTCTGAATACTCATTAAGGATATGTCTTATCACCACATCATCTACTGCGAAGCCATTTTTCTCCAGCGCCCCCCATACCGCCCCCCTGAGCCCAGCGCCCCCCATATCGCCCCCTGAGCGTTTCCGCCCCCCTTCAAGATCGCCAGCGCCCCCTGGGGGGCGCTGGTGGCAAGGTTAAGAACCACTGATCTATATAGTAATACATGGAACAACCAAGATTTTTGACAAAATTCATTCAAAAAAGTTGACGACCAGATGCGAATAGAAACCAGATTCATATAGCAAGCACCCCCCCCCCCAGAAGTTGCATCGATTACCCCATAGTGGGGGCTCAAAATCATTGTTTATTTGGGCGTGAAGGGGCTGAAAACATGTGCTTTCGGTCCCGGTTACACAACACACAGCTACATACTCCTGAACCGGATCTTTACCACCTCTGGTCCATGACCAGAGCTTTGCTAGTGTGACGTCATAACTCATTTTGAAATCCACTAGTGGGCGCTGAAGAGTGTCCGGAATTTGGGTCGCCGAAATATGGTAACCCTACGCTAAAGATTTTCATTATCATTACATAGATCCCTTGGACCAGTGGTTCCCAACCTTTTTCGACTCATCGCCCCCTTCTGAAGCTCCACACCGATCATCGCCCCCCAAATATTAGGAACCAAAAAATGGGCATACAATCTGGGATCACCGTCGAGTTGACTAATAAAAAAAAGGTCAACTTTTCGGCTCGACCTCGAAATTACATTTCTACAGCTAAAAAAGGTCATTTCTCCGACTTGACTCCCATCAGGACCATAATAACAGCACTTCGTCATCCCCCCCCCCCCCAAAAAAAAAAAACACGTTGCTCTTGGGCCCTGATAGGGTGATAAACCAAATCCCAGCCCCCTCAAATTTTTTTAAAAAGTTGCATGAATTTCTAAAAAAATACTCTATAATTTATTTTAATTCACGAAATAATTTTGGGCCCCCTTCGAGTTCGGCCACCAATTGGGGGTTTGGGGTGCGGCAGTTATGGCCCTGACTCCAATATAGCCGTTTTAACGCGCCATCGCCCCCTATCTCCCCCTTCGTTGTTTTCGCCCCCTATCGCCCCCTTCGTCAGTTTTCGCCCCCCCTATCGCCCCCTTCGTTATTTTCACCCCCCTAGACCGCCAAATCGCCCCCGGGGGGCGATATTGCCCGCGTTGGGAACCGCTGCCTTGGACGGTAGACCGTGGCCTTCCGAAGGGCTCACGGACCTCAATTTAGAAATTTAGCGTTACACATTTGTTTTGTTGCTTCATGCAGACTCATTTCAATACTTGTTGACATTTCTATCTAAAACGCTCATAAAAATCTGTATTTTATGGTTTACGCCAAAAATACTAAAATAGCTTATTTTGGTATTTTGCAATTTTTAATTTTGGCAGTTTTGGCATTTGGTTCCCGAAATTTCAAAAATAACACGGCCTGGGCATGGGGTAAAGCTTTCCCGTTGAAATAGAGTGAGTGGAAAGTGGCGAATAATTTCAGTATTCGAAAAAATCCATTCTCTTTACTCTCTGATCGAATCATTATAATTAATACTTCATTCGGATTCAAGTACTCGAACCATTGTGTCCAGCCATAGCAACGTTTCTTGTTCTATTATATTCTTCTGGATAATGATTCGGTCAAATAATTTGTTCAGCAAGAAGTGGTGACCGTAAAAAGATTTGAGAGCGCTGTCTAGTTACGCGTTACGCGTTATTATTTGGCTATATTCGCCACCACCTATTATTATGGAAATAGCCTATATATTTTGGCACTTTTGGCACTCAAATCGAAGACGCGAATTTTCAAGACACGATAACTTATTTCGAGAAATGAAGCTACAGAATTCGCTTTGGACTAGTAAAAGTCTATCCAATTTCTATATAGCTTTCATATTATGATGCAATTTTCAAGAAAGGATATATTTTTGCTGTTTGTCACTAGCCTAGAGTTAATATTTGCACTAGACAGATGATGGTTGCACGATAATTGAGATAAATTTGAACCAACAGTTATTCATGGGTCCATGGGGTCCGTGACGGTCTAAAAGGGGTCCGCGAACACAAAAAGGTTGGAGACCCCTGTTACATGCAGATAGCGCGAGCTGAACATATGTCAACTGCATCCTGCTCTAGTCCAAAATGAACTAATAAGTCCATTACCAACGTTTAAATGGTGAGGAGAAGCATTTGCTCATGGCATCACAAAAGGTATGTAATTAACTTGCGGCGTACATAGCTGATATGAACATGAACAATTGAACATTGTAGGCCTACGATATATTGCACTTTTGCACACCTGGTCAACCTGCTCCGAAGCATAAACTTGCCCATTTATTGTGATAGCTATAGCTAGTCATTGCTCCATTTTTAATCTGGATATGGTACACCCCAGTAGCCTAGGAATCCATTAAATAATTCCTCAAGACAGCAAATGTCGAGTATGTTCTATTACACTGGTCAACATATATTTTTAAGCAGACAAAGTAAGAGTGGTTTTGGGGGTTTTGAAGGGCACTGATTCTGAATATGACCTTAGTTTTTTCAAATTGACTCCTATTGTGGAGATAACCCATGGGGCTATTTTGACCAAAATCTCCCATTTTCGCGGTAATGACTAGATATAAAATCGGCTCAGTCGTACTATAAAGTTTGGAAAATCAATCTACTTGGTATTTTTTACAAAAAGAAGACTCTTTTAAATCAAAATGCAGCAACAGCACTATATTTAAGGGTAATAGATTTATCATAGTTACAGATTTTCACGGATATCATGTACATCAGTGGTTCTTAACCTTGCCTCCAGCGCCCCCCAAGGGGCGCTGGAGATTTTGAAGGGGGCGGAAACGCTCGGGGGGCGATATGGGGGGCGCTGGGCTCAGGGGGGCGCTATGGGGGGCGCTCGAGAAAAATGGCTTCGCAGTAGATGATGTGGTGGTAGGCAGGGCATGGTATGGTATGGTATGGTATGGAAGTATGGTATGGTATGGGTCGATATTTTGGTATGGAATATGGAACAATGCAAGTATGGTATGGAATGGAAGATTTTAATCTATGGTATGGAACGACATTTCCATACTTCCATACTTAGATGTTATATACATTTTATCGTGATCTGTGCAAGCTTCATGAAGCGTACGTTGATCGCTGTTCACGAAATACAATCGCTTTTGTTCTGTGTAAACGTGAACTATTGAATGCTGGGTAGAAACAAATAAACGCTTGTGCAACGGTTTTAGGAGCACTTGGAATGACATGATTTTGTGATGTAATAATGACAACAGTAATGTTGAGTCTAGACACGACGTCTTCGAGCAAAGTCTATCGTGTGACGCAATAATTGGTAATGTGGGCTACTCCAAATACCTCATTCCTTGAGTGAAGACAGCTTACAAGCAATCATGATGCAACGTACTAGTTGCTTAATGTGATTGATAATTACATTTCTTCTGAAATATTGTCCGCACATTTATACTATTTACATAGCGAGATATCTTATTGGTCACATTTCAAACGATCTCACATTAGGATTATAGATCAGGGAGTGGGGTAGATATAGTTTGAAATTCTCGCCACTCTAACCTCAACCAAATACTGTACTAATAATCACGCAGATCGCTGCAGTATTGATCGCCTGTAGCTGGGATATTTTATGGGTGCGCCTATATTATAAATTATTTTGCGAGTATTTACTTCAAACTTGCATGCGCCTCATGCCAATGTACCGGAAATGCGATGATATTCTTATGGAGAAGGGGCGGGTAACTTCTCCAGTCAGCGGGCCGGATATAGGAAAATTAAGTACTTGGCGGGCCGGATTGCTGAATGGATACACTATTCGCGCATATATACAAGGAATAAATCGTATTCAATGAATGTATTTTGTCGACAGCAATATGTCACTTCAGAGCCATTTCTCGCCGATAATGACTATAAAATGTGGATTTGAGAACAGCATTGCATACAGGCGCCGCCATGTCTGCTTTTCTCTGATCAACTAAATCACGGTGCAATCCTTCACAAAGCGTTTGATAAGCCCGGTACCCAAAATTTACCAATATTTCAATTCATTAGGGTTGAGTACATCGTAAATGCCGATAATGCAAGTCTTCTCGCTTCGACGAACTTACGCGTAAGGTCCACTCTCGCACGCTGCGCAGTGCGCACACCTATATAATAACATACAGTCACTAAAATTTGACGTTTAGGCAAGTAGTGGGGAATCTTGGCAGACTGGGGCCGCGGGCCACATTATCATGTAAGACGGGGAAACTGTCCGTGAGCCGGACAAAATCTCGTCGCGGGCCGCTTCTGGCCCGCGGGCCGTTTGTTACCCGCCCCTTTTATGGACTGTCCTAGATAACAATTTGCTGACTGTCTCATTTTGCTTGCGGAAGCTGCAGAGTAGCCTAGACGTACACGGCACTTCACCGCCGTGAACAGAACCTCACCAAAACAGACTCAGTAGAACTATCACCAGGAATTAGATTCGCATCATGGCTAGTTTAAGCAAAAATGACATCCGAAATATCAACAATACTGGTGCTAGAAAAGGTACTTTACATATAATATTGAAGTATTTGAAAGTATGGAATATGTATCAAGTATGGTATGGAACAATGTTGGTATGGTATGGAAAATGGCAAGTATGGTATGGAGAGAGTAAGGCAAGTACGGAGTATGGAAAATTGTCGTTCCATACCATACCATACCATGCCCTGGTGGTAGGACATATCCTTAATGAGTATTCAGAGCAAATTAACACCGAAAACTTCGTTATATACAGCCTACAAAAGACATGTAGGTTTAATTGTCCATGGGCGCCTAAATGACTGGCAGCGAATGTTCCTGTCTTGGCAATCAGAACCTCAGAAGACGAATTCCATCTGGCAGGGAAAAATTATATGCCAGTCAAGAGATACCAATTTGAAATCGTGTGCGTCTTTTAGTTTAGTACGATTGGGCGACAGGGATATATAGAACTTGATATCCCTGTTGGGCGATTCTATATTTTTTGATATAGCAGACAGGGGGTCACGAAATAACATCATGCAACGAAGTTATACCAACGGGTCCGCCCGCCCGAATATATTTAATTATTAGTTACGGGCCCTACAGTTTCCAAGACACCTCACAATGTTCCCTCTACGTTTTGACGAGTCTGCGCACACTCAACAACTCACTGTGCAGACCCTTGGACATCAGTGTGTAACGACTGAAAAAAGGTCATAACTTCGGATTTGTTGTGCGCAACGTAGATTTTCTGTGCGCAGAGACCGTGTCAGCACTGCGCACGTGCGCAGCTTAGAGGGAACATTGCACCTCACTCAGCTCTACCGGTAAATCTGGTAACGTGAGCAGAGAGGACAAGAGATTGATAGCAATATAAATGCAATTCCCGATCTTATTGACCGATTTTATCATGAATTATCGAAAATTTTTGCGCTTCGCACTGGCTCGCTAAACAGTACAGCTGATTTCGTGGCAAAAGCGAACAACGTGATGGGGGGCGGTCGTTTTATCATCCTATGGGAGCCCAAGACCCAATTTTTTTCGGGGGGCCTGACGAAGTGCCGTTTCGTTCCTGCCAACGGGTATACGCCCGAAGATGTATAATTATTATTGAGGGGTCCTACCTTTTCAACCACACATCACTCAGCTCTATCGGTAAATCTGTTTACGTGAGCAGAGAGAGGATAAAATTGATATTAATATAGACCCTTACATGCAATTCCCGATCATATTGACCAATTCAATCATTAATTCTTGAAATTTTTCGCTCTTCGTGCGTCTAGGCGATAATAGCTGGCTCAGTAAATGGACACCCAATGTAGATGACTAGTATCAGAAAATAGCGGATAGCCGAAGGGGGGTCTGGGGGCGAAACCCTCCGGAAGTTTTTTTTTATCACCCGATGGGGGGCCCAAGACCAACGTTTTTTTTTTGGGGGGGGGGGGGCTGACGAAGTGCTGTTACGGCCCTGATAACGAATTATTTGTACCCACGGGCACGCCCGAATATTTTTAATTATTAATTACGTGCCCTTTATTTTCCAATACAACAGCTCACTCGGCGCTACTGGTAAATCTGATTACGTGGGCTGAGAGGATAAAAAGTTTATAGCGACTTAAATATGTAATAACCACGTATTCATTCATGCATTAAAGAATATTTTGGTACCTAGGGCGATCAGGCCACCCAAACTTTGCTGACCATCGAAATCACGCTACGGGGTTCTTGGAAGCGAAGCCCTCAGAAGTTTGGTTTATCACGCAATGGGTGCGCAAGGCAATCGTTTTTAGGGGGGTTGACGAATTGCTGATACGGCCCTCACTCTTTCTCATTGTCTTTATTACATTCCTTACAATATGAGGTTGGGGGGCGCTGGAGCACGAAAATTTTTGAAAGGGGGCGCTGGAGGAAAAAAGGTTAAGAACCACTGATGTACATCAATAAACTCCAGTCATGTACATGAGTATTTACCTAGATACTCAAATAACGTGGCATTATTTCAATCAGTTTTACGTCAACCACCTATTGTAAATTTGAAATAATCAGTTGGATATAATATCATTGATATACTTTAAATCACAATTGTTTTTTTTTGAAAGATTTTCGCCTGTAAGCTATTTAGTGCAGTTTCTTGAAAGGTTCCGGCAATGGTCTGGCATAATATGTTCAATTGTTCATCTCATCTGACCTGATATCTTTCTTTTGTTGTTCTGATGTCTTGGTAGAGCCTCTCCCCTTGCTAATCAACAAGATGATCAGGGAATCTATCAAAATTTTTGAACAAGAAGTGAACTTTTATGCTCATGTTTGTGCTCAAGTGTTCGATATGCAGATACGAATTTTCGGACCAACTGTTTGTGGTTGGGTGCTTTATGATCATCTAAAAAGTTTTTTTACTACATCTTAGGAGAAACTACATGCAGTGAACTCCTTCCTAATGTGAAATTGGAATCTTTCATCGGTATTCGAATATACCAGATGCCAGATTTAAGCTTCTCGTTTGATAGGGTTAATAGGGATACCCACTTTGTTGACTCAGCGGAAAATTATTCATTTACACGTCAAAAGAAAGGAGACGCATATGAGTATTGTAGTTATAAGCCTTCCGATGACAAATTTTATAGTTTTATATTCCTCTTTAATCTTGGGAGAATGACCAATTGATACAAGAGAATATGTATTTCCGTTGTGCAAAAGTACAATTTTCAGGCTTAACAAACTGCTTTTTTGACAAACAAATATTTCATCATGTTCATCATGTCATGTTGATATTGATAGAATGACTGAGAATGACATGAGGGTTCTTCATAGTCAATTAGTTATTTATGCGCAGTATAAAATTGGAAAAATCTACGATTTTCTTCCCACCAAGTGAAATATTTAAGGGTAAATACAGTAATTTTGGGCTTTTTAGGGGTCTGAATATCTTCTGACAAAGAGCCAATCTGACAAAACTAATGTGATATTCGTAATCAGCATCCTCAAAAACCGCAGAAACGGCTCTTAGATGTTCTGTCTAAAAAAAAAATTCATTTTGTTGACCAGTGTTATAGACCACATTTTGACCATATGTCAGTGGAATTGTAGTTTAACTTCACTCACTATTGGGAACAAGTCGGTGACATAAATCCCCAATTCCGAGAAGGCTGAAACTGCACACCGAAATCAGAGTTTCAAGGTAAAAATCACCGAGAAGCAATTATTCACGGAAGTGAAAACGCCAGCGCAAAACCGTTCTTTTCCGGTTACAGCAAGATACGAGAAGAATATAATAACTATACAAAAATATAATTCAACTATGCGTGATCGGAGTGCTGTATCACTTACGGCCTCCAGAGAAGCCCGTATCGCGATTTCATGATAATGAACCACATTTCAACGTCCACGTTCACGGTTGTATTCCTCACAACACATACGCAGGGCTAACGCCAGATTAGGACTAAAACAAAGCGAGCATAGAAATATGCCAAATTCGATCGCCGTCGCAGCCACTGTTTAAGCGGTTTATAACTGTTCAACCGGCCAATCGTCGTATTGGTGCCAATAATTCCGTTGTTTGCTAACAACTGTATTTCTAGAATAGAACCCCTATATAATATAATGCTTGATAAAACGTATAGGCTATTCAAGTTTAACAATAAAGGCCACGGATTTCGAGTTAACATTACGGAATCATTTGACTGGTTTGGCCTGCGAGCGACCTAGATGTTTGAATCCGGCCCGCAACGCAAGCTGAGTTTAACATCCCGGCCCTAGGGTGCACGATAGGCCTACACCCGGTTGAAGAGCCCTGATATAGACTACACTAGGGGTCACCAACACGGTGCACCCGCGGGTGCCAGGTAGCCCGCGAGCCTGACGTTCCCGAGAATATACAAGAAAGTAAATACCCATGACCATTATTAAATTCGTATTATGGAGCACAGTACCTAAAAAGGTGATACGCTCCACTGTGTTATGACTATTAATACATATTTTTCAGAATATAGTGTCAATGTCACCGACTTGTTTCTGATGGTTATTTGAATGAGAACTCAACGTTGCCTATGGCCATGTTCGGTGTTTACTCTCTTGAGGGAATATTAACGTCAAAGTATTTATCACTAAAAATCTCAACCTTTGTTATAAGTGTGTTGGATAATAGGCTACCATATTTTTTCAATCAATCCAGAATTGCCTCTCGGGCTGACGAAATCGGCTGGTTGGGCCGTATGTTTGATACCCCTGGTCTAATTTGCCATGCATCGTTTGGATTAAAATGCTGTACTGCGGTATAATTATGAGATTATGTTTTCGTGTAACACCTTTTCGCAGAGAGTGTAGAGCACATAGGTCTATTTACTGGTTTTCCAATGTGAGCTTCCGATCATGCGAGTTATAAAAATCACAATCAGTTATAGGCCTACAAAATAGCTGCCAGTAGAAATGGGAGTTATGAGTGTTGACGACACGAACTCCGATTTCGAATAAAACAATGGTAGCATTTTCACTAGTAATGAAAGTTGCCTATGACGACACAATACCCATATGAAACAATTTTCTTCGTAAATTCAAAACCGGCATTTGCTATTTGTCTTTAAGCGTATAAACAGCATGAATTTAGAGAGTGGTTTTTCCGAAATTTCTTTTTGTTCCGATGAATGGAGACCCTGCAGTCAGTCGTGGTCGATCTTCAATGAATTTCGCCATAAAGGAATTTTCTGCGATGTTGCGTTAAAAGTGAAGGACGTTACGTTCCCTACTCACCGACTTGTGCTATGTGCCTGCAGTGACTTTTTCAGGTAAGCGATAAGTAGTTTGTTTATTGTAGAGGTAATATTTTAATATTTGTTGTAGAAGCTATTGTTTCTTTTTATGGTAGAGGTGATCATATTTTTGCAAATGGACATAAATAACTATTATCAAAACATATCATACATATGGTTACCATATTTTGAGACCCGAAAAGAGGACACTTTTTTAAAATGCTGATAAAATGCTAGGGGAGATAGTGTAGTGCAGTGGTCGGGAACCTTTTTTGTCCGAAGAGCCATATTTGCCCTATTTTTTTCATCTGAACTCCCAAAGAGCCATATATGTCAATCAACTGTTACGTCACAATTGAAAATTCTTGACGTCATGATAGCAGTAATTCGAACTCATTACGTGGGGTCAGACTTGGGGTAATCGTAATTAGTAATCGTAATCGATTACGACGATTACAGCATTTTCAAGTAGGCTAATCATAATCGTTATCGATTACATTCGAAAATATCCAAAGTAATCGCAATAGACTATTTCACTTATCTAATCGATTTCATCGTGAAAGAACGATTACTTTTTATTTGTACAAGGACTATGACATGAATCGAACAGTGAACATTCTTGAACAATGCAGAGTGCGATATTATAACAGGTTATTGATGGCAGAAACGTCGGAATTTCAGATGGTACTGCCCATTATTGTGTCATTATTTGCTCGTCATTACGTAACGAATTATCCACACGTAGTAAATAGACATATTTGATGTAGGGCTATCTACGCACAGGTAGGCTATACTGTATGGTTGTAAGAACACTCGTCGCGCCCGATAGCAAGTTATCGGTACATTCCAAAGCCACTACCTCGCAGCAGGATAATAATCACAACTTTGCGTAGTTACAAATAGTTAGGGTTCTGGTTTAAATCATTTTGCCCTTGATTAAAATCGATTTTAATCAATTATATAATTCAAATCATGATTTTTTTTTGATTTTTTTTTACTCATAATAACAACAACACGAACAAAAGAATATGGGATGAATGACTACCACGTCAATGAAGGTGATGAAGGGTAACGCTTAAACTTTAATTATGTGGGGCTGTGAATCATCATCCAGACAGCTGAAAACGTTCAACCTATGTGGTAATGATAGTTGAAGACGTTTAACCTATGCGTTAATGATGGGTCGCCCGAATAATTACTGGTCTGTTTTTATTATTATTATTATTGATACATCACAGTGGCGCTTATCGCTAAAATTTTGATCTGTTCTAGTAGCAAGGAAACATGTTGAGTGAGTCAAATCGGGACCATCCAATAGTTGCATCTTCATCCTGATCGATGGAGTGGTTTCTTCCAGCAAACTGGATCAGAGATGAGGGAATCTTTCGATTCGATAGAGACTCCGGATTGCGCTACGTTTGCGGTATCCCACCAGTGCCTCGGAAATAGCAACAGCATGCCACAGACAACTAACTAGTACCGTCTGTTTGTCAAATAGCTGAACTATACCGGTGCCGGTGACGAGATGCTATCTCCGGTTTATATAAAATGCACATGATTGTCCGATAATAAACCACATTCACGCATCTCGTCCGAAAATTTGAAAAAACCAAAATAATCAATAAAATCAAAATGGTGAAATTAAAATCAAAAATCAACGAAAAAACTGATTTAAATCACACTGATTTAAATCAGCCTGATTTAAACCAGAACCCTACAAATAGTAACGTATTGATGTTTGGTTGAGCTTAGTTAAATGCAGTTTGACTGTTGCTGCTTCACGTGCAGTATAGACCTATTTCCGTACACCGGACAACGATTTGACATTTTGCACTCGTCTGATTGAACATGGCGATTTCCACATCGAAGAATTAAATATCAACGATTGCTGATATAAATCATAACCGAGTATTTATTTTCCGTCACTCGTAACGGCAGTTCACAGCATCTGTATTGAAGGCCGAATTTTATGTTCGCTTTGTCTTATTCTCATATGGCCCTACTTGAAATGGGCACCAATCTTTATTTCGCAATTCTTTACGTAGCATAGTGGTAACGATAAGCGCCAACGAATCTGTCGGACCGGTTCGATTCCCATCGGAGGTTGATCTGGGCTCCCCTTCCCCCGCCGTCGCTGTTCTTACGGCGATAAAAAGAAGCCCAGAAAAAGACCCGACGAAAGAAAGCACTCAAAAGGAATGGAAATAACTAGTAGACAGGGACGCGGCTTCAAAAAGATCAACATCGAAAAAGAACTGTGACATCGGGCACTCTAGGCCGAGGTGGATCTGTTCATAACATCGCATTGCGTCTTATCGCATTGTACACTGTGTGTGACTTGTTCAGATGAAAATTATAACCCGACAAATACGCTTATACGCTTATACACCAAGCTAGCGTGGGTTGCAGCTAGAATCAGGACCGAAACAGCAATTCGTACCCGAAACGTCGGTCTCGGGCCCCCACAGGATGATCAATCAAAATTATGGTGAGCGAATTCCCCCTGACCCCACCCTTACGACCGGGCTTTTAGCCAAAACTAGACGACACGATTTGATGCGATGTGGATTCGCTGTGTACTTGCTTTCAATTCGCGCCAAGTGTGAAAAATTGCAAGTTCATGACCTATTTTCGTGTATACTATTGGTAATTGCATATATTACTATTCACTTTTATCCTCTCTCAGCCCCGTAGATATACCGGTAGAGCTGGGGAAGGTGGTGTCTTCGAAAATTTAGGGCACGCAATTCATAATCTTAACATCTTCGGCCGTGTCCAGTTCGTGACCTCTACTATAGTCATAAGATATTGGAGTCACCGAAACGTAGCATACTATAGCAAAATTAAGGAAAATCTTTCGTGAGACCCACACATAAATTGTCATTTCGTC
The DNA here is from genome assembly GCF_051294905.1 of Botryllus schlosseri. Taxonomy (NCBI): domain Eukaryota; kingdom Metazoa; phylum Chordata; class Ascidiacea; order Stolidobranchia; family Styelidae; genus Botryllus; species Botryllus schlosseri. Next base: position 19,573,812 of record NC_137247.1, on the reverse strand, counting down.
ACGGGCATATTTACCTCTGTGGGTGTCCCGGGTGACATTTGTAGTATGGGTCTCAGATTGGGAGGACAGAATTATTCGTCGCGCGTATCCAGCGCGATTATCGAAAATGGATACATACACAAAGTTTCGGCCAAGGTCTTTCTTTGGTGGCGTGAAGTCCCATGTTGACCGAAACTGCATATGTATTGGTGTATCGTGGCGCGGTAACGGCCGGCACCGAAATGCCTATTTCTATAAATTATTCGTACTTTTTTTTCTGGAGGGAGGAGGTATTCATTTCAAAATCAAGATATTTAGCGACATTAAATCGTGACGCACGAAGAAAATTTTCAAGTCAAATAAATCTCTCGAAAATACTATATAATTTATGTTGATTTACGAAATAATTTTGTGTTACGGGTTACAGCCCTGGCTAGAATGCAAGTCGTTGGGTGCAAGAAATCGTCTGCTATAAAGATGAGCAATGGGTATATTATGACGTAAACAGCAAATGGCGTAATGACGTCTCATTCAAGAAGAAAGTTGTTTTCTCATTAGGCCTTTTTCATCACAGTCGTTATATTGTCTTCCAATATGTGTTCAAAGAAAATTCTAAGAAAGAAAATAAATCTAATCGTGAGTAATCGTGATTACTTTTGCAATGTAATCGTAATCGTAATCGACTACTTCATGATTTTGCTGTAATCGTAATCGTAATCGACTACTTCATTATTTTGCTGTAATCGTAATCGCGATATTCCGAAGTAATCGTAATCGCAATCGATTACATTGATGAAGTAATCACCCCATGTCTGCATGGGGTTCCTCGTGCGCCATAATTTCTCTGTAAAAACTGGTATTTAATGTTCCAAAATGAAGCTCGAAACAAAGAGGTAAGGCACAGACGGGCCAAGCCTCACCATTGATAACGCAATTCATCGTAAGTCACTTAGAATTTATTACAACTGATATTAATGTGACTGTGGCACTGATTCCGAAAATCTAAATACTTATCGACTTCTCAATTTTCGTATCCGGAGGTAAAATAACGTTACGCTACACGCATACATTTTATCGCCGGTACTACACAGAGCTATATACTGATCATTTGATCAATCAAGAACGTGGATAGCTACGGCGTTGTTTGTAATTCGAGTTTGTAATCGTGAATGTCACATCCACAACAGTTCATTTCGCGTCGTATATCAGGAAAACAGTGTGCATTTGAAAACTGCGTTTTTAAATGGGCGTCGATATGTCTACTATGCTCTTTGATTAATCAACGTATCGCACAATGCAAGATTTCGAGTCGGGTACATAGAATTTGCGAGCGATATTGGCCGCCGGCCTGACAGTCACTTTAATTTGATGATTTTGAAAAGAGGGGTTACGAGCCCCTAAACCTGAAGATGGCATTGTCTGTACCTCTCAAAGACATGTTTATACTGCCACGAGAATAATTCTCGTGACCGTGATGAAAATTTATCAACAAGTCGCTGCAATATTGATCAATTCAATACAAAAATAAATATTTGGCAAAGAGCCATATCTTATACCCAAAAGAGCCATATATGGCTCGCGAGCCATAGGTTCCCGACCACTGGTGTAGTGCATGGTTACGATAAGCGACCATCAATCTGAAGGATCGAGTTCGATTCCCGTCGGACGTTTATCTGGGCTCCTCTTCCCCCGCCGTTGCCGTTCTTACGGCGACAAAAAAGCCCAGTAAAAGACCCGACGAAACAAAGCACACTCACGGAATGGAAAGAACTGGTAGAAAGGGTCGCGGCTTCAAAACAGATCAACATCGAAAAGAACTGTGATATCGGGCACTCTAGGCCGAGGTGGATGTTAGAGTAAAGGATCGCTACTAATGCGTGTCGTTCGACATCTTCCTATCTGTTCATGACATCGCATTGTGTCTTATCGAATTGTACATTGTGTGTGACTTGTTCAGATAAAAAATATAACCCAACGATATTATGTTATGTTAGATCTGGTACTGGTGATCTGTTGACTAAAACAAGGTCATCTTCCAATCCCTACCGCCGAGATACCGAAATTCGTTGATTGCCCTGCCAGCTTTGGCGTTCACTGCGTCGGAGTCGCGTTTTTGATCGCATTTTAATTATTTCTCTATAAAAATAGGACATTGAGGCGTCCTCCGACGACGCACTTTCAATTTAATGAAAAAGAGAACAAATCCTCTTAAAAGAGAACATATGGACACCCTATATAATGGAAGCAGCCGAATCCAACATTGATAGGTCGTGGCGTAAATGTTAACTTGCATGAGCAATTTATTTCATGTATATTTTACAAAACAAACGCCCCGAAATTAGTTACTACCAGAGACGGTCAGTAAAAGTGCTTTTAATTTTCCGGAGCACCCAAGTTAATGTTGCGTATACTTGCAGTACAGACTGAAGTGGTTACATGTTTTCAAACTATTTCCACTTCTACTTATCAGTTTTGAACGTAATAAACTACTTACCTTTTGCACTTGACTTTTGTGAAGGAGCGAGTTAGTTTTTGGATTGGTTTTTATCACCTTTGTGAGTGGACTAAAACTGGGCGAAATAGCCCAGGTATCTCGGTAGCGTAATATTGCCCCAAAAACTGACCTATTAGTGCAGGGGCGGGCAACACACGGCCCGCGGGCCGGATCCGGCCCGCGACGGGATTTTGTGCGGCCCTCCGACAGTTTACGGTCTTACGTGATGATGTGGCCCGCGTCGCCGTTTACAGACAATTAGGCGCAAACATTTTCGATCATGAACATTAGCAAGACAAAGCGACGTTCCATTACAACTGATGTTCATCGCATTGGCGGATTGGGCCATGCCATTCACAGATTTTTCGAAAATATTCGTAATATCAGTAAATAGTGGAATATTTTCGGGTAGATGGATTCAAACTAAAAAAATTCGCGAGTTTCTCTCGATTTAGTGTCTCTATGTACGTGTCTTGGTTATGAGAATACAGTATCATTGATACACTATAATAGCCCGACGCCGTTGGGTTGCAGGAGTTTTCAACAAAGTAATTAATAAGAATGAACCCGCCCGAAGTGAACAATCTGAGATAAGTTCATGAACGTGTGTATTCTTATGCCATGATCAATGTTCAAAAATATTATTATACGTGCTGTAAAATTTTGAAGAAACCACTTGCTTAGACACTCACCAATATCATTGATCAAATTCATTCATTTATGCAAAAAAATTTCGCGCTTCGCGCGACTAGAAGCCGAATGCACTCCAACTTTTTTGATCACATTCATATCACCGATTTGGGCTCGCCCATGAATCGGTCGCCGATAATCCAGATATAGTTAGCAATTGCAGGAATGTGTGCGTCTCTGAATTGTATGTACAAAAGGTAGTGCCGGGTAGGATGGACGGATGTGTGGCTCTTTCCAACGGGGAGAGTTCCCCTAAAAACATAAAAAAAATTCAGGAATCCGGCCCGCCTTATGTTCCTGTTCCCCTATCCGGCCCGCCGGATGGAGAAGTTGCCCGCCCCTGTATTAGTGGAATCAACAGTCATTTTGTGTAATCGGTATATAGGCCTATTGCAATTTCAAAAGTAAAAACCATTTTTCGGTTTCCTGTTATCTGTATGCGACACCCCGATCAAATCTATTTGAATATTTTTCTAACCTTTCGTTATCGGCTTTTAATTGAAGTAATATATTAGCTTGAGATTTGTTGAAATATAGAGCATCTCTTGAGTGGCAATATTGGCGCTACATTTGATCATATGTATGGTAACAATACTATGACAGGGGTGCCCAAACTGCGGCTTGCTTGTCGCATGCGGCTCTTTGAGGCTATGATTGCGGCTCTTTAATTTTATTGCACATGCGTTTCGCCATTTTGCTAGAGAGGTTTAACCTGAATGTAAAATGATGCATTCTATTACGTACTAACAATGTGCGTATTATTTTCGTGTTGGCGCTACAGGGTTAGAACTCTGAAATTCAACTCTCGAATCGAGTTCACATAAATGTTTTTTACAGAGAAATAAAATTTACGGAGCTGAAAGCTTCATCAAATGCTCAGCAGCATTGAAGGAACTGCTTTGCACTGCTTTGACGACGTATGAGCTTTAGTTCAAACACCTGCAGTCCAGGTGGAGACGCATCATATCACCAGCAAAACAATAACAAAACTTCGTATTATATACCTTAATGACGGAATCTAACACTGTACCAAGTTTCAAGGCTGTGATCTAATAATTACAGTAGAACCTACGTTATCAAAGTCTAGTATCCAGTGTCTGCGTGCGCTGATTCGGCTTCGAGCCTTGGTATATGTGAATTTTGAAGGTGTTCCATACCGAGATGCAGAGGTGGTCAGTAACGAAGTACTTCTACTTTTTCGAAGTACTCAAGTAGTTTTCCTCTACTTCTGTTACTTACTCAAGTAGATCTGATTTTCGCTACTTCTACTTATACTTGGTAATATTTTGTGATCTACTTACTTACTTTTCGCTATTTTCAGTTTGTCAAGTAGAAGTAGTTCAATCTTCCAATCAGGAAGATAGCCTGAGGAATTTCGGGGTTGTTTTTACGGAGTAACAACATTTAATATTCATAAAAGTGTAGTAAAACCCAGAATTTTCGTCGCGCTTCGCGCGCAGTGGATACGGAGTGACCGGTGTGATTTCACGGAAGTATCGGTGAATATAATTTAGGTAGAGGGTGGGCGTGGTTCCGTTCGCACCACATTGTCGCCCTTCACTCATATGAAATAATTCATCACAGTATATATGGCTCATCATAATGTTTGAAACTGATGTTTCGCAATCTAGCATTTACTTGTCATATCGTAATCTAGCATGTCCATGGCGTGTCCTAAGCTGGAAAAGTGGACTCTGACTTTTTTTAGTTTTACAGCTGTTTTAGCATACCACCTTTGAAACTTTCTGGACTAAAACCATGAAATACATGTTCTGCTTTTAGAAGTAGTATTTATATTTCACTTTCAATTCCCAGTATCATATACTTTGAGTTATAATTGATATCAATTCTTTGGTCTAAATAACATACATGTTGAAGTATAAAGGCAAGTGTGGTAATGCCTTTAATTTCTGAAAATAAAGCTACACAATATGGCATTTTTACGGTCCACCATATTTTTTTATTAACGTTTACTAATCGCGCAACGTGATTACACCGTATTCTATACAACTTCTCCGTATTGCTCTTCGACTAAACTACGGTCCTTATAGTATGCGGGATGGCGCCATACCATGCTATTTTCTAAAACGTGCTGTACGAGAAAACAGAGGATTAGCATCGCATTTCCATATCAATACTATTATTTTCATCACATGATGTGGACTAATACTTATTGCTTATGCTATCGGAAATTGGATACCTGCTGGTATGCATCAACATGAATCAAGCTCGTCACCTATCGCATAGCTCAATTTGTACCTTTTTACAATCCATGTGAACGAATTAGGATCGTTTTCAAAACTACTTACTTACTTGAGTACTTTTAAAGTCAGTCAATTCTACTTCTACTTCAAGTAGTTTTAGATTGCTTATGGAAGAAGTACTTCTACTCGTACTTGAGTAGATTTTTTCGTCGTTACTTCTACTTCTACTTGAGTAGCTTTCTTGACTACTTTGACCACCTCTGCCGAGATGTATGACGAAATTCGGTATGGTATATCTTGGTTGTGTTATTCAACTTCGCAATAAGTTTCAGGATTGTCACTCAATGATTATCATGGTAATTTCGTTATCAAAGTCGGCAATATATCGGTGCGCGCTCAATTACCAGACACTCGACTTTGACAGCGAAATTACTACGCTAATCATTGAGTCACAGTCTTGAAACTTGGTACAGTGCTAGATGACAGCATCTAAATATGCCATACTAAATCCTGTCACCCAACTCGATATGGAACACAGTCAAAATCAACAAAGAATAGCGACTCTGCCTTTAATTAGTGCTGCAGACGGATCGACAATAACAAAGTCATAAAAGATATCAGGGCGTGACGGTCACGTGATTTTTCGAGTGTCCACCAGAGATGAGCAATGAGCATGGATTAGGATTAGGTTTTGAAAACACAGGATTTATGAAATTTTGTCGGATTTGGATTGGATTTGGACTAGACATTTTTTTCAGAACGGATTAGGATTTGGATTGGATTTACCTATTTTCAGGGAGATTGAAATGTCGTGTGGCGAATGGCGACAAACTTTATTCAGATCAGTTATTAATGTACTTATGGTTACTAAGTTATCTTGAATCAAGTGAATCGTTGGTTGTGAAAGAAAATTTTCGAATCCCTCCATTGCATAAATTAGTATTTTTTCTGAATTTCCAGTTGGAATCGGATTAGGATTGGACATGGACTTGTATAAGAAAAAGTTATGGATTGGGATTTGGATTTGGATTTCAAGATTCGGATTTGGATTGGATTAGGACATAGAAATTTCAAATCCGCTCATCTCTGGTGTCCACACCAGAGATGAGCATGGATTAGGATTAGGTTTTGAAAAAACAGGATTTGTGAAATTTTGTCGGATTTGGATTTGATTTGGATTAGACATTTTTTCAGAACGGATTAGGATTTGGATTGGATTTACCTATTTTCTGGGAGATTGAAATGTCGTGTGGCGAATGGCGACAAACTTTATTCAGATCAGTTATTAATGTACTTATGGTTACTAGGTTATCTTGAATCAAGTGAATCTTTGGCTGTGAAAGAAAAGTTTGGAATCCCTCCATTACATAAATTAGTTTTTTTCTGAATTTCCAGTTGGAATCGGATTAGGATTGGACATGGACTTGAATATGAAAAAGTTATGGATTAGGATTTGGATTTGGATTTGAAAGTTCGGATTTGGATTGGATTAGGACATAGAAATTTCAAATCCGCTCATCTCTGGTCCACACCACCTTTGATTAGGCTACACGCTGCTATCACTGCACAATAATAAACTTCATTCGATAGCCTACTTTTCATTGTGACGGAATAAATTCGTATTTTTGTGTTGTGGCTCTTTTAAAACTAAGATTTTTCATATGCATGAAGAAGTTCTGCGCACCCCTGTACTATACGGAATGATCTACTCATAATACAACTTTGGTCTTTCAGTACCTGCGACATTGAATGGCCCAAAGTCCAGCAAGTGGAATGATTTTATATATTTTTTCATCAGGTCTCTGTTTGTGATCGATGGCGAAAGTAACGACAAACAAGAAGTAGAGGTAACAGGCGTAACCCCCGAAATAATGGCGACCCTGCTGGATTTCTCGTATACTGGAAAAGTGGGTTCATTGTTCATGAGTAACGTGCGATAGCAACGATAAAGCTGGCAGTTAGGGAAAGAAACCCCTTTCTTATTGCTCATCTTAACTGGAAAATGTTCTGCCAATTGATGATGTACTTTATGGCAATGTTAAGTTTAAACTTGAGGCAATATGTTCATTTACTTTCCATTTACTATATCCAAAGTGTTCACACCTTCTTCATACCATATTGTGGTCGCTTCAGCGCTGTTGCATTTCGACATATTCTAAAACCAATGAGAATTTAGCAACACAAAATAATACTTTGATCGCAACATAGCATTGTTTGATTTTGAAGTATTCGAACCCACAATTATTCAGTTGATCAAACCAATATTACGTAAAAAAAAGAGTTTCTTCATAACTGGCATACGTCAAAACGTGCCATAGTGGTTCTACTTTTGCATATGTTTGGATAGTATCCCGACAACTCTTGAAAAGAGGCACCCAGCAAGTTGTAAAAATGTACTATGTATTGCAATGGATCTTTTGTGGTGAAAGCAATATTCAAGTTATATGTACCAAAAATCTGCTATTTCAACACGAATTATGCCTGACGTGAAATATAATTCTGCTTCCAATTGTATTATACATATCATGCCCATGCCCATAGAGGAATTTCATTAGCTTTGTAGATATATAGCCACATCCAAATTCTTGCATATGAGATTATCGTATATACTTGGTTTAGTTTGTCACCATGTATAAAGATCCTTCGCTGAAAATGTGTAACGGAATTTCGAGGCTATGGCATTAGACAACCGAAGTTTTTCGGGACTATTTCAAGCATAGGCCTACTCAATACAAACTATAGCTTGATGGAGCGTGTATTCGATCGCTATTATTTGCGACGTAGAGATTCAGCATTTTAAATCATTTTAAGGTCACCATCAGCAGTCGAAACGTGGCGGACTTACTGTCAGCGGCAGACCGCTTCCGAGTATACTACGTGAAACAAAAGTGCTGTTCGTACCTGCGACGGCATCTTAGCGTAGAAAACTGCATCGGGATCTACAAATGTGGCGAGTTAGTTAGTTTTTTAAACTGCAACAGCGCCTTATCTGACGGGTTTTAATTTTGTTTTGAACCGCGCCTTTTTAGAGCCTTCTACTCTGACAAACTGAAATGCTCCGCGGCGAATTTCATGTTGTGTAATTTCGAAGAAATCTCGAAGTTGAGCGAAGAGTTCCTCCATCTGTCTTTCGCAGAGATGTATCGTTTGATAGCGGATGATCGTCTCAACGTCCGCGGCGAAGAAATCGTATGTGAATCAGTTTACAGGTAGCATATCATAGGAATGAAACTCGTGGATGACTAAAGTGTTCATTAGGTTCATGATCACCGATTACTCTGCTCCAGGCTTAGACTAATATTTAATATTAGTTTACTAAATATACTATAAATTATAACGAGATGTCGGTAATATAATTCTAATCTAATATTGTCAAATGTTACTATGTTCTCATTTTAACTCTAATAGAATTTCTGGCACTCCTGAAAATGTTAAAGGGATACTGTATAGTGTGAAACGTGTCAAGCTTAAGTGTAGGCTTAGGACTCAAAATATTTCAAAACGCATTGTTACCATTAAATTATGAGTGTCGATCACCAGTTGACAGAAATGACAGTTGCATGAGTTTTCGTATAGCCTTGTGCGACATGTTATGCGATGCTGAGATACTGCTAATCCCCCTTTAGCTGCTCCGGCGGCGGAAATATTGTACTGCATATAAACTATGATTTCCGTTGTTCAAATATTACTCTTATCGTGGAACAGCACACTTTCGTTCCTCGAAAAAATCGATCCTAATCATTGCCGGTACCTTGTAAGAGGCAAGTAGGCCTATAATTTACACTGTGCAATAAATGGATTTTATATAGACCCGAAATACACCGATATCTCAACGCAACTCACATCTTCACCATGGCTAATCTCTTCGCAATCACAGGTGGATTGAAGCAGACAAAGCAGTCCGAATCCGTCACTTACCGCACTTGTTAGGTCAGGTGCGACTAGGCTTGCTTGATCCTGATTTCTTGATGACAAAAGTGAACGGTAAGTGTAAATAGGTTGGTGTCAATTGGTGACGTGACACTCAATTTCCAACGTAGCCAACGAAATGGTGATTGACAACATGGCACAGTGCCAGGAACTGCTGAATCTGGCTACGAGAGCCGTTCACAAAATCCCTACGCCTCAATCGATAGACGCTTACACTAAATCGGAACAGTTGTCAAGACCCCGGCTTCCGTATGACGTACGTATGTTTTGGCTAACGAGGTCAGTACGTCGGTTTGTATTGATACTGTCATTAATTCGTAGTTGTTGGTCGCCGTGGGAGGGTGGTGCAACAATGGGTCTACTAATGCTGTCGAGGCTTACGACCCGCGTGCGAAAAGCTGGTCGAATATATCATCAATACCAGGTAAACGATGTTGGTTATATTGTGAGCGAAATTCAATTCCCGAATATGTTACGGGATATGATGTACATTGTACCCGCCTAGGGTTACCATATTTTTATATCTGGAAACGAGGGCACACAATCTATATGAAATCGGACGAGAAAACGGGTATTTGAAAATGTTGACAGAAAATATTGTTGTGCTGACTAAAAAGGTCATTTTTTCATCCTAAAAGACCCGCTCTGACATAATACTGTTGTGGCGACTAGAAATATATATTTTTATAAATCTAGTCCCGAAAAATCCGCCCAAGGTAATTTTTAGTTATCCTCGCCGCCACTGACGTCGGAATCCAGATTTCACGTCATCTATTGCGTTTTTCAGTTTTGCCTGTACACTAGCCTGGCTGTCAAAGCTATAAACGATGACGACTGCCTAAAATTAGGGCATTGGTCGTAATTGAAGGACAAAGCAGGATGTACGGTAACCCTCACACTGCCAATAGCAATAGTATGGTATAGCTTATGCAAGGAGTCACTGTATGATATTAGAATTATAGCTGCAATTGTGTCGCTAACGAAGTACTTCTACTTCTTCCGATGTATCAAGTTGGTGTCATCACATGTACTATTTACTTGAGTAGTTATGATTTTAGACTACTTCGGCAAAATGAGTTACTTTTACGCTATTGATTTTGTAGCAAAGTAGTATCAGGTCTGCATCAATTTTATGAATGAAAATAACAGGTATTGATTTAGCGTAGCAAGTGTGTAATAATAACTCCAAGCCTAAGTCAATGAATTCAACCTATAGGCTATAGCACGGATAAACAGCGGAGTAACTGGTAGCCCTCCGCAATAATCATCACCCAAAAAGTAGTTCTTGCTTTCAAAAATTATGGTGAACCCTGCTTTACTATAAATATACAATTAGAAAGACACCAAGCGCGAGATACATGCATTGGTCTTCAGTTACTAAATCCAGGGATATGTAGTTTCTAGATATCCCTGACTAAATCTTATCGAAGAAAGAGTTTTGCGATTACAAAACATAAATAGCTGCTTTGTAGTCATGAAGATTGCTCTCTTGGCAACTTTCATTTCAAAAGTGGCGAGATAGCCCAGTGGTATAATGGTAGGGTTACCATACGTCCCCTTTTAAGAGGATTTGTCCTCTTTTTGGACTTTATTGAAAGTGTCCTTGGAGGACGCCGAAATGTCATCTCTTTTTAGATTTTGTCCTCATTTTTGAGAATTTGTTTTAAATATAGGGTAAAATTTGAGTGTTAAAATTCGGATTTTACTCCACAATTGTAAGTCGGAAGATTTTGGAAAAGTGTCCTCTTTTCACTTTCCAAAATATGGTAACCCTATATAATGCACACCTGCAACACCAATAAGTTGTGGATTCGAGTCCGGCCCAGGTCGACTCCAGAATTTTTACGTAAGTGTTGGAGGTTTATCTTATAGCTCCTCCTTGCCATCTCATCCGCGTAAGCGGGGCCTTTAAAAGCCTTGAAGTGGGCCTGGTGTAAATGACCCATGTAGTCGGCAAACACCATGAATGCCACAAACAGCAACATTCATTTCGGGAATACATTTATTATAACTTGAAGGTTCTTCCGGTGCCATGTATCGGCACATTATATAGGGCACTGGTTTTCAGTATAGCACGGTATTACATCGTCTTCACAAAAAAAATGCCATTCAATGATTGATACAAAGAACGCGAATGAGAAACAGCAAGGAAATGCGTCAAAAAGACGGTCATTATATGTGTTGAGGGGATAAAATACAATAGTACCGCCTATCACAGCATCCCAAATGCTATACTCATAATATGGATGTCCTTAACTTTGTATGTCGACGGCAATACATTATTATATTATTTTCTTTCGACACCCCTAAGCAGCAGAATCGGTACCCCGGTTGAGAACCACTGCTAGCGATTCAAACAGATTCAAAATTGAAGCAAATATAGCAAAGCAAGATGAAACGATCATAATTACGCATCGTGGAATTCGCATTGTAACCTAAAGTATAGGCTACAGCAAACTTTGCTATACGGGTAAGGTAAAAACGACAGACGGCATGCATAAAACAAAGCAAAGTGATGAAAGCCAAGTCTATGAAAGCAGAGAGGCTAGAACACTTATTTCAAACAGTACTGTCTAGATCTTACCGGATGGCGCTATTTCCAGCGGCACAGGTGAATCTTGGATAAGAATGAACACGACTGTAGCAAAAATTGGGCTGTAATTCTTTTTTAAAAATAAAACATCATCATCATTGGTTTATTAGCAATTTCTATCAGTTCAATACACCACAAAAATGTCGAAGAGACTTGTAGTAGTCTATGGAATCAGACACCCACCTTGGCCTATAGGCGATGTAAAGTGGACACATGCACACTAAATGAAAAGTAAAAGAAGATAGTATAGAAATAAAAGCAAGCGACAAAAATGGGGTGGCATGTCATGGAAGGCGAGATCGATAAGTCAGGCCGTGGTCCGGTAATCTTGAGGATGGACTTGTATTTATTTAGTATAGTAATTACATGTATTTCAACTTGAAAGGGTCCCTAAAAGAAATTAGATTTGCCTAAGAAGGAATTGAAATAATGACATATTTGGAATGAGCGTTTCTAGTTCGATGAAAAAAGATATTTCTAAAAAGAAGTGCCCCCTTATGACAAATGTGCTCTTGCAATCTATGTTGATATGAAATATATCTAAGCAGTATTTGGTGGCACAGCAATGACACGAGCTTTATCTCAACCCTTATACATGTCGACTCCAGAATTCCTACCCAAGTGTCGGAGGTCTATCTAGGCCCCTACTCGCCATCTCATCCGTGTAAGCGGTGAGTTATAAAAGCCTAGAAGTAGGCCGTGCTACAAGTCGGCAGCTACGGAATAAAATGAAGAAATTCTGCCTGGTGTAAATGACCATAGCAGTTGACAAACACCATTAATTCCACAAACAACCACAACAACGACAACAACCATTATACATTTTACAGGTTTCGCGGAGGACAGACCTCGGGCTTATCACGGCGTAGTATTTCTAAACAGATGTCTATACATTATCGGCGGGTACGACGGAGTAAATTACTATGACAGTGTGAGGAAGTTGAATATAATCACCTACGAATGGATTGAGGTATTACACAAAAACGTAGCGAAGTAGGGCACAATTCAGTATGTAAGTATGTTGGAATTCTAGGAGCCATCCATGTTTCACAAGCGGTGTTACGTTGCTGTTACTAAAACGGAAGACAAAATCTACGCCCTGGGAGGAATGGACGGACAGGACAGGTGAGAGGTTGTGGAGGATAACGTTCTGATCATTGGCGAGCAGTACTCTCTTCGAAGTGACATTCTCAATTACAAATTCAAGTTCCAAGTATAGCCGTAATGTAGTTTGTTGGCACTGTCGTTAGAATACAGGCTTGTTGCGCAACGTTATGTTACCGCCGAGGAATTTGAGAAAGAGTAGTAAAGTTAACCAAATGATATCAGTTAACAATTATTGTTATCCTGGTTTAGGGAAACTGATTGAATTACGCGTGACTGCCAGTAGATCAATTGAGGTTGGCTACCCTCCAGCGTGTGGCAGGGATTGCTTTGAAAGTGGCTTAACTGAAATAAAAGTGTGCTACTGAAGAATAAACAGTAGATTCGCATTGTCTAACGGTGTTGATTTTGAATTGAAATGGACATTCTAATTCAGTGGTTCCCAAACGGTGCGGAATTCCCGACTAGTGGGGAATTTCGGGATTTCTGGTGGGGAATATACTCACTTTAGCAAAAATCTTTACAGTAATATTCTCCTTTATTAAATGTCGTTTTGAAATGCCGATCGTATCTCGAATATTTCTTAGATCATTTGCAATTCAGCAATTCATAATATCAGTGCCTCCAATTAGCGAGCATCGCCTGGATAGCGACACGCGATCTCCAGCAAATGTTTTTATTCATTTGCACACCATCATCGGTCACGAAACATAGCGATAGAAGAATTCTGCTTCGTTGTAATATGAGCTCATATTGCTGAACAAGTATTCAAGAGAGATCATGGACTTGCTAATTGATAGCACATCCGGACTTGTTACAAATGAAATTACATATTTATGTTATTTCAAGTTTTTTTAGTACTGTGCGAAAGTGTAGTTTACGGCGGCTTATATATATATCGCACGCATGAGTTCGTCAACATCGGGAAGTTTATATGACCCATGTATTATTCGGCATTTACGGATGTAAATTGATGCTACCCCGCGCATTTGGAAAATTTTCAAACCCCTCCTATTTTTCTGTTGGCTGCGCGTCGTGGTATAGATACATATTTACGGGGCTGCGTTTGCGGCTACCAATTCACTGCTGTGTTAATTTTCTTGTGTGCTGATCAATTCCGGGGATCTTAGCAATCACCAATAGCACGTACTATTTACCAAGCAAAGTCTTGCAAAATTTTATTGGAGATAGCATTTCAAAGAGTGGATATGGATGTAAAGATTTTAGGTGGGGAATGAAGGCTCGGAATAATTCGGAAGTGGGGAATTCGCATAAAAAGGTTGGAAACCACTGTTCTAATTGCTTAAAATTTCGAGAAATATCATTTGGCTCTCAGCACGGATTCAGAATTTATAATTTGTAGCTGCAAAGATTCCAGACCAACACGTGTCGCTTGCTCATTGCTGAACTGCATCTTTTTTTATTGTGTTGCGTGTTTAAATATCTGGTAACCGCCTTCTTGTTTAGTGCGGTTGTTATAGCATCACTCGACGAATCCGATGTAATGAACTTCGATTTCGTGCCATAATGACCTCACGAATTATCAACTGTGACGTAACCGTTGATATCGATGTATGGCTGTTTGGGAATTACAATTGTAAATATAGGGCTAACATGGCTCTTCTGACCAAACAGTTTCTTGACCGCTGCTCCAACCCATAGCGAGATTTCAGTAGATAAATTATGATGCAGAAATGCAGAGTGTAACTTGAATGTAACATCGGTAGTAAATGCGATAAAATTGCGTTATCGTTTGATACGGCATCTGCTAACGTGGATACTGTCGAGATTAGGTTTGTCTGACCAAATTTTACACAATTCACCAACTCTCTCCAAAATTGACGCGTTGCAATAATCATTGATATTTAGACTAAATACGGCAGAAGTATACGATCCCGACCGACGAGCTTGGGCTGTCTTGCCACCGATGCACGAACTGAGAAGTGATGCAAGTGCTGCGTCGTTAGGAAACAGGGTATGTGTGGGGATTGAATTTTAATATTAATGTTTTTGACACATATGGATACATATAATTAATTTGAGCCTTGGATTTGAACATAACGTGATTTATTACCGTGTATATCTTCAACCAATTCAGACTCTGATTGATAATGAGAATAAACCAAATCGTTTCAGGGTAGTTTTTAAGTGTCGAGAACCCGGTTGTTTCATTAGGCTCCTAATCAAAATCACTTAACAAGATGTGACACTCAATGTGTAATCCTTGCATGCCGACCCCTCTCCGTTTAGGGCATAGTCTGAGTCTCATATGCAAATTGCACATGTCTTTAGATATACGTCTGCGGTGGATTCAACGGACTTGATTGTCTCTTTACCGCCGAGTTCTACGACCCCGTGAATAATGCTTGGACGTGGATTACTCCCATGATGACGCGAAGATCTGGAATATCAATAGTGGCTTTGAATGACAAGGTATTGTAATTCGTAAAATCAATCTTACTCTGGAGATTTGGATGGAGTTGATCAGTAATTACAGTTTGGTTGTTACTTGTAAGAACTTTATTTAAAATTTAGAATCAACGAAGCCAAATATCAATCGAGTTACATAGAGAAAGAGAGAGGGAGAGGGAGTCTTTATTTTCATCCAACCAAAATAAAATTAAAAAATATAGACGGCAATGATGGTGGTACAGAAAACATGCATGTTCATTGCTCAGTATTCGGTATCAGATAGAAATAATCAATACGACCGTGAAGGTCAACCATAGTCTGATCATACCCGCATCAAATAGGTACACTTGACTTTCTATAAAGTCTGGCTGTAAAAAATGTAAGTTGAAAAAAGGAAAATAAAAAAGAAAAAGTAAACGATGGTAGAAAATGATCAAATGATCCATGAAGCAATGTCTGGACAAGGTAGGACAACAGTGTTAGTATAAAGACAAGAGATGATGAAGTAGGTCTTTCTTGAATCTATTATAAGGTAATCAACGGATGCGCTGTAATAATGCTTTCCAAATGATATATCCTGAGTAGTTGATATATCTCTTAGTTAGGTTGCTATTGGGTGGGCGTAACTAGATATTTTCCTGGACTGGTACCGTTCATGAAAATCATTTAGCTGCAGATGAAATACGGTGGCTTTCTGAAGAAAATGGCTGCTGCCAGCCTAGTTTCATACCTTCAACTTTAATTTGAGATCACAACAAATTTAGAGCGCAATACCTTTTTAAATAGATGTGGAAGTTGTCACGAAACATAACCGCTTGATTAAATAGTGCAAGTATAGCCGAGCCAAAACGAACCTGGAAAATTAGAGTAGGCCTACTTAGATGCTGATCATCTATCTTAATTCTATCACGGTTCACGATTTCCAATATCGTAACATGTAACATCTAGATTTTTGCCGTGGGTGGATTCGACGGCATCAATCGTCTACGAACAGCCGAGGCTTACGACCCTTCGACCAACAGCTGGAAGATGGTGGAGCCGATGACAAAGGCACGCTCGAACTTCGGGATGGACGTCATCGAAGATCAGATTATAGCTGTCGGCGGTTTTAATGGAAGTCAGACGACATCGGATGTGGAAATTTATGATCCATCAACAGACAGTTGGTAAGTATCCGATGTGAGAACAGTTTTGGGGTAGTTGGTATTAGTTGTATGTATGGTTACATTTGAAACAAATGGTTGTTCAAAACACTTTGTGTAAAACATGTTTTAAGCAGTGTTTTAAACAAAGGCCAAAAGCATCATTCAAGTATGAAGTTTGGTCCCAAGCAGAGTGGTGGTGCTGGTCATTTTCCTTCCACAAGCAAGCGAGACATCTTGGTGCCAAGAAACGTCACATATCGGTAGTTTCCTCAATCATATAAAAGCACATCGAATACCTTAAGACTATAAACGTGAACTGTGTGGATTATATGCTACGATGCAACTGATGAGCATTGAGCATATATATAGCTGCTACTTTTGATGCAATAATGAGCTGTGCCGTTCGGAAATTCCACATTACTACTTGGTACAACGCACATTATATTTATAGTCCTTGTAAGATTTGTGTAATCGTTCTCTTACAAAGAAATCGATTATTATATATGTAGAATATGACGTAACAATTTTATAATAAAGGAAAGTTAGGCGAAGTCAACTGTAACCATAAACGATTACCATTACAAATCGCGATAACCCCCATGTCTGATAGGAATATATTTTATGTTGAAATAATAAGATGAATTTTCCTAAACTTTTCATCAACTTAGTGATATTCCATTTATTGTTGGTACCCACTATGCTCACTAGTAAACCAGGGCATCGGTTAGGAATGCCTGGTCTGAATCGATGTAGTTACCCTCCTGTTGAATTTGGATTTTGGATTATTTTGAGCGAGTCAAGAATCTCCAAGCAGGATTGTGACCAAGTCACAAGGTTCAGAGCAGGGATATCTAGATACCCCTGGTTCGGAGTCACATGTAAATTGGACCCTTATAGTTTTGACTCGAGTCAAGTCGAGTCATTTACAATTCACCACCGAGTCAAGTCCGAGACAAAGTCAGTGAGTCGAGGGTCGAGTCCGAATCATAGTGTTGTGACTCGAGTCCGAGTCCAAGTCATTATGTTCGCTGTTCAGTTTTGAGTTCATTCCGGTTAAACCCACTTCTACGACTATGCTCGAGCGATATATTATAGAATGGCTCGCATTCATAATACCGTAATTTTCATCAGTCCTAACAATCATGTGGTGACTTTACTATTCGAAGTTACAATGAAATGTCTGTCTTGGCCGCCCTATAGTGTAAGGGAGTCATATGACTTGCTTCGAGTCATGCACAAATACTCAAGTACAAGTCGGGTCAATACAAAAATTGACACAAGTCGAGTCATTTGCGCATTTGAAAAAATAACTCGAGGCAATTCGGTTCTGCTGCACTATAGCAAAAGAAAGAAATAAGAATTTAATAAAAATACCAGTTCAGCAATAAGCGACTATTCTTGATCTTGATTTTACCTTTTCCCTCCACCACCAAACAAGCCATTAAAATATTGTGAGAGCAAAATCAAGCTCAACCACAACATTAACTTAATATGTAATAAATAATTATGGTACTATCATGATCATTTTGTGTTGCATGTGTACCATTTCAACTACTGGTTACTGCATCAACCAGTTTTCTTACTAAAGTGACATTTCTTCAAAAAGTAGAAAAATATAGGGGCGTGATCATTTTTAAAAAATTTCATAGGGTGCCACGGTGTAAAAAATGATTGCGAACCCCTGATGTACAGCTCAAATTTAACAAGCATGATTTAGTTCATCCACAACGCTGCCGTGCGATCGAGATCCCATTTTCATGATTGCTCTTATTTCCGTCCAGGCGCGAAGCCCACAAGATGCAGATGCTGCGAAGCGCTTTAAGTTGCTGCGTCATGGATCATCTACCGTATATTGTGGTTCGTAGCCTGTGCAGTTCTCGCAACTACGATCACGAATTGGACGAAAAAGACGTATCGGAATACTCTCTCCCTCTTAATCCAGTTCAAGAAGAAGATGAAACGGACGTATAAGATTTAGAACTACTCGCAGCCACAATTTTCATTTCTTTGATGTATTTTCAATTGGTGGTATAGACTAACGTCACTTTCGCGACTCCACCAATTGGATCATTGGTTCTCTAATTGCTTTCTATAATTTTATTTTCCCAATTCTACTTCCTTTTCTGTTTTAAATAGCACTGGTTTCACACAAGGCTTTATTTTTCTTGTTCCCATTCAACTTCTTTGCAGTAATTAATGAGTGACTCTTGAAATATGGATGTTGTTCGAACATACCAGTACTTCAGTATAGCTGCAGCAAACATAGGTGTAAAGCCGCAATTAAAAATAAATTGTTGAATAAAAATGGTTCATACCGTATTTCTTTGCCCGCTTTAACAAGCACTGGTTTCACACAAGGCGCTGTTTTCCCTATTCCCATTGGACTTCGCATTGCAGTCATTAATAATTGTATATTACCACGTTGAAATATACATGCAGTGTTAACATACCGGTACGTCGGTATAGCTGCAGCAAACCCAGTTCTAAAGCCGCAATTAAAATGAATTGGTGAATGGAAATGGCTTATGACGTATCTGTATACTATACAGTGTACACTGTACAATGTACATGTACAGTGTACAGGCGTAAGTCTAGTGCTATCGAGGTTTGACACACTTGGTCAGCAGTCATTTTTATTATACTCACGTTACACGATGGTCTTGATCTGGGGAATATATTGTACGTCTACTGGTAATTTTGCGCATCGCGGTATATTGGTATAAGAAGCAATATAATTTCGAAGTACGTCAAAGGATGGAAGCACCAATTGTAGAAGATATCACACCGACAACAAATATTACCAAACACATATTTTTATTTTCTGCCTTTTACCTTCTAGACATCATTTACGATTGCATGGTGAGACATCTTACAGCCAAAAATGTTATGGACTTCCGTATTTACGTAGGCATATTATAGATATTGAGTCGTCATGATAAATGTCACTGAACAAAATATGGATTTTATGTATAGAGAATAACGTAATTATTTATCACTCTTCAACCATCGGATCTTGCGGGAATGTGCCCTCGTCCGACTGGTCGTCTTCGGTCATGCTGTCGTCTTGAAATTCCAAAGCGTCTCTCGCAAACCTGTCTTGGATATCGTCTGTTGTGCTGGACGCCGCTGTATCCGCGGGCGAGCTCCCTCTGCCAACGCTGAAGTTCATCTCCCTCGATACGCAAAACTTCCGGATAGCGGAAAGAGGGAGGCTATCCATCACACAGCAACTAAGAGCGCTACGCAGTATTTGCATCTCCCTGACTTCGTACCTGTAATTGAATCGAGATCATAACAGCGAACGCAAAGTGGAAAAGCATGCAGATTGATGCTCTGAAAATCGGGCAATTAGTGTCTATAGTAGGCCTACCTATTCAGTCCGCTGGTTACTAACCGGGACTTGCTGAGACAGTCCCCGGGGTTCAATGGAGGTCAAGGCATAATCAGATTCATACAACAGTAGTGACGCTGATTTGTAATACTCATTTAGACTCTTTTTATTTTATGTAAAAAAATGTTTTAGTGGCCCTATTATTTTAATAATGTTGGTGATGCACAATTCATTTTGTGCACTGGTGTTCTATACAGACGTATAAGATGTACAATATAGTAGAAATTTTTGTGACTACACTAAGTGAAAATTTGGAGTTTGCAGAATGCTTGCAGATTGGTGCAAGTTATTTTTTGACAGACAGATTCTTTACTTTGTACAATCCGAGTAGGCACAAATATCCAAAAGACAATTACAGCGATATGACCACAATCAAGCGTGTGGTCTTCGTGTCAGCTTTGTGTCAGCTTGACTTAATGATGATGCGTCAATAATATCATTAAGAACCATTCGCCATTGACCTAGTCTTATAGGAATTCTTCATGCCGTAACATATTAGGTTTCAGACGTTTTCCTCCAATACATTGATTGGAAAGCCGAGCGACATGTTGACAATTAATGGAAAAACGACCGTCTTTATAATTTGGTTGTTATTTCCGCATCTGGTATCTGCATATGACGTCACAATCAGTCGAGAATCGCATCAAAAAGAGGCGAAGAATGTGAAGGAATCTATTGCGATGAGCCTTTCATTATGAGTAGCCTAATTCTAAAGTTATTTACCACGAATAATTTATTCAAGTAACTTTAATATATAGCGTTCGACACGGTCCCTAGTTAATGTCCATTTACTGTTGTAAGTAATAGCTCATTACGTGTGGCATATCGCACAATATTATGGCCACCATATATTACAGAGTAGGGATGGTGTGAACCTCTGAAAGGTTCGGGTTCGTGTGAACGCGAACCTTTTTGAAAGGTTCTGTGTGAACACGAACGTGAACCTCGTGACGTCATATTGCTAATTCCAACCCTATCTTTCAATGAAGTGATAGCCTATATTAATGTACACGATACCTAGCGAAGACTCGGGCCACATAATGTCACATTGCTGAAGTACATATTGGCGTTTTAAACGTCGCTAAATGTATCAACCGCGGTTATCAAGGCATATAATAATCTCATAAAATCAATACATTTCGTCGCTTTGCCGACAATTTCGACGAGGACTTACCAGAGAATATAAGCTTACGCCTTAACGGTCTTTGCCAGACCGGACAATGTGTTCGGAGTCTGAGTAGCCTATTGCTACATTGATATTGAGCAGAGTGTAAAACGGGTTTCTATACTCGCTACCGATAACTTAAACAACAAGTTATACAGCTATACAGCAGTAGACAGCACCTTAATCGTACGGATTTGGTTTTAATGATACAGTAAAGATATGAAGTCAAGATTGACCCCGTACGCCCGCTCGATTTTTTACATCAGAAAACGATATCAATGTCATTGATTGGTTGAATAAGCATCATTCGCTGACTACGTATATCGCTCGTGATGTTGTGTGATTGCGGGTCAAGCTCACAGCAGAGAGTCACTAAATATTCACAAGCGGAAAACTGGATATTTCGAGAATTTTTTTGTAACAAAAAAGCAAGTAAAACTTTTAATCTTGTCAAGGTGCATGCTCATGCTCATTTATAGTGTTGATTTTTTATGCTGCCAGCGCCATGCATAGAGTGACCCGCAGTTGAAATGCAATAAATTTTAACCAAAGTGCAAATTACAATTTACCAAAAAGGTTCACAGGGCAGAACCTACCAAGGTTCTGTTCTGAACGCGAACCTCTAAATTCCCGAGGTTCACACACAGAACGCGAACGTGAACCTCACGTTCACACCATCCCTATTACAGAGGTCTCAAACACGCGGCCCGCCAGGGCATTTTGTGCGGCCCGCGACGACATTTTGGATTTTTAATAATTTGACAATATATAAGTGTCACATATATCTTTTCATATTATTAAGTGATAATTCACTCTTAAATTGCTCCGAAAGCCTGAACCTATTCCTCAAACTTCACTATCACATAAATTGCAAACGCTACCATGCAGTGGACGATTCACTATTTCGCCACATTTCCACATCATGATGACAAAACATGACCCTTACACGATTCGTGTCTGATATTTGTGAGTTGGACTTGGACGCGACCTTTCTTAGAATTACTCAGACTCGCGCTAACTCGATGGCAAAATGAAAATGACTCGAGTGGACTCGGAGTGACTCGGAATACCGTGAATTTGTTAGAACCATGAACGCAACAAACAAAACGCGTATCAGGAAAATAGTAATAGATCAGAAAGTCGCAGCTTGGTATTTCGCTAACTAAGCAAGAAGTTATAACAACCATTGGCAATCTGTTAGTTACATCTTTGGTCGCTAAACCATGTTATTAGAGCCACTTAAAGGTATCGAGTACCGTAGTGGTACGCTCCAACGATGTTACACTAATGGGCCGTTCGGCGTTCCGACATTTCAATCACTAGGACACATTCATTATTTATATTATATTTATATTTTTTTCTGCTCCTATTTGAAGATATTTGGCCATGAGATTAATATCCTACTCATCAGAAGCACACCGAATCCTGGATTGGAATTACAATGCTCAACCTAAAAATGTTTTGATATCAGATCAGTCTCTATAATCAACCTGTTAAATTCAAAATATTCATTGTAGCTGAAAAATTATAACCCGATAGCTTTTATGATGGCATCATGCATTTTCCGCCCATATGGTGTCTATATCTTATGATTAATATATATCAAGTACAAGAACAATTCTATTCAAATAGTTATAAATGCGATGATTCTTTTCGTGCCAGGCCTAAATTGATACAAGAGTAAATCAAATTTTGACGATGTGTGTTTACTGTCAGTCTGCTGGATCGGCTCACTTTCAATAGGACAATTCACTTCCGCCAAATAAGGCCTATACTTAGAAAGACATAGAATACCCCTATAAATGCTGCGGCCCGCGGCGTCGTCAAAACTGGAAAAATGGCCCGCGAGCACATTTCAGTTTGAGACCTCTGATATATTATTTAGCTTACTTAGCTTACGATATTCTTTCATTATTGCTTGGCTATTTAAACTAGCCTGACTCTCGTTCAGGAGACTCAAACCTACTTTGAGCGTAGCTCAACCTATATTGTTCGGCTACCTATCATCTTACTACTTCAGGTACACTAAGTTCTGGCTACTACTGCGATGTTCACTACAGGCCCTACACGTTGATGACTAATGGCCTGACAACAAAGTCAGATTTCGATGATTATTATCCAGCAGCATTAAAATCATTCGCTCTCAAGGCTCACCATTCGTTTGCGTGGACATCAAACATTTCAACATCGGATGAAGTTTGCCGTCCGTTGAAACCACCGACTGCTATCAGTTGATCGTCGACTACTTCTAATCCAAAATTTGAGCGAGGCTTATTCATGGTAGCTACCGCATTCCAAGTATTAGTAGTTGGACTGTAGGACTCGGCGGTGCGAAGGCGGTTGAGGCCATCAAATCCTCCAACAGCGTACACCTAATGTACAGAAATTATACAGAAATCCATACTTTGTCGTCTGTAATGAACTCATCTTACTAAGCCGTTGAAAGCCACTATCGACACTCCTGAACGCCTGCTTCTCATTGGGGTGATCCGGGTCCAACTGAACGTTGTGGGATCGTAAAACTCCGCAGTGAATAAGCATTCTTGTCCGTTGAAACCTCCAGATATGTAAACCTATGAGAAGAGGCGGTCAGTCTCGAAGTACCTCTATTTGTTTGGGGTATTCTATAAGGTTTTGTCTAATTGCACCACTTAATGAAGTAGGCTAGTTGTGTTTCTAGTGTACTTTCACCTCCACTTGAGCATTTTTGAGAACAACACATACTTTTTACAATCTGAGTTTTGAAAAGTAGAAAGTACTTTTGTGGTAAGTTTGCCTCACTTTCATGAGTATATTTGTCAACAAAACCACCCGAAATAGCCCCTGATTGTGCATTTAGGGGTGTGACTAATCGTTTTGCGTTATTCACGGAGATACATTTTGCAAATTCAAAACTACCCATCTCCGATTAACTGCAAAAAAGAATGCGAACTCTCGACAAAACCTACTTCATAAATCTATTTTCTTACGTACTTGTCAGACCGTTTAAATTTTCTTCCCCTCCAAGAAGGAAAATGACACATATCCTTGTACTTGAGCATAAATTTAGGGGAGTACTTCTACTTCAACTTGCAACGATGACTACTAGGCAGGGTTGTAATGACTCGAGTCACGTTTTTCATATGACTCGACTTGACTCGATTCATTTTTTCAAAATAAGGAAATGACACGACTCGACTCGAGTCAATTTGTGTATTGACTCGACTTGGACTCGAGTCATTGCGAATGACTAGAACCAAGTCATATGACTCGAGAATCAGACGGCCAAGACCGACGTCTCATTGTAATTTCGAGGAATAATAACGTAATCACACTATTGGGTTTTCGTCCATTGGTACTGGTAGTTGTAAATGCGTCTAGAAACTGCTAAAAATGACGAAAATTAGTATATTATAAATGCGAACCATTCGATATCACCAAACAGAGTTAAAAAAAGTGGATTTACCAAGCCTTTAACTGGAAACTTGGCAGTCTACACAATGACTTGGACTCGACTCGAGTCATAATACCATGACTCGGTTTCGACCCTCTGCTCGGTGACTTGGACTCGGAGTTGACTCGGTGGTGAATTGGAAATGACTCGACTTGACTCGAGTCAAAACTATAAAAGTGAGATGGACATGTGACTCGGAGCCTTGTGACTTGGTTACAACCCTGCTACTAGAGAAGGTGTGAACGTCAGGTTCACGTTCGCGTTCAGTGTGAGAACCTCGGAAATTTAGAGGTTCACGTACACTAACGAACCTTTGTAGGTTCTGCACTGCACTGTGAACCTTTTTTATACATTACAATTTTTAACGTCTTTGGTTGAATTTCTTTGCATTTCAACTTCAGCCACTCTCTCGCATGGCAGCATGAAAAAATCAACACTAAAATAAATAAATAAAAGAATTACTTGCTTTGTTACAAAAGTTTGCTCGAAATATTCAGCTTTCCGTTTGTGGATATGTAGTGACTCTCTGCTGTGAACTTGACCGGCAATAACAAACAATCAAGAACGAAATATACTACATATAGGTAGTCAGCGAATGATGCTTATTCAACCAATCAATGAATTGATATAAAGAATGCATCGTTATCTAATTTCAAACAAATTAGCAGGCGTACGGGGTCCATCTTGATTTCATATGTTCATTGTATCATAAAGACAAATCCTTGCGATCGGGGCGTTGGCTACTCTTGTATAACTTGTTAATGCGATAATATCGGTGGTGAGTATAGAAACCCTTTTTACACCCTGCTCAATGTTGATGTAGCAATAATCAGAAGTCGCATACATTGTCCGGTCATTGTACTTCAGCATTGTGATATAATGTGGCCCGAGTCGTCGCTATATATAGCTATCGTGTACATCAGGGGTTCTCAACTTCCCTTGTATGACGGGCCGCATTTTAATAGCAAAAGACGCTGCGGGCCGCAGAACTTTATCACCGTGTGCTTGTTGTCTACTATGACGTCACAATCGGATGTATGCAATATAGTTATATGCATGATTTTGAAATTCTCTTTATGCCGACGATTACCCCTGAAGAGTGTTGGCTCGAAAAGTTTCGGGCTATAATATATTTGTACTATTAAATCTAGGCTACTGTAGCCTATTTACCAGTCTTATACGGGCATTTAGTACATTTTTATGTATTCAAAAGTATTGATGGAAAGCGTTCGTAAGTTTGCAGTTGCTGTTTCTTTTTCGTGAGAATATCTATCCTTGTAGCCGCGCAAGTAAATCCCTTCATGGATCGTGCATTGCATTCGTTGCCAAGTCGGTATATGCACCTTCAAACCCTTCCATCAACGAACCAAAATTTATGTTTTAATGCGTGAGCCAGCAAGTATAAAATTACGGTAACTTTTTCGTTACAGAGGCCATTATCACTTTGAGCTCTCATTGATATGAGAAGAAGTGAGGCGTTCGGGGTCATTTTTGAGCAAACCAATCAACCTTTCTCCTTTCCTTCCATGGCTGGAGACTTGCACCAATAGTTACAGAAGTTAGCTTTGTCAAGTTGATGTTTTTCACTGGTCCCCTCCCCACGTTTAACCCAGCAGCATTTCCTCTGGAAATATGTCCAGTCTGGTAAAACGCACCTGGATAATTAGCTATATGCAATGTGTGTGAAGTCGGTGGATTAGTCCTAGGCTAATGTAGTCTACGTGGCAACGTGTTTCAGAACATGCGATAAAAGATTGACTGACATTGCTGTTACTCTTCTGGTGACGGTTGAATCAGACAACTATAGCTTCGAAATTTGTCAGGTGATGTTGGCCTTGCTGCTAAGTTCCGGAAACAGCGAATATTCGCACAGTACGTTTAAGTTTTATATGAATCACACCTTCTCTAGCAGAGTCTTGGGTTTTGCAATATTAGAAGTAATTTCGAACATTGCGTCTGTAACGTCGTCGGCAATTTTAACAATGCCTCGAGATATGGATTGCTTGGCTTGACACCTAGATAGCAACGTTTTCTCTAAGATCAGGCGATATGTATGACTCCAGAAGAAACGATCGTGGTATCATTTTAAGCTTCTACGCCTCCTACGACAACTTTTCTTCGATAAATACGACACATCGTTCTTCCATGACAATACCGTGCCAGTAGCAATTGCGTTCATAATGAAAGATGTCGCGGGCCGCGGGTTGAGAACCCCTGGTGTACATTATTATAACACCTAGCTCAAATGCAGTTTTGGTATTAGCTATATGACGTCATGTGACGTCATAGGTTTACGTCCGCGTTCACACAGAACCTTTCAAAAAGGTTCGCGTTCACACGAACCTGAACCTTTCAGGGGTTTGTACCACCCCTACTGACTACTTTGACCAACTCTGCATATAAGGTAGCGTAGCGCTGAAGCAAACATTATATTATTAACTTTCCATATACCAATAAATGTTACAGCATATGATGCCTATCTGATGGAAGTAGTCATACGGAAGAGACAATGACCAACATTTATGGAGACACGACTCAGCTGGGACCCTAGTTCATGACTTCCATTTCGGTCTAAGACCGGCGCAGTGCGGTTGGTAGTATTGGTCGCTATATTTTCGGGCATTAGTGTCACGCATGCGTATTGCTGCAACTGTAAGAACATGAGTAGGGGAGATGTGGTACCGATGGATCAAAAATTACAAAATGATCTCTGGCCCTTAAATCTTCAGCCGAGAATAGCAGATCTTTTGCTGGCTCGACACTTCGATACAAGCTCTACCTATCGCGGACATTTACAAGAATATCCGCCTTTTCAAAAATATTTATAAAAGTTTAAAATTTGTTGCTCGAACGTGTCATCGGTCCCCACCCGGTGGGTCCAAAGGCACACGACCATGGGACCTATGAGACATACGCTCAAAAACTCAAATTTGTTAACTTGTTTTGTTGTGTACTATAAGCTAAGCTACAGCAAGCCAATGAAGGATGTTTCTTCGCGACCTTCAAGAATAAAATAGATTATATCAACTCAAATGTTGGTATAAAATCATGTTTTGATTTACGTCTAAACTTACAAAATTAGTGCCACATACATATTACCCGCAAATCGACATTTTGACTTTCAAATACCTCGTAATAGCGATAAAACACCGCAGGTAACTATGATTTACAGCCTATGTATATGTAAGCGAGTTTCTGTTATTAAGTGATTAGTTGGTCCATCTATTTTACTTGATTCGGCTATGGTACCATAGGTTCCCCACCCCATAAATATTGTAATTGACTTGAAAATAGTCCACTCGAGGATGGTATTGATTCAAAAAATATATGCCATTATATACCCTGATACAAGCCCTATACCTCACATCAAAAATTATGGCGGGTTGGTTAGTCTGAAAGGTGATATAGAAAAATGCAAATGTCGATCCAAATTTACTTTACACCCCCTAAAACGTAAATCATTCGTCACAGACCCCATAACTCATGCAGGTCGAATATTTTTGCATGTGAGGAAAGATTGTGTCAGCATGTACTTGTAGACAAAATCACGGAGTGTAATCATGGAATTATCATGGAGAATTTTTCAAGTATTTTCGGTCCCAGTGATCCATCGGTACCACGTCATATTCGGGACACTGTTTCAGCAACAAGTTCAAGCATAGAGACTTTGGTAAATTTCATGAATTTCAGCTGAACATTCATAAACATACCTCGTTTTAAATTGGTGCTACTGCTACAGTAACTCATTTGAAATACCCGTCGTTCTCATGTTAAGCTACCCTTCGCATGGTCCAAAGTATTCTAAAGACTATTGTTATATTGCTTGGGCCGCAATACCATTTTAAATGTAATTCGCCACCATATCCCATACCAGAATGTGCTGATCATTACAATGACAGTCAATTTTCTATAGTTGCTCGTGGCCGTTCACTTTTTCATTTGAAGGTCCTGGAATCTACGATCATAAAGCTGTGAAAGCCGATTCTCTATCGCCAGAAGGAACGCCTCTACACCCTTGGAATATTTCATTAATGTTGTGTGCTGTGTTCTCGGTTATTTATAACCGAATATGCGCTCGTTAACGTTTGTTTTGTATCGTTACTACCGTATCTTACCCGTTTACTAGTTGTTTGTTTTCGATATTATTACGTCATAGACAAAAAAATAGTTCTAACATTTCGAATTTCATCCACCCTATCACTGACGTTCGCTACTGATGAGGGTCAGTCGAAAAGCTTTTAGCGAATAAATTAACAATATGAATTTATTGTTTCGCGTTAAATGTAAAGAAGTATCCAAGAGGTTGCATATGATATACCTTGTTTTGTAGAGAAGTTGCGCTTGCATCGCTCCTTCTCTCATTCATATCCGGGAGTACAGACCAGGCTCGTTCCTCTGGGTCGTAAACTTCACCTGTGTTTAGTCTGGCGTATGAAAGAATTTATAAAACGACCATATACGGATGATGGATAGCACGCTATTCCCCAAATCTCTAACAAATTACATGAGTGATGTTGCTGGGGTTGCATTTAAAACGAAACCAATATAAAACAAACATGTTTAAAACAAGGTCCTTGTTTAAAACATGTTTTTTTAAGCCATGATGTCACTAATATTCAATTCTGACGTCGTAGTGCATTTGCATTGACAATTGAAAATATAGCGTAAATTTAGCTCATTTGACGAAATATCTGTAGTATTGCTGTTGAAACGACTATTTTGAGGGTTCCGACCATCCCATATCGATATAGGTCTACGTCGGCTATATCGTGTGGTAATTGTCTGCAGGCTAATAAAACATGTTTTTGGAAAGTATTTATACAATTATGGCATAATTTTACAACTTGAAAAATCACAAGCTTTTTTTAGAGGCCCTTGTTCAAAAAACACTGTTTTAAACATGCTTTAAACATGTTTTAAACAAAGTGTTTCAAAACACCGTTTGTTTTAAATGCAACCCTAGATACCGTCATAGTGAGCGGTTCGTTGTGTGTTGTATTCGTATTCCGAATCACGTAAAACTAAAGGATGCAAGTCATTTGAGTGGAATTGCATTGCGATTTCATTTCGCGAGATCAAGTTTTATTGCTGACGACAGAGTTGTACATTTGACTTTGGCATTCAGGAGTAAATTGAATACGGAGTAATGCTCGTGAAATGCAGATCGTTTTACAGTCAAGGAATACAATTTCATCATGCCAATTTTTAAATGCTCCTGTCTAAACCATGAACCCTACTCGCAGTGTCCATTTCAATATATTAAATGTACCCCACTTCGATCACCCAGTGTACGAATGAATCCGATTTTTGTTCCCCTCGCGCAATAATTGACTTGGATGGATTAACAAATAAGATTCCGTTGATAGCATCATCCGCACTTCATGAGCGAAATATCGTGGGGAAAACTTGGTGTTTAAGACGCTTCGTTGATACAATCTTATATTACATTAGTGGCAGCTATCCAATATCTACTATACCATACGCAACATACAGATATTCTTTTGTCAATAACGAAAAATGAACTTCACTCGGAAATTAATACAGAAGGTCATTCAATATTTTCGAACATTTGTGAAGCAGAGCAAAGACAACTATATCAAATGTATTAATTAAAGCTGGATATTATGATACATATATGTATATGCATTGCTCCGGGCATTTGAGCTTGTGACACCAGGAAACACTACAATCGAGCAGCAACGACTTGAGTATGTGACTTGGCAACGCATTCTTATTGACATACATATAGGCTACCTAATTATGCAACCCATTAATATTCTTGCAAGCTTCTAAAGCGCTTGCAGTATTCCTACTTTTACAAGGAAGGTACTTTTATTCAACAACATCTCCTCACTTACTACGATGACATCACTCACTCTCCTATCTTATAGCTCAAAGACCTCTGACCTCTGTTCGCCGTCCATTCCACCTAGGGCGTAAATTTTGCGTCCCATTTTTGCAACGCTGACATAGCATCTTTTTTGAAACATGGACGGCTCCTTAAAATTGAAACAGTTAAATCCAGTTCGCTCTCCATAAGTATACTTACGTACATCGTACCTGAGTCCACTCATTGGTGATCACGTTAAATCTTCGCACGGTATTGAAATAGTTGTGTCCGTCAAATCCACCGATGATGTAAAGGAATCTGTGTACGAACGCTACTCCGTGGTATGCGCGTGGAGGTTCTCGTGCAAGTCCTAAAAATAGCTTAGCAGCAGCCATGCTCTATCACTTATTTTTCAAAGTAACTCGCTAAGGGCATGTCAACCAACTTTCCGAGTTCAAAGATAAAGCCATCGCCCGGACTGGGTCACAAACAGATGGGAAGACAATGTATTGCTTGGACAGAAAAAATCTGACTGGGGATGATGATATGATGACGGGTGGAGTGACATTGCAACAGTGGTTGGTCTGCCAACAATTTGAAATTGTACAGAAGAAAAATCAACGACTATATAAATGAACCAGTTATAGCAATATCATAATTAACAGTAAAAATGTTAACTTATAATAATCAATAACCAAAGAGATGATCAATAAAACATTGTAGCCTACTTAGAAAAGAGAGGATCAAGTTATTGAATTTTAAAATCATGGTGGCTTATGTAGCTGACAATTACGACGAAAATTACAAGGACTACATTTAAACTAATACGTACCAATTTAAATAAAATTTATAATAAAAAATATTTCGTACAACCTGGCATCAAGCTTATATTAACCCATGTTTCCGCTCGGGAATCGTAGGCTTCGATTGCGTTGGTTGAACATCCACTACTCCATCCGCCTACCGCAAGCAAGATCTGTTAGCAAGGGCAGTTCAATGTATGAGTATACAGATTGTTGATTTCCAGGATTTCCTATCCATCCCGATGTGGTCCATAAACATTGAGCACCGGCTACATGGACAGTGACATGGATATATGGCGAGGCAACGTGAGAAGCCGATATTTCGACTGGCTAAACGCGCCTTTTACTCTTCGGCCGCTATGGCAATCGTCAGGTCCACTAATGTCCTAAAACTGAGTCCTGCGTGGCTTGGTACTGTAATCCAGCACAATACCCTCGACGCATTTGGATTTGAAAAAATTTGCACGAAAAGTATCTCAACTAGACGTATATCGGCCTCTACACCCCCGGTAACGGTCACACATACAAAAACGTTGCCTCGAACAAGTAGATACCATAATTATTACAAATAAATTAGCAGTGACGTTCGTGAATTCTTCATTCATCTTTCATCGTTTCATATGAAATAAATAACCGGCGTGTTGGAATAGTTTTTGACTATTTCTAAAGTGCCATCCATCAGCCTATTAAACACTTTCGCATAGTTAGGGGCAACCCATACTGCGCGCTATGGATGTGATCCGTGCGAATATTCACTCTTCATCATCGAGGATCTTTGTGGGTAACTTACCCAATAAATTTCAAGCTACTCAATGCACCGAATATAGCGCGGAACGCACAAGAATTCCATGCTATAAGCAAAACTGACGAGTCAGGAAGCTGTAGGTCACTTAAGAGTGGGAGTAGGAGTAGGTGTCAAAATTTTCAATTTGTTGGATTCAGGGGCCGGAGTCAGACATGCGAAATTCGAAAGGGATCTTGAGTCATAGTCGTATCGCAGTAATTTATCTTATGAACTGTATGACCATATAGTGCATAGTGATAGGATACATTTATAATCATGACTCCGATCAATTGGTGATCTGTCTTAATAAGTTGTATTGAAGTCAGATGACATATTGAGATATACCACAGAGACAAGACAAATCCGTACATCATTGCGACCATTGCAGACGATATGAGCATATTTTGAAGTATTTTTTAAACTGACAATACGTAGCCTGCAAAATGCGTCAGCAGTAATTCTGACGGAACAAAATAACAGAAAAACAATTCAATAAATTCTGCAGGCCGGGGCAACCGTCCGTACTTGCCCTGTTAAAGTGATCACCAGGACAAGTTTTTGCAACTTTTGCAACTATTTTTACAGCTTCCGGCAGCTTCCTAAATACTCAGAAGTTATCTAGTGAGATGTTTTAAGCTGTTTTGAGGAAACCTATAGTGCAACTTTTTGCAACTTTTCCCCATTTTTTCATGCAACTTTTTGCATCTTTTTTCGATTTTTCATGTGGCTTTTTGCAAGTTATTTCGAATTTTTATGCATCTAACTTTTTACTAAAAATATTTGACACTATATGTAAATAGATCACTTGACTAATTCACTGTCTTTTAAATTTGCGGTCCTTTCTGATTTGAGGTACATTCAGGCTAGACCGCCGATAATAATATTTTAATTGGGTCAATATTTCCAAGCTTTTGATTTTGTTGAAGTCGCCAAAACTGAGTTTTTCTACAGTGGCTTGGATACGGATAGATTCGAGTATCTCATACCCTCATAATTTCAAGGAACTTGTTTATAAATGCGACTGATTAGTGCCACTTTTGAGAAAAATAAATGCAACTTTTTATTGCAACTTTTGTGAGGAATAAGAGCAACTTTCCACGGATTTGACTGCAACAAAAACTTTCCCCAGTTATCATCATTCATTTCCAGGTAGAACATACCTCTCTTGGGAGTCGTGGTCTTGTCAATCTGCTTTGTATGCTCAAAAACCCTGCTTTATCACTTTCAGGCGAATACAAGTCGCAAACCAGTCGCATCGCATGATTTAAAAGCGTACGACAATCGGTCATCCTCTCCAATACCAAATCATTGGCTGCAAAATGCGAACGGCGTCGATTGGCAGGCTGTTTCTGTAACAGCACACCACTCACCTTTGACTTTACTCATAAAGTATTCCGGTTCTAAAAGACCTAAGCGAGTGTTGCTCAACAACTGATGAAGGTGCTCGATCCTGTTTTCTTTGTTAGCTCTGATCCACCTGGTGGTGAAATCTTTCATGAATTTTAACTTATGGTTGTTGTTATTTGGTAAAAGTTGTTTGGCGATTTTAACTGAATGGTATTGTTCGCCATATTCACTACAGTTCTTTACGGTTTATATGTGTGCATTAGTTGACTCAGTGAACTCGACGATATCCGAGTAGCCTACAGGCGTGGGTCTGTTCATAAGACTTCAGGTTTCAAAATTCATTAAAGGTTCTGACATTTGTTCACAATAGCTTTCCTTTGGCGCACGTATTTTCCACAGTTCAATATAAAGCGGGATACATATTCTACCTTATCGCAGGCTTGGAAATTTAGAGAATCCGACACTCCCAATATGTGTAGATTAGGGTTGCCATACGTCCGGAATTTCCCGGACATGTCCGGAAATTCACTGTTAAAACTGCGTCCGGGAGGAATTTCTAAAATATGCCTAATTGTCCGGAATTTTGAAGGCTTGAACTTAGCTCATATGTTTTTGTAAATCAATCTAAATAAGACTATTTTTGGGCAGATTTTTGCTACAAGAAATTTTTCTTCGCGCTGCGCGCGATTTAGTATAATATATATTGGTTTTAATATGTGGAATACCACCCTCGCTAAAACTGCCATCAAAAAATAAATAAAAAATAACATTAATTTACAAAAAGAAGTCTAATTGTAATCGCAATTACAAGATAACGGTATTCATAAAGTCGTCGTCTTAGGTCGTTTGGATGCTTTATTCAAATATGGTGGTTCTAAACCGGGGGGTAGTTTGCCTTTATTCTGGTGTTCGCGAAGATGTTGAACGTAATTAGCTTCCAAAATAGGCTGTGAGTAAGTCTGGGCAAATGTGCCGAACTTTAATTAGTAATCAGCTCATCAAATTTTGAGCTGGGCCACGGCACATTTTCAAATTGGAAATGGATTCGCCACCATAAAAGGTCGGAAACCACCGAATGTGCGGTGTTTATATAGCTCAGTGGTGAAGTACATACCGCATTAGGCTGATAAATAATCTCATCACTGCGACATGAACATGACTTAACGATGTACAATTACGGCCCTTGCATTTTCGAAGTCATCATCCTACACCAGCGCTATACTACCGCTGACTCTGATTATGTGGGCGGAGAGAGGATTAAAATTATGCAGTAATATATGGAAGAACCTATATTTTTGACACAATTCATTCAAATCATTTAACGACCAGATGCATATAGTAAACTCCCAGAAGTCGCTTCGAATACCCTACGATGGGCCCAAGATCAGTGTTTATTTGGGCGGGACGTGGCTGAAAATATGTGGGCTCGGCCCAGGTTACAACATACAATACACGGTTCCATATTATTACCGAGAATGCTATTACCGAGATGGACATTACCGACAATGCTATTACCGTGAATAGACATTACCGAGAACGGACATTACCGAGAACGGACATTACCGAGAATGGACATTACCGAGAATGGCCAATGCCAAGAATCTTGCTTACTGTAACTGACGTTGTCGGGAAATTTATACCTGAGAATCAATACCGAATGTGACAACGCCGTGATGCACACACACGACCTGCTCATATGCATAACATGCCTGCATTGCATATATTGCATTCTCGGTAATGTCCATTCTCGGTATTGTCCATTCTCGGTAATGTCCATTGTCGGTAATGTCCTTCTCGGTAATAGCATTCTCGGTAATAGCATTCTCGGTATTGACCGGCCACCAAAATACACAACCACATACTCCTGAACCGGATCGCGATCACCTCTAGTCGATAGACAAAGCATTACTGGTGTGACGTCATATTGATCGACAATGAGCTCACACCTCATTTTGAAATCCGCTAGTCGGCGCTGAAGAGCGTCCGGAATTTGTGAAACAAAAATATGGTAACCCTAGTGTAGATATGCTTTCAATCCACAATGTCTGGTCTATACCGTTATCGGGTGTTCGTACCGTCAGTACGGGATTTAATAGGAAAGACTGTATAGCGCAGAGGTCTCAAACTCAAAGGTGCTTGCGGGCCAATTTCTTAGTTTTGATGACGCCGCGGGCCGCAGCATCAATGATAGGGATATTCAATGTATAATTTTCAAGTAGGCCTTATATAACGGGACGTTGCAGACAGGCATTCCACACCCCGCGTGGAAATGTAATTTACTATTAAAATATATTCACGCGCTTGACACGGAACAAAATCACATTTGCAAATATTTGAATAAATTGTTTTTGATTATTTTTTTTAAATAATGAGTTATAGACATCATGCGAGAGGATGCATCATGACATCGTAAAACTGTCGGGTTATAATTTGCAGCTAGTGGACTTTTGACGTGCCACAATTTTATGTAGAATATTTTAAAATTTACTGAAGATTGATCTGATATCAGAGCATTTCAGCGGTGTAGCCTAATCCTGGTTTTGATATAGTCGTGATGAGTATAGGCTATTGTTACTATCATTGCCAAAGTCAAATTAAATCAGCGTTAGATTTTGCTTTCGATTATTATTGGAACATATCAATAACAAATTAAATATAATCATTATTGAGCCATAGTAATTTCATTGCTTTTCAACCTTAGCGATCGTACCCCTTGTGCTTCCAATAAGATTTCTCGTAGCCTCTGCCAATTTTCAACACAATTTCTGATGATACCTATATTAAAATCAGAAAGCCCATTCATATAAAATCGCGGGTAGCGTGAAGACTATTTTCCAGTTGAATAAATTGGCCAAGAAAATATTCCACAGCATAGGCCTAATTCCACAATGCATCTCGTACACCCTGATCTGATGCTTGGTACCCCGATGGGGTGTACGGACCCTGGTTAAGAGCCTCTGAAAAAGAAATGCCCAATCTGCGAAGAATTCATTGGTGTTACAGCTGTAGAGCGTATACTACTACCTTAATCACCACCGATAATAATATGGGTAAAGAAAACAACCAACACCCAGCATGTAATCAACTATACGTCACGGGGGTCACAGAATGCCAATGGCTGCCATACTGACCTGATTAGATAGCTATATAACCTACGAGCAACGCAAGCTACGACCCTTTGATGTATTACTATTCCCCGTGACAGTTTCATAGATTGTTGCGTCCGTAGGATTATCAAGTCACCGTT
The DNA here is from genome assembly GCF_051294905.1 of Botryllus schlosseri. Lineage (NCBI taxonomy): Eukaryota > Metazoa > Chordata > Ascidiacea > Stolidobranchia > Styelidae > Botryllus > Botryllus schlosseri. Next base: position 19,537,261 of record NC_137247.1, on the reverse strand, counting down.
CCGAGTCATTAGTCATTCTCTGATTTTAACGTTCGACACGACTCAACTCGAGTCATTTTTTTAATCACCCAGTCAATCCGAAATCGAGTAATTTTACGATAAGGTCGCACCAGACCAGATCACAATTTTCAGTTACGAATCATCAACGGGTCATGTTTTATCATCATGAACTAGAAACGTGACATAATAGCTGATCTTCTACCGCATGCTAGCTTTTAAAAGTGATGTGATGATGAAGTTTGTTGAGATTTCAGTGATTTTTATAGAAGTTTTAGCGCTTGAATTTATTGTTGAATACTTGAAATTCCAAAATGCCGTCGCGGGCCGCACAACATGCTCTCGCGGGCCGCGTGTTTGAGACCTCTGGTATAGTGTATACTGATGCACTCGGGTTTGCTGCTGGGACTAATCCATTCGCATCGAGGATGGTAATTATTATTTGTTCCCTAATGTGACTATTCATATATCATATCCAACCCTTCATGCCTTTGTCCTTATCCCGATTTTACAAAACATTTATCAATCACTATTCATTGGATAATACTTATCTATTTAAGGGCAAAATTAATTGTTATAGTAATACTGCCAACTAGCCTACAGCTTCTTTTCCAGTGACTTGGGAATCTAGCCGTTTGAATTGGAGCGATTGTCGTCGGTAACGAAACGTCAAAAGGAACGGCTGGGCTACGCGAGGACATGTTCGATCACAGATTATAACTATTGCGGGGTCATCATTGATCAATACCACAGTACGGTACTTTAATATCGGAATTCGAAGTAGGCTACTTCTGTGAAATGAAAATATGATGATGGAAAAATTTGTACATCACATCATGTCTCGTTTATAACTATTTCACTTGATGGAAACGAGAACGGCTCCTTGAAAAAAGGCCGTGACGACACCAATGCGCTTTGTACAATGCAAATTACTATCAAATTTTATAATCACTTGAAATATAGATACAAACGCCGAGACAATTCCGGTGACAGGCCCGATAATGGCATACCTGAAAATGGCTTCGCACGCGATTTCTTCCGCTCTCACATTCAATCGGTCGTCAGCTATCAGCCCGGCCACGTCTTCAAATGAAAAATGAAGAAACTCCTGACTGTCCTTCGCCAGAAATTCGAAATTCCCCAGTATGAATTCGGTAGCGGCATTTTTCAACTTCTCACAGTAAAACCACCTGTCATGAAAATATAATTATGTTGACAAACGGCGCGGCCGTGTGATCAGAAACGCAACTCAGCATATTTGCAGATTCCGATGCAGTTGCGGATCGACAGTTGTCGTTTTAGGTAGGTGCAGCATTTTTCTTTCACGTAAAGGACTTGGAATTGATCGGCAGCTGGGAGCAAGTCTTGCACGTTGTGCGCGGTGATTATTATCTGGACGAATCGAGGGAGCGAGTGCAACATTGTAAGATAATGAAAGAATAGTTTACTCACGCAATCTATCTTGACATCTAATATTCTATCATTGAGCTCGACAAATGAAGTAGTGAAATTGTCGCTTCCCTGTCGACGGATGGCATGATTATAGGCCAAACCTCATCCACTTAATTCAGTCCTTGCCTCAATTGTTTATATTACATAACACTTGAATCGTAGCATAAACCGTAACCAAGTTTTGTAATCTTCGGGTCACCGTAGAGATGAAAATTAATCTCTTAAATTATGGTATCGATCCACATACGCTTCTCTCAGGGATATCCCTGGCTTCGCTACCAAAACTGAGGTAAATATATGTAATTGTCCGTATTCGTTGTGCGACGGCTGAGGATGAAAACTGAACATGAGAATTAAAATTTCTAAGTTATACTTTCTAAAAGCAGCCTATATCTGCGACACGGTTCTACCAGAAGTGTCTTTCCGGTTATAGAAAATAAATATTTCCATTTATTCGTAAATGTCAGGCATTCCATAACGTTGGTGGGTGGGGACTATTCCCTATCTATGCATAGCCTATTTCATAAAAGCACCCGTGGCATCACGTACACCCGCTTGCCCAACAACATCAAACCTCGTAAATGTATAAAGCGGCTATAAAGCGAATCTGATTTCGACTTGCTAAGGAAACGGTGCCCGATCACACAACGGTCACTTACCTGACCAGTGTACGCGAATTCTAATAGCGATGCCATAACTTCCGGCGTTATGCCAGGAATTTGAACTTCCTGATTATCACTGCTCTTCCATCCGCCAAGAAACAGAGACCTGGAGAGGGCACTCAATTGTAAGTTTGGTACAGAGGTTAAAACTTCCTAAACTGCTATATCCATTAGTATAATTTATTGAATATACCTGAAATAATCACTAAAGGCGCATAGGACAAGTCTGTGTACTGGAAATCGTACTCCTTCCACTTGCAAGACCACATCGCAGAATATTCCCTGGCGTCGAAAGTCATTGAATGTAGCCCATGACTCCCCCGACGGTTTCCATTCCCCAGAAGAAAATGAAATGTCCGAATAGCATTCGACCAATTTCATCTTGCGGTCTTCCGAAAGAAGAGAGCGGACATGTAATGAATGAACCAGAAAAATACCGCTATGATAACCATTGTGATGTCATAAACGTAATTAACAATGCCACGTTGGAATTTGCAAATGCTTTTATAATATACGACTCGGCATAACTCCTAATCCGATATTACTGTGCAGACATTGATGTATATGTAATATATTTATTCGCATTTTTCCCTGCAGTATTGCCATCTCTGTTTCGAACTATATGGTAAATATTGGACTTTAAGCATTCTAGCTAAAGTTGTATGCTGATACAGCATCTGTAGCTGAATTATAGCACTCCCGTGTACCTACAAAACACTATAAACTGTATGCCTAATATCGGTTATCATGATCACGAGATGTAATCGCATCAGATTGAATGAGAGGTAGATAGATTGTTATGTGAAGCAGTCTATAATATTGGGTAGCGCAAGTTGCCTGTTCAGTAGCCTATGTAATTCCCATCTGCGCAACATCATGTGCTCATTCCTTGCCTTCTTCGAATGTCGATATAAGATGTTCAATCACCTCCATATCATAGAATATATGCCTTTCCATGTAACAGTGAAACACGCCTTCGGTTAATAACGGTTATAACGTCGATTGATAGTCGATGTAGAATTACTAAGCTGTAATAGGACTAAATCGGAGAATATATCAGTTGAGGACTATTATTTCTAACCCTATCCTGAGATTAGACGGGAGAACAAGATCCTAATTCATAGAAATCGTATATACTCTCCATGATTTAAATATCCAAGCTATTTTCGGCCGATTGTCGGTTGGGTTTTGAATCGTGGCGCAGTAACCAGTAACCAGAAGACATTCATATGTAGTCCTTTTCGCAGATTATCTAATGGGGTCAGTATATAGTCTAACGATTTCCCTTTAAAAGTGTAGGACACATATTGTTTCTGGTATACATGTTGTACTAAGGTGTTTATTTTACACCATGTCGATATTCTGTATAATTTCTGATCAGCTGCTGACTGGTACCCTAGCACGGCTCAATTTCGCTCTAAGCTTATGTGTTGCACATATAGCCTATGCATATCGGATTGGGAGGAGTAGCCCAGAAAAACCTTCAACTATTTGGCAGGGATTCTTGCCGTGCTAGGTATGACTCGAACTGGCAACCCATCGATATTGCAGCTGTGGAACGTGCCACGGTACGCTATCTCGACACGTGGTAGAACAAACTGTGGTTCATTGGTGGTTAGGCGGTTTATTGTGAACTCAGAAATGGTACGCTATGCTGCGTCTAAAAGTCATGATAAATTCTTCGAACTTTTTGCAGTTATCATCTATCATCGCCGCCATCATCCGCGTGCCCTATCTCGAACATATCTTCGTCCTGCAATATCACCGTGTCGCTGGACGGATTCGAAGTAGCTTCCTGGCTCGGCAGAATCAGCATCGACTCGCTGAAATTGTCTTCTTCCGCGCTCATGCAAACTTCTCGCGAAATGCAGAACTTGCGCAGGACGGCGTGCGGCAGGTTTTCCATGACGCAACAGCTTAGAGCACTTCGCGGAATGTGAATCTCGCTCACGTCGTACCTGGAAAGGCGCGGATTATAATCACGACAATGTTCACTCTAATTTTTGACGAGTTTGCACACACTCACCAACTCACTGCGCAGACCTTTGGAAAAAGTGCGTAACGACTAAAAAAAGGTCATCACTTCGGATTTTTTGTGGGCAACTTAGATTTTCTATGCGCAGAGACCGTGTCAGCACTGCGCATTTGCGCACGTGCCCAGCTTAGAGGGAACATTGATCACGAACGTGAAATTTTTTCAAAACTGGAAGTCCGGCACTGGAATAAGCGTCTGACTGATACACTAGTGTGCCGCCATAGATTCTCAGATGTGCCGCGAGTCTTTTTGGGATTTTGGAAAAAAACATGGTATAATATTGACTACAACGCAGGCTGATGAATAAGCACTAACTGACCATGTCCAATTGCCAATGAAGTCAATCATTGACGATGAAAAGGGTAATATCGATATCATAACTTGGCAGCTATGTCTGGATAATATTGTTTGATTCGTTTCCAATCAACTCACAAACTAAAAATTGTGCCGCAAATCATCAACATATTGTCTAGAATTTAACTTCAACTTCAACAATACTTTCGAGGATTTGCTGTAAACAAATATATGTGGGTATAGTCAATCCATTCGGAAGCCATATATCAAGCAATCGTTTTGCAGAAGAACAACAGCACATTGATTTACGAAACGCCCTGTTTTTTACTATAGTTTAAGCTACTTTTTTTGAGTGCGCCGCTAGAGTTAGCCTATATAATTTTTCTAATGTACCACAAGCCGACAAAGGTTGGGAGTCACTGCTCAATCCTATGACCAATTCCTTATTTATTGTTACAGAACAATGTACACAATGCAAGTAAAATAAATGACTCTTAAAAGTTGTAGTGGACTCAGTGATCGCTAGATTACTTCGCCGCAGCTTCATCTCGCAATTATATTGCGTAGGCTATATATTATGCGACATCCACCTATGAACATTTTATATCACGATTCTTATTCTGAACTTCATTTCGCTGTGCTGCGACCCACCAATATTGATGTAGCATATTAATTAACTAATCTAAAGTTTTCGTTACTTTTTTTTTGCGATGAAGAGTAAAATTTCTTTCTTTCTCTCTTTTTGATGGTAATGTGTTCGATATCAGACAACTCAGTACCGATACGTTAAAATTACGTCAAATTTACCATTCGTTAGTTGCCGCATCGTAAACTTCCACATCCGATGAAGTCTGGTGACCGTTGAAACCCCCCACGGCAATAAGCTGATCCTCGACCGTATTCATGCCGAAATTCGAACGGGGTTTGTTCATCGGTGCGATCCACCTCCACGCGTTCGTCTCGGGGCAATATGCTTCGGCTGTTCTGAGACGCTCGCGACCGTCGAAGCCGCCCACCGCATAAATCTAGATATTATGTACATGAGGATTGTAACCCTCGACCCGTCGACTAAATTAACTTTTTATAGCTGTTCGATTGAGCACTTTTCAGACGTTATAATTGTACTTTTACTTGAATTAGCCTTCTCACATCCCGGGAATAGACACTTCTTGTAATTGCGTGAAAATTCGCGATGTCACTTCTACTCCTGCTTGATAGGAAAGCTGACTACTTTGATCACATCTGCTTACAAGTAGCTATAAGACCCACAATATCATTAGGAAGTGGTAGCTGTGATGGTGAGACTTATCAATAAAAGTCGATAGCCTACTATGGACTATGCCCATCACAGTAGTTGATACGTGGAGTTAATCGCGTCAAGTGCGAAAAAAGTTTCATGTCAGGGACTGAATTATGTTAATATCATTTAAGTGCGAAGTCAGCATATGCATATTTTTCCAATTTTAATGTTTCTGGTTGTATTCCTAGCACACTTGAACTTAGCTAAAACGTTTACCGGACCATCAGTTGAGTCGGAAATCGCTGGCCGCTCGTTGCACATTACCGCTATGCATTGTCATCTTCAAGTTTCTATCACAAAACATTTACCATGTTATTAAAAGCTGAAATAGTCACTCCGGATCGCTTGCTTTGCATGGGAGTGATGTAAGTCCAGTGTAAGATTGCCGGGTCATAAAACTCTGCAGTGAAAAGACACTCGTGCCCGGTGAAGCCGCCACATACGTAAACCTGTACATTACGCACAGTAACAAACATGACTGAGGCTGATCATCACAGTGCCTGGAGCTAAAATGCCCAAACTCCTACTTTATTGTTCAAGGACGTGGCACTGGCGTCGCTTCTACGCTCGTTCATATCCGGTATCCTCGACCAGGCTTTCAAATCTGGGTCATAGAATTCCCCGCTTTTGAGCCTGAATATATTGACAGTGTCAGACGATACTTATACTCGTATCCCAATAACAAAAGAAATAGCCGAAAAGTCATGAACTCAGCAAGACGATACCTGTTCTCTCCGTCCATTCCACCCAAAGCAAAAATTTTACCATTCATGGTCGCCACGCTAATGTAACATCTCCTGTGGAACATGGAAGGTTCCTGCAAATCGCTGATCGTTATGTTGTGAAAACGATTGTCATAGGGAGTGCAAAATAATTACCTCGCTCCATTCGTTTTTGACTACGTTGAACCGGCGCACTGTTTTGAAATAACTGTCGCCATCAAATCCTCCGATAATATAAATGCATTTATTGAGAAACGCCACACCGTGGTACGCTCGAGGTGTTTCCTCGGGTAGACCTGCATATCTCGCTTACAATTATGGTTTGATATACAGAATACAGTAGGCTATATTGAATTTGGTAATCCAAGCAAACAACACACTGTTACCGGGATAACAATGGTATTCTGAAAGAGCTATGCAAAATTACGAGTCAGTTATATGTATACATTTGGTGTGGTCGGTTTCATGTGACAAGGAATCCTGTTTTGTGCATCAACTCCTAACAATAAAGTTTGCAAAAAACCTAATACACAGTCTGGGTAAGCGCGACGAAACGTGAACCAGACGGTGGCCAACTGCTTGTAATAAGTAGTTTAAATTCGAAAACCAAGTTCAAGATTATTCTGTTGCTATGAAATGATATATTTTGCGGGCGTATTCGATTTCGTTTATTCATAAAAGTACTTTGACATACGTCTAGACGGCCCGCCATAGCTGCAAATATGAATTTGATCAAAATACGGAAAATTGAATGCTACAGAACCGGAGATCGGTATTTTTCACGATTTAATAATGTAAGTGTAGAATATAGCTAATATGGATTCGGTCGAGGGGCCGTATACTTTTATCAGTTAATCGGAGGTGACTACTTTTTGAAATTGCAAGGTACACCTTCGCAACTAAAGCAAAATGATTGGAGATACTTGTAACAAGTGCAATGTTCGAAAATATTTTCAGTTGTCTGGGAACGAAAGCAATTCCGAACAGTTGCTATGACAATTTCACTCAAGAGAGAGAGAGAGATTTCACTTGTGGAAGTCTCTCGGCATAAGATTGACAAGCATTCAACCAGCCGTATCCGGTCAATACCGAGAATGCTATTACCGAGAATGCTGTTACCGAGAAGGAGAATACCGAGAATGGACATTACCGAGAATGGACACTACCGAGAAAGTACATTACCGAAAATGCAATATATGTAATGCAGGCATGTTATGCATATGAACAATTCGTGTGCGTGCATCACGGCGTTGCCACATTCGGTATCGATTCTCAGGTATAGATTTTTCGGCAACGTCCGTTACAGTAAGCTAGATTCTTGGCATTGGCCATTCTCGGTAATGTCCATTCTCTGTAATGTCCGTTCTCGGTAATGTCCATTCTCGGTAATAGCATTCTCGGTAATGTCCATCTCGGTAATAGCATTCTCGGTAATAGTATGGAACCCAACCAGCAACCCCAACGAGTAACTACCTCAGTTTTTTAGTGCTTAAAGGCTTCTCCGCTTAAAATTGGTACTTTTTATTTTAAGTATACAACGATATGACTTTATAACTAAAAAATATGACTATTTAATTGAAAAGCTGATTTATGACCTAACCAGCAGAATATGACTTTATATGACTTCATAACTTTCTTAATATACCTCATAGCGACGCGGTTTTTGCGTTAAAATTTATTTCACGACATACTGATGCAAAGAGAAATATGACTTTGATGACTTTAAATGGCCCTAGTTATGACTGTTGAGAAAATTCTGTGTATAGTCTCTTCTCGGACTATAAACAGAGCAATAACTACAAAATGAAGGTAAATCGCGTCAACCGCGGAAAATTTTTTCAGTTTACCGGAGCTTCGTGCCCTCTTCACGCCTTCCAAGTGGAGCACGCCCCCCCCCAGTTTGAGAACCACTGGTTTAGCTTATATTGTATTTCACTAAGTTTTCTATTGCTACTGAAGTATGGGAACAGTTTAGCATGGCTGAATTATCTAGTTAACGAGGCACGCATAGAACACTGATGTTAAAAGGCTAATTATTTTATGTTGTGGTTGTCAGGTTTCAATAACAATGTATTTGAAATTGTAATTAGGCGAAATATTTATCAAATTACAATTACAATTACACAAAATAGAAATGCTTCAATTACAATTACAATTGCATGAAAAAATGTAATTAATTACGTTCAACTCAATTACAAATTACAATTGATCCAACTGTGCTCTGCACCCCCGTTTTTTCTCCTCCATGCTATCCGTGGATGCTAAGCACCCAACAGGATAGCTGCGGCCATCAGTTTTCGGGTCTTTGGTCTGACCCGGCCGCAGATCGAATCCACGACTCACCGATTGAGAAGCCGGACGCAACACCATTACACTATCTCGCTCGGAGTGATGCAAACATATCCCGAAACTACTCTTTACAGCGTACAGTACAGTGCGCAGTACACTCTACAACCGAAGAGAATAAAATTGATTACCACCTGGCATGGAGCTTACATTCACCCAAGTCTCCGAGCGAGTGTCATACGCTTCGATCGCATTGGTGGCGCAGCCACCGCTCCATCCTCCGACTGCAAGCAATATCTGCGTGAGTACATATTTCTTACGTGCGTTAATAAGCCTTCCACACTGAAACACTTACAGCTGTTGGAAAGCGGGGCCTCATCAGATTCATCAATTCAGGCGGCGCGTCATCTGCATCATGCAGACGGGGATCGCAAACCACAGTCATTGCGTAGTTTAGTATTGTTTGGCAGTCAGCTATCTTTTCGCGGACGAGGTCATTTTCTGAGTCAGAAATAGAGCGTGAGGAGCTTTCTACCAAATTACTCGAACCAAAAGGATTGTACATCTGTGACTCTCAAATCTTGCGGCCCGTGGATAAGTGCTAATGAGGAGTTGTGTGTGTCACTCGAAATGGATTTATAATTTAGTTTAGTCTGGTTCCAGCAGCCATTTCAATGTTATTTGAGTCTGGACAAACTGCGATAATATTGGAAGATAGCTTTGTATGACTACATAACCGTGGGCTCGACGGGGTACCAGATATCTCTCGAGAAGTTCGTCGGTATATCAGTGGCCTACTTTATTCATAGTATAGCAGTGATGTTATAATATGCCCACGGTATACGCAACTGTAATTGACATATGGCATATTTAAAAGCACATGACTTGACGCAAGATGTCTAACTATATTAATCATACTAGCGTCTTAATCAGTGGTTCTCAAACTAGAGCCCCCCCCCCTTTGAGAGGCGTGAGAGCATCTGAAGGGGGTCGCGAAGCTGTGGTCAACTGAAAAAGTTTTCGCGCTAGGCGTGATTTACCGCCAATTCATAGTTATTGCTCTGTGTATAGTCCGAATTTCATATTTGAGAATTATCTCATCAACAGTCATAACCTTCCATGCCATCAAACTATCCGCTGGGATTGCTGGCATTCTGGTTGCATTTTGTGATATTACGATAATGGGGTAGCGAAATTTTTCACTATCATATAGGGGAGCGTGTCTAAAAAAGTTTGAGTACTACTGGTCCTAATGCTTCTGATTTTGTGATGTCATTTGGTCACAATATTGTACGGCTCGTAGCCTAAATGGGGGCAACTACACAAGTAATATAATTTGAAATACAGCATAAACATCCACTTTTATCAACAAATCAGATGATTCCTCGGGGGCTGAGTGGGTGCGCAAAATATTTCTGATAACATTGTAGTCAATCACTGAAAGAATGCGCTTCACGCGAGTTACCCAGGAAAACTATATAGATTAGGTCCCCGCTCAATTGTTTTCGATTGTGCGGGAAATGCACTGTCGTATATATTTACTTTTGAAGCTTTTTGGACTGCAACGTTTAGAACACCTATTTTAAACTAGCGTACTTCCACGGGCTCACGTGGTGGGCTCACATAGTTAGCTATATTTGATCCTCTTGCAAAATAGGTTGCCCACCCCTGCACTGGGGTATGCGTCGCTATTATTTACCTTTTACTCTTTTGAGAAAGAATTCAGGATTCAGTAGTCCCAGACGAGCGTTTGTCAGCAATAGGGGAAGATATCCTATCCTGTCTTTTCTACTTTCTTCGACCCATCTATAGTCATTAAATGAAAGATATTTATACAAATTAACTATATAGCTAGATCAAATGCCTGATTGTCCTAGGCATGCAGTGGCAAAGATCATTGACGTATGCCAGAGAAAAACATCGGAACGAAATCAAAATATTTATTGTTGAGTTCAAACGCATGAAACATGATTTAAAAGGCTTTACTTTATGAGATTAAACGTCGAAATACCATATGAGGATAGGATAGCTGTCTTCATTTGTAAGAAAACTAACGTACAATAGATTTTCCAAATAAACCTGAATATTGCTTCGCAGACGACGTCTTCTACCTTCACGTTCAAGCGATCATCTGATATCAAATTCGTCACTTCTTCGACGGATAACTTGAGAAATTCCTGGCTAGTTTTTGACATATTTTCGAAATTCCTCAACATGAAATCATTCGCCGCCTTTCTCAGGTTTTCGCAAAAGAACCATCTGCAATGTACGAATGAATTGAGTGACACCAAAACAAAGGTAGCCAAGTATTACATATGAATCATACTGTGCGTATTTCCAAATACCAACGCAGTTGGTAGGAGACAGGTGATGTTTCAAGTATAAGCAACACTTCTCTTTAACATAGTACACCTGAAATTGATCAGCAGCCGGCAATAGCTCTTGTACGTTGTATGGCGTGATTATAACCTGAATAAAATATGATACGTTGGTACTAACACATCCGATTGAGACTGAACATCGAAGATCTTCGTATTTGCGACCGACGGCAATAGTTCGTGAGGGTGGTGTGACTCGTGTGAGTGCATTGAATCGAATACCATACCGTATAGGCTATGACAATATGTTGGTAACAAAAGATATCTTTGAAGAATGAGCAGAGGTGGTTAGTACTGAACAAGAACATTGCTTTTTTGGAGAATCTGTGTGTGTTTTGTTAACTTGCGCTTGGCTACTTCTTACTCGCGTAGCATTGCGATATAGCCTACTATTTCATTCAGACATTCGTGCACTTAGTCTCATATTATACGTCATTTCTTTACTAATGGTAATATTAATATTATAAATGGTCACACATATTTGTGAACACATGAAAGATATAAAATGGGTTGCAGTGCAAGGATGAAATTTTTTCTTACCTCAAAAGCTCTGGCCCGATATAATTAAAATCCATAACTGAGCGTGGATAGTTTGGAAGACTTTTACAATCGCATATATTTCATGTTAGAGTAGTATTTCAACCTATATAAGCATAGCAGCATATGCCAGGCCGTTATTTCGACGAAAATCGATGCGAGTCTTGCTTGCCTAAACACACATCTGGTGAAAATCGCGTAAAATGTTAACCTCTCAAAAGTATTGTTATTATCCTCGTAGCGGGGAAACTTCGTCTACGAGTGGTGAAATTTCGTATATCTTTCATCACTATGTGTTTGTTCCAGTATCTATCCTAGCCGAAAGACAGCGAAGATTCCAAAGTCAAAACCAGGGATATCTAGAACTTCTTGATATCCCTGGTCATAACTAACGCGAGTAAATTAATAACTCATATCTATAGCTAGGCCTATATTACGAATTACCGCGAAATACAGCAAAAATAGAATGTAATGTACTCAGCGGTCATTTGACTTATCGACCCATTTGCTTTACCGCGCTTCAGAAGCATCTTGGTTGGAAGAATCTGAATTCCGCGATATATTTCCTCAGCATAAATTTTTACCACTTGTTACTTAGTGCAGTGCTATTATCGTATTTTTAATCTTCCGGGCCCTATATAGCTCTATCTTGACCACTGTACCGGTTATCAGACACCAACTATGCTAACCTGTCCGGTGTAAGCGAATTCAAGCAAACACGACAATATTTCGCGGGATATCCCTGGAATTTCCACTTCTTGCCGCTCACTGCTTTTCCATCCTCCCAAAAACAATGCCCTAGACACGTCAGGGGTTAAATATACAGATCCTTATCAGTTCAAAGTATAGCAGACGCTGGAGTATACCTAAAATAATTGCTGCATGCGCACAGCACAAGCCGATGTACCGGGAATCTGATTCCCTCCACTTGCAGGACTACATCGCAAAAAATTCCCTGTCTGCGAAAATCGTTGAAGGTTGACCACGCGTCACTTGACGGCCTCCATTCTTTCGATAGAAAGGAAACGTCTGACACGCTTCCGGCCAAACTCATGTCCCACGCTTTCGAAGGACGCGCACTGGCTGCAGAAAAGCGGCAGAACGGAAACAGCTAGCTTTCCGTAAATCCATTGTTCCGTCATAATGGGTCAACAAATAAAATACCGGATCCGATGAATACGGCGGTATGCGGAAAACAATAAACCAGTGACATAAATGCAGCTTATTTGAGTGACATCTCAACGAATACTGATGAATCAAATGAGTGGGCAATATGCTAACATGTGACAGACTATGGTGGTCCGCGAAGAGTTCGTTACCGGTTCGCGAAAAAAAGTCCGTATACTCAAGTTAAGGATTATAATGGTCAAGATTACTGATAATTTGAAAAATTCAAGTTAATCACCTTTATTTGAAATGAGGGTAGTGGTGTTGGCAAGGGGCGCTTCGAATGTTGGAATACCCTCCTTTCCAGGTGCGAATCCCTCTTCTTTCTGAATACAAAATCTAGCCCTAATATTTCCCAGCATAGTTTAGTCGTCCATTCGTTAATGGGAGGGCAAGTTTTTGCAACTTTGCAGCTTTTTTGTTCACAGCAACTTTTGTCAAGTATTGCGCAAAATGTAAAGGATTGATTTAAAAAAAAACATGCTGTAAACTATTTCTAGTATGGTTCTCTCGGTAATTTGCTTAACAAAGAGCTATGTGATGGATTAGCTGCACCTCAATGTTATTTATGACGCAAAGGTGTGTAAGCTAATTCAACAACCCCAGCCAAGCACGACAGGGTCTGAATTATATGTAAATAGATCACTTGATTGATTTACTGTCGTTTAAATTTGAGGTCCTTCCCGTTTGACGGACACCTATGTGAGACCGCCAAGAATTACATTATCTCCATTACATGTTCTCCATTTCAGGTTAACGATTTTGTTAAAGTCGCTTTCAGTGAGTCTTGCTACAATGCCAGAGGTCAAGTTTGCTGACTTGAGGGGTTTGACGTGTGGTATTTGACTTTTGTATGGGCTATCGCTTTGCTGTTTGATTCTTGTGCAGAAAATTATTTCCGCATTGCGTTATTTTCTTGCAGCGCACTGGCCCATTTTTTTGTTTTTTGCGGTTTCGCCAGGCCGTCCTTGAAGACGGAAAGTACCAAATTTCACATTTCCGCAGAAGCTGACAGCGAAATGTCGTCTCGTCGGTTTCAACCCCATATAAGAACATAAAAATGTGTGCATGATCTATTGAATAGCAAAGAAACAAATGAAACAAGCAGACACCCTGCAAATCTTAAACTGTTGGGTTATAAAACGGAACCTCTCAATTTTCTCATACCTTAATAATTCTAAAACATTATTTATGCAACATTTACCACAACTTTGTTAGAAGTAAGTGCAACTTTCTCACAATTTTAATGCAACAATTACTTGCCCTGATAATTAGATTAACTTTGAGTGTCTCCACCGAATGCGTCGAGGCCACCTTCTCCTATGTATCTGTCTCTGTGAATACGAGAGTCAATTCTAATCTGGTGGTTTTGTCCACCTATATTTCTTTCGTAAGTGGTTAAGTGTTTCGATTACTTTCACTTCTATTTAACACGGTGGTTCTCGACCGGGTGTCCGCGAAGCAATTTCAGGTGGTCCGCGAAACCTCCAAATTTGCCAATGTGTGATAATTTAATTTCAATTTCTTTAAAATAGAGAAATCACCAAGCAGTTTCACTTCATAACTACTAAAGTTTGAGGACTCACGTAAACAGAATGGCCGTCTGTATACAAACACATTTTAATCGTCATTGCCAATAGCTTACTGATATCGCAGATTGGAGATGTTTGTTGAGGTTTAGGAATAAATTTGCTTGTAAATACATCCATTTTCTCCTGTGATATACATAACCGCTATTCCAGAATAACTTCAAGATGAGCTTCTACATAGAAATGACTAGGCTGGATGTTATGTTGGTGTCATGAAAGTTGCAATCGGACCCAAGGGTGTCATCGGAAGCGTTACGCGCTATTATAGATTTGCCACCACGTATCTTTGTGGAAATTGATGGATTTTCGGCATTCGCTCACGTCAAATCGATGGCGCGGCAGTGTATTCTAAGATATGTAGCCATATAATTGGCTTTGCAATAATATACGTCTTCCCAATTTCTACATAAATATAGTATGATAATAATTTCAAGAAAGGTCATTTTGTTGCTGTTTATCACTAGCCTAAAGTTAATATTTGCACAAGACAGATGCGGTTGAACGGTAATAGAGCTAAATTTGAATTAAAAATTAGGGGGTACGCGGGGGTACGCGACGGTCCAAAGGGGGTCTGCGAAGACAAAAAGGTCAAGAACCACTGATAACATTTTTTGAAGAAAAATCCTTACATTTTATACTTTGGAATTTGTGAAGCAGAAAGTAATTTGGGGATCTATTTGCATCACTTTTATGTGAGTTAGATTGTCATGACAGCTGGTTAAAAGAGCCCCGGTATGACGCTAACTAAACGTATGTTCGAAAATTGCATGTATGAAATGTTTCATCAATCATTTAGTGTAGTAGCGATGATGAACCCTGTTATTTCAAAAGTAAACACCAACGACTACTTTTGAGAGTATGCGATCCAACGAAGAATTCTACCCTTTGAGCAGTCTAGTGGCGATTCGAAATTGCTCTCCGGACAATGAACTCATCGCCGATATCCACCTCCTAGGATCGGATTTACATGCACTAGGGACCGAAGTTGTTTTGGCCTGGATCCCTGGCCATAAATGTATTCGTGACAACGAAAAAGCTGACGAAATCGCACGAAGAGCAGCACGGACGCCACTCGCACGTGATCAAATCCTTCAGCAAAAAATTACTGTGAAGGAAACGAGATCCCACATTGCCGATATATGTCGAATAGAGTGGATCTATCACATGAATGCCCAAGACGACGACTCGCAATATAAAAAAATTATTGGAAATATCAGGGACATAAACCCAATTATTGATTTGTCACGCAGGGAATCTGGAATCCTAATTAGATTGCAGACTGGTCACTCTAGGCTGAACTGCCATCTTCACAGAATTAAATGTCACCAAAATAGCCTTTGTGATGCATGCGGGATCAAAGAAACCGTGGAACATTTCCTCCTCCATTGCCCTAAATATGACCGTGCCAGGATGAATCTAATCCAGACTGCTGACCAAAACAAAGTACCCCTAACGCCAGAGTCCCTACTCACAGATGCACATACTATATGGCCAGTCACCGAATTCACGATTTCAAGTGGCAGAGATAAATAAAGAATTGTAAATCATTTAGATAGTACAGGAGTCGTTATCGAGAGATATCGTCCTGAGGCAAAAAGCCGAGTAGCTTAGCCCCATTACCCCCTACCCCCTCATACCTAACTACCTACCTTTTGAAACTAGCTACTTAAGTACTTCCCATACCTTCATTTTATACTTCAACTTGACGTAGAGTTTTGACATTTCTTTTAAATCACCACTGTACTCGATTAGCAACGTGAACTACCTTGATCATCTTCATGGTTATTATTAAGGCCATTTAAGGTAACTAAAGTCATAATTTTTCTACGCATCAGTAAGTCGTGAAATCAATTTTAACGCAAAACCGCATCCCTATGAGGTACGTTAAAAAAGTTATGAAGTCATATAAAGTCATATTTTCCTGGCTAGGTAATAAATCAGCTTTTTAAGTTTAATAGTCATATTTTTGAGTTGTGAAGTGAAAGCAAGTATATCCAAGAACAGAAGCAGAGCTGCCGATATCGATTCATATGGCATACCACCACAGCCATAGGTGCCGACTTTTATTTTTACATGGGGTTGCGGCAGGCGCGTAGCCAGGGAGGTGTCGAAACCCCCTCTTTTTTAAACGCAAAACCCCGTCCTTTTGAAGTAACCATTCTGACGCTAATATTCAGTTGCGATTCAACAAGTCGTATTTATCAGTCTTACGCGGGGCCGCGATTAATTAACGTGATTTCTGTGCACGCTGATCGCACGATCTCCCGCTGAGATGATTGCAAAATTAGGTCATTGATTGCCGCGCGCTCGGCATTCGTCACTGGACTGAGCAGTAACGCGGCGCGACAATTCTGGAACACGAAAGACGGACAAGATTATGATTACAAACGAGCGCGGCCAATCAGTAATTAGCCCTTACCGCCAACTGGTCAACACAATGGGTTTTTATTTAGTATTGTGTAGCTCGCATCGCGACAATTGGTTGCTGATTAAAACATCGATTTTGACTGCATTGCTGCATTCCTGATTTAAGTTCGCAAAGCATAATAGGATTAATATTATGGGCACTGGAATAAATTCCAACTAACAGACACTCACAATAAAACACAGTTCAACTTTGCGCTCCGAGAATATTTATCACAAAAATGGTTCACAAAATATTTTAAACACGGCTTGCGACCCGCATCGATGCAAATAATGCACTTTAATTTGTAGAAGGTGAACGTATATTTGGTCGTCAAATCGCGATAGAAGATGGTGTTGCTCAGAGCCCGCAATGAAATCAATCTACGTTTGTAACGATGAGGTCGAATTTGTACATCTAATAAGGATCGTTCGTTTGCTGAAATCATCATCAGTACGCTGTGCAAAATACATAGTAGTGATCAATTTTATCGGACTGTGCAATCGGCCGACAAGGTTGCGCTGATAACGAAATTGCAGACATGCAATAATTACAATTACAGGGTGCGCTAATCATACCTAAATACCCAGATTCGGCAATGGCAACGAGCACAATTTGCTCAAACGTGCGAATTAGTTTTAATCAAATAGATACATAAATGCGAACAATATTGCACTCAGAGATTGTTACTGTTTGGCGAAAGTGCTTCTGCGGACGGAAGCAGGCCTGCAAGCGGACGCGCTAAATCAAACCACCGACGATAGTGCACATGAGATATCGATGACCCATTTCGAATGCAAATGATTCTCGCTAATTTGCAGTACGCAGCATCGATAATACGAATTAGTGAATTGGCATTTCAAAAAGACGGGATTTCTAGGTATAAATGAGAAACTCCCTGGTTACGCACCTGGGGTTTTAATGCCGACAACGCGCTGGTTAATATCAGCTCGCGGCCTACGGCTTACGTATACCCCGATAAGCCAGTCGAATTTGATCGTAAAATGGTGCGCTTTTAATTATCCACGTGTTATTGCAGCAAGAGCAATACGGGCGCATGCCACGACCTTATCAATAGAAATTCATATCCCAAAGGTTTGAAATTCGATCCGCGATATGGTTGCTCTCGATAGAGTCCGTTCAACAAAAAGTTTATTGGGACATAGAAGGTTCCCGTTTTAAACTAATTGAATATATTCATAATTTGCGCCTCCGAGAATCTCGTGTTGCATCAATATTTGACAACGTAATTCAACGCCGTGCACTGCACAATGCGCAGTATTAATAACAAATCAGACACTGACAAGTGACAAGTGACACCGAGGGAATACGAGCGTATAAAGCAGACAAGAATTACAAGCCTACAGATGATAGCAAAAGAGAAAGCGCACATCTAATCAGTAATTCCTCAGCTTGCGTACAGCACAATGTGGTTCATAGTCTGACATCGCGACAATTGTTTGCTCATTATAACGACATTCGAGCTGCATTGTTGTATTTCCCGATAAAATTTGGCGAAGCCATGTTAGAGCAATGAATATGCGCACTTTGCGCAGGAATGACTTTCAATTCGCAGGCATAGGCTACACTACAGAAACACACTGTCCTATTCCGCGCTTCAAGTCTCCAATTAAAGAGACTATCACGGAACTAACTCAAGAATTATTTCGTAAACGAATATGGGCGCAAATACAATTTAATTAAGAGAAAGAGAACGTGAATTCGCTCGTCTGTTCGAGAGAGAAGATGGTGTTTCTCAGCGCAAGCGTGTCGAAATCTACGTCGTAAACGAGGTTGCTTCGATTTTCTGATTACTAATCACGGATTACAATTTATTGGGGTGTTTTAAGCACTAGATCGTCGTCGCCAACGAAGCTGCGTATTCAATTATTCGCGCGCGTGTCGGTTAATGGTAAATAGTTGGCATTTACGCGCCATCACGGACTCGCTAATTGACAGCGCTGATGATTTGAAATCGCAGACGGCGGGCGTTTAATCTTATTGTATGGGGTGGCCGCCACCCCATAAATGTGTCATGGGGTGGCTGCGCCACCCTGCCACCCCGTAACGCGGCGCCTATGACCCACAGCCCATAGTTACTCGTTGGGGTAGCTGGTTGAATGCTGCTCGATATTATGCCGAGAGACGTCCACAAGTGAAAGAAATAGTCAATGCATCTTATGCATGGGAAGGTGGAGGAGTTTATTGTAAAGAACATCAAAAACTCAGTCAACAATCCAAAGTTGCCTAGTCAGTGAACAAAAATATGCCTCCACTACAACAATATTTCAAACCTAATACTCAAAATGAAAAGTTGTATGTACAAAGAGGCCCATGCTAATCTAAATGCCTTTGATTTCGGAAAAAATCCGCTTGAGCTCAAACATTATATTAAAAAGCGATTGGACAAAAACGATGCGAAACAAATTATGGACCTACAAAGACAAGACATTTCACCAGCACTTTATCCAAAACTGCATAAGTGTCAACCCACATCAGCGTCCGTGGAGCGCTCATTTTCCTTACTTAAGTCATTTTTACGTCCAAATCGTATAACTTCGAAGACTCTAACGTTCCATACTACATGAAACTGTACTACAACAGTGGTTTAAAATAAAAAAGGATGTGTGTTATTCTAATGTTCCGTATGTTTTACTCATTAGTTCCCTGAGTGACGTTGTTTGCATGTAAAAATACAGGATTTTCACATAAAGTCATATTTTTCAAAAATTTATGTCATATTACTGATTTTTAAGGTCATATAAAAATGGCTCCAGGTATTATAGATATTATCCACAGCTGCAACCCTAATGGGTTACGGTCTTATGAAAGCCTAGAAGTGGGCCGTGCAACCAGTCGGCAGCTATATACGGACTAAAAATGAAGAATATCGGTCTGATGCTAATGACCAAATTGACCATAGCAGTCGATAATCACCATGAATACCACAAACAAACAATGTCACCTAGACCGAATGGCTTTCTCACGAAGATGACAGGAGACAGTAAATGTGATGACTGGTGATGTAATACTGGTCAAGTGGTCATAGATATTCTTTGGTCCGTGAATACTTGTACTATCAGATCCCTAAATTCTACGATACCAGTGGCCGAGTGTGTTCTCCCCAAGAGCAGAGAATTGTAACCGTAACGAATTTTCAGACGCTTTAGACATGTTGTATGGACCATAGTGGCCGATCATGATATTTCAATACTAACAACAACTGCCTACCGGTCAAAGATAGGTAATGGATATCGATAGGTATTGTTTATGACAATTTAAAAACAAAGGTGGAATTTACCGCCACACAATTGTTTCCGGCAACGCACAAAGACATTGTATATAATACAAGGGGTGTCATAAATCATTCGTCCATCAATATGACTATGTAACAAATCATCAAAATTTGCTTATGTCGAATAAACATGAAAAATATGAGAAAAATGAAACTAATATGTTTCGCCATGTAGCATGATACAAGCCCTATACTTCACAAACAAAATTGTACACATCGACCTGAATATATTTTACACCCAAAATGAAAGAAAATTTCGGGCACAGAACTAAAAATCATGCAAGTCCCAGACAATTGCGTGTGAAGGAAGCTTTTTCCAGCCTAATATTATAAACGAATTCGCGGTGGGGATCGATTGGATTATCACAGAGAACTCTCTATGTATTTTTCGTCCCCCGGTCTCATTGGTTCCACATCTCACCTACTTGAATTTTTTTTTCAGTAACTCTCGGATGCAAGGATAATTCTGTAGAGGATCATTGGGGCAAAAATCTTCTACAGAGGGTAGCAAGGGGAATGTGGCCACTTTCCCATATTTCAAAAAAAAGAAGCCTGTTAAAAATATTTATTAAAATTTTGCAGAGTAGAATTATCTTGTGCAAATTTCCTAATGCTCATTTATATTGATTTAAGTCTATAGTAAGTCTACTATATCAGAAAATAATAGTTTTACCTTACGGACAAATTTTGTGTTACTTGGTGATATCAACGTGATGGGTAAGGAGCCGCAACCAACACAACTACAATAACCGAAAACCAACACAACTGCAACTTAATATTCCATGGGTGATCCATCCCATGTCGTTTAATTATTCCCGACATACGTAACCATTACATTATTATTTCCATATTTCGAGCAGGACTTTGATGGTGGGCGACGGGATATTTTCAAACAGAAAGTGGGCCACGTCTTTAAACGTTTGAGCCAAGTCAAGTATTTGATTATCACTCATAATGACGTCATATCACAATGAATGATGTGGACAGTTCAAATATATACCTTTCATGCCACCACAAAGAAAATAATACCATTTCTGCATCACATTACGACAATTTGTTATCTTTTGACCGTACCTATTTCAATGTACTTTGTGACAATGCTGTAAGTTGATCACGATCTTCACCAATACGTTATATCCTCGAATGTGCGTAGTTTGGAATAACGCGACACAATACCTTAATATTGTTAATTTATTCGCTAAAAGCTTTTCAACTAACTCTCATCAGTAGCTAACGTCAGTAATAGAGTGAATCAAATTAGAAATGTAGCAAATATTTTCTGTATGACGTAATAATGCCAAAAACAAACAGCTAATATACAGCAGAGATGAGCATATGGATTAGGAATAGGATTAGGATTTGGGAAAACCGAATTCGGGAAATTTTGTCGGATTAGGATTTCCGATCGGCGATTTTTCGTCCTACAACGATTTTAAAAAGTTTGCAAAGTTATTTCTCCATGTACTTTTACACTTATTGAGCGTTTTATATCTTTTCACAGAATTATATCGGCATAAGATGTAGGCTATAGCTTTCAAAGTGGAATTCCAAGTTTGAATCGGATTAGGATTAGGATTTGAATCTACAAAAGTTCTGGATCAGTATTGGGATTTCAAGCTTAGGATTTGGATTGGATTGGGACATAGAAATTTCAAATCCGCCCATCTCTGGTGAACAGGCAAGATACGGTATGGTAACAAATAACAATACAAAACAACCGTTGATATACGTATATAGTGGCAAGGAGAGTGCAATTTTGTCAATCGCAAAAAAATATCTTTCACTAGTCGACTCGTATTAGAATTAGAATTAGAATTAGAATTCTTATACTCGATTGAAATTCGAGTTCTCTAATCATTGTGCCTAGCTCAAGGAAGGAATCCTCTTCTGTTTGAAAAGTGTTTATGCAAAACTATTACTTTAAAAACTTTAGATTTCGAAAACTGCAATGTAGCTTGGAGACAAGTTTGAATCACTTTTATCTGTGAAATTGTCATAAAACCCCAATGTAACAGCGTCTGTATCGCGGTATCTAATATATATTAGCTGATTTCATCTATTTGTAGAGTATTTAATGATTTTGTGTTAGTCGACACATCCAGCAATTTCCAACATAAATACTTCTGATGACCTGTTAGATCAGTGGTTCTTAACCCTGTTGCCAGTGCCCCTGGGGGCGATTTGGATTTCCAAGGGGTCAGAAAAACCCATGGGGTGAAGTGGCAGGCGCAGGGACGAAATGGGGGCGCCGAAGAAAAATGTCAGTATATAGATGGAGTATTAGTTCTCATAGGGCAGTGGTTCTCAACCTGGGGTCCGCGAAGCATTTTCAGGGGATCCGCGAAAGCCTCAAAATAGTCGATAAGATAATTCGTATTGTTTTTAAATTCGGAAAATCACGAGGCAGTTTCGCTTCATTACTGGTAAAACTCCAGAGCTCACATCAACAGAATGACAGTCTCAGATGAAATAACCTATACGGTGCAGACTCATTCTATTAGCTAAATTGTCAATAGCCTACGGATACAAAAAAATTCTGGTTAGAGATGTTTTGTTGGGGATTGTGGAAAAAGTTGGATGAGTAAGGTCAATCACGGTTACTTGGCAATGTTTGCAAAAATCCATTTTCTCCCGTGATATATATAACCATTTTTCCATATTAACTTCAAGATCAGCTGCTACATAGAAATGACCAGGCTCGACGGTATATGTTCATTAAAAAAATTTGTTAGTCAATTTTGGTCCCATATCTGTTGCGATCATACCCAAATGTGTCGTCGGAAGCGTTACGCGTTATTATTACATTAGCCACCACCTATGTTTGTAGAAATGGATTTTCAGCACTCGTTAGTATCCTATCGAAGGCGCGGATTTTCAAGACACGACCACGTATTTCAAGAAATGCAATTGCAGAATTCGCTTTGAAGTAATTGAAGTCAACTCAATTTCTACATGGACAGTATGATCTTATTTTCAAGAAAAATCATTTTGTTGCTGTTTATCACTAAGCCTACAGTTATTAGCATTTGTAGAAGACCATTGCACGATAATTGAGCTAAATTTGAACAAAACTTTGGGGGGGTCCGCGGGGTCCGTGAAGGTCCGAAAGGGGTCCGCGAAGCCAAAAAGGTTGAGAACCACTGTCACAGGGACACAAAGTCATGTAGTAGAACGTTAGTTCTATCTATCCCTGGGATGCCGTTGCAAGTTTACTATTGACACATTTCATCAAATATCCAAATATTTCATCGTCGCGCTTCGCGTGACTTGACTCGAGTCAGACTCGAGTCACCTTTTTCGTATGACTTGACTTGACTCGAGTCACTTTGCTAAAATGACTTGACTTGACTTGACTCGGCGTATCAGAAATGTGGATTGACTCGTGACTCGGAGCAAAACCCACGAGTCAATTTCAAGTCATCAACTAATCGGTGTCGATAAAAATCACTGTATCTTGCATATGTTCGGATTTTTCGCGAAACGCTGGTGTAACCCGTGTGAGCGACTAATCATTCAATGAGCCTTTCAGTGAGCCTCCATCGCTCTCTCACAAATAAATTGACCACAAACGGAATGATCGAAGCATACAGCTTACGTTGTCGTAAACTAATAGTAAGGTAATTTAATAGCAGAAATTTCATTTCTGTTCTCTGTTAGTACCTTAGCCAAACCTCTTGTTTTATTAAAATTGAATTCGAATATAGTTTATATACTCCTCAACCATTGGTGCAGGCTCGCATTGTATCATATCAATATGTAAATGGGTAATGTATTGCATCTTATCAATACGTTTCTCTATTTTGACTGGTAACTACAAACTGAAGCTATGTAATTGCTTCGTAGTTAACGAGTTCTACGTATGTGAGCGATACAGCGCATTCTTTCGTGTTTGTTTTATTGACACTCATAATTGGCGCTTTCATTAACTTGGTTATATGCGCCCGCACAGTAAATTTCATACACATGCACATACACATATTTCAGTACACTTGTCCTGAGTCATTTGCTGCCATGCATCTTTTACGAGTTCGGCTCTCTCTTCCTCTGAGCTTTTCAATGCGCTGTATTTACAGCGGGTTCGGCGATGAGAAGCCCAGATAAACCTCCGACACATAGAAACATGGCAGAGCCGAGACTCGAACAACCAACCAACTTTCGTGTTTATTTAACGCTATATCCGTTCATCGGTTCAGAAACAATGACCACTCAATCTGTATTTCAGACAGCTAGCAAAATACAATGACGTAATCATATCTCATACTTCGAAAAGGCAATTCGACTTGAACTATGACTTGACTCGTGACTTGACTTGACTTGACGCGACTTGACTCGAGTCACCTTCAAAAATCGAGTGACTTGACTTGACTTGAGTCACCTTCGAAAATCGATTGACTTGACTTGACTCGAGTCCCCTTCGAAAATCGATTGACTTGACTTGACTCAAGTCAAAATGTGCAATGACTCGAAATGACTCGTGACTCGAGGGTAGTGACTTGATCCCAACACTGGTATGCTGTGGTTGCCGTCACACTTGAATTCCGCCTGCAAGATGGACATCAAGATGGCATGATTTCAAAACTTATGAAAAACAAAATTTATTTTTTAAAGGCCTTTGTTTAACCCTTTTGAAGGGGGAGCATATTTTGCAGAATTGACCATCACTTTTCAAATTCATACCGTGACCTCACCGTGACTTGAATGTGGTCTGTTGCAGTTTAAAAGTGGGCGGATTATAACCCTCTACCGTTTCCGCCATCGATCGACACCCAATGACATGTCTAAGTTTTTTATAAGACTGAATAAACAAAATCTTTCTTTAAAAAATCACTCTCTCTTTGTCATTTTCCAAGGCTGACCCCCAGGATGGCGTCAGAGAGTCAAAAATGATGCTTCAGTGCGTAGCCACCGTTGCCAGGTTTCGAACAATCCGTCAACCATGGCCGCAAACCTCGCGGCTCTCCCGATGTCGAAAAATCAAAAATACATGAAAAATTAACATATGGGCGTGGTCAGTCAGAGGTCATAATGGTCAAGGTCCAGATAAATACCGAATCGGACCCCTACCGCCAAGTTTATTGCATGAAACAACGAAGAATACTTTCTCTTGTCATATCCAACCATTTTCAGGCATAGTAAACCAGTTTATGACTCATATTTCGGCATAAACTTGAACTTGAACTTGACCATGTTCTTGAAAATTATCGAAGCGTGACCACAATTAACAAACCCCTCAGAAAACCTCCCCAGAACAAGGTTGGATGTTCGAAACGATGAAAAGTCGCACCATAGTGTCCTATATGGTGTCGACACAAGCAAATCTCACGCCTCAGTGAAATTGTAACACGTCACAATTTCCATTTGGCTACAGGCAATTTGACGGTCATTTTTGACCGGCTAGCCGAGCATTAAATTTGGTAAAACGGGTATCAGTCGAAAGCTGACTCTCCACTGATTACGAAAACATAAATTTTATTCCGCTCGTGTCCCTGGAACTCCCACAATCAGCCTCGAATTTTTCATTGTTATGGAGATTGGCATCGTGACGCAACAATGGTGTCTGGCTCTTTTTCTCTCTCGTTTCGCCAGACAGCATTGTTACGTCCTGAGCTAGTCTCTCGTTTCGCCAGACAGCATTGTTGCGTCACAGGTTGAATTATCTAAGGGAGTATCACATATCCGTGATTAAATACCTCCGATACTGATAGTAATTGCTAGGACTATAGGCTATCGATTTGGGCTATATATATCTTCAATTCATTTATTACTATTTTTATTACAATTCCATCATTTCAATGCTCCACAACAAGACTGCCATTCCATGAAAGGATAGTAGTGTCAAAACGACCTGGAGTAGTCTTTGAATTCACCTGACCTAGGTGATGTAAGGAGGCATGCACACTGCATGAAAGTAAAATAAGGAAATATAAACGGACAGGCGACAAAAAGAGGTGGAATGTCAGGTTGTGGTCCGGTAAACTTTGATTCAGTAGAAACTGTTTGTATTTCGTCTTTAATGTGGGCATCCTCGACGACTGTCAGATAGCTGGCGAGATGCTCTTCCACAATGCAGTTCCGGCATTTTTAATATACAGCGATGATCTTTTACGTCGATGATATGGTAGTTGGACGTCGGATACACGCGTTACGAAGAAAGAGCCAACGTAGAACACGAGTGAAGATCAATTCTCCTATCCAGAAGAACAAAATTGTTTTCAAACTAAATATCATTGACTGATACAGGAATCGTGCAATGAAGAATACAGGAATCCTGCATGTCGACATAGCTAGGGTTACCATATTTTGGAAATCTGAAAAGAGGACAGTTTTTCAAAATTTTCATATTTACAATAACGGAGTAAAATCTCGATAAAATGGTAAATTTTTCCCGACTTTGTGGTTGGTTGACTAAAAAAAATGTCATTTTTTCGACTCGACCCCAGAAATACACACTTTCGTTGAATTATCTTTCGGTTGACTAAAAAAGAGAAAAGGTTAACTTTCCGGCTGAACCCCCGAAATACCCGCCGGAACGTAACTAGAGTACTGATTTCTTATAACTCAGTCGAATTTTAACCTATATTTAACTACAATTTAAAAAAAGAGAACAAATTCTCAAAAAAGAGGACGTTTGAGCGACCTCCGAGGACACTTTCAAAATAGTCAAAAAAGAAGACAAATCCACTTAAAAGAGGACGCATGGTAACCCTAGCGTTACAGCAAAAATAAGGCGATATTATCGATGATGCATCGTTACGTTGTAATCTATGTTGGCTTACCTCTCAAGATTTTGGCACCTCAGTAGAGATGAAAAGCTACCACTACCACCAAAACAGTCAAAAAGCTAGATACCATGTAATGTAATGATTGTTCAAAACAACCCATATCAGATTTAAGCATATTCGTTATTATAGCCATTAAGTAGGGTTACCATATTTTGGAATCGGGAAAGGAAGACACATTTACCAGATCAGAAAATTTAGTTGATCAAAACTGAAATCTGTCGATTTCGCTATTTTTGCTGAAAAATTTGTTGGGTTGACTAGAAAAAAGATCAACACCTTTGTTCGACTCCCGATTTACACACTTTTTTTACTTAAAATTAGTGGTGTTGGCTAAAAAAAAGGTCGTCACTTTCGATCGAACCACGAATTTCCTATTTAGAGCAATTTATATCTATGTCATTATCTTATAGCTTTAAAAGCCGTAAACGAGGACGAATTGCCAAAAAAGAGGACATTTAGTCATCCTCGTAGGACATTTCCAAAAACCTGAAAAAGAAGGACAAATCCTCCTCAAGGAGGACGTATGGTAACCCTACCAGCAAGCCATTTTGCAAAATTGGTAATCCTTCATTTTAATGATACAAACTTGAAAATTCAAATTTGTTATACCCCCTTTCATTCTGAATGTCTTATAAAACTGATTCTTATTTAGAGAGAGAGAGAGAGAGAGAGACAGAATTCTTTTATTCGTCAACCATGAAACTTAGTATAGGCAATGTCCACAAACATTCACGTCCAATAGTACATTTTTAGAAATATTTTCCTATCTGTATTCTACATTGTATAGACTGGGAGACCCGATATGACCAAAGTCTTCTAGGCCGGAGTCACGGCCGACACAGTCTGATTAGGTCGGCGCGGTGAACGGACGTGTTGTTGGAGCTCCTCCGCGAATCCGTCAACTCTGGCGAAATTTCAGCGAGTATCTGCAGGCCGTGATATAGACAAAGCTATACCTCAACGTTGCTCTGACTCTCGCATCGCGAGATGTCAGAGTCACATTCCTCACAGGAGATTGTGGATTTATCTTGGACAAAAAACACTTCAGTGAAACGCAAACCTGACAGGACATCGACAGATGACGGGGATACTAATAGTCCACCAGCAAAATTGAGATCAAGCTTACAGGTAGTTGAGGAAGAGGTTTGGGTAGATCGATGAAGTTCTATCACCCAACAAAGGTGCACAGCTGCTTGCACAACACCATTGGTGATTACGAAACGATTAAAGTAATGCCGTCTGGCGATCTCCTAGTTACGTGTAAGAGTAAAAAGCAATTGACAAAGCTTCTTGAACAAGACACTTTAACCGACGCTGCTAAAAACGTCAATATTAGGGATGGTGTGAACCTCTGAAAGGTTCAGGTTCGTGTGAACGCGAACCTTTTTGAAAGGTTCTGTGTGAACGCGAACGTGAACCTCGTGACGTCATATTGTTAATTCGAACCCTGTCCCTCAATGAAGTGATAGCCTATATTAATGTACACGAAACCTAGCGACGACTCGGGCCACATAATGCAACAATGCTGAAGTACATCAGGGATATATAGAATATAGAATAGTTCTATATATCCCTGAAGTACACATTGGCGTTTTAAACGTCGCTAAATGTATCAACTGAGGCAACCAAAGGATATAATACTCCCATAAAATCAATATCTTTCGTCGCTTTGCCAACAATTTCGACGAGGACTTACCAGGGAATATACGCTGACCCATTAACGGTTTAGGCCAGACCGGACAATGTATTCGGCGTATGAGCATTGCTACATTGATATTGAGCAGAGTGTAAAATGTGTTTCCAGTGGTGGCTTTTGGGGTGGGCGAGGTGGGCGGTCGCCCGCCCCCCCCTGGTCAAAGGGGCCCCCCTATTCGGATTATGCGCTTTTTTAAGAATAATAACGAATATACATGGAAATCCGAGTACCAAGCAAGAATATGATTCCGTACAGAGGTGTCAATCATCATCAAATCTGTGCATTTGTTAGAAAAGTCCCATATCCCGATAATCGTCACGTCTCTGCATGCGGTAGAATTAGTTTTGAATTAGAATTAGTTTTGATGTAGTCTATCCTCGCACACATGCAATAATAGACATTACCGAATCCAGCACCTGGCCAAACCGTGCCGTGGTGAAAGATAGATAATAATATCAGATGGGAAAGGAGAGTCTGGGGAGCGGAGCCCCTCCATAAGTTACGGTTAGATACTTATAGCCCCCCCCCCCGGTAAATCTCGCCCAGGGCCACCACTGTGTGTTTCTATATACTTGCTACCGATGTTACCCCATTAAGAAGTTAAACAGCAGTAGCCAACACCTCAATCGCACGGATTTGGTTTCAATGATGCAGCAGAGACATGAAGTCAAGATTGACCCCGTACGTCTTCTCGAATTTTTACATCAGAAAACGATATCAATATATCTTATTGATTGGTTGAATATGAATAAGCATCATTCGCTGACTGCGTATTACGCTCGTGATGTTGTGTGATTGCGGGTCAAGCTCACAGCAGAGAGTCACTAAAAATTCACAAACGGAAAGCTGGATATTTCGAGCAAACTTTTGTAACCAAGCAAGTAAAACTTTTGAGATTGTCAAGGTGCATGCTCGTTCAGTGTTGATTTTTAATGCTGCCAGTGCCATACATAGAGTGACCCGCAGTTGAAATGCAATAAATTTGAACCAAAGATGTTATAATGAAGTGAAAATTGTAATATATGAAAAAAGGTTCACAGTGCAGAACCTACCAAGGTTCTGTTGTGAACGCGAACCTCTAAATTTCCGAGGTTCACACACAGAACGCGAACGTGAACCTCACGTTCACACCATCCCTAATCAATATACCAGTCATAACCGACGCTGCTAAAAACGTCAATATACCAGTCAAAGCGGTGATGTACAAAACGGAAAGCAAAGTCTATAACTCCAGAGCGGTTATATATGGAATCGACATTGAGACAACTGAAGAGGAAATACGACAAGATCCTAAAGAATATGGAGTGACTTTCGTCAAGAGACTGAAAACAAGGAAGGACAAAGGATATGATCCAAGCTATTGTATATTACTGGGGTTTGATTCTCCCACAGCACCTGAACGAGTCTTCATCGGATACCTATCACTTAGAACAAGACCGTACAACCCTTCACCGCTTCGCTGCTACAAATGTAATAGATACGGGCATACCAGTAAGTACTGCCGAGGAAAGCAATCTTGTACTAGATGTGGTAGTCGAGAACATGATTACAAAACATGTACCTCGTCGGTGAGAAATTGTATTAACTGCAATGGAACGCACAGTGCAGCATATGCGGGGTGTCCTGCGTACAAAAGAGAAGCAAAAATACAAGTTATTTGCGACAGGGAAAATGTACAGTACAAAGAAGCAAAGACAAGATTGGAAACGTATGCGGATGTATGCTCAAGCCATGTTGGTAAAGATTCTAGCGAACCACAGGTAGTGAAAAAGCACAACCAAGCAAGTATCAGAACCCGCAGTTCTACGATCCCCACCCAACCACGTGGAAACGATTGCAATCCAAGTCATTTGTCGGCGAGTTCCCCCGCGTGGGAAGGCAGTGACAACGTTCCGAACTTGCAGTCACTCCTTGCGGGTGTTCATCCGCTTTTGTTTTTCGCCTTCTTAACAGATATAGTGAACGAATCAGAGATGCCACTGGGATATTTCGGAAAAACCCAGATGTGGAGGCGAAATAAACCCAGAAAAACCCAGATCCTATATTTCACTCAAAAGACACGAGATAGCTGTGAAAGTGGAGCCTGATAGTCGTCGAACACTCATACAGTCATTGAAGCCTTTGATATTGAATTTACAACAGCTCATAATACACATTTTGCATGGTTAACACTGCGAATCGCACAAAAAACATGTTGTTTTCCTCTCGACACATCGGAATGAAACAATTGGGGCGCAGCGTGAATACTTAATAGTGTACCGGTACTAATTATATCATCGCGCTGCGAAAGTTCAATGCAATGCCATCCATTCCCTATTTCTAAGGATGATTTCATGTATTTTCAGCGACCTGAACAGATTGAAAGTAGCTTCCGATTGATTAATCCTACGACAATCACTTTTATTTGGAATAATCACAGACCAATGTATAGTGAAAATAAATACCGTAACTGCCAAATCATGAAATTCCGGGTTAGGGTTAGGGTTCGAATGTGCTGATAAGTGATAACCAATGCCTCTGATTAACTTGCTAGGGGTGTCCAACTAACTAACTCTTTCTCTCTCTCTCTTTCTCTGAGTGTCCCTGTTGGAACTATAAATATATACTCAGATAACAATAGAATTATATTAGTCGGATCATCACCTGGTCTGCTCATGTGCTTGTGCATACCATACAGTTACATGATATTTATCGATACATGCCGAATTGTTCACCAAGTGCCGAGTTCGCTACTGGCAATCGTCCTATATGAACATGACTTTCTGCGACCTGGAAGTTACCATTCAATAAAGCTTCATCGCATCAAGCGGAAGCCTCTTATTTTAGTAGTGAAATAGATTAACAAAACTTTGTCGTTACAATAACAGCAAAATCAATCGACAATGGCAAACTGAAGTACTTGGATTTTACGATATTGCGACCATACTAATCTAATAATTAATTTTTGAGCGTAAAACTGACCTGGCGAACTGGATGTTGAAAAAAAAAACAGATTTCAAGGATAAAAACCCAGAAACCCAGGTGATGCTCCAAAAACCCAGATCTGGGTGGAAAAACCCAGGAGTGGCATCTCTGGAACGAATCGGTACTTGCCAGTCGGTCCGAAGCTGCTTTAGATATGTCTTAGGCCTACCTGATTTCGTCTGCTACAAAAAAGTGGTTGAGCGTGGCCATTGACATTGAATCCCTGAAGAATATGCTCAGCTCAATACCTCAACATGTTCAGCAGTGACGGAATCCATATTTTACATTGGAATTGCCGAGGAGTTTATCGAAAATTGCCGGAGTTTAAGAGATACATTGGCGAGCTCGCACAACCGCCAGACATAATTGTGTTGCAAGAGACGCACTTAGTGGAAAGATATAAGCCGAAATTTTATGGATATCAAATATACAGAAAGGACAAAACTGTACGTAGTGGTGGATTAGCAATCCTAATCAGGGAGGATATTCCGCATAGCTGCGTCGATATTGTTGCGCCTGAATCAATCGATGTACTGTGCATCGTTGTTGCTGGTAACAAGATTTGTAATGTATAGCCTACATAGCCCCGGACTCTCCTTCAACAAAAAATGATTTCATCTTTCTGAACCAACTAGCAACAAAATCAATCATAGTGGGAGACTTCAATTCCCATCACCAGGCCTGTGGATCGGATAGGGCAAATAAAAGAGGTGCTTTTCTGTACGATTCATTGGATCGTTTTAACACAGTCATCTTGAACATCACGATGCCAACTCATGTGAACATCGCTATCAACGCAATCAGGAGGTGGTCCCTCATTGACTTATGCATTGCATCATCTGACATAGCCTATAAATGTAACACATCAGTAACAGCTGATCTCCTAGGAAGTGACCATCTTATCGTATCAACCTATTTTATGGCGCGTGCAGAGAGGATACGGCCTCTAAACTGGTCTCTCAAGAAAGCCGACTGGTATAGCTTAAGCAGACACTTCACGTACCCGCAGACTGCCGACTTCTGCAGTTCCGTTGATGAAGCGGTAGCGGATTTCTCGTGAAGGATTGTGCATGCAGCAAGCCTCTCAATTCCAATGACGCGGAACAATAGGAAGGCACCCAAATCATGGTGGAATGACAAATGTTCCAGGGCAGTCCGAAGGAAGAAACCTGCGATTCTCAAAATGAAAAGATCCTTCAATCCTACTGACATAATACAGTTCAAGAAAATGACAGCTGAGTGCAGAAGAACAATTTTAGCATGCGAACGGGAATCATGGACTTCGTATTGCGATAATCTCGGTAATAACGCCAATTTCCAACAGGTATGGAAAGTTGTTAAATCTCTCTCTGATAAATCGAATAACATGTCAGTAGCAACGTTAAAGATTGATGGTAGGAATATCACTGAAAGCAAACAGAAAGCCGATGTTCTTGCACGGACTTTCCAAAAGGTAAGCAGTTCCGCCAACGTTTACATGAAGTATCCCACTGGTAATACCAGAATGTACCAGAAATACCGAAAGCAACGACAAGCTTAATGATTTATTTACCATGAAGGAGTTGTTGATGGCGATAAACGAAAAAAAAAATACGTCACCTGGAGCTGATATCTTGTGTTATTCAATGTTCAAACACCTTCCTCCTCGAGGACTGGAAAATATGTTGAATATTATCAACCTTTCATGGATAAGAGGGGATATACCGCAAGACTGGAAGCATTCCATAGTTATCGCTATACCGAAACAGAATAAGGATGTCTCGTCGCCGGGTGCCTTTATTTTGTACATGCAAGCTAATGAAAAGCTAATGCAGCTAATTAAGCTAATGAAACGCTAATTAAGCTAATGAAAAGCTAATTAAGCTAATGAAAAGCTAATTAAGCTAATGAAAAGCTAATTAAGCTAATGAAAAGCTAATGAAAAGCTAATTAAGCTAATGAAAAAGCAAGCTAATGAACAGTAAGCTAATGAAAAGCTAATGAAGCTAATGAAAAGCTAATTAAGCTAATGAAAAAGTAAGCTAATGAGAAGTAAGCTAATGAAATGCTAATGAAAAAAGGAAGCTACTGTAAACCTAATGAAACAAGCTAATGAAAAACTAATGAAGCTAATGTAACAAGGAAGCTAATTGACCACCACACATCGAAAAACTTCGCTGATTGCAATTGGGAAATGTGTGCGTTTGTTGATTGACGCTGAATTGGTATCTTTGAAATAATAATTAATAACCGACATCAATGCCAGCCTCGTTTATGGATAAACTATGCTTCGAGTACTATCTCGTGATATTATTGAAAATACTCGTGATTTACTCATATACGACTATAAAAATGCTGCTACTTTATCGTTATCATTGACTATGATAAATTATTATATTTGAAACCACTACACATCGCCGCTTTTTGGTTGGCACTTTAGCACCGAGTAGGCAGAAAAACTTCGTCAGAGATCACCGCTGTATGTAGTGGCGAGATAACGTATAGCGGTATAATCCACAGCTGCAACACCAGCCAACTCATCCGTGTCAGCGGTGTCTTATAAAAGCCAAGAATGTGGGCCGTTGTGCAAGTCGGCCGCTACGGAATAGAAATGAAGAAAATTGCCTGGTGTAAATGACCATGACCATAGTAGCAGTGTTGGGATCAAGTCACTACCTTCGAGTCACGAGTCATTTCGAGTCATTGCACATTTTGACTCGAGTCAAGTCAAGTCAATCGATTTTCGAAGGTGACTCGAGTCAAGTCAAGTCAGTCGATTTTTGGAGGTGATTCGAGTCAAGTCGAGTCAAGTCAAGTCAAGTCACGAGTCAAGTCACAATTCAAGTCAAATTGCTTTTTGAGGTATGATTACGTCATTGCATTTTACTAGCTGTCTGGAATACAGAGTGAGTGGTCATTGATTTTGAACCGATGAACGAATATAGAGTTAAATATACACGCAAGTAAGGCGATGTATCTCTCACATATAAATAGAACTAATAAACTACGTAAGTAATTGCACAGCCTCAGTTTATAGTTACCAGCAAAAATAGAGATAAGATGCAATACATTACCCTTTTGCAAATTGATATGATACAATTCGAGCCTGCGCCAATGGTTGATGACTATATAAACTATTTTCGAATTCAATTTCAATATAACCAGAGGTTTGGTTAAGTTAAGAACACAGAACAGAAATAGACATTTTACTATTAGATTACTTTACTATACTATAGTTTACGACAATGTAGACTGTAAGCTTCGATCACTTCATTTGCCATCAATATATTTGTGAGAGAACAATGGAGGCTGAGTAAAACGCACGATCATTGAATCATTGGTCGCTCTCACGGGTTACACCAGCCTTGCGCGAATAATCCGAACATATGCAAGATACAGTGATTTTTATCGACACCGATTACTTGATGACTTGAAATTGACTCGTGAATTTTGCTCCGAGTCACGAGTCAAACCACATTTCTGATACGCCGAGTCAAGTCAAGTCAAGTCATTTTAGCAAAGTGACTCGAGTCAAGTCAAGTCATACGAAAAAGTGACTCGAGTCTGACTCGAGTCAAGTCATGACTCGAGTCATCCCAACACTGCATAGTAGTCGACACACACCATGAACACTTCAAAACAAACCTGTCGGTGCCGTCAAGTCTTCCGGTTTACAGGGTGCCGTTAGCGAAAAAAGGTCGAGAATCACAGTGCAATAGGGCTCTTCAAATACGACTTTTTTCTCAAATCGTACTGGCTACTTGATAAAATTGTTAGGTTAGTTAATTTAAGCCTACACACCAAATTTGGTTCAATTCCAACCAGTAGCCGCATTGCTACAGGAGAAGAAAGTTTCTATTTATTATATAAAAATAAATAACAAAAAATTAGGAAATTTTCTGTTCACCCCATGAAAGCGTTAGGTTGTCTATAGAAACGATGTTCACCAAATTTGGTACAATAGGCCTTTTGCAGGACTTCGATCACGTGACTAGATACGCATAGCAACAACAAATTGGTTAGCAAGCTACTTTCTCGCGCACCTGCTTCGGTGCTAAATATCGCATAGTGTACTGTTGATTTCTGGTTGTAAACGTTTCGGAAATTTGTTGTAGAAGTCATCAGAGATTTACCTATGCTAGATGTCAGTCCTGTAGAAAGCACATAGAATGATATCGTGAGAATTACGCAGAAATCCGTCGTTAACGTAGCCGTATTTCGGATACAGTATATTATTGTTTTCGGGCTGTAAACGTTCGCAAGTGTCATGGAGATGCGCAAGGATTCAAATATGTTGGATGTCTTTGATTCATGAACTATGTAAACTCCTTGCGTCAAAATGATCGACATTGTAGCCGTTATTTGGTAGTCAACTATGATTTTATGACACAAAATTCGACATTGCATGACATTGACTGCGTGATATTTATTGCAGCATTAAGTTAGGTGTGGATAGTATACTATAGTTGTATTGTAGCGGTAGTTGGTAATCATTGCAGCATTTTGATGATTGATATCGATTGCAATATAGGATACTGCTATTTTTAAGCCTAAGAGACAATGACTGCCAGTGCCAGTACGTTGATGTGTTATGAATTCATGCAATGTGCTACATACCATATATATATTAAATATCCTAAGCTATTGTATGACTTCTCAGTTAAACAATTCAAAATGTTTAGACCTCTACACCTATATTACAAGTTATTGATCATTCTGTCATGCTGCCAAGTGCCACTACCCGAAGGAAAATGATCATCAGCTCCAATTGAGGGTGAAACAAACTGTCCCGGGGCCTGGATTACTTGATTGATTGCCTGGATTGGATTACTTCACTCTATGGCACAGTGCAAATATCTTGAGTTTCAATACATATGGCTATACCACATGCATACGGAATGATGATCTGATGGATTATCCCAAGAGAGCCGAACATAGGCAACTAAGAAATTGATGATGCCCTCGTCAAGAATTCAACCTGGAGCCAATTATTATCACCACATAAAATTTGGTCATGCGGTGGAAGGCAGCGTGGTTTCATGCCAACAGAAAATGTCAGCAGATGATCTGACCACTGACTAACTGTCCTGAACTTCTTTCCCGATGCTGATGTCTGCTTTGAAAATGATATTTCATTTGTGTACAGCAAGACAAGCGCTCTTCCCTGGATGCTATGAATATGTCTAGACAAGTGGCAATGGAGGTAGAGGAAAATACATAGGCATAACAGTCTCGGCAGTTATTGAACTTGATAAGGTTGACATCCATTTTTCTTCAACTATTTCTTATGCTCTGGGTATCGAATGCACAAAATTTAATAAATCGATCTTCTTTGCAAGTTTATTTGTAAATTCAATGAATCAAAGAATATCATAAGTTCAAAATATTACGGAGTCAATGCGAAAGAAACAATGTTAGACGTCTTTAGAGGATGTTTCTGAGTTGGATGAGCCAATACACAGAGGGGGTCAGCAACGAAGTACTATTTTACCTGAGTACTAGCGTCATTATGAGTTTAGGCTACTTCCACTTCTACTTGACACTTTTTAGGTAGTACTTTTTTGTCAGGTTTGGTATTTTGTCAAATAGAAAGTAGCTTTGGCGCATGATTGCATCCCCTTCAAGCGTGAGGTTGTCATAACAACTGGGCAAAATAGCCCCAGTACCACGGTAACTAAATTAATTTTTGAAAATTGCACTTATTTGTTGTGTCATCACCCTTTTGCGATGCAACATGCAATGTTTACAGTTGTCACATGGCATCAATTTCTAAAACTAAGTGACCCTCAACCAAATCTACTTCATGTAACGAATTTCTTGACCGCTTTTCAGAAATTCATTTCTACTTCCACTTGAAGTAATTTGGACATGTCCTGGAAGTAATTAGTGCTACTTGTACTGGAGTATAAATTAAGGCATTACTTCTAATCGGTTCCCAACAATGACCACGTTGACCACGTCTGGGTATAGGATGACCGATCTTGTCACTGCGTTTGAGCTGCTCTAAGAGTTATATGATAGTTACTTCCCTTAGTTCGCTAAATATCGCACATATGTGACATCAACTATTTATCAAAATCGAGTGTGATTTGCCAAATCCACTTCAATCGCAGTTGCGAAGTAGTGGTAATAAAATTGGAATTGTATGAGGCAACAATAAAGTGCACTGATTTGCTTAGTCTTGACGGCAGGTTCTCCCAAAAGATACTTCCGATGTGTTCAGCGACATTTGTTTTATAGCAGCACGCCAGCACCCAAACCAGCAGACAGTATATCCTGATCCTTGCGGGTCCCGGCTGCTTCAGCCATATCTTCCATCCAAAATCAGGCTCCACAACAGACAAATAGTACTGCTTGAACTAACAAATACTCT
Source organism: Botryllus schlosseri (assembly GCF_051294905.1). Lineage (NCBI taxonomy): Eukaryota > Metazoa > Chordata > Ascidiacea > Stolidobranchia > Styelidae > Botryllus > Botryllus schlosseri. Next base: position 19,499,349 of record NC_137247.1, on the reverse strand, counting down.
TACCAGAATATAAGCCAATCGCTTTACTTCAAATGCATAAATTTAAGTACATATGATCAGAGTTGAGTACCGTAATACGACTACGTTACCGATAGATTTCTGCGTAATTCTGACGATATCATTCGAAATGCTTTGTACATGATTGACATCTAGCATACGTGAATCTCTGATGACTTCTACAACAAATTTCCGAAACGTTTACAACCAGAAATCAACAGTACACTATGCGATATTTAGCACTGAAGCAGGTGCGCGAGAAAGTAGCTTGCTAACCAATTTGTTGTTGCTATGCGTATCTGGTCACGTGATCGAAGTCCTGCAAAAGGCCTATTTCAACCAGTGGAAGCGGAGTTATTGCCGTTGAAAAATTTGGATTACGAATAAAATAGTATTTACAGTGACCAATTCTTTAATTATTTATTATAGTGGCTTCATTTTTATAGTAGCTGGTTTCATTAGCTTTTCATTAGCTTACTTTTCATTAGCTTACTTTTTCATTAGCCTAATTAGCTTTTCATTAGCTTAATTAGCTTTTCATTCGCTTAATTAGCTGCTTTAGCTTTTCATTGGCTTGCATGTACAAAATAAAGGCACCCTCGTCGCCCAATTCATACAGACCGATTTCCTTGACCAGTCACTTTTGCAAGATAATAGAAACGATGATAAAGACTAGACTTAATTGGTACTTAAAGAAGAACAAATTGTTGAATTCGTCGCAATGTGGTTTCAGACGGGGAAGAAGAGCACTGGACAATGTAATGCGGCTGCACGATGATATATACAAAGCTATCAATAATGGAAGATTCTTACTCGCAGTATTCCTCGACATACAGCGCGCTTATGATATGGTCTGGCGGGAAGCAGTTGTCTTCAAACTGAAATGCATGGGTGTCGCCGGTTACATGTTGTCATGGATAGCAAATTTCCTTCAAAACAGGACGTTTCAAGTGCGGGTAGGCGCGAGTCTATCCGAAAGGTATAGAGAATGGCACACCGCAGGGGAGTGTAATTAGCCCAATTTTGTTTTCAATAATGATAAATGACTTACCCTCAACATTGCTTTGTCAATTTGGTTTATATGCAGACGACTGTGTTATCTGGGAGACGTCGCTAAAGATACAGGATCTCAAGAACCGAATACAGGATGATCTCAACAAGATTCATAGATGGTGCGAAAATGGGGATTTATCATATCTGTCGAAAAAACAGAGGCCGTCTTATTCACAAAGAAAAGAAAATACACAATGCCCGAGATCTATGTGGGGGAAAATTCAATACGGTTTCTGAACTCCAAGAAGAGCTATAAAAAGTGGGTTTAACCACATTTTTACTGGAAACTGGGCAGTCAACACAATGACTTGGACTCGGACTCGAGTCATATTACCATAGCTTGGACTCGACCCTCTGCTCAATGACTTGGACTCGGACTTGACTCGGTGGTGAAGTGAAAATGACTCGAGTCAAAACTATATAAGTGAGATAGCCATGTGACTTGGTTACAATCACTGAGCTATATAAACACCCTTGAGTCACCGAAGCATATTTGGCAGTATTAATAAGAATATGAATCAATTTCTTCTCTCAGTCGAGTAGCACAGTAACGAGTAACGAAATAAATAAAAGTAGACAAAAGACAGCAACACTAGTGAAGAACGGTTTTCATTGTTGACAGAGTGATCAGAAAATAACAATTTCACCCATGTACAAAGTGGTAATATTATTGTAGCATATAAAATGAAACAAAATAACATCACTGTGGTCATGAGATATGTTCTTCTTAGTACTTGTATAAGATAAATTTGCAATAGCGAGCTTTAAACTTATGATAAGGAAGAGTACGGTAAATAGTTGGTACGTTGTTCCAAAATTTCACACCTATATGAGATAGGGAATTTCTTGACAGTCTTTACGATTTCAATTCAACAAATACGGACTGATTAGTGTTATAATGGTGAATTGAATTGAGGCATTGGGACATATTTTTATACCTTTTCCAGAATACTGCATTGAAGGCGTTGAAGCATACATCAAAACTAGGCCAGTCCTCATCTGACTAGCGGCATTCTCAAAATTATCCCCGATTTTTTTTTCAAGATCTAGTGACATCTAGCGATTTTCAACAAGGGTTCACCGATTTCTACAGGGTTGGTTCGATTATGTTCACAATAAGAACAGTTTTGTTCAAAATAAGAACAGTCTCATGTTCACAATAAGAACAGTCATGTTCACAATAAGAACAGTCTCATGTTCACAATAAGAACAGTCGTTATATTCACAATAACGTCAGTCGCAGCACCAACACATCTCCCAGACACGATGTCCGAGTGGCAACATAGTCCAAACACACCCCAGACATGATGTCCGAACACCCCCACACACGATGTCCTAGTGTCAACGCAGTCCGAACACACCCCAGACATGATATCCGAACACGCCCCAAAAACGATTTCCGATTGAAAACGCAGTCCGAACACACCCCATACACGATCTCCGAGTGGCAACGTAGTCCGAACACACCCCAGACATGATGTCCGAGCACACCCCAGACACGATGTCCGAACACACACTCACAGACACGATGTCCGAGTGGCAACATTGTCGGAACACACCCCAGACACGATGTCCGAGTGGCAACATAGTCCAAACACACCCCAGACATGATGTCCGAACACTCCCCAGACACGACGTCAGAGTGCCAAAGCAGTCCGAACACACCCCGGACATGATGTCCGAACACGCCCCAAACACGATTTCCGATTGAAAACGCAGTCCGAGCACCCCCAAACACGATTTCCGATTAGCAGCACAGTCCGAACACCCCCATACACGATGTCCGAGTGTCAATGCAGTCCGAAGACTCCCCAGACATGATGTCCGAGGTATGATCGGACTGCGTGTTGCCAGTTCACAATAAGGTCAGTCATGTTTAAAATAAGAACAGTCTCATGTTCACAATAAGAACAGTCATGTTCACAGTAAGAACAGTCCAGATATGGGGTGATTACTTCATGAATGTAATCGATTGCGATTACGATTACTTCCGAATGACGCGATTACGATTACGATTACGATTACAGCAAAATCAGGAAGTAGTCGATTACGATTACGATTACACTGGAAAAGTAATCACGATTACTCACGATTACATTTATTTTGCATTTTAGAAGTTATATTGGAAGACAATATATGGATTGCGCTGAAAAGGCCTAATGAGATAACAAACTTACTTTAAAAAAGATGCGTCATTTGCTTGTTACGTCATAATGTACCCATTGCCAATTTTTTTAGAGGACGATTTATCGCACCCAACGATTTGCATACTTGCCAGGTCCATGACTGCCGCACCCTAAATTTCCCAATAGAGTGGGGAGCGAGCTCGAAGGGGACTCAAGAGTATTTCGTAAACCAACGTAAATTATAAAGTAGTCTCGAGACATTTAATTACCTTGAAAATTATCTCTAGATAAGCTTGATTTTGGAATGCATACGTCTCCCCCTCAACGAAAAAGCATACACAATTCATAGTAGGCTTGCATTTAAAACAAGTGGTTGTTTAAAACAAATTGTTTAAATCATGTTTTAAACAGTGTTTTAAACAAAGGCTTAAAAAAACTAAATTGTGTTTTTTAAAGTTGTAAAATTATGCATAATTGAGTAAATGCTTTCCAGAATTACCACCTGATTTGGCCGACGTCCATCGATATGGGATGGTTGGAACCCTTCAAAATAGTCGGTTCAACAGTTCTAGTACAGATATTTCGTCAAAGGAGCCATATTTACCCTATATTTTCAATTGTCAATGTCAATCCACATTAGTGACGTCATGGCTTGAAAAAACAACAGCAACAAAAACAATAAAAAACATGTTATAAACAAGGGCCTTGTTGTAAACATGCTCGCTTCAAATTTATTTTTGTTTTAAATGCAACTCTAATTCATAGCAATAGGCATTTAGGTCGCAGTTCCGTGCCACGACACACCTAAAGACTTATGCAATTTCGACCAACACGCGACTTCACGAAGTGTGCTACTAAAGAAAGACCTTAGCCGAAACTCAGGGTATGTGTCCACCGTCAATAGCCGCGCTGGGTGGGCGTGACTAATAGTCCGGTCCTTCCAATCCGAGCCCACAATGCAAATGCCACCCGGAGACCTACAGAGCATTAATGACAATTTGAGCGTCTCACGAAAGTTTTTCTTTTAGTCTGCTACGTTATGGATACAATAATATCTTTTGATTATATAACAGACCGGAAGTCACGAATTAACAACATTCACTAAAGTAATAACAACAAGATAACAGACGTTTTAATTATGAATTACGTGCCCCCAGCTGTACAGGTAGATCTGACTATCGGGGGCAGAGAGAGAGAGGACTAAAAATGAATAATTATGTTATGCGATTACCAATATTATTGACGAAATTCAGTCTTCAACTTGAAATTAACACCCTATGGGGGCCAATGACCAACGTTTGGAGGGGTAGCGAGATAGCGCAGTGGTATAATCCACGGCTGCAACACCAATAGGTGCGGGTTCGAGTCCGACCGAGGTCGACTTCCGAATTCCGATACCTAAGTGTTGGAGGTTTACCTAGGCTCCCCCTCGCCACCCCATCCGCGTCAGTGGTGTCTTACAAAACCCTAGAGGTGGGCCGTGCTATAAGTTGGCAGTTACGGAAAATAATAAGAATATCGGCCTGGTGTAAATGACCATAGTAGTCGACATACACCATGAATACCCCAAAACAAACAAACAAACCAACGTTTGGATTTGGGAACGAATAGCTGTTTTGGTCCTGATTCTAGCTACAACCAACGCTAACATGATATATATGCCCATGGCTGTGGCGGCAGGTCCCAATGTTGAGTAAAGAATTATGAAATAACGATTGGCGCATGTTTCAAGTAGAGTCATATGAGAATAAGATGAAGGGAACATAAAATTCTGCCTTCAACTTAATACAGATAATGTACTGCAAGCTGCCGCTACGAGAAACGGCAAGACGGCTCGGTTATGATATATAGGCCTATCAGCAGCTGTTTATTTTTATTGCTTCGTTGTGGAAACCGTAACGTTTTATTTGACGAGTACAAAATTTCAAATCTCTGTCCGGTGTATGTACTTGTACGTACTACATAGGCCTACTGCTCGCCAAGCATTTAAAAACCAGACGTTTGTGCTATCATGAACCTGGTATAATACATCTTTCCTTGTTCACGAATGTTCAGTTTATGTCATAGTCCTTGTACAAATAAAAGTAATCGTTCTTTCACAATGAAATCGATTAGATATGGGAAGTAGTCGATTACGATTACGATTACTTCGGATCTTTTTCGAATGTAATCGATTGCGATTACGATTACTTGAAAGTGCTGTAATCGTCGTAATCGATTACGATTACTAATCGCGATTACCCCATGTCTGGAACAGTCTCATGTTCACAATAAGAACATCCATGTTCACAATAACAACAGTCTCATGTTCACAATAAGTACAGTCGTTCTATTCACAATAACGTCAGTTGCAGCACCAACATATCCCAGACACGATGTCCGAGTAGCAACACAGTCCGAACACACCCCAGACATGATGTCCGAACACTCCCAAGACACGACGTCCGAGTGCCAAAGCAGTCCGAACACACCCCAGACATGATGTCCGAACACGCCCCAAACACGATTCATCATCATCATTGGTTTATTAGTAATTTTATCAGTTCAATACACCACAAAAATGCGATACAATGAAAAGACAGGAAGATGGCGAAGCGACAAGGAGTAGTCTACGGAATCTGACACCCACCTTGGCCTAGGCGATGTAAAGAGGAGGCATGCACACTGAATGAAAGTAAAGAAGATAGTATAGAAAAAGAATACGACAAGAAATACGGCGGCATGTCATGGGAAGCGAGATCGATAGGTCAGTCGTGGTCCGGTAATCTTGAGGATGGACCGTATTTATTTAGTAGTAATTGCTTGTATATCCACTTGAATGTGGACATGCTCGTCGACTGTCGGATGGCCGGCGGGATACTGTTCCACACATCAGGTCCGGCATATTTGATGGAGCGATGATCTTTTCGGTCGATCATATGATATTTGGACGACGTGGACGCGCGTGTGTTGTACTTGTGCGCTTTGGTGCCCTAGCTATGATTCGGAGTACTTTATGCTGTAGTTTCTACAGTGGCTTGAGTGCAGTTTTACTGGCAGCCCCCCAACAGAGGATGCCATAATGTAACTTCGATTGGATTAAAGAGTTAAAGAGTATCAGAAGAACCCATATGCTGGCATGAAGCGCCCAAGGCTGTAGAACAGGCTGCACTTCGGTGATAATTTAGTTTCTAGGGACTGAATATGACTCTTCCAGGACATGTTCGAGTCCAGTAAAACTCCGAGATATTTGGCATTATCTGTGTTGGATACGGGCTGACCAGCGATATTAACGGTTAGGTTATTTTTTGAATTTACTGTCAGCAATTGCGATTTCGAGGCGTTTATGCAAAGGTTGTTCTGGGCCGTCCACTCGTGGACTTTGGGCATTTGGTCACCAGTCAGGGCATCCAGCTGTAGCGTACCGCTCCATGATTAACCCATAATTACCCTCGCTGATGACTGATTACGTTACTGCTACGTCTTGTTGTGTTGTACTCTTTTTATGCAGTCGCTTTTAGTCACCGTCCGAGCCAGTCGTCTTTTAGTATCCGTCGGATGAGCATCGTCATGTTTTAGTTGTTTTATTAAAAGTTGAACAATTTCACTATCGGCCTTGTGCTGAATTCGGCTTGACGTTTTCCTGCTTAGTAGTAATTTGGTCAAGAGGCCGTCGCGGACCCAACGAAATCGTCTCGTGAGCCTCACTTTATCAGGGGGTGTAATATCTACGGAAGGCATTTAAACAGCTTGAAATCCGCCAAAGAAACATACAATTGTAAAGAACTAATTTTTACTTAACAGTTCCATACCATAAAAATCGAAAAACCGTGTGAACCCAGTGTATCTTCTTCCGATACAATGCCAAAGCCAGATTCCCCCTCAAAAAATTAAGCCAGATTCCCCCCTAAAAATTTCAAAATTCCCCCCGAGGGAGGAATTCCCCCCCGGTTGGGAACCACTGTTCTAACGACTAACGAAAGAGGTGGGTATGGTGGTAAAGCTATAAACGACAAATGATGCGTTTAGCGACAAATATGCAGTGCACTTTGCAATGTGAAAGGCTCAATAATGGACACTCGTGACATACCAAGCCGTCAGCGTAACTAATACAAGTGATGACGGAAAAGAAAAGAGTACAACGGTAATTTTCCATCTTAATTGCTGGTGACTACACAAAATCATTCAAGTGACATGGGGTACGAATAATACGGCCACTGGCATATTAACAAAGACAATCCGTTGAGGCGTCATGCGGACAGTTATTCGTTCGAATTGTGAAAAAAGATTTCAGTGCGGATCAAAACTTGATGTGGACAGAATAAACTGGATCGAGTGATGTACATTTCAATGCACGTGTGCGTAATTGTATAATCGTTTGGGGCGCGTGATTTTGAATTCGAAGTGTGATTCTGAATTCGAATTGAAGTTATCTGAAATCTGCACAACCCAGAAAAAGAGCGTTTGGATTTACTAGTGCAGCCGGTACAATCGCAGTGAATCGTGAATAATACTAGAAGAGGGATTCACTAAATGGCGAGGCAACACATTCAAGTGCCATGCACATAACAGAGCTTCGATGCCGAAAAAGTATAGTTGATCACGAAACGGTTGAGCGAGATTTTTTTAGAATTGCGCGACTACAAGCGTTGTCTAATCCTATATGGTACGCAAGTAGGTATGTGCTGCGAAAGCTTTTGGGCGTAAAAGAGATAACGTAATTCGCTAACATAAGTCGTAGTAATATCATATCACGTGATGATCGACCTTACAACAGTTTTGGGATATGTAGCTGTCTAGTGGTTACTGATGGCGTAAAATAACGATAAGAATTCATTAGAGTCGACTGAGAAACGGTCAATAGGCACATGGAACAAATGAATGAATATGCAGATATTGCTAGGGGAACGTCTATCAACATCACGGAGCGGAATTGTTCGACAAGTACACTGGCAATGGATTAAAAGAATCCCTACATTTCGATTGAACTTGGAGCGTTATTGGACCAGCACGTTGACGTCGTTGCACGAATTAGTTCTGTCGCCCCCATATTTCACAAGTCGTGTCGTTAAGGTTCGTGAGAAGTCTAGTAGATTCTCGGATGCGTGAGCGGGTAATGTAGAACAGAACGTCGAAAGCGTCTGCCACATAATACTGAGACGAAGAGCGTTTTCATTCGGAATATGCCTATCAAGGTGATAGGTTAGTTGCAAGTCGTCGCTCGACAAGATTAAGTGAAGGGGGGATCTGCGTTTGAGTGCATTTCCCGCTGTTTCTGTCGATGTCGAGGTGATTCGATACGGTTCGGTTCACGGTCCCATCATGAATAATGGTTCCATCGGTTGTGTAGAGTTCCGTTCGGCTCATTTTTCGTGCTACAGTTGGAATGCGTAGTTAGACAGATACAGTATAGCTGCCTCTATCTACGTAGAAAAACAAGTATATCGGTGTCGGGCGATCGCGGATTTGAAGTTCCGAGAATTCAGTGTATGTGGTCGCTGTGCTAAGGCTCGGTCATGTCGTCGTCGTGCTGCTAACATGCAAGTCTGCAATCGGTGAAAGAAGTTGTACTTGGTGAAGTCTTCAGCATGCAGATTGGAGTTGTTCTGGAGTCTTCTGCCAATCAAAATTAAACTGACACAGATGTTTAGTGGCATCGGGTCTAAGCGTCGTACCAAAGCAAGTACGTAATGAAAGGTCCGAATTCCATGTCATTGAAATTCCACATCCATGAAGACAAACCAACGATTCCTATGTAACCAGGGCCAATCCCGTTTTCGCGTTCCGTGAGTTCATGGCTTTCCATCGTTGATCCTGGTCGAGTATGTGGCATTACATTCGTCTCGTTTGCCGCATTGCATTTCCATAAAGATCACGTTGGCTATCACATTGAATATCACGCTGACTATCGCGTAGGCTGGCTCATCACGTCGGGGTCACCAAAATATAGCGTGCTCTGTCGTGGGCGCGCGTTCTTCTTGGTCCGCGGCTCGATAAGTCAAAGTAGACAAGTCAGCATTGCTCTTTTAAAGCCAATATATGAGCTAACGTGAAAAACATACAAAATTCATGGATTCAACTCAAGTCCATAGCAAGCGGACTTGGTGATTTATTTTTCGTTAGCGGCTACCCGGCCGGTCAAAAACAGGCCAAATTTGACTGTACTTTACCAAAGTTTAGTGCGGTCCGTATTCGCCATAGTTCGGACATATCTGAATATGTTTGACCATTAATTGCTCAGTCAACAAATGGTTGCGCGTTGAAAAGCACATTTTTAGTCACAGGCAACTTTTTCACAGGGGGGAATTTTAGCTCAAATATCGGCCAAGGGGGGGACGAGACGAAAAAGGTTGGGAACCACTGCGTTAGAACATTAGAATTGAACTTGTATGTGAATCTTAGTCTGTAATTACTACCGTGTCATGCTGGTAGAGTCCTTCATTCGTAGTTATATCGTTGACTGATGTAGTGTCCATATTATATCCTAAAGCTTTTACCAACCAGGGGGGCCCTTGTAGCGTACCGCTCCATGATTAACCCATAATTACCCTCGCTGATGACTGATTACGTTACTGCTACGTCTTGTTGTGTTGTACTCTTTTTATGCAGTCGCTTTTAGTCACCGTCCGAGCCAGTCGTCTTTTAGTATCCGTCGGATGAGCATCGTCATGTTTTAGTTGTTTTATTAGAAGAGCAATGCTGACTTGTCTACTTTGACTTATCGAGCCGCGGACCAAGAAGAACGCGCGCCCACGACAGAGCACGCTATACAGCTCTGCCGTCGAAGATGCGGAAGAGAGGAGGTGAGTATCATCAGCGAACAGTGTGGTGTTCAATGAGGAGGTTTCAAAAATGTCGTTGACATATAAGGTGAAAAGGACCGGTCCAAGTACTGAGCTCTGGGGCACACCACAGGTCACCGGGTGAGGAGAGGACAAGGTGTCTGAGATCGCAACCATTTGTTGGCGTCCAGTGAGGTAACTTTTCATGAGCTCAAGTTGTTGGCCCCGAAATCCGTAACGCGCCAACTTCGAAATGAAAATTTTATGATCTACGCAGTCAAACGCTTTTTTAGATCGAGAAAAATGCTACATCCCACATTTCGCTTCTCTGAGATATCATAGTACTGTTCGGCCACTGTTAGGAGGGCATGAGCGGTTTGGTGTTTGTTTCGGAAGCCAAATTGTTGAGGGGATATGACAGACATTTTGGCGAGGAATGAGGACAGGCGGGAGAGGAGCAACTTTTCGAATACTATCCCGATGCATGGGAGAACGGATATCGGACGGTAGTTGGTGACGTTAGTTCTATCCCCAGCTTTGTGTACAGGGACTACTCCGGCTTTTTTAGATAGCTTGGGTAGACTCCATTTTCTATCATGAAGTTGAAAAAATGGGCAATATATTGACCGATATGCAGGCTTATCATTTTTAAAAACCATGATGGGATTTGGTCATAGCCGTCGGCCGTGTGCGATTTCAGTTTGTGGATGGCTACTTCTACTTCGTATTTGGTCGTAGGTTCAAGCATAATTGACTGGGATATCGATCTCACTTCTGACCTGGCCGACACAAGTTTTGTAATAGAAGAAGCAATATTTGGGCCTACGTTACAAAAATATTCATTGAAGTGATTCGCGATGGCCGCCGGGTCTGAAAGTTTGTTTCCGGTATCCGAATTCACAATTTCCGAAACAGACTTATGGCCTTTTTTTCGATGTAGGAGAGAGTTAAGTCCTGGCCATGTTTTTCGAGTGTCCTTTATGTGTCTGTTGAAAAATCTCTCATTGTACTTTGCTTTTGCCTTGGAAATGAGATGCACGGTGCGATTCCTGAAACGTCGAAATCTTTCTCGTTCATGTTCTGGGCAGTTCTTGGTGTCTATTCGGTTATGCCACCGGTTACGTTTACGGATAAGTTAAATCAGTTTTGTGGTCATCCACGGATTTCGCTTCAATTTTCTTTGACTTCTCGACAGGCGCTGTAGAGGTGCAAATTGTTCCAGCAGTGTTTTGATAGCAGACATAAACTCTAAAATTTTTCGTCAAAGTTGTTTGCCGAGATGTGGGGGATGGCTGATGTTTTAAATTGATTGAATGCGGCATCATCGAGCGCTTCTTCGTCCACTAACTCTCGTCGTCTGCAGAGGTGATGTGTTTCGGGGGGTGTCCTTTGTTGTTCTTGTGATAGAAAACCAATATGGTTGTGGTCACTGATTTTTGCCGAAATGACAAATGGAATGATTTCCATGTCGCGCGAGTTGGTATATATGTGGTCGATCAAAGTCCTTGACTTTTCGGTTATGCGTGTAGGCTCGGTGATCATTTGGTAGAGACCGGCGGATTTGACGGCGTTGGAGTATGCGTTGCCTTTGTGTTTTAGAAGGTTTACGTTAATATCTCCCGCAATGAAACACATGTTTTTGTCGCTGTTGACTTTGTCCAGTGAGCGCTCCAACGCTTTTGCGAATTGGTTCATGTTTTTCGTGGGATGACGGTATAATACGGCCACAAGAAAACATTTGTGAATTTCAATTGTGTGATCAACTTCGATTTCCGATTGAAAACACAGTCCGAACACACGCAAGACACGATGTCCTAGTTACAACTGTCCGAACACACCCAAGACATGATGGCAGTCCGTCAGACACCCAGTCAGGCCTGGGGTAATCGTGATTAGTAAACGTAATCGGTTGCCAGAGGTGGTCAGTAACAAAGTACTGATCGAATAAGCAGATGAGGCGGCGAGGAGGACCCTAGATAAACCTCCAGCACTTAGGTATAGTAATTCCGAAGTCGAGCTCGGTCGGACCCGAACCCGCAACCAATTGGTGTTGCAGCCGCGGATTATACCGCAGCCGCGGATTATACCACTGCGCTATCTCGCCACATCCCACATCCATATGCGTGTGCTATATCGGATGATGATTGTACGTATTCATCCTGCCCATCAATGAACTGATTCAGCATTCGATAGAATCACTAGAAAGTCTGGTTCATTGTGTGATATGAGAAGGAAGAAGTATTTGAACGCTTATTGTGCAATGACTTTTTAATGGAAACTGCCTTGCGCGATCTTAACTCTGTTTCAAACGATCGTGGATTTTTCACATTGCTTCGATCCTGGTCTTAGACATGGCGTTCTGGATGTGAGTAAAGATATCGCTTATAGCAGATGGCCAACCTTTTCGCTATTCACGGCCGCATTTCGATTACATATGTAGCTTACGGCCGCGTTCCAGTGCACAGTCGTAATGAACTAACCGGGCGTCAAATAAACGTGTCAAGCTGTCCATGACCATTTCCGGTGAACTCTTGACTAATCTATTTATTGATAGCGGCTTACTATTATGCTTACCACATTTTGAGATCCTGAAATGAGAATAATTCTTACAAAAATCAGTAAATTAATAATAGCATAGCCGAGAAAACGGGTCATTTGAAGATCTTGAATTTTAAACTCGACTCCTGAAAGAACCGCTCGTAGCGAAATCGCGAGTATTTTTCAGATTCACGAATGAATTTCGTCATTAATTTTAGTAGTTTCACTTATTACTATCAAATATTTATCCTTTCTCAGCCCATGTGATCAGATTCACCGGCGATGGAGGCGGTGTTTGCGAAAAAATATTTCTGGGTAAGTTATAAAGGATTATGCATCGCCGGGTGGGCCTGTTGTTACATGGTGTTATTTCTTGACCTCCCATCAGGATTGCCTGTATAGTGGAAATATATTGGAATAGCCCAAACGTACCAGAAACAAATTTCTTTCGTGAGGAGCACACGATTCCAAGTTGTTATTTCTATGGGGAACGCATCAATTTCTCATGCAGTTTACATATGTAATGTGATCTCAGATTGCAAAGGGCCCTATTGTATTAAAATCGAAATATGAATCCGCATAGAATCACGCATAGCGATTAAGGTATGCCCGTAATGTACGGATTCCTTGAAAATCCGCTTAATTGTGAAAAGGGTGTTTCTGAAGAATATACAGTAGATTCACATTTTGCTGTCGTATACAATTGCTGGCTGATTTAAAATGTATTTGTATATATATATACGAAAATATGTATTATGCTTCTCACGGAAAGGCAATTACAAAAGGCTCCTGGCCCTGCAGTTAAGCCAAAGTGTCGCATGCTCACCATGACGTCATCAATTTTTAATTGTGACGAAAAAAAATGGTTGACATTGTTGTATGCAGTTCGGGAATTGCAATTGAAATTAAAGGGCCAATATGGCCCTTTTGACGAATAAGGTTCCCGACTCCTGTAATAGACAAGTAGACGACCATATTGAGGCGATGGTATGAAAGACTATCTGGTCTGGTCGGATGTCGCAGGCTACCAGTCATCTCAATAATATCCTGTTATAGGCTCTTAGTTACATACATGTATGAATTTTTATATGCTATTGGTTTTTACATATTCAATCGCAGTTCTCCTTATGGCTTATCTGCGTTCTCGTTTCCATTTTCTTTTCTCGAATTCTCGGTGGTTACTGACCCTGGCACAACTGTGTTACCTTTGCGAAATACCGGGATCAGCGTTTATTTCACAGATTTCCGCATAGCATCAGAAGCAGTGACAGTCGCACCAGAAAAGAATATGAGTTAGCATATGAATTAGAAGAACTATCCTGTGCATTGCAAGTACGATAGGTTAAGAGGGCGCGCGCCAAGGAGAAAGGCCGGAAATTGCTGCTCTAAAAGCTTTCCTGTTATTACTCTTGATGCTCATATCACTGAGGCTGGTCGAAATGATTGTCTGAATTGATGCGATGTGATTAAGCATAGCTCTGGGTGGGGGAATCGCTCTCCGTACAATATAATTTTGCCGAACTTAAGCTGGCGTTGAATTGCATTGCGTTCTCATTCGCAATTCGCAGGGAGAGGATATCCGTATATAGATACGCAATTTCATGCAATCTTCAAGTATCAGAAGTAGTGGGTTTGGGAACTTGCGTCTACATCCTAAATCAGTTCCTTTCAATTTGGTTACAATGGATTTCCAGGTGCTCGTTGGGTCAGTTTAAGTTACTTATATGGTGTGCCACGTCAGGTTCTTCATGTCCATCATTGATTGCGGAGGTCAGGTCACATCGTTTGCCATTGATATATGTACACTGTACAGTAGGCAATTTTCTCTGCTCTCTTTTCCTGCTGCTATGTACGTACGTTTTAGCAAGCGAGTTGAGTTATTTGTATTGCCTCTATTACCCAGAACTTAATGTGCCCATTATTACACACAAATCCAGAACTTAAATTATATGTAACTTTATTTTAAGCATTCACCGTACTTTCATTTGCCTTCCTACTCGCGCAACGCTTTTAACGCCGTCTTCGTTCCTACTTCTCCAACTGACCGAGCGAGATTGCGTAATCGTAATGCGATCCCCGGCCAGGTCATACCAAAGACTGGAAAACTGGTATCCGCGGCTAAGATGCTAAGCGCTCAGCATCTACGTATAACATGGAGGAAAAAAACGGGGGTGCAGACTAGATGACCTTATGGTCGCATCTTACTCGTGAAAGCATCTCGATCAGTGATTTCCAACCGCGGCTCCCAGCTAGCCTTTTTGCGGCTCCCACTGACGTCTGAAAACCCCCAAAAATATTTAAAAATCGATTTATAACAACAAATAAAATTATCATTCAAAAATTACTTTTGCTTGGCTTGGAGTCGGGAGTTTATAATAAAGATGAGAGGGAAGTTGTCTTAGACTGATATTGCTAAATCGCTGTTGTTTTGAAGCAACGTGCCATAACTTTCCAGTTGAACGAGCAGCAGCTATAGGTAGGACAAAATCCAGCACCAGCTGGCCATAGTTCTTCTCGGTTTTACTCTATTTTTGGTCTTTAGAAAACGAAGCTTGCAGGTGGTGTTACAATACATTTTCGAACGCTATCTGACCATCAAACCAATGGATCGTTTGATGCATGCATGCTTATCAGCAAGTTGATTGATGAGTTCAACCGCCGCATTTACGAAATGAATGCTTTTTTGCCCATGCTGAAAATGTTTTCAAATCCTATGGCAGTTAATGTGGCCACTACTCCTGATTATTTTCAATTTGAGTTGCTAGACATGCAGTCAGATATCGAGCTCATGCAATTATTTAAAATTGAAAGCTTACCTGAATTTTTGATTCAAGCTCTAGAGCAGTGGTTCCCAACCTTTTTCGACCCATCGCCCCCTTCTCAAGGTCCACACCGATCATCGCCCCCCAAATTTTGTGCACCGATAATTGGGCATACAGACTGTAATCACCGGCGGGTTGACTAAATAAAAAAAAAAAAAAAGGTCATCTTTCACCGCAGCTGAAATAACGTTTTTTCGCTCCGCATTGCTAGGTGGATGACTAAAAAAAAAAAAAAAAAAAAAAAAAGGTCAGCCGTTTTTACGCGTCATCGCCCCCCTATCGCCCCCTTCGCTATTTTCGCCCCCCGTCGCCCACTTTGTCCATTTTCGCCCCCCTGTCGCCCCCTTCGTCATTTTCGCCCCCCTAGATCGCCAAATCGCCCCCTGGGGGGCGATATCGCCCACGTTGGGAACCACTGCTCTAGAGGCAAAGTATCCCAGCTTGATAAACAATGCCCAGAAAAACGTTTCTCCATTTGGATCAACTTATGTTTGCCAATCAATTTTCAGCAAAATGGATGGTTAGAATCCAAAATCAATATCGCAATCGATTGACCGATGACCACCTCCTGCAGCTACTGCCTAATGCATCCTCTGCAATAAAGCCTCGCTTTGACACAGTTCTTAAAACTCAAAGCCTATGCGAAGTTGAACGTTAAATTGATATGCGTATTTTTTTCTTGTTAGTGTTGCTATTCGTCGGTACGTGCTTTCATGCTCTATGCTTGTTGTTATACTTAATAAGTGCATTCATGCGGCTCCAAACGTACTCTGAAATTTGAAATGCGGCTCCGACACCAAAAAAAGGCTGGCCACCACTGATCTCGATGGTGCAGGCGAAAATAAATATCATCTCTCTCTCTTACTGTCTCTCTCTCCCCGTATCGCTCACCGACTTAACTTATAGTACGTTGGAGGGCGCCATGCCGCGACTTTTCCTAAACGGGGGTAAAATAAGAAAGGTGAGGAACCGTTGCAAAGCTCTCGTTTATAACCCCTCTGGCGATCGAATCTTAATACTGTTGAAAATATATATCCCTGGATTAAGCAACACTTGAACCATAGTGCCCTGTATGGTGTGGACGCAAGCAAATCTCAAGGCTCAGTGAAATTGCTCTACGTCACACTTTCCATTTGGAAATTTCTACTTCTTCGGTGTACTCAGATAGGTTTTGCCTGTCAAGTGGTTATGCTTTTGGACTGCTACCCGGCTACTTGAAAAGTTGAAAGGAGTAAAACTACAATTCCAATATCTAAAAGTGGAAAGTACTTTGAGATAATTTTGCATCCCCATTATGACTGTAATTTTCATAACAGCTGCGTAAAATAGTATCACGGTAACAGAATATATTGTAGGAGACTGTGCCAATTTGTTGTGACATTAACAGGGCCTGTTTTTGCTGTTGAGCCGTCTGGGTCAAGGTATTCACGCAGTCATTCACAAGTAGCGTCAACGATACTATTTCTATCTTGCCACACAATGTTTAGGTTGATAGAAATGTCTAACGTATATTTTTGTCGCACCGTCGAATATTTACAGAAGATGCAAGAGATAAAGGCATCGATCATACGCGGAAAGAGATGGTGCTTCAAAACTTGTTGATTCACGCATTCTAGTCGTTCGATTATATGGGTACATAATATAAGAATATATGGGCTGCTAAAAGTACTATGTTTAATCGGCATGGTAACTTCATACCGAAATCGTGACATGTTCCAATTTTAGTGCTCTAAAATATAATATTTATCTCCATCATTCCAGAAAAGCCGGGTCAGAATGAGCATGAGGCACAGCGGCAATCGATAAAACGAACTCCTCGTTTTACACAGGCCTACCCTTTCCCTGGATTAGCTGGCGTAACAGAAGTGCTGTGATACCAAGGCGTTGTTTATTCTGGAACTTATACCCTATCAGTGCTATTTGAAGTGCGACGGTTTACCATATACAAATGACGAACCAACATCAAATTGTTGCTTTCATTCCATAAAACGACCAAAGCAGCTTCTACGAAATTGGAAACACTCGAGGAATTTAAGTTTGGCTTGATTCAAGTCGCCGATTGTAACAGACCGACTTCGGAAACGAAATCCAAACATTCCCATACTTGTATCTTTGTTGGCTAACGTGCAAAAATAAGGCGAGTATCCCGATATCTGTGATCACACAGTCTTCCATCCTGCTAGTGTCAAATTTAACAATAGCGCCAAGGTGATAGATCATATAAAACATATATTCTATTGGTGTCGCTGACGCACGCAAAGGTTTTGTTTGCGTAATGATTGTTGAGGGATTTGCGTGAAAACGCACTCAATGTGGAGACCAAAGCAAATAGCAAACGTTGGATTACGCGTCTGCTCAAGACTTGATAGATCATTGTTATCTGAATTGAATTAACCAATTACAAATTCCGTATTGCCCATAATGACACACAAAGTATGACAAGCCTATAGGATTGCAACCGATAACTATTTTGTTAAGGATCAGATAAACGGCCCTTGACGTTTTACAGTGTTGAATTTACTACAATAGGGATTGGTGAGTTGGATGGTTGTCCACTGGCGTATAGCGCAGATTAGTACGATTAGCAATGATAGGCAAGCGAGTTTTCGACAACATTTACTTCACTATGCCGTCAATACGTGCGTGCGCGTGAGATCATTGATTTCGTGATGACAAACGAAGTCCGATATATTAAATTGTGGTGCAAGGGAATGTGTGACGTTATGATATTTCTCCGCATCTCATATCTGATTTGTCTGATAATAGTAAAAAAGCCATACTACAGCATGCTTCGTTGCTTTTCTGTGATAACAATGAATTACACGTGTATAGTATTCTTGCCTCCGCAAATTCGGTAGTCACAGCGGATTTCTCGATCAAGGTTTGGGATGTCTTGACCGACGAAATGTTATTTTTAAGGTGTCCTGTTTTATATGGCTTCTGGTTGATAACACAGATATGGTGTACACTGTCCTGTCGTAGCGTGGATCTCACGTATAATGGTGTCATCATGCGGTCTCCTATATATGGTGTGGACACAAGCAAATCTCAGTGAAATTGGTCCACGTCACAAACTTTCCATTTGGTCAAAGGCAATTTGACGGTAATTTATGGCCGGCTTGCCGAGCATTAAATTTGATAAAATGGGTATCAATCGAAAGCTACCCTGGTACTGATTGCGAAAATATAAATTTTATTCTGCTCGTGATCCTGGACCCCCAAAATCTACCGCGAATGTTGCATTGTAACGGAGTTTAATATTCCCCCAACCCTAATGAACATCCATCCATGTATCTCTGCTATGAGGTAAATCGCATGAAACAATTTCATCTTATTCAACTAAATGGCTGTCTGCAATCACACGACATTATCTGAGATGGCGAGATAGCGCAGTGGTATAATCCGCGGCTGGAACACTAATGGGTTGCATGTTCGAGTCCGACCGAGGTCGATTTCAGAATCCCTGTACCTAAGCGTTGGAGGTTTATCTAGGCTCTTCCTCGCTACGTCATCCGCGTAAGCGGTGTCTTAGAAAGAGCATAGAAGTGGGCCGTGCTATAAGTCGGCTGTTACGGAATAAAAATGAATAATATCGGCCAGGTGTAAATGACCAATGACCATAGTAGTCGATGAATACCACAAAACAAACAAACATTATTTGACCGTTTGTTAGGTGAAAACTTTTTATGCTGTTCAGCTGCGGTGCGTATATGATCTTCAGATATTAACATTGCATGGAAACTATTGTGGCATTTTATTCGTTGCATAATCTGATCCAGAATTCTTTCCCTCGGTTACAGGGTGCAGACACCACGATAAGTAGCCTTGCCCCTCGCTGATCATGCTGAGCGCATTGTTGTTCTTCAGACTTTGTTCAGACGCCGGGCAAGATACATTTACCGACCAATGTTATCTGTACAGTCAAGTGTGGTGTTATCATTTAGCATCGCTCATAGCCATTTGTTCCGTTTTTCATTCATGTTTTTCTCAATAAAATCATAGTTTGCATTGTAAAGAATGTTCTCGCTGCGTTCAGAAGAATGGATGTTAAGTGGTATATAAGACAAGTCTCGGAGATATGTTGTGGCTGATTACATCATACCTTTCTCCTCTGGAACTCCTGAATATCAGCTGTGCTACGTGCCTAAGGTTTATCAAAACAATTTGTACATCCAGACAAGCTTCTGTTTAAAAATCGCTTTAATCTTTTGAATCTGGTTATCTCTAAATAACTATTGTCGCCATGGGTGCCGGTCTGACGTCGGCGTATTTTAGTCCCATTTAACCTTCAGACACCCCTACGACTAAATACCTTTCCATTAATACCGTGGCAAAAGAGCAGTATTAGAAAATGCGCTACTGGCAACGTTAGAAGCAGCGAATGAAGTCTCTTTCGATCTCGTCTTCGACTTTTAGAAGGCTTTTCAGTTTTAGCAAACGTTGAGCTGATTTAGAGAGCGATTTCGTTGACCAGGGCAATTGTAGTTGGGTTATTTGAATAGATTATTCCGTGAAAAACACTGTCATGTCACGTTATCAATTCAACCCAAGTTATTCGTGTTGTCTTTTCCGCGTATCAGATCTGCAATGTGTGATTCTAATTAGGTTTATCAAACATTGCATGCTCTAGTTCAAATAGACCTGACCTAGAGAAGTGGTTCTACACCACCGGTCCGCACATTGGTACCGGTCCGCCAAATGTATAAGAATATTATGTCTGAATTGCAAAACGAAAGAATTCGGACAGAAAAACGAACCATTAAATGGATTTAGAAATTTGGAACGTTTTTTTTGCACCATATAGTAGTATATAGAATTAGTGGTCTAGTTATGACTTAGTGTACGTCTCAATGCTGCAAGTTGTACCAAACTGCTTAAAATTTGCCTTCAACCATTATATGTGAAAGATAAGAAGACCTCTCAAACAAAATTTGAAAAGCATTACGTGGAAGTATATATAAACAGCAAAGTCAAAGTTCTTGCGAAAGAAACGGAACAATCAAATAAAGTTTTTGGACTGGCGCTTCCAGAAACTTCAATAGAATCGCACAGCTTAGTCTATGTCCAATATCGAGGCAGCAGAATATCTATCACAAAATTGTAGTTTGCAATATTTACTTTTGAGTTGCAAACGTTACTCGTAATTACATCTTTAGGTTAATTTTGATTTTTGATGGTTGAATGTTTTGAAATTTTACCGACCGCCAAGATACAAAGCTTTTGAACGACTGGCCTAGAATATGTGTTAAAATCACATTTTACTCAGTTAATAGGGGCGACTCGAAGCGAATGACTCACTGACGGTAACTTTCAATTGACTCCTCGGCGTTGGTCCAACATGACGCATACTGTGCATAACGAACAACAATTGTATCAGGTAGTTACTGCGGGATAGTGAGCTCCTTTCATCGTCAGGAAATGCGACATGGTGTCATTGCGTAAAAATACAAGTGTGTGTCTCAGTGTGATGGTAATATTGTTCATCCAAATCGAATAGGAGGCGTCCCTTACCTTTGTGACCTCTCTCCTGACAAAACAAATCCGACGAAATCTCGTTTAAGAAGCAAATACACAAATGTTTAAACTATACGATACGATCAAATGCCTTTCTCATTATCGAAACCACGCTTAATTCGGTAGTGCGACTCGATTCTTTGAAGTTCCATCTAGGAAGCTGCAAACAGCTGCCCTGAATAGCGGGCCTCTCACATTAGATCTCATTCCACACATCAAATAAATTGTAGTTTATCTTTTCCAATAGAAAGAAGCGTCACTTAAAATCCCGATAATCCGAGACAGGCGTTTATCAAATAAGCCGTGTATATGCGGCCAACATATCGCGCCCACCGACCATTCACTGTATCTATATCACTCGATAAATCGTCATTCAATGTAGACCAGCGGTGCCAAAACCTGTCTTGTAAATGAGGTAAATTTAGTGAGAGGAAATTGTGTCGAGATGCGAAGATATGTGGCAAGCACGACGCTTCGAGTTTACCATTATGTAGTTTAATCCCTTAGTTGTGCACTATGTACAAACATTGTGAAGGCGAACGTAATCCTTGCACGTTGCATCGCTGGATCGGTGATCGGGAAGCCTTGTCTTAAAACGGACATCATTAAGTAGTGGAAAGCAAAAGTGCAGTCGGTGTATCATAATTTCCGATCGCTGAATTGACATTTAAAAACCATTGAATCGTGCCGGTATATTCTGAGGATTTCATTGTTTGAAATATTTATTGTTCGCGTCAAATGATGATGTAACCCGACTTCTCCATTTCAATATCACTGGTGTTACCACCTATCTACGTGTGCACACAACTCTGACATAGACCGTTATCATATATACTCCAATCACGAGGTTCTTCACCGGGGTTCTCTTGGCCAGTCTCTGGGGTCCAATGGAGGTAAAGACTAACACCGGACTCATACAGCAGAAGTCGTAGTGACTTACGGTAAGTATCCATTATAATATGTTTGTTTAGTGTGAATTTAATGTTTTAATGGTTTTGTACTATTGGTGATGCACTTCACAGTTCATATAATGTACCGGTATTTTAAAGTAATATATTGGAAGTGTAATCCGGTATATTTTTGTTTTTTGTGACTATCAAAAATTGGGGGTTCGCTTGAGGCTTGCGGATTAGCTCGGTGTTCGCTAGCGGTTAAGGTTAAGAACCAAATCTCTCGTCGTCTCGTCTTTCGTGCGTTTGCGATTTATGTAACCCGCTGATCAAACATATACATATTATAATATTTTACTGAAATCACGATCACTTTTTACTCTTCAATTAGTGACAGAATTTTTCCTCAGACGCTTATAAGCACAATTGTTATGGCGGCACTCCCGCCTAAACATCGAAATTACGCGTGTGTGGTAGACTTTCCAATCGTTAATTTTACCACACGTTACGCTTCACTCCGACAGACGTCGCGCCTTTTGATTAGTTCCAATATAATACACGAATCGTAAACAGTCGAGATTAATCCGCGAGATCCGGATGACGCTGGTTCAGTAAGCAACAGATTGATCGGTTTATCACGCATCTATGGGGTTCGTTCGTCAAAGGGGGGGGGGGGGGGTGAAAATAGTCACTGATAACACTGGCCAACAGAAAAAATTCATCATGGTATGTGAGATCGATGATAGGGTAAATCGGGGACACTGGGCTCGAAAATGGCATTGGTTCCAGCAGACTGGCTCTATTTTTCAAGATATCGACGAATTTAGACGTTTTTCTATATTTTTTTCTAACTACGTTAGGCTATATTTTATCCTAACAGCCTATATAAAATGCTTTAGTCAGTCTGTATACTGAAACCACGAGAATGTGATAAATGTAAAATGCAATTAGATCGACGTTACGAAACTATGCTGCATCAATTTAATGTTTTCCCCATATCGAACACAAAAATACCCCATTTATTCGTATTTTCATCGGATTCTCCTATTATATTGAAATTTGTGACAATAGGCTTCCTATACCGATAAATGTGCTTGAAGTGAAATGCTCATGCTTATCCTTGATGCAAGAACGTTCGTGAACATCACTTCCACGTTATTCACATAGTATTTTTGTCATCTCAACCCAAGTCAATACCTTCGTTGTTTAGCTGATCTTGAGTTAAAGGTGTTGGTTCACTCTGTATTCATAATAATGTTGAGGAGTCGGTGTTAGTGCTTTGCCACATCATATACTATTTCCATCTTCACCTTCCACTACATCCTATATCGTGGCATCATTCGAAATCATATCTGACAGTGAAGTAAAGCTCGAGGGGTGGGTAATTGGCTCTAAAGCAGAGTCAATGTTGAGGAAGTGCTACGGCTTTTTGTGTTCTTGTGTTTTTACATCTGATTCATGTAAAAATATCAACCATCATGGTGGCTCTTTGGCTCACACAAAACTACGGGGATTACTAATTGCATCATTTAGACTTTACCTTGAGTCCACAAGCGCGAAGTTTCAGCCTAATGCTGTCGTACCGTTTGCGGTGCCCGGCGTTTATCTTGATCTCCAAACGTCATACCAAAGTACTCCTTGTAAGTGCATTTAGTGAGATTTCACATATTGAATCGCTTCATGTTCAACGTGCTCTCGTAACATATGCAGCAGAACGAATCTAGGTCATTACGACACTTTCTTTGTCTAGTTACATCACTCATATTTTAACATACTTATAACACCCATGAATTGAAATTTATGAAAATGATAGCAAGCGGCAGTATCTAATATTAAAAAGCGTCGGAATGCGTGATAATATTGAACCCACTAACCATCGGTGATGAGATAAGTGCCATTTGACTCTTTCTGTAGCTAAAATGTGGGGAATGGGTAATTAGCGTAATCTATCGAAAAATAGTGTCTAAATGATAAGTTTCAGGATAAAACTAACAATTGCTTTATCAGTGCACTACAACGTACATGTTAGTACTAGAAGGGAGATGATTATAAACTAATCTAAGCCCATAATTCCCTCCTGCAGCGCGAGATAACCCATATTACCCACAAACATACTATTTTTCGTGGTGTATCTAGGAAGAGGCAAATCTCAAAAAATAGAGCCAATTCGGCAAAGTTAATGCCATTTTCGGACTAAGCGCCGCTGATATACTCCTAATTCGATCTCGCACATACCATGATTTTTTTAAACCAATTTTTTTTTGTTGCCCTGCGCTCAACATAGGCATCGTTGGTAGGCTGCTCGAGAAGAAGTGGAAGGAGCGATTTCCAGGGCGTGCTAAAACAGTGGTTCTCAACCGTCGTCCGTGAAGCATTTTTAAGGGGTCCGCGAAACCTTCAAATTTGCAAAATGTTCAAAAACCGAATTGGCATTTTTTAAATCAGAGACATCCCGAAACGGTGTCGCATCATAACTGCTAGAACTTGAGGACTCGCGTAGACAGAATGACCGTATGAGATGAAATATTCTACTGTGCAAACTCAAATTAATTGCCAAGTTACTAATAGCCTACTAATACAAACATATTGCTGTTTAGTGATGTTGTGTTGGGGTTTTGGAAAAAAATATTTCAAAAATCCATTTTCTCCTGTGATATACATAACCGTTATATCAGAATAGCTTCAAGGTGAGATACTATAGACAGAAATGAGTATGGTGGACGTTATATGTTCATTAAAAATTTGTTCACAATTTTGTGCTATATATGTTGCGATCATGCCCAAAGGTGTCGTCGGAAGCGGTACGCATTATTATTACATCACCGCCACCTATATTTGTGTAAATGGGTTTGCGGCACTCATTCTTATCTAATCGACGGCGCGGATTTTCTAGACACGACTGCGTATTTCAAGAAATGCAGCTACAGAACTCGCTTTGAAATAATAAAAGTCTTCCTAATTTCTACATGAATAGTATGGTGGTATTTTCAAGAGAATTCACTTTATTGCTGTTCATCACAACCCTGAAGTTAATAATTGCACCGTACAGATGACAATTGCACAATAATTGAGCTAAATTTGAACTAGAACTTGGGGGGTCGGCGGGGGTCCGTGACGGTACAAAAACGGGTCCGCAAAGACAAAAAGGTTGAGAACCTCTGTGTTAAAACGACTTCACTTAGAATTAGAAAAATGAAGATCTGAAAATTACTCAAGTAATTAGGTCTTAAAAGGTGGATTTGACCGTGAAGACACTTACTATTAGTAGTTTAGTTGGTCGTTTTAGAATTCCATATTCCATTTACGCGGCTGAGGACCGATGTCGCAATAATTCTCGAAGATATTCTCAGTTATACCTTGAGTCAGAAGCTATTTCGCCCAGTAGCAATGTTAATTACACTCCTCAACGTGGAGGAAACATATCCCACAATTACTTTCTACTTTGTAAAATCGAAACAAGCCATTTGAGTATATGCGGTGTGAATATGCAAAGTAGAAGTAGCCTACTTCGTTACTGACCGCTTTGTTTGATACTACTCAAGTTGAAGTATTGTTAGTAGTATACAATACAGCATTGGCCTTTGCTGCCCAACAATACCTTGTACACCACGACAGTGGTTATAGCGGACGACTTTCTCGCGCTATGTCCCATTCTTCTACCTCGATCGTGTTTATGTTCACGCGTCCGTGTCTTCATCTAGCACCAGATTTGTGTACCACGGCACTCTGGGTGTTTTAAAGGCACCGCAGTAAACGTGAGGCCGGTGATAAAGAGCCCGTTTGTTTCCATATCTGAGATTTACCTCAGCAGGTAGACATGAAAACGACTGGTTTGGATCTTTGTACCTTTGTATCAGGGTTGTAACCAAGTCACGAGTATCCAAATCACACGTCAATTTCACTTTTACAGTTTTGACTCGAGTCAAGTCGAGTCATTTTCAATTCACCACCGAGTCAAGTCCCAGTCCAAGTCATGCGAGCAAAGGGTCGATTCCGAGTCATGGTATTATGACTCGAGTCCGAGTCCAAGTCATTGTATTGACTGCTCAGTTTACAGTTTAAAGTCTTGTTGAACCCACTTTTTATGACTCTGTTTGGTGATATCGAATGATTCGCATTGATTTTCCTCACTTTTAGCAGTTTCTGGTCGCGATTGCAAGTATCAATGACCGATAGATGAAATCCCAATAGCGTGGTCATACTTTACTATTCTTAGAAATTACAGTGAAATGTCGATCTTGGTCGTCTGAGTCTCGAATCATATGACTTGGCTCGAGTCATGCGCAATTACTCGAGTCCAAGTCGAGTCAATACACAGATTGACTCGAGTCGAGTCGAGTCATTTCCTTATTTTAAGAAAATGACTCGAGTCAAGTCAAGTCATCAGAAAATTGTGACTCGAGTTGGACTCGAGTCGAGTCATGACTCGAGTCATTACAACCCTGCTCTGTATTCAGTACTGCTCTACATTTCCTTAGCTTCAATGTGCCGCAAAGCGTACCAAATATGCTCTAGATCAGGAAAGTCAAACATACGGCCCGCCAGTCCATGTCATCAGGCTCTCGGTGGGTTTCTGAGTAGACTGAAAGTTGCTCGTATTATCCAGCACAATTCTAACATACGTTGAGATATTAGCAATAATTACTTCCATTAAAGAATCCTTCAATAAAGCAAACTTCGGGTATGTTCATAAGCCACATTATAACAATTCGACAGCGGCGTGGTGGTTTCACTTTGGTCGCCATCAGGAACAAGTCGGTGACATTGACAGCCAATCTCTAGGCAAAAAAGCACAGAGTTCAGAGTTAAGAGTTATATGGAAAAATGGACCCAAAAGTAGTTATTCACGGAAGCGAAAACGCCAATGCGCAACCGTTATGTGCAGACTACATGTAAATTATAGTAGTCACAAAAAAATATGATTCAAATACTGTGGTCGCACTGCTGTATCAATTCTGACTCAATAGGTCCTGGCGAAACCAAAATCGCGATTTAATCATGTTCGCGTTTACAGTGGAATCTCCTGTATTCATCAATGCGTACGCAGGTCTAACTCCGGAATACGTGTAAAACAAATGGAGCATAGAAATACGTCAGCTAGTATCGTCGCTAGAGTCACTGTTTTATAGCGCTCTATAACTGTGTTCAACCGGTCAATCATCGTATTTTTGCCAATTCCGTTGTTTACGAATAAAGGTATTGCTAGAATGGAAACCCTACGACTTGTAATATCGTGGAATATACACTATTTTTATATAGTCTGATAGCAAAGTGGTCAAAGTTCAAGTGCAAAACAATAGAATGGTTGTTGAGGTAAAATTTTGGAATCATAAAACTGGTCCGGCCCGCGATGCAAGTTGAGTTTGACAATCCTGCACTAGCTAGATGATCGCAGCTGTCCTGTTTCGAAGGAGCGGATAAATAAAGTGATACGATTGACCAAAATTCATCTCTTTGAGTGAAATTCAGGATTGGTTGCCATGTAGCTCCCCTTGGGTAGATTTTCTGAATTGAGTAGCCTATACAGTTTGTCGAAAACCCAAGTCACGAAATTTGTTTCAAATTTAAAATAAGTTATATCATTCAATAATAACCCTAACTATTACACCATGGCTGTGCAACTTGCAGCTGACAAAGAATTGCCCATTAAGAATGGTTTATACGGTCTCGTGCGAAGTGGGTTTCAAATGTAGCCTGAAATGCTCCAATTCAGCTATGCTGAAGTGGGCCAAGAGAAGGGCCAAAATAACACTTGAATCACTAAAATATGCACCGCTTCTGTAGATTTGTTTAACTACAATGTAACACAAAAAGTCCCAAATTTGCGTTCGATTATTGCAGGGGGTTGGATAAATATACTGATGAGTGTTCATGTTTTATTCTAAATGTGTATGTGACGGACGACTCGTGTATGCTTTGTGTTCGGACGGTCAACGACACTTGCTGGTGTGGGGTAGGCGTGGTTATGGAGGTGCAACTACTAAACTACTAATAAGCGTCTCGAAATAGTATATTTAAATGTTTTCTTGGACATTTTATGAACATTTGGGTATGCAATATGAATACAAGATCGACGTTAATACTTATGGTTGTGTTGGAAATCAAAAAGCATTTCAAACACGGCGATTTCCCACACGGCTGTGTAAGAGAGGACACTTTGTTTGAACATGTGTAGGTAATGTTGTAGCCGCCTATGTTATATTGATATTCCGCAGGCTACTTGGTAGTTTCAACTACCTCCTATCTGTTCATTACGTCCCGTTTCATCTTATGTATCGTATTGTACATTGTGTGTCGTGAGAGGATGAAAATAATAGAACCACTGACTATGATTATGATTATATTTTCCATTGTTGCTTCCGGCCATTACCCCTATATTTCGCAATACTTGGTTCATTTGTATGCATGTGCACGACATGGAAAGCTCAGAAGATATAGCCTGCTGTTATTGTATTAAAGCGTGATTTTCTCGTGGTAAAATCAGTAAGAAGCTTCCACGCACTTGAGACTGAGCTGCAGACAGAGTCACCAGGGAGGTAGACTACTCCCAAGGCGTACAACAGGTTAGGGGATTATTCTGCCCCAGATCTTGAAACCTGTGTATGATCAATATTGCTCTATAAATCGTTGAGGTGGCCTTGTAATTCTCGAAGATCGTCTTGCGGGATTCTCCCTGGTAGGTTCAGTTGAACCGTTGGCTTCTTGATGGTGTCCTGGTTGCTTGGACGCTATAAGACAATATTCAACCGGTTTATTCTGATGCGGAGAAGATGGTTTTGGTTCCTCGGGAGGGTTGTACTTCCGTAAGCTATGTATTTTTGACTTTCGATCATGATCTTCATTGTCATCCAGATTATCTTGCGTCATACTACGATTTGAAAAATCAAAATTGATGTACATCTAAAATATGTCATGATAGTGGGGTTGTGTTTAAAAACAAAAGTCAATACAAGGCCCTTGTTTAAAACATGTTTTCATTTCTTTGTTCAATTGTGACGCCACTGTGGATGGATATTCGCAATTGGAAATATAGGGTAAATATAGCTCCTTTGACGAAATAGGCTTCCAGCCCTGTCATACGGACCAAAAATATATTTAAACAGGACTGCATCGTCATGCAGCATTTTTACGGTCGTCAGTCATCATCATCAGAACATTCATTCCGTACCAATGATCTATCAGGGGTGGCCAACCTGCAGCCGTAAAAGGGAATTTGTGCGGCCGTGGACACGTAATTCAATTAGTATGTGTTGGCGGCCGTCGACATGCAGTTTGAATTTACGAATGGACTCTCGATTTCGTGAAAGATTCTAATTAATCTTGAAATTTTCTTCGCGCGATGCGCGATTCAATGTGACTTCATGTTCGATTTTAATATAGTAGCACCCCATCCAGCAACTCTACCGGTGAATCTGATCACATGGGCTGATAAGGATAAATGTTTGATAGTAATACGTAAAACTGCTAACATTACCGACGAAATTCATTGGTGAATCTGAAAAGAAAATTCGCACTTCGCGCGACTATACACCATCCCTTACCATTACCACTGACCACTCGCGATTTCGGTGCGTAGTAAGCCTATGTGATTAAATAGATTAGTGTGGAGTTCACCGGAAATGAACATACAGACACTTTAAAATGGGTA
Source organism: Botryllus schlosseri (assembly GCF_051294905.1). Lineage (NCBI taxonomy): Eukaryota > Metazoa > Chordata > Ascidiacea > Stolidobranchia > Styelidae > Botryllus > Botryllus schlosseri. Next base: position 19,470,000 of record NC_137247.1, on the reverse strand, counting down.
TTTGTCGTCTAGCTCGTTCATTACGACTATAACCTGTAATGCGGCCGTAGACTACATGAGTAGTCGAAATGCGACCGTGAAAAGGTTGGCCACCCCCGATCTATATCTACGCACTATAGCTGTTGAACGGACTATCTCGAGGGTTCCAACTAGGGATGGTGTGAACCCCTGAAAGGTTCAGGTTCATGTGAACGCGAACGTTTTTGAGAGGTTCTGTGTGAACGCGAACGTGAGGCCAGACCGGACAATGTATACGCCGTCTGACTATTGCTACATATATAATGAGCAGAGTGTAAAACTGGTTTCTATACTAGCTACCGATATTACACCATAAAAAAGTTATACAGAAGCCAACACCCCAATCACACGGATTTGATTTTTTATGATACAATATACACACCAAATCAAGAAGGATCCCGTACGTCTGTTTTATTTTGTACATTGGACAACGATGTATTATTTATATCAATTTCATTGATTGGTTAAAGAAGCATCATTCATTGACTATCTACAACTAGTGTATTTCGTTCTTGATGTTTTATGATTGCGGGTCAAGCTCACAGTAGAGAGTCCTAAATATTCACAGAAGGAAAGCTGAATATTTCGAGTAAACGTTTGTAATCGAGATCGGCAAGGTACATACTCGTTTAGTGTCCATTTTTGTCAGCGCTACCGCTATGCATAGAGTGGCCTGAAGTTGAAATGCAAAGAATTTCAGCCAAAGATGGTAAAATGACGTGAAAATTGTAACATATGAAAAGGTTCACAGTGCAGAACCTACCAAGGTTCGTTTGTGAACGCGAACCTCTAAATTTCAGACGTTCACATACATAACGCGAACGTGAACCTCACTTTCACACCATCCCTAGTTCCAACCATCCCATGTCGTATACGTCGGCTACATCGGGTGATGGTAATCGTCGTCCAAAGACTCATACAACTTGTTTTTCAAAAGTATTTACACAACTATAGCATAATTATACAACTTGAAAATAAAAATAAAAATTGTTATTTTAAAAGGCCTTTGTTCAAAACCCTATTCAAAACATGTTTCAAACAAAGTGTTTGAAACAACCATTTGGTTTAAATACAACCCTACATGATGGTAATTTTTCTGAGATCGCAGCCGCATCTGAAAAACCCCGAAGTTTATTTCATCCCTGCGTTTCGTTGGCTTGAATTATACCGCTGAAAAAATATCTAATGTGCATCAAGTCTCATCTATTGACCAACTCGGTGTCTCGGAGAAGAGATTGCGTCATAAATTTTATGTTCAATTTCAATATTACCACCAGCGTCGCCAAGGTGTGAGAATGACTTGACTTACCGTTTATTTATGAGAATATAATGGCAAATACCGCCTTTCTTCTTGGTAGACGCCGTAGACACATATATGTTCTGGGCGCGATTGTGGCTTGAAAGACAGATGCTATACTGTCGGGAGCTGCCCGTGACATCAACGCATGATAGGTCGAATAGTAGGCTAATCCGGTCGTAGAGCGCATATAGACCTATCACAGTACTTGGACATGGACAGACACGCTAAGCATAGGCTATATGTTCTATGTTGGCTGCTTGTGAGAAAAAACATGCAAATTGCAGACTTTGGGGGTGTGAAAATTATTGACACACAAACCAGTACTGCATATAGGCCAACACGAATAATATATATATGTCATCAACTTAAGTGAATGCGTAATTTTGCTCGGGACTTCCGTACTCAGTAGGCCCCTAATACTTGTTAACAATCGCACAGGGGAAAACATGCACTTGGAATCCCACTCATATTCAGAAAACCAAGCATCAACTTAGCTCTGCCTGACTATGTAGGCTACTCGATGATACACAAGCAAGCACTCATCGGTCTCATATCTCTTAGGATAGAATCAATAGCTTCTGTCATGACTTGACGAAACTCCATCATCGATTTTGTATACGTTACATTTTCGTTACAATAAATATACTGAAGTGTTTGGAAATACGAATGCTTGCTGCACAGGCAGACGAGCACCCTTCAAGTAGCGGGTGAGTTTATTACTATGACATAATGACGCTCTTCAACTATTTTCCTCCTCGCAGCATAAGCACGCTTCAAACGAATGACAACCAGCCCTACCGTACTCACACATGAGCATCATATTCATAATTATCTCGAATCGGTATGCCAAGAGTTTTTGAAAATACACACATTATAGTTATCGAGAATGGTTCCGTTTGAAATTCGGATTCTGCCGACATTGCACCACTGAGTGTGAAGTTATGTAAGGCTAGAAATCTGCGTTATATTGATGGAAATGCGGCGATTAATTTAGTCAGATATGCGACAGTGACTAAAGCTCACTGGTGATATGAATTGAAAATGTTAAATTACTGGACAGGGCATAAACGAGTTCCAGAATTCATCAGGGCATATCAATTAGTTTCAGTAAAACCTGGTCGCTACAAACTGCAGATTCGTAAGCAAACGGATTCGAGTAGCGAGTTTCTAAAACATAGATATTAAATATCAGAATAAAGTATGACAATAAAAGAAGTTCATGACTTCTCCACCATTTGTAACACCATCTCTGCCAATCCCATGTTTCAACCGGAGACATTGTGGATGATGCAGGTAGCGGTCAACATTATTTGATCACTGAATAGAATGGTCCAAGATATAATGATTTTGATAGCAAAGGGCGTTAGCATCACATACAGTTCATTCCAATATTGTTAAATACGGACACTGTAGCAAACTATGTCGCATATTTGTTTTTTCTTCAGGTGGATAGAAAAAGGACAGTAGCACTTCAGTATAGTTTCGTTTAAGATAGTGGCCCGCATATGGCACTGCGTCCGCAAAGACGTAAATTTTAAATAAATTCTTAGACTTGAAATATTTGAGAGGGAAATAGATATTGCGTGAAAGACAGCTGCTAAGAGCTTATGCATTGAATTCAATTATTCCATTACTGAACGTGTTTCTTCACCCCGAGAATGTTTGGTATCAAAGCCTTCGTATGTGTTAAAACGCTAACTGTGTGCATTTCATTTTTATAGCAATCGAGTAGCTACATGCCGATTTCCATTTGTCTTCAATATAGTTTTCTGAATTGATTCGAACGGATGAAAATTTTAAGTAAAATTCGAAGACCTGGATGTTTGGGTTACCTTGTTCTGAAAAAACACACTTAGGGATCTGTCGTAGCAACCCTTTGATTTGAATTGCCGACGCTACCAAACATATTATGCATGTATCGACATGTTGGTCTTAGCACTCGAGTGATCTTAACTGATTTCAGAATCCTATGTTTGGTTTTATTGATTTAAAAAATGCTATACTGCATTCGCTAATTTAGTTGTATCTTATTTGCGCATCGGGAATCGGTGAATATCGCCAGGCGAAATATATCCATAATAACAGATTAGTCGATCGGAGATACTTGACAATGTAGGCTGCTCTCGGGAAGTTTGTATACTTCATAAAGTACATTCACCTTGAGAAGACGATTTCAATACGCTTTACTGATATTACAAAATAAATTTTTATACAAATCATCCATAGGGCGCGTCCCAATGAAAAGAATCCAGTGCTGTCAGTAGTTTTAGATTTGAAAATAGTCAAATGTTTGATTGAAGGATGGCATAGTTATTTATTGGATTATTATCATAAAATGATATCAATTTCAGGATATGATCTTGAAAGAATATCTTTCAATCAATGTAACTATATCCATATATATATATATATAACTTTGCACGTATCTTTTGCCGTGGATGAAAATTAGTAAATTAAAGCTTGACTTTAATATTTAAATGCAAATGCAAACATATTTTGAAATCATATATCAAGGATTTTAAGCAAAAAATTGCGTCAGGATATTTAATGAGCCCCGTTCTGAAATAAAGAAGCGTATTTAGTCGGTGCGAAAAAGGGACTGGTTGTTTAAGATTTTAATATTTCAAGCAACCAATTTCACGCTACTATGGTATTCAAGTCATGAATCATACTTGTCAAACGTTAAATGTTTTCTGTTGATTCAATGTCTATTGTGTTGTTTGCTGAAGGATATATTTTTGCAAAGGCGAGATTAAATAAAATCTCTGTCGAGAAATTTTACGGAAGCTCGACGATCAACCAGCACTAAAGATATTGCAGATTATAGCTATAAAAGTGTGACAAAACCTTTCCGTTATCTTCAAAAGGAAGACTTATCTCAAGGTTAGCGCAGCGTTATGAGGATATGTGTGGTCACAAAATACAATACTTCGTTTAGTATCAAAGTGTAAAGGTATAGTCACTTCGACGCTCTGCTACAGGCCTAAAAACAGCAACGCCATTTGAAAAGCGCAATAGAATTTACATCCATATTGTGGAGCTAATATAGCTAAACAGCATTGGGAAAATCTACAGAAATGTATATAGTGAGATTTCAAAAAAGGTCATTGCCATAGGACAACACATTTCTGTTCCATGCCAATGAGCTAAATTGTTTGAAGGGATTTTCGATATTCGCCGTTGCGAGATTAATCCCATTTATATTTAGAAGCAAGAGCACTCTGGAACATAGTTAAACGAATTAGTATCACTTCTCGTTTACAGAGATTATAGTATCGAAATGATTTTATCAGATAATCAAAGCTGCGGAGGAAGTTTAATGAAATGCACCGAAACCAACACAATGCCGGTAAAAGAGCCAGCGGTGTACTGCGATATGATATGTCGGTCTTCCGCAGAATTACCAACTTTTGTGGCCATGCTGAATGATGCCTACGACATAAGTGTGGATGAACGGTCTGGTAGCGAATTCTCGCATACAATGAACTCACTGCCGGATTCCCTAAGCCCAGCCGCCATGGATACATTCTCAGATGACGAGGAGCCAATGGACGATGGCAGCTTTCACGTAAAACTCGAGCGACCAACCCATTTATCACTCTCATCGACAAATTATCCAATCAGCAATACCGAATTATATAACATAGACAGCAAGAGAGGCGACGTGCTACTTTCCGATCATAAGGCTTTGCCCGACATTAATTTTTTCATAAAAACTCCAAAAAAATCCACTGTTTCTCCCGGGCCAAGAAAAAGATCTTACGATTTAGCCTCGAACCAAGAATATGTTCAACAAGAGTACGACGAAGGAAACAAACCATTCATGTATACCGATTTGAAACCGAAGCAATGCTTCGAGGAGCGAATCGTTACCAATTGTGAAGGAAATGATAGTTTCAATTTGAAATACGAAGGTTTATCAAATAATTACCAAATCCACATGCGCTCTTTTGAGAACAGCATAAGAAGCGAGAGGGCAATTGAAAAAGTCTCAGACTTTGCCTTGCCTGATGACTCACAGCCACCAACAAGTCATAATGACACGCAGGACCGGCAAACGTTTCCAACCCAGGCAAGCAAGGGATTCGAACATTCAGCAGACAGCGCGTTCGGCACACCCATGAAATACCCTGTTGATCAACACTTCGTATACCCAAGCCCCTCTTACGTTAGGAGTTCTCCGCAGTGTTTCCCTGTTATCGAAAATAACCGAAACCACTTTTTGCACCCGAACCCACAAGACCGATACGATTCTTCTTATTCAACGTCGCCGTGTAGCATGTCTTCAAGTGCGTCATGTAGTGACATTGCTGGGTGTTATGTCAACTGTGATGTCATCGGCGAGACAGCAGATGACGCACCACATGAGTCAGAAAGTATTCGGAAGGACGTGAACTTTCGCAAAGCGTTTAGAAATATCGATGACTCATATTCGGAACATGACAATGCGGTCGGTTCTTACATGGAAGAGATCCTGAATGAGGTGATAAAAAATGTAGAAGTTGCTTGCGTCCAACTGCAAATACCCTCAGGTACATGCATTGAATTTGCCCGATTTATTGAAGGTGTGAAACAGTAGTTGAATATTACATCTTATATCTTAACAAACGTTATCATTGTGTGTGTGATGGGTATTGTTTTTTGTTCGGGTGAAACCAAGACTTCGAGTATTTTCCCACGACAGAATTGTTATTTTGTAATTTTAGCGTTATTGTATTCATTCGGGAGCGACTTTTAATAGCGACATGTCCACCACTTTACCTCATTAATCCTCCCTATTCCGATCACGAAAATGTTGTCTTTGTAGATCCTAAGTTGTGGACCGATGAACAAGTACAGAAATGGGTAAACTGGACCATCGGCCAATATAAACTTCCTTCATCAAATGGCACTCGACTCGGGGTATCAGGGCGTCGTTTATGCGAACTCAAAGAGATCGAATTGAGAGCTATGGCACCTGAGTGTGGGGACTTTCTTCATGCTCACCTTGAAATCTGGCGTACAGGTAAAGGGTGAAATATTCGTTTTCTCAGGGCTCTACATATATGCACTCCGTTTGTTATGGTAACTTTGCACTGCACATAGGCTACGTGATTGTTACTATCTCTTGTGAAATTCTCACTGACCCAAAGGTATTAGATTATGTTGTTGAATTTGCAATATCGTCAAGCCGCTTTATATAGTATATAGCTAATAGTAATACATATGCAATATCACATGCATATATACATGCATGCATGCGTGCGAGTTTGTCTATATAAGTACGGCTGTGTCGATGAAATATTTTTGCGTGATACGGGCTAATTCCGTATATTCAATGTATAAGTCCATATCATTAAGCCTTAATGAAGTAGCCTCCATAGATTTATTGAATTCGGAGTCCGAATGATAACTCTTCTACAGGCGTGGCACGCAAACCCTCCGATGAGATAAGCTACCCTACCCCGATTTAACTGCTTCATTTATTGGATATGAGTGGCAATTTCCCTCTTTTCCTGAAAGTTTGAAAGTTGACTTCGATCTCGCCATTTTCCTTAGGGGTGGGTTTCTCTCCGGATTATGTGTGTATTTACTAGTTTTGATGTGAATGAAGGATATAATACTCGATCGCTCCCGCCTTCTGTGATTATTACTATACTTTCCTCATTTACATTAGTGCTTAGCGCAAAGTTATGGCTACCTATATTATAAGCTTTCGCCCATCTCGAAGACCCTGACCCTGATTCGTCAAAATATTTCTTCATTCTTATGGATTTCCTGATCAGCGCTTGGCCATAGTCGTCACTAGCATGCTAAATAGATTGAGCACTTTATTTTTATAAGGTGGGGTCGATCTGACGTGACTTCACGCGGTACGCACAGAATACGTCACAAAGTGTATGTCATGAAATTGTGAGGACATGTAAAAGGGACCTCTGTTGTCAGTATCAATGCGTCACATTACCGCCAGCTCAAGCTCTGACGTTAACCGCATTGCGAACAGTAGATTGACTGAGTTTGCGTCTTGTTATACAATGCTGGTAAATCCGTACGGAATTCACGCCCATAATAACCGCTGTATAAACTATTTACGAGTAATACGCTAGTGGCCGAAATATGCACGCACCGCTGCGACAGTTGGCACCGTGATGTGAGCTGAAAAGGGCTTTAAAACTCATTGTCACCTAAGTTGATATTGCTAGAATATATTTTGCTTTCAGTCGTGGATTCGAATAGCAGACAATACTCTGAGGAGCAAGACCGTGCGTCAACGATGGCGATTCATAAATTTGAAAAGACGGCCGCGGAAGATTCCCCGGCTTGCTTTCAAGAGAAACCCAAATTAGGTAAAAGAAGAGTAATCGCTTATCACGAAGATGTCTCGTTGCAACCAGTACAGTTTTACCAATAATTGTGCACCATAGTACTGATCGTGTGATATCACTGCATCAATATCAATAATGCCAAATGATTGAGTAAGTAGCATGCCCACCTTCTAAAGGCCTGTATTGTGTTAAAACTGCATATATCCCCACTTTATTAGTTTCCACTAGTCTCGCTAAATCCAAGAATTGACATTGTAGTAGTGATTACCTACCACTCCGCGAAACTGGTTCAATAACTTACTAGACTACGCATTAACTAACATGCGACCATTTTGTTTTCTGAAACTGAGAGAAATATTTCGAGTGATACTAATAGTAGGCGTGTAGCCCTTAACGCCAGCACGTTGGTAAAATTATATGATCAGTAGGGCAAGTTTTTGTTGCACTAAAATCGCGAGAAAGTTGCATTTATAATTTTTGTTGAATTATTAGGGTATGAGACTCTCAAAAGGTTCCGTCATATCACCTAGTTCCTGCAGAGCTGTCAAATTCGTTACTTTAATGCCATCTAACGTACGGTCTGGCGAAACCGCCCAAAATTACATTTTTTTCGGTACATAGCAAGAAAATTACGCAATGCGGGAATAATTTCCCCCAAAGAGCCGAACAGCGTAGCTATAACCCCCTCCTCCGAGACAAGTCAAATAACACACCTCAAACCCCCTGATACGTCTGCAAACTTGACCCAAGGCATTACAGTAAAACACACTCTCGGTGACTTTAACAAAAGCAATAACCTGAAAAAGGTGACTTATTGAAAATGTAATTTTCGGTCGTCTCGCCTGGGCGCTCGTAAAATTGGAAACTATTTCGAATTAGACCGACAGAATTAATAAAGCCTATTTTCATATTATTCAGGCACAGTCGTGCTTGGCAAGGGTAATTGAACTTCTTGCTTGCAAGCCATTGTGTCATACTCATAGATAAGTGAGATGCAGCTAACCCATCATAGATCTCTTTGCTTTGCAAATCAAAGAGAATAGAACCATAGTAGATATAGTTTATAGCATGTTTTTGAATGACTCCTTAACATTTAAACGCAATTTTTGATAAAAGTTGCAGTAAAAATTGTCATGAAAAATAGTGGAAAGTTGCAAAAAGTTTCACTATAAAATCCCTCCAAACAGGTTAAAACATTATAGTACACAGATTCTGAGTATTTAGGAAGCTGTAACAAAAAGTTGCAAAAACTTACCCTAATAATCAGTCAACAAGAAATTGACTATTGGCTATACATTCGAGTACTACAAAATATCACCTAGATATTGACAAAATTTCATAACAAAATGTGTGCTCGCCCGAATTCCCATACTCGTAGTCGAATATTATGTTGTGTTACTATTTGCGTCCAATATATAATACCACTAACTACTTCGTGAATACAAATTGAACTTTGTGCTTGAAGTCCGTATGTCGGTATGAGTAGGCAATTGAATATGCCGAGCGTATCATACGTAGCACTCATTGACATAACAAATCAAACCTTCCAATGAGTATTTGCGTTTTTGCATTAACCAGTTTCTGACGCCTTGTAACAGACTCAGAGGCAAGTCGTAAAACTCTTCAAGAGTTAAGAAAAGCAGAGGACGCGATTGCCGTTATGACACCAAATCATACAGCTGGCATTCACCTCTGGCAATTCTTAAAAGAACTACTTCTTCAGTCTCATCTCTACGGCCAGTACATCCGTTGGGTCGACAAAGACAAAGGTGAGACTACTCTGTTTAATGGTGCGAAATGAAGAGATAGACGCCATTACTATTTTTGCCAGGAGTTTTCAAGATCGAAGATTCAGTTGAAGTGGCCCGACTGTGGGGAATACGAAAGAACAGGCCCGCTATGAATTACGACAAATTAAGCAGATCAATTCGTCAGTATTATAAAAAGGGAATTATTAAGAAAACAGAGATTTCGCAGAGGCTCGTCTATCAGTTTGTTAAGCCGGTTGTATGATGTCGGTATGAAATAACCGGCCAAGACATAGCGGATAACGGACTCGTTAACGGATCGACTTCTCACATCCGAACAGTTAAGAAGGAGATTCAGTGCAATTCAGAAAAAGACACGAACGGAAAGCGCATAAAAAGAAGACACCCTTCCACTGTAGTATTCAGAAGTTTCTATAACACGTCGGAATTGTGGCTACATGATGAAATGTTTCATGTGGACTTTGTCGCACTGCACACGATCGCGATAGAATGAATACTCAAAGTCACATCGATCATTTTCTTCATGCGGATACTCAGCTCAAATACAATTGTTGACTCTAATCTCCTCTCTTCAGCGCATGATTTACAATATTTCTAACGAAAGTTACCATCTTGACACACTGTGAGAACAAACAGCAGACAATGCCTTGCGTGATTTTGCTGTACTTTCCACCGATATCATTTTCTTGATGTAGGTATACACCTGTGATGTTATTTATCGCTACTGAGTGACATTCACTCATTTTCTCTTTACACACGAGAAGGTGGAGGTATTTTAGATATTATTTTCATATTCATGTTGTCATTTCAAAAAGTATTCAAGTTCACTTTCTATACTTGCTATTTATTTGAATCCGGAGGGTTTTCTTCATCATTTCCATGATCCATGATTTCCACTTGTCTGGAAGATCCTGCAATCGTAAAACTGCTGAGAGCAGTGTTCTCATGCGACATGTCGTTCTGGAATAGAGTCGTTAACCCGTAAACGACTCTGAAAATAGGGCAATATATTAACTACTGCATGATCATAAAATGTAGAAGTTCCGTCATGATGCCAAACCAATCGTATGCAAAATTCTACGTTTTAGCATATGATGAATCAACATCGGTGTATAACATAGTAATAGCGATTAATGAAGTAAAAACATGGCTGCAACACTGGTGACGTTATCATGACTAGAATAATGATTAGGTTCGCCTACTATATAGTTCTGTTAGTAAGCTTTTATGAATATGACATGTATTTTTGTCGCAGCTTATAGTTGAGTAGCAATACTTGATGCTTTTATCTGCCTTTTTCACTCTCGTTATAACATGTCACACATTCTTACTGTATCGTAAGCTGCTTCAAATAGACGTCTCCGTGTATCAATCGTCAGCACCATTTTGAGCAGGGATATCTAGATATCCCTGATTGTTAATAATAGCGTGATTGCCTTTGCCTCGGCTGCTATCTCATGCATGCTAAAGGTTGTTCGGTGCGATTTTATTTACTCGAGTTGTGAAGGTAGTGCAGTTATAGTCAAGTATACACAATTATACGCATCGATTAAGTGGATCCCCCACCAGTTTAGCTCAAAATGAAGTTCAGAGATAGGCCTATACGTGACAACTGACAACTGACAACGCATTGTCGATGACTATACTGTATAATAATTATGAATAATTCATTTTTGTGTTATTCAATATGTCATGTGTCTACTCAAGACTGTCTATTTCTATGCCAATCTCGGTGGGAGTAGCCCTAATAAATTCGAAAAAAAAGCCGTTCGGAAATTCAACCAAGCAATTCGTCAAGTCAATTTCGTAAGTATAGCCTACTAAAGATGCAGCGCTTACGTTGCAAGACGATGATTTTATAGTCCAACATGACAGGAATCGCGCAGGTATTTTGAAAACTGGAATGTATTAGCCTAGATAATGCAATGGTATCGAATGATCCACAGCTACGACGCCAATGGGTAGTGGGTTCGAGTTCGGTCGAGGTCCGGTATTCCTACCTAAGTTTTGAGGGCTTATCTAGGCTCCTCCTTGCTATCTCATCCGTGCAAGCGGTGTCCTATAAAGCCAAGAAGTGGGTCGTGCTCCAAGTTACCAAATATGGAATCAAAAATAAATAAAGTCGGCGTGGTGTACATGACCATTGCAATCGACAAAACACCAGTACCATTAGCCTAATACCACAAAGAACAAACAACAACTTGCAGAGCCGAGTAAACCAACTATATTGACATTCGACACTCCTAGTAAATTTCGAAATAAGCAGGAGGTGAAGAGTAACAAGACCAGTGGTTCCCTAACTTTTCGGCTTGTGATACGAGGAAAGATGCTTAGAAAAGAAACATGAACAGAGAATATGCACTAGAAAAGGAGGTTGTATTGTAGAGAGAGATATGATATTCTTTTTTGCCTGCACGTGCACAATCGAGACGCGTTGACGACGGAGATGCGAGGCGACCGTGTAAGATCACCTAGTCTGCACCAGGGCTTTGAAGCAGCCGTAGCTCCGGAGCTTTATTCTATCATACATTAGCTCCGGCCCCAGCTCCGGAGCCGCATTATTACCACTGCTCCGGCTCCAGCTCCGGCTCTGAAAAGTGTCGAATGTGTCTGTCTATATCAGGGGTGGGCAGCCCGCGGCCTGCGGGCCATATGTGGCCCGCGAGAAGGTTTTGAGTAGCCCGCGAGCTAATTTCCCATTATATTATCGAAATTGAATTGCTCATATTGTGAACTTGCAAGGCCAACCAAAAATATAATCAGTAGGGCAAGTTTTTGTTGCAGTTAAATCCGTGGAAAGTTGCATTTATTTATTTCTTTTTGAAGAAAGTTGCAAAAGTTGCATTTTGACCGCATTTTGCTCGGTTGACTGAAAAAAAAAGAAGGGGGGGGGAGCAATTTTCCGGCTCAGCTCCGGAAATACCCGTAAAATCGTTACTTCGGTGCTGTTTTACGGTGATTCAGTCGAATTTGGCAATGTATTTCAACAAGATCGAAAATACTTTCATGAAAAATCGAAAAAGTCGCAAAATGTTGCAAAAGTTGCATGATAAAAATGGACAAAAGTTGCAAAAAGTTGCACTATAAGATTCCTTCAAACAGCTTAGAACAGCATTCTACTTCGCAGCCCGATTAATGAACTATCACGAAAGAACGAGCATTTGCTCATCTGATTCATAGCAACGATGAGATGGAATTTCTCGGCTGGTGCTCGTCATATCGACATCGACATGTGCAACGAAATCACGTTTGCATCGTCTCTCCCATTTCGCGTAATACACAGTGATCATTATTTTCGCACCATATACAATTGGTCAACAAGGTTGTGCTGATGATGAAATTGCGGGTATGCCGAATACCCACAATATTCACAGGCATATTTCGCATACCGGGGTTCGGCACTAATGCATGAAAATTGAACATTGAACATACGACTGCTCTGCTGTTAAATCCCCAGGAACATGGTTAGTCGGAAAAGGTATAGCGCCAAAGAGGAAAAGAGTCTTAATTTCGCGAAAGCCTGCTGTTGAATTACGTGAGCTCAGCAGATATGGTTGTGGCATATATAAGGCATCTTCTGAAATTCGTCGGAGCCGGAGCTACCGCTCAAATAACTGGCTCCAGCTCCAGCTCCGGCTGAATTTTACGTAGAGCTCCGGCTCCGGCAAAAATGCCCGACTCCGGGGCTCTGGCTCCGAAGCCCTGGTCTGCACCCCTGTTTTTCTCCTCCATGCTATCCGTGGATGCTGTGCGAATAGCGGGATAGCTGCGGATACCAATTTTCGAGTGTATGGTCTGACCCGGCCAAAGATCGAACCCACGACCTACCGATCGAGAAACCGGACGCGTCACCAATCCACTGTCTCACTCGTTTTTTTTCACAAACTTACTCGCATTTTCTAATGCACATCCCTAGATATTAAAATATATATTTGGATATAGCGAACAAAACCAGTTGCGTTGTAATCGCCAAACAAACCTAATCAAACAACAGCCCGCATTTGTCATTAATAGGCCTTTTGCAGGACTTCGATCACGTGACTAGATACGCATAGCAACAACAAATTGGTTAGCAAGCTACTTTCTCGCGCACCTGCTTCAGTGCTAAATATCGCATAGTGTACTGCAAACATGGGGTGATTACTTCATGAATGTAATCGATTGCGATTACGATTACTTGTGAATCTCGCGATTACGATTACGATTACGATTACAGCAAAATCAGGAAGTAGTCGATTACGATTACGATTACATTTCAAAAGTAATCACGATTACTCACCATTACATTTGTTTTGCTTCTTAGAACTAATATCAGAAGACATATTGGAAGACAATATAAGGCTTGCGATGAAAAGGTCTAATGCAGTAGTTCTCAACCTTTTTTGACACGCGCCCCCCTTGGAGATGGTCAAAAAAATCGCACCCCCCTGACCCCCCTTGCATTTATCGTCATGTCAAAAAGAGCACATCATCTAATACAGAGGTGGGCAACGTTTTTGATAATCACGGCCGCATATCGATTGCTTATGTAGCGTAAGGCCGCATTCCAGGGCATAGCCGCAATGAACGATCTGGACGCAAAATTCCTATGGTAAACTGTCCATATCCATTCCCGGTGAACTCCGGACTATTCTACTTTTCACAATGGCCTATTGTACGCACCGAAATCGCGAGTGGCCATGATATGAATAGTTGCCGGGAGGTGCATATTGTCGCGCCGAGCGCGAAAATTTTTCAGGGCCGCGAACGAATTGTTATTTCTTGCCAATTCCCATTCCGGCTCATATTAAGAAGGGCGCTGTTGCATTAGAATCGAAAAATGAAGTCTTGTTGAATTGCGCGGAGGGCGAAGAAAATTTCAAGATTAATTAAAATCTCTCGAAAATGCGGGAGTGAATTCGTAATTGCAATTTGCATGTCTACGGCCGCCAACACATACTAATTGAATTAGGCGTCGACGGCCGCTCAAATTCCCTTCTACGGCCGCAGGCTGCCCATCCCTGATCTAATAGTATACATAAGGTATATCTTGCGCCAATTTTGAATCTGCATTCCAGTTGTTGAGTCTTTTATTACATTGCTGACAAATTTCTTCAAACTTGTTCAATGTTTTTTGTTGCTTGTACTCACTACCAGCATCAGGATTAGTCTCTGGGTGACCTACCTGGAAATTAAATAATGGATGTCTTGTTCAATGTTTTTTTTTTGTTATTTTCAAACAAGACATCCATTAATTATTTTCCAGGTAGGTCACCCTGAGACTAATCCTGATGCTGGTAGTGAGTACAGAGAGCAAGGCTTCGTTCTGTCCCGCCAGGCTAAATTTGATCAGTTTTGGAAATTAATTAAATTGTGTTGATTTATAGCCTAATTGAGGGCGAAACCGGGCAACCTATGTTGCATCCAAGTCTGTCTTAGGCAGTGCAGTTCGCAAGCTACTAACAAGAGCTGCCCAGCGCGACAAACTTTAGGCTACTGTCAAAGCTATGAAGCAATGAATGACTTACACGTGGGAATTGCTCTCTATATCTCCAAAGAATTTCAAAAATTTGCTCAAATGAAGTTGAAATCAGACTATACTCCGTTGAGCGCAGTTGCTAGAGTTTGTATTTTGCAAGCTTTCTTGAATATGGAATATATTTCATCTTTATTAATCGTCTTCTCATAATGGATGTGAAACACATATTTAGACACGTACAATTTATACTGACTTTGTCAATTTCTCGCGCCCCCCTATACTGACTTCGTCAATTTCTCGCGCCCCCCCCTGAGAGCCTCCCGCGCCCCCCAGGTTGAGAACCCCTGGTCTAATGAGATAACAACTTTCTTTATATATCATACGTCATTTGCTTGCTACGTCATAATGTACCCTTTGTCCAACTCTATGCAGGACTATTCGTCGCACTCAGCGATTTGCATTCTTGCCAGGTCCGTAACTGCAACACCCTCAAACTCCCCAATAGGACCGGAGGCGAGCTCTAAGGGGACTCAAAAGTATTTCGTAAATCAATGTAAATTATTATAGAGTATTTTCAAGATAGTTTATTAACTTGAAAATTTTCTACGAGCTTCGGGATTTAGTGTCTCTAAATAGCTTGATTTTG
Organism: Botryllus schlosseri; assembly: GCF_051294905.1. NCBI lineage: Eukaryota > Metazoa > Chordata > Ascidiacea > Stolidobranchia > Styelidae > Botryllus > Botryllus schlosseri. Next base: position 19,454,504 of record NC_137247.1, on the reverse strand, counting down.
AAATGCATACCTCTCCCCCTCAAGAAAAAAAGCATGCATAATTTATAGAAATAGGCATTTCGGTGTCAGTAGCCGCGCTCTGTGGGCGTGACGAATAGTCCGGTCCTTCCAATATGAGCTCCAACAATGCAAATGCCATCCGGGGCACTCACAGAGGAGTGAATACATAAGAATTTGTGTGTGCGTCTCACGAAAGTTTTTTTTAAATCTGCTACGTTTGGGCGACTACAGTATCTTTTGATTATATAAAAGACGGGAGGTCACGAATTAACAACATACAATAAAGTATTATAACAACATACCAGATGCTATAGTTTTGAATTAGGTGCCCCAGCTCTACCGGTAAATCTGAATGAATAGCAATATAATGCAATTGTGATTATTGACGAAATTAGGTCATCAACTTGAAAACTGACCACCCTATGGGGCCCCAATACCCAGGGTTGTAATGACTCGAGTCATGACTCGACTCGAGTCCAATTTGAGTCGCGATTTTTGGTGACTAGACTTGACTCGAGTCATATTTTCAAATGCGTAAATTGACTCGTCTCGAGTCAATTTTTGTATTGACTCGACATGTACTCGATTCATTTTGCATGACTCGAACCAAGTCATATGACTCGAGACTAGAACGGCCAAGACAGACATTCCATGTAACCTCGAAGAATAGTAAAGTCACCACATTATTTGTATTTCGTCTATCAGTTCTGATACTTGGGAATAGGGCTGTAAACTGTGAAAACTGATGAATACCAGCCATTCTATATCACTCGAGCAGAGTTGACCTGAAAACTGATCTGTGAACATAACGACTTGGACTCTTACTCGAGTCAAACACTATGACTCGGCCTCGACCCTATGCTAGCTGACTTGGACTCGGACTTGACTCGCGGATGAATTGAAAATGACTTGACTTGACTCGGGTCAAAACTATAAAAGTGAGATTGACATTGTGACTTGGTTACAACCCTACCAATACCAACGTTTGGAGGTGAGGATGAATTGCTGTTTTGGTCCTGATTGTACCTACAACTCACGCTAACATGGTGTATGGCTATGGCGACAGGTATAAATGTCGAGTGAAGAATTATGAAATAGCGATTGGCGCCCGTTTCAAATAGAGTCATATGAGAATAAAATAAAGTGAACATAAAATTCTACCTTCCACTTAATACAGATACTGCAAGCTGCCGTTACGAGAAACGGCAAAGAACGTCTCGATTATGATATATATCAGCAGCTGTTGATTTTAACCATCGTAATGTTTTATTTGACGAGTACAAAATTTCAAATCTTTGTCGCAAGATAATAATCACCACTCTGCCTAGTTTCAAATAGTAACTTATGTATTGCTGTTTGGTTACGCTTACTTAAACGCAGTTTGACCGTTGCTGCTTGGCGAGCAGTAGGCCTATCTATGTAGTATACGTATGTATTGTATGCACACCGGACAAAGATTTGAAATTTGATAACCTGATATACAGCATGGCTCACACTGTTCTAACAATCACAAAACAATGCACATCGAATATACATTTACTACGTGTGAATACTTCTTACGCAAGGACGAGCAAAGCAAATACTTCTGACGTAATAATGAGCAGTGGCGTTTGAAAATCAACCGTTTGCGCTATCAATAACCTGGTATAATATCTCTTCCTTGTTCACGAATATTCGGTTATGTCATATTCATTGTACAAATAAAAAGTAATCGTTCTCTCACAAAGAAATCGATTAGATATGTGAAGTAGTCGATTACGATTACGATTACTTCTGATTTTTTTCGAATGTAATCGATTGCGATTACGATTACTTGAAAATGCTGTAATCGTCGTAATCGATTACGATTACTAATCGCGATTACCCCATGTCTGGTGTACTGTTGATTTCTGGTTGTAAACGTTTCGGAAATTTGTTGTAGAAGTCATCAGAGATTCACCTATGCTAGATGTCAATCATGTACAAAGCATTTCGAATGATATCGTCAGAATTACGCAGAAATCCATCGGTAACGTAGTCGTATTACTGTACTCAACTCTGATCATATGTACTTAAATTTATGCATTTGAAGTAAAGCGATTGGCTTATATTCTGGTAAGAGTATTTGTTAGTTCAAGCAGTACTATTTGTCTGTTATGGAGCCTGATTTTGGATGGAAGATATGGCTGAAGCAGCCGGGACCCGCAAGGATCAGGATATACTGTCTGCTGGTTTGGGTGCTGGCGTGCTGCTATAAAACAAATGTCGCTGAACACATCGGAAGTATCTTTTGGGAGAACCTGCCGTCAAGACTAAGCAAATCAGTGCACTTAATTGTTGCCTTATACAATCCCAATTTTATTACCACTACTTCGCAACTGCGATTGAAGTGGATTTGGCAAATCACACTCGATTTTGATAAATAGTTGATGTCACATATGTGCGATATTTAGCGAACTAAGGGAAGTAACTATCATATAACTCTTAGAGCAGCTCAAACGCAGTGACAAGATCGGTCATCCTATACCCAGACGTGGTCAACGTGGTCATTGTTGGGAACCGAGTAGAAGTAATGCCTTAATTTATACTCCAGTACAAGTAGCACTAATTACTTCCAGGACATGTCCAAAGTACTTCAAGTGGAAGTAGAAATGAATTTCTGAAAAGCGGTCAAGAAATTCGTTACATGAAGTAGATTTGGTTGAGGGTCACTTAGTTTTAGAAATTGATGCCATGTGACAACTGTAAACATTGCATGTTGCATCTTCTTGATCAACGCAAAAGGGTGATGACACCACAAATAAGTGCAATTTTCAAAAATTAATTTAGTTACCGTGGTACTGGGGCTATTTTGCCCAGTTGTTATGACAACCTCACGCATGCGCCAAAGCTACTTTCTAGTTGACAAAATCCCAAACCTGACAAAAAAGTACTACCTAAAAAGTGTCAAGTAGAAGTGGAAGTAGCCTAAACTCATAATGACGCTAGTACTCAGGTAAAATAGTACTTCGTTGCTGACCCCCTCTGTGTATTGGCTCATCCAACTCAGAAACATCCTCTAAAGACGACTAACATTGTTTCTTTCGCATTGACTCCGTAATATTCTGAACTTATGATATTCTTTGATTCATTGAATTTACAAATAAACTTGCAAAGAAGATCGATTTATTAATTTTTGTGCATTCGATACCCAGAGCATAAGAAATAGTTGAAGAAAAATGGATGTTAACCTTATCAAGTTCAATAACTGCCGAGACTGTTATGCCTATGTATTTTCCTCTACCTCCATAGCCACTTGTCTAGACATATTCATAGCATCCACGGAAGAGCGCTTGTCTTGCTGTACACAAATGAAATATCATTTTCAAAGCAGACATCAACATCGGGAAGGAAGTTCAGGACAGTTAGTCAGTGGTCAGATCATCTGCTGACATTTTCTGTTGGCATGAAACCACGCTGCCTTCCACCGCATGACCAAATTTTATGTGGTGATAATAATTGGCTCCAGGTTGAATTCTTGACGAGGGCATCATCAATTTCTTAGTTGCCTATGTCCGGCTCTCTTGGGATAATCCATCAGATCATTATTCCGTATGCATGTGGTATAGCCATATGTATTGAAACTCAATATATTTGCACTGTGCCATAGAGTGAAGTAATCCAATCCAGGCAATCAATCAAGTAATCCAGGCCCCGGGACAGTTTGTTTCACCCTCAATTGGAGCTGATGATCATTTTCCTTCGGGTAGTGGCACTTGGCAGCATGACAGAATGATCAATAACTTGTAATATAGGTGTAGAGGTCTAAATATTTTGAATTGTTTAACTGAGAAGTCATACAATAGCTTAGGATATTAAATATATATATGGTATGTAGCACATTGCATGAATTCATAACACATCAACGTACTGGCACTGGAAGTCATTGTCTCTTAGGCTTAAAAATAGCAGTATCCTATATTGCAATCGATATCAATCATCAAAATGCTGCAATGATTACCAACTACCGCTACAATACAACTATAGTATACTATCCACACCTAACTTAATGCTGCAATAAATATCACGCAGTCAATGTCCTGCAATGTCGAATTTTGTGTCATAAAATCATAGTTGACTACCAAATAACGGCTATAATGTCGATCATTTTGACGCAAGGAGTTTACATAGTTCATGAATCAAAGACATCCAACATATTTGAATCCTTGCGCATCTCCATGACACTTGCGAACGTTTACAGCCCGAAAACAATAATATACTGTATCCGAAATACGGCTACGTTAACGACGGATTTCTGCGTAATTCTCACGATATCATTCTATGTGCTTTGTACAGGATTGACATCTAGCATAGGTGAATCTCTGTTGACTTCTACAACAAATTTCCGAAACGTTTACAACCAGAAATCAACAGTACACTATGCGATATTTCGCACTGAAGCAGGTGCGCGAGAAAGTAGCTTGCTAACCAATTTGTTGTTGCTATGCGTATCTAGTCACGTGATCGAAGTCCTGCAAAAGGCCTATTCCAAGCAGTGTCACTTGTTTACAGCTTTTAATTTCACTCAATCCATATCTGTCTACCTGTAGCAACGAAGACGCAAATTTTAACACAATATTGATTGTTTTTGTACCGATTATGGAATAGGATTTGCAAGCAGAAAGCTAAAAATCACCCAATTTCTTTCGAAAAAATAGCCTTAACTCCCTGTAAATCAATGGGGCATTTCCACTTCATTCTGAACACTAGGGGCGATAAAGATAACTCGACCCAAAACTGTTTGTTGCTATATGCTTTACTATAGGACTGGAGTAAACATGGACATTATTTCGTCTCTTGATGCACAACGATGGCGAAAGTATTCATATCAATACAAATCATTCATATGGCTATCAAATAGCTGTTAGTGACGAAAATGATGCTGTTTCTTGGCGTCTTATCCTCGTGATGGACATAGACATCCTGGCAGCTTACGTTGCTGTTGCTGTTAATTTTCGAAAGTCGTATGATATGGCTGTTGTTATATTCCTCATTGTGTAAGGATGATGGTCATTTGATCCTAAAAGATGCATCAATAAGAAACAGAAAGTTATCAGGAGGATGATACCGTTTACGAAGAAGAGGTATGGATGCCTGGTCCTGGAAAAGTTGTCTGCAGAATATCATTTCACCATCATGATTCATCATGCTTCCCCTGCAGTATATCAGTTCACCGATGAGTGTTGTGCGCTATGGGAAATCGTGTAATGTGCAGTTGCTGCTATGAGGTCCTACAGCATATAAAAATCATGCGTTTGAATTACAATGACGCTGATGAAACTTCCAAGAGAGAGGCAGTCTCATCTGTTTTCAATGAATGAGGTTGCAGAAGAGACGTCTATGCCAAAAGGCAAAAGCTGTTGCAAAAAATAGACCGTAGAGTCATCAGTCATGGCATCTTGTTATGACAATAAAAGGGTTCGCTGAATCTATAGTGATTCACCAGTTATCAAAAGAACTAAGAAGCATACTTAGTGAAAAGCAACCAGCATTCCAATGATAAATCCATCAAATATTGTACCGGCACTTTTTTCAAGTACAGTCACTTAAACCTCTTCTATGACATTATGATGCCTATGGATTGAATTAGAGCTGTTGGACATAGAACCCAGAAGAGTATATCAATGATGCTGTGTAAAGCCATGGATGATTATGAGCCAGACCAGAGTGGACGGTTATTGACTATTGTCGGTTGCTCGCTACCTGGACTCTTGTTATATGTATCTGATACATATTATGTTGGTAGCGCAAGGAACTTTGCTAAACCTTCTAAATTTTCAAGTACAAATGACCAATGCTCGCGAGCTCATTCTTGTGTTTTACAATCTGCAAGTTTCACATTAGCATTCTCGTTGAATACTCTTGGATATGGTGATGGTGTTTGTATCAATTGAGTTCCCACCGTAGTATTTTGCTTTGTGTCTTAGGGCGATCCCATACATAGGCTTCTCAAATAGCAGGTTGACATTCCTTCAGGTTAAGAATTGTTATGTATCCAAGTAATAATGAGCATGAATATTGCGTAGCTTAGAATTTTACAATCCAAAGTTTGTGCTTACCATACGATTTATTTCCGTGGTCGGTCAATAAATATTCAGGACTCTGCTTTATAGACTATAACCGTTCCATTTTATTCCACAAGATAACTGCAAGAATACAACTGGTACATCCTTTCCTTGTCAATCATCAGAACGAGTTGGTATTATTAGTATTTTATCATTTAAAAACACCAACAGATAGTGATGAGATTTAAGGATAGGGAGGTATTGAAATGACATAAGGTCTTTCAACCAGACAGCTACTTGGCCAAGATCATAATATATCTAGAAAGGGTATGTATTGAATGCAGTCCAATCTGGTGTAACTTTGCCCGATAAATCGGGAAAATAATAATGATAGAACCATTACAGTTGGTGATAAGAATATAATCGTAATTTCAGCACTTCCATCACGACGACTCACGCCAAGAAACAGCATCATTTTCGTCGGCTAACAGCTATTTGATATCCATATGGATGATTTATATTGATATGGATACTTTCACCATCCTCGTTGTACGCCAAAAGACTAAATTAGGTTAATGTTTAGTCCAGTCCCATAGTAAAGCATATAGCAGGAAAACAGTTTTGGGTCGAGTTATCTTTATCGCCCCTAGTGTTCAGAATGAAGTGGAAATGCCCCATTAGCTGCTTTTCTGAGTAACGATTGCGTGATTTATTTGGATGCCATTAACAGATTTCATAGTCACTTGTGCTTAGGCTATTTATCAGCTGTTGAAGAAGTTAAAGCGTCTATAATTCGCGTATACTAAACTTCAGGACTTTTTCAAATATTTATACAGTTCTTTTCCAAAACTCCAAAAATGGTCGTAGCACACCTGCGAATCTGTGGCGGCACAGTAATGTGCCACGGGGCACAGTTAGGGAATCGCTGAACAAGGCCTTTATATGTCATATCGTCACCTACAGGCAAATTTTATGTTTGACGAAACAATAAATGTCTGTCTGTCATGGATTTACTCGAAAACCGCTAATTTGTCATGGATTGAATCTGGAGAAACAGTGTTCCGTATAGCCTACCTGCGGCAAAATGACATTATAGTAGCAATCCACATGTAATGGCGTATGATTCAATAACCATCCGGATGGTGGGGTCTGTGAATCACACGATAGAGGGTTTTCAGCGATTGTGAATCTTGAACTTTTTCAGTGCTCCAGGGTTGCCATAGGTCCGGAATTTTACGGACATTTCCGTAATTTCACTAAGAAACTTGCATCCGGGAGGAATTTCTAAAATATGCCTAAATGTCCGGAATTTCGAAGGCTTGACGTAGGCTCATAATTTCTTCGTAAATCATCCTAATAACATTATTCGGGGGGATATTTATGCTACACGATATTTTTCTTCGTGCTGCGCGCGATTTACTGTAACATTTATTGATTTTAATATGGGGACTATCACCCTCGCAAAAACTGCAATACAATATGAATAAAAAGAACCTTCATTTACTGAAATAAGCCTAATTATAATCGCAATTATATGAGAACAGTATATTCCTAGACATGGTTAAGGCCGTTAAAATGCTTTATTCAAAGGTAGTGGTTCCAAACTTGAGGGTAGTTTGCCTTTATTCTGGGGTTCGCAAAGATGTGATGTTGAGCGTAATCAACTTCCAAAATAACACGTGAGTAAGTCAGGGCAAAGATGCTGATTTGTTTCAGTAATCAGCTCGTCAAATTATGATCTGGGCCACGGAACATTTTCAAATTGGATGAAGTCGCGACCATGAAAGGATGAAAACCACTGGATGTGGGGTGTTTATGAAGCTCCGTGGTGCGCACCGGCATCGGTTCGGTCTGACGTGAACTTGAATTAACGATGTATAATGACGCTCCCTGTATTTCCGAAGTCATCATCCTCCACCAGCTCTGCCGCTAACCCTGATCATGTTGGCGGAGAGAGGATCAAACTATAAAGTCATATATGGAAGAACCAATATTATTGACAGAATTCATTCAAAAAATTTAACGATCAGATCCATATAGAAACCATATGCATATGGCAAGCCCCCTAAAAGTTGCATCGATTACCCTATGGCCTATGGTGGGCCGAAAATCATTGTTCATTTGGGCGGGAAGGGACTGAAGAAATGTGGTTTCGGTTCCGGTTACACAACACACAGCCACAGACTCCTTAACCGGATCGAGACCATTTCAGGTCTACAAGCAAAACTTTTCTATTGTGACGTCATATTGACAGACAATGTGCTTATATCTCATTGTGAAATCCACTAGTTGGCGCTAAAACGTGTCCGGAATTTGGGTTACCGAAATATGGTAACCTTATGCCATAAAGCTATACCGACTCGGTTTTACCGGAACTTGAGCCGGTTTTGTCATAACTCGAGTCGCAAATTCTCGCTGACTCGGCTTGACTCGAGCCATTTTCTTGGATATGAAAAATTACTCGACTCGACTCGACGTGAGTCATTTATGTGTACTGCTGACCAATGTTCCCTCTAATTTTTCACGAGTCTGCGCGCACCCACCAACTCACTGCGCTGTCCCTTGGACAACAGTGCTGCTGACCAGTGATGAGCAATTGGCTCGATTTTTATTCCATTTTTTTCCTCATCAGCTTCCCCATCTTGCACTCAGTGTACCAGAAGTGCTGGGGAGCCGCGACCTATTTTCTTTTCCAGGGGGTGCCGTGAAGTCAAGAAGGTTGTCAAGCATTGGCGTAGCACATTTAGAATGGATTAAATTAAAAGATGCTGTCCAATAGCAAAATTCCAACCAGTGTTCCACAACTCTGATATCATGTCTGGGCTATATGTCCGCACTGTGCTACGCCAATCGGAGTTCATCACTGGGGTAATGGGCTGCAGAGTTGAGCATGGATTAGGATTAGGTTTTGAAAAAACAGGATTTGTGAAATTTTGTCGGATTTGGATTGGACATATTTTTCGGAACGGATTAGGATTTGGATTTACCTATTTTCGGTGAGATTGAAATGTCAGAGAGAGAGAGAGAGAGATGATATTATTTTTCGCCTGCACCATCGAGATGCTTTGACGACGGAGTTGCGATACGGCCCCATGAGGTCATCTAGTCTGCGCCCCCGTTTTTTTCTCCTCCATGCTATCCGTTATTGCTGAGCGCCTAGCTGGATATAGCTGCGGATACCAATTTTCGAGTCTTTGGTATGACCCGGCCGGGGATCGAACCCACGACCTACCGCTCGAGAAGCGGTAGGGCGTGGGTTCGCATTAGGACGCATAACCATTACACTATCTCGCTCGCTCTTTATTTTCATCAAACCAAAATACATAGCACACGGCAGTGGTGGTTGTACAGAAAATATGCATGCACAGTATTCGGTATTAGATAGGAATGATCGATAAGACCGTGAAGGTCATCTAGTCAAGTGCTCTTCAACCTTTTTCGTCGTGGTACACCCTTTTAACATTTTCTCAAAACTCGTACACCCCTGACCGTATAATACACCGATAACGCCGAAAGCCGCATTTTGATTACATATAAAATACGTCCGGATTCCAACGGCGATTCGCCATGACGCATGGACGACAAATGCTCATATGAAATTTTGTACTGGGAACTTAACACCACGGAGAGCCCTTGTGGTGTTCTGTGCCTTCACTTATTTCTTGAGATATACAATGCGCAATTTTTTTTACTGTAGAAGCAAAACATCCCAGCAGGCTTACAGTAGATAATTTATGTACCAAAATCGCGAGTATAAATGTCAAGAAAAGACACTAGGATTATGTGTGTAGTCGCGCAGAGCGCGAAAATTTTGCCCCTTGAATGGATTTCATCGAAAATGTTGGTAGTTTCACATATTATTGTCAAAAATTTATTAATTCTCAGCTCACGTGATCAGATTAACCCGCAGAGCTGATGGAGGGTGTTTTCGAAAATATTGGGTACAATATTAATGATGATGCATCTTGCGGTTCCTATTAATCACTTAGTTGCATGTTGTTATTTCTTGGCCTCCCACCAGGATTGTTTGTATTGGTATTAATAATATTTTATTACACATCAATGACAGTGGTGATAATCGCCTGTTTAGAATTTGTGCGCCACGACAGTGCATTTCTCAAAGTATAGTATTTTTGCTTTGGGTAATGAGGACGACTTTTGCTTGCACGCGCACTCCCATTCTTCATTCTCTCTCGCTAACGTGCGTCCACTTTCAGGACTTTGCTGCTGACTTTGAAGCTCGGTTAACTCTTCTTCTGGGCTTTTCAAGACGCTACGTTAACAGGGGGTCGGTGACGAGGAGCCTAGAAAAACCTGCGACACATAGAAACATGGCAGAGCTGAGACTAGAACCAGCAACAATTGGTTACATAATGACGCTAATTTAAATATGTGTAGAAGATCGCAAAATTATGCTGAAGTACGCCGTACGTCCGCAGGTTGAGCACCCCTGACGTAGCCGAAATAAGGATGGACAATGGACATTTGAGCAAGGCTGCAACGTATAGTAAATGATAATACGAATAAGGGCTCGAGGTTACTGGACCACCATCTAACGCAGTGGTTCGCAAACTCGACCCCGTGGCTGGGTAAGTAGGCTATGTATTCTGCACTATTCATAAGCTGGTCGCAGGAAGCACAAATTCAAAATGTCCAAGATTTAGCGGTGGTTTCCTCGAGAATCATCAGACAGATTACAGATATCGCAAGCTGAACACATAGGGATGGTGTGAACCTCTGAAAGGTTCAGGTTCGTGTGAACGCGAACTTTTTTGAAAGGTTCTGTTTGAACGCGAACGTGAACCTCATGACGTCACGTGACGTCATATTGCTAATTCCAATCCTATCTTTCAGTGAAGTGATAGCCTATATCAATATACACTTGTACAGTGTACACTGTACACCAGACCTGGGCAAAGTGCGGCCCGCGGGCCAAATGCGGCCCGCGAAGCTATTCTCTGCGGCCCGCGAAAGCTTGCTTGGACTTTAAAACGTGAAATATACGCTTTGAATGACTAAAACCATAGGCTGTATCAACTGAACAGAAAATTCGTGTACTTTGAAGCCTGCCCATTAATATGCACGATTACGATGCCTATGTACCTCGCTTACATAATCCAGATTCAAAATAAAGGCAATGTGGCAAAGTATGAGTGGCAATTAAAATAACAAGAAATTACTCTTTCCATATAGTTTAGCTCAAATATTCTTTGTTGTCATTGTTACATTACACACAATACGGTATGTGTTTCAAATTGTTAGTGATACATTTCCAAACCCTTAATTCGTAAAACAATAAGTCAATCAGTGCTGGCGATTACTATATATGACTAATCATATCTTTCACCCATAACGGATGAACGGGCATGCCAAAAAAATAAAACCGAAAACTGAAATTCGAAGAAAGTTTTATACTTTAAAGCACTAAACATTTGCATACTGGTGTCAGGGGCAAACCCGTCCTTATAGTTTTCGCTGAGCATGTCGCCGAGATTAAGGATTTTAATTGAATTCGGTCTTATGACGAAAACACGAAACACTCTGTCAAGGGAGGGTGAATTTCAGAGAAACTGCAAGCTTCGCTCAGCATCAACGCACACTGGTCGGAAGACAGCGACTAAATAAATGAGCTTTGTACTATTACATATAGGCTACATTTCATTGGAGGGATTCTCGAACAAGCATCAGAAGGTGGGCGCGAAACCGAAGTTGAATGAATATTTTTTTCGCGCTTCGCGCGATTAACTCCCCCGCTTTTAGATGATAGGTATGGCTCTGTATATTAACCGACTTTGATATTTCCGAATTATCTCATCAACAGCCATAACCAACCATGCCATCAAACTATTCGTTAAGATTGCTAGCACTTTTTCACAATTTGTGATATCATGATAAGGGGGCGCGAAATTTGTCACTATCATAAAGGGAGGAGTGCCTAAAAAAGTTCGAGAACCAGTGTTTTGGAGTCCTAATATAGAAGAACGGGGATAGGGGTTAAAAGAGAGGTAAAATGTATAATGTTTGGCCTACCATTGTTTCGAATCATGACGGCAAATAGATATTTTTATATAATAATTACCGTCACTTTTTCACACATTTACTGAGCAGCATGTATTAACAATATCATTTAGAAATGAAATTAAAATAAGCTGGAAAATATAGCTAACATTTTTCATTCGGCCCGCCAACGTATTTTCTACTTCTCATGTGGCCCGCGGAGGAAAATAATTGCCCACCTCTGCTGTACACGATACCTAGTGACGACTCGGGCCACATAATGCCACAATGATGAGGTACATATTGGCGTTTTAAACGTCGCTAAATGTATCAACTGAGGCTATCAGAGGATATAATCATCCCATAAAATTTATATGTTCCGTCGCTTAGCCAACAATTTCGACGACGACTTACCAGGGGATAAAAGCTTACGCCTTAACGGTCTAGCCCAGGCCGGACAATGTATTCGGCGTCTGAGTATTGCTACATTGATATTGAGCAGAGTGTAAAACGGGTTTCTATACTTGCTACCGATTTTAATCCATTAACAAGTTATAGAGCAGTAGCCAACACCTCAATCGTACGGATCTGGTTTTAATGATACAGTGAACCTATGAAGTCAAGATTGACCCCGAACCCAGCTAGATTTTTTACATCAGTAAACGATATCAATCTCATTGATTGTTCGAGTAAGCATCATTGCTGACTACGCATTTCGCTCGTGATGTTGTGTGATTGCGGGTCAAGCTCACAGCAGAGAGTCACTAAATGTTCACAAACGGTAATTAAGCTGGATATTTCGAGCAAACTTTTGTAACAAAGCAAGTAAAACTTTTGAGATTGTCAAGGTGCATGCTCGTTTACTGTAGATTTTTATACTGCCAGCGCCATGAATAGAGTAGCCCGTAGTTGAAATGCAATAAATTTGAACGGAAGATGTCATAATGAAGTGAAAATTGTAATATATGAAAAAGGTTCACAGTGCAGAACCTACCAAGGTTCTGTTGTGAACGTGAACCTCTAAATTTCCTAGGTTCACACACAGAACACGAACGTGAACCTCACGTTCACACCATCCCTATGAACACATGCTAACTCCACCCTGCTCTATTCGAAAAGGAAGTAATAAGTCCATTACCAAAGGTTGAATGATTAGAAACATTTGCTTATGACATCACATTGTCCGATATTACACATCCAGTCATTCTCTTTTGAAGCATAAACTGGCGTATTTTTGTGATAGCTATAGTCATCGTATCATCGGTTCATCATAATGTGGATCTGGTACACCCCTGTACACCCCATCCGAGTGGTACACCCTTTGAAAATTCTGGTACACCCTAGGGTGTACGACAACCCCGGTTGAAGAGCACTGCTAGTCTGATCACACCAGCATCAAACAGGTACACTTGACTCTAAACCAGTGGTTCCCAACCTTTTTCGACTCATCGCTCCCTTTTGAAGCTCCACACCGATTATCGCCCCCCAAATATTGAGAACCGGAAAACAGCACTTCGTGACGCCCCCCCCCCCCGAGGGCTTTTTGTCGCTACCAATCAGCTATACCCTATTTCATGTACTGTTTGGTGAGTCACCGTATTTCGCCTAAACGCGCGAAGCGCGACAAATATACATATAATTCATGTTTGAATCGGTCAATATGGTCGATGTGACATGTTGGTAAAGGTAGGACCCTAAATAATAATTAAACATCTTCGGGCGGAATCGTTGTTATATTGACTTCTTTACATGATGCTATTTCGTGACCTCCTATATCTGCTATGTCAAAAGATATGGAAATCGTCAAAACGTACCAAACTAAAAGACGCACATGATTTCATATTGGTATTTCTTTACTGGCAAATAATTTTTTCCTTTCGGGATGGCATTTGTCTTGTAGGGTTAAGGCCGCCAGGACAGTAACATTCGACGCCAGCCATTGAGGCCCCTATGGACAATTGAACATATATGTATAATGTATATTGTATATATATCGAAGTTTTCGGTCAGCGCAAGGGCGTTCCTTTTCGGCCAATTTCTTCTCGCTGCTCATCGTTCTGGCACACTTCTCGGAGTCGCATTTTACATGGCCTCTAACTTCATATGTCTTGGTGCGTCGTCGCGCAGTAATGGCCGACGCCGAAGTCTCCCATTTCCATAAATCATGCGTATTTTTGTTGGGTGACGGGAACCCCAACAACAAGATACATTAAAAAATTAAATCGCGAAATTTTTTTGAAAAAGTCGCATGAATTTCTAAAAAATGACTCTATCATTCATGTTAATTCACGAAATAATTTTGGGCTTCCTTCGATTTCGCCCCCCCTCCCCGCCCCGAATTGGGGGTTTGGGGTGCGGTAGTTACGGTTCCGACTCCAATATAGCCGTTTTAACGCGCCATCGCCCCCTATCGCCCCCTTCGTCCATTTTCGCCCCCCTATCGCCCCCTTCGTTATTTTCGCCCCCCTATACCGCCAAATCGCCCCCTGGAGGGCGATATCGCCCACGTTGGGAACCACTGCTCTAAACAGTCTGGCTGTAAAAAATGTTACATAAGCTAAAAAAAAAATAAAATGGAAGAAAAATTAAACGATGGTAGCAAATGATCAATGAAGCAATGTCTGGGCGAGGTAGGGCAACAGTGCTAGTGTAACGATAAGAGGTGATCAAGTAGGGCTGTGTTTGTCGTGTGGCGAATGGCGACAAACTTTATTCAGATCAGGTATTAATGTACTTATAGTTACTAAGTTATCTTGAATCAAGTGAATCGTTGGTTGTGAAAGAAAATTTTCGAATCCCTCGATTGCATAAATTAGTATTTTTTCTGAATTTCCAGTTGGAATCTGATTAGGATTGGACATGGACTTGAATATGAAAAAGTTATGGATTAGGATTAGGATTTGAATTTGAAGGTTCGGATTTGGATTTGAAGGTTCGGATTTGGATTGGATTAGGACATAGAAATTTCAAATCCGCTCATCTCTGGTAATGGGGTATGTTCCGACTATATATTGCCACTCGGACATCATGTCTTTGGTATATGTTCGCATAGTGGTGAGTCATAACATAACATAACATGGTTGGGTTATATTTTTGATCTGAAAAAGTCACACACAATGTACAATGCGATAAGACACAATGCGATGTCATGAACAGATTGGAGGATGTAGAACGACACGCATCAGTAGCGATCCTTTACTCTAACATCCACCTCGGCCTAGAGTGCCCGATGTCACAGTTCCTTTTCGATGTTGATCTCTTTGAAGCCGCGGACCTTTCTGCTAGTTCTTTTTCATTCATTGTGAGTGCTTTCTTTCGTCGGGTCTTTTTTTGTCGCCGTAAGAACGGCAACGGCAGGGGAAGAGGAGCCCAGATAAACCTCCGACGGGAATCGAACGCGGTTCGTCTGCGTGCTAGGCGCTTATCATCGTAACCACTACTGTATCTCCCCCACTCTAACATCATGTCTGGGGTATGTTTGTGCTGTTTTCCGACACTCGGACATTATGCCTGCAGTAGATTATGACTGTAATGCCACTCGGACACCGCGTCTGGGGCATGTTCGGACTTTGTTTGCCACTCGGACTTCGTATTCGGAATACTTTCGCAAAGTATAGTGGCAACACAGTCCGAATCTTTTCCATATTTTCAGAGCCGTAAAAGAGGATAGGCCTACTTTTTCAAGTTTCAACCGGACATAAAAAACGGGGAATTTATACAGATTTGTTATTCTAAGCGAGTTGACCTTATTTTGGTCAACTTTCGCGGCAGTTCCAAAAAAACTCGGGTTTCACGTGAACTACGAGCAATATCTACTAAATAAATACGAGTCCTTTCTCAAGATTACCGTACCACGACCTGACTTATCGCTATCGCCTTCTACAGGGTTGGTGCGATGACATGCAAAATAAGGTCAAAAACATGCAAAATAAGGTCAGTAGCGACATGCAAAATAAGGTCAGTCACATGCAAAATAAGGTCAGTCGCGACATGCAAAATAAGGTCAGTCCGCGCATAAATCCAAATCTATACTTCAATTACAATTCCAACTTTTTTCCTATGAAAAATAAATTCAAAATATATATTTCCTGTATAGCAGCCTACTTTCAACATTGAAATTCCTTATCTATATCCTAAATCCTGAGATGTTTCAATCAAAAGATAATCATGATTATCTTGATTACGAAGTCAGTCGCATGTAGAATATTATTATCAGTCCGCGCATAAATCCAAATCCACACTCGAATTACAAATCCAATTCTTCTTTTTTATGAAAAATAAATTCAAAATATCTTTCCTATATCGTAATTTCATGATTGACATTCCCCATCTATATCCTAAATCTGAAGATGTTTCAACAAAATGTAATCAGACGATTATTACAATTACGATGTGAGTCGCATGTAGAATATAAAGAGTCCGCGTATAAATCCAAATGTTTACTTCAAATCCTACTGTTTTCTTATGCCACTGACCTTATTCTGCAATCTGCATGTCGCGACTGACCCTATTTCGCATGCCACTGACCTTATTTTGCAAGAGACTGACCTTATTTTGCATGTCGCGACTGACCTTATTTTGCATGTGACTGACCTTATTTTGCATGTGACTGACCTTATTCTGCATGTCGCGGCTGACCTTATTTTGCATGTGACTGACCTTATTTTGCATGTGACTGACCTTATTCTGCATGTCGCGGCTGACCTTATTTTGCATGTGACTGACCTTATTTTGCATGTCGCGACTGACCTTATTTTGCATGTGACTGACCTTATTCTGCATGTCGCGACTGACCTTATTTTGCATGTGACTGACCTTATTTTGCATGTCGCGACTGACCTTATTTTGCATGTTTTTGACCTTATTTTGCATGTCATCGCACCAACCCTCCTCATCGCCTTCGGTGACATGCCACTATAGCGTGCTCTGTCGTGGGCGCGCGTTCTTCTTGGTCCGCGGCTTGGTATAGATAACGTTGACACGTTATCGTAAGTATTTTATTAAAGGTCAACTGCATCTTATAAACAACTTCGCCTAATCATGTTCAGAATTTTTTTTCATACCGAAATTGCCGACTTTCCGTATTTCAAACTAATCGGAAATTGCCGTAATTTGGACTGAAAGTCCTAATATTGGTATGTTTACAGAAAAAGCGAAATGTTCATTGTGACGTCATGTAGTTGACATCTCTTCTGGCCGCTGCGGATGTATGCTATAGGGCTGTTGCTTTTTCAGTAACAGGGCGGTTATATTAGTTAGTTATCGCGGAGGTTTCGCTTGTAATGGATTCACCAAGTGAGTGCGATTACTCAGATGACGAATGTAAGTATGCATTTTGCCCTTGCTTACGAAAGTAATGTTTAAACTGAACAGTGAACACGTATCAAGTGTTGATGAGCTCAATCCCGTATCAGTGGAACTCCTTACTGCTCCGAAAACGAGTGGTCGTCTGAGTATGATTATTGATGAATAATCTAAGGAGGTTAGTAATATATAGTATGATCAGCCTAGCTTGTTCAGCTGAAGCCACTTGTCTATACCAAATGAAATACACCGGTATGTGTAATTTGGTGGAGTACCCTACCTCTTTTCAGTTATTAATCTTGGTACGGTATTATCAATTACAGGATAGAGGATGGAGGTTATTGCCAACTTATGCAAACTATTAGTGGGAGAGCAACTAACGAATTATTAGTGCATCACAGCATTACCAGGATTTCAATCAGTAGCTCAATCAGAGAGATATCTCACTATAGATATCATCAGGAATATTGTCATATAATTATACCATCTAGTTCGATGCATGAGCGAATGAGTCTCATTCACATGAAACGTTGAGTCGGGTACCAAGTAATTACCCGTCAGTAACACAACAATTATGCTTTTCAGGACGCTGAGAAAAACTGTGTATGGAAGTTTTGTTTGCTGGCCATTGGGATTCTGCAACACAAACGAACGAGAAATCCTGTCTGTACATCCGATCAAAATTCACATCTAGTATTTTCAAAGGATTTCAATTTTGCAATGCTTCGCGAAGGAATAATTGTATTGAAAATAATAAATGCAACAACCAATCCATCAACAGTACTACTGTGTCAGGGAGAGAAATATAGTTTTGTGTCCAACAATAGCTTCTTTTGTCCAGCAATGGCTTCAACTAATTTTCACGATGCCGCTAGTTGAATGAGGAAGCCATCGCAATTGACTTGGTCGACTCCGCCGTATCTGGTCTTGCTTGAATACATGCGTCGACTTCTTCATTGCAGGAATCTAAAGCAGGTGTAAAAACATTGCAGATTTTTATAATAAAGTCAAATCAAAGGCAGTATACCAAATGCTGTTCCGAAGTATCATAAAAATGAAGGATTTCCAACTGCATCCTACCCAACTTTTGGACTGCTATGGTGATAGTGATACGTTTTAATCTTTTACTGAGCTGTCGATATCTTGAGAGATTTAGTCACTGATATCTGACAGTCTTCATTCAGTAACTTAAGTAACTAATATGATTATATGACTACACATGTACACAAACAGAAGTTTATTTTCAAAAGTAAGAGCAACTCTTCCAATAAAATGAGCTCTGCGACATAACCATTATAGATCATGAAGTCAGCAGGTTACAGACTCCTATTAACTAATGCCTTTATACATCTTTTTTCTTGATTGATTTTTAAGTGGCTTTATTTCAGACTACGTACACTTCTACTCAAAGTTTTTCAAGGCATACTTATTTCAGTTATTTGCCTATATACAGTCCATCCTCAAGATTACCGGACCACGACTGACCTATCGATCTCGCTTCCCATGACATGCCGCCCTAGTTCTTCCATAGACTACTCCTTGTTGCTTAGACATCTTCCTGACTTTTCATTGTATCGCATTTTTTGTGGTGTATTGAACTGATAAAATTGCTTATAAACCAATGATGATGATGATGATGATTGCACATGCACATGAGTGTAAACAATAACTACTTTGATGACCACCGTACCACAGTCAATACTACTATAAACGGTTAGTTACACTCTTACAATACCAGCTAACACAGTACATTTTCACTAACCGATTTTGGACACTTTGCATAGCTTTAGAAGTGCGATCCTCTGCCATTACCACAATTTCACTGGTGAGTGAAAATAAAGTATGAACGGCACTACTGCAGTACGTCGGCACTAAGTGTGAGAGTTTCCGTGGTCAGCAGTCAACTTTATTGCGCGTTTCGTATCTCGGATACGTCATTGAAAATGTCTCTGCCTTTGGTTGTCTATCAAGTCCGCACTTTTGGTCGCGGCGTCCGGTCACCTGACGGTATACGGATGGATTTTGGCAGCGATGTAAAGACATTGTAGGCACGGCATATTGCGTATTGGAGCAACCATACGCGACATAACATCTGACTCTATGAATCACCTCCTTCACAGCCTTCATGATCTCACTCAATGACTCAAATCCACAGCAAATCTATGCAACGAATCCCACCTAACAGCCAACAGGAATAACAAGAATTTTTGTTGTGTCAACTACTTGACGTCATTTCACGGCTGGATGATTTCGGGTCCGTTTTTCGGAATTTCGATTTGTAATTTAAATTACTTGAAAACTATCACGTATTTTTCCTTTTCATTATTTTTTTCTTATTCCTAACCACATAATCTACGAAATAAGCAAAAGTATTTTACGACATGCAGTTGACCTTTAAGAGCAACTTAAAACAACGGCGATGGTCTTCGGATGGCGACTAAAAGCGACTGACACACATAGGTTCGCAACAGCAACAAGTATAGAAGCATGATCAGTGATCAGCGAGGGTAATTAGGATAATCATGGAGCGGTACGCTACACCACCCCATTTTTCGTCGCTTCTAGGACAGATTTGATTACAATATCACCGGGTTAGTCCTGAAAGTTTAGATATCAATAAGATTGATACGATTGATAGGGTAAGATTGATCGAGTATAGCAGTCACCAAAATAGATAGCGTGACCCCCCATCCCCCGATCTGTAGCATAGCTCTGAATAATGATGAGTATGTACATTTCGTACAATATTCGACCATAATAATGCAGAACAGAAAAATTATACGATGGTCGAATAACGTACAAATAAACGTCGGAAAGTTCAAGCATTTTCAAATTCGAATGCTGCCGGAATTATTATTCGTGATATTCCCAATTTATCGTGGCTGGACTGTCACCAACAGACCGGACACGAGAAAACCGGTTTCACTACCACAATGGTATGCGAGCAATGGCGGATGACGGCTCTTGAGTTTTCGAGGGAGTGGGCTAATTTTCGTTGTTCTGTCTTTGACTACGCAATACGTTCGTTGATTAATTTATGCGTGATTTTGATACGGTTTTGTGCCACATTTAAAGTTGAACCCATCTCTTGTTGGTTTCGTACCATGACAGGTCCCCTGCAGACTTACTCGAGAAAGGCAGTACGGTATGACTTTGTAATAAATAATAATGACCACTGACCAGTATTATATACCGTACGTCGTACATACACGGACGGACAGAGCTGCGTATGCGTCGATTACGCGACAGTGATCTGTTTCATAATATTTTATTTCTCATCCTATTATCAACTAACACTTTATAAACAATGAAACCTCTGCTATCATATCGATTCTTGAACTTGATGAAATAATTATCAGATCACCAGCATCTGTCATCAGCAATAATACATATATCTATAGAAGTTTACCAAATGTAGATTGAATTTTTGCACTCGTCTATAAATCCCGAATCATACTCTAGGACGTTTGAGTAGTATTCGAAGAAGGGTCATTGACTTAAATTCCGTTTTCTTTTGATCTGAGTTTCCTGGTTCTACATATCCTATACACGTCTCTTCTATCTATTTTGTAGACTACTTCCGTATGTATGGTACCATATTTCATTGTAGGGAATATATTATTCTCTCTCCATCCATCTCTTGTATTTATATGTAAGGCCGGGTTGGAATCCCGCTACGTTAAGCGTAATATATTACGGTAGGTATGCCAAGGCGCTTCTCAGCGTCACACCTGTGTGTAATCAGTAGCATCTTTGGTGTGCACGAGACACCGATTCCAGATTGGATGTACGGTTCGTTTCCAACTTATCACATGTTAAATGTACTCTTTTGGTTACGTTCCTCTTGGAATCTCGGTACGTTTTGCCTGATATATCAGGTGAGCAGCGACAATTCTCCAAGTTTAATAAAAAATATAACATAGTGTTAGCACAGGACACCGATTCCATACAGGGGTTACGTTGAGATGATATAAACTACCCAGAGTGGGATTGGTGGCAATGTCACGCAGAACTTTCTGTTTAATTACTTAATTTTTCTATGCAGAAAAGCTCTCATCACGTAAGATTTATTTCAGAAAATGAACCGAGATTCCATAGGGGGAAATCACCATTATAACTTATCCCCTATGGTCCAGGGGTCACCAACCGAACTGATTTGAGATTTTGAAAGATACAACTTGATGAAACATTTTGGAATGCTGAAATTGATTTCAGTTTGAACGTATTGTTGTTGTTCAAAATAAGCTATTCTCCTGTGCCCTCAGCTCACTAGCTGATACGTCTTCGGATATGGTAATTGCTGTCCATCGAGGAAGAATTAGCTGATCCTGATATGAATCGTTATATATTGGATTCACGTGCAATGGCCTAGACACCTCCAAGTCCGAGACGCTTGGAAAATGACCTTAGGCTTCCCCACGAGATCAAGCTTTACGAGGAGTTGGTTCTCCTGCATAGACCGTGTCACCGTGTGTGTATACTGTATATAGTTAACCCCGATTTCGAAACTCAAGTCGCTTAGAAGTGTCAGGTGCACAGCTCGTAGTTCAAAAATGAAAGTGATGATCGTGATATTTTTTGTTTATATTTATTTATTAGGATATTGTTTCTTTTGTTGTAACTACGCCGGCAGTCGTCCATGTTAAGAAGCACAACGTTGTACTGACGTAAAGTTTGAAAAACGTGATTATTGAACTGTGTGACCTATTTCATCGCGATATTGAATTCATGCGGCCTGCGACCCCGTTTTGAGTTTGCGACCCCTGCTCTAGTCCCACCCAAGCATAGAATAACATATCGATATAAATTGTCTATATTTTATATAACCTATTGTAAATGTACCAGGGCCTTTCTGCTTTTGGGATACAGGAAGTTATTACTCTCAAATACTTCCTCGATGTTACATAGTCTTGTGGTTTTGGTTAGGATGCTCTTGATTTAGCTACTTCTGCAATCAATATCTATCTGTTTGATAATGATGATTAGATAGTTATGTCATCACTCTTCTCGCTTTTTTGGGGTTGAAATTATCGAAAAAACAGTCAAGCTGATGATAATTAAAACACCTGTACAATTATTTTGTTTCAAGCCCCATTTATTTTTCCAGAATTTGTGCAACTGAAATGCTCAGGGGCAAGGTCTATGACTGAATGAATTCTAGTTCTCAGATTCGTGTGATTAAGTCAGCCAACTATTTGGTACTTACTGCTTGCATAGTTGTACAAGCCACATATGTTGTATTAAATTAAAGCAATTGGTGTGGCAGTTAATGTGTTCATCTGTTCAGTATCTTTCAAAATATGCTAACATTGAGAGACTAGGTATTAGGTAAGGACAGAGATAAATGTGGTCGTCAGTCCGGGCTACAACCTTACAGACTTCTTACACTGATGTACCCCATTATGCCTTGAATTTCCCCACTTGTGATTGGTATGTTACGATTACTGTGTTGTGTAGAATTCAAGGCACTTGTAAGTTCGAGCAAGTTCTGGAAGTTCACCTGCTGACCAAAATCTGGGCTTATTGCTGTTGACTGAGAGTGTATTTTCTTGTCATATTATAACTATCTGGATCACTAACTCTTGAAAAATGGGAGGCCAGCTTATTTCAAATTTGTGGCGTAGTAACAATGTGGATCTGAAATGATGTAGCCTACTAGCTCTGTCGGTACAAATTATACAAAACATGTTATTGTAGCCACTGCTATACAATACATTTATATATTCGATTCTCATACTATTTACACAAAGCAAGGTATAGGCAACTGTAGAATGCTTACCATGTTGTAGACAGATATGTAGATAGTTAGGCCTATATTCGTTTGTTCAAATTTCGGGTATGGTATGCATTTATTTAGTATTTCACTAACACTGATGCCTTACTTCACAGCTTTCAAGTTGCAGTGAGCCCATTTGGGATAAGAAAAGAATATGATATTATAAAATAATGCGGAAGGGACATTATGCCTTGAAATAACCACAACTAAAGAACTAATTATACTGAAGATATGTCTAAACCAACAAACTTACCTGTGAGTATGCGTATTGATTTGATGTAAGAATGGATCAAAAATATAATTGTTTTTGCTCAGGACATAACAAAGGGCTTGGGGTTTCTTAATTTGAAAGTGCCGGAGAAAAAGAAAGGAAAACGTACCAGTCTCACGGATTCAGAAGCATCCGACAACGCTCCTGCACCAACCAGCAGGTGCCAATTTAAAGACATTCCAACCATTCCATATTTCTTTGTCGACCTTATCACCATGTCATTGGCTTGTGTTAGTACCAGTAATTGACTGAAGCGCCCTCTGTCAACAGGATTCAACATATTTTGATTCGACAAGCTACTATCTTGTAATCATCCTATCATTGTGTCTCTTGACTTGTGTCGTAATATACACTGCCATAATGTTTGTAGACCAAGATTACGTCGACATACAGCAAATGAAGTTTTCACTCTGCATTCTTGAGCTTTGCAAACCGGGATTTATTTTTGAAAACTCTTGAGGCAAATTGTTATGTGCATTCCTGCATTCCATTTTGTGCTATAGTGTTAATATGATCATTGAAATTTGAAGTAGCTCAACTTTCATAAGTAGCATAATCAGCCAAATGAGGTAATATCAATGTAGTATAGCAGTAATATTCCTTCTCAAATTAAAGCAATAAAGTGTGTTCAGAAATCAGCAGAGGTGGTCAGTAACGAAGTACTTCTACTTTTTGGAAGTACTCAAGTAGTTTTCCTCTACTTCTGGTACTTACTCAAGTAGATCTGATTTTCTCTACTTCTACTTTTACTTCGTAATATTTTGTGATCTACTTACTTACTTTTCACTATTTTCAGTTTGTCAAGTAGAAGTAGTTTAATTCCCAATACGAAAGATAGCCGGAGGAATTTAGGGGCTGTTTTCACAAAGTACCAACATTTAATATTCATAAAGTGAAGTAAAGCCAAGAAATTTTGTTGTGCTTCGTGCACAGTAGTTATGCAGTGAGAATCATGTTTTCACGAAAGTATCAGTGAATATAATTTAGGTACCAGATTGCTTGGTTCCGCTCACATCGCATTGTCACCCATATCAATTATTTCATCACAGTAA
Source organism: Botryllus schlosseri (assembly GCF_051294905.1). Classification (NCBI taxonomy): domain Eukaryota; kingdom Metazoa; phylum Chordata; class Ascidiacea; order Stolidobranchia; family Styelidae; genus Botryllus; species Botryllus schlosseri. The sequence goes on along the minus strand of NC_137247.1, from coordinate 19,430,081 downwards.
ATATGGCCCATCATAACGTTTGAAACTACCGTTTTGCAATCTAGAAATTACCCATCATATCGTAATCTAGCAGCGCATGACGTGTCCTGCTAATCTAGAAATCCGACTTTTCTTAACGTTACACCTGTTTTAGCAGATCACCTTTGAAGCTTTATGTACAAAATACATGAAATATATTTTCTGATTTTTAGAGGTGGTATTTGTATTTCACTTTAATTCCGAGTATCACACCTTGAGTTCTAATTACTTTCAGTTCTTTTGTCTGCAGAACATAAATTTTGAAGCATAAAAGCAAGTCCAGTAATGCCTCTATTTTCCGAAAATTAAGCTACACTAGATATAAAATTTTACGATCCACAATATTTTCTATTAACGTATAGGCCTACTAATCGCGCAAAGTGTTGAAACCTTATCCGATACAACTTCTCCGTATTGCTTTGCTACTCGCCTATACTTGGGGTCTTATAATGTGGGGTAGGCTGCCATGCCATGATATTCTCTTTAAACGGAGTCTTCTAGTAAACAAAGGGTTAGTATCGCATATTCATATCAATACTATAATTTACATCCCATGATGCGAAAGAATGCTTATTCTGTCGAAAATGATACCTCGTCGGTTGCATCAATACGAATCATGCCCTCTTCACCTTCCGCATAGCTCAATTTTAATCTTTTGACAGTCCATGCGAACGAATCAAGACTGTTTTCAAAACTACTTACTTACTTGAGTAGATTTGAAGCCAGTAAATTCTACTTCTACTTCAAGTAGTTTTAGGTGGCTTATGGAAGAAGTACTTCTACTCGTACTTGAGTAGATTTTTTTGTCGCTACTTCTACTTGAGTAGCTTTCTTGACTACTTTGACCACCTCTGGCAATCAGCCAGTATCTCGGCCTTCTAAAGTGTAAAGTTTTTCATAAATTGCATTTTGTTACCAACAAATATCTCAAACTATTTCTGTTCACTGATTTTTTTTGCAATGAATAGGAATTTTAGAACCTGCTTTCAAAATATTAGGATTAGATACCATTTTTTCAATTAGTGTTTTTAGTCTCTGCAATGTCATGTTTGGAAAGTCATATGCCTACACAATACACAATTACACATGCATGTATTGTGTATATGGGCCTGTCGATGGTGTTTAAAGGTAGCAGCGTGGTTGAAACTGGGCTTGACTGGTGTAATGACATGAGAGTGTGTGATACCAAGAGCAGAAGTCACCCTATTGAATAATAAATTCCCCTTGAAATGGAAAATATTTTGTGGCAAAAAATCAACGTTGCTTGAAATTTCAATATCTGCTGATCACAATTCAGTTTTCTTAGATATAGACAAAATTTAACTGCTGGGAGTAGAACAGAGATGATATTGTTATATACATTGTCATGTAGAAGTTATGTCTGTTGTTTCAGCTTTTATTGATGCTATATAAAACAACATAGCCTAACTACACATATAATGTCTGTATTTTTGAGTTCATATGCCAGGTTACATGCTGCAGTGATGCAAGGGTAAAATATTGCCAAGTTTACTTTCCTAGTGACAGTGTTTTCTGTTCACTTCCGCTCTTAGACTATCAGTTACTGTTGAATGCAATTAGACACGAGCGATGTCAGACCCTCTAGTGATCTACATGATAGGAATAAGTAGGTTTATTTTGGTTTAAGTGTCCTGAAGGATATGAGAAATGTGAATGCAGTAAATCAACAGTCTGTGCTGTTCCTATAGTTGGATAACAATGTAGGCATTAACTGCTATCATTCTGCAATGTGGTGACGTTAAATATTTATCAATGAGTTATACAAACCACTGGATTTTTAAAATGCGCAATTAGAACTAGAACTACTCACTTTTCAAAACTTGCAACTAACGAACTCTGAAAGTCCGCAACCAACTATGCTGAATACAACGCAAATAACTAGATTCCATTCCAAAGCAACCTAGTAATTTTTGTTTTATCTGAATCACCATATCTTTCTGCATAAACATCAGTAGAAGTTTGAAATGGGAGGGGTTTCAACCCCGAAACTCGCTGGCTGACTGCGACACTGTTTGTAGTGCAAACTCTGAGTTAGGAAGGGCTTCAAGAATGTCATACGGCAGAACACTGATATCACGATGCATGCCAAACGGCACATGTTTTCTAGTTATTTGACTGCCATTTTTTTCGATGCGCAACTGCAACTAGGGCTACCGGTACTGACTTATCAAAATCCGTAACCAGAACTAGAAATACTCAAAATACCAATTGTTTACGGTCTACTAAGTAAATTGGTAGTTTGCCTAAGTGGAATGCAGTCTTGGTATACTCCAGAAAGAGACCAACAAAATTTAACAAGGGCCTGGTCTCTTTCCTAACTGCATAATATTGTTTCGTTAGCCGGAAGCGCGGCGTTGGCGGCGGCGTGGTGACCAGCTGGAAAGGAGCAGAGAACTCTCGGGAAGGCAGCCATGCTCGTGCATTGCAAGAAATCAAAGACAGCCTCCAGCCGTTTGCTGCGTCCGAACTCAATCACGAGTCGGTTCACTCGCTCGCGCTCGAGTACAATGTGGATCATGTAAGAATTCTCTGTTCTCGGTGTTCAAGTGATATTTGTCAGCCCTGAGGTTTGATAGTTTCACAAGCAGTCTTGACCTTCGAAAGGCTTACTATCTTTTAACTTCCGGCCTTGGCCGCTATGAATATGATAGACCCGCATCTGATTGATATACACTGGCATTTTATGAAGGCATATACTTTGGGGCTTACATTAGTAATTACACAACTTGAAAGAAAATAATTCTGCTATACTGATTTTATTGAACTGGTCAATAAAATGATAATGCTAGTGCTCTGCTGTAATCCGAGAATTGCCGGAAAGTGAAATTAGCTCAGGAAAATGTGTTCCATTGGCTAATGCAAGTGTCGAGGTAACAACTAACAACGTATAGCCTAGGCTATGTGATGCGAATCTGCCTGACTGAATTCTTGAACTTGGAATCGTTGAACTGGCATAGCCTTATGTATCCCAAGTCTTGCCACTTGGTTTCAGTTCAGTCACTTTAATACCACAATGCTGGTGGTCGACCACTATACTTATGATTAATGTGTCAATCCTCTTGGGTTCAAGCAGCAATTTGTGTATGTGTCAGTGGAAGCTGGAATTAAGCTAACATCCAGCACAGCAACAGTGCTTGATCAATTTTGATTGCTGTGACACTTGATTGGATATAGTGTGCATTCTCGGTAAAAATAGATGGAGTTTTAGTTATAATAGAACATATTTAAGAAAGCACATCAAAAACTCCAATGGAATGCGTATTCACACATATGTCTTGTATTCCATAATTTTTAGCTCTTGGCTTTATCTTGTTAAGCAGAAAGTGTATTAAGTTTTTGGAAGTGCAAGGATTTAAAATTTAGATGCTGTTGGTTTATTAATCTGTGTTTGACAGAATAATGTTACAATTTTGGTATTTTATTACATTCTTCTTGTATGCGCTCATATATTGTATATATTCCTTATTATCTAGGTTAAGGTACAGTATTTATCTATAGGTAGGTAAGTATTCCTCTAATATCGCTTTTATGATAAAATTATGTAATGATATATAGCTACTTGTCAGTTTTTATATAAGGTACTGTGCAGAATACAAACACTCCAAGTATGTCAGTTATTTGTAGGCAGCCTTGTGTAAATAGATGTAGATTAATGCCTAAAACAGCTTGAACAAAACAGGTCCCTTGATATTTAGGGATGGCGTCTGATGGGTGACTGATTCTAAGTTTAGATCAAATTAATCTACTGTGCTAGGTTTCCACAATCTCTCTGGAGACTCTTTTAGTACAGTGGTAATTATTGCGGCATCCCTGGAATTTATCTCTATTGTTTACCATGAGAACATTATTGGAGAGTATAAAGCCATGAAGTCTTAAGTACCTTTGTCAATGTTGCAAGGGACACCCTTATGTCTCTCTTCAAGGTCCGTCCATATCATACAACCCTTATTATGTATGAAAGGTGTTATTATATGGATTTCTAAATCGCTGTCTCATAGTGCAAATCCTTTTAAATTTATGTTGTGTTAGCTTTGTGAGGACAGTAAATGTGGTGTTATATTTGTATAGATGTTTGAATTAGGAGCTCTCGGTTATGTCTGGGATCGTTTCATAGTTGGAACCTGTCATGATTATTAATGATAAGCTCAAGACATCGCAGCACCAGCCGTGCAGAAATTCCGTTATCTTATCACAATGTAAACATGAAGTCTGCTATGATGTTAATTTTCTTGATGTGGTAAATTATCCAATTGCAGAGCATGACATCACCACTATTTTACTACTGAATTGGCTGAGATTCTTTGTGTGCGTGAAAATCTATGACCTGTTAGTTGTGGTATGTCTTGTGACTTTTGAGTACCATACCAGTAAATTTTGAAATTTCCACTCATTGACACAACTCCTTTGAGACATTGTTATACATTTATACATAGTATTGCATCATCTAGGCTGTGGTGATCTGTTATTTGCTCTTCAAGGCTTGAGTGATTTCACATATATCAGGACAGGCAACTAATCTTGCTTTGGTCCCTCTGATCAGATGCCTTTGTGCATGAGATGACAAAATCGATCTATGTTCAGAGCATTCTCATGGCGTGGAACATGACATTAGTGATAAGTAGGGCAAGTTTTTTGCAACTTTTTTTTACAGCTTCTTAAATACTCAGAAGTTGTGTACTATGGTGTTTCAAGCTGTTTGGAGGAATCTTATGTTGCAACTTTACTTCATTTTTTCCATGCAGCTTTTTGCAACTTTGTCGATTTTTCATGCAACTTTTTTAGATTTTTCATTCAACTAACGTTTTACTGGACATATTTGGCACTATATGTAAAGAGATCGCTTGAATATTTCACTGACGTTTAAATTTGTGGTCCTCTCTGATTTGACATACATTCAGGCTAAACCACCGAAAATATATTTTTACTGGGTCAATTTTTTAAAGCTGGTGATTTTGTTGAAGTCGCCAATACTGAGTTTGCTACATTGCCTTGCATACGGATGGATTCGAATATCTCATTATGTCATACCCTAATAATTTCAAGGAACTTGTCCATAAATGCAATTTTTTAGTGCAACTTTTGTGAAAAATGAATGCAACTTTCCACAAATTTTGACTGCAACAAAAATTTGCCCTAGTGATAAGTGTTGTTCCAGGATTTATTTCCAAAATAGCATCAATGGTTTCTTACGCCTTAGCTTGCTGGTAACTTATATGTTGCTGTTGATAATTCGATATTGTGCCAATAAGAAAGAATTTTGAATGAACCGTACAGTATAAAGTTGGGAATAGTTTTGTTGCACTGTAGCTATGTTTGAAATTGATTGAAATCAATACAAAGATGCAACAAACAAGTACTGAATCTGATAAAATTAGCAAGTCTTGTAGTATTTAATCCTCTTTTCTGCAGTATTTGAATCAATGTGTTTTAGAATTTGAATTCAATCTCGCTCAGTTTTGGATCAGTTTACATTCCGAAGATTCCACACTTTGTAGTAAAGATTCCATAAATGCATGCTCTTGTCAAGTGCTAAATCCGCAATCCATCCTCATTATCTGAAGCTTTGTTGCGATCATTTATCATTGTTTCAACATTCATTGCGAGAGTGTTCATTACGTTCTGCCCCACTCTTATCAAATTCAGATGATTTCAAGCAGGGTTCGCAACCTTTTTGTAAGTGTGAGAATGGATTGTAGAAAGCTTCAATTATCTGGGAGCGGTAGCATTACAGATACCCCTAAATGGATAAAGAACTTGCAAACCATAGCATGTATATTATTGATAACTAGTGTGATAGTATTCATAGCCAGCTACTTTCTTGACTAAATTGGTTTGCTTTACATATACATATATGCAACAAAAATAACTTGATTTTGTCTGATTTATATAATAAAAGCTTTTTCATGTGACTCACTGGTACTAAAAGTCAGTTCCTAATTGCATCACATTCAAATAGTGGGAAATATCATGTCTTTGCGATGCACTAATGATTGATCAGCAACACGCGACAGGACAGGGTGTAGGTAGAGACTGCTCAACTGACGGACCTTTGCCGTGTTGAATCCCGACGTTATCTGTCTCAATATTTCCTTGGTTTTTTAACAAAACCAATTATATTATTTATCGTTGATTTGCTTTACAAATTCAAAGAGCCTAAAGTGCCAAATTTCCCACTAGCTGTGACCCTGTGATGTGACTCACACTCACTCATTGCTTTCCCTAACGATGCTCTACTGGATTTTTTTATTTATACCATCTGACATTTGTATGCTTGTAAATTATTTCATGTGAGTTATAACTCGCCTAAGCAAGTTTTAAACTTTTGTAACTGGACCTTCACTGAAAATTATTGTATGTCCCAGGTGAAGAGGGTGTTTTTGTGGCGGGAGAGAATCAATTTGCGATACCAAAATTCACCTTAAAAACGAAGATTTATAAGCAGTTTGAAAAATATCATAAATTGAAATTGTAACGATCATTAGTGATGAAAATGGATCAATAGTGCGTAAGGGTGAGTTGTGAAAGCTAGAATCTACGCTGTTTCTGAAGTAACAGCCTTGGCTTCAACCTTCAAGTAGTCTGCTGATGATATTATTGGGATTCTGCTAATCTGTTCTTCAATGTTTAGGCTGTCGCGGAAAACGTTGCCAGGTCAAGTGCTACCATGGCAATCGCGAGGGAGAAGCTGGTCAAGATAATTGGAAAGAAGATGAGGGATGACCATTTGTTCCAAATTGCTAACAGTAACAGCGCGAATGGAAGAAGGCCGTTAATGGCACACGGTGGGTAGATTACGGCGGCACTGGGTTAATGAATGAAATCATGGAATCCTTCAAGGAGTGCTTTTTATTAGAAATAATGATAGAATTTCACACCGTGTGAATACTATATTGTTTAAACCTGAATTTTCTATGCCAATAACTTCCCTTTTACTGGTTGGAATTGATCTATTGTTTCTTTAGACTACCTAACTATTTTATGTGGTAGCCACTAAAATTTGAAAAATTTATATTTTTATTTTATATATAAATATATCCAAAACTTTCTCATCTAATGGCAATTCTTTTCCTCGGAAGTGAATTGAGCCAAATTTGGTGTCAGCGTTTTTTGGCAACCTAACAGTTGTAACCAGTAAGATGCTTATTTGTGAACAGCCCTAGTGTTTTTCCTTCCACTCTATCCAAGTACTTGCCAGTTGCCTTCACCTGCTTCCAAAACAAAAGTCATCCCTTTCTCGTATTTGAATACGATATCACGCCATTTATTACTGCAGCCTGCTGATGTGTTCCGTTAATTGCCAGCTTCACTATGGCGTGAGCAGTGAGCACCCATACTGTTGAGTTACTTTTCAGAGTGCGTACACCCTGATAGTTGCACATGTGTGGTTTGTTGATAGTAATATCGATGTTGTCAGTGCATTTCTTTGTCTTGCCCATTGCTCCATGCACTCCAATCCTGTTATTTAATGTTGCTGATGCAAAGGGACTTATGGCACAAAGCTTTGTTTTTAACCGAATTTGTTCTGGAGAAATTTGTATGGAAAAATAGTAGCCTTTGTAGTGTTAATTGACTATGGAGGATTGTATTTGTCCATGGCTTCCATATTAGTCAACGTAATGATTTTCAAGAGTAGTTTACTTCATAGTTTGAGTCATGATCCTCTTGCTGTGGTGACAAATCAGTCCTTACAAGATTTTGAGTCATGCTATTGCTATGGTATGACAAATCGATCCTTACAATTACTATATTTTAAGGAACTATTCTGTCCTATATATATATAATGCTTAGTTCTCAATACTTGGCTGTTCTGCAGATTTAATAACTGATTTCTTATGTTGGTTCTAACCACTGCAACAATGTAAAGGAGCCGTAATTGTGACCGAGTATATAACTTGATGATCAAAGCGATAAATGAGTAACCCTGTAACTAATGATTGTTTACTTCCACGTTATATTACATGACACTTATCTCTGTCTGTCTTATCAATGGCTCACTTGAGCTTGTGGCTGATAACTTGAAATGGCTGACTGTTGATTTATAAGTTAAGCAAAGGATATTGTAAGTATTTTTAACCTCATGAAATCCGCCCGGTGATATTTAATAATATTGAAATCGAAAATATATTACTGCTCTGGGTAGTAGAAGCCCTTCAATCTAGTGTTTGCCGGAGTCTGAAATCATGGCCTGAACGAATGTGCACTCAGACCAGTCAGCAGACATATCTTGGCAAGATGAAGTTACTTTTTCAGACTTTTATTGCTGTGATGTGATAATCGTAGCAGAAAGTTGTTGCCACTCATTGGTCCTTTTCAGCAACATTGTAACCATAGATTTAGGGGTTGTATTCTGACCCATAGGTTCTTATCAGACGCATTTCCAACATGAAAACTAAGTGAGGGCAAGTTGCATGAAGCATAGCCTGTTTGTTTACTGTCCCCAGCCATTTTAATGTAGGCTATTTAATAGCAGCAGTATTATTATTCTAACCAGTTATCCTTTGTTATGCTGTTCTCAAGGTACCTGGTATTGTGTTTTTGTTTTACAATTTTGTTGCTTAGTCATCAGTCAACACATGTGCTGAAATTAGGCCTACCATCATTTCTGTGACTGCACCTGACTGAGTGAATACCCGGTTTCTTCCTTTGTAATTCCGTTTTATTTTTGCCCTTAGGCAAAAATGTCTGGTGATGGATTTTCCTAGTATAAACTGACTTTGCAATATCGAGGTTTTTGATCAGTTGGTTGAAGGTTTGCAATGAATAATGGATTTCACCTAATCAATCTATTGCATCTCTTTTGAACCGATGATAAAGCTGCTGAGCATTTAATGCTCATACCAAAAGTATCTCTTTTGCGTTTGCTTACCTATATCGTGTTTTTGCGATGTGCGATCAATCACTTCAATTTAGCAAAAGTTTGTGTAGTTTTTGCGGAGGTGGCCATTTACCGGTACTTTTTGTGATTAGTGCACTAGGATTTATCAGGTTGCACACTCTAGTCAAGTTTTTTTGTTGTTTTCTGACTCCTTTTTACAGTTGAATTGCATTTGAAAGCAAATCACTTATAACTCTTTCGTAGTAAAAGGTAGGTTATTGATGGATCTGGAGATATCGAAATGTAGTTTGTAAAACTTGATTATCTGTAATGCGATTATTTTCAATTCCAGGTTTATCGTCACACAATCTTGTCATTCTAAATGCAGCTGTAGGCTTTTGACTATTAGAATCTGCAAAGTCCCCAAAACTGATTCTACGAGCTGCTTGCTTTCCACATTATTCTTTTCCTTAACCAGCATTTATGAGTTTTTAGCCTCAGTAAATCCTGAACAGAATCTTAGAGGTACGGAGCTTTCAATACATGTGAATTATATATTCACGCTGAAATAACTTGAATATTAACAATTATCACCCTTCTGGGTTAATCGTCATCAACTAGAAAATTCATTCTCTTGTCCCTCTTCAGACTATCCCCAACAGAACTACTACTGGCAGAGTCGCGAGCCACAGCAGCAGAGCCACCGAGGCAGCCCGGACGGGGCTAGTTACCGAGCGGACAGTCCCCAGCCGACAATGTACAATCCGTCAAACGGCCACTCGAACAAAGTGAACAATTTCCGACATAAGCTAGTCGCTAATCCCAGGCAGTTCATGGCGGAACGGGCCCCGGCCACTGACCCGCCAGCGTACCCGGGCAGTCAAGCCTCGTACACAACGTCGGTTTCCTATTCGCGACGGAGTTCAACCAGCGACAATGGCAATGGTGAGTCTGCGCTTTTGGAATTATATAATATAGGCTATCAAAGGGTGGTTGTTGCAATGAAAGGCTATAAACCTCGATTGGTCATATCACATATACAAACATTTAGTACAAAGCTAGATACGTTAGCGGAAATAACTTATCTGTGAAGATGTGTTCAAATCACAGCATTGTCACAAAGTCCCTCTTACTATACCTACATGATGTCATAATGATGATACTAGATTGCTTGACTCAAAACTTAATGCTAAACTCTTGATCAAATCAATTTTTGCCTGGCCCTAGATTCTAAGTTAGTTTGATAGTGGTACCACATTTCCTGACATGTTCACCATAAGGAAAGCCAAGTTCTGATTAATATTTATCACACTTTGATTCTAATCAACTTCTTTGCTGCAAGTTTGTTGAATTCAGAACTTTGCTCACTCTGTCGTTCAGATATTATGGAAATAGGAAGCAGTTGGTATATTTTGCAAACCTGCTTTCAATTTGAACTACCCTTCTTCACAAACCTGAACGATTAGCTGCATCTCTGGTCACTGTTCACCGACCTATTCTTCATTATTGTTGTAGGCTATTGCAGGCATATCCATTAGAAATGCTTTCAGGTGGTTTTTCAAGCGGATATAGAGAATTAGACGCTAATTTTACTTGAATTTAAAATGGTTAATATGGTCTGCGATTGGAATATGTATCTTATAGGTGTGTAACTTATCATATCTTTATCCCCAGTCACCGTAGATCTTGTCGTCGTATTTATTAGTTGGCAGCTTAGCACAACACACCTGATTGCAGTGCTTGCGGAAATGTTATAGTAAGAATATGCATTGGTCTGGAATGTGTCTCGCATACTTTGCATAGTTGTGTAGTTATGCTTTTTCCTGTGTTATTGTAACTTTCTACATATTGTTGATGTTGTCCATATTCTTTCTCTCATAGCGTGTTATTATACAGCTTAGGAAATCTGTGAAAGGCTGGCACTTCCGAACTTGTGGGGTCAATAGTTTCGGCGCGAATAGCTCGCATTTTTTCGCTCTCAAGAGTGGAACTGCACTGGTGATGCGATCCACTTGTTGTGGGCCTTGTTGCAACACTCGAAATGATAATTACCTCTTTGTTTGAGAAGGGTAGATGATTGCCGTGAGGCGGATTGTATTGTAATCGCGGCCTGAGCTATTTTGTTGACCGTCTTTTAGAATTGAACGGACGTAACATGCATCATAACTCGCTGTCACGTCCAAGTCATTTATTGACAAACCCGAACCCAGACGTGTCTTACACAAGAGGCCAAACACCGCCTCCGAACATCGGCTATATCGACAGGTATGTGATCTTGAGACGGCCTTATATTGGCATCGTAGCATGGCTTGTATTATTCTTCAATCACAATCTATTGTTCTGCTTTTGTCTGGAAGGTTGATTATGTATGGAGGAAAGTATTATGACTGTGTTCTAGTGGCCACGTTTCCTAGAAGCATTTTTGACATCTCGAACCGATATCGTAACAAACAATGTCGATTGTTAATTGTTATGTTTTAGTAGGATTGCGCAGAATTTGGTACCAACGACTAAGTTACTGATATCTACCTGTTTTGTTTTGTCGTTTGATTTGCAATGTGTTGAACTACATCCGTTCTTGATTGTTGTAATTTAAAATAACGCTTTAAAAGTGCACTTTTGGGTAACTGTAACTTATTTGTTATTTCAAACCCTTTTCAATATTAGTAAGTTAAATTTTCTTTGGTAATTTGTGACGCTAGCATATCAACGTGTAATTACGTGACGTTGACCACTGCTTTATCTTGGTTTTTGGAACAGAGTTCGTAAATACTGGCATGTATTTTTCTATGTTTTCATACCGCAATGCGTATGCTGCACATCGCAAAAGCTTTGCAGTAAACGAATTTGCCTTTGTCAGAACGAACGGGTCCACCACGTCTGTGAACGCCGGAGTCGTGCGCGGCCATGTCCAGCAAATGGTTAAGCGCATGTCACCCGCTGAACCACCACCACAACATCAAGACGGCAGTAACTTTTACCAACAGTACAATCCAAGACAAGTCAATCAATCGCAGATGTCATCGTCATCAGTCATGTGTGAAAATCATAAACCAATTATAAAAGGTTTGTTGTTTCTGCGGTATACAGCTCATCGTACTCGTATCTTTAAGAAGATTTCATTCTGTTTTGAAGCATGGATCTTCATGACAAGACATCATTTGATAACCTATTCACTGAGAATGTTATCAAAATAGTTGCATGGAAACTTGCAAACTTAACGCCCGTTTAGATCACTATTTGACGCACTCTCCACAGACTTGTATAAACTATTAATATAGTTAGTTGGAGGTCAACTGACAACTAATTTTGTGAGCAGTTCTGGTTTTAGTTCTAGTTGCGGATTCTGAAAGTGATATTCGTGATATTCTTTTAGATATTCATTTAAAAAAAATTAGTTGCCCAACAACTATAAAACACATGCCGTGAATCGTGATGCCACTGTTCTGTTGTGCGATGTTCTGTTGAGTCGCAAGTCAATGGCACTTTAATAGTTTTGACTCGAGTCGAGCTGAGTCATTTTCAATTCACCCCGAGTGAAGTCCGAGTCAGCGATCACATCGTCGAGTCCGAGTCATGGTGACATGACTCGAGTCCAAGTCATTGTGTTACTGTTCTGTTTCGAATTCAAGTCTTGTTACTCCCACTTTTTACAACTCTGATTGGTGATATTGAGTGCTTCGCATCCATGATATACTAATATTCGTCACTTTTAACAGTTTATGGCCGCATTTTCTAGTACCAGTACTAATAAATGAAATACCAATAGTGTGGTAACTATTGTTTAACATTACAATGCAATGTCTGTCTTGGCCGCCGAAGTCTCGAGTCGTTTCAACACGGATTGACTCAAGTCGAGTCATTTTCCGCATTTTGAGAAACTGACTCGAGTCACCAAAAAGTTGGGACTGGAGTCATGGCAACTCTGTCGAAACCTCTCCCATTTCAAATTTGTGCTGCTTTTCATGTAGAAAGCCGGTCCGATTCCAATACATCCAAAATTAATAGAGTTAGATGTGTTTTGGTTCACTAGTTAGGGATTTTAAAAGCTAGTTATAGTTTTGGCTCTAGTTGCGATTTTTGAGAAGTGAGTAATTCTAGTTCTAGTAGTGCATTTTAAAAATCCATTAGTTTGTACAAGTCTGCATTGTGTGCATAAACTAACAGTGAACTAGATTCCATTCGCCACAAAACATTTGCAATCGTCCTCTGTATGGAGCGCTTTGACTTGAGAGCGCATTGTTAAAATTTCTCCATTTTCAGGGCCGGTTACAAGTAACGTGAACCCTGGCATGCAACCGGGTAACAGATACGCCCCGAAGCATCCACCGCCAAGCTACACTGTGGCGCAGCAATTTAAAAACAAACAGAAAGAACTAGGGCAGCCCGCGTACTCTGCTCAAGGTGAATATTCCTTTTTTTTCTGTCTACCAGAGAATTGGTTGCAGTATGAGTGGAGTATCACTGAGCGCCATCTTCAAAAGCGATTTGACCAAATTCACCTTCTGCGAGTCTGGATAAAAATGTGATAGAGAGACTTCTAAAACAGTTGGGGCCTGTCGCTAGAAATTGCGAAAGCCGTCAAAGTAATAATTTATGCTACTAGAGCACAAGTAATACTGTGAATATCTATCCGAGATAGAATGGCTTGCCGAAAGTGGTTTTGTGGAGGTTTTGATGCGGGGTCACAGAAGGTGTATCTGTCGTCGGTAGATGTTGACTTTTGAACCCCAAGAATGGATTTCTGCAACCGATGTCGCAGTACTAAGGTTGCCTAAACTTCCAAAATGAATTTCTATTACCGTTATACAGGGATCTGAATATCACTCGATTTTTATGGCGATTTCACCATTGAAAGCGTATGCAAAAGCTACTCCTGCCTGATCAAAGAGTAACATGTAAAATCCAAGTTCGCCTACTTAGAAGACTTGGAAAATTGTTGAAGCGTTTTTAGGCAACATGACAATTGAATCAGTGAGCCCCCGGAATCGGCAAAAAAAGCTATTTTTGAACAACCCTAATGTGAATTGTGCTCTTGTGCGTAGTAAAAATGAACGTAAAACTATTTCCCGCCTGCAGACTCATCGTACGGAAGTGACATGTCCAGGCAAAGTCAGGGTATCGCCAGGAATCCGAGGTATGTCGACAAATACAATTCTGAAGAGTGAAGCAAGCAACAATCTGTTCTTTTTTGATTTTAGGTCGAGCCCAGCTCCGTATAACGACCAGCAATGGTCGAATCCGATCAATGGGGCGTTGATGGGTAATATTAATTACTCGTCGTACCATCACCCGTCGGGGCACTCCGCTAGTCCGCAGTCGTCCATCTCGTCAGGGTATCAGGTGGGATTCCGTCACTTGATTATCCGGATTTTACTGGCACTGGAAGTCAAGTTATTGATGTTTGAAATTTAAGATTTCAAATCGTAGTATTTACCGTGGGTATATCTATGATGAATAATTGAAGAATTTTCTAGCGTAAATGCTATTATTTCAATCCAAGATTTTTTACTCCAATAACTTTGCTTCTACTGGTTGGAATTGAGCCAAATTTGTTGAGCATCAGTTTCTTCACACAACCTAACAATTTCGTCGGGAAAACAGTACAATTTATACATACCGTAAACCGGGGTAACTTTGGACAATTTTCAACAATTCCGCTTTGTATCTTGGAAATGCCAGGGTGTAGGGGAGGCAAGTTTTGTGTTTTTCATTAGTCATGGAGCAAAGATTAGAATTTCCTAATCCAAAATCTTCATGGTCATAAATAATTACCTTATTTTTGTAAATTATCCGTGTCCAAAGTCACCCCTGCATGTAGGGTAACTTTGGACAATGTAGTTTTTTGTATGCCTTTACACTCTATTGTTTATGAAACCTCGTAAATGAGGCTTATTTGGTAAGAGTTGATGAGAGCAGTGGATCAAACTGAAACAAAATAGTATATGTCTGGCCTATTGCATGATTTTACCTAATACCTCCCCCCCTAATTTTTTTGTTTAATTAGGTAGTTTATGAAGGCTAATGCCCCCTTATTCATCCCTTATCTCAATTTTCCCTCATGCCTTCACCAATTGGGACTGATAAATAACATATGGTGATAAGGGGTATCCCACTGGCAGTGTCAGCAATCGACAGCAAACATTAAGCATGTTACCGTGATTTATTGCAGATTTCAAATATATTACTGTTCTTAAAAAGATACATTTTCCCTTTCTTATGTCCTCTGATGGATATATTTGGCGTAATTTACGATATCCCATATTCAGCAGGCACATCTTTAGGAGTATGAGATGAGTTTTTGAAGTAGCTTACACCCGATTACAATCTCTCAGCTCATTGCCTACCCATTTTGGCAGAGTCTTAATTTATTAACCTTCTCATTCGATTTTGAGAAGCCATCATGCCGGTCATAAGGAATATAGTTGACGATACACTTTGACACAGATGAAGCAGCCGCTTTCCAGAGCTCTAAATATCACATTTTTCACTGTCCAAAGTTACCCCGTTCTGATAAAATTTGACGGGGTAACTTTGGACATCACATTTTCTTGTATTGATCCAAGGGTTAGACAACTGAGATTTTTGCCATGGATTAAGACTACTTAGGGGTATCTGCTGCCAAGTTTTGAATCTATGAATCACATTCTATCTATGTTTGGCTGCAAGAAGTTTATTGGCCATCAATTTTGATGAAATTGACCTCCTCCATTAATTTATCAATGTTGGGTCAAGTTTATCTGGTAGTGTAATGAATCCACCTTTTATTGAGACTACTTGTGGTACTGTTGCCTTATGAAAAAGAATTGGACATCCAGCGGCAACCCTTTACCATCAATAACCATTCAAATCTTTTACTGCTTAGTGTCCAAAGTTACCCTTAAGTCCAAAGTTACCCCGGTTTACGGTATTTCTATTTATTTTTATTACATAAATCCAGAATTTTCTACTACAATAACTTAGCTTCCACTCGTTGGAATTGTGGCAAAATTGGTGTAGAGCTTTTTGTAGGTAACCTAACAATTTGAGCAAGTAGCAAGTAACATTCGAAAAAAAATTATTATTAACAACCCTATCGTACAAGTCTCTGACCATTTAGAACTTTTTCATCTCGTACAAAAGACACATTTTATTTCTATTCTTATTCGTATTATAACGTCTGGGCAAATCTCTGTTCTTGTCTCTGTTTGTTGTATGCATATTTGACATTGTTTTGCGCAATGTGTACTCTTGAAGACGGTTACGAATGCCATAAATGTGATTCGCTTCATTGCTCTTGCGAATGATGCAAAACTATGTGTTTAGCTGTAAATAAATATATACGATGCAGAGCGGCGATGTTTCGCAAACTACTATTCAGGCAAGATCTTATTAGTGGGGCAAGTTTTTGTTGCACCAAAATCACGAGAAAGTCGCACTTAATTTTAAGAAAAGTTGCAGTAAATGTTGCATTTATCTTTTTCAAATTATCAGGGTATGAGATTCTCGAAAGGTTCCGAACCTAGCTGTTGAGATTTGCAGGGCGTCTGCTTTCTTCGTTTCTTTCTTCCCTATCCAGTCGATGATGCATAGACTATTTGTTTTTTAGGTTTCATTTCACAGGCTGTCCGGCGAGACCAGCGAAACTTACACGTGCAATGTGAAAGTTGTTTTGCCCAGAAAGCCAAATAGCATAGTGATAATCCACCCCTCTCCTCCCCTAGGCGCAATTTTTGATAAAAGTATCGGAAAAAATTTGCAAGTAAAACAGATAGAAGATGCAAAAAGTTATAACAATATTCCTAGAAACAGCTTAAAACATCATGCCACATAAATTCTGACTATCTAGGAAGCTGTAAAAAAGAGTGGCAAAAGGTGCATAAACTTTCCCTACTAATTCGGAATGCATTCAGCAGGGTGCAATCGCAGAACCGTGTCACGCGCAATACCAAACGTTGCCGACCGCGCAAATCATCCACTCCGCCAAGAGTCGACCCGTGGATCGCCCGCAACCGATGCAGGTGGAAACTCCGAGGAATTGTGAGTCTCTCCGAAACATCGTGATGATGCGTTTCTCAACAGCGAGTTTCATCTTTTGCAGCGATGGGTCATGCGCATTACGGCAATGTTTTGATCGACGCCGAAAGACAGGAGATACACCGTCTTCCCGATAACCTACCTTACAATATAACTTTGCCTCAAGATCAGTACAGGTGATATTACATGAGTACAGGTTTCATTGCCCTAGTGTACACAGTTTTGTGATTCTGAGGGAAAAAGGTGACTTCAGTGCGCTGATTGCACATTGTGGTTGTTTAAAAATAATTATTTTACCCAATTCCAGGGATTCACTGATTAAATTGTTGAGTAGCCTAAAAACGATGAAAATTTGTCTCGATACCAACTGGTAGATATATGAACGCACTGGAGTTTGAAAATTTTGAATTTATTCCAAAATAGCTTTCAAATTTTACTGTCAACATCATGAAATTTTTGATTTGTCTAAAAGAACGAAGTCTAACAATTATTGCTCACTTTCAACCGGTAGAAGCGAAGTTACTGCAGTTGGAAATTTTTGGATTCGCAAAAATAACCTGGACGTTGAGTAACCCCATATTTATTAATGAGAAACTCAAATAACTTGGCTTCCACGGGTTGGGATTGTGTCAAATTTGTTTTATTTAGTCTTTGTGAACAGCTCGTCAATTTCATGGGGTTGACAGTAAAATTCGATCATTATTTGAAAAAAATTATGATAAATTGAAAATTTTTCAAACTCCTGTGTGCGTTCACATCTACCAGTTTGACTCGAGTCGAATATGTTATGCAGAAATTTAATCGGTGAATCCCCGGAATACGGAAAAAAGTTAAATTTGAACAATCCTACTGCTCATGTTTGATGTTCAGTATCAGCCCTCGATAAGAAAACTAATTTGTTGCCCCCTCCCCCAAACAAAAGAAATATTCATGTAAACATCATAATTGCAACAAATCATTGATTAGTTTCCTTGATGTTGTAATATTTAGAAGTGTTTCATATATCCTATTCATGTTTCAGGGTTACTGTGTATTATATTTTGTGAAGCCTTTTTTTGTGATCTTCCTAGTAGATTGCTTTTGCTAGCTCTTGACTCAAATGTTTGCGTATTAACGATGAATCTTATTGTTGAATATCGGGTGGTTGCCAAATTTCTTATAGTGAGTAATATCATTATTCGTATGTACTTGAGACAGACGATAATAGCAGTTCTTCTTTCTTATCGCTGCAGAATTGACAAGGATGATATTTGTTGATCTGCTCTGACGGCCGGTGACATCATTCATGTACTTAGCAACGCAACTGTAATTAAGATCTCAGTTTTGATTGATTTAATTTCGATGGCCTGTAATTAGACATCGCAGCGGAGTTTGTTTACACCGATGGCTATCGACCTTATGAGCCAGTTTGTGGTTCTCTTTTGGCTCACAGTAATATGTAGTATGTTTGGGTGGGATAAAATATATGGCTAAAAATGGCACTGCTGTTGTCTAGATATGAGTCCCCAATGACGGAAACTTTCTAAGTTGAATGTAAGCAATGTGGGGTACGGAATAGGCCGAAGCATTCAATGTTGGTATTCAGGTAGAAGGCTAGAAGCAGGGTGGTAACGAAGTCACAAACTAATTTGACTTCTACAGTTTTGACTCGAGTCAAGTCGAGTCATTTTCAATTCATCACTGAGTCAAGTCCAAGTCAATGTGTTCGCTGTTCAGAGTGCGATCCAGCTCAACCCACATTTCTGAACTCGGCTCGAGTGATATAGAATGGCTCGCATTCATAATATCGTAATTTTCGTCAGTACTAACAATTTCTGTCCCTATTTCCAAGTATCAGGACTGGCAGCCGAAATACCAAGAATGTGGTGACTTTACTATTCTTCCAAGTTACAATGTCTGTCTTGGCCGTCCTTGTCTTTTGCGCGTTTGAGAAAATGACTCGAGTCAAGGCGAGCCACCAAAAAAACGTGACTCGAGTCGTTACAACCCTGGGTAAAAGTAAATTTTGCCGTAAATTTCTACCCAATTGCAAAACATATTCGGTTACCGTGTAGGCCTACAGTAGGGTTGTTCAAAAATAACTTTCTTTTTCGAACTCCGGGGATTCACAGAT
Organism: Botryllus schlosseri; assembly: GCF_051294905.1. Taxonomy (NCBI): domain Eukaryota; kingdom Metazoa; phylum Chordata; class Ascidiacea; order Stolidobranchia; family Styelidae; genus Botryllus; species Botryllus schlosseri. The sequence continues at coordinate 19,411,098 of NC_137247.1, read as the reverse complement.
TGTATTGCTGGGTTGCCTAAAAAACGCAACACACAAAACTGGTAGATATGAGCGCACAGGAGTTTGAAAATTTGTATATATTGTAAAAAAAATTGCAAAAATTTCAAATTTTACTGTCAACCCCATGAAATTGTTGAGTAATATATATATTTATATTAATGTGTTGTTTATTCAGAGACCCGCCGCCTTACGTGGACAGTCGGTCCGGTTCGACGAGCCACACCAACAGCGACATCACCATGAGCTACCAAGACCACGAAAGCTACCCCTCGGACGAATCCAACCGACTCCGAAAGCCGAGCATCACAGACACTTACCTGAACGCGGTCGACAGCAACGTCCCAGCCGGGAGTGTCCCGGCCGCGAAACTGCCCCGGGGCACGGAGACCGCGTTGCAAGCGGCCCGGGTCACCGCCAGCAACTCTAAGAGACAACACGCCAGTTCGTATTCGGCTGTGGCCGCCGCCAAGCAGCATAAGGCCGGCTCGATTTCGGGCAATCAGGAAATGCAGCGTCCTCAAATCGTGGAGGTGCCCCCTGACCTGCCCCTGGTCGACGACAAGGATAAAACTGTCAGTTTGTCTCCGGTTCCCGTGCGTAAAAACAAGAAAAAGGCAAAGCCTTCGCAAAGGTAACTGTTTTGTTTTCAATCAAATTTCGATATTGTTTTCAAGATTACATTCATTACGGTATAGCTCATCAACATGACAACTTTTTACGTGCCCCTTATCCAGAGTTGACACAAGGATAAGCAATCTAAGGTTGTTCAAAAATTGGCTTTTTTCCCGGGTTCACTGCAGTGCACACAAAATTTGGCTCAATTCCAACCAGTAGAAGCTGCCTCAGCTAATTGAAATTTTTTAATTTATTATAAAGAAGTAAGAAATTTCTTTGAAATCTTTTACGGTCAACCCCTTGAAATTGTGAAGTTGTCTAAAATAACGATGCCTTACAATTTTTTCTCACTTCCAACGGGTAGAAGCAGAGTTTTGGATTTGAAAAATAGCATTGACGGTGCATAATCCCAGAATTATTGGTGAAGAAGTCTAATAGCTTCACTACTACTGATTGGAATTGCGTCAAATTTGGTTTGCCTTGTTCTTGTAGACAACTCAACAAGTTTATGGGGCTGACAATAAAATTTGGAATTTTTAAAAATATTCTTTATAATAAATTAATCTGCATCATCATTTACTGGTTACCATTTTAGCATAAAACTTATACGACGAAGAGTCTGCAAGTAAATGAGCTGTACCAAGGCTACTCAACAGGGAGAACGCCAAACGCAGACCGTTTCGGTTTCAGTATTGGCTAAATCGAAGGATTTTCAAACATTTATCTTGCATCTTGCTTTTCGCAAATTAGCAATTCCAATTTTTCGTCTTTAAGTGAAAACCTTCATCACTGCATTCTACTCGCTCTCACTACTTCAGCACCAAGTTTGAAAGAACTAGAAAGAAATAACAAATGACAATTCTTTCACTATCTGTGACAGTAAATAGTACAGTAAAGCTTTTGCTAGTATATTTTATCTTATTCTCTACGTAGTTGTACTGTGTTACATTTGCATGACTGCTTATCATGTCATTTTCAATCTAACTTTTATAACTAACCTTGAACATGAACAGTACCATAACACTGTCCGGTTACTTGCACCCAAAACCAATATTAGTTTCCTTCGCATGCATCGAAGAAGATGTCGATATAGACGTATCTTAAGCTGGCATTTGGGAGCAAGCTGCATCAATACGGTGTTATTAAATTTGATGTTTGATGCAATATTTCAACATATTTGTATCTATTTTTATATTGACACATCCTCCATCCCTGTCTTGGCTTACATAGAAAGCAAGTAGGAGAGGAGGTTTTCTTTCGTTTGGGTACAAAACAGCAATTGCTGGTTTTTCCGATCCATAATGCTGTCCATTATTTATAAATTGACAAACTCATTTGGTTGATCATTTTTTTTGTGTCATTTTTAAACCATGGTTGTAACCGTGAGCCCTAAGGAAGAAAACATATCATGAAATTATTTAGCATTGTATTGGTACACAATGTTGCAATACTGCTATGAATTTAGTATTGAATGCAATATTCAAGTTTCAATCCAATTTCAATGCGCGTTCTTTTGCGTCGCAGGAGTAATAATTCTTCCGATTCCGAAGAGGAAGAACCCTCGGGCCGTTCGAGGTGATTTCATTTGTTTCATTTTGATTTTATTACACTCTGACCCTCGTCTGTTTGTCGTCGCAGGATTAAGATGTTCTCGCCGGACGCATACAAATTTTATATGGAGCAGCATATCGAAAACATTTTTAAGAATTGCCAGTCGCGGGCCAGTAGGAGAAACCAGCTGGAACAAGAGATGGTCAAGGTAGGGAAGTTGCCTGTTGTTTGCTCTCGATTTAAATCCGCTGTACTTTGTCCCTATTGAGATTTAGCCCTAAACTTTTGCCTAAGCAGGAATAACTGGTTCATGGTGCGAAACTGGGAAATGGCTTTTATTACAATATCCATTGTAGCACCGTACGTAAAACACATATATTAAACTCGAAGACTTATCGGGTGCCTCTTTTCAAGAATATCCGGCATGCTACAGGGATTTGAACCAATTTGGGGGTAAACACAGCTGCCCACAAAACTTGAAGGGGTCCGTGATTAAAAAAGTTTGAGAACTACTGCACTGCAGATACAAGCAATCTTTGAAAATGCATTTGGTCACTACGACCCAGGGTTGTAACCAAGCCACAAGGTTCCGAGTCACAAGTCAATCTCACTTTTATAAAGTCACGTCGAGTAGTTATCGATTCACCACCGAGCCAAGTCTGAGTCCAAGTCAGCTAGTAGAGGTTCGAGTCCGAGTCATAGTGTTTTGACTCGAGTCCAAGTCAATACCTATAAATGTGGTAACTTCACTATTCTTCGAAGTCACAATGGAAGCTCTGTCTTGGTCATCCTAATCTTGAGTCATGCACATTGACAAAAAATTGTTACTCGAGTCATTACAACCCTGCCGCTACTGGAGCTATTTTGCATGGTTTTACATGACTGCTCTGAAATTTTGTAAAAATGCTGTAATTCTTTATATCACAGAACAATCTGCCGTCGAAGGATCAGTGCCAAATGCGTGAAATGCTTTTTCAAAAAGAATCGAATTACATTCGTTTGAAACGCGGCAAAATCGACCTTTCCATGTTCCTCATGATAAAACCGTTGGGTGTCGGCGCCTTTGGAAAGGTAAGAACCAAGTTCTGGAAATTATCATAAATAGTGGCATAAGGAAACATTGTGTGTGATTGTCACCGTATTTTCGCAGGTATATTTAGCTTGTAAAAGAAATACGGGCGCGCTGTTTGCGATAAAGACGCTGCGGAAAAAGGATGTGTTAACCAGAAATCAAGTAAGTCGTGTTTTCTGACTAACTGGGTTAGCTAGATTCACCGAATAAGTTTCGTAAGTGGATGGTAGGTTGCAAAATTCCGTATATTTTCCATTCAACCGAATCACTGCCTGTTTTTATACTCCAGGTAGCGCACTGCTTAATTGTATTTGTCCAGTAAACGGAAATTTGGTATTTTAACATTGGCATTGCTGCATGGCTTTTTGCACCAGATCTATGCTACGTAGGGTTGTAACCAAGTCACAAGGCTCCGAGTCACAAGTCAATCTGAGTTTTATAGTTTTGACTCGAGTCAAGTCGAGTCATTTTCAATTCACCACCGAGTCAAGTCTGAGTCCAAGTCATCGAGCAGAGGTTGAGTCCTAGTCATGGTATTATGACTCGAGTCCGAGTCCAAGTCATTATGTTGACTGCTCAGTTTTTTGTTAAACCCAAATTTGTAACTATGTTATGGTGATATCAAATGGTTCGCATTATAAAAGACCCAATTTACCTCACTTTCAGCAGTTTCTGGTCGCATTTTCAAGTACGGTACTAGTACCAATAGACGAAATACCGATAGGGTGGTAACGTGGATGTTCTTTGAAATTACAATGATTTGTCGGTCTTGGCCGTCTGAGTCTCGAGTCATATGACTTTCCGTACTTTGAGAAAATGACTTGAGTCGTCAGAAAATCGTGACTCGAGTCTAGTCATTACAACCCTGATGCTAAGAGAATACAACATGGTTTTATATTGTTATACACCTCGACCGGTGAGTGGGCCGTATTCGATCAGCGTGGCCATGGTGAGAGGATTGACTATTGATGAGAGGTACGGCATCTCTCATTTGGTCCCATAGATACTGTCAATTTGCAATGACCTGCTTGCAAATAAGTACAGCGTAGTCTCCTTTTGGCAATGATAGCACCGGGGCAGATTTGGGCAAAAGGAATTCTCCATATTGCTAAAAATCAATGATATCTGTTAGGAATCGCAATGCTCTTGAATGAGGGACTTGCATTCCCTAACTGTAATCTCAATAGTGCTGCTGTGTGTATGCTCTCTGAATTGCGTTCACATATTGTTGAAATTCTGCTTTTCATTGTTATATCATTTGTACTTTTCCGTCTAGGTTGCTCACGTCAAAGCGGAACGCGATATTCTGTCGGAGGCCGACAACGATTGGGTCGTGAAACTCTACTATACATTCCAAGTAAGTTATGCGCTTATCGTAAACTCGCCACGTTTCATTTCGTCGACACGTTTTGTTATTAGGACAAGCAATTTTTGTATTTCGTCATGGACTACATCCCCGGCGGCGACATGATGAGCCTTTTGATCAAGAAAGGTATTTTCGAAGAGTCGCTGGCAAGGTTTTACACGGCGGAGCTGACGCTGGCGTTGGAAAGCGTTCATAAAATGGGGTTCATCCACAGGTGTGCATTCTCGTTTATGCGTAACTCTTGGAAATAGGTTAGCCGATGATATCTAGTATCTCGCGTTTTGGAAGAAATATCGGTATCAGCTATCACTGGTGAGAAATATTAGGAATTGTTCCCTGAAGCTTGTGATATTAATTAGTATGAAACCGTTATCGCTATAATCAATTTTTTTCTGAGTATCTTCCCTACGGGTGAAAGTAGAGGTTTGGTTTCTTTATGCAACAGGAAACTATGAGAAGACGATCTGGTTTCATTTTCAGCCGACCGACATCTTACTTTTCCTTTTCCAGAGACATCAAACCAGATAATATATTAATAGACCGAGACGGTCACATAAAGCTGACCGACTTTGGTCTCTGCACCGGCTTCCGGTGGACTCACGACTCGAAATATTATCAAAGAGGTGAGTCTCGGCACATATGATATGGTGGCAGACGTTTTTAAAGTAGTGATTTCCAAAACATGTTACGTAGGCGGTAGGCTTACCCTACGTCCTCTTTGAAGAGGATTTGTCCTCTGAGTACGTCCAAATGTCCTTTTTTTTTTAAATTTGTCTTTTTTTTTAAAAAGCGTTAAAATGCCATCAAAAATTGTACTCCAACATACCGAACGGAAAAGACTCCCCGACGGGCATTTAGGGGGCGAAATCGTATAAATGACCCTATTTTTTAGCCAACCCAAGATTATTAGTCAAAAAGTTTCTAAATCACAAATTTTCTCCTCCGATATTATAGCTTTTGAAACGTTTGAAAATTGTCGTTTTTCGTATCTCAAAAGAAGAAAATGAAGGTATGATCCGTGGAATTCAAATGCAATTCAGAAAAATTCAAAATTCAAAAATTGACAAAAAATAAGGATTTTTTTAGCAAGTTCAAAATTTTCAAACTTATGTGCGTTCACATATATTGGTTGGAATCGAGCCAAATTTGGTGTACAGCGTTTTACTATGCAACCTAACAATTTAACCAGCGAAACCCCGGAATCCGTTAAAAAGTTTATTTTTGAACAATCCTAATGTGCATCATACTCAGCATACATGCGTTCGGCGTCTACGATCACGCCCGTGTTCAGTGAAACATTCATTGTCGAATTTATCAATACAATATTATGACGTCGCTTTATAATAATAACACATTTCTCATGCCAAATTTGCCAAGTGCAGACTTCACTGGCAACCTTCTATACATTCTATAAATGTAATTTTGTCGCAGGCGGCCATCGGCAGCAGGACAGCATGGATTTCAGCAGCGAATGGCACCAGCACAATCCCAACGCTCTTAAGACCCTGGACAGGAGGCGCATTCGGGACGCCAACCGACGCGTCGCCAAGTCCTTGGTCGGAACGCCCAACTATATCGCGCCGGAAGTGCTCTTGCGGGAAGGGTACACGCAGCTGTGCGATTGGTGGAGCGTGGGCGTGATATTGTACGAGATGGTGGTGGGTCAGCCGCCGTTCAACGCTGATACCCCGGAGGAAACGCAGTGGAAAGTGAGTGTGGGACTCTGGCCTTTTCCCATAATTATCTTGGTTACTTTGCGCTCTATCGGTAAGTAGAGCTTGGCAAAATTGAACATCTCGGTGATTCTTATCCTAGTTGCGCTGAGTGAAGTTTTTAGTATTACTACGACTTCATGCACGTATAGTAAACTTGAATAACTGAGATATGTACCTTTCAATCGACAGCAAATAGCTATTTCCAGTTTATCTTGATATGAAATAGTTGATTGACCAGTACAAGAAAATGTCGTTTTTATGAATATATGTAGCCCAGGGTCATTCAAAAATAACATTTCGTCTGGATTCTGAAGGATTCACTGATTAAATTGTTAGGTTGCGTAAAAAACCGTTGCACACCAAATTTGACTCAGTTCCAACTGGTAGATGTGAACGAACAGGAGTTTTGAGTTTAGTATAAAAATATTTATAATTTTTTTTTCAAATTTGATGCAATTTCAACCCGTAAAAGCGATGCTATTCGAGCTTTACAATAATAATTCTGGGGCTACCCACCGTCCAGGCTATTTTCGCAAATCTAAAACTTTCAACTGCAATCACTTCGCTTCTACCGGTTGGGAGTGAGCAATTGTTAAGCAGCGTTCTTTTAAGCGACGTAACAATGTCATGGACCTGACAGTACAAGTTGGACATTTTTTTTTATTTTTATTTTTATTTTTTCGAGTATCGAGTCCGCAGACATTTTACGCTAAGACTCATTTTCTCGATATAAAATATAGCTTCGATAATTTCTTGTTACCGTGGGAGCCTAGAAACCTCCGTGTCGAATCTCAATGTCTAAAACATTGTGTTGTTGCGCAATGCCCTTCATGTTTGTGGAAAGATCTGAACATTAGCGATAAACTCCACCGTCTTTTAAAATCTAGTGCTATGAAATAGCAGTGAAAAACAAAGGCTTTGTTTTGCTTGTGTCTGCAAAAAGGATACATTGTTGAAATTACTAGGCCAATATTACTGTTATGGTGTTCTAATAGGCGGTACTGAAATAATAACCCTCAATTCAAAACTGGATGGTTGACTCTGATACGTAATGCCACACGCTCAATTTTACAAGCTATGCAAATTTCGTCGTTGTCACTCTGTGTCAGGAAAAAGATAGCCGTTTCGAATGTAATTTGTCGTTTCAGGTTATAAATTATCAAGAAAAACTCTACTTTCCCGATGGGTGCCGGCTGCGAAGCAACACCAAGGACATCATCTGCCGGCTTTGTTGCGACCAGCGCGAACGTCTGGGGTACAACGGCACCGACGAGATCAAGTCTCATCCCTATTTTCGAAGGGTAGACTGGCAAAATTTAAGGAGGACGCAAGCGCCTTATGTTCCTAAGGTCTGTTCTATTTCTTTTTTATTTAATAAAACCACATTTCAACTGATATCGGAATCAGACAATAGCTATATCGACTGTGTGACATATTTATGCCGATACAACGATATTTTCTGTTGATATCAACTGATTTCAACAATAACTTTGAATTAACGAAAGTATTTTGAGAAAATGTCTTGTATAAACTTCATTTAATTACAATGAAACTCCAGCCAAATTTGAAACTAATACTTCTAATCCAGCAGGTTTGTAGTTCGGGAGACGCAATTTTTTAGCATTTTCACCCAGTCAAATACTACAGTCTTATTGAATAAGGATTCATATTGAAATGGACCCGAATATTTTTGGCTTGATAGGAATCATCAGCAACTGGTGGAAAATTGGTTGCTGGCAACATTCGGGTTTATTTCAATATACATATGGATACGCATGAGCGGCGAACTCTAATTTTCTGGAGATATGCGGGATCGATGATGTCACAATTGGGTGTTGTCATAATGCGCGATCTCCCGGAATTATCTCACATAAGTCTCTTCTGGACTCTGTTCAGTGGTGACACTAATTTTAGACGAGTCAGTTCAGCGTCTATGTGTATATGTATTGTATTTTATATTTAAGTTCTGTACCTCCATAAAGCTCTTTAAATACTATGGTCGTGCATTTTATGCTGTTCTTCTGACGGTTTCACTCATGAGTAACGCAAACTCGCAGCCGAGACTGCATTCTACACTTCGAAAGCCGAAGTGGGAGAAATAGGTGGTGACTACTGAAGGGGTGGACGTGGTGGTAATCTGAAATCGTAACCATTAGAGTTAATAAGAATTACGCAATTATCAAAAACTTCAAAATTGAATCAGGTTCAACGTTCATTGTCATGAGCGTGGGAATGGCGAAAGTTTGCACGCCAAGCTTGCCTCGTTGCGCGCTATACAGTTCTCCTGTAGCATTTTCTGGAAAGCCGTAAATCAGACTGGAATTGAGATTGGAGCAAAGAAACGTTCCACAAATTGGATTACAAATAAATGACTGGCATTTCGATTTAATTAGTCTGATTGGTAGGGCAAGTTTCGTTGCGGTCAAATCCTTGGAAAGTTGCATTTATTTTTCACAAAAGTGGCATCTATGGACATTGGACTAGCTCCTGGTAATTAGGGTATGCTCAAATCGATTCGTATGCAGGGCACTGTAGCAAAACTCGGTGCTGGCCACTTGAACAAAATCAATAGCCTGTAAAAATTGACCCAATGAAAATATAATTTTCGGCGATCTAGCCCAAATGTACGTCAAACTTGAACGACGGTGAAATAATCCAGCGATCCATTTACATATAGTGCCATATGTTTTCAGTACAATGTTGGTTGCATGAAAATTCGGAAAAAGTTGCAAAAAGTGGGGAAAAGTTGCAACATAAGATTCTCCAAACAGCTTAAAACATAATACAACATACCTTCTGAGTATTTAGGAAGCTGTGAAAAAAATTGCGAAAACTTGGCCTACTAATGATTCCTACCAAAATTATTTTCAAACTTTTAGCTTCCAGTTTATGACTGCATCATATTCACAGTGCAGTGCACCATTTAAGCCAGCTAGCTAAGCTGATTGTGACCAGGTTGTCTTGCCGTTAGATCCGGTACGCCGAGGACACTTCTAATTTTGATGCCCCGGACGAGAGCTTCTTTAACCAAAGCCAGGCCGGCACGCTCAACAACACCCTGCTTAAAGCGGGCGAGCACGCGTTTTTCGAGTTCACGTTTCGGCGATTTTTCGACGACGACGGCCGAGCTTGTTCCAGTGGTCACCACTACGCGCCTGACGATGATCTGACTATCGATGAGGTGAGTTTAAGACGTGCGGCTTTAGCGTGAAGCAGGCCAGATGCAAACAACGGCGTAGAAATGTCGACCGTATGCTTTATTCATAAGTAGGGTGTTTTTTGTTAACTAAAAAACGAACAACCAAATTTTGACCTCTTGTAAGTAAATCATGTGTTTTCGCCCATAATGTCAGAATTGTACTACTTATCTTCATTTCTGGCTAGAACTGTCTGTCCTTACGAAGTAGTTTGGCCTGAAAAAACTTTTTCAACTCGAAAACTGACAACTTCTTGCATGAAAAAATTTGTCTTAACGAAATCTGGACCTATGAAGAATTCCGGTAGTTACATCCCACATTATGGTAGAAATAATTAAAATTTATTGTAGTACGACGAAAGATACTTTGATACATTCTCTGGTAGAAAACGCCTGTCCTTACTAAGTAGCTTGCCAAGAATGCAGAAAGATTAGTCAACAGCAGCAGTTGTTGGCTGGCAACACTGAAGTTGCCCGTACATACCGTGTTGCTTCATTCGGACATTGGTGTCCTCATCAACAACTTTTCATCATGCTCATCTTGATATAAGAACCGATGCTGACGCTGTCTCACTTCTGTTAGGATATTGTGGTACGTTGAGCATAACACCATGTCAACCGATTAGTTTTATTTGACCGTTTACGATTCACAATGAGCAGACAATTGACCGTATACAACGGTAGGCATATAAAGTAGGCTACAAGCTGTAAAATGATGAGTGTAGCCCCAACCCGCAGATCGCGCCACAGGGTGTATTGAAATGTCTGGCTTCTAATATTCCTTTTCGGCACAGAGAAAAAGACTCGCTTTGTTGGTGCTTGTTTTCTATTGAAAATGAAATACAATAAACTGTGGCACATACATCCTAAACTAGTCAAATACGAAGCATCTTACTTGAAAATGTGTCTTCCGAGTTTTTAGTTTATATTATATTTATAGATTTACTTTGACTGTAACAAGATATCAAAACAGTGAGACAATGAATGAATTAACCTAACCAATCCTATTCTAGTAATGCAATAACCTTACTAATCCTATTCCAGTAACCAAACTAATGTTGAAACGATCCTACAACCAACGCACGTGCACTAAACAGTGAATTGCACCACAATACGTCAGACCTAGCTACCGTTGTGTTGTAACAATGACACTTGAGTCCACTTCCTTGCTTGGCGGGAGTGTGAAGGAGCCATAGCGACACCTTAGGGCCGTACGGCGGCTACAATAAGCTTACCGACAGTGCAAACATCTACGATACAAACGAGATGTAGGTTGCAAAAAATTTTGACTCTGTAAACAATTTAAACGCTACAATTTTGACAAAATTTTGACCTATTTAGACACGTCACAAAAAAAATTGCCCCATTCATAATGCTTTCATACTGCTATCAAGATTTTTTGGCACATAATATGGAGCATGTAAACTGCAGGATTTGTGTGACTCGTTAGATTGGCAACCCTCGAGTGGCTGTTACCCTGAATGTTGAATTTCAGCGCGCTGAACTTGCCGACCGAGAGGAGTACTCGCAACAGGGTCACTGCCAAGCGAACGGGAACTGGGAGTCTCAGAACGCGCAAAGCGCTCGGGGCAGATGCGACAGCGACAACAGTTATTACCTCTGATAATTCCCACCGGTGCGGGCGTTACGCTTCGAGACAACGATGAAATAAAGTTCCGTGTACATTGCGGAGCGCGGCGTCCGCGGCAGATTTTTTGCGATATTGCAGCCTTTACATGTGCCACTCACTGTGCTGTTTTACTTTTTCCGAGCGATTTTGCCGCTCACAACCAGAATCAATTACGACGGTAACGATAATGTCGGCGTTATTGCTGTCTCTCTATTATGATTCTTGACGCTTCGCGTAACGAATTTAATGAAAGTTTTTCGGTAATGTACTTTTGCTCATGGTGAATACCATATTCGTACCCGGTGACGGTATTAGAGACAGAGTCCATCTTCCACAGTCGCGGAGCTTGAGGCTAGTCGGTAGGGTTGGGCACAATGATTTGACGTCTCGAATCTAAATCGAGTATTCATTCCAACGATTCGAGTCAAGTAATGTTATATGCATTTTTCGATAAATTATACACCCCTTTCCACTGAGAGCTATTTATGAACGATAATTGTAGCTTCTCGATAGGCCGTATCGCAACATATGAAACGTATACAGGTCCAATGAAACCAGTGTGGTCAAAAGTACCAAATTATCTTGAATGTGATATAGTACAGGCATTGAGTTCTTTGTGGTCGCATAAAAGTCGGGGTTGTAATGACTTAACTTGACTTAGTCATTTTCTCAAAATACAGAAATGACTCGACTCGAGTCAATCTGTGTATTGACTTGACTTGGACTAGAGTCATTGCGCATGACTCGAACCAAATCATCTGACTGGAGACTCTGCACGGCCAAGACCGACATTTCGCTCTAATTTCGAAGAATAGTAAAGTAACCACACTATTGCGATTTCGTATAATGGTAATGGTACTTGGAAATGCGACCAGAAACTCTTGAAAGTGATGAAAATTGGTATATTATAATTGCGAACCATTGGACATCACCAAACAAACAGAGTTATAAAAAGTGGGATTAACATGGGTTACCATACGTCCTCTTTTGAGAAGATTTGTCTCTTTTTTGAATTTTTTGAAAATGCTCTCGGAGGACGCCCAAAAGTCCTCTTTTTTAAGGAGTTTGGTTATATGTAGGTCAAAATTCGACTGAGATACAGTAAATCAGCTCTGAAGTAATTCTCCGGCGGCTATTTCGGGAGCTGAGCCGGAAAGTTGACTTTTGTTTTAGTCAACCAAGTGATAATGTGAAAGAAAAACTGTATTTTTCCAGGATTTTCCTCCGGTATTGCAAGTCTGAAAATTTTGAAAGGTGTCCTCTTTTCAGATTTCCAAAATATGGTAACTGTAGTTTAACAAGGCATTAAATGGAAACTGAGCAGTCAACGCAATGACTTGAAATCGGACGCGAGATGTAGTATATTATAAATGCGAATACCACGACTTGGGCTCTAGCTTCTGCTCACTGACTTGGACTCGGACTTGACTCGGTGGTGAATTGCTAATGACTTTTACTTGACTCGCGTCAAAACTATGAAAGTAAGATAGTCTTTTGACTCGGAGCCTTGTGACTTGGTTACAACCCTGATAAAGGTACATATTTTGACTTTCCACGTCATGCATAATGTTATGACGTTATGGTGAGTCATACTCGATTCAGGGGATAGAGGTATTCAAATGCGCCCAACCCTCCTAGTCGGTACTGCCCAAGCGGATATTGTAGGGAACTGTACCGGTATATCTCGTTGTAGGTTATATGGAGAGCTGATTTGTTTAGACCAGGGCTTCTGAAATTTTGTGCTTTGGAAACCCAAATGTACATTGTACCACAATTATAGAAGTACGGAATTTGACTAAAAATTGCAGTTTCATGTTTCAACTAAATCTCATTTCAAGCTGGACAATGCTTGTTGAATCGTTGTAAGAACTATGGTTCGAATGGAAACAGATTTGTGAATCATATGTTCTTTGACAATGTCACTGTGTTAGTAAAGTAGCCAAGCTTTTAAAAGCAAAAGGCATTAGACTTGGTCTAAAAAACTATTCTCACATTGATATGTATGCAGCTGATCGATCATCTGTTGTGTTCATGGACCCCGTAATTTTTCTTGGCGGCCCAGTTTGTGAAGTCCTGGTCTGAACCTCAATATCACCGAAAATACACCTTCAGAGCAAATCGGACAGCGTATCCTTTGTTATATGTGAAATTTATTGTGAGGATAGTTCATGCAGTTCACGAGGTTTGGTGGTGGGAAGCATTAAACCAGAACCTTCCGTTCCCATGTTACATTTACCTTGTCCACCCGATCTGGAATGAACGATGGAATAAGCTAGATATCACAAACACTTGTGATGCAGTCAGCCTGAAATGTAACCTTTCGTGTTTCCTGTAGCCGGTATTTTTTCATCCTACTGTGACATGATCGTACACCATAAGATGTTGGTGCAGTGGTATGATGAATAATAATAATATCAGTACTTCGCTTGTGAGAATTTCTGATACTCGTTACGACCTATGATCTTCTGAAATCTAGCTCATAAAGAACATCGCTTCTGGTGTTCTTGGTAATTTACTGATACTAACACCTTACTTGTCTGAGGCTTGAATATGCCTGAGCGCCCAATGTCTAATGACCATGCTGTTTATTCAGCATGACGCGCTCATTAGCCACAGGTCGGGTACCTCGAGACAATTTTCCTCTTTCAGGGTATTACTCTGTTGTGCCGTGACTATGGGGAGGAATGGTTGCATGAAATCTCAGTTATTTTTCGACTAGTTGACCGCCAAATTTTTTCTCTGGTCTTAGACATCATGACTTGTGTAATGCTCTACTTTCTATTTACTTTTTCTTTTCTTGAAATAGCATTTTTGTGTATATTTAAGAAAGAAAAAAGCTATCCAGACCGTCTTGTGTGTATGATGAGCATTCTGCTGTAGCCAGTGCCGAGATAGCCAGGGATTATTGAAAAAAAAATTAGGTCTAGGCACAGCAATTTCCAGTACTGGGAGCCAATGTTTCTTAGTATCAGAATAGGATATCGCTTATTCAAATGGAAATTGTCTTTGTGATACCTTCTTCCTGCTGTGGGTGCCTTGAAACTCGATAAGAGATAGCGTATAATCCAATACATGCACAACAAAGGCTACTAACACTGATGATTTCTGTTCAGTAGTGACAGTCCCGCAGTATTGTCTCAAATAGCAATGACGTTACTGTCAGCCAATTTAGTGGGCCGTGCTGCAAGCACGGGATAAAAACGGAGAAACTTGGCCTGGTGTAAATGACCATATAGTAGTCGACGAATACCACAAACGACATTTAGATATGTTCAACGGACATTATGTACGTCTTGGTCACATGAAATCCCTCTTCCTGAGTGTGGTACTTGAATCCAAATACCCTTTTGTCCAGCCCATGAAATTATGGCTTAGAACAGGGGCAGGCAACATACGCAAATAGAAATGTAAGGTAGTCACGAGTTCTATAAACTTTTATTAGAGTCACTATACATCCTCCTTTTTTCACAATTCGTCCTTTGAAGCTTTGAGAGCCAGGCGATTGTACAAGTACAATCAAAAAACTGGCAGGACGCAAAATCTTGATTTACACAAGTTTGACTAAAAAGAATTAACGCCAACCGATTTCTTGTGGAGCAAGTCTTTTTTAGGGAGTCGAGTTGCGAAAATGACCTTTTTTCAGTCAATCCATAATGTTCCCCGTTTTTCTCGTCCAATATATCTCTCGTAACTAATAAAGAGTGCCCCTTTTTTATCTCAAAATATAGTACCCCTGCCATCAAACATTCCGCAAGACTTTACAGTAGAACTTGTATTGATGAGATAAGGTAATTGAAATGCGCAATAAAAGACGATGTTACAATCCGTTTTCTTTCGAGAGGGTCCATTGTGGTGCGACGCCCGGTGTTGGAAATGAAGCCGCCGGCGTTGCAGCCACGACAGGCTGTTCTCCACCTTGAAAATAATACAAATAGATCACGTCAAAGCTGAAGATTGATTAAAACAATCACCGGACGGCATCTACAGAATGTTAGCCAAACTCACATAACATGAATTGCTCAACATGAGTTTACCATGCAAGATAACAAACCTCTTAATCCTATTTTTCCTGATTTTATCTTTAATTTGAGACCACATCATTTTTAGCGCGCAGTGCCCCTTTAACCATTTTGCATTAGTCGCCAGGCTGCATTTTGAAATTTCAAAAGTAGCCATCTTCCATTTACTGCTCATAGCACCTGAAGCAAATCTACTTCTGAAAATACTCGAGAAGTCTACGACGTATTTTGAATGCTGCTTAAAAGAATTTTCTCAAATTTTGACTCTAGCCAGGATTGTTTATATAATCCCGACTCCTTAGGGTGCAACAATGCATAATTTCTACGACTCCCATAAGTCGGAAATTTACTGAAACTCAAACTCCGGAGCGGGCAAAATTTTTTTTTCCAAATTTAACTGGTTGGTTACTTAATAAAATTGTTAGGTCTAATAAAACGCTGCACACCAAATTTGGCTCAATTCCAACTTGTAGAAACATTTCTATAGAAGAAAGTTTTGGATTCAATATATGAAAACATCAATAATTTTTAAAAATTTGACTGGCCACTTAGCGGAATTGTTAGGTTGTCCAGGATTTTTGTAAATTTTGGCCCAATTCCAGACAGTGGAAGCAAAGTCATAGCAGTAGAAAATGTTGGATTTCAAAAAAAATGGTAGGCCTATTTATGGTGGCGAATTCGTTCATTACTCATTAAAAATCCAGCCAACGTACATACTATTCCATTTAAATAAAAAATTTTCAACTAGAATACCTTCGCTTCCACCGGTTGGTATTGAGCGAAACTGCGCATAAATCCCTTTTCTAGACATCCTAACAATTCCGCGGTGTAGCCAGTAAAATTTGAAAATGGTTTATATTTATTTTTATTAAATAAAAACTATTTTTTCTTATTGCAATGCTTCTATACGGCCGTAAACCAAACTTTACGCTGATCGGTCGAGAGACAATGGCCATAGAAACGGCGCAGCAACGGAGGACGCTGCATTTACCTAAGCCTAGTTAGCAATACGTTGTATTCCGATAGCCGTGCGGACTGTATAAAAACGACAATATTACAGTTAAATGTTTATTTCTTCATCAATATTGGAATTAGGAAAGGATATAAAATATTTGGTAACATATACTCAAATATAATGCCGAAATGCTGCTGTGTTTATAAATGTAGTGTCACCAATGGCAATGAACTGAGGAAGAACAGATCTTTCCATCCATTTCCTTTCAACGCAAATGACAGGAAGGCCTGGGAAGGCAGAGTAACATGGCAGGAATTCAAGCCTATTTCGACAAGCTTTATTTGCTCCTACCACTACCATGCCATGACATTAACTGTCTTCCTCCGATGTTGTGTATGCTGCACATACTAATCCTACATTGTCATCTGGTGATCCTGATCTAAAATCCCCATCTTGTAGCCCTGAAATGGAATTCTCAAAGCCAACATCTAAACATTAGGGTTAGAAGCCAACAAAGTTAGTCATATGCAGATTGCTTACAAGTAATCAGAACAGAAAGAATGTGCAGAATTGGGTAAATACAGTGCTTTTCGACTCAAGTGTGCCTGTTTGATGCGGGTGTGATCAGACTAGTTGATCTTCGCGGTCGTATCGATCGTTCCTGTCTGATACCGAATACAGTGCATGCATATTTCTGTACCACCATCATTACCGTCTGTTTTTTATGTATTTAGGTTGGTAGAAAATAAATACTCTCTCTCTCTCTCTAACAAGTAGCAATTTTGGTAGGGTTTTGGACTGTTTTGAGAGTAACAAGACAGCAGGTACTCCATATCCACCATATCTTTTCAAATCACTTCAAGGACAGTGCAGTATGAACATGAACAGGGATTCAATATTGTGGCGGTTATAGCACGAAGAAAGGGCTATTCAAGACTACTATGTAGCATCACTCATGTGAATGTAGCAAAGATTGATCTTGTCCTTTTTCCATATGGATATCTGAATGCTTCACCTGATAGAATGATTCTACCTGAGCAAATCGCATCGGCAGTTGGTGTGCTTGAGGTAAAGTGCCCCCGGAAATATCGTAACAACAGTCGATGAACTCATGAAATTCGAAATTGAGCAGATATCACAGAAATAGAGTTTTTATTTGACTGCTGCTGGGTAATCACATGTAAATCACTCTTATTGGCATCAAATTCATGCCAAAATGTATGCCACAAATAGTGACTTGGCAGTGGGCACATTATGTTGTTTGGACTACAAAGGATGTGCGGATTTGCAAGTATTAAGATACCCGGACTGAAAACAAAACATTCCAAAACTCCAGGAATTTCATCTGGATGTGATGCTCAGCCAACTATGCAAGTCATAACTGGAACTCGCATTTCTCTATTCTTTATTGCCATAAAATTCAATTTATTATTCGGAACAGAACAGGACTAACATATCTCTATCTTCAACAGAACTAGTTCCTGAATAGGTATAATCCTCAACATTGGAGGAAGACAGTTGACACGGCATATGGAGTTCAGGGTCCGCCTTTTTTCAAGGTGCATATCTTCCGCTTCGCCACGGAGATTGTGACTGGAAATCGGAGCCCTCTTTTAGACGTGATTTTCTAAACTGTATTGGTGTATCTAATGCACTAGCAGTAAAGTCTTCCTTGCAAGAGTGGTAGGAGCAAATGAAAATTGTGGAAGTAGGCTTAAAGACATGCCTTCTTAGCCTGCATTCCCAAGCCTTCCTGTCCTTTGCTTTGGAAGGAAATGAATGGAAAGATCTGTTCTTCCCGAGTTCATTGCCATTGGCATCACTGCATTTCTAAACACAGCAGTATTTCGGCATTCTATTTAAATAGGTGTTACTAAATACTTTATTTCCTTTCCTAATTCTATTATTGATGAAGTAATAAACATATACCGGTAATCTTGTCGTTTTTATACAGTCTACACGGCTATAGGAATACATCGTAGTGCCAACTCAAGCTTAGGTAAATGCAGCGTCCTCCGTTGTTGCGCCGTTTCTATGGCCAACGTCTCTCGACCAATCAGCGTAAAGTTTGGTTTACGGCCGTATAGGTTTGAACTGAGACGAAATTGCTGTGCAGGTTCTTTTAGGGAACCTGACAATATTATGAAGTATCGTGTGAAATTTGAAAAAAAGTTTTTTTTGACCTTACAATCCAATGCGATTAGGTATTGAGCATTAGGGGTGTTCAAAAATGACTTTTTTTCTCAAATTGTACTGGCTAATTGATAAAATTGTTAGGTTACCTAATTTAAGCCTACACACCAAATCTGGATCAATTCCAACCAGTGTAAGCGGAGTTATTGCCGTCGAAAAATTTATATTTGAATAAAATAGTATTTACGGTACCAATTCTTTAATTATTCATTATAGGGGTGCCCACCGTAAATACTATTTTATTCAAATCCAATTTTTCGACGACAATAACCCCGCTACCACTGGTCGGAATGGTGAATATCGTCTCTATAACGCTTTCATGAGGTGAACAGAAAATTTTGAAATTTTTGTTCATTCATTTTTATATAATAAATATAAACTTTCCTCTGTAGCAATGCGGCTACTGGCTGGAATTGAACCAGATTTGGTGTGTAGGCTTAAATTAGGTAACCTAACAATTTTATCAAGTAGGCAGTACAATTTGAGAAAAAGGTCATTTTTGAACACCCCTATTGAGCATATATCAAACAATACTCTTTTCGGTATTGATGTAGTTGTTAAGGGCTTTACACTTATGGGAGGCTGTTGAAAACAGACTTGAACAAATAGATAATTATAGTTAAAGCGACATGCCAGTAATTTAATTTTAATCTAATTTCCGGTTTCCATGAAAATGTTACATCAGCACTGTATGGTGCGAAACAATTCCAATTCCACCGCCAATGCTATTTTTTCAAATCCAAAATTTCAAACTGCAATTGTTTTGGTTTTACGGGTTGGAATTGAGTCAAGATTTGTTTTGCATCGTTGTTGTAGGTAATAGGCTAAATTGAATTTTTTTCATGTAACACGACGATTTGAGCACCTAGCAAGCAAGATATGGCAAAAGAGTTATTTTTGAACAACAGACGGTTCATAAGAATGAGCTCTGATCTGAGAACTGAATTCGGTAACTCTAATCCCAATCTAATTTGAAAAAAACGCACTTGCGCAGTTATGTTAATTCTAATCTAATTAAGAAAAACTGAAAATTTTCCAGTTTTCAAACTTCGGTTGAAAATCTTGTACCTGCTAATCGTTTTTGCTGTTTTCCGGCTTGGGCGATAATAGTAGGTGGAGCCATTTCACGCCTCGCATCTCTCGAACAATAATAATTGTGTGAAATCGAAGAATTTTCGCTAGGAGGCATCTTGGGCTTTGGGATTGACCTACATAAACAGAATTATGTTTATTCGTGCAGCAGTATCCAGTAAATACAAATCAGGGTGTAACAAAGTCACAAGGTACAGAGTCATTTTCAATTCGTCAGGGAGCAATGTTCCGAGTCCAGGTCACATTGTTTATTGCTCAGCAGGGTTGTAATGACTCGACTAGAGTCACGATTTTTTAGCGACTCGACTTGACTCCATCTGTTTATTGACTCGAGTCATTGTGCATGACTCAGACGGCCAAGACCGATATTCCATTGTAATTCCGAGGAATAGGAAAGTAACCACACTGTTGGTATTTCCCCTACTGGTACTAAATAATGCGACCAGAACCTGTTAAAAGTGAGGAAAATTAGTATCATGTATTTTAAATGCGAACCATTAGATATCACGCAATGGAGTTATAAAAAGTGGTTTTAACAAGACTTCAACGAGACACTGAGCAGTCAACGCAATGAGTCGGACTCGAACCTCTGCTCGCTGACTTGGACTTGGTGGTGAATTAAAAATGACCTAGTGAAAACTGTAAAATTGAGGTTGACTTGTGACTTGGTTGCAATGAAATTCAAACAATTTCGTTCAGTTCAAATTGGTAATAAATCCAACTTACCTTGTAGAAAGGTCTTCACTATAACGCAGCCACATCCTATGCCGTCTCTAAATGCATAATTTCACATATCATTAATGTACCATATCAGGCAACATAATTTCACAGTCATGGGACAGTTGACAGACAGTTCTCAACTGATGGGGTGCCAGGTGCCATCAATGACAAGGGATACTTCTACTCGATAATCAAAGAGATTACTTTGACCAACTCACCTTGCGTGCATGCGAAAAGGCGAATATTGAAGAAGATGGAATGATGAATACAACATCAATAAGGACAGTGACACTGTAATCAATTATTAATACAACAGGTATCTGTTTTCTTACATCCTCAAACTGATATGAAATGGTGGATGGAGGATGGTGATTTCGCCTGTTTTTACCATTATAACACGTAGGCTAGGTCAATTTGTTGCATATGCATATATCACTATTCCTAAAGCTTGCATTTTCAAGGTTAAGAATGCAATATTGATGCCCCTACTGGGAATCTCGGTACGTTTTGCCTGATATATCAGGTGAGCAGCGATGATTCTCCAAGTTGAAGTAATTTAATGAAAAGTGATCAAAAAATAATTCAACGTAGTGAGCACAGGGCACCGATTCTATAAAGGATTGGTGCATTCACAAAATTGGGGTGAATTGAGCATACCAATTTGGAAAAATGCAACATATCTTTGTACTCAAAGTCAAAGCATGTAAGCAGATTGAATTTCTCAGCTGATATCAGGCCTATCATCTTCTTTCCTTTTCATTCGGTAGCCTATGCAAACTGTGCATGCATCCTTTAGAACAGGGGTTCTCAACTTCCCTTGTATAACGGGCCGCATTTTAACAGCAAAAGACGCTGCGGGCCGCAGAACTATGTTACCTTGTATTCATGGGCTAGTATTAAATTTAGGCTATTGTAGCCGATTTACCAGTCGTGTACCGGCATTTAGTACATTTCTATGCATTATTAAGTAATAATGAACAGCGTTCGTAAGTTTGCAGCTGCTGCTCGTGAGAATATGAATCTTCTAGCGGCGCATGTAAATCACTTCACGGAGCGTGCATTACATTCGTTGTCAAGTCGGTATATGCAACTTCAAATCCTTCCACCAAAGAGCCGAACTCTTTTATCCAATGCGTTGCCGAGCAAGTATGAAATTACTATAACTTTTGCGTTACAGAGACCATTATCACATTGAGCTCTGAGTGATATGAGAAGAAGTCTGGTGTTTGGGGGCATTTCTGAGCAAAACAATCAACAGTTCTCCTTTCCGTTCATGCCTAGGGCACTGTACCAATAGTTACAGAAGTCAGCTTTGTCAAGTTGATATTTTTCGCTAGTCCCCTCCCCACGTTTGCCCAGCCAGTATTTCTCTGCATATATGTCCACTCCGATGAAATTCAACTAGGTAATTAGTTATGCAATGTCGGTGGATTCATCCAAGGCTACGTAAAAGTAGTCTACGCGGCAGCGTGTTTCAGAACAGGCGATAAAAGATTGACTGATATTGGTGTTACTCGTCTGGTCAGGATTGAATCAGACGATTGTATCTTCGAAATTTGTCAGCTGATGTTGTCCTTGCTTCTAAGTTCCGGAAACAGCAATTATTCGCAAAGTATGTTACGATTTTATTGAAATCACACCTTCTATATCAGATTTCTTGGGTTTAGCGATATTCGAAGCCATTTTAAACGATGCGTCTGTAACGTCGTCGGCAATCTCAACAACCGTTCGCAGTGAGTCAAACACTCTTTAAAAGTGTAGGCCTACTAAGTAGCGGGATTCTCTTGAACCAGAGTCCAGCCGAATAACGATTTGAAACAATAACAATCTGAAGTCGAGCATATATCAAGAAACGAGAGCACATTGAAGCAGTGGTTCTCAAACATTTTTTAGTCACGCCCCCCCCCCTTTTGATGGGGAAAGATTTCGTGCCCCCTTATCGTCATATAACAAAATGCAATACAAACGGCTAGTTTGATGGCATGGAAGGTTATAGCCGTTGATCAGAGAATTCTCAAATACGAAATTCGAACTATACACAGAGAAATAACTATGAATTGGGGATAAATTGCGCGCAGCGCGAATTTTTTTTAGTTGACCGCACCTTCGCGCCCTCTTCAGATGCTTCACGCACCAAAGAGGGCGCGTGCCCCCAGTTTGAGAACCACTGTCTTCAAGAATGAGTAATCGAACAAAACAGAGACGGTGCGATAAAAGAGCTAAGTATCCAAACTAATTTGTAACAATACCGTGTCATTAGTAATTGCGTGTATAATGAAAGATGTCGCGGGCCACAAAATATACGTCTGCGGGCCGCATGCGGCCCGCGGGCCGCGGGTTGAGAACCCCTGCTTTAGAAGGACGGTCCTTTTTACATTGCCTAGAGACCAGGTGGGTGTCTGATTTCAAAGACTACTTCAAGTCGTTTCGACACCTACATATTTTTTCATTATATCGCAGTCTATAGTGGTGTATTAAAATGAGGAAATTGTTATCAATAAAGTGAATTGATTTGCATTTTGCAACAGAAAATTCAACCCTGGCAGTAAGGTAACTAAGTTAAGAACAAGACAATTTAGTAAAATGACAGGCGCTTTTCAAAGTCTATCACAATATCCCCGCCCACCCTAAATTTCATAGAAATAACTCACTATCCCCAGCCATTGTGTGAGTTTTGACATAAAAGGAGTTTGAGCCGCCATTTCTTGACTTCAGGTTTCTTCCACCAGATTGTGATACACTGGTCCAGTAGTGCAAGATGCAGAATCACTGAAGCAACCGGGTGAATAATTGTTACTTGACAATTCAACTTCAGTTACCCTATCCTATACCCTATCATTGCATTGCATTGGGAATCGACAATCTCACCTTCATCACGAACTGAAGGATTCTAGGCGAGGTGGTTATGAATTGGAAATGTCAGCATTATCGGTGAGATCAGCATGTGGGTCGACTATGTCAATCAATCATGTCATATAATTAGGGCTGGGCACAATGATTCGAGTACTCGAATCTGAATCGAGTATTAATTTTAATGATTCGAGTCGAGTAGTAAAAGACGATTTTTCGAGTACTGAAATTATACGCTCCTCACCACTGAAAGTTGATTTATCAACGATCAACGAGTTTATGCTAATTTCACTGTTGAAGCCTTGAAGCCTTGGTTGGCCGTATCGTAGCATGCGAAACATGAATTACAAAGCTACGAACGTTACTGGAAATAGCACATTTCCGAAGTCATGATCATCCCACAATATTGTCACCAAGTGCAATGAAATCGGTATGGTCGAAAAAAATAACAAAGGACGTAGTTTATTTTTGTCCTTGATGTTTTTTTTGCGGCATATACACCGACTCATGATATACATACACACGATCTGCGCATATGCATACCATGAGTGCATGATGTGCATATGCCGCTGGACAAGGAAGTGCAGATATAGCCTTTACGACTTTCTAAGTCATGCACCACCCCTCCATGCTATCCCAGTAATGCATGAGCGCCAAGCAGGGAAGCCATGGATACCAGTGTTACTAATCAGGTCTTTGGTCTGACCCGGCCGGGAATCGAACCCACGACCTACCGATCAAGAAGCCGGACGCTTTACCATTACGCTATCCTTGATATGATGGATAACAGGCATTATATTCTTTGTGGTCGCTTAAAAGGTACTTTGACAAATAATATTCTGCTATGACGTCATAATGAGTGATACTCGATTACTCGACTCGACTCGAAGCATTTTACGTGATTCAGAATCGAATCACTCAGGTACTCGATTTTGCCCAGCCCTACATATAATATGTCATATATCAATCCGGTTTATTAATATTTTCATCGTTTCAAAACATCACAAGACTGCGATACGATGAAAGGATAGGAAGGTGTCGAAACAACTTGGAATAGCCTTTAAGATCAGACACCCACCTTAGCCTAGGCGAAGTAAATAAGAGACATGCACACTGAATGAAAAGTAATGTAGAGAATATAAGACGCAAGCGACAAAATGAGGTGGTATGTGGCGGAGGGAGAGGTCGATGTTAGGTCGTGGTCCGGTAATCCTGAAGACTGGCTAGTATTGATTTAGAAGAAATTGCTTGTATTTCGACTTGCGGACATGCTCGACGACTGTCGGATAGCCGGCGAGATGCTGTTCCACAATTGGGATCCGGCATACTTGATAGAGCAATGCGTTTTCTTGTATTCGGTCCTGATCATGTGGTAGTTGTTCTTCGTTGATGCGCGTGTGCTGTACTTGTTCGCCTTTGTCTTTTGTCCATATATTTCGTCGCTTATGTCCATTTCATGAATTTTGTGAAAATTAGGTTAATGTGAAGTTTGCATTTTCTTTAGGTCATCTTGGGGACGGTTAACTTTGAAAAAACGTGACAAACATAACCATGTCCAAGGGGGAGATAGCGTAGTGGTGACGATAACCGCTGCCGCCCGGGTTCGATTCCGCCCGCGTCCGCCCGCCGCCGTCATTTCTAGCCAATACCATTAATGGAACGACGTCCGCTAGATGTCAGTATTGCATTGCATTATAACAAACGTATTTTCCGGTATTCCAGAGCACATACTTTACAATGCAAGCTACTTGAAAATAGAAGTAAAATATAACCTGTTATGAGTTATCAAGGAAATAACTTCGTATTAATGATAAATTCAAAAGCTACGAGTTGATTCTATATCAGTGGTACTCGAACTTGTTATGGTCGTCTTGGTTCGATTCGGTTTACTAGCAATTTTTTATCAGTTTAATGCACCACAAAAATTGCGATAGGCTACAATGAAAAGATAGGACGGTGTCGAAACGACTTGGAGTAGTCTTTGAAATCAGACACTCACCTTGGCCTATGCGATGTAAAGAGGAGGCATGCACACTGAATGAAAAGTAAAAGAAGATGATACAATAGCACAAGCGACAAAATGAGGTGGCATGTCACGGACGGCAAGATCGATTGGTAAGGTCGTAGTTCGGTAATCTTGAGGACAGACTAGTATACATTTAGTATAATTTACTTGTATTTCGACTTGAATGTGGACACCGGGCATGCTCGTCGACTTCAGGATAGTCGGCGGGATACGATTCCGATTTGAAAATGTTCGACGGCTCGAAACTAAATTTGGTATGCAGATTACTACAAAAAAACTTTCCCTCAGATTTACTCTCGCCACGGGAAGATGATAATTAGGAAAAAGGAAATGACACCTGCGGGGTTCGTGACCGCCCAGTTTAAAACCACTGCTCTGAATGAAGCTGATCAGGAGAACAAAAGACTTCAGTATTAATTGAAGCTCTGGTATAGAGGATTGTTAGAACTGAAAATTCGCCATCCGAATCGCCGTTGTGCTTCCAACTTTAAAATGTTCCTGACGCAATAAATCTACTATATACTTGCGGCTCTTTAATGATTGCGCGTTTGTTTCGCCAATATACTAGGTTTAACCTGACTATGAATTGACGCATTGTACCGCATATTAACAATATGAGTATTGTTTTCGTGTTGTTTCTTTCCATATGGTTTACGCAAGACTTGTAAACTTAGGGGAAGGTGGCACTACACGCTGCCATCCCCAGAAAATATATGTGTTATAACTAGGGATATTATTTTTTTTGCTTCAAATTTCCTCATTTTGACTTTAAAATATTTTTATCACAAAGTTTTGACTTACTAACAACTCATATAGTTAAGATATATACAATATGGTATGAATATTCGTAATTTATTGCAGTACAACTAAAGATACTTTGCTTGCTACATTTTTTGAAGTCAATCAGCCAATCATTTACTGAAATTTTACCGATTCAAAAGAACCACAAGATTGAGATAGCAGGGAAATGATACGAACTGTGTGTCCTTAAGAGAATGGCTTTGTAACAATTGAGAATGAACGTTAAACAGTAGCAGTGGTCGGCAGACAGTACGGAAAGTTCACCGTATATTACCGCATTACCGTATTGTATTACCGTATATTACCGTACATACCGGTGACACACCTTATTGCTTCATGATAGTGTTTTCTGCATCTCAGTTGCTCATGCTGAGGTTTTTGATATAACACCCAATATCCTTGTGAACTTGTTTCATATTCAGATTTGAGGTATCGGCGCGAGCTTCTTCAATCGAATATTAGAACTTCTCCATCATTTAGAGAGGCTAGTGGATAAAAGTCGAGCGTTCGCTCGGTTTACCCTATATCCTCGCCACCAAGTGAATTAGGACCTATACGCTTCGAGGTATGTTGATCATCACACCATATCAGTGGTTCCCAAAGTGGGCGGTGGCGACGAAATGGGCGATTGAACGGCGCTGGCTGCGAATTGGGGGTAGGGGCGCTAGGAACAAATGGAGGCGGTGGAGGTTTAGAGGGCAACTGATGCGTAGTGTTGAAACGATTGATGAATGAAACGGCAAAACATACAGTACAAACTGCAAAATCGGTTACATCAAAGCAAGTCATGGTCGATCCAGGCAACGGTCTGTTCAAGCGGCAGTACTGGGAAATTCGATCGTTTCTTAAATATATAGATCCTTCGCATCAATGGACTGATCCAGAAGTCGGCAGAATCACGAGAAAGCCCGGTCTATTGTGGGGTGAGAACCAGTGTTGGGATCAAGTCACTACCTTCGAGTCACGAGTCATTACGAGTCATTGCACATTTTGACTCGAGTCAAGTCAAGTCATTCGATTTTCAAAGGTGACTCGAGTCAAGTCAAGTCACTCGATTTTTGTAGGTGACTCGAGTCAAGTCGAGTCAAGTCAAGTCAAGTCACGAGTCAAGTCACATTTCAAGTCAAGTTGCCTTTTCGAAGTATGTATGAGGCATGATTACGTCATTGCAATTTGCTAGCTGTATGAAATACAGTTTGAGTGTTTATTGATTCCGAACGGATGACCGAATATAGAGTTAAATATACACGCACGAAGGCGCTGTACCACTCACATATACGTAGAACTGTTAAACTACGTAATTGCATAGCCACAGTTTATAGTTACCAGCCGGAATAGAGAATGGAGAAACGAATTGATAAGATTCTATACATTACCCATTTACAAATAGATATCATACAATTCGAGCCTGCGCCAATGGCTGAGGACTAAACTATATTCGAAGTCAATTTCAATAAAACAATAGGTTTAGTTAAGGTAACAACAGAGAACGGAAATATACATTTTGCTATTTTATTACTTTACTACTAGAATTACAACAACGTAAGCTGTAAGCTTCGATCACTTCGTTTGCGGTCAATTTATTTGTGAGAGAACAATCGAGGCTCAGTGAAACGCACGATCATTGAATGATTGGTCGCTCTCACGGGTTACACCAGTGTTTTGCGAACAATCCGAACATATGCAAGATACAGTGATTTTTAACGACACCGATTAGTTGATGACTTGAAATTGACTCGTAAATTTTGCTCCGAGTCACGAGTCAATCCACATTTCTGATACGCCGAGTCAAGTCAAGTCGAGTCATTTTAGCAAAGTGACTCGAGTCAAGTCAAGTCATGCGAAAAAGGTGACTCGAGTCAAGTCATGACTCGAGTCATCCCAACACTGGTGAGAACTGCGATGTATTTTAACTCTTACATTAATGCACTTTTGCACAGTTAGGTGTGATGGCTTTAAAGAAAACTGCCTTCAGCGAATTTACTTTCCGTTTCGAACGGTCGTGAAATTTTCACACTGATGCGACATATGCATTGTCCCACAATAGTTGTGGTTGCGAGATAAGATATCGCTTATTTGACGGACATAGGCTTATTCATCAAGTATCATGAGTCGAATTTATCCTTTTTTGGTAATGACAAAATCTGGTGAAAATGGCGCTGTCTGGATTCAGTAATAAGCCCGTGATTGATCAGAAAGATTTACTAAGACGTGGACTTTTCCAATTGTGAAGTTTGACCGGGCTTGATAACGGTCTTGCTCGAATAGGCATATCATAATTTTGACGTATAGTAGCATACGGCAATCATCTCGAAAAACTGCACAAGGATTTATCGTAATTTGATTTCAGGATATATTTCAATCAGAAGTTCGTTGCTGGATAATCAGTAGGCTACATTCAGCGAAATTTCCAAGAAACATGAAATGATTAAGAGCCGTAAACATTGCAGAAAAATTTTACGCTCACACCAAAGTTCAATATCTCTTACTATCAATCGTTTTGGATACACAATTGAGTCATATAGAAATAGTCTCCATGGAGTCGGGTTAAATTTTTCCTCATTGCCCCTCCCAGCTTATATTTACTATAACGTGATTTCAGTGACGTGACAAATCTTCTGACTCGCCGCAGAAACCCACTTCACATAGCCCAGTGGTTTTCAACCTTTTTTTAGACACGCCCCCTTTATGATCGTGAAAATTTCACGCCCCTCATATCGTCATATCACAAAATTCAACCGGGATGCTAGCAACCCCAACAGATTGTTTGATGGCAAGGGAAGGTTATGACTGCTGATGAGATAATTCAAAAATTTGAAATTCGGTCTATAAATAGAGAAACACGCGTGAATTGGAAGTAAATGGCGCAGTGCGCGAAAAAAAATTGTCAGTTGACCGCTGCTTCGCACCCCCCCCCCTTCAGATGCTCTCACGACCCCCAAGGGTAGGGGGCGCCCCCAGGTTGAGAACCACTGTCATAGCCGGGCGTGAGGATTTCAGATTGTTCTTATAAAATATCGAACCCAATATAATGATGAGAATGATGACATATGCAACAGCTCCTACTGTTAATTGTACAGAACAGCTTTCGCTTTATCATTTAGATGTGGTGGTGGGGGGTCGGGCGCCACTGGTACTTTATTTGTTGTCCGGGGGGCGGCAGCTGAACAAAGTCTGGAGACCACTGTACTATATCAACCTAATTATTTTTCTTAACGGTTCATTATTCGGAGTCAGTGTTGGGATCAAGTCACTACCTTCGGGTCACGAGTCATTTCGAGTTATTGCACATTTTGACTCGAGTCGAGTCAAGTCAATCGGTTTCCGAAAGTGACTCGAGTTAAGTCAAGATACTCGATTTTTGGAGGCGACTCGAGTCAAGTCGAGTCAAGTCGAGTCAAGTCGAGTCAAGTCGAGTCAAGTCGAGTCAAGTCGAGTCAAGTCGAGTCAAGTCGAGTCAAGTCGAGTCAAGTCGAGTCAAGTCGAGTCAATTCGAGTCAAGTCGAGTCAAGTCGAGTCAAGTCGAGTCAAGTCGAGTCAAGTCGAGTCAAGTCGAGTCAAGTCGAGTCAAGTCGAGTCAAGTCGAGTCAAGTCGAGTCAAGTCGAGTCAAGTCGAGTCAAGTCACGAGTGAAGTCATAACCTAAGTCAAGTTGCCTTTTCGAACTATGAGGCATGATCACGTCATTGCGTTTTGCCAGCTGTCTGGAATACAGATTGAGTGGTCATTGATTCCAAAACAATGAACGAATATAGAGTTAAATATACACGCACAAAGGCGCTGTCTCACTCACATATACGTAGAACTGTTAAACTACGTAACTAATTTCATAGCCTCAGTTCGTAGTTACCAGCCAAAATAGAGAATAGAGAAACGAATTGATAAGATGCGATACATCCATATACAATTTGATATGATAAAATTCGAGCCTGCGCCAATGGTTGAGGACAATATATATTGGAATTCAATTTCATTAAAACAAGAGATTTGGTTAAGGTGAGAGCAGAAGCATACATTTTGCTATTAAATCGCGAGTGTCAATGGTATGAACAGTTGCTACTAATTTTTCAGAGTCATGAATGAATTCCGTAATTAATAGCTACAGTATCACATATTACTTTCAAATATTTACCCTTTCTCAGCCCATGTGATCAGATTCACCGGTAGAGTTCATGGAGGGAGTGCTTTCAAAAATTTAGGGCAAGTTATAAATGAAAATGCATCTTCGGGTGTGCCAATTGTTATTAGCCACTTTGTTGCATGCTGTTATTTCTTGACACCCCATCAGGATTGTCGATGGTATCGGTAGTGGAAATAGTGGGAATCTATTCAAATCTCCCAAATGTACCATAAACAAATTTCTTCCGTGAGGAGCACACGATTCCGATTCCAGATCAGATTGAGAAGGGCACTCCTATTTTAAAATCGAAAAATGAAGCTATGTTGAATTGCTCGGAGCGCGAAGAAAATTTCAAGATTAATTAAAATCTCTCAAAAATTTGGGAGCGAATTCGTAAATTCAATTCGCATGTCGACGGCCACCAGCACATTCTAATTGAATTAGATGTACAAATTCCCTTCTACGGCCGCATGTTGCCCATCCCTGACCTAATATTATACATATTGTATGTTTTACGCCAAGTTTGAATCCACATTCCAGCTGTTGAGTCGTTAACATTTCTGACAAATTTTCCCAAACTTGTTTGAAAATAGCAAAAAAAACATTAAACAGGACATCAATTTATTTCGTGGTAGGCTGCATTGAGACTAATAATCCCAATGCTGGTAGTGACTACAAATAGCAGGGCGTCGTTCTGTACCGCCATGCTAAATATGATCAGTTTTGTAATTGAATTAACTTGTGTTGATTTAGAGTAGCCTAATTGAGGGTGAAACCGGGCAACCTATATTGCACCTAAGTCTCTCTTAGGCTGTGCAGTTCGCCAGCTATTAACAACAGCTATCCAGCGCACCGATCTTTAGGCTACTGCCAAAGCTCTGAAGTAATGAATGACTTACACATAGGAATTTCTCTACATCTTCGAAGAATATCACAATTTTGCTGAAATGGAGTTGAAGTCAGCCTATATACTCCGTTGAGGGCTACTGCTTGAGTTTGAATTAGGCGAGCTTTTTTGAATACGAAATAAGTTTCATCTTCAACAATCGTCTTCTCAGAATGGTTGTGAAACACATGTTTAGTCAGAATTCATACATACTTTGTCAATTTCTCGCGCCCCCTGAGAGCCTCCCGTGCCCTGTGTAGTCGCCCCAAAGCAGGGGCGGCCAACCCGTGGCCCACGAGAGATTAGTAATAACATCAGGTAAAATTACAAGGCCAACCAAAATATGATTAGCCTGACCACGAAACCAGTCTCATTTATCGCATTTCTTCGTATATGACCATAAAGTGGAATATTTCGTAGCAGATTTATTTGACTTAAATTTTTCTCAGCACTTCCCATGATTTGTTGTCACTCGAGGGAGCCCCCTCCTGAAAATTATAAATACTCATAATTTACAGAGATGAGTCAAACTATATGCGCAATTAGGAGATAAGGTGTCGTCCTATATGAAACTTCGCCTGAGCGCTCACAGCGAGATCGACGGCGATGAAACATTTGCACAAAATAATAGAGGTGTGCTCGAAAATAGCTACACTATTATGACATACTCAGCATACAATTTATGAAAAAGCAAACTTTTTCCTATGGCATTAGATAAAACGTGTGTTAAACAAAGTCTTTCAAAAAACAGTGGTTCTCAACCCTGAATTTACGGACAGGTAGAACATCAAAGTAAATTTTGCAGACCGGCGAACCTTCAATAATAAAAATTGAACAAAATTACAATTACGCCTATTGTGTGCAACTAAACAGCAGTGTTGGGATGACTCGAGTCATGACTTTTTTTTCGTATGACTTGACTTGACTTGACTCGGCGCTTCAGAAATGTGGATTGACTCGTGACTCGGAGCAAAATTTACGAGTCAATTTCAAGTCCTCAAGTAAACGGTGTCAATTAAATCTCTGCATCTTATTTATGTTCGCATTGTCTTCGATACGCAGGTGTGACTTGTGAGAGATACCGGTCATTCACGGATTGTACCTTTCACTAATCCTGTATTGTTACATCACAGATAGATTGACCGAAAGCGAAATGATAACAGAATACGTTTATTTACTAGCAGTAGAATAATCTAACAGCAACGTATCTATATGTTTCAGTGCTTGCATCGCGCAGTGCCCACCTCAACCAACCCTCTTGTATGGTTTGAATGAACGAATATAGTTTATGCGTTTATTTTTTGTTTAGTTTATTTTCACGGATGTGTAGAGGGGTATTGTATTGTACCAGATCAATTTGTTTCAACTTCTCGACGCTTCGTATTCGATCCTCTATTTTGGCTCACGTATTTTATTAGCAGCTCGAATTGTGCGTGAGCGATACAACGCCTTTTTGAATGTATATTAAACGTTATACTCATTATTTGATTCAATCTATATGACCAATCTTTCATACCAAAATGTAATGACTTTGAATCATCATTCATCAGTCATACTTCCAAAATTCAATTTGACTTGAATTGTGACTTGACTCGTGACTTGACTTGACTCGAGTCAAAATGTGCAATGACTCGAGATGACTCGTGACTCGAAGGTAGGGAATTGATCCCAACACTGCTCAACAGTATAGCCGAAAAGATCCTTATATTTTAGTCTGAGAACTTGTTTTGATACGAGACTAACGGACCCAATCCCCGTAAAGTATTTATGACAAACCGAAGCAGAAATGTGAATACAATGTCCAATGTCCAAATACTAAACCAGTGGTTCTTAACCTTGCTCCCAGCGCCCCCCAGGGAGCGCTGGCGATTTTGAAGGGGGGCGGAAACGCTCAGGGGGCGATATGGGGGGCGCTGGGCTCAGGGGGCGGTATGGGGGGCGCTGGAGAAAAATGGCTTCGCAGTAGATGATGTGATGATAGAACATATCCTTAATGAGTACTCAGAGCAAGTTAACACCGAAAACTTCGTTATATATAGCCTTCAAAATACATATAGGTTAAATTGTCCATGGGCGCCGAAATGACTAGCACCGAATGTTCCTGTCTTGGCAATCTGCACCCAAGAACACGAATTCCATCTGGCAGGGAAAAATTATATGCCAGTGAAGAAATACCAATTTGAAATCGTGTGTGTCTCTTAGTTTAGTACGATTGGGCGACAGGGATATTCCTGTTGGGCGATATCCCTGTTGGGCGATTCTATATTTTTTGATGTTGCAGACAGGAGGTCACGAAATAACATCATGCAACGAAGTCATATCAACGGGTTCGCCCGCCCGAATATGTTTAATTATTAGTTACGGGCCCTACAGTTTCCAAGACACCTCACAATCTTCGCCTCAAGTTTTGATGAGTCTGCGCACACTCAACAACTCACTGCGCTGACCCTTGGACAACAGTGCGTAACGACGATTAAAAAAAGGTCCTAACTTCGGATTTGTTGTGAGCAACGTAGATTTTCTGTACGCAGAGACGGTGTCAGCACTGCGCACGTGTGCAGCTTTGAGGGAACATTGCATCTCACTCAGCTCTACCGGTAAATCTGGTAACGTGAGCAGAGAGGACAAGAAATTGGTAGCAATATATTTGCAATCCCCGGTATTACTGACCGATTTTAGCATGAATTATCAAAGGTTTTCGCGCTTCGCACTGGCTCGCTAAACAGTACAGCTGATTCCGTGGCAAAAGCGAACAACGTGATGGGGGGGGGGGGGGGCGGGGGGTGGGTGGGGTGGGTGGGTGGCGGTTGGTTTATCACCCTATGGGAGCCCAAGACCCAAGTTTTTTCGGGGGCCTGACGAAGTGACGTTTCGTTCCTGCCAACGGGTATACGCCCGAAGATGTATAATTATTATTGGGGGTCCTACCTTTTCAATCACACATCACTCAGCTCTACCGGTAAATCTGTTTACGGGAGCAGAGAGAGGATAAAAATTGATCTCAATTTACATCCAATTCCCGATCATATTGACGAATTTCAATCATTAATTAGTGAAATTTTTCGCGCTTCGCGCGTCTAGGCGAGAGTAGCTGCCTCAGTAAATGGACACCAAATGTAGATACCTAGTCTCAGCAAATAGCGGACAGCCGAATGGGGGTCTCGGGGTGAAGTCCCCTGGAAGTTTGGTTCATCACCAGATGGGGGCCCAGGACCATCGTTTTTTGTTTGGGGGGGGGGCTGACGAAGTGCTGTTACGGCCGTGGTAACGAATAATTTTACCTACGGGCACGCCCGAATATGTCCAACTATTACTTACGGGCCGTTTATTTTCCTATACAACAGCTCACTCAGCGCTACTGGTAAATCTGATTACGTGGGCTGAGAGGATAAAAAGTTTATAGCGACTTATATATGTAATTACCACCTATTCATTCATGCATCATTCAGGCCACACAAACTTTGCTGACCATCGAAATCACGCTATGGGGTTCGTGGGGGCGAAGCCCTCAGAAGTTTGGTTTATCACGCTATGGGTACGCAAGGCAATCGTTTATAG
Source organism: Botryllus schlosseri (assembly GCF_051294905.1). NCBI lineage: Eukaryota > Metazoa > Chordata > Ascidiacea > Stolidobranchia > Styelidae > Botryllus > Botryllus schlosseri. Next base: position 19,376,734 of record NC_137247.1, on the reverse strand, counting down.
GGGGGTTGACGAAGTGCTGTTACGGCCCTCCCTCTTACTCATTGTCTTTATTACATTCCTCACAATATGAAGTTGGGGGGCGCTGGAGCACGATAATTTTTGAAAGGGGGCGCTGGAGGAAAAAAGGTTAAGAACCACTGTACTAAACCCTCGCCGCATACTTACACGAAGGGCTGTGGAGTCAGTAACTTTTACCACCGACTCATACTCCGACTCCGACTCCACACATTTTCAATGCACCGACTCCAACTCAGTCTCCCGAGTCTTTACACGTACTGACTCCGACTATTTTCTTAAGAGAACTCAGACTTCAACAGTATTACCAATTTAATTCGAAAATTATATCCCACCCAGACATTTAAATGAATATCATATAACCATTAAACATATGCAAACAGATATGTCAACGATGACATGCAAAATTGTTTCATTGTGGCACAGCTCGAATTACTCACTGTGCAATTAACATGGAAGAATGCATTTCTATACAATGTATTTCTTTATAAGTTTTTATAACATGAGCATTCTAATACCCTAATACGTATGAATCATTCAAACCTGACAAATATCCAATCCTTGTAGATAAAGCAATCGGTGTCGTCATCTATGGGATTAGCAATTACGTTGCCGTCTTATGCTATGAAGCGACAGCAAATCTGCGAATGTAGCATCACTCGACCGTGAATCACGTGATGCGCATCTATCCGTAGGTTAATTCAGGGTTGTAATGACTCGAGTCAGACTCGAGTCACGATTTTCTGATGACTCGACTTGACTCGAGTCATTTTCTCAAAATACGGAAATGACTCGACTCGACTCGACTCGAGTCAATATGTGTATTGACTCGACTTGGACTCGAGTCATTGCGCATGACTCGAACCAAGTCATATGACTCGAGACTCAGACGGCCAAGATCGACATTTCATTGTAATTTCGAAGAATAGTAAAGCAACCACCCTATTGGGGCTTCGTCTATTGGTACTGGTACTTGAAAATGCGACCAGAAACTATTAAAAGTGAGGAAAATTAGTATATTATAAATGCGAACCATTCGATATTACCGAATAGGGTTATAACAGTGGGTTTAACAAGACTTTAACTGGAAACTGAGCGGTCAACACAATGCCGTGGACTCGGACTCGAGTCATTATCCCATGACTTGGACTCGAACCTCTGCTCGATGACTTGGACTCGGACTTGACTCGGGGCAAATTGAAAATGACTCGACTTGACTCGAGTCCAAACTATAAAAGTGAGATTGACTTGAGACTCGGAGCCTTGTGACTTGGTCACAACCCTGGGTTAATTATCTATAGTTTTACACTCTGCTCAATATCAATGTAGCAATAAATGAGATGCCGAAAACCTTGTCCGGACTGGCCTAGACCGTTGAGGCGTAAGTTCATATTCGCATTCCAGTCCTCGTCGAAATTGTTGGCAAAGCGGCAAGCATTTTCTTGCTCCAGTTGATACATTTGGTGACGTGTAAAATGTCAACATGTACTTCAGCATTGTGGCATAATGTGACCTGAGTAGTTACTAGGTATCACGTACATGTTCGCGTTCACACATAACCTTTCAAAAAGGTTCGTGTCCACACGAACCGGAATCTTTCAGAGGTTCATACAATCTCTACTGTCCATCACTAGCAGGGTAACATGATACGAACCTTTGCCGAACATTGTAAATGTAATCACTATTTCATCATATTGTGATGTTTTGTTCAATATTTTATTCACCTTCACCCTTCATACGCGTTACATGTGGTTTTAGTATGTGATTTCTATCGGCTGGGGTTTAGCGATTTCGGCAGACGAATTTCAAGAAATATCATTAGAGGTGAGGCGCCAATAATACCGAGGTCGCCTAGCTACAGGTCAAAAGTTTGTATATCATGTAAGATACAGAGAAGGGGAAGCATATAGATCTTGTCGTAAACTCTCGTTGAACTATTCAGGAATCGCACTTCAAAAGCACAATACCTGCGATACCACAGATATGGTTCAACTTTAGGTCGCCCGTCACGGTAGATACCTCAGTACCAAAATAAAGCTATTCACTGTCACGCGAACGCGACGGAGGTTTTCAAGAACAACGACAGCTTTCAAGAGGATTGATGCAGAGATTATAAGGTTAGCTATGCGCTTGGAATTCGCGAAGGTCCTACCCCGTTGCTTTGAGGGGATTGAATTACCCCGTCTTGTAGATACAGCGCAACCGCACGCATTGAAATGATGTGAAATGAGAATTAAACGTAGTATCATGGAGGGGCAAAAGTTTAGTTTTGACATGTTTATGACGCTTGCATACATCTTATATCAAGGGTCTCAAACGGACGACCCGCGACGACATTATTTTGCGGCCCACGTCGAAATCTTGCACTTTCAAGTATTTGACAATATTTAGGTGCCACTGATCTTTTTTTCCAATTGAAAAATTAAAATTCACTCTGACGCTGTCCTAATTCAAATTTTAATTCAACCAGAGCAATGACATGATCAATAAATAGCACATAGTTAACAGGAGCTCATACCAAACCTGGATCAAGCTGCGCAGCTTAAATGCTGCGATATCATTTTTTTTAATTCCTAAAATACTTTAGCTATATACCCATAATGTCCGCTAGCTTCAAAATTATAACGCGACAGGTTCCATGAAGACATGATGCATTTCTCCTCTCGCATGGTGTCTAGCCTATATCTCATGGTATGCTTACTGTCTACTAAGTACAACAACAATGTTATTCAAATATTTAAAAAAATGATTTTTTCGTGGGAGTCGCGAATTGCAACAATAGTTTGCGTGAAAAGAGTCTGCAAGGTACCGTCGAATCAGGACTACTTGAAAATACATTGAATACCTATATCGATGTAGCGGCCTGCGGCGTCATCAGAAAATAGGAAATTGGCACGCGAGCACTCCTGTCTCTAGTCTCTGTCTCATATGAATCTAGGCGTCTTCTACAAAATAGATTGCATGCTTCCAATTTTGGCCAATGTATGATGGAACCAGAATTAACAACGTAGAGCCAAAACATAAATAACTGCTAAGCATTATTGAAAACTACAAACAAACAAAATGTATCCATATAGTGTAATCATGGAGTTATCCGAAAGAATCACTGCCGGATTGACAGGCATTAAGTCATCTTTTCCTGCGCTGTTGCGTCGCAAGCCGTAAAACGTGGCATAATCCAAAGGCGATTATACGCGAAATCATCCTGCTGTCCTTACGCCGAACTTGATCCTAACATCGTTTGCTAAATGAGTCAGCATATTGCCGCGCTTTTTTCAGTTCGAAAATACTTGAGGTTGCGAACATAAAATATCCAAACCTATGAACTTTAAACAACGTTTCTTAATTGTATGTTTTCTGTATCATTTGTCGCTAATTCTCGGAAAGATATCGAATGATTCTCGCTTAATCAATGGAGTAATTACACCTCATGATGATAGGTATATACCCGCAATTGTGAATAATATCCACTTATCTAGTCTCTGACCAATTAGCGACGATCTAAGGCGACTTTAGAGTTCAGGACTTATCAGAGAACAGCGATGCGTATCTCCCACAAATTGTTTTATCATTGTGCAGACATTATTAATTTGAATTTGAGACATAGAATGCACGAACATCGAACAACGAACGTGCTACGTCAAATCTTCATGTCCAGTTATTTCCACTGGCCAGTAGCCATGCTCTCCCCTGTAGGAGGCCAATTGTAAAATTATGAACGCATTTCATGCGAAGAAAATGATTTAATTTTGTACTTCCAAGCATATCCGACTGGCTTCCAATACCTGGTCGAACTCACAGCCCATTGATGTTGCAGCTGTGGAACGTATCACTACGTTATCTCGCCATTGAATGACATGGTTCGGCCTAGACATAACACACGAAACAAAATTTATGCGTGCTGTAGTCAGAGACTTTTCAACAGCACTTTGAAATTTTTGCTACCCATAATAAAGCAACGTCTTGAAATTAGAAATGTGAAGCAATCAGCGCAAACGCGTTTACCGCAGTAAAATTGACGGTAATTTGAAATGATACGCACTTCGAGTGGACAACGGTGTAACTCACATTTCCTAACGCTTACATCAGTTTTATGAAGAAAACAGTAATTTCGTTGCAGTAAATGAGTATAGCAAGTATAAAGCGTATTTAAAATCATTCAAATTTGTTTCGAACATTCATGTCGGATAGGATTATCCTCCATCACCACCTCCACATATTAGCTTGCAATGTGACCTGCGACCAACTTTAAATCAGATGCCACTGCACAGAAATATAGCTTGCGCTGGCGGGCGTTGAGAAAAGGCAACGGGATTTGGAATGGCGCACTTTCTAACAAATATTATGTTGCACTCCGCGTCTGGGATATAATTACAACAACAAAAAACACTCCAGAATCGCAAATACTCGTTTGTATTGCGATCTGAATGAAGGTAAACTGGGAGTCACACAATATAGACATTTACTATAGCCTACAGTGGCACTGTACTGGTCGTCCGCGTAATGTTCAGAGCTAGGCATAAACATGTAACTTTCTATCCATACGTATAAATTGTATCTATAGTCAAAAACATCGAAATAACGAGACTACGAGAAGGCAATTCCTTACGTCAACTTTAGTTTAAATCGCCGCGCGTAACCTTCCATGAACTCACTTTCGGGGAACCAGCCACCGATTTGTCATTGTCAAAAGCACGCGACTCAAGGCTCTTGACAAGAAAAGAAGTTGTGTTTGGTCACCATTCACCGAAGGGACATAACTAAATGATCAGCATATAATGATATCTTCTAACACAATTCCCAGATCTGATCCACAAAAACATGAGAAGGTGAAGTCAGTGATCGGATTTAGCCAGCTCGCACCGAATCTACAGAACAGTGTCACGAAATGTCATTAGTACAGCGAACCGATTAGCATTGCTGGTCACTGCCAATGACTGTTAGTGTCAGAAACGGCAGGAAAATATGACATTCATGATTAAGCCGGCTAACAAGTTTTTTATTCCGATCACTGGGTAAAATTTATATCATTTATACGATATCTCATCGTTTCGATATATCCCTCAATCCCAATTATAACAACAAGCGTCGCGGGGTACGACGAGGCAATCAACACAAGTGTCGTTTCATAGGAGCTTGCGAGGTGTATATAGGGTTACCCGATAAGTTTTTTAGTTCATGACTAGTTGATAGCGGTACAGACCATAGATCCATGCATCGCAAACTATTTAAATTCAGTCGGTGGTCAATTTTCGTGTTTTGAATTGGGTCTGACATTGGCATACTTTGCTCATGGTTAAATAATCTTGCAGAAAACTATTGGTGAACGGTAATATTATGACAAGCCACAGTAAAATGGAAAGAAGCTAATATATTCATTTTTTCGTGAGCAGATGGAACGTGGAACTATCAAGAAACACTATTGTTCGCGTTGTGTGTAGTAAAGGATCTGCCAAATCAGTATTCCAGAATAACTCAACCGCGGTGTCACGCAATTTTTTCTTATAATCGTCGGATATAGGGAGGAGCTCCTAAGCGACGTTTACAACCCGCAATCCGATAGTCAACTATACATTTACAGACAGTAACTCAACAAAGCAAAACATACCTAGCGGACAGAAAGTTCACATGGTTCGATAAGAGTTCATCGTTGGATTTTCGTCAAGATATAATATTCTTGTTTATTATGAACAGCTTCTTATCATTAGTGACTTTCAAAACAAAGCAACTGTTTACATTCGCTTGTGTTCGCAACAAATTACAATCCTCCGCCACTGCACCGATTCCCCGGCGCCAATGTTAGCAGGATCCCTGCTCGTATGTGTTTCGCGTGGTAATTGTTGCGATTAAACATTAGAAGCACAAAACTAATCCAATTTTGAAGTGAAATCAGTACGTGTGCGGTGCGCGCAGAATGCAAGAGCGAAAGATTCAGTAATTTAGCCTACGTCACTAAAGATGCTTGACATTAGTCTGGAATTTCCTGGAGTGCCAGAAGCGGACGTCGAGAGCTTCCAATTCTCTTTTAGTCATTATGCTTGATGAATGCATTTAATGACAGAGAAGTCAAGTAGCATCGAATGAGTTCATCGTGAGGTTACGTAAAGGATCGTAACATATTTTCGAATCACAGCGATATAGATTCATTTACCATATATTCATTGGAATAATTAACATAGAGCGTAGCAAATTTACTTCATCATATGCACTTGTCAAAATAATTTGTCCAAGTCCAAGCATATTCGATTTCTTGCTGACTAGCGCCGATAAGTAAGCTCAGTTATTTCTGGATGACAAATTTCATATCATACATCTATAAGAAGACCTCGAATGAACATGTTTTAATGACTTTGTCATGCATCGGTGACGCAAACCGATGATCGAGTTACTGATATATTATTGAGTTTAATTACTAATGGCCATTATGTAAATGAAGTAGTCTTCGATTATTGCATATTGTCAGACGTCCAATGCAAATCTCATTGCTGCTAGTAACACGAAAGGAGAGCGAGTCAGTCGTAATGATTGGGGATCGCGAAGTCGTTCCGTACCAGATACTGTTCGAGCGTAATTGGGACTTCCGTATGGTTTGAAAGGGAACCTGCCAACCTGCATTTCCCCATGTTATTATTATTAGCCTATAGGTAAAAACATTGGCATGAGTGGTGCTTATCACAACTGAAGGCTTTTTGCGCCACGGACAGACACAAGTTTCCCCATGTAGACTGCGACCGATGTAACCCGATCTAAATCAATAGTATAGCAGGTTAGAATGAGAAACTGCGATATAATGCCGGATCCAGCCTGATTTTTACACTTCAGGCACGGGATTGTGAATTCCAGTATCTTCGTACCGGATACTAGATCATATGCTCATAAACTTTTTAATTTTATCCGATATAGATGTTCAATGAGACTAGTTATCGGCTACGTTGTCTCTACACGATTGGAAGTTGCTAACATTTCGTCAGGCGCTATACAAAGCGCTCAAGCTGACTAACATAACGAATTTAGTAAGTACGCGTAACTGTTCGCATGACAGGGAAAGTTCCCCAGCATAGTCGTCAACAGTCTTCAGTCGTCACTTGAAATCTACCTGATATCAGGATTAGTATGCGGCATGGTGCCCTAAGTCAAGTTTTGACAAACCATTCGACTTCCTGAACGCTATGGGTCTTGGAGTCTTGAAATATTATCCATCGACCAACTGCAATAGTGTTTGCAATTATTCGGACTTTCTCCGATACCACAGAGAATAATATACCATTGACCGTTCATATCCGAACGTCCACTTGACATACTTTAGCTACCGCCTAACGTCACCACGGCACACTTTTACACGGGAATACCCGACGTCCGCGTGACGTAACAAGTGAAATGGATATTTCCAACAAAGTTGCCCTATTATCGTAAAATTTTGTCACCGGCCACCTCAATTCGGATTTGCCGTATGACTGGAACGGCTCATCACTGGAATATGTCGCGGATAACATGTGAATCAGGCAAGGACCATTGCTCAGGTCACAATTAATCAGTTTCGTATTCAGCGACGGCCGCAGGTCTTAAGTATGCAAGGGAGGGTGATAATTTTACGCATTCGATTTTTAATAAGCCTATATTTCACAGAAAAGCGATACAGTCAAGTTGTTTTGTATTACGAGCGTTTTCGATCATAAAGATCGGAGATCAGAGCGTGTCATATTGATGGTATGCTACCTGCAGCCCACGAAGAAATGCCAATTTTTAATGGAGTACTGCCCGCGAAGATAGGTACCGTAGGCCTATGTAATGTAGTTCAGTGTGCTACTTTTGAGATGAGTTAAGGCGGGATAAGATGAGGGCCTGAATAACATCAAAATCTCCTAAAGCTCCACATGCTGAATTTGCACATGACTCTTTTAACATCGTTTATTCGATATCCTGAAATATTGTTTCGCTCTAGGCTTGATAGGCTTCGCCTTCAGGTTTTCACTATTATTACATGCTGTCGTGTCGAATAACAAATTTTATTGAAAAGTCTTGAGATCACGGCTACCAATTCGCAGTGAGTTGGTTCGACTTGCAGCGAGCATAAGCACTGCATGATTTATATGTGGACCACTAGTTAAAAAGGTTGCTTACCCCCGACTTCGACCCCTATTGCTGGTATCTCTCGTAGACCAACACTCTATCAGTGACGCGAGATCATATCGTTCGCTTCGGGTCGATTTTGCCTATTCGTCTTAGGACAGGTCTGACCTTCAGTTAACAGATACGGTATTATGTTTTATTGTAAAGTGAGCACTAGCAGGTCCACGTTACGAGAAATCATATGCCATCATGCTCGGCGTGCATAATCCGATACCAGAGACATAATTATTAGGGCTGGGCACAATGATTCGAGTACTCGAATCTGAATCGAGTATTAATTTTAATGATTCGAGTCGAGTAGTAAAATACGATTTTTTCGAGTACCGAAATTATACGCTCCTCACCACTGAAAGTTGATTTATCAACGAGGAGTTTATCAACGATCAACGAGTTTATGCTAATTTCACTGTTGAAGCCTTGAAACCTTGATTGGCCGTATCGTACACACAAAAAAATCTGGTAGATTTACAAAGAAATTTCTGTAAATTTTACAACGAATTACCGGTCGCAGCCAATAGCAGCGTGTAGCTTGTCATTTTACATTTTGATATGTAATATTACATTAATTTAGCTGCTAAGTCAAGTTACCAGAATTTCTTCGCAAGGTTACTGACAGCTACTCGCTACGGCATTTTACCAAGCTATTGGCAAAATTGATTAGCTTCCAAGCCCCAGCAACCAGTGGATACGTGGAAGTGCATGTCACTGTGGTATCATTCTCGTTGCGATTTGACCTGATTCAACCTCGTTCGCGAGACAGGATTAGGCCACACGGAACTGGTTGACCCTAGTACCAATTTCGCTATAGTGCATAGTTGGGTGCAAGAAGCAGCCGACAATGTAGTTACACCATAGACATTATATTATAAGGCTATGGCTACACGGTCGGTCTCGGCGGTTAGATTTGTTGTAATGAGTTACAAAAATCAGTTTAGGATATATAATCTCATTCCTGAAACTAGAAATATCAGCACAGCAGCAGGCTCAGTTGACCATTTCTTAATGGCGGACACGGCGAGCTATAATAGGTTACCTTAGGTTGCGCGTTGCGGGTTTTTCTGAGATTCGTGGTAAACAACCAACAATCAACTGTGACATCACAAATAGCGTCCGGTTAGGTAAGTAAGTAGGGAACCACACGTGGACCAATAAATATCAATATATACGAAATTAGATGCAAAAGAAAGGGACTATAGGTGTTGATAGATGTTTCTGTATGAAAAACCAACCTGGATTGAACATTATAACGTGGACAGTAAATATTATTGGTGGCATATGTGAGCGGATGAATATGACTTCTTTCAAAGTCGTCTGCGTGTCGAGCCGAGTAGCCGACTGGTCAGCCATTAATATGGAGCTTTGGGCATGCAAATGCTGACGGTGCGAAGCTTGTGACTTGTGATTGAGGAAAGTAGAGACTTTCGTTGAAGATTCTCAGGACTGATGAATGGGATGCGCATCGTAAAAGGTACAGTAGCCAACTGTATAGTATTAGTTACCGTGAATATCTACGACTGTGCAGTGTGCACACCACCCGTATGACTTAGGTTTCATGATTTAAATATTTCAGTCGCCCCATTCTCAGTTCTATTTTGGGATGTTAGTCGACTTGTATAATGACCTGCGACACCACATACTCTGCCGCGGAGGAGTTGAAACTGTTAGCTTGTTATTGACATTTATCGGGTCATAGCTTAGATATGTTTTCATCCACTGCTCGATGTTTGGCTCACATGCCGCATCAAATGGGGCACCTTTTCTTTCAACACATTGATCATTTAAGTCATGAATCTCTGCTAGATCATGTCAAATGAGGAGCCGGCATCACACAATGTACCAGTACCGGTACTTCAAAACTTGTTATATTTTTGTTAGCCTATTTGTCTTAGTCTTTATAAGTCATGTCTAGGTTAGCAACTTGGCTTAGTATAGCGACTTACGCATGAATTATTTTTAGTGGAACTGCAAGATACTAGTCACACAGCAGGAATGAAGACGAGAAAAAGAAACAATTGGAAGATTATCCGGCGTTGGAATTAATTCACCTTTTCTTGGGACCACTCGTGCTATATTTGCATGCCTCCTAAACAAGAATTATACCTCCAGCAGCAATACTTTTTCATCGTGAATCATGAATGAATATACAGTTGTCCTAATGTCGTCTTGAGAGCGTGAAGAAACTTTTGCGGTATCGCGTTGCTTTGGGATAGGTATGGATGTAGGCTGAGACGTGAATTTACAAGCTGGCATGTAATCTGATTTACAAGGACAGCATGTAGGCATTGTAGGGTTGTTATAGGTAGGTAGGTAGGTAAGGCGGTAAAATTACAGTCTCGGTGATAAATGTACAGAAGAAAATGTAGATTGAATATACCAGAGGTGACTGTAACATTACAGTCTGGCATGTAAAGTTAGATTACCGGACGGTTGTAAGTTGAATTTACATTGAGTGACGGTAATGTTATATTACTGCCAAGTGGCTGGCCACCCTGCTTCCAGACATTTCGCGGTAAATCGAGGTAAATTTTTTTTTCAGTGTAGCATACGAAACATGAAGTACAAAGCTACGAACGTTACTGGAAATAGCACATTTCCGAAGTCATGATCATTCCACAATATTGTCACCAAGTGCAATGAAATCGGTATGGTCGAAAAAAATAACAAAGTATCCTTAATATGATGGATAACAGGCATTATATTCTTTGTGGTCGCTTAAAAGGCACATATTTGAACTTTGACAAATAATATTCTGCTATGACGTCATAATGAGTGATACTCGATTACTCGACTCGACTCGAAGCATTTTACGTGATTCAGAATCGAATCACTCAGGTACTCGATTTTGCCCAGCCCTAATAATTATACGGAAGAGCATTGGTCACTGTGCCATTTCTGAAGCTATTCGACAAGGATAGGGAAGCTTTCGTGACACAATTTGTGTTATACATAATGGAAGCACAAGATCTTATACAGCGCGATCGATAATTAACCCAAGTTTGGGTATGCCGTTTCCACATTCACGAAGGCCAGGATTTTATACGCTGAATTGGCAGGAATCATGATCCCTAGCGCCTGGGCGCATGCTTCATTTGTCGCCGCCAACGTACAAACCCATCTCCAATCTAGCTACCGAAAAGGTTGTTTACGCCGCCTGGCAAATTGATAGTTTTCAATCGATAGGAAAGAAGTTATAATCTCACTACGGTATTAGTGGAAGGTGCGCTAAGTTCAAGCATTCCAAACGACGGTGACTCATCTATCACTTGACAGCCCGACATTGTTTATTTACTGTAACTTATTTACGGTGGAATGCGGTTAACTGGAACGACGATGGCCGGTCTGCATTGTCATTAGCAGCTTAAGTGTGATGCAAGAAAACGATGGAAGATTATAGACGGTTAGAAGTAACGCATCGCTTTGGGTCAGCTTACTTCTGCAGCAGAGCACTGTATCTGAACACGTGCAGAAATTTCAGTCTGTAGGCGATTAATCAGGTGTGGAATTTGAGGGCTTCCAGCGGCCGCAGCTACATTCCAGGCAATCCAGTGGAAATGCACAGTATCTAGCTGGGCGCACACAGGAAGGTGGCATAGAGTAGGCCCATCCCGTGCGAAGTATAATAACTCTTCGTGTATTCGCCGATCAATTTTCTTGGATTTGCGACATCAGCGGTCATTTTACACAAAGGCATAGTTAGACGTCAGGTAAATCGAGCTTATTCATGAGATGAGATGACATCCATAATCGCGTAATTGTGGAAATTTATCCGGTGGTTTTCCATGGCAATGGAATTAAGTTATATTGACATTTTGATTCCACCTTACCACTGCGAAGTGATGGCTATCTGCGGCTATGAGTTCGCCGCTTGGCGCTCAGCATTACCGAGATAGCGTGATGGGGTGGTGCAAGACTTAGAACGCCGTATAAGGCTATCTCCGCGCCATCCTTGCCCACTGCCCAGCGGCATATGCACATTAGGCACTCATGGTATGCAATATGCATATGCATGTGCACAGATAGTGTGTTTGAGTGTGTATATCGTGAGTTGGTGTATATGCCGCAAAAACATCAAGGACATAAATACAAAACGTCCTTTTCCTTTCTTTCCTCACCGCTCCATGCTAAAATCTGGTAGTTACACATATTTTTCATAAATTAATTCACGGTATGGATTGGTGAATGGCGGAAATTTTGCCGCTAATTCTAAAATTTCGTTGAAGAATTTTAAATTTGCAACGAATAAACTTGTCGGTTGAGTCACAAGAATTGAACTGTGTCATTCATAACAACGCGGCGACAATCTGCCACAAACGCGAATCATGGATCATACTCTGGTGATTCAGAAGAATTATTAACAAAAACACTCATGTTGAGCTCTGATTCATTTGTCCCAAGCGTTTTGTCGTTGGATATTGATAACCGCAAGTTCAGTGTTAAAATTTTATGGCGAGTAGAATTCGGCAACGACGCCAATTGAAACCCGTGAGAGGCTTTCAGTGTCAAGTACCCACAGATGGATATCTTGGTGTATTATTGCTCCTTATGTCAAGAACCAACGAGAAAAGCTGGCGTTTTTGTGTAGTTGTGAATGCAGTACAGGACGATTCAGTAAGAAAATGGAACCGTCCGATCCGAATTGATCGCCATGTGTCATACTATACTTGATGGTATCTGCGGGATTACTTCGTGTAATAACTCAACAGTCATTCTGGTACATAGTTTAATGCCAGTAGCTGCATTGTACAACATCGATACGATATGCTTCTACATCAACAGTCTTTTAAAGTACTTACTGCGAATAGAACGGTCAAATTGGTTGTTGATGACGATTGCTATATCATCCCAAGGAGTTACATATGTTAGTCGCCTATTTATACAACAGTCCGGGAGGTTGTGTATTGTCTTTTTGAGAATTTTCTACTACATCGGATTTAGCCAATTCTGCTTACTCTGCGAGATAGCTGCAGGTGATTTCGGATATTTTGACCATTTCCGAGCACGCGAGAGTATGCGACTGTTCAAGAGAGAGAAGATATGGGATAGAAAGGCCCTTATTTACATTACGTTTCAATTCAGTGAACTTGCGATGAACCTTCATCGTTATTTCAATTGATTCATTATTCTCTCTGAAGAGGCCGCCATATCGATTCAACTAACTCTCGAATGCCATCACTCGCTAATTATATCATTTACGTACCGCTGATATAACAGAGGCCTACTGAATCAAGCCAAATCCTGCTCGGATGTCAGAAGACACAGAAAATTGAAATCATCATTCGGTTTTCTTTTCTGGCTGAAGCGCACTAGTAATTGTGGGGATATGATTTGGTATATTACTTAATTGTAATACATACGAATGTGCGATACTAAGTAAACATACGGCGTATAACATACCGGTATCATTCAAAGTTGGTGATATTAATGGACCACGGACACCACAGTTACGCAAAATGCCCAGTCGGAGGAATAAATCCGCTCTTACGCCAGGATCAGGTTGCATAGCGTACCTGTAGAACTGTCTGTCAATCAGAGTCTTACATTGGCTTGTTGTCTCCGCCGTGTTTGGCGAGCAACTGGCCTAATGTCGATCCAAAGGTGGTATCCAAACAAAGCAGTCAAGAGAGCGCGTCCGGAGAGAAGTACCGTTACATTTCTTCCCACCACCTCACTCGGCTCATGACCGGCTTAAATCGACATCTCAAACTGCTTTCAAACTGTTATGATTGATGACCGTGCCCAAGCATACTGGCATAGGTTTGTTATGATTTCGAATATGGGCGGACAGGTTAGGTTGTTTGGTTTGCATTTTAGCGGAAGGTTAAGAAGGTCAGCAAATTATTCCCAAGATTTGAGTAATACGTTCCTTGAACCGCTGTTGCACGTTGTGTTTCGGGTGTGTTTTCATGGCTTATATTTAAGATGGTTGCGATTATTTCTGCTATGTTAGGGTAGTTTGCAGTTCAGGGTGTCATGTGTCACCGACTTTCAAGTCGTAACGGTATTCAGAAGTTTCCCCGCCAGTCTTGTGCCATAAAAGGTTACGTTACCTTTCGGAACATCGGGAAATCGACCATTAGAATCGAATGCTACGGAATGTCCAAATTGTCTTTCTCACTAGCAAGAAAAGTAACCTATTGTGATCTTGCAGTATTAATTGCGGTAATATGACTCCCATCCGTTTCGATATGACGGTATACTTTTAGCATACATGCGAACGACATAACGTACCATACAATCCCGTTTCCTTTTACAGTAATTCGAATCACGAAATTGCAATAAGTGTTAGCGGCAGAACGTTATTGCATAATGACATGTGCGATTGGCTAAAATCGTTGATTACGAAACAGTTGAACTTTTGGCCTTATCAAGCATGCCAACTCTAAAATCACTACGCTGTACTTTTAAGGACTTCGCGAATCAAAATAAAATCTGATCAGTTTTTTAATCAGCTCATCGGTGGTGCGAGAGATCAAATAAAGTTGAGGAACACTTCTTGAAACGATTATCGGAAAATAATAAATTTGACACCGTCTCGTCCGGGTCATCGAAAATACGCTGTAGCCATTTAGTATACCGATTTTCCATATTAAGTGTCCACCGGAACATAACGCCTAATCATGATAGAAGATAAAAATGTTTCGGGAGTCGAATTTTATTTAAGACACGAACACATAACAGTTTGAAATTATTACGAAATAATCGGTGTCCGGTACACTTTGAGATTATTTCCCGGATGATATAGCTTTGCGCAGGGTGATGCGTAGCAATGATAGGACAAAATGGAGTTATGCTACTGTACCTCATATTGACGTTAACTGCAGTGCGTGTTTTACAAGGAAATTGTACGGCTGTGATGCAGTGTGCGTGCGGATATCCGAAACTAAGTTATGGAAATTGCGTGGTATCGCATTGATAAGTCAACACCGACGCTGGCTTCTGGTAACTTGATTCGTTGTGCGCGGTATACTTGAAAAGGTTTCGTTATCAGCTGGGCGGACTGTGTCCTAGATAGACTTATGTGTCAATTCGCCGACAAGTATCACTGCTCTGTCTACCAGGCAACTATAAAATGACTTCTGTGTTGAATAACCAACTGTTTTCTATCGTATCTCATCCAAAATGATAAAATAGGAACGGCTTTCAACGCGCTGTTTACTCTTATTAAACCGCAATTTGTACCACGAGCATTGAACCATCACGTGCCGACTTTCGACATGAAGTCCCGCCGCGACAAAATAAGTATGATAACCTCTAACATAGTCACGGTTACGGTTCGCTGGGATCTGACCTTTTCTATAATAGGTAAGGCAGAGTCATCGTTGGAAATTCTGCTCGTAAGCGCTTAATTGCACACTTCATGAACTTTGTGATACTAAGACAATGCGGAATGCTAACTTGTTCTTTTACTAGACAGGCTCTTGCGGTCTTCATAGCGATGCGTACCACGAACATCTGGGCTTATAGAATTATTGAATAGGGGTATGATACTATTTGGGAAGCATTTTCGTCAATCGCAAATCGTAAATACCGGATGATGCATTGTATACACATGAAAATATTCCTACGCATACAAGCGAAACCTAATTCTACCTCATGCATAAACCTGTAATTATCACCTCGCTTCGACTAATCGTGAATCCGGATGAAACAGAGCACTGCAGATATTCAACTCTAACGCATGACTGTTTAGTGTTTATATATGGTATGTAGTGATCTCAGCGCAAATTTTAATTGGTCTAGTAAACATGATCTTCCCTTCTTGTTCCGCTGCGTTGGCCTGTAAGAAACCACAAATTCCATGAGATAAAAGAGTGCCAGTAAGTTGAAACTAATCCAGGGTTTTATTTAATGTCAGCAGCCCGTATGATTCGGTGGTCTATGCGTGGTAACAAGATGATTGGTATGACATTGTTGCTGTTCACCTGTTCGGCAATATTTAGATCGCGCGTAGATTATAATATATTTCCACAGTCGCATGCATAAAGCAGGATCGATAAGGCCCACAAAGGCATTGTAATCAGACCGCAGACTTTTTAAAGTGCCCGTGCTTGTTTAAAAGACGGTCCTCTCTTGTAAGAACAGTTGCTTTACCGGATACGGGGATTATTACTAAACGCGGTCAGCAAGGTTGCGCGGAAACTGTAGGAATGCTGCACAGTCAGATGCACATTGAATTCATTTGCGTAGTAATGATAACTTGATATTAGCTCAAAATGATGGTGGGAGAATTGAGAAGAAGGCAGCCCATGTTAAGCGAGTTAGCAACATGAAGCTGTGTTCGAGACTGAGCACATTCGTTGGAATTCCAGCTCTTTGTAACGAGTCAGGGATTTTTCGATCTAATTGTGCAATGTGTGTGCATAAGAGGGTCTTGGGGGTACAGAATTTTAGTACACGACTGAATAATATATTGATATTGAAATAAACCCGAATATTTTACGCCGACACACGTCAGAGGTAATCGTCAGCATCTAGTCATCTAGTGTTTCAACATCGTGTTTCAACAATGGTGCATGCATTCGTAATTATGTCGTGTTGTTTCTCTTTAGAACTCGATATAAAAATGCGGGCCGTCCGCTTTTATTATTTACTATTATTGAGAAACTGACGGTGTCGGAAATGATTTCCTGGATATATTTTCACGAAACGGCGTACAACGCGATTCTGATGGCGTTGGTACCCGTATCGCTTTTTTATTTATCGAAACTTTTATGGCGGACGTATATCCTTCGAAGCGCTCGCGATCCTGCTACCGACCTTTCGCACCTTCCAATACCGCCGGGAGATTTCGGACTGCCGATAATCGGAGAGACGATGACATGGGCGATCCAGGTGAGTTTCCGACTATTGTGATTAGTTTGTATTCATCTCACCAATATTTGTACCCATTGCGATCACACATACATTAGGTGTGTATGGATCAGCGATTCTTAACCGGCGTCTCCTGTAAGTCGATACACATTCTATACTGATAGGTTTTATTGGCGATGACACGCTGGTATCTAACTTCATTGGTTGCCGGCAATTAGGTGCGAACATTAGTCGAATAGTCCAATGGCGTATGCGGGGGAAGGGGGTTAGGGTACGCAATCGAAACCCTGACCTTGAAAATCCCCTTTCTATATCCAATAATTATGAACTTATTTGCAATTAAGCAATTGGTATCACACTGTTGCGTTTCAACGGAACAAGACGATGACACCATTGTGTCCAATATGGTGTGGACACAAGCAAATCTCACGGCTCAGTGAAATCGGTGTACGTCACACTTTCCATTTATATAAAGACAATTTGACGGTAATTTTTGACCGAATTTCCGAGCGCGAAATTTGATAAAACGGGTATCAATCGAAACCTACCACTGTACTGATTGCAAAAAGATAGATTTTATACTGTTCGTGGTCCTGGAACCCCCTAAATCTGCCTCGAACGTTGCATTGTAGCGGAGTTAGGTATTGTGACGTAGCCATGTCATGCCGTCTGGGAGCAGGTGATGAGCAGCGCAAACTGCAAGCGGATTGGCCATTGCAGCGCAACGGATTGAGCATTCACACTCTCACTTTCGTGCTCGCGTTTCTGAGCTGCTCAGACGGCATGGTTGCGTCACAATACCAAACTCCGTTACAATGCAACATTCGAGGATGATTTTGGAGGGGTTCCAGGACAACGAGCAAAAAAAATTATATTTTCGCAATCACTACAGAAGTAACTTTCGATTGATGCCCGTTTTATCAAATTTTGCGCTCGGCAAGCCGGTAATAAATTACCGTCGAATTGTCTTTAGCCAAATGGAAAGTGTGACGTAGACCAATTTCACTGAGCCGTGACATTTGCTTGCGTCCACACCATATAGGACATTATGATGACACTTTCCAATGTGATGCCTCGCATTTCTGAACTGCATGGTGTCCTGTCAATACCGAGAAATCCATAACCGAGAATGCCTTTGCCGAGAATGGACACCACCGAGAATGAACATTACCGAGAATGGACACGACAGATGAATGGACATTACCGAGAATGGAAACCACCGAGAATGAACAATACCGAGAATGTAATGTATCACGGTTTTGCCACATTCGGTGTTGATTCTCGGGTATAAATTCTCGACAACGTCCGTCTCAGTAAGGCAGATTCTCGGCATTGGCCATTCTCGGTAATGTCCATTCTCGGTGGTGTCCATTCTCGATAATGACCTCTCTCGGTAATGTCCATTCTCGGTAATGGTTTTCTCGGTATTGGTATAGAACCCTGTAAGTGAACAGTCACACTGATTTGCTATCCATTTTAATTATACTGTTTTCGTTTTGTCTTACTGGGCGAAAGTTTGATGTTCCCAAACACTTGTGGATTAGCTAGGTTAATAGAAATTATGAGCCATAGCTATAAATGTTATCATTACGTGCTCACTGATTTGGTCGGTGCGGGAAATAACTACTTTTTGATCATACGTAGCACATGTGTGAAGCACAGTTCAAATACTAAGATTTATATTTCACAGGGCAGCGACTTTAATATCATACGACGAAAGAAATATGGAAATATATATTCAAGCAACTATATTGGTAAAACTATGGTTAAAGTGACCGGACCCGAATATATCAAACAAGTAAGCTTGCTGTCTATTGGCGATCATTGCGATTCTGGTATCTATGACAACGATGGATTCATGACGACAGATTTTAACGGGGAAGACCGAAGAAATTCAGACGATATGGCCTGACTCAGTGCGGCGCGTGGTGGGAGAGTCAGCCATGGCCAACTCGATCGGAGCGTTGCATAAGTACAGAAGAAAGATATTTCTAAGAGGCTTCACGCGCGACGCTCTGCAAGGCTATCTGCCACGAATACATCGAATCATAAAACACCAGGTAATGATCTTGCTGCAGTGGGCCCACGTTCGAATTCTTTTAATGCGGATAACGGCGCAGATTATATAACAGTCTAGATCAGTGGTTCTCAACCTTTTTGGCTTCGCGGACCCCTTTTGACCGTCACGGACTCTCGCGGACCCCCTCAAGTTTTAGATCAATTTTAGCTCTATTATGGTGCAACCTTCATCTGTCTTGTGCAAATATGAAATGTAGGCTTGTGATAAACAGCAAAATAATGATTTTTCTTGAAAATAACATCATACTATTTATGTATAAATTGGTAGACTTTTAATATTTCAAAGCTAATTTTACTGCTGTATTTCTTGCTGTACGTGGTCGTGTCTTGAAAATCCGCGTCTTCGTTTCGATATGAACGAGGAGTGTCGAAAACCATTTCCGCAAAGATAGATGGAGGCTAGTGCAATATTAACGCATAACGCTTCCGACGATACTTTTGGTGTGATCGCAACATTTATGGCACCAAAATTAAGAAAGATATATATTTTATGAACATATCACGCCCAGCATCTAGCGCAGGGACTGGCAACATACGCACCACGGGCCGGATTTGGCCCGTGACGGCATTTTGATCGGCCCGCAGAGAGTTTCTACCGTCAAAGTGAAATCCTAATCTAAAAGTATAGACAAATTTTATGCGCCAAAGAATGGATCCAAGTTTTCCAACCTGAGAAAGACTGTCATGAAACGACCTGTTCTGTTCGGGTCTACGTATATATTTACGAGCAAACATTTTCGACCATGAACAATTGAACATTAACAAGACAAGGCTGCGTACCAACATAACTGGTGATATGAATTTCACGGTTGGAGCGCAATGCTTTGACAGCAACGAAACACTCCTTGTTCATAAAAAACCAGCCTTGTCGATAGGGCATCCGCAATAAGAATGCGCCAAATCTGATAGCCGAGCTTTAAGTGTAGGTATTTCATTGTCCGATTTATAACGAGTGTCAGCCGTAAATATCCGGGTTCATTTCAATATGAATATATACTATTCAATTGTATATTGAATTTCTGTACATCCAAGAAGCTCTTCAAATAGTGGTTATGTATATCACAGGATGAAATGGATTTCGTGGCGAGGTTTCAATCCCTGCATTGGGAAAAATTAAGGAAATACTTCGGAAATTTTTATTTCAAACGACTGTTCACCCATTTGATGAGACTGAGAACTTCAAATTGAGAAGGTTTCGCAGACATTACGAAGTCACCGTGATTGACGTTTCTATCTCCATATTTTTATTTTTGCCACAAACTCCAACAAAACGTCTCTAAACAGCAATATGTTTGTATCAGCAGGTTATCGGAAAATTGGCAATTAAAATGAATTTCCACACTACGATAGCTCATGTCAGACGATTATGATGATGATATGAGTCATGAGGTTTAAGCAGTTGTGGTGCGAAACTGCCTCACGCTTTCTCAAATTAAAAAATAAAATAAAAATTAGGTTTTCAACCATTTTAAAAATTTAGAGGTCTCGCGGACCCCCTGAAATTGCTTCGCGGACCCCCGGTTGAGAACCGCTAGTCTAGATCAGTGGTTCTCAACCGCAAGTTGCCTGCCAGTCCACGTAATATATTTCATTTTATATCTAAATGCCGAATTCAAGAAGTTGACGCTTGTCTATTAATTGTAGAAATAAAAACCAAATTTTAAATTGAATCAGTATGTTCGACTGTATTGTTCCACATGGTGTCGTAATAGCGAGTTCTCGGTCTACTTTGGGCGTAAGAGTCGTACGAAATTGTTTAAAAGTAGACTACAACTCTTTTCGAACAAGAACGGAGACTTTTAAACAAACTTCTTTAAATTCCGACATTACAGTATATAATAGACTATAGATGCTATAGCAAACAGCAAAGCCCCATTTTTTAGATGATATCGAACAATCACTATCAAGTTAGTGGTCTTTGATAGGATGTCGCGAGCTTCGCCTTGCAGAAACGTCAATAGAACCACGCCTAAAATATCTAATATCAAAACCGCAGCTTTACATGACGTTACCAATAATATATTTGAGTTACATACATTTGTCGCAATCAAATTTATGGTTGATTCGGATTTTAGACGTTTCACCCGTCCGCAACATCTGTGTTGCAGTTTTACTGGTCCAAAGGGTCAAAAAGGTCGAGAACAACTATCTTCTATTATACTGCACAATCTCGATTGTCAAGTTTCGCAAATGTATATATATTTTTAATATCAACTGCGCTTAGTATAAGCACTGTGCCAATGACAATCACACTGAAGAATAGAACACATACGAGCGTGGAATAGGGTACACAGATTATGTCATCATCGCTAGAATTACATTGGCTGTATGGACTGTATACTTTTTTACTACACATTTCGACTACAGTGGCCAAAAGTGCAGGAGGCACTAGGTAGCGCAGCTATATATTTTAGGGTTGCCATACGTCCGGAATTTCCCGGACATGTCCGGAATTTCACTGTTCAAACTAGCGTCCGGGAGGAATTTCTAAAATATGCCAAATGTCCGGAATTTTGAAGATTTGACGACGTATGCTCATAATTTTTTCGTAAATGAACATAAAAACATTGTTTCTGGGAATATTTATGCTGATGCATGATATTTTTCTTCGCGCTGCGCGCGTTTTACTATCACATTTATTGAATTTAATATGAAGACTACCACACCCTCGCAAAAACTGCAATAAAATATAAATAAAAACAACCTTAATTTACTGGAATAAGCCTAATTGTAATCGCAGTTACAGGAGAACGGTAGGCTATATTCCTAGAGTTCGTTAAGGCCGTTTAAATGCTTTATTCAAAGATAGTCGTTCCAAACGTGGGGTCGTTTTCCTTTATTCTGGGGTTCGCGAATATGTTGAACGTGATCAGCTTCCAATATAGCCCGTGAGTAAGTCCGGGCAAAGGTGCTGACTTCTTTTAGTAATCAGCTCGTCAAATTTTCGTCTGGGCCACGGAACACTTTAAATTGGAGAGGGAGTCGTGACCATAAAAGATTGGAAACCACTGGATGTGGGGTGTTTATAAAGCTCCGTGGTGCGCACCGACATAAGGCAGATAAACGATCTTATCGGTTGGGCATGAACATGACTTAACGATGTACAATTACGCTCCCTGTATTTTCGAACTCATCATCCTCCACCAGCTCTACCGCTAACTCTGATCATGTGGGCGGAGAGTAGTAACTATCTATAGTAAGATATGAAACAACCGAACAACCAATATTATTGACCGAATTCATTGAAAAAATTTAACGACAAGATGCATATAGAAACCAGATTCATATAGCAAGCCCCCTCCCAGAAGTTGCATCGATTACCCTATGGTGGGCTCAAAATCATTGTTGATTTGGGCGGGAAGGGGCTGAAAACATGTGCTTGCGGTCCCGGTTACACAACACACAGCCACATACTCCCGAACCAGATCGTGACCACCTCTGGTCTATGAGCAAAGCTTTGCTAGTGTGACGTCATAACTCATTTTCAAATCCACTAGTGGGCGCTAAATGGTGTCCGGAATTTGGGTCACAGAAATGTGGTAACCCTAATATATTTGAACAGATTCGGCATGAGGAATGGTATGAAGTCCGCCAATTTCACCTCTCTGCTTTTTGGGATATAGAGCTTGATATCTCGGTATGCTTTGTAGCGAGAGATCAGCTGTTTATTCAAAGGATTAGCCATCCATAGCTGAGTGATTGAATGGTGACGCGATATCAGTCCTCATTCCAGTCTGGAGTCTGCATAGGTAACAAAACACACATACGCGATGCCGTCGTCATTTGGTATGCATCTATCATCAGATGACGATCAAAACGCATGGCGATGTATACCGAAAACATAACGGCAATGCGGTATACTAAACGTGTTAAACTGTTTGTATTTCCTTATCATTATGCCTTGTGATTTTGAATGTCGACTGATGTGGTTGATTGCTGTATACCAGGGGTGGTCAACCTGTTTGCTGTTCACCGTCGCATTTCGATTACTTATGTAGCCTACCGCTGCATTTCAGTGCGTAGTCGTAATCAACCAACTGGACTCCAAACATCAATGTTAAATTGTCCTAGTCCATTTCCGTTGAGCTGCGGACTCAATTATTTCTTCATATCGGCTTACTATACGCACCGACATCGCGAGTAGTCATATTATGAATAGTCATTGGGATTATTAGTTTTCTGGTCGCGCCAGATTCATGAAATAATTTCGTCATTAATATTAGTAGTTGAACATATTACTATCAATTATTTATACGTCCTCAGCCCATCTGATCAGATTCACCGATAGACTTGATGGAGCGGGTGTATTCGAAAATTCAGTTATATATGAAATATGACGATTAGGGCAAGTTTTTGTTGCACAAATATCGCGAGAAAAATCCCGACTTAATTTTGACAAAAGTTGCAGTAAAAAGTTGCATTCATCATTTTTGTTGAATTAGTAGGGTATGAGATACTCGAAAGGTTTCGTTGTCTAATCTAGTTCCTGCATAGCTGTCAAATTTGTTACTTTGCCATTTCACGGACATTCTGGCAAGACCGCCAAAAATTACATTTCTTCCTGACACACAGCAAGAAATTTACGCAATACGGGAATAATTTTTCCCGAAAAGCCAAACAGCATAGCGATGACGCCCTCCCTCTAAAACAAATCAAATAACACTCCCCAAACCACCTAGGTCTGCAAACTTGACCCAAGGCGTTGCAGAAACAATCACTCTGGGCGACTTTAACAACATCAATAATAGGTGTCCCTATGAAAATGTAATTTTCGGCGGTCTCGTCTGGGCGTTCGTGAAATGGGAAACTATATCAAACTTAAACGACAGAATTAATAAAGCGATCCATTTGCATATTGTTCGGACACGGTCGTGCTTGGTAGGGGTAGTAGAACTTCTTGCTTGCGAGACATTGTGTCATAGATAATAGTAAGATGCAGCTAACCTGTCACATAGCTCTTTGTTATGCAAATCAAAGATAATAGAACCATACTAAAAATAGTTTATAGTTTATAGTTTATAAATCACTCCTTTACATTGTAACGCAATATTTGATCAAAGTTGCAGTCAAAATTGGTATGAAAAATAGAGGAAAGTTGCAAAAAGTTGCACTATAAAATCCCTCCAAACAGCTTAAAATATCATAGTACATAGATTCTGAGTATCTAGGAAGCTGTCGGAAGCTGTAAAAAAAAGTTGCAAAATCTTGCCCTAATGATGATGTATCTTCAGTTAGGCCAATTGCTATTGGTCGCTTTGTTACATGGTGTTATTTCTTGACCTCTCATCAGCATTAGTGGTATAGTGAAAATATTATGGAATCGCTCAAACGAACCAGAAATAAATTTCTTTCGCGAGACGAATGCGATTCCACACAATTTCTTCATGGCGCGCATCATTTGTCTCTACTGTTCTCAAATGTAAGGCTTAGATTGGAAAGGGCAATACTATATTAAAATCGGAAAATCTACTCGCAATGAATCGCACACAGCGCGAAGAAAATTTCAAGATTAGTTAAATCGTCTCATCAAATCGGGAGCCGATTCCGCCGCCAAGACTTACTAATTGAATTACTGCTGTAACCGGTATACTTTATTTGGTTTTCTAGCTTGCAATCTGTTCGATCAAGTCGATCACATTCATTATATTATGACACCGGCGCTTGTTATACCTGTAACTAATCTAAACAAAAATGCCATCCCGTTTTATTGATCAGTTGGCTTATGGTGCGTATACTGATCTGTAAAGTACTATGTAAGTTCAGTAAAAGCATGGTGTATAAATCTCGGTAATGAACAAGGAAACGTGGATTATAAAATCCCAAATTGGAGCTTGGTATGTTTTTGCAAATTTGAATTTCCATCTACACTTCCCACTATGATATAGTTCTTCATTTCACTTAGCGCTGTTCGTAGATTAGGCGACATGACATATATATTGCATATGAGATAATCACATAATATTGCTTGGCCGAACATAATGTACACTTGTACAGTATGGCCTACTATAGTAGGGTGCAGGTGCATATTATTGTTGTATTATATTATTATAGGCCATGTAATGACATTCTGACTAGTGAATGCCGCTAACCACAGAATCAACACAACCAAAGATGGTCAATATCTGTTTCTGCATCTTTATCTGAATTCACAAGCGCATTTTCCTACCGTCCCGTCCCCAAGCTGTTTGTAGACAACTTCGCCTTCTGTTTTCACAGTAGTAGATATTAGTTTTGGAATAGATTCACATCATGAAATAGCCACAAATACTTGACAGCCAAGTCCTACATGAGCACCATCAAATACAATTTCGAAATCGGACCTAGATGTAGGACCACTAACCGTTTTGCGTACGTGCAAAGATGCTTGTGGCAATCTTGAATGTTGTCGTACACTTATAGATAAAAAAAGGCGGGTATTACCACACAGCAAGTGTCACACATTAACAGAACCTAACTCTCCTAAGAAATATTACCTTAAATGTAGGGGCGTATTTGACTCGTTTACACCAACTGTAATTATCACCGTTGTCACAACATCAGCCGTGCTTATTGCCTGGAACAGCCATGTGCACTGTATAGCATACGCATGGTGTGCACACGACACCGGTTTCGTGATTATACAGTTCATTGCTTTCTTTTTCATTCTCGCGCACTTTCGTTGTTGAATCTCTCTGACATCTATCGCCCGTCTGCATATTAAATTTGATGTCGACTTCAAAATCGGGTCAATTTTTTTTTGTGGGATTTTCAAGATGCTGCGTGCGCAGTACGCGGTGGCGTTAGCGATGGCGGGCTCAGCTAAACCTTCGGCGCTTAGAAAATAGGCAGAACCGGGTCTCAACCACTCGCTTGGTGTCGTGACGCTATATCTCATGTAACCACCACGCTACAGGCATCTCCTCACACGTATTGGTATCCAGAGGTACCTCCAAACCTCCGAAAATGTAGAAGTAGGCTACGTGGCTACTGAATACCTCTGTTGGTATGAGCATGGGTGTACTTACGAATCGTTCTTGTTCGACATATTTATGAATAGGCAAGTGCAAAATCGAAATACCAGCGTCGTCACGAGTATGTTATAAGTAAGAAGGAGCGCCTATAATAGTTGAAATTTCTGCCTCTCACGTCATCCCAACGAATGTCGTGCCCGTTACACGCATTAAAAATAATCCCGTACTCAACAACCCAGAAATATTACCCAGAACATTATGTCACTGCGTGTATGTCGTCATGTATTGTAATCTCCTTTCGAGGGCGGATTTATGCAATATGCAGATTGCAGAGTATAGCGTACCCGTGCGCGACCAGTCGACCATGTTAAAACGAAAGTGCCTGATCATAGTTTTAACAGCCATAATTGGGATACCGGTACTCGAAATCAGAACTCTCAGCATTCGACTCGAATCATCACAATCAATGCTCGACTTTGGTTGAGTATTCGTTACGTTGTTGTTTCTGTGGTATTCATGGTGCTTGTCGACTACTATGGTCATTTACACCAGGCCGATATTCGTTATTTTTTTATTCCGTATCTGATTCCGTGCTCGCCATTCGTTACGTTGTGCTTTAAGAAAGTATTGTTGGTAGGTTTGATCACGATAATGAATTCAATTTGTTTTTAGATGCGAAGCTGGTCGTCGTCAGAAGATATAATTCACATTTATCCCAGCACCAAAAGAATGACATTTGAAGTCGCATTCACAATAATCGTGGGCCTTGCCTTCAAAGACGAGTCGGAGAAAGAAACCATTTTCGAACTATTCGACTCCATGATTTCAAATCTCTTCTCTCTGCCCATTGAGTTCCCCGGGTCGAGCTTTTCAAAGGTATGCCTATATAATGTAGGTAACGATTGTGGTTGGCACTGTTTGGTTAGCATTTAGCTGTGCGTTTTGGGATTACGATATTTCTGAAGTATCTCGATCACAATTTCTCTTATTTTGTAACGGCGTCTTACCAAAATACAAACGAATGTCCGTATATTGAAACCATTGAACTTTCGTTCACCATGTTGTTGTGGCAATTGCGTTCGTATTGTGGTATCCAGTTTCTATAATTTATCCTCCTCTAAGGAGTTCGAACGCTGCGAAGTTTTACAAGGACCACCAAGGTAGCATTGTAACACAATAGATTGTCGTGCTTACAAAGTTTTGATTTTCCTCCATCGTCTGGTATTGCGGCGAGAACTTTACATAGACGGTACGTGGACTCCTTGGAATGTAACACGGAGCAGTTAAAGGAGTGCGTTGATCAGGTCAACATGGCATAATTCATAGCATGTATATTATTATAGAAGATTGGGAGTACTGTACGCATTTGACCTCAATTTCATTTTCATGCTGAACATTTGTACCATGTATTTTGGCAAGCTGAAATGTCGTCATAACACTCTAAATTGGTCGAATAATTATTTGTTACCTTAAACTTACAAGCCGTCGGAAGTCAGCTTCGTTGTTGGCGCAAATACATTCGACAAGGTTGCCCGTCGTATGAGCACGCGATACAATGAAAAGCGACGGAGCAGCACGCGACACCTTAACTAACATGCGTCATTTTGGCATGCGATTTCACAACCCTGAAACTTACCCCAACCCACACCTTAACCTCGAAATCAACCCTTATATATATCCTAACCCCAAATCTCTTCCTAACCCAATTCTCAATGTAAACCTTACCATGCACTAACCACAAATGTTACCCACATGCTCAAGTGGCATATACACAATTGTTGCATGCTGAAGTGTCGCATGCTCATATGTCCACGGATTATTCGAGAACATAAAGTCGCAATCATTAATCAATCCTGGTTTTTGATACCGTGCCTGTCCAGATATGTCCAGTCACCCAGCTATATAGAGTTGATGGAGCGGGTGTATTCGAAAATTCAGTTATATATGACGATTAGAGCAAGTTTTTGTTGCACAAAAATCGCGAGAAAAATCCGGACTTAATTTTGACAAAAGTTGCAGTAAAAAGTTGCATTCAAAATTTTTGTTGAATTAGTAGGGTATGAGATACTCGAAAGGTTTCGTTGTCTAATCCAGTTCCTGCAGAGCTGTCCAATTTGTTACTTTGCCATTTCACGGACATTCTGGCAAGACCGCCAAAAATTATATCGTGCCTGTTCAGATATGTCCATTGTCCAGTCACCCAGCTATTCGATCGGGGAAGCTTAAATATTATTACAGGCGATCGGAGAGAGAGAGAGAGAGAGAGAGAAAGAAAGAGAGAGAGAGAGAAGGAGGGGGAGAGAGAGTGATCCATTATTTTGGTTATAACACAGATCATGCAATATAAAATAAGCGTATAATCTAGGAAATCAGCATACTTTACGGTTGTTAAAGTTTCATGCCCTATATATACCAAGACAGATTAAATATATATAAAAAAGACCACAAATATTTTACACTGTTTCACTGTGCTAAAATCACAATCAAACTACATGATATATGACGAAAGAATCAGTATCAAATAAAAACCCATGTAGTGTCATGCTTGGTCTACTCCCTAGGCCTAATATGCCGAGTTAATGTACAGCCTCCATGAATTTTGCTTATAAAAAGAACACTGTTTGCGTATTTACAAATTCAACAGAGAGTATGAGTTAAATTGAAGGCAATGCAGTGTGTTTGAGACTGTTGGAAAGCTGAATGGAAAAACCATATCCGTTGACATACGGTATGTAAAATAAGGATTATTCATACGGTGGTTGGATACGAAGCTCTCAATTGAACTCAGATATTATATTATTCGCTATAGTGCAGTGCTACGAATATGTGACCATGTAATGTATTTGTAAACGTGGAATTTGGCTCGATAATCCGCATTCCATAACGCGTCCTCTCCTACAGGCACTGAAAGCCAAAGAGAAACTTCACGTGTTACTCGACGGTCACGTGAGGGAGAAACGGGAAAAAGTCCGTCGTGACGTCGAAAACAACAAGTTTGCGGCAGATAGCACGGACGAGTCGATGAAAAACTCTATGCACATCGTTTTGGAATCTTTGATTATGGACGAGAAGAGGTAAGTTTTGCGCCGTTTCGACAGACATTTAAAATGCTCTGCCCGCGGAGCTACAATAGACAACTATCAAATGTTCAATTTTACCAAATTAGATTAGAATTAGAATTGTTGCTTCTCCGGTTTTTCCAAATTGGATTAGAATCAGAATTGTAGCTTCACAGGTTTTTCCAAATTAGATTAGAATTAGAATTGTAGCTTCACAGGTTTTTCCAAATTATATTAGAATTAGAATTACAGCTGCACAGTTTTTTCCAAATTAGATTAGAGTTAGAATTATACAATTGAATAATATATTCATATTGAAATAAACCCGAATATTTTCGGCTGACACTCGTCAGGGGTAATCGTCAGCAACTAGTAGAGAAATGGAAAGAACATTGTATATCAACAATCGTATCACAAAATATGACGTCACCAGCATGAAATTTCCTGAATGAGAGAGCGTTTAATGTACTATTTTTAGGTGGTACACGAACTCCTTTTGTTGACAGAGTTTTGGTTGGTGTATTTTGATAAAAGTCGACTCCAAGGCACACAAATGAAATTGTGAACGGCCTCGCCCAACGATTCGAAATCGGTCGTCTCGATAATTATTCGATTTCGAATCGTTGGGCGAGGCCGTTCACAATTCCATTTGTGTGCCTTGGAGTCGACTTTTATCCAAATACACCAACCAAAACTCTGTCAACAAAAGGAGTTCGTGTACCACCTAAAAATAGTACATTGAACGCTCTCTCATTCATGAAATTTCATGCTGGTGACGTCATATTTTGTGATACGATTGTTGATATACAATGTTCTTTCCATTTCTCTACTAGTTGCTGACGATTACCCCTGACGAGTGTCAGCCGAAAATATTCGGGTTTATTTCAATATGAATATATTATTCAATTGTATATTGAAGTTCTGTACCTCCAAGAAGCTCTTCAAGTTAGAATTATAGCTACACAGCTTTTTCCAAATTAGATTGGAATTGGAAATACCGAATTCACGAAAACTTGGAAATTGCATCAAGTTGCGAATCGGCATGAAGTGCAACAAAAATCAGGTTCAGTTCATAAGTAATCAGAATTCGTTCTCATAAACACGAGAACAGCCAATGTCTGTACACCAAGATTGGCTCGTTTCGCATGATGCAGTTTTCCTGCAGCGTCTTCACAAACACCACAAATTAGATTAGAATTAGATTTATAGCAAAGAAACATTTCAAAAATTAGATTAGAAATATACTACCGGCGTTTCGTTCTAATTAGTCTAATTATACAATTGGAATTATCTAGTTTTTCAAGTCTGTGTGACCGGTTAATTCGAGGTAATTGAAGATTGACACGTGGAATTTCCACACATCGCAATATCAAATATTATTAATCGGGCTCTGTGACCAAATGCAGCCAAAGCTGATGCAGTGATGCTACAAGAGGGATGGAACAGGGGTCGCGAACTCAAAACGGGTCGCGGGCCACTTTTCAAATTTCGTAGACTTCGCCGGCCGCAATATCGAGACAAAATAGGCCGCACGTTTACGTCAGTACAGCGCTGTGCTCTCTGACATGGGCGACGGGTATGCTCACCACAAAAGAAGAAATGCACTATTAAAGAAATAAAATGCAACAAAAAATATCATGATCATAAATTTCATTTTATATTGAACTATGGGCTGCGCACGATACCTGATGACGATTTGCAGCGACTAAGAAATCGATATTAGTGATAGCGAGACACGGTACTAGCTGACATACTATCTCCTTGTAAAGCTTGATCTTGTGGATAAGCCCTAAGCCGACTTTTAAGTGTCTCGGTCTTGACAATGCTTGGGTGTCCAGCCCACTCATACCAGCCGATTCTCCCTCGATGGAATGCTGTTGCCATCGCCGAAACCGTTTCAGCTAATGAGGAATAGTGATGTACGGCACAGGAGAATAGCTAATTTTCCAGCAACCACAACAATATTTTGAAACCGAAATCAATTTTAGCATTTCAAAATGCCTTACTCGGCGGGTTCTTCCGAAATTTCAAATCAGGTAGGTTCTAAAGCAGACGTTACATCGCGGAAGTGACGAATTTTGGCGGGTCATAAGGTCATCGCGCATGTGAGCGCTTCGACATGATGAATCTCAACTTCAATATAGTAGACTTGGCACTGTACGACTGAAACACGATGGCATTATTCCTTAGAAAAGCATCTTGTCTTATGTTCCCAGATTTCATTTTTAATTCTTTTGGATTATTGTGAATCCCTCTTTTAAGGACTGACTAGGTTTGTTCTCGTTTTTGTTTGGATACTGTGCTCGAATAGTTGCAACGTCAAATTGTTTTCGGCTGCCAACGTTTAATAGGTGGTGTTGTAATAAAAAAAAACAAGGGTCATGTTTTAAACATGTCTGTTTCAAATTGATTCGATTCCAAATCAAACATTAGGCTTCGAGTCGAATCGAATATTCGAGTGTCACTCATTATGACGTCATAACATTATGAAAGATGTGGAAAATTCAGATATACCTTTATACGCCACCGCAAAGAATATAATGCCAGTTGTACATGACATTAAAGATGATTCGTTATTTTCTCTAACCGCACATATTTAATTGCACTTTGTGACAATGTTGTGGGCTGATCACGAATTCACATATATGTGATTTTCACTAACGCATGGAGCTTTGTATTAGACCAGGGACGTCAAACTCAACTTGTGTCGCGGGCCGGACCAGTCAAATGGATCCAAACCGTCACTTCCATATCCATACCCTTCCCCTTCCTACCAAACCTATACACATAATCGTACGTAAGAGCTCTATCGTAGCCACACCTTTATTCGCAAGCAATGGAATTGGCCGAAATACGATGGTTGGTCGATTGAATACATTATAAATCGCTAAATCAGTGGTCCTAGTGGAAATATAAATTGGCATATTTCTATATACAGCGGTGCCCCCAATGATTCTCTGTGAACTGTTATATTACCTAGGTAACCTGCATATAATTGTTTCTCATTGGCGTTTTTGTGAATAACTAGGTGGTCCATTTTCTCCATAAAACAATGAATTCAGTATGCCCTTTTTTACGCTTCGGATTTTGTTGTCAATTTCACCGATTTGTTCCTAATGGTGACTAGAGTGAAACGGCAACCCTACCGTCGGGTGGTTTTGTGTCACATTTTCGTCAACACCAATGGATTGTGGGTTCGGGTCTGTCCGAGGTCGACACCAGAATTCCTACCGAAGTGTCATTTGTGACCATCCCAAACCGCGACCTCAATTTCTCGCTGATTCACCAGGAAACAAAATGGCCGACAAGAAATGGAATCCGGCGAAGAGGCGAAACCCGAGCCCGACACGGATCTATCCGACACCGAGCTGAAAGAGACGACGACAGAAATGCTCTTCGCCGGATATCAAACGGTGGCCAGCTCCGCCACGTCTGCCGTCATCAATCTCATCAAGCATCCCGAGTGCTTCCGCAAAGTCGAAGAGGAAATGCGAGAATTCGGCTTGATGAGCGACGAATCGAACAATCCAGACAGTTATTCGAACGAACAAGTCAAGAGCGATATCAATTGTAACCCGACAACGGAGGGGGCTGGTGATTTCACGGAATGCCTGCCCGGCGATGATGTAACTTTGGAAAAGCTTTCCAGAATGCCCTATCTCGAGCAGCTTATGAAAGAGACCCTGCGTATCAATCCGCCAATTCTCGGCGGTTACAGAAAGGCCATGAAGACTTTTCAACTCGGGGTAGGTGCGCAATGTTCATGGTTGATTCTAAACTATAGACGAGAAGAGTGTATCGTCAAACCCAAAAGGTTGCACAGTACATGAAAACAGTACCGTCCTCAGAAATATTACGCGGTTATAAATCAAACAATCGAATTGACGCTTGGCAAATTAGCATAAGCAGTAAGCACAAATATCTAAGCACTATCTCCTCGTGAAGCTTGATATTGTGGGGAAAGCCCCAAGTCGTTTTCTGAACGTCTCGGTCTTGGCAGTGTCTGTGCCATTACACGTCAAGGCAATATGCCAATTCATATCAGCTAATTCTTCCTCCGTCGATTGCTATTTCTGAAGCCGTATCAGATAGTGAGGAATAGTGATTAGTG
Source organism: Botryllus schlosseri (assembly GCF_051294905.1). Classification (NCBI taxonomy): domain Eukaryota; kingdom Metazoa; phylum Chordata; class Ascidiacea; order Stolidobranchia; family Styelidae; genus Botryllus; species Botryllus schlosseri. Next base: position 19,343,579 of record NC_137247.1, on the reverse strand, counting down.
ATCATGTTTTGAACGACAACAACAACATTTTTCAACATTTCAAAATGCTCTACTTAGCGTTCTTCCGAAATCTTAAATCCGTTCGGGGGCCGCGTGTTGGTGACCCCTGCACTTTTCGTCGTTTGTGGTGAATCGTGATTCCGGTGCTCTGTTGTGTGATGTTCCTGCAGCATTTCTAGCGCAGGGACATAACTACCGATAGTGACGTAGCTAGGGGGTTTGTTTTGGGGGTCGAAACCCTCCCAGTTCAAACTAGAAACCTTTCGAAATGCCCATTCTACCTCCAATACTTCTTAGTTCTAGTTAGTCGCTGATTTCTAAAGGACGTTAGTTCTAGTTATGCATTTGAAAAATCCATTAGTTTGTACATGTTTGGTCGTAAACCAACCTTCGTAAAATTAAGTGTATAGGCTCAGATTAACAAAATTCTGCAGGTCCGCTATTTTTGACTGTGGTCATTTACCTGGACTGGATCGCGGCATGCATTGCATTAGTTTGCGGTGATCTGAACTATATGCAGAGCCCATTTATAGGGGAGTGATGTCCGACTACAATGCGCAACGCGCATGTTTTCGCCATCGGCTACTGATTGAGCAAACGAAAATGATGAAAGTATCACGTTTCGCTATTCGGGAATTTTACTGCATTCTTAGTCGAATACCAAGTAACGCGGTATTTTTGTCTAAAAATTCCTTCGAGTATGCAATTGTGACTAGCTAAGATATGCCCTAGATATTTGTTGAGTTCTTGTAGTAAATTGTTTACATATATAACATCTATATGCTCTGACTATTTGTGTAATTTATGGGTGAATTATTATATTGCGCACAAGCTTCACCCGTAAGCTGTAGCAATCAGTCGTTGTTATCGTTCTTTAGCCACGTTAGATTTTATCCGGGATTCGTATAAGAGCGGGTTACTATGTTCCAATCGCGTCCCAAATTCGAGCATGAAATTCAAGCCCCTATCTAATTCCTGATTTTAATTTGTACCATACCCAATGCCCATATCCAGTGTCACATCTGACGACACTACCGAAAGTCACATAAAAAATTTAAATTACCGGTACTGCAATGCAAATCTAGCGAAGCAAAATTTAACAATAGAAAACCATTCAAATTCATGCTCATTGCTCATGCCCACTCATGATTATTATTAATATGAGGCATGGTTTCCAAGAAGTGCCGTGTTGCAATGTAGCAACATAGAAAATATCACGGGCATCTCTGAAGCAATTGCTTTGCTGTACGAAAGAAATTATGGTGTTAATCGAATACGCGTGATCACGAGAAGTGGGCGTGTGTCGGAACGCCTACATTTTGTGCCTGGTTCTACTGATATGCGTAATTGCATAATGCATACCCAATTACCCATCTCGTGCATATTTCTCATCAATTGGTTGCAGCGTTATGCGTAACCGTCTTGACTCTTGACAAGCGGCTAATGCGCTATACCTGCTGACAGCGAGGTAAATGCAAGCAGATCGAGTAATAGAGTTCACCGAAAGATGAAAAGTTCACATTCAATTTGACAATCATCGATGCATGATTTAACACCTGGCACTTATAAATGGTCTCATCTCGATCGGTACGCTACATCTCCAATGACGTGGCAGGCATTCGAATTCGATAGTCTGGTTCAATTGATGATATTGTGATGATTTTAGAAATGCTTCATAACTTGATTATCCTGTGACTGTTACATTCAGGCATTTCATGTGTGTTACGAAACCGGTTTTGTCTTGACCTGTAAGTCTTTTTTAATTAGATTCATACCATATAATATTATTCATAGCCTAAACTTTCTGTGTGACTTGTCGGTGATTCTTCATCACTCGTGATATGCTCCGATATGCATCTGCTTCGCAATAGTCGTTCTATAAGCCGTAAGAGCAACCCTTCCGATTCACAAGTTACTCGTATAAATTCGGCAAAATTTCGAAATGACTATTTTTGAGGCAAAACCAGTATGGTAGTGGTTTCGTACCTCCCCTGTTCAACACATATGTTAATATGTTATTGTACAGCGCCCAACATAGAGTGTTCATCGTTTCTTATTTATCTCTCTTTTATATTTTTACTGGTTACTATACTTTTTAAACGGTCCGTGGACATATGAACAATGAACATGCAACACTTCAGCATGCGATAATTGGGCACGCGACACTTGAGCATGTGGGTGATACTGGGGGTTGGGACCGGACTGGGTTACGGCTAAGTTTGGTGTTAGGATCGATATAAGGGTTGATTTCGGGGTTATGGCGGGTTAGGGTAAGTTTTGAGGTTTTGAAACCACATGCCAAAGCGACGCATGCTGATCCGTCGTTTTTCAATGTGTCGCTCGTTCATATGTCGGGCAACATTTTTAAAGTATCCAAGATACCTCGTATATGCATCAATATAAAGACGTGCTAGGCACTTTATAGCGCGGTCATCACTTTGTCACAATGCTGTTGGAGATAGAATTGGCATTGCAGAAGGGCGGGTTTCGATTTCGAATCTCAACCTCCATGCGTACGCCACTGCACATGGCTCACAACCACAACAGTCGCAATTCGACTAGTGATCGCGTATCTGCGACCAATGATGATGACCAGGACGGGCGTATCATCATAAATCATATGCATGAAGTAACCGTGCATCTTGGCCTCCAGGGTGTTCCATGGAAAACCAGTTAAGAACCGCCGCACTAAGTGACTCATAATACCCAACTCTATATTTCTTATCGGGTCGGCAATGGCGTGTTGGGCCTGATGTCAATGAGTTTGCTGATTTCGCAGTAATTATGTTCTTGTTCAGAAATACAGAGTTCCGAAAGGATGGACCATCATTTATAACATCCGAGACACTCACGAAGCGGAATGGGAAGACGACAGAGACTTCAATCCTGATCGATTTGCAAATGACAAATGCAAAGCAGACAGAGACTTGAAATACAGGTAATGGCGATACACGATGCGTTTCTTTATATGGTGCTAACGACATGAATGACGCGTAAATTCACGAATAAGATCGGCAATCGCCGCAGATTTTCATACAGTAAACTGAAAGTGTAACGCTACAACATCAAGTCAATGCAATGTGTCTGTGATTTAGGCTATAATTACTCACTGCGTAGCACCGTTACATCGAATATGTGTTGTAATCAAATCGAATCTTAACTTATCTCCATAGTGGTATTTATTACCGAAAATTGAAACCACTCATTGCTGATTTCCAAGAACAAGAAAGTCAAAGATTTTGCATAGACAACGCAGCGCCGCCAGCATATATTGGTTTGGCGTTTTAAAACCCAATGCGATTCGCTGGAATAGCAGATCTCCAATTAAAGACAAAGATTCGAGAACTCGAATCCAACTGGAGTATTCATTGAAATGATTCGATTCATGAATAGTCTCGTGACCGAGGCCACGATAACCTAGGGCAGGGGTGGGCAAACTTTTGAGCTCGCGGGCCGCATTCAACATCTGAATCCATTCGCGGGCCGCACTATATAAAATTGGGATTATTAACCAAAACACAATATTGATATTTGATTATATAGTGAGGACATGATTTAATATACGTAAGTGCTTATTTAAAACAAGCCAAACATTGCGTTGATGATATTGTACACGCGTCAGAAACATGTAGTGGCGAGATTTCATAGGCTGGCGGACCTCAATAACCAAATTGTCAAAACTATAGAGATGAGATGAAAGTCGGTTGGCCCGATTCTTAGAACATGATTGAAATTTAAATCTGTGAGCAGCGATCTGTACATAGATTTACTAATTCCACTTTTGGTTCAGTTCCAGGACACACAATGCTGACATCATCATAACCATGTTAGCTTCAAACACGCTTCTACTATGTGTAGATAAAATATAAATACCCCAATTCTACGCATACAAACGAATCTACCTAAGACACGCCCGAATCGTTTTTATGAGCACAACACTGAAATAATTAAAAATGGAGTGGTCAATCTGAAATCCCACTCGTGCTCCAAATTATGTCAATCTCGTTGCAGCTATCCCGCTGTGATATTAAGTATTTACCTTAGATCAGTGATTCTCAAACTTTTTAAGACACGCCCCCCCCTTATGATGGTAAAAGATTTCGCGCCCCCTTATCGTCATATCACAAAACGCAACCAGGATGCTAGCAAACCTAACGGATAGTTTGATGGCATGGAAGGTTGCGACTGTGGATGAGAGATTTTTAATATATGTAATTCAGACTGAATGCAGAGCAAAAACTTTGAATTCGATGTAAATCGCGCGGAGCGCGAAAATTTTTCAGTTACGCTCAGCTTCGCGTCCCCCTTCAGATGCTTTCACGCCCCCAAGGGGAGCGAGCCCACCAGTTTGAGAACCACTGTCTTAGAATTATCATGGTGAAATATACTAAGAAATAGTTAATCAAGTCCCTGCATTAATTCGATTTTTAGTACGCATTTTATCAATATTAAAAGAAAAGTTTCTTTAGACTCTCGCGGGCCGCACAGAACGGTGTTGCGGGCCGCATGCGGCCCGCGGGCCGTAGTTTGCCCACCCCTGACCTAGGGTAACCATATTTTGGAAATGTGAAAATAGGACACTTTTTTAAAATTTTCTAACTTACAATTCTGGACTAAAATCCAGGCCATAGATGTTGCCTAGCATTATAAGTTTTAACTAATGATTTCATTAGCCCGCGGTATACTTATATCATGACTTTCACCCTTTGCCCCCACTCTTAGCCAGCATAGGGAAGAATACCATGCTCTGTTTACGGTCAAATGGTACTAATCCGTAGATGCGAACAAAACTCAGGTTTTCAATGATTGAATAACGGACAAAACCACTATATGATGAGGTATATACCAACTAGTGCGGAGCATGGACCATAGACGCATTGGATATCCGGCCGGATTTTTTTCAATTTAGGCCGGACCTGATCGGTTCCGGATCAGTACTTTTTTTATACGGCCGGAGCCGGATCAGTACTTTTTTGATACAGCCAGAGTCTTTATTGCGAAGCATGATTTTTGTAACTAAATAACTACCAACCAACCAACCACACGCTACTAACTGCGAGCTAAAGTAAAGTGCGAAAATAAACGAGCCATATTTATAAATTCACGGAACCACCGTACCGTTTAGGGCCGGACTTTTTCATTTATGGCCGGAGCCGGATCAGTACTTTTTCCTGATACGGCCGGATCAGAGAATTTGTCGATCCGCTCCGCACTAATATTAAATTATGCCTAACGAAAGCTGAACACCTGTTATCAGCTTGTAGCATAAGATAAATGTAATGTAACTTGCGGCTACCAGAATATATACTATAGTTTTAATGTGTGGCTAATGTTAACAAGCTAAAGCCCATAAAAATGGAGTAATCCGTCTACCGGTAGCAGCAGTGGATTCTATTGACATCGTCACTCGCGGATCACTGATCGCGTACGAACTAGTTGAATCATTGTCTGGAGTCCAAAGTTGCCAAGTGTAATTAGATGTACTATTTGGCGTTAAACTGATATGTTAAAGGAATTTGGAGTGTTACTTGCCAACTATTTTGTAGGTTAGCGAAGGCCCTGCTCCCGAGTTAAATTTTCCCGTGCGATAGTCGTGTGTGGTGTGTGCAACGCAGACAATGTAAACCGCTAAAGCATTGCTGTAATCAAGTGTGAACAATCTGAACATGTAGAGACTTTAGATATGTACGGCAACAAAATTTTAGCCGTGTGCTCTGATGAAACTGTTGATAACGACCCAAGCCTTAATCGATTCGTCAAACAAAAATATATGCTTCGCTTTGTGGTTCGGCTAATAACTGTTATATCATTTCCCCGTGAGTTAAGAAGTTCGTCTGTAACCGCTAATTTTCTCGTCGACACATATTTTGTATGCACGTTACAGTTCAAACTTGTAACCGTTGGTTTTCGTTCCAAATTGGTCTGTACGCCCCGCCCTGACTAATTTCTACATTACATGGTAATCTCTAAGTGCTTGACATTCGGTTCACCTTTCAATCGACTTAGCAATGCTAAGCACGCGTCTGCAATTCCATTCAACTTACTGTATGTATGTACACGTATGTTAGTTCAGGTATACTTCGCACACTGTTCTAGTTCTATAACTGTACTTTGTAGACCAGGGGTCGCCAACTCAAAATAGGTCGCGGGCCACTTTTCCAAATTCCTGGAGGCCGCGGGCCGCATGACATCAATATCGATATAAAAGTAGGCAACGCAGTTCAACAACCACGTCTGATAACTCTACGTTATTACAACGCTGTGCTTTCTAACATAGGCGACGGTTATAGTCACCACAAAAGAACTAATATTTTATTGAACAAACACAAATACAACAAAAGGTATCATGATCATCAATGTCATTATATTTTGGACTATGAGCTGTACACGATACCTGACAATGACAACACTCTTGAGCCGCTAAAACAGGGGTGGCCAACATTTTTGTAATTCACGGCCGCATTTCGCGTACTCATGTAGCCTGCGGCCGCATACCGGTGGTTAGTCGTGATAAACTAGCTGGGGCCAAATACCCACGTTATCATGTCCATGTCCATTGCCGGTACACTCCGAACTAATCTATATGCACATATCGGCTTACTATGCGCACCAAATCGTTAGTAGTTACGTTGTAAATAGCCACAGAGAACCAATCTGTGGTCGCGCGAAGCGCGAAAAATTTTCCATGTTCATGAGTGAATTTCGTCAATAAATATTAGTATAGTTTCACATATTACTATAAAATATTTATCCTTTCTCGGCCAATGTGATCAGATTCCCAGATACAGCTGATGCAGGGGGTATCTGCGAAAACTTAGGGTTGCTATTACAAGTGTCGACAGCCGCATAATTTTCCTTCTACTGCTGCAGATTGGCCACCCATGGATTGAAGAATCAATATTGGGGTTAGCTATACACGGTAGGCCTACTTGCTAGACAACTATCTCCTCGTAAAGCATTGTCTTTTGGAGCGCCCGAAGTCGTTTTGCAGGCGTCTCGGTCTTGGCAGTGGTGGGCCATTGCACGTCAAGGCAATATGCCCATTCGTACCAGCAAATTCTTCATCCATGGAATGATATTACCATGCCGAAGCCGTATCAACTAGTGAGTAATAGTGATAGTGGGCACATAGAATGGCTCGCTTTGAAAAACAGCAACATTATGTTTCAACTGAAATCAATTCTAGCGTTTCAACATGATTTACTAAGCGTTTTTCTGAATTTTTTTTCAAATCAGGTCGCGGGCCGCAAAATAGGACCTCGCGGGCCGCGTGTTGGAGACCCCTGTTGTAGACTAACTCCCGACATCGCAATTGAGTTTAATATGATAACATGTTGCCATGTATCAATAATTGTACGCAAAATGTTCGGTATGCTTATCACCGTGAAAGAAATACACTATGTGTAGGTAGGCAGCGAATGGTGCTAGCAATATGACGTCACGTGACTTCATAGGTTCGCGTTCACATAGAACCTTTAAAAAGGTTCGCGAACACACGAATCAGAACCTTTCAGGGGCTCACACCATCTCTAGTGTGCAGACTCAGACAACTAGATAATTTTAATAGTCCAATTCTAATCTAATTTGTGAAATTATTATTTGCTCTAATTCTAATCTAATTTCTGGTATTTTTGTAAATGCTACACGAGAACGGTATAGTGCGAAACGAGCCAAGCTTGCTGTGGAGTCATTTGCTATGGTCATGCTCATAAGAATGAACCATGTTTCGTATCAACGGAACTGGATTCAATGTCCAAGTTTTCGCGAATTCAGTAATTGTAATTTTAATCTAATTTGTGTAGCTATAATTCTAATTTTAATCCAATTTAGATATAACTGTGCACTGTGCAACGCTCACTCTAATTCTGCTCTACATCGGGAAAAAAATTGTAGCTGTAATTCTAGTTCCAATCTAACGTGGAAAAGCTGTAAATTTTGTAATTGTTTCAAGTCCGATGGATGGTGTGGGTTTTGATAGTGTCATATATGCGCATGAAGTCGAGCTATCACCGAGCTCCGGTTCCAACGCAGTATTTATATGCATTCGAGGGAGTTGAAAAGTATCTATCACCACGCGCATCGCTCTAGTCAGTACGAGTGCTCGATTCGTTTCGCCCATTTCTACGCGGGACTGAAGCGAATTCCAAATGTCGAATAGAAGATTGGTTTCGACCCTGCCATTTTAACCGAAGTAAATTGAAAAAACGCCAAACACGTTCATTGAATACACAACGCCATTTAAGAAGATTAGTTGAGCAATTACGGGTATGCTCATCCGTAACCACTTTGTGTCGAATCAACAATGCTTGAGTTTATGGATAACTAAAAAAAGGTACTCAAAGTCACCACCATAACCAACCATTCATTAACCATGCCGCTGACTGTGTTCTACAATTATAGAATTGAATTGCCACGTTCGTGAAACCTAGGAAATCGAGTTGTAAAAGTATCAGTAAAATCACGAACCACGCTTCCAAATCTCGAATGTAATCTTCAATGTAATTATCAATGGACAATACGCCGAAATACGAACATAACTTTCATATTCCAGCCTCTGAAAATTGTGATTTTTGAATAGAAATCACACTGTGTAGTGGAATCTGCAAAATTCGTGACCCGTATTGAGAGTTCACCGGAAACACATCCTGATATTTGTAAATAACTCCAATTAACTAACCGATTGATCGCATGTGACAAGCCACTCGAAAGCAGGTATGACGCACGGACTATTTCGATCGCTGTACCATTCATTTAATCTTGGCGATATCACACGAAAATTTACCTACAATGGGATATCACTACCGCGAATACGACTGGCGTATACTTGGTTGCACTACACTTGTAGCACATGAAACGTAGACTGAAGCGTATTCCTGTAAGCGATCGATGTAGCCTCTAAATCCGACAACATTGTAAAATAGTAAACCAAAATCCTGTTTCAATGGGGCTTCATTGCCATGCTATGGTTGCGCCATGTCCTCCGAACATGAGATCTCTTTATGAAACGCGAACGTAATAATGCAACCTATTGAAGTGTCGGGTATTCATTGCTCAAAATCATGTTCGTTCGTGCTGTAATTGCTTCGTGCAGCAACCAATTTATCTATTTTATTGATCACGATCAGTTCAATACGCGATGGATATTTGCGAACGATTGTGTCATAGTACCTGCATCGTAGTCGGATTCGTTAGATTGAAATGAGTGAGTTCTTCATCATTTGTAATCTCGATTATACTGCATCTTGTAAAATTTCTTCGATCTAACATTATTTTCACGTAGTTAGGAAGTGTGTGCCAAATTTTAGCACCTCGAGATGTGATTTAATAATAATGTACTGAACATCAGAGTATGTGTGCGAAATTAAAGGAGTTTAGCAAAACCATTAGTAATAGACTATTTCGAAATAATAGATCGGCAAGTGTGTACAATGATTTGTTTAGTAGTTAAATTTTTACGTGTTGCTGCAATAATCCGTTGCATTATCCCAATATTTACTGAGCACGTCAATGATATCATAAGATATATATGAACACATTGAAAATTTGATATCTATGGAATGTGTTTGATGTCGTGTGGTATTCCGTCAATCATAATAAGTGAAGTGCATTATTTAATAATATGATGTAAATTCATAATCACTATATTTGAGTCGGTCTTGGAGCGTATGAACTAGAGCCAACACACACCAGCACGTATTCGTCAGATCTCATTATCGGTGCGTTATAACTATCCAGCTAAATCTATGTATGTGTATTACACGGTCTTATCACACTATTGAATTGTCAGCATTTTGGTGACTTCCAGTGGCGCAGCCAGAAAAAAAAACTCGTGAGTCGTGGAAACTGTCAACAATAAATTAAATGTTCGTAATGGAAACAACGTCACAATGCCCCAAATACCGAATTCAGGTGGGGTTTATAGTGACTCCTGCTCCTGACCGATCATGGTAGATTCGAAACGACCATCACCACGAGAGTTGGGTGTGCTATAAGTCGACAGGTCTGGAATCGTAATAACGAATATCGTCTTGATTTAAATGATCATAGTAGTCGAAGAACCATGAGCACTAAAAACAACAACAACAACAATATAAACAAAAACATACACTTTTCCCAGGTCCTAGACAAAAGTAAACATTGCACGTTAAAAACTTCGGTTAGTTCGGACACAGGGTCGTAATTCTTATTATTAGGTTATGAGACAGTAAACAGCCTTTCGTTAGTTTTAACACAATGCTTTGGTGAAACAAAGTCAATCCATCCACTAACAAGCGAAAATGAAATCATATAAGACCGTTTCAGCCTTATAGTCGCGTTTATTGCCGTACAATTGCGTCCATCTTGTAGAACAGAATGGTACAGCATAGTTTTATGTCTAGCTAAAGATTTTTGTTTTTAATTTCCCACTGTTTTGTGGAGTACTTTTATCAGGTTCAAAATGTCTTCCGCGCTCTTGAAGAATTATTGTTACAGTTTACCCTACATGTGTGTTTTCACTGTAATATAGTACATAGTATATGGTAATTCCTGAATTGCTTGGTATCGAATACAGCACTGTACAATACGACTAACCTGAATGTATAACTCACGTGTGTTAATGCGACCAGTGCCGATTACGCAGTATAGCTCAGCTGTAATTCATTAAATACGCAACATAAATGAATTTTCAATGCGCTGTCAGCCAAAAGTGGGCGGAGCCAACGCGTCCGGATTAAGCAAAGTCGACTGTACACGGAGATGGTAATAATATAAAAAATAATCTTTCTCAGGTGGATTCCGTTCGGTGGAGGACCACGGATTTGCGTCGGCCGGGAATTCGCGAGGATGCAATTCAAACTGTTTATCATCGAATTCGTTCGGACGTTCCGCAAGGTCGAATTCGCCGACGGGAAGCCCCCGAAAATGTTCGCTATCCCATTTCTTCATCCGACCAACGGCCTGCCGGTCAAACTCACGGCGAGACACGCGGCGACTGAAGAAAGGAAAAAGAATCAATGACCATATCGCTAATAAACGTATCCTAAGGTCCAACAGAGACAGTAAATTATTTAAGTTATTTTCTTTAAACTGTTTTCTCATGATCACAGCGTGAAAACGCGTTTTGCAGTTTACGGAGCCGAGCGAGTTGGGTGCGATGTGAAATGTTCACGGTTTCAGTATTCGACACCGATTTTTCTGTAATCGTAAAGATATATTTTGTGTATATATACCTCAAAAGGCTTTGAACCACATCCAACCTCGCTGCTGGCCTCAACACACAGCGAACTCAAACTCTCGATCGGTGCCGCCTGGCGACTGAACTTGGATAACTATAAAATTTTCAGTGTATCCAAATTTGATTAGAAATATAATAACAACTACACATTTTTCAAACTTAGATTAGAATTAGAATTACTGAATTCACAAAATCTCGGAAATTGTAATAAAATCCGAAAGAAGTACAAAATCAAGTTCATTTCCTAGCGAATCAGAGTTAATTCCCGTCAGCACCATATTGGCTAATGCGTGTACCTCAAGCTGGGCTCATTTCGCACAAAACATTTCTCCTGTAGCATTTTCAAGAAAACCACAAATTCGATCAGAATTAAGATTGTAGTATATAAAAATTTCACAAATTAGATTTGAGTTAGATTATAGCATTTCGCTCTAATTAGTCAAATTACACAACTAGAAATATTTAGTTGTCCAAGTCTGCTGGTCAGTGGCCAGTGGCCATCGCCCACAAATATTCCTTCAAAACATTTGCTCCTACTATCGGCTACGAATTGCAAATAACAATCATCCGTAGATGGCGCTGGCGGGCGTCGTTAACTTTTGCGAATATAATCTACTTCCACCCAAGCAACATTGTGCTTGGTTTTCCAATATTGTGAATTTTACTATGTATTGGCGTTGTCGTCTTCCTGCGATAAAGTATGCGTTCCATTTTAAATTTACCTATAGTTGTGCCTTTTAAATTGTACTTTGTTTAATGACTTCAACCAATAAATAGTCGTTTCCGATGTCACGCTGTCTGGTACATATTCTGGTTTAATGTCTCGCCCACCGATTATGTTTGGGGATTACGAATATTTGAAGCAGTATTAATACGTAGATTCAGCTAGGGCAGGGGTGGGCAACATACGGCCCGCGGGCCGGATCCGGCCCGCAACGGCATTTTGTCCGGCCCGCGGACAGATTTTCGTCTTACATGAGAATATGGCCCGCGGCCCACCAGTCTCCCGAGATTTCCCACAACTTGTTTACTACGTCAAATTTTAGTGACTGTGTGTTATTATATCCTGATGTGCCCACTGCGAAGCGTGCGAGTGTGGAGCTTGCGGTAAGTTCGTCGAAGCGAAAAGACTTGCATTGTCAGCATTAACTATGTACTCATCCCTAATGTTGTTTGTGGTAATCATGGTGTTAGTCGTCCACAATGGTCATTTACACCTGGTATATATTTCTTACTTTTCATTCCGTAACCGCCAACTGCTGGTAGCACGGCAGACGTCCAGTCAGGCTTTTGGGAGATAGGCCTACATCTTAATAATTATGCCGATGAGATATCGAGGAGGAGCCTAGATAAAGCTCCAACTCATAGATAGGAATTCCGGAGTTGGACTCGAATCCACAACACATTGGTTTTGTAACTGTGGATTATATAACTACGCTATCTCGCCACCTACTAAATTTGGGGTACCGGGCTTATCGAACGTCTTGAAATCATAATTTAGGATTGCACCTTGTGTTGATTGATCAGAGAGAAGCAGACATGGCGGTGCATGTATGACAGCGGTTCTCAAGCTGGGGGACGGGAAAGTATCTGAAGGTGGCGGGAAGTCACAGTTGACTGAAAATTTTTCGCGCTCCGCACGATTTACCTTCAGCTTATGGTCATTACTCTGTATATTGTACGAATTTCATATTTGAGAACTCTCTCATCAATTTATGTCTTTAATATCTTGTGATATCATGATATGGAAGCGGGGCGATGAATTTTTCACCATCAAAAAGGAGGCGTGTTTAAAAACCTTGAGAACTAGGCCTACTGCTTTATGACAATGCGGTTCACAACTCCACATTGTCATTATCGGCGATAAATCGCTTCGAAATGACATTGCTGTCGTTAAAATACATTGTTTAAATACGATTTATTCCTTGTATAATTGAATAAATGGGTGAACAATCTATCGATTCAGCAATCCGGCCCGCCAAGTACTTAATTTTCCTATATCCGGCCCGCCGACTAGAGAAGTTGCCCGCCCCTGAGCTAGGGGATACAAGACACGTGAATTTACAAAACGCGCAATTTGAACTAGCAGCTAGAACTACGAAATATAACAGAATTTATTTGGCTATCAACAAACCAGTTGGTAGATTGATAGTTTGTACAAGTCTGACAAGAAGAAGATAAAATATAACAGGGTCACGAAGGTACAGTTTGGAAATTACAGCTAAGCATTTGATTGTTTGAATATACATTTGTCCGGCATATTTTTTTTTGACAATGACGGACATATTAATCAATATCGGGCAGGACATATTAATCAAGAGTTATTATATCTTACAATCGTTTTGTTGGGTCAATGGCAACCCGAGATTAATCCATCAAAATTTTTCCAAATGAAATTAATGTCCCCAATAATATCGAATATATTTTTGAAGTAATATCAGTACGAGCCATTTGAGATAAAATTATTAGCAATATTCGTGAGTCACAGAATAGTACTAGCACTACTAGGGCGTCAGAAAGCGATCACACTGGTCAACAAAATGAAAAATAAATTTTAGCAGAACTTCTAGGAGTCGTTTCTGGGGTTTTCAAGGTTGCTGGTTACGAATATCACATTGGTTTTGCCAGATTGGCTCTAGAAAAGAATATATTTATGCACCTAAAAAAACTTAAAATCACTGTATTTACCCTGGAATATTTCACTTGGTAGGAAGTAAATCTTAAATTTTTCTACTTTTCTACTGCGCATGAATAGATAATTGACTATGATGAACATTCATGTCGTTCTCAGTTATTCCATCAATATTAACATGACCTGATGCGAGAACTTTGTTCGTTAAAAGAGCAGTTCGCAAGCCTAAACATTGTACTTATGCACAATGAAAATATATTTTTTCCTGTACCAATTGGTCATTCTACCAAGATGAAAGAGGAGTAAAAAGCTATCAAATCTTTCCCTGGAAAGCTTAACTAAAATACTCCGCGTGGGTGAAGACGAGAAACGCCCTGAGCGACCGCGTTCGTATGTTCTAAGGGTCGCCTGACCCATGTTCAACTGCTGCTCATATGAAACCCACTTCAACTTTCAAATCTCTCATTTTGATATTTACTACTGCGACCGCGGGCAACTCACTTGGTCCTCGCGGGGTACCGGTAGCCCGCGGGCACCGCGTTGGTGACCCCTGTACTAGAGACATTTAAATCGCGAAGCTCGAAGAACATTTTCAAGAAATAATTTATTCTCTCGAAAATACTGCATAATTTATGTTGGGGTATTTGGGGAGCGGCAGTTACAGACCTGGCAAGAATGCAAATCGTTTGGTGCGATAAATCGTCCCCTATAACGTTGGGCAATTGGTACATTATGACGTGATAGGTGAATGAAGCATTATGTATACAGAAAGTTGTTATCTCATTAAGCCTCATCGAAAGCCTTATGTTGTCTTCCGATATATCTTATAATGTTATAGTTCTAAGAAGCAAAATAAATGTAATCGTCAGTAATCGTGATTACTTTTCCAATGTAATCGTAATCGCAATCGACTACTTCCTGATTTTGCTGTAATCGTAATCGTAATCGCGTGATTCAGAAGTAATCGTAATCGCAATCGATTACATCAGTGGTTCTTAACCTTTTTTCTTCCAGCGCCCCCTTTCAAAAATTATCGTGCTCCAGCGCCCCCCCAACTTCATATTGTAAGGAATGTAATAAAGACAATGAGTAAGATGGATGGCCGTAACAGCACTTCGTCAACCCCCCTAAAACGATTGCCTTGCGCACCCATAGCGTGATAAACTGAACCTCTGAGGGCTTCGCCACCACGAACCCCATATCGTGATTTTGATGGTCAGCAAAGTTTGTGTGGCCTGGTCGCCCTACGTACCAAAATTTTCTATAATGCATGAATGAATAGCTGGTAATTAGCCTACATATATAAGTCGCTATAAACTTTTTATCCTCTCAGCCCACGTAATCAGATTTACCAGTAGCACTGAGTGAGCTGTTGTATAGGAAAATAAAGGGCACGTAATTAATAATTAAACATATTCGGGCGTGTCCGCAGGTACAATTATTCGTTACCAGGGCCGTAACAGCACTTCGTCAGCCCCCTCCAAACAAGAAACGTTGGTCCAGGGCCCCCATCAGGTGATAAACCAAACTTCCGGGGGACTTTACTCCCAGACCCCCATTAGGCTGTCCGCTATTTGCTGATAGACTATTAGGTATCTACATTGGGTGTCCATTTACTGAGGCAGCTATTCTCGCCAAGTCGCGCGAAGCATTTCACTAATTAATGATTAAATTGGTCAATATCATCGGGAATTGCATGTAAATTGAGATCAAGTTTTATCCTCTCTCTGCTCACGTAAACACATTTACCGGTAGAGCTGAGTGAGGTGCAATGTTCCCTCTGAGCTGCGCACGTGCGCAGTGCTGACACGGTCTCTGCGCACAGAAAATCTACGTTGCGCACAACAAATCCAAAGTTATTACCTTTTTTTAGTCGTTACGCACTGTTGTCCAAGGGTCAGCGCAGTGAGTTGTTGAGTGTGCGCAGACTCATCAAAACTTAAAGCGAACATTGTGAGGTTTCTTGAAAACTGTAGGGCCGTTACTAATAATTAAACATATTCGGGCGGGCGAACCCGTTGGTATGACTTCGTTGCATGATGTTATTTCGTGACCCCCGTGTCTGCAATATCAAAAAATATAGAATCGCTCAACGGGGATATCGCCCAACAGGAATATCCCTGTCGCCCAATCGTACTAAGCTAAAAGACGCACACGATTTCAGATTGGTATTTCTTCACTGACATATAATTTTTCCCTGCCAGATGGAATTCGTCTTCTGGGGTTCAGATTGCCAAGACAGGAACATTCGGTGTCAGTCATTTAGGCGCCCATGGACAATTAAACCTATATGTATTTTGAAGGCTATATGTAACGAAGTTTTCGGTGTTAATTTGCTCTGAATACTCATTAAGGATATGTCCTATCACAACATCATCTACTGCGAAGCCATTTTTCTCCAGCGCCCCCCATACCGCCCCCTTGAGCCCAGCGCCCCCCATATCGCCCCCTGAGCGCTTCCGCCCCCCTTCACAATCGCCAGCGCCCCCTGGGGGGCGCTGGGGGCAAGGTTAAGAACCACTGGATTACATCCATGAAGTACTAAACTTGAGTATTGCTTTCACAACTACATTCTTTGCAGTAAAGAATTTATTAACTCGAAGACTTTTCGTGTGCCCCTTATCGAGAGTTAACGGCACAATAATAAGCATACAGAGAGAGATTCAAACGAAAACCAAATTGGCAAAGTATGACGTAATAATGCAATAATAAAAAATTAACGCAAGGCAAAGTCAGCTGTACCGGTAGTCATAACAAGAGACGAGAGAAAATCAAATTATACAATAATACACGGAAGACAACACACAGACAAGTAACCCTATTAATGGGAAATTTTGAGATTATATAAAAACTCTTTCTGCCGACATAAATCCGGATTGGTCAATTTTATTATAGTTGACTCTAAGACGGACAGATGGAAGGCAGATCTGCATTTAGCAATCACAGTGAACATACTGTCATTGTAATGACTGGCACACACCGGGTAGTTCATTAAATGTTGACCAATTGCAGAGTTGAACGCTGAGACCTGGTTATAGGAAGTAGAGTCAACCGCTTTCTTACACCGACGAACACGTGCAGAACGATCGACAGGTTTGTTTACTGACCTAATCGATTTAGGCACATGTGTGTTCACTCGTTCAGCCAACCGCAAAGATGTGCGACCCACATACCGACTATCACAGTGGCATTGAAATTTATATACAATATTACTTGTTTCTAAAGCAGGAAGCACATCCTTGCGAGTTTGAGGCATGAGCGGTCTCTGGATGACACAAAATCGTCTCAAGTTGAACAAAGAGAAAACTGAACTCATCATTTTTACGCCAACCAGACGCCCCATCGACCACAATCAATTCACCATCAGATTCGGACCAGACACCATCCAAGCCAAGACCTGTGTACGTAACCTAGGTATTCACTTTCACGGCATGCTCTCAATGGAAAAACATATCGACTATACATCAAAGATCTGTTTCATGTATATCCACAAGATCAGTCGAATCAGGAACTACCTATCTGAGGATGCATGCAAAGCCATAATACTGTCGCTGGTGATATCACGGCTTGACTATGGAAATGCTCTGCTTTACGGGGTAAACCAAAATTGCATCGACAAGCTACAAAAGATCCAAAACATCGCTGCTCGTTTTGTAACTCGGTCAAGGAAGCGTGATCACGTAACGCCGATTCTTAGATCCCTTCATTGGTTACCCGTGAAATTTAGGTCTGAATACAAGCTTCTTCTGTACGTCTTCAAATGCATGGAGGGAAGTGCACCAGCGTATCTTCGTGAGCTAGTGACAATGTATAATCCCGGAAGAGCGCTACGTTCTCAGTCGCAAATGCTCTTGTCAGTTCCAAGAGTCAGAACATCGACCTACGGCGTGAGAACCTTTTCTTCCTCAGCCGCCATTCTGTGGAACAATCATCCAATTTCTATCAGACTATGTGACTCGCTATATGTTTTCAAACGCAAAATCAAGACCGTTTTATTCACACGAGCGTTCGGACTAGAGTATAGTGTTCATTCCGCCCTACAACTATGCACTTCGTCTTTTATACATATCGTTTACATCTCCCTTGGCTTGGGTCAGTGTCAGTCGGCTTTTCTAATGAAATCCGGTCATCAGTGCAATCGTGCTATTTTATGCTAAATACCCGAGTGGTGTTCATGACTAGACCGCTCATGCCTCAAACTCGCAAGGATGTGCTTCCTGCTTTAGAAACAAGTAATATTGTATATAAATTTCAATGCCACTGTGATAGTCGGTATGTGGGTCGCACATCTTTGCGGTTGGCTGAACGAGTGAACCAACATGTGCCCAAACCTGTCGATCGTTCTGCACTTGTTCGTCGGTGTAAGGAAGCGGTTGACTCTACTTCCTATAACCAGGTCTCAGCGTTCAACTCTGCAATTGGTCAACATTTAATGAACTACCCGGTGTGTGCCAGTCATTACAATGACAGTATGTTCACTATGATTGCTAAATGCAGATCTGCCTTCCATCTGTCTGTCTTAGAGTCAACTATAATTAGGCTTACCATACGGCCCGTTTTAGGCGGGACAGTCCCGCTTTTTAACGTCTTGTCCCGGCGTCCCGACCAGTCAGCCAAACGTCCCGCTTTTTAAGGCCGACGGGTATTTCGGAGTGAAAAACGGTGATTTTAGCTCTGAGCGGAAAGAAGACCTTTTTTATTTTAGTAAACCGATCACAAAGTGGGATAAATTCACCGGTTTTTGAAAATTCTTCTCCGGTTTTGTTGCAAGCCTCGGATTTCTGAAAAAGTGTCCCCTTTTTAGATTTCCAAAAAATGGTAAGCCTAACTATAATAAAATTGACCAATCCGGATTTATGTCGGCAGAAAGAGTTTCTAGATAATCTCAAAATTTCCCATTAATATATACCGTTATTTGTCTGTGTGTTGTCTTCCGTGTATTATTGTATAATTTGATTTTCTCTCGTCTCTTGTTATGACTACCGGTACAGCTGACTTTGCCTAGCGTTAATTTTTTTATTATTGCATTAATACGTCATACTTTGCCAATTTGGTTTTCGTTTGAATCTCTCTCTGTATGCTTATTATTGTGCCGTTAACTCTCGATAAGGGGCACACGAAAAGTCTTCGAGTTAATAAATTCTTTACTGCAATGAATGTAGTTGTGAAAGCAATCCATGAAGTAATCACCCCATGTCTGATCGTAAGTTGTCGTAGTAGCAGTAGATTAATCTGATGGCAAAGTATCTTTGTTTCTTAGACGGCACAGTGCTTACATTGCGCAGGGCTCGCCTTAACCAACCCTCATGTGTGATTTAAATGGAGCAAATATAGTTTATCTGTTTGTATTCTCACGGATGTATAGATGGGTAGTGTATTGTACCACATCATTGACATCAATTTGTTCAACTCCTCGAGGCTTCGTATTCGATCCTCTATATTAGCTGATGATAACAGACTGTGTGTAGCTAGCTATACATTATACAATCATTCACGTATTTTATTAGCAGTTCTACGTGTGCGTGAGCGATACAACACCTTTTTGCACGCATATTTAACTATATATTCGCTGTTTGATTCAAGATAAATTAATCTGTCCTTCATCCAGTTAGCAAAATTTACTGACTTTGCATCATCATTCATACTTCGAAAATTCACTTTGACTTGAATCGTGACTTGACTCGAGTCACCTTTGAAAATCGATTGACTTGACTTGACTCGAGTCCAAATGTGCAATGACTCGTGACTCGAAGTTAGTGACTTGATCCCAACACTGCAACAAAGTGGGTGTACCTATAGTATCCATATCAAACGAGAAGCTTAAATCTGGATTCTTTGATGGCACTCAGATTCGAATACGGATGAAGGATTAGAATTTCATATTAAGAAAGGTGCTCACTGCATGGAATCATTTCTAGTATGTAGTAAATAAAAGTTTTTGGAAGACCACAAAGCACCCAACTACAAACAGTTGATCCGAAGAATTGGTATCTGCGCAAACATGAGCATTAAATCTCAATTCCTGTTCAGTCATCTTGATATATTTTCTGATATTATTGTTGATTAGAGGAAATAGAAAGGGGAAAGGCTCCACCAATACATCAAAACAACAAAAGAAACATATCAGTGCAGATGCGACGAACATATTATGGCAGACTATTGCTTGATCTTTTCGAAAAACTGCGCTAAATTGCTTACAAACGAAAATAATACAAGAACCACTTTTTCTTTAAGATAAGTTATTAATATTATATTCAAACTGATTATTTTGAATTTAAAATAGGTGGTTGACATAAAACTGATTCAATTATTGCAACGTTATTTGAGTGTCTACGTAAATACTTATATACATGATTGGAGTTTATTTATGTACATGATATCCGCGAAAGTCTCCATCTACGATAAATCTCATACCCCGAAATATAATTATGTTGATGTATTTTGATTTAAAAGAGTCTTCATCGTGTCAAAATAACAAGTTGATGAATTTCTGAACTTTATAGTACGACTGAGCCAATTTTTAATCTTGCCAATACAGCGAAAATATGAGATTTTAGTCAAATCATCTTTAAAACAAGAGCAAATTTGAAAAAAACTAAGGTCTTATTCGGAATCAGTACCCTTCAAAACCCCCAAAACCACTCTTACTTTGTATGCCTAAAAATATGTATTGACAAGTGTAATCTACGACTGCTAGTCTGGGAATATTTTCATAATTTTTATATAATTGAATATAATATCCATATTGAAATGAACCCGAATAGTTTCGGCTGACACTCGTCAGGGGCAGTCATCAGTAACTAGCAGAGAATTGGAAGGAACATTGTTTATCAACAATCGCGTCACAAAATATGACGTCACCAGCATGAAATTGAATAACCGGGGTAGGGATAGCTCAGAAACTCAATGCACTATTTTTAAATGGTACACAAACTCCTTCTGTAAGCACAGACTTGGTTGGCGTATTTTGAGAAAAGTCGAATCCTCCAAGGCACTCAAATGAAAGTCTGAACAGCCTCTCCCGACAACACGGAGTCTGACGTCCCGATAATTTTTCGCACAGACCGCATTATTCAATAAATGTTTGCAAATGGTAGAATTTATGGCCTTTGCCTGTTCGGACTTAAGCTTCACGGGGTGAGTCAAGAGTGAGTGAGCCTTTCAGTGAGTCTCTTAAAGTTATCCGGCATACTTACGTTGATGAAGAAATTGCTTGTTGTTGTTGTTGTTGTTGTTTATTTAACAAAAAATTTGGCGCTTTTCGCCTGACGGCCATTTGCACCACGGTCATTGCGCATAGTAGGCTACACAAATAAAGGAGGTAACACGAAATAATGATCAATAGCACAATGAGGTAGAATCAATCCGGTGAGATATTATGGCGATTACAGAATAACACAAATTGATGCTCGTACGAACATAACAGAATAGAATAACAGAAATAAATTACGGACTACGGTTATAAATAGCGCTAGCAAGATAATACAAATTCAAGGACATCCGGGATTATACTAGAATAAGTGAGCAAATCATCAATACAGAAATTCACTTTTAATTGAACACATTTATCGATAAGAAATGAGCGATGAAAGTCATATTTAGGGCAACAGAAATTGCTTGTATTTCGACTTGAATGCGCACATGCTCGAATACTCTCGGATAGCCGGCGAGATGCTGTTGCACAATTGGGGTCCGGCATACATGATAGAGCAATGCGTTTTCTTGTATTCCGTCCTGATCATATGGTAGTTGTTCTTCGTTGACGCGCGCGTGCCGTACTTATGAGCTTTTGTCAAATAGAGTACCACTTACAGAGCAGATTAATCTAATAAAGCTAAGTCTCAAATCACTTTGACCGGTCGATTTTGACACGTTTACAACTTTGCAACGTAATGGCAACTTTACTATAAGCACAGATTGACGTTGAAGACAGAAACTTGATTGTTATGCTTGCTATCGTTTCTATGCGCAACCAGTCACGCGATCACAAGTCCTGCAAATTGCCTATTTGTAATCCAAGAAAAATTGTGGTAAATCAAAGTATATATGTTATGAACTGTATAACCCCTATATGTGTAGTTGTTTATTCAGTAAGAACATCTTATATAGAAAACATTGTCATGCCACTTCCTGGATCAATGACGTATAGTTGCTCAATACGCGGATAAAGCATTGCTTGAAACAACAATTATTCAGAGGATAATGCGAAACCTTAAAGTTATCTTGTCGTTATCAACGGAGGTGTATAGACTCTGTTTCACGACAAATTGTTGTTTCGGGATTGACTGGATTCAAAGCTTTTGTATCATTCTTGTGAAGTCGTTACGAGCAAGACTTCAGTAACACTAACGTTCGGAAATGGAAATCGGAGTATGTCTGAGCGCCATAGTATTTATGCTATGCTCGAGGATAGCACAAGGACAGATACAACGAAGTAAGGCAAGGTTGCATTTTAAATCAATTTCCCCACTCTGATGGATATCCTCGCGTACTTGACTGTTCAGCTACAGTTTCCTTATGTGGATTAGAAATTAACCATGTATATGAAAATCTACGATTTCATTCCTTATCAGCCGTGGCCAATCGAATCATAATTTTGAGATATTGCTGTACTCAATGCGAATGAAAGTAGCACTTCATGATGCGAACACAACGAGCACTTACTTAAAGCATAATTTTCATGTGATTTAACGATGGAAGGATTACATTATTCCAACCTCTAAAATAAATCTGTAATTCTTTATTCAATTTCCTTGCACTCAGCATGAAGAATGTTTAAATTTCAGCTTACTATTTATCGGAGATGAGCCGACGTACTATACTTCAAATCCTGAAGTTATTGCATAATATGCAAAAACCAATGGATAAACAAAATAACTCGGAACAGAATGCCCAAACGGGAACCTTAATCTAGTTTCGCAAAATGTGTAAATCAAAATCACAATTCCCCTTTGAATTTTCAAATTAATCGATTCAGATCCATGATAAATCATTGTCATTTCCAGACGTACTTCTGAACGGAGGAGACTGCGGGAGATCCACACAAGTGCCAGGCGGCGTGGTCGTGTCTCACGATCCGATCGACGCGGTCATCCCTATTTCCAATGACATCACGTGCTTGTTCACCATCCGCACCTTTAGACCGCGACAAACTGCGAGACTGGTCTTCGAGTGAGATATATAGTCGTAACCATAGGCGCCGACTTTTATTTTTGCATGGGGTGGCGGCATGCGCGTAGCCAGGGGGTGGCGAAACCCCCTCCTTTTGAAACGAAAAACCCCGTCCTTTTGAAATGGCCGTTCTTGATGCTAATATTCAGTTGCAATTCAACAAGTCGTATGTCAGTGTTACACGCGCGGCCGCGACCAATTAGCGAGATTCGTCTGTGCACGCGACGCCATCTCCTGCTGAGATCATTGCGAAATTAGGTTATTGATTGCCGAGCGCTCGGCATTCATCGCTGGACTGAGCAGTAACACAGCGCAACAATTCTGAAACACGAAAGACAGACAAGAATTATGACTACAAACGCGCGGCCAATCAGTACCGCCAACACAATGGGTTTTTACATAATATTGAGTAGCTCGCATCGCGACGATTGGTTGCTGATTAAAACATCGATTTTGACTGCATTGCTGCATTTCCCGATTTACGTTCGCAAATCATAATTGTATTAATATTATGGGCACAGGAACAAATTCCAACTACCAGGCACACACGATAAAACACTGTTCAACTTTGCGCTCGGAGAATATTTATGACAAAAATGGTTCACAAAATATTTTAAATACGGCTTGCGGCCCTCATCGATGCAAATATTGCACTACAATTTGTAGGAGGTGAACGTATATTTGGTCGTCAAATCGCGATAGGAGATGATGTTTGTCAGGGCGCGCGATGAAATCTAAGTTTCTAGCGATGAGGTCGAATTTTTACATCTCATAACGATCGTTAGTTTGCTGAAATCGGCATCAGTACGCTGTGCGAATTATATAGTAGTGATCAATTTTATCGGACTGTACAATCGGCCGGCAAGGTTGCGCTGATACCGAAATTGCAGACATTGCGCAAACCCGCAATAATTACAATTACAGGGTGCGCTAGTTATACCTAAATACCTAGATTCGGCCATGGCAACGAGCACAATTTGTTTAGACGCGGGCATAAGTTTTAATAAAAAAGATACATAAACACAAACAATATTACACTTAGAGATTGTTACTGTTTGGCGAAAGTGTTTCTGCGGACGTGTAGCAGGCCTGCATGCGGACGCGCTAAATCAAATATCCGACGATAGTACACATGAGATATCGATGAACCATTTCGCATACAAATGATTCTCGCTAATTTGCAGTACGCAGCATCGATAATACGAATTGTGAATTGACTGTGAATGACTGTGAGGACGGGATTTCTAGTTTTAAATGAGAAACTCACTAGCTACGCACGTAGTGTTTTAATACCGACAACGCGCTGCGGCCTACGTAGGTCCCGATCAGCCAGTCGAATTTGATCGTGAAATGGTGCGATTTTAATTATCAAGGTGTTATTGCAGCAAGAGCAATATGGGCGCATGCCGCAACCTTATTAATGGGAATGTAAATCCCGATAGTTTGAAATTCGCTCCGCGATATGGTTGCGCCCGATGGAGTCCGTCCAGAAATGAAGTTTATTGGAACGTAGAAGGTTCCCGCACAAACTAATCGAATAAATTCAGAATTTGCGCCACAGAGAATCTCTTGTTGCATCAATATTTGACAACATAATTCAACGCCATGCACTGCACAATGCGCAGCATTAATAACAAATCAGACAATGACAAGTGACATCGAGGAAATACGAATGTATAAAGCAGACAAGAATTAGTAGCCTATACGGATGATAGCAAACGAGAAAGCGCGCATCTATCAGTAATTCCTCAACTTGCGTACAGCACAATAAGGTTCCGAGTCTGACGTCGCGACAATTGTTTGCTCATTATAACGACGTTTGAGCTGCGTTGCTGCATGTCCCGATAAAAGTGAGCAAAGCCTTGTTAAAGTAATGAATATTAGGGGTCTTCAAAAATGACTTTTTTTTCTCAAATTGTACTGGCTACCTGATAAAATTGCTAGGTTACCTAGTTCAAGCCTACACACGAAATTTGGTTCAATTTCAGCCAGTAGCCGCATTGCTACATGAGAAAAAAGTTTCTATTTATTATATAAAAATAAATTAGGAAAATTTTCTGTACACCCCACGAAAGTGTTAGGTTGTTTATAGAAACGATGTCCACCAAATTTGGCTCAATTCCAATCAGTGGAAGCGGAGTTATTGCCGTCAAAAATTTGGATTTGAATAAAATAGTATTTACGGTGGGCACAGATATAATAAATAATTAAAGAATTGGTCACCGTAAATACTATTTTATTGATAATCCAAAACTCCGCTTCCACTAGTTGGAATTGAACCAAATTTCGTGAACACCGTTTCCATAGACAACCTAACACTTTCACGGGGTGAACAGAAAATTTCGAAATTTTTTGGTAATTAATTTTTATATAATAAATAAAAACTTTGTTCTCCTGTAGCAATGCGGCTACTGGCTGGAATTGAACTAAATTTGGTGTGTAGGCTTGAATTAGCTAACCTAACAATTTTATCAAGTAGCCAGTACAATGTGAGAAAGAAAGTCATTTTTGAAGACCCCTAATGAATATGCACACTTTGTGCAGGAATGACTTTCTATTCGCAGGCATACACAAACACACTTTCCTATTTCGCGCTCCAATTAAAAAGACTATCACGAAGCTAACTCAAGAATCATTCTGTAAACGAATGTGAGCGCAAATACAATTTAATTGAGAGAAGTAGAACGTGAATTCGTTCGTCTCGTCAAGAGAGGAGATGGTGCGTTTCTCAGCGCAACGTGTCGAAATCGACGCCGTCAACGAGGTCGCTTCTAATGTATGTTTAGTGATTACTAATCACGGATTACACTTTATTGGGGCGTTATAAGCACTAGCTCGTTGTCGCCGACGAAGCTGAGTATTAAATTATTCACGCGCGTGTCGGTTAATGGTAAATAGTTGGCATTTACGCGATGTACGGACTCGCTAATTGACAGCGCAGACGCATTTTGCATGGGGTGGCCGCCACCCCATAATTGTGGCATGGGGTGGCTGCGCCACCCCGCCACCCCGTAACTCGGCGCCTATGGTCGTAACAACACTGTGTTCTCAACCTAACACGCTTTATGCTGTCTTGATCTATACATCAGTCATATTACGTTATCTCCAAACGACTGCACGCAAGCCAACATCGAGATATACGATGATATGTTTGGGAATGATTCTTCAAGACTACTATCTCCGACGATATGTCCAGGTAAGTATACATTAAGATCAGAGTTGGATCAATTGTAATCTGTAAGTGAGCTGAATGCAATAATTGCATTTTTTCATGTAATTGTAATTGTAATTGTATTGAAGCATTTCTATTTTGTGTAATTGTAATTGTAATGGTAATTTGATAAAATTTTTACCTAATTACAATTTCAATTACAGTAGGCCTACGTTGTCATTAAAACCAGATCGTTTTACGATCAACGACCAACTAGTGTTCACCGTGACACCAATAACTATTTCCTATGAACATGTCAAAATTTATAAACGGTAAAATAAATTGTTTTGGAGTTGGGATTGGTATTGTGGGTTGCGGTATATTAGGGTTGAGGGCGGGAGGATATTAGGGTTACGAGTGTGGGGATATTGGGGTAGTAGGTGACTTAGGGTATCCGAAGATTAGGGTGGGATAGTATTAGGATGCGGGTATCCTAAGATTAGGGTTGGAAGTATCGTATCCCTCACCCCAATTCTAATATCTGCCAGCACCCGTAACCCTAACCCACCTTCAACCCTAATATTCCCTCACCCACCACCATAATCTGGGAATACCCTAACCCAGGGGCGGGCAACAAACGGCCCGCGGGCCGGATCCGGCCCGCGAAGGAATTTTGTCCGGCCCGCGGACAGTTTCCGTCTTGCATGATAATGTGGCCCGCGTCCTCAGTCTGCCGAGAGTCCCCACTACCTGCTTACTACGTCAAATTTTAGTGACTGTATGTTAATATATACAATACATGTATGAGGACTGAGGAGCTTTGCGAGAGTGGAGCTTACGCGGAAGTTCGTCGAAGCGAGAAGACTTGCATTATCAGAATTTACGATGCACTCAACCCTAATGTCATCTGTGGTAATCATGATTTTTGTCGACTACAATGGTCATTTACACCAGGCTGGTACTTCTTATTTTTGATTCCGTAACCGCCGACTTGTAGCACGGCACTCTTCTAGGCTTTTTGCACCGCATATTCCAGGGGTCGCCAACTCAAAACAGGTCGCAGGCCACCTTTCCAATTTCGTAGGGGACGCGGGCCGCATGAATTCAATATCGAGATTAATTTGGCCACACAGTTGAACAACGACGCTATCCCGTCACTTACTCAACCCTAATGAATGGATATCTTGGTAAATTAGGGGTACCGGGCTTATCGAACGCCTTGAAATCTTAATTAAGGATTCCATGTGTAGATTGATCAGAGAGAAGCAGACATGGTGGTGCCTGTTTGTTTGTTTGGTTTATTCATGGTGTTTGTCGACTACTATGGTCATTTACACCTGGCCGATATTCTTCTTATTTTTCCGTTACTGCCGACTTATAGCACGGCCCACCTCTAGGCTTTTGTAAGACACCGCTTACGCGGATGAGGTAGGAAGGAGGAGCCTAGGTAAACCTCCAACACTTAGGTATCGGAATTGGGAAGTCGACCTCAGTCGGACTCGAACCCGCACCCATTGGTGTTGCAGCCGTGGATTATACCACTGCGCTATCTCGCCACCTTGGTGGTGCCTGTATGACAATGCTGTTCTCAAATCCACATTGTCTCCGTCATTATTGGCGAGAAATGGCTTTGAAGTGACATTGCTGTCGTTAAAATAGAATCATTAAATACGATTTATTCCTTGTATATGTGGATAAATGGGCGAATAATGTATCGACTCAGCAATCCGGCCCGCCAAGTACTCAATTTTCCTAAATCCGGCCCGCCGACCAGAGAAGTTGCCCGCCCCTGCCCTAACCCCAACCCTAATATACCTCCAGCCCCAACCCTAATATACCTCCAACCCCAATATCGCCTCATCCACAACCCTAATCTTAGGATACCCTGACCCCAACTGTAACCCTAACCCACCTCCAACCCTAATATTCCTAACCCTCAACCCTATTTTCCCCTAACCGCCACCCTAATATCCCGCACTCACAACTCCAAACTTCCCACGCTTGCTACTTTAGCCAAAAAT
The DNA here is from genome assembly GCF_051294905.1 of Botryllus schlosseri. Classification (NCBI taxonomy): domain Eukaryota; kingdom Metazoa; phylum Chordata; class Ascidiacea; order Stolidobranchia; family Styelidae; genus Botryllus; species Botryllus schlosseri. The sequence continues at coordinate 19,315,389 of NC_137247.1, read as the reverse complement.
TATTTGGGTCTAACAGCGACATCAGCCCTGTCATTCTCAGTCATTCTATCAATATTAACATAGCATGATGCGAAATATTTGTTTGTCAAAAAAGCAGTTTGTCAAGCCTAAAATTGTACTTTTCCAAAACGGAAATTCATCTTCTCCTGTATCAATTGGTCATTCTACCAAGATTAAAGAGGAGTATAAAACTATAAAATTTATCCTTGAAAGGCTTAACTACAATACTTTTATGTGTCTCATTTCTTTTTACTGGTAAATGGATAATTTTCCTCTGAGTCAACAAATTGGGTATACCTATAGTAACCCTATCAAACGAGAAGCTTTAATCTGGTATCTGGTATATTCAAATCAGGGATATCTAGTTTCTAGATATCGCTGATTCAAATACCGATGAAAGATTCCAATTTCACATTCGGAGGAGTTCACAGTATGTAATTTCTCCTAAGATGTAGTAAATAAAACTTTTTAGCTGATCACAAAGCACCCAACTACAAACAGTTGGTCCGAAAATTCGTATCTGCATATCGAAAACTTGAAACAAACATGAGCATAAAAGTTCACTTCCTGTTCAGTCATCTTGATATATTTCCCGATCATCATGTTGATTAGCAAGGGGAGAGGTTCTAACAAGACATCAGAACAACAATAGAAAGATACCAGGGCAGATGAGATGAACCATTGATCATATTAGGTCAGACCATTGCCAGAGCCTTTCCAGAAACTGCACTAAATAGCTTACAGGGGAAAATCATACAAAAAAAAAACAATTTCGATTTAAAATATATCAATAATATTGTATTCCAACTGATTATTTCAAATTTACAATAGGTGGTTGACGTAAAACTGATTGAATTACTGCCACGTTATATGAGTATCTATGTAAATACTTCTATACATGACTGGAGTTTATTTATGTACATGATATCCGTGAAAGTCTGTAACTATGATAAATCTAATACCCCAAAATATAGTGCTGTTGCTGTATTTTGATTTAATATAGTCTTCGGTGTGTAAAAATAACAAATATATTGAATTTCTAAACTTTATGGTACCACTAAGCCGATTTTATATCTAGTCATTACCGCGAAAATGGGAGATTTTGGTCAAAACAGCTCCATGGGTTATCTCCACAACAAGAGCCAATTTGAAAAAACTAAGGTCATATTCGGAATCAGTGCCCTTCAGAACCCCCAAAACCACTCTTACTTTGTCCGCCTAAAAATATGTGTTGACCAGTGTTATGGATCTGACTGTCCCCAATAAGCAGTCACTTCTGAATGGTAAGGAAATGTGTTCGCGGCAGGGAGGACACCCGGAAAATCGGACCAATCACGGAGCACAGTTGCAACTTATCAGTAGGGAGTAGTTTAAGTACTCTCTCATTTTGATTTGAAGTATGCACCAAAACTTTAGTTAACACAGTGCTGGTCACGCTGAATATTGTAAAAGAGCATTTTACCGAACCGAGATAAAAGATACTACACGAATAGTACACTGTACTTGTACACTACAGGCTTATCTGCGAACATTCAATATGATTTTCGACAGTCGGATTTATCGATCGAAAATGTATCAAGAATACAATCAGATTCCTTATTCTGCTGCAGTACTTTATATCTGCAATGTTCTATTCCGCACACTAATTTTCACCGTATTGTAGCAGTGATTAGGATCGTATACAGAGGTCGTCATACTGGTCAACGTAGTCACCATCGCTACTCCAGTAGAAATAAAAGTAAAGCCGTAAATTTCAAATCAATTCCAAGTAGTAGGGGCGATTCACAAGACATGTATAACTGCTCCAAATGAAAGTAGAAAAATGACTAATATGAAAAGTACTCAAGTATGTAGTTTCCAAAAGTAGACCTGTCCCACCGCCTATGTTGACCAAAGCACCTGCATGTCATCTCACGAGTGAAAGGTTATCACAACCGCTGCATACAGAATTACATAAGGAGACAAACATGGATTTACCTATTCGCCGTAATCTTCAAACATAATAGTCTCTGACACCACGAACAACAATATTTTCAATAAAAGTTATGAAATGTAAAATTGTTTAACGCCTGCGCTGGCGCGATTTTTATTGTTGATCTCAAAGCTTTATTTTCACGTGCTGAATATCAGACGACAAAATCGTCTCTGTTTCACTTCTCTAAATTTGGCCTTGTGACAGTGATTGGACAGGTTGGGACGCTGATGTCGGTAAGTGAATGATGCGGTCTGCGACGTTATCTTAGCTCTGTGGTTAGGGTTTTTAGACTGCGACTCAAATATGAGTTTTAGTGGTATCTCGCCACCCAGGCCGCACCCACCAAAAAGAACGTATTCATAAGATTACTATGTTACGAGTTTAGGGGCATGTATGACATAGAGAACTCGCAGAAAACAGTTGTATGTAACGCAGCTCTACTCTACTTGTCTGACGGACGAGATTACAAATTGGGGTGCATTATTTTCTGCGCCTCACATTTATTCTGGATTTGTAATACGGTGTACTCAGATTGCAAGGATGGGGCTATTCGGTACCGATCAATTCGACGACCACACATGTCAATATCGGAGGGTTTGGCCAACCATCGTCGCCGATCTTTTTGGCACCGCGCTTTGCCCAGCCGGATGTTGGCCAAAACTTCATGTGTTCATGTGTCCCGGCGTGGACGGGGTTGGCCTCGAAATACATTTGACTCATAGTCCGGCAACGCCGGTTGCACACCCCAAAACTAAAGCGTCCCAGGTCTCTGGCGGTATTTTACAGATAAACCAATTTTAGACAAATCTTTTCATGAATTCAAACCAATTTGTTTAATACAAAGGTATATAGGCAGATTTTCATGATAAAGTCATGTTGTGGCAACGACTTTTCTGCGGGTCTCGCTTATTGGCTATAGTACCCAACACTAGGGCTGGGCAAAATCGAGTACCTGAGTGATTCGATTCTGAATCACGTATTACGCTTCGAGTCGAGTATTCGAGTATCACTCATTATGACGTCACAACACAATGTACTATGTCAAAGCTCAATTACGTGCCGCCCTTTATGCCACTACAAAGAACATAATGCCTGTTATGCTAGGGTTACCGTACGTCCTCTTTTAAGAGGATTTGTCCTCTTTTTTTACTTTTTTGAAAGTGTCCTCGGAGGACGCCCTTTTGTCCTCTTTTCTGAGATTTCGTTCTCTTTTTTGAAAATTTAGGTCACACTTAGAGCAAAATGCGAGTGATATGCCGCAAATTAGCACAGAAGTGACGCTCCGGCGGGTATTTCGGAGTGAAAAACGGTGATCTAAGCTCTGAGCGGAAAGTTGACCTTTTTTTTTAGTTAATCACCTAGCAATGTGGAGAGGAAAACGGTATTTTGAGCTCTGAGCGGAAAGTTGACCTTTTTTTAGTCAACCACCTAGCAATGTGGAGAGGAAAACGGTATTTTGAGCTCTGAGCGGAAAGGTCACCTTTTTTTTTAGTCAACCACCTAGCAATGTGGAGAGGAAAACGGTATTTTGAGCTATGAGCGGAAAGGTCACCTTTTTTGTCAACCGATGACAAAGTGGGAAAAATTCACCGATTTTTGAAAATTCTTCTCCGGTTTTGCAAGTCTCAAATTTCTGAAAAAGTGTCCTCTTTTTAGATTACCAAAATATGGTAAGCCTATGTTATGCATCACAGTAAAGATACTTCGGTATTCTTTCGACCATACCGATGCCATTGCACTTCTTGACAATGCTGTGAGATGATCATGACTTCGGAAATGTGTTATTTCCAGTAACGTTCGTAGCTTTGTACTATATCTCGTATGCTGCGACGCGGCCAATCAAGGTTTCAAGGCTTCCTCATTGGAAAATAGTATAAAGACCACAATTCTCGTTAGTAAATAAACTTTCAGTTACGAGGAGCGTATAATTTCAGTACTCGAAAAAATCGTCTTTTACTACTCGACTCGAATCATTAAAATTAATACTCGATTCAGATTCTAGTACTCGAATCATTGTGCCCGGCCCTACCCAACACAGTGACCCCGGATGTGTACAAAGTATCCACTGTAAATCATGCGAAGTGCGAAGAAATTTCTTTGTTGCAATAAATTCAACAAATATTACATGCAATGAACCTGAGACGATTGAGCACTTTATAATGAACTGCCCCTCGCATGAATTTCATGGAACGTTCCTGCGTCGTGCTTGTGTCTGTATGAATAGGCTATTCCATTTCGCCTCGTGAACTTACTAACGGATCCAAGCATTTTGAAATACGTAGTAGATTATATACCCTTCCAATACTTTAATAACCGCTGTCTTAGCTGAAGCATTGGCCCGCCACCGCTTTTAAGTTTGAGACTCCTGGACTCTATCTTCTGATAGACACAGAAATATGTGAAAATAACTATTTTGAAGATCATTTCCGATGGATATTGATATATATTTCCACATTACGCATTCGCCAGTAAATCATCAAGTTCGCTATCGTTTTAGGAGTGGATGCTTCAACTCTGGAGTATATTAGCACTGGAAACTGGTTGACAATGAAAATTACAGCAAATATAGTTCCTCCTAACACACCACAAGTCAATTTTTCGGCAAGCTATGCCAGTTTCACAGCCAGTAAGTACTGTTTGTCAACCTACCGATCCATTTCATTGCAATCAAGCTCACACTTTCAGAGCCTTGTATCCGGCCAGATTTGGAAACGGAATGTACCACTGAAGACAGATGCATTTACAATGAGTTGCTATGTGATGGTGTGGACGCATGTGGAGACAATACTGACGAGAGCGAAGAGCCACCCGCCAACTGCGACGGATCCACCAATTCATCGTCCAGCGGTAGGCTACTGCTGTTGTTGCTAGCTTCAAACATGAAAGTTGTGTATAAAGATGAAGGCAGTAAATATGGTTATGGCCGCACAATGCATTTCACGTGTATTTTTATTGGTTTAATTTCCATGCTAAACCAGTGTCTCTGGTTATTCACATAAGACTCACAAGCTTGCTGGTGAATAGTACTAGCTCGACACATATTGCTGTGTTACAGTGTACAGGCCAGACTTTCCAGCAGGCTAACTGTGAATTTTAGGTAACCACGCGAAGCCTGTATAACTGATACATACGAATGCCACCCGAAAACAAAGGAGTAATTCATCTTGTTGATTGAATAAAACTAATACTCAAATGTGGTCAAAGCAGCCACCATTGTATGGAAATAGAAGAAAAAACAAAGTTAGGGATACAATATTTTTGGATCCGGAAAGAAGGACACATTTTACAAATCAACAAACTCAGATTACCGGACTAGGAAACTGCTGATTCTCAATTATTCCGGTATATCCTGTAGGGATGGTGTGAACCCCTGAAAGGTTCAGGTTTGTGTGAACGCGAACCCTTTTAAAAGGTTCTGTGTGAACACGAACGTGAACCTCATGACGTCACGTGACGTCATATTGCTAATTCCAACCCTATCTTTCAATGAAGTTATAGCCTATATTAATGTACACCAGTGGTTCCCAACCTTTTTGTCTTCATTCCCCACTTCAGATTTATTCCGAGCCTTCATTCCCCACCAGGACCGTAACAGCACTTTGTCATCCCCACCAAAAAACGTTGGTCGTGGGCCCCCAGAACCACCTCAGCCCCGCTGAGCCTGTACGCTTTTTCCTGCAACTTATCAGCTACATGGGGTCTACTGTTTAGTGCAGAGGTCTCAAACACGCGGCCCGCGGGCCGCATGCGGCCCGCCAGAGTATTTTGTGCGGCCCGCGGCGACATTTTAGATTTTTAATAATTTGACAATATATAATAAGTGTCACATATATCTTTTGTGGTTATAAAGTGAAAATTCCATCTTAATTGCTCCGAAAGAATGACACTATTCATCAAACTTCAGTATCACATCAATTGCAAACGCTACAATGCACTGGAAGATTCACTATTTCGCCACATTTCCAATACATGATGACAAAACCTGACCCTTAGACGATTCGTGACTGAAATTTGGGAGTTGCACTTGGACTACAGATAACTAACCTACATAGGTTAGTTATCTATACTTGGACGCGACCTTTCTTAGAATTACTCGGACTCAGGATAACTCGATGGCGAAATGAACATGACTCGAGTGGACTCGGAATGCCGTGAATTTGTTAGAACCATGGACGCAACATACTAATCGCGTATCAGGGGAAAAGTAATAGATCAGAAGGTCGCAGCTTGGTATTTCGCTAACTAAGCAAGTAGTTATGGCAGCCATTGGCAATCTGTTAGTTTCATCTTTGGTCGCTGAACCACGTTATTAGGGCCACTTAAAGGTACCGAGTACCGTAGTGGTACGCTCCAACGATGTAACAACAATGGGCCATTCGGCGTTCCGACATTTCAATCACTTGGACACATTCATTATTTTATTGAAATTATAGTTATATTTTTTACTCCTCCTATATTTGATATTTGTCATTGAGATTAATAGCCTACTTATCAGAAGTATACCCAAATCCTGGATTGGAATTACCATGCTCAACCTAAATTTTTTTGATATCAGATCAGTCTCTATTATCAATCTGTTAAATTTAAAGTATTCATAGTACCTGCAAAATTATAATCCGATAGCTTTTATGATTGCATCATACATTTGTCCGCCCATATGGTGTCTATATCTTATATTTAATATATATCAAGTGCAATAACAGTTCTATTCAAATAGTTATGCACGTGAAGATTCTTTTCGAGCCAGGCCTAAACTGATACAAGAGTAAATCACATTTTGACGATGTGTGTTTACTGTCAGTCTGCTGGACTACTTTCAATAGGACAATTCATTCCCGCCAAATACCCCTATAAATGCTGCGGCCCGCGGCGTCGTCAAAACTGAAAATCTGGCCCGCGAGCACATTTGAGTTTGAGACCTCTGGTTCAGTGCGTCACCATATTTCGACTGAACGCGCGAAGCGCGAAAAATTTATATAATTCGTGTTTGAATCAGCCAATATGATCGGGAATTGCATTTATTTTGCTCTCAATTTTTTATCTCCGCTCTGCTCACGTAATCAGATTTGCCGGAAGAGTTGAGTGAGGTGTGTTGGAAAAGGTAGGACCCTAAATAACAATTGAACATCTTCGGGAAGACCCGTTTGTTTGGTACATTGACTTCGTTACAGCGTGCTATTTCGTGATCTCCTATATATGCTATGTCAAAAGATGTGGAAACCGCCAAAACTAAAAGGCACACACGATTTCAAATTGGTATCGCTTTACCGGTAAATTTTTCCCTGCGGGATGGCATTTGTCGTGCGGGGTTCAGATCGCCAGGACAGGAACATTCGGCGTCAGCAATTTTGCCAATTAAAACATATATGTATATTGCATATACATCGAAGTTTTGGGTCACCACAAGGGCATTCCTTCTCGGCCTCGGTCTTCTCGCTGCTGATCGTTTTGGCACACTTCTCGGAGTTGCATGTTACATGGCGTATAACTTCATATGCCTTGGCGCGTCGTGGTGCAGTAATGGCCGACGGCGAAGTCGCCATTTCTATAAATTATACGTATTTTCGTGGGGAAATGTACCCAATAATCAGATATTCGGCAATAACAAATAGCGGGGGGGGGGGGGGGGGGGGGGGGGGGGGTTGGGGTGCGGCAGTTACGGTCCTGTTCCCCACTACCCAGCACTTTTGTCATCACAGAGCAGCTATTTGCTGGTTTAACTACACAAGACACACAGCCATGCCAGCACGCAAGACAATCGCGAATAACTGCAAAATAAAACGTATTGTTAACCGATACCAGTAATTCGGACGCGTTTGTGACGCCATGATTGGCCATCCAGCGTTAAAAATGCGGTTTTGTGAACAACACGCAATATAATTTTCGATACATGTATTCCAGAACAGTTAACTGGTAACGGTAATTGCGCATGTGTCTCTGTGAATATGTAGACTGACCTCTATATAATTTTGAACAAAAGCGTCTATTCCCCACTAGAAACCATTGAATTCCCCACCAGTGGGGAATTCCCCACCGTTTGGGAACCACTGATGTACACGATACCGAGCGACGACTTGGGCCACATAATGCAACAATTCTGAAGTACATATTGGCGTTTTAAACGTCGCTATATGTATCAACTGAGGCAATCAAAGGATATAATACTACCATAAAATCAATATCTTTCGTCGCTTTGCCAACAATTTTGAAGAAGACTTACCAGGGAATATACGCTTATCCCTTATCGGTCTAGGCCAGACCGGACAATGTATTCGGTGTCTGAGTATTGCTACATTGAAATTGATCAGAGTGTAAAATGGGTTTCTATATTTGCTACCGATATTACCTCATTAAGAAGTTATACAACAGTAGCCAACTCCTCAATCGCACAGATTTGGTTTTAATGATGCAGTAAAGATATGAAGTCCAAAGTGACCCCATACGCCTTCTCGAATTTTTACATCAGAAAACGATATCAATCTTATTGATTGGTTGAATAAGCATCCTTCGCTGACTACGTATTTCGCTCGTGATGTTGTGTGATTGCGGGTCAAGCTCACAGCAGAGAGTCACTAAATATTCACAAACGGAAAACTGGATAATTCGAGCAAACTTTTGTAACAAAGCAAGTAAAACATTTGAGATTGTCAAGGTGTATGCTCGTTTACTGTTGATTTTGAATGCTGCCAGCGCCATGCATGGAGTGGCCCGCAGTTGAAATGCAATAAATTTGAACCAATGATGTTATAATGAAGTGAAAATTGCAATATATGAAAAAGGTTCACAGTGCAGAACCTACCAAGGTTCTGTTGTGAACGCGAACCTCTAAATTTCCGAGGTTCACACACAGAACGCGAACGTGAACCTCACGTTCACACCATCCCTAAATTATCCTGTGCTGTGTTGGCTAAAGAAAGGTCATTTCATCCGACTCGACTCGCGAATGACCCACTCCCACTTCATATTATTACTGCAGTGGTTTTGACTAAACAGGTCATTTTTTCAGTACTATACTCCCGAAAGACCCGTTCGAACATCCACTATACAGATGTCGCGTCATATGGCGTTTTATAGTTGTGACTGTCCATTATAGCCTGGCTGTCAAAGCTATAAACGTGGACATTTAGGCGTCCTCAGAGGACAATTTTGATTTCCTGAAAAAGTAGGACGCATGGTAACCCTAAGTAACCCTTCCTATTCAAGTAGCAGTAGAAGTAATAATATCGAAGTAATTGGATTGTACGTATGGCTAGGACTTGTGTTTCCTAAAATCTGAAAAATGTCAAGTAGATTTAAGAGTCATAGTCTAAAATCACATCCACTTGAGGTATAGTAGTAAAACCTATATTAGTACTTCGTTACTGACCACAAGCTGCTGATACTGACATATACAAGTCGCGAAAACATGTTATAATGGCATCAATAAACGAGGATTGGAAGACTAGTGCGATTGGTATTGATAAGGTTTGTGTCTTAAATAATATTGCAAATCATTCGGAATCATGGGAATAACCTCCCGTCGTCTCTGATCTACATTTCCCTGTCATATGGTTGAAACCATAAGGCTTTATTCCATTTTCAATAATAGTGGTTCTGTATGGATATTTGATATGGATCGTGAGCTCTGTAACATTTACTCATGTTCGGTGGTATATCGACAGAGGTGGTGGTAATAAAGCAACTACACGACAAAAAGGAGAAGTATATACTCGCTATTGCGGCCATTTTGAAGTAAATATCTTGTAGGCTACTCCTTGATAAACGTTGGTGTCATGTTATGCTGCGACTAGCCATGCTATCGAAGAACGTTTTTGTACGGTCACAATCATATCGAATCAATCTGAAATTGACACGTCTATATATGTAGTCAGTTGGTGTCAATGTTCCATTTGCCTACATACTCCCTTTTTAACAGATTCAGGAACAACAGTGAATTCAGGTATGAGCTCAAATTGTTCAAATATCCGTCAAGCAAGACAAGCATTTATCGCTGAGCCATTTACTTATCAGCTTTGGCGGCCATTCTCGCGCTAGCAGCAGCTTGCCTGGTCGCGTACGTCATTTACATCCTGATGTCGTTCTCCTGGTTCAGTACAAGAGCTATTTCCTGCCTGCGTGGTTGCATCAAATACGCGCTCACCAGAAGGAAGAAATCATCGAAAAAGTGATGAATATTAGATACTTTCAATTTGATTCAAGTAGATCAAAAGCGTTGTGTTATTTTCAGAAAAGAACCAAATGATGAGATCATCGGAGCGGATGATACAAATGCGATTGTGACTACTTAAAAATTGCCGTCGATTCGGAGCTCACCCCCACGAGGACAAGAACGACTAATATATTGTAAATGCTATTCTAAAGACACAGAAAATATAGTGCATCCACATTGCTTCGATTAGGGAGGACTGTAGTAGAAATAATAAATATATTTTTCATTTCTTGGTTGCGTTTCTATTTCGCCTTCACAGTTTATTCACTGCATAGATGATTTCAATATTTTAAATACAGTTCACTGGACTCATACTTTATTCGGCGTCTGCTGAATTCTTTCTCAACCGAACTTCTTACTTCAGTTCACTTGCAGATGGCATTGGTTAAACTTTGGATCCTTCATGGGAAAACAGTTAAGTTTGCTTCTTAGAGAAAGATAAAGTCTGTCTTGCACTTTTGCCCATCTCTCAATACCAGACCTGGGCAAAGTGCGGCCCGCGGGCCAAATGCGGTCCGCGAAGCTATTCTGTACTGCTCGCGAAAGGTTGCCTGGTATACAAAAATAAAACTTGCTTTTTGAATGATTAAAACCATAGGCTGTATCAAATGAGCGGGATATTCGTTTACTTTGAAGCCTGTTCATTAATATGCCACGCTTACGCTGCCGATGTACCTGTAGGGATGGTGTGAACCTCTGAAATGTTCAGGTTCGTGTGAACGCGAACCTTTTTGAAAGGTTCTGTGTGAACACGAACGTGAACCTCGTGACGTCACGTGACGTCATATTGCTAATTCCAACCCTATATTCCAATGAAGTGATAGCCTATATTAATGTACATTGTACACGGTACCTAGCGAAGACTCGGTCCACATGATGCCACAATGCTGAAGTACATATCGGTGTTTTAAACGTCGCTAAATGTATCAACAGTGGTAATCAAAGGATATAATAATTGTGTAAAATCAATACATTCCGTCGCTTTGCCAACAATTTCGACGAGGACTTACCAAGGAATATATGCTTACGCCTTAACGGTCTTAGCCAGACCGGACAATGTGTTCGGAGTCTGAGTATTGCTACATTGATATTGAGCAGAGTGTACAACGGGTTTCTATACTCGTTACCGATACCACATACAACAACAAGTTATGCAGCAGTAGCAAGCACCTTAATCGCACGGATTTGGTTTTAATGATACAGTAAAGATATGAAGTCAAGATTGACCCCGTACGCCCGTTCGATTTTTTACATCAGAAGACGATATCAATGTCATTGATTGGTCAAATAAGCATCATTCGCTGACTAAGTATATCGCTCGTGATGTTGTGTGATTGCGGGTCAAGCTCACAGCAGAGAGTCACTAAATATTCACAAACGGAAAACTGGTTATTTCGAGAAAATTTTTGCAACAAAGCAACTAAAACTTTTAAGGTTGTCGACGTGCATGGTGCATGCTCGTTAAGCGTTGATTTTGTATGCTGCCAGCACCATGCATGGAGTGGCCCGCAGTTGATATGCAATAAATTTGAGCCAAAGATCTTATAATGGAGTGAAAATTACAATTTACCAAAAGGTTCACAGTGCAGAACCTACTAAGGTTCTGTTGTGAACGCGAACCTCTAAATTTCCGAGGTTCACACACAGAACGCGAACGTGAACCTCACGTTCACACCATCCCTAGTACCTGGCATACGTAATGCAGATTCAAAGTAGGGGTAATGTTGCAAAGTATGAGTAGCATTTGAAGTCACAAGAAATCGCCTTTTCATATAGTTAGTTCAAACCTTCCTGGTTGACATAGTCACATTAACGATTATACGGCATGCGTTTGAATATGTTACGTGATATGTTTCCGAATCCCTAATTCGTAAAACAAGTCAATCAGAGAATTATGACTCTGATATTTCACAATTCTCTCATCAACAGCCATAATCTTCCATGCCATCAAACTATCCGTTGGGATTGCTAGCATTCTGATTGCACTTTTTAATATTTTGTGATATCACGACAAGTGGGCGCGAAATTGTTCACTATCATAAAGGGAGGCGTGCCTAAAAAAGTATGAGAACCACAGTTTTAGAGTCTTGATAGAGGAACGTGGATAGGGGTATAAAGAGAGCTAAAATGTATCATGTTTAAAATTGTTTCGAAATATGAGAGCAAATAAATATTTTTAAATTAACCGTCCCTTTCTCATGACCTAATATCACCATATTTACTGAGCAGCATTTATTAACAATGTAATTTAGAAATAAAATTAAAATACGCTGGAGAATATAGCTAATTTTTTTCACTCGGCCCGCCAATGTATTTATTTTTCTCATTTGGCCAGTGGAGGAAATAATTGCCCAACCCTGCTCAATACTGATATTAAGTCGTCATATGTCACATATGAAGTGTCGTTTCATGCTTAGCATTACTGATGCCCATCCTCTTTATTTAGTAGTCTGCATCGCAACCGAGTCAGAAATCTCCAAGACTGTAAAACTGAAAATTCTTAATCCAACTCCACAACCGCATTCTACATTATATCTATGCAGAGTAAACGTATATCAGCTTACAATCAGGTACCGACTTTATAGGAGAATCGGTGCGACTTAACTCTCGTGGCATGGTAGAAAAATTTAATAGGCCTACATTAGCGATTCTATTCTGAGTTCAGTTTTCGAATCATTGTGCGCAGCCCCGATTTAGAATGCGTGATGACTTTGCGTCTCGCTTGATACGACAGATATATTCGGTCAAACTAAGTTATATTTCCTTGTCACAGCACATCGTTCGAGCGTCTGTCCGGTAAATGATTTGCGAAAAGCATCGTGCATTCGCGCGTAACAGGAAGAGTTCGTAAATATTGTTTTCATGTATCCATTTATTGATACGCTTCGTGACCGTTTGTCTAGCCAGTATTAACTATAGAGTAGACTCAGGGATATGTCACTGATGGATTTTTCAGGTCAAAATTAGGTGGAAAGAGCTATCGATCTATCTACACTGCATGTATTACTGATTATGTCTACTATTCGCATGCTGCATTCTACGTTCGCATGCTGCTTGGAGCGGAATGGCGAGTAATGCTATGACATACTCATCTTTGCGCATCATCGGTGGTGTCATAAAGCCTTCGATGTTTGTAACGGCACTTGGCACTAGAATGTTGTCAAGTTAGATTAGTGGTTCTCAAACTAGCATGAGAGTAATATAAGCACTTATTTAAAATATTCATAAAATAATTGGTCCTGCAAAAAATCACAAGTGTGTATTGATTCTAGTAGCAACGAAAGTCAGTATGCACTAGGACAATACACCCCTGTTCAGGAAGCAAAGAAGTATTGTTACAAACTTCAGTCTGCACCAGTGGCTCCTAACCGGTGGGCAACGGCGTATATTATGTAACAGAGACGACTATGGCTGAGCTAAATACTTTGAATATGGTCGGCGCTTATACTTCTGGATTGATAATCGATTGTCATATATATAGTATATATAATCCAAACGCCGAAGACTCCAGTCACCTTGAAATGCCTGCGTCACATTTATCTCTGCACCAGGTTACTGTCGATCTTCAGCAATCTGACTTAGAACATCTTTAAAACGAGAAGTGGGCCGTGACTATACAAACGGTTAAGAGCCAAGGGTCAACATCTACAATAAACATTCAGAAAAAATTGAAGTATGTAAGGATACCACATATCGATATATGTACATAACGAGTTAACATATGGCAAGAGTGATGAGCAACTATATAGCCATTAGTCTTGAACACATATTATTGATACCTTATCCTACGCAAATACCACAGCAGTCAACAAGAACCAATGAGTGAGTAATTGTTATCTGACATAGCGATCAAATAACAAGCGATAAGACTCTGCCTATAGATATAGTACCTATGGATGGTAGGTTCTGCAGTGTATTATAATTTTCACTTCATTATAACATCTTTGGTTGAAATTAAGTGCATTTCAACTGCGGTCCACTATATGCATGGCGCTGGCAGCATAAAAAAATCAACACTAAACGAGCATGCACCTTGACAATCTCAAACATATAACTTGCTTTGATACAGAAGTATATGCTTGAATATTTAGTGACTCTCTGCTGTGAGCTTGACCCGCAATCACACAACATCAAGAGCGAAATACACTGCATATAGGTATAGTCAGCGAATGATGGTTATTGAACCAATTAATGAAGTTGATATCGTTGTTTTCTGATGTAAAAAATCTAGCAGGCGTACGGGGTCAATCTATATTTCATATGTATATTGTATCATAAAAACCAAATCCGTGCGATTGGGGTGTTAATGTAGAGCTTGTTAATGCGGTAATATCGGTAGCAAGTATAGAAACCCGTTTTACACTCTGCTCAATACCAACGTAGCAATACTCATACGCCGAATACATTGCTTATATTCCCTTGCAAGTCCTTGTCGAAATTGTTGACAAAGCGACGGAAGATATTGATTGCCGTCGGAGGTTTATTTGGGCTCCTTTTCCTCCGCCGTTGCCGTTCTTTCGGCGACAAAAAGGCCCAGAAAAGACCCGACGGAAGAAAGCACTCACAAGGAATGGAAAGAACTAGTAGAAATGGCCGCGGCTTCAGCAAGATCAACATCGAAAAATAACTGCGACATCGGGCACTCTAGGCCGAGGTGGATGTTAGATTAAAAGGATCGCAACTGCATGCGTGTCGTTCGACATCCTCCTATCTGTTCATTACATCGCATTGTGTCTTATCTCATTGTTCATTGTGTGTGACTTGTTCAGATTAAAAATACAACCCAACGATTCTTATTATTTATGGGATCATTATATCATTTGATTGCCCCAGTCGATACATTTGGTGACGTTTAAAACGTCACTATGTACTTCAGTTTTGTAGCATTATGTGACTCGAGTCGTCACTAGATATCGTTTACATTAATATAGGCCATCACTTCACTGAAATGTAGGGTTGAAATTTGCAATATGACGTCACATGACGTCATGAGGCTCACGTTTTCGTTCACACAGAACCTTTCAAAGAGGTTTACGTTCAGACGTTCACACGAGCCTGAACCTTTCAGAGGTTCTTACCATCCCTAATAGTATCCACCAAATCCTACTACACGGTAATGGATAAAACTCTGTCTAGAAATCTACTTATTTGGATTTTGTTTTTTATTCACAATATTGACGCTTATCGCCTTCAAGGTCATTTGCACGATATTTTCATTTACATCAGTGTCTTTTTTCGTTTTTTTTGTCATATTACGGATGACTGATATCCTTGCGCTCTCCCACCATCGGTCATTCTCGTTTTTCGTGCGTCCGTATCTTGAGTCTTTGCTGCCGACTTTTTGGCTCGGCTCACCTTCACTCTGGGCTTTTTATACACTGCAATCGCAGGGAGGTTAGCGATGAGGAGCCCAGATAAATTTGGGTAGAAAATCTCTGATGACATATCAACCTATTAAAATGACTTCTATAGACACTTCACGAATATGATTGCTGCTGTACGTGGATAGAGGTACATTGTCGTTTGATGAGCCAAGTGTATTTAAACTGCTAGAATTTATTTAGCATAACGATGAAGGTTATCGTAGCCAGTTTTCCGAAGTGTGGAACCAAGACTCTACACAGAGCCTTGGAGATACTTGGATACAAGGTCCACGACTTTGACGATCACATGTATCACTTCCGGGATGAATGGCTTGATATCTTAAAGTATGGAAGCAAAAAAGAACTGCTGAGGAAGATGTACGAAAACGTCGACGTCGTGTGTGACATGCCCGCTGCATTTTACTGGGAGGAATTGTTGGAAGCTTTCCCCGACGCCAAGGTTGGTTTCATATTGTTTCACATGCTATGGCCATTTTAGATATCTAGCTCGGGTATATTTAGCCGGCCCATGAAAGTCGATTTATAGCATGGCCTTCGAAGCATACGGGGTGATAGGAATTTTGACATACTTCTGACGGAGATGGGCAGGAATTCGAACTCAACCCAAGTCGAAATCGAACGCACGAGCCATCGGTGTCATGGTTAGAACCTGACCGATGTCATAATTTTGGATCGGTGCCTCATTCAACGATGTAGCAGAATTTTTCAGATAAGCCACTATTTTCTGCCGCGATCAAAATGTGACGTATTTCCGCTATAACTTCTAATTAACGAGAGTAATTTGAAAAATACGGACGATATCAACTTCATTCATTTACTTATAATAAAACAGCAGCGTAGTAAAGAACCTAGCTTTCACAGCGACTTTTCAGCGTCTAGCGGGGAAGACATACCGCCATTAAGCATGTAAAATACCTCCTTATATAACTGATGATTCTAGATACGGTAACTGCGGAAGATGCTTTATTAAAACACTTGACCTCCGAGGCAGTCTGACGCAAAAGAGAAAATACAACACGAGCCATCGGTACGAGCTCATTAAGCGCTGTAAGATAATAGATGGTGTGAACGTGGGGTTCACGTTCGCGTTCTGTGTGTGAACCTCAGAAATCTAGAGGTTCACGTTCACAAGCGAACCTTGGTAGGTTCTGCGCTGTGAACCTTTTTCATATATTACAATTTCCACGTCATTTTAACAGCGTTGGTTGAAATTTATTGCATTTCAACTGCGGGCCACTCTATGCATGGCGCTGGCAGCATAAAAATCAACACTAAACAGGCGTACATCTTGATTTCATATGTTTATTGTATCATAAAACCAAATCCGTGCGATTGAGGTGTGGGTAAGTATAGAAAACCATTTTACACTTTGCTCGATATCAACGCAGCAACAATCAGACGCCGAATACACTGTCCGGTCTGGCCTTGGTCGTTCACGCGTAAAAGCTTAGCCTATATTCCCTTGCAAGTTCTCGTCGAAAGTTTTGGCAAAGCGACGGAAGATATTGATTTTATGGGATTATTTTATCCTTTAATTGCCGCAGTTGATACATTTGTCGACACTTGAAAAGTCGGTATGTACTCCCTCATTGTGGCATTATGTGGCCCGAGTCGTCGCTAGGTATCGTATACAGTACAATGTGCATATATTACTATAACACTTCACTAAAATGTAGTGTTGGAATTAGCAATGTGGCGTCACGTGACGTCATGAGGTTCACGTTCGCGTTCACACAGAACCTTTCAAAAAGAATCGCGTTCACACGAACCTGAACCTTTCAGAGGTTCACACCATCCCTACTATAGAACATGGGTCACAAACTCAAATGTACTCGCGGGTCAATTTTCTAGTTTTTGATGACGCCAAGGTCCGCAGCATCAACAATATAGGGGTAGGCCTATTCAATGTATAATTTCCAAGTAGGCTTAATTTGACGGGACTTTGCAGCAGATTGGCGTTCCACAAACATTGTGAAAATGCAATTTACTATTGCACTATATACGCTTGCGCTATATCACATTTCCAAATTTTGGAATAAAATTGTTTTTGTGCTGGGCATTATTTGTCAAAATAATGAATATAGACGTCATGCAAATGCATTATGAAGTCGCAAAAGCTGTCAAATTAAATCAACGTTAGATTTACCTCCGATTGGAACAGATTGATAACAACCTAAATATAATAATTAGTGTGTCATAGTAATAACAGTGTTTCTTAACCTTTTTCGTGATCGCACCCTTTGTGCTTTCGATAAGATTCCTCGTGCCCCCTGTCCATTTTCAACACAATTGCTGATGGTACCTATATCAAAATAAAAAACCCTACTCACATAAAAATCACCCGGAGCGCGAAGAATATTTTTCAGTTGAATAAATTAGCCCAGAATATATTCCACCTTTGGTTGGTTTGCAAAATAATTCCAAGCTATAGATCAGTGGTTCTCAACGTCTTTCTCTTCGCGGAATCTTTTTACACAGTCACGGACCCCTGCTGTGGACCCTCCAAGTTTTAGTTCAAATTTATCACAATTATCATGCAATCGTCATCAATCTTGTGCAAATATTAACTGTGACAAACAGCAGAAAAATGACATTTCTTGAAAATAACATCATACTATTCAAATAGAAATTGTGAGTATTATGTAGCTACTTTTCTTGAAATACGCGGTCGTGTCTTGTCAATCTGCGTTGTCGATTTCGCATGAAAACGTGCCGAAAATACATTTCCACAGTTTGTTGCGTCCGCGGTCGTACCAAGTTTAGGCGTTCCGAGTCACAAGTCCTTCTCTGAACTCAACGTTTGACCAGACCTAACTCGAGTCATTTTTATTTTATCACCCGGTCAGTCCGAAATCGAGTCATTTTACGAGCGTTCGCGCCTAAGTCCATATCACAATAATCAGTAGGGCCATTTTTATATGACCTTAGAAACCAATAAATGACTTTATTTTTGGAAAATATGACTATGTATGAATTTTTGTGAAAACCGTGTATTTTTTATATGCGAACAACGTCACCCACGGAACTAAAGAGTAAAATATACGCAACAGAACAGTATTACGGATCCATTTTTATTTTAAACCACTGTTGCAGTACAGATTCATGTAGTGTGGATTGATAGAGTCTTTGAAGTTACGATTTGGACGTAAAAATGACTTTAGTAAGGAAAATGAGCGCTCCACAGACAGACGCTGATGTGGGTTGACACAGTTTTGCATAAAGCGCTGGTGAAATGTCTTAATGTCTCCATAATTTGTTTCACATCATTTTTGTCCGATCGCTTTTTAATGTAATTTTTGAGCTCAAGGGTTTTTTTCCGAAATCAAGGGCATTTATATCAGCATGGGTCTCTTTGATGATGTACGTACAACTTTCCATTTTGAGTATTAAGTTTGAAATATTGTTGTAGTGGAGACATATTTCCGTTTACTGACTAGTTAACTTTGGATCGTTGACTGTATTTTTGACGCTCTGTACAATAACTCCTTCACCTTTCCATTCCCATGCATTGACTATTTCTTTCACTGGTGGGAATCACTCGGAACAATGTGTAGCAGCATTCAATCAACTACCCCAACGAGTAACTATAGGCTAATGTTATATGCCACATGAAACGAAATCGGCAGCTCTGCTTCTGTTCTTGGAGATAGGCTACTTGCTTTCACTTTTGCAATCAAAGTGTTTACTTCGTGGTAGGAAGCTTGTATTTTCACCGCCTAAATTGGTACTTATTCTTAAACGATATAACTTTATAACTCAAATATATATGACTATATAACTCTAAAAGCTGATTTATGACTTAACAAGGAAAATATGACTATATATGACTTCGTAACTTTATTATTCTACTTCACAGGGATGCAGTTTTCGCGTTAAAATTGATTTCACGACTTACTGATGGATAGAAAAAAATATGACTTTAAATGGCCCTAATAATGAGTCACGAATCATTAACAGGTCCTGTCTTGTCATTATGAACTAGAAATGTGACATAATAGCTGATCTTTCACCGCATGCGACCCACGGGCAACGTGTTTGAGACTCCTGCTATAGGCGATCGCTACAATAGGCATAACTATTACTGAACGATGCTTATATTCAGGTCATCCTTACCATGCGGTCAAGCGAAGACGAATGGTATGGAAGTTTTAGACATCAAGTCGAGGCGCTTAACAGTTCGTATCGCTTTCTAGCTTACAAGATTGTCACGCCTACGGGAAGAAAAATCCTAGAAATTACGAGGCAGTTAGGTAGGTGGCAATTGATTTCGTGACATTTAAACACTGTAGTAGCGCGTATTTGGATTGGATACCCCCACAGAAGTGTGGGTCTAATTATTAATTTTATGTTTGCAAACAATGAAATATTTTGACCAATTTTGATCTAAAATATGACGATTATTCAGCGAAAGAAAGCAGAAACTAAATTTGACGTCATTTTATCAGCCTGTCCCCGGCTCAGACGGGCTGATACACTGTATGTCTGCCAGTACACCCGCTTTCGAACCAGGCTTTTGGTTACGTAATAATTATAGTGCACAAATATTAATTCTCTACGGCTTGAGAGACAAGGATATTGCCAAAGCTACAATTAGTGGTGCATTGTAAGTCAAACAAGTTTTTACAATTGCGTCGCATGTATATAGAAAAGTTAGGAAGACACTGCACTTGAATTTCGTAATCGGTTTATTTGAATTATTCCACGTCAGAAAAATTACCAATTATTTACGATTTTCATTCGCACTCATCCGGATTTTCATTCGCACCATTCGCACTATAATTTTTTTCATTCGCACAAGTGCGTACCATCCCGCAGGTAGAATAGCACTGACCTGATGGAAATAATAAAAAAACTGATACAGATACTGACGTCCGTCAGCAAAACGTTCGAGGTATTTATGATATATAGCATTCAATCTGGTGTTTTTTGACCTTCTGTAACACTGGTAAACAAAATTTTTGTCGACTTTGACGAGACAATTGATTTAAACTGAGCTTTGGGCGCTGAATTCAGAAAAGACTTCTGTTTTTCTATATCACGTTAAATTATTGGGTTAGGCACCCACCACATGACCCACATAAAAGTACTTCTTTTAATATTTTATGTTTACTGTATAAAACGTTTCAAAAACCACATGCAGTCGAAAGTAGATCAATAGACTTCAAATTTGCACTGCTTTATTTGGTTGATTTTTGTAAAACTGATATTGCTTCTGCGGAACAAATAAAGTGCGAGTTTCAGGGTCCAAAATTACGCTAATAACTCATTATTCTGTGGGTTGTCTCGTTTGATACTCGAACAATAGTCAGCTAAGATATGTAAGATCCAATCTAGCCTGGTATCTTACCCCCATCATCTTCAGATATTGGGGGATACTTTCTCCTTGCCCATCGCTAAATAAGCCAAGGTTTTCCGGGAAATTATTCAGATATTTTAGCATTTTTGAATGTCTGCTGTCCAAGTAATCTTTATCAATTTGCAAGGATGCTAAAAGTTCCGAATATTTCTCTTCCAAGTCCCAACGTCTATATCAGATCATTTAACTTGTGTTGATGGACTACTCTACGTTCTGAACAGGGCCGTAACAGCACATCGTCAGGCCCCCCAAAAACGTTGGTCCAGGGCCCCCCATAGGGTGATAAACCGAACTTCATGGGGGCTTCGCCCCCCAGACCCCCCTCAGGCAATACGATGTTTACCGCTAGGCTACATATCATCTACATTGGGTGTCGGTTTACTCAGTCAGCTTTCCTCGTCTAAACGCGCGAAGCGCCGACCCGTCATCACGTTGTTCGCTTTTGCCACGAAAACAAAGATGTATTGTTTAGTGAGCCAGAGCGAGGCGCAAAATTTTTCGATATTTCATGATAAAATCGGTCAATAAGATCGGGAATCGCATGTATATTGCTATCAATTTGTTGTCCTCTCTGCTCACGTAATCAGATTTACTCGAAGAGCCCGTAAATAATAATTAAACATCTTCGGGCGGGCGGCCGCGTTGGTATGACTTGGTTACATGATGTTATTTTGTGACCTCCTGTCTGCTATATCAAAAATATAGAATCGCCCAAACGTACAAAACTAAAAGATCACACGATTTCAAATTGGTATTTCTTCCTGACATATAATTTTTCCCTGCGGGGTGGTATTTGTCTTGTGAGGTTCAGATTGACAAGACAGGAACATTTAGGCGCCAGCAGTCATTTAGGCGCCTATGGACAATTAAACCTACATGTATTTCGTATATAAAACGAAGTTTTCGGTCAGCAGAAGGGAAGTCCATTTCGGCCAAGGTATTCTCGCTGCCTATCGTTCTGGTACACTTCTTGCAGTCGCATGTTACATGATCTAAGACTTTATATGTCTTGGTGCGTCGTGGCGAGGTAATGGCCAACGCCGATATGCCTATTTCTATAAATAATTTGTATTTTTTCTTTGGGGAAGAGTAACCAATATTCAATATATTACGCACCTTGAAATCGCGCGAAGCGCGAAAAATTTTCAAAAAAGTTGCATAAATTTTCAAAAAATACCCTATAATTTATGCTAATTCACGGAATAATTTTGGGCCCCCTTCGAGCTCGGCCCCCCCCCCAATTGGGGGGTTTGGGGTGCGGCAGTTACGGCCCTGGTTCTGAATCATCTTCATCATTAGACCTGCTATCCCTAAGATCTTTATCTTGGTCCAAATTATCGAGCGTATAGGAGTTTCAAGTTACATTGGATATGCTGAATGGGGCATTTGACCTATAGCTTAGTTGATAGTAAATGTAATGTTTATTCTACTTGCCATATCCTGCAGTTTGCATCAAATAAGTGTCCAAAATATCATCGGATTATTGCATCCTTTAACCAAAAATGGTTGAACGCATCGGCCGATATCGATACCAGTACCTTTTTCCTGATAATTCAATTGACCACTTGGCTATATAACTTATTATACGATAAAAGTGTGGATTTCTATATGGTATGGAAAAGTAATAGGGGTAAATTCGTGAAAATTTGCATGTTTTGGGCATATGTCGTAGAGCAAAAACTTGACGTAATACAAGAAAACCAGCGGCATTTTTGGAATAAGCACGCCAAAATTAGCCAAAATCAAGTGCAAATTAAAGGTCAACAAATTTTTCATTTAAAATTGTTGCCCAATGTAATCCTCGGTGAGCGATTTCAATCTCTCTCTCTCATTCACTTTCCATTCCCCCGCCCTCACTTGCATGCTGTCAACCGCGGGTCGGCAATGCCGACTTGTAACTCGTCTCACTGTCTCTTCACCTTTGTCAAGTTGAGGCTCAAACATTCTCACACAGACATTGGCGATTTGTCAACTGCGCCATTCGATTCCCCTAACAACGCCAACGCATTAAAATGCACTTTATCTCGTTATAAAACCAAATACATTGCGATTTTCAGGTTATGTGGCTTTCTCATGCCCGCCACAACGTTTTACAAGAAGTCTACAAAATCCAAACGTGCAGATTCAGAAGCGTCGTTATAGAGAGCACAATGATGGAGTGTTGAAGGTATGTTATTTTTCGAATGACAAATGCATCGATAAAAGTAATCAGTTTCACTGCAGCCTTTTGTGCGTAAGTGACGCGGGATATTGGGATTTCCATACCTTTCAAAGATTACCTTGCTTACCTCCGATTCCAAAATTTATACTTATCACCGCCATATCGGCGTGATTTTTGTAGGCATAATTGCAGATGGGAACAGTAAGCTTATCGGGTCCACTCTACCATGATGTCATTAATTTCGTTATCGTGAAAATACCTAATTCTTCAGTCTGGTAATATACTTTCAATCCATTTACTAATATAATCAAATCAAGATGTGGAAAATCAGGGCAATGTATACCGATTTGTAAGTCGATTGCCCGCATGAAGCCGACGTAACACCCGTCATTTCAGAGATCTACGAAGGACCAGACACTTGTGTTCAACTTGTCGGCTGGGTGGAAGCCAATATGCGAATTTCTACGGAAGAATATTCCAGAGACTCCGTTCCCCCACGAAAACCGACAAGGAGAATTGTCCAAATCCATGTTTCAACTGCCGCTTTTCATACAAGCCGAAAAAGAATTTCGTCTTGTGACTGCACTGTTCGTAATGTTTTTATCTGTAACGGCCGCTTGTTTGCTATTACATTTACGATGATTCGATTCAGTGTAAAAATCATCATGTGAAATTTAAACATGTAACTGGTGGCTGCTCGTCCCATGGGGTAACTCGAGAATGTGGGCCGTGCTACAAGTAGTCGGCAGTTCTTCTAATAAAATATTTTTGGCATGATGTAAAATTATCAATGTATTCTAAACCAGAGGTTCTCAACCGCCGGTCAGCGACGACTTTTCTGCCGGTCCGCGAGGTATATAATGATTTTACACCTTAATTTCAAGGTGCAAGATTTTGAAGGCTTGTCCATTGGTAAAATATATAAAACATCTCATTTTAAACTGATGCAGAACTTTGTGTGGTAAGATTAGGCCCGGCAACATGTTGGATTTGACTTGAAGTTCAAGCTATCTCCGGCGACGTCATGTGAGCGACTCACTAAGTATGACCTGACTAGCTAAAGCGCGCAATCCGCCCGATCCAGGTATCGCTGTAATCAGGTGTTTTCGCGCTGCGCATTGTACCCGTAGTAGGCTACGTTTGGTAGTAGTGGGAAATGATATTGTCGAAGAGCACGATATTATTTCAGTTTGCGCGGTCGGTTAATCCACGACCTTCAGCGCGTAATTAGCCTATGTTTATCTAGGCAAGTCAATTTTCCCTCGACTGAGCACTCAGCAGACACTACCGTCAAAATCAAATCAATACCATCATAAACATATTTAATTACGAACAAAACCCTCTAAATTATGCTCTCTAGTACAGGGGTGGCCAACCTGTGGCCGTGGACAGCTGGACACGTAATTCAATTAGTATGTGTTGGCGGCCGTCGACATGAACATTGAATTTACGAATTGACTCCCAAATTTTTAAGATATTGTATTTAGTCTTGAAATTTTCTTCGCGCTATGCGCGATTCCATGCGACTTCATTTTTGATATTAATATAATCGTAGCGCCTTTTAAATTTGAGCGCCACATGTACAGATGCGAACAACGGTGGAAAATGATTCACCCCTTATAGAAATGACAATTTGAAATCGTGCGCTCCTCACGAAATAAATTTGTTTCTGGTACGTTTGGGGCATTCCAATATCTTTCCACTATACCGACAATCCTGGTGGAGGTCAAGAAATAACAACACGGCCTAAAGTGACTATATTAACAATTGACCCACCCGGAGATGCATCATCTGCTCTAAATTTTCGAAAACCCTTTATCCATCATATCTACCGATGAATCTGATCACTTTTGTTGAGAAATGATACATTTTGATAGTAGTATGTGAAACTAAGAATATTGAAAAAATCATTCGTGAATTTGAAAAAAATTCGCGCACTGCGCGATCATAACCGGGACCAGTCATTATTCATAACATGACCAATATGCAGCGATTTCGATGCGTATAGTAATAAGACGATATGAAAAGGTAGATTAGTCCGGAGTTCACCAGAAATGGACATGGACACTGGACAGTCTAATATCGTTATTTGATGTTCCGTTAGTTTATTGCGACTATATCATGGAATGCGGTCGTAGGCCGTATAAGTTAACGAAATGCGGCCGTGAATAGCGAAAAGGTTGGCCACCCCTACGCTAGTACCATACTTGCAGAAAATAGGCTGCATATATTACATTTGGGGTTGATTTGAACTTTTAAGGTCCACCGGTCCCTCAAATATCTTTTGAAATTTTACCGGTCCGCGAGGTGAAAAAGGTTGAGAACCACTGGTCTAAACACCGTAAACACTTGAAAACAACAACAACGACAACAACGTCAACAACAACAGCAACAACAAACAACCCGCTGGCATTGCGCTACTTTTACTGGCCCATACCATAACCTTTATACTATAGGGATGCAGTGAACGCGAGGTTCACGCTTGCGTTCTGTATGTGAACCTCTGGAATTTGGAGGTTCGCGTTCACAAACGAACCTTGGTAGGCTCTGTACTGAGAACCGTTTTTCACGTAGTCCAATTTTTTACGTCATTATAACGTCTTTGGTTAAAATTACTTCGGACTACTCTCAACATGGAGCTGGCAGCATGAAAAGAAATTCATCAATAAACGAACATCGAGCATGCACCTTGTCAATTTCAAAAATTGCACGAAAGTTTGCCGTTTGTGAATCTTTAGTGACTCTCTGGTGTGGGCTTTGCCGCAATCACACCATAGTGCCCCATATGGTGTCGACACAAGCAAATCTCACGGCTCAGTGAAATTGGTCTACGTCATACTTTCCATTTGGTCATTTGGTCATTATGTCGACACCATACAGGACACTACGATCACACGATAGCAAGAACGAAAAACGCTGTAGGAAGTCAGCGAATTGTGCTTATAGTCAACCAATCAGTTATTTACATCAACGAAATTGATTTAAAGAATGCATCGATGTCTAATGTAAATATCTGTCAGGCGTATTGGATCCATCTTGATTTGATATGTTCATTGTATCATAAAAACCAAATTCGTCCTATTGGGGTAATGGCTACTGTATAACTTGTCTGGAGATAATATATGGCGCGAGTATAGAATCGGATTTCACTCTTAAGAATACGTCCGTCCGGTCTAGCCGAGTCCTCGTCGAGATTGTTGGCAAAGCTATTTTGTGGAATTATTGCAGCATTCGATTGTTCCAGTTTATACATTAGGTGACGTTTAAAAAACTCAGCATGCACTTAAGCATTTAACATTTACGGAAATGTAGGGTTACAATTAGCCATATGACGCCACATGACGTAATAGGTTCACGTTTGCGTTGACACACAACCTTTCAAAAGGGTTCGCGTTCACACTAACCAGAACCCTTCAGGGGTTGGTCTTGGTACCATCCCTAAACACGTTAATCGCCTCATAACGCATGAATTTGACTGCTGGTATTAGCCAGTGTCTCCCAAACTTTTTCGAGCCACCACCCCCCTGGACAACGAAAAAAGTGCAGCGCCCCCCCACACCCCTAAATCAAATGAATTTGTTTTGTAGTTATTGTAGCTAATAACGAGGCGGAACGAGATGGTTTATTATTATTAATATTCTTTATTCACAGTAAAACTGGTAGATACACACATAATCCGGGGAGAAACCTGCCCCCAAAGGAAAATGGCGAGATTTGAGTAAATTTTTAAAATTTCAGTAATACATTCAAATTGTTATTCCTATGCAATACACGGAGAAGTCAGATTACAGAATTGCAGCAGATGAAGAATTGGCAAGGGTTACAGAGCAGAGGTAGAGATGATTGAAGATGAAGAATCGAAATTACAGAAATTATGCTGTGATTCACAAGCGTAATTTTAGTCCAGTGGTGCATTCAAGGCCTTCCGAAGAATGTGCACAGTGCCCAATAATGTGATCTTTTGGATCATGTCGAATCGAACGTTACCCGGAATTTGTTGGATATGTCTCATGAGTTTTTTGCTCACGACCCCTGTAGCACCAATGACTATCGGTACAATGTTTATTTTGCATCGCCACATTTTCTCACATTCCATTTTGAAGTCTGCGTATTTGGAGTATTTTTCTGATTCTTTTTGCAGTAGGTTGTGATCAGCTGGGACAGCCAGTTCAATGAATAAGCATTCTCTTTTCTTTTTTAGTTTGACGATTATATCCGGGCGGTTGCTCCTGATTTCGCGGTCAGTTATAACTGGTACATCCCACAGAATTTTTACTTGTTCGTTTTCTGTCACTGGTGCTGGGCTGTAATCGTACCAATTTTTTGTCGAAGTGGTGATGTTAAAATGTTTGCATAATTCAAGATGAATGTAGTGACCAATCCTATTGTGTCTCCATGTGTATTCGGTAGCTGCAAGTGCACCACAGCCGGACATGAGATGTGCTACAGTTTCATTTTGGTTGTGGCACATTCTGCATTTGCCGTCCGTGTTTTGCTTCAGAATTCTTTTGCGATAGTATTTTGTAGGAAGCGATTGGTCTTGTGCTGCGAAAATGAATCCTTCGCTTGCCGGTTTCAGGCCAGAGCTGGATAGCCAGGTCCATGAAAGCTCGTCTACACGGGGCTGTGAAGTTAACTTCTTGTGCTGTCCATGAAGAGGCATCGACTCCCATATCGTTTCTCTCATTTTCAGCGTTGCATTTTTGTATCGGACTCGTGCTGCTTTTGCTATTGTTGTGGGTTTAGCAACAGTGTTTTCTGCAGTGTACAGGTTAGCTGTTTCCAAGTTGACTTCTCTGGCGTACTTGTCGTGACGATAGCTCAGAGATTTTGTTTTGCGCTGTTTGTCTTCCTGTGCAATGAGTTTGCAGTAAATGTTATCGCTGTTGTTGATGTACTGTGACAAGCCGATGATTTCTGTTTTGAAGGTTTGTTCAATTTCTTGTAGTCCTCGACCACCTTTTTTTCTGGGGATGTACAGTCTTTGTGTATCAGATTTTGGGTGATGCATGTGGTGCATTGTCATCAGTTTTCTCGTCTTTGTGTCCAATTTTTTAATTTCATCTTTACGCCAGTTCACCACACCAAAGCTATATCTCAAGACAGGCACTGCAAGACTGTTTATGGCATTGATTTTGTTTTTGGAATTGAGTTCAGTTTTGAGAATTGACTTGAGCCTGCTGATGTATTCTTTTTTTAGACTTGATTTCATTGCAGCATGTTTAATGTTGTCGCTTTCACAGATCCCTAGATATTTATAGTGATCTTCGGCATTCAATTCTGTTATGGTTTCGTCCATTTTGAAGTTCATGTCGCCAGTGCTGGTGGCTCTTCCGCGTCGTATGGTAAGTTTTGAGCATTTATCCAAGCCAAATTTCATTTTTATATCTTCCGAAAACTCATGAACAATTTTCATTTGGTTATTCAGGTCCGTGTCGGATTTCGCATACAGTTTCAGATCATCCATGAACAAAAGGTGATGAATCTTTTGACCTTCAGAATTTGCTGCTTTTTTCATCACGTATCCTGTTTCATTTTTTCTCAGCAACTCACTGAGTGGAGCTAAGCTGAGGCAGAATAGAAGTGGTGAGAATGAGTCGCCTTGGAAGATACCATTGCATATCTGAATTGTACAGGTTTCTGTTTCACCTTGGTCATGTTTGATCAACAGTTTTGTATGCCAATTTTTCATTGAATTTTCAATAAATCTGATGATGATCGGATTCATTTTGTACATACGCATTGTTTTCAGTATCCACGTGTGAGGGACTGAATCGAAAGCTTTTTTGTAATCTATCCATGCCATGCTGAGGTTAGTTTGTCTCCTCTTGCAGTTTTCAAGAATGGTTTTGTCAAGGAGCAGGTGGTCCTTACAGCCAAGGGCGCCTTCCTTGCATCCTTTCTGCTCAGGCGGTAGAAGATTTTCTAGGTGTTTGTAGCTTCGTTTTGCCAGGATTTTGGTCAGTGTTTTGTACATGGTTGTCAGGCATGTTATTGGCCTGTAGTTCTTGGGGTCCCTGGGGTCCTTGGGGTCCCTGTTATTATTATTATTATTATCATCATCTTCGTCATATTGGGTTAGAAATTTGATAAGAGCAATCTCATTCTGAAATCTCCAGTCTCCACGTCCCGTACAGTCAAGTCGGTTTCTGCCGTGAGTGAGAAACCTTGTCACGGTATTGAAGACACGTTCTATCAAATATGAGCGGGAAGGGCAACGACAAAAAAGTCACCTGACTCCAGTGATAGTATATTTAATTGATTTAATTATGTATCCAGGA
This sequence comes from Botryllus schlosseri, assembly GCF_051294905.1. Lineage (NCBI taxonomy): Eukaryota > Metazoa > Chordata > Ascidiacea > Stolidobranchia > Styelidae > Botryllus > Botryllus schlosseri. The sequence continues at coordinate 19,286,023 of NC_137247.1, read as the reverse complement.
CGATTGATTCGAGATATTGAAATCCCGTTCGAACTCAAAATTGCTCTACCTACAACTATCATCATCATCATCATCATTTTATTAGCAATTTTATCAGTTCAATACACCACAAAAAATGCGATACAATGAATAGACAGGAAGGTGTCGAAGCGACTTGGATTTGTCAATGGAATCGGACACCCACCTTGGCCTAGGCGTAGTAAAAAGGAGGCATGCACACTGAATGAAAGTAAAGAATACAGTATAGAAAAAGAAAGCGACAAGAAATAGGGCGGCATGTCATGGGAAGCGAGATCGATAGGTCAGTCGTGATCCGGTAATCTTGAGGATGGACTGTATTTATTTAGTAGTAATTGCTTGTATTTCGACTTGAATGTGGACATGCTCGTCGACTGTCGGATGGCCGGCGGGATACTGTTCCACACATCAGGTCCGGCATATTTGATGGAGCGATGATCTTTTCGGTCGATCATATGATATTTGGACGACGTGGACGCGCGTGTGTTGTACTTGTGCGCTTTTGATTCAGAGGTAAAGAAGTCATTGAAATATTCGGGGCAACGACCGCAGTGAAACTGATACATAAACTTGGCGATTTCTAGTTTCCGCATATCTTCTATGTTTAGGACGCCGAATCTCTTCAGCAGCGACTTATTGGATGGGCAGCCAGGCCCCTTTGGGGCCCTAGCTATGATTCGGAGCACTTTATGCTGTAGTTTCTGCAGTGGCTTGAGTGCAGTTTTACTGGCAGCCCCCCAACAGAGGATGCCATAATGTAACTTCGATTGGATTAAGGATTTAAAGAGTATCAGGAGAACCCATACTGGCATGAAGCGCCCAAGGCTGTAGAACAGGCCGCACTTCGGTGATAAATTAGTTTCTAGGGACTGAATATGACTCTTCCAGGACATGTTCGAGTCCAGTAAAACTCCGAGATATTTGGCATTATCTGTGTTGGAAACGGGCTGACCAGCGATATTAACGGTTTGGTTATTTTTTGAATTGACTGTCAGCAATTGCGATTTCGAGGCGTTTATGCAAAGGTTGTTCTGGGCCGTCCACTCATGGACTTTGGGCATTTGGTCACCAGTCAGGGCATCCAACTCTGACGTCGAAGAAGCGGAAGAGAGGAGGTGAGTATCATCAGCGAACAGTGTGGTGTTCAATGAGGAGGTTTCAAAAATGTCGTTGACATATAAGGTGAAAAGGACCGGTCCAAGTACTGAGCCCTGGGGCACACCACAGGTCACCGGGTGAGGAGAGGACAAGGTGTCTGAGATCGCAACCATTTGTTGGCGTCCAGTGAGGTAACTTTTCATGAGCTCAAGTTGTGGGCCCCGAAATCCGTAACGCGCCAATTTCGAGATGAGAATTTTATGATCTACATTACAATGTAATCAGCTGTTCAATCATTTCATGCTTGGAAACTTTACAGAATGAATTGATAATCCGGTAAGGAATTTCTAATTGGAATATATCCCAGAATCAACCCACCATATCCTTGTGCAGTTTTCTAAGATGATTGATCTATGCTTCTCCGTCAAAATCGGGTATTCGAGCTCATGCAAGCTTGATAGTAATGTGATCAGTTCAGGTCTTGCAAAATTTCGGTGAACTATCACGGGCTTATCACTGAATCCGGACAGGGCCAGTTACGTCTTAATCAGGTTTCATTATTAGTAAGAACGGAAAAATCCTACTCATTAATTTTAGATAATATGCCAGTCAAATAGGCCTAGAAATGATAGCGCTTCTCGCAACCAGAACGTCGTGTCGAAGGCCTCGGTCGCAGCACTGTGGATAATCCACAATCGTTTGAAGCAGAGGTTAAAATCACACAGGGCAGTTTCTCTCAAAAAGCCATTGCATCTTGTAGCGAGCGATCAATATCTGCTGAAATACTTTGTAGTTCTCATGGCATACAATGAACCACGCTTTCTAGGGATTCTACCGACTGCTAAATTAGTCCATTGATGGCAGGATCAACATTGTCAAGTAACGATGGACTTTTCCGGTAAAGCTGACAGAGACGGACGACCCTAAATTGCCTTGAGTGAATCGATTTTGCATTTTTACTGCATATTTAGCTGCTTTATTCATCAACCGTGTCAACACTACGGAGCAGTTGCCTTCTAAGCCTACACTGCCGTCATTTGCTCTCAGCGCCCCCCTGCTGCCCAATTTTATAGCCAGCGCCCCCCAATCACCCATTTCACCGCCAGCGCCCCCTTCACGCCCGCGAGCGCCCCCAGGGGGATGACCTCTGGATGAGGTCATTGCATCGATTAAGAAGAACAATTTGATAAGCGATTCGTGTGTAGAGGTAATGTCACAAAAATTCAGTGGTCTACCAAGTGAGCTCTTGCAACGTATGAAGCTATGAAGCTACAAGATGGTACAAGAGGAGTCAAATACTCTAAGGAACTGCAATCATTTGCAATGACGCTTCAGTATTATTCCGCTAAGGCATACAATTTTGTGCGTCAGAATTTTTAACTTGCTCTTCCCCATCCAAGTGTGATAAGACGCTGGTATGGAAAACTTCCCGCTGAGCCTGGCTTTACTAGTATTGCCTTTTCTGCTATCAAAAGAAAAGTAGAGGCATCAGCAAATCCTGTAATATGCTCCATAATGGTGGATGAAATGTCGATCCGCAAACAGGTTTTTGGGGATGGAAAACAATACCGAGGATATGTAGACATGGCATGACTGTGAGGATGATGATTCTTTGCCTCTTGCTAAAGATGCATTAGTTTTTATGGCTGTTTGTATCAATTCATCCTGGAAGATCCCGCTTGGATACTTTTTCATTAATGGTTTAACAGGATCGGAACGAGCAAATTTGGTCAGAATTTGCATAAAATGAAAAGGAAAGTTCAGTATTTTGGTACGAGGCAGTACAGCGCGTTATTTCGTGTGATCACATAAATGGTTGATCTAAAGCCAGGTTGGAGTGCTTCATCTAGTAGGGTAGGCAAGTATCGTGGGCAGAAAAACTGCGTGTGAAATGTTCACATGTCCAGTTAGTTTTGAATCTAATCTAATTTCTGGTTTCATGAAAATGCAAAACGAGCCAAGCTTCATGTTCACACGTATATGGGTAGCTATAGTTGTAATTATGATCAAATACATGTAGGCCATCTAGATTGTATCTTGTGCCGTATTGATCCGATAAAATTAATATTTATTATCAACTCCTACAGTGCACAGATTGGTGTAACCAACATAGCCTCAATTTTAGTGTCAATTAGGCAATTCTAGCAACATCTGAATAAGGACCCATGCATTTCTTGTTTCTCTCATTCAATCAACTCATTCAGTCACTTCTGCAGAAATCACTACCCCATTGCTATACACATAGCAGACATTAGGGATGGTGTGAACGTGAGGTTCACGTTCGCGTTCTGTGTGTGAACCTCGGAAATTTAGAGGTTCGCGTTCACAACAGAACCTTGATAGGTTCTGCACTGTGAACCTTTTGGTAAATTGTGATTTTGACCCCATTATATAGGATCTTTGGCTAAAATTTATTGCATTTCAACTGCGGGCCACTCAATGCATGGTGCTGGCAGCATAAAATATCAACACCAAAGGAGCATGCACCATGCACCTCGACAACCTTAAAAGTTTTACTTGCTTTGTTGCAAAAATATTCCCGGAATATCCAGCTTTCCGTTTGTGAATATTTAGTGACTCTCAGCTGTGAGTTTGACCCGCAATCACACAACATCACGAGCGATATACGTAGTCAGCGAATGCTGCTTATTCAACCAATCAATGACATTGATATTGTCTTCCGATGTAAAAAATCGAACGGTCGTACGGGGTCAATCTTGACTTCATATCTTTACTATATCATTAAAACCAAATCCGTGCGATTAAGGTGCTTGCTACTGCTGCATAACTTGTTGTTGTTTGTGGTATCCGTAGCGAGTATAGAAACCCGTTGTACATTCTGATCAATATCAATGTAGCAATACTCACACTCCGAACACATTGTCCGGTCTGGCTAATGCCGTTAAGTCCTCGTCGAAATTGTTGGCAAAGCGACGAAATGTACTGATTTTATGCAATTAATATATCCTTTGATTACCGTGGTTGACACATTTAGCGACGGTTAAAACGCCGATATGTACTTCAGCATTGTGGCATTATGTGGGCCGAATCTTCGCTAGGTATCTAGTAGGCTACATCAATAGGGCATAGGCTATCACTTCATTGAAAGATAGGGTTGGAATTAGCAATATGACGTTACGTGACGTCACGAGGTTCACGTTCGTGTTCACACAGAACCTTTCAAAAAGGTGCACGTTCACACGAACCTGAACCTTTCAGAGGTTCACACCATCCCTAGCAGACATATCTTTACTTTCTCTTTTTTGGATTTATTTAAATACGCTGAAACAATGAATACGTAGAATAACCACAATATGGCATTCAATTGATTTCAGCAGTGCCTTTTGATATGTCCTATGATGCTGAATTTTCTCCATCAGCAATATTCACAGCCACCACGTAGCTGGTAGTTACAGCATTCACATCAGCTCCATTGCAGTATGAAGATTTTGAATCCAGGATAGGTAATTCCGAGGCACTCTCCGGTAATAACTTCAAGCTGGCAATCGTAGATGCTCTTACTTCCTATAGATCAGCGGTCGGGAACCTATGGCTCGCGAGCCGTAAATGGCTCTTTTGGGTATAACATATGGCTCTTTGCCGAATTTAGATTTTTGTACTCTATTTAACAATATTGCAGTGACTTGTTAGTAAATTCTCATCACATTCAGATATCTATTTTCGTGACAGTACAAACATGTCTTCGAGAGGCCAAGAAAGTGACGTAATCAAGGGTAGGGGCTCCGACCCCCTTTTCAAAGTCCTCAAATTTAAGTTGCTGTCGTGCCGGCGATCAATATAACTCCCTAATTCGATGTACCCGCCTCGAAATCTTTGACTGCACGATACCTTGATTGATCAAATAGAAAGACAGACAAGTCTATTCCACGCCTGTATGACAATGCAGCCGTGGGAGTGTCATTCACAATTACAAATTCAAATTACAAACAACGCCATAGGTATCCATACGTTCTAGATTGGTAATATTAAATATGCGAAGCGTGATTTTGGGAACAAAAATAATCAAAATCTAGTCATTCATGAACAATTGAAGATCGATAGAAAATACCAATAACACTGGTCAACATATATTTTTAGGCAGACAAAGTAACAGTGGTTTTGGGGGTTCTGATGGGCACTGATTCCGAATATGACCTTGTTTTTTTTCAAATTGGCTCTATTTTTGGAGATATCCATGGGATTATTTTGTCTATAATCTCATATTTTTGCTGTACGCGCTGGATAAAAAATTCGGCTCAGTCGTACTATAAAGCTCAGAAATTTAATCTACTTGTTATTTTGACACGCTGAAGACTGATATAAATCAAAATACATCAACAGAATTATATTTCGGTGTATTAGATTTGTCATAATTGGAGACGTTCACGGATATCATGTACGGATTCATGTAAGATCAGGGGGCTGAAAGAGGATAAATATTTGATTGAAATATATGCAACTATCAATATTATCGACGAAATTCATTCATAAAGACTAAACGTCTACTTCCGGTAACTTCTCATATCCGTAATATTCGCGATTTCGCTGCGTATATAAAGCCAGCTGGAGCGTTCTGCTTCTCCAATTTAAATCTTTGTTGCGCAAGCTACTTCACAAGAAAACTGCGATGGCACAGAACACCACAAGGGCTGCCTGCGATGCGAAGTCCGCAAGTATAGCCAATTTAACAATGATATTTGAAGATCCATTACGACTGTATTCTATATATGTAATCGAAATGCGGCCGTGAATAGAAAAAAAGGTTGCACAGCCATGACCACGACGAACCTACGATCTCGTATAACTGACGAAAGTTTCAAATTTTGTATGAAGCTTAACTTCATTAATTATCAACCAGACTACACAGCCATCAGCAATATCGTGCAACACCAAGAGATGCATAACTGTTAAAAGCGTGTAAATAGTAGATTCACACTTTTGCTGTTAATGTTAATTGTCGCTTCGAGAAATATCACACGGCTCTCACTGTAATACAATGAAAAATGTACCTTGCAAAAGATCTATGTAACTCCAGTCTCGCATGCTCGAAGAAGGTAACCAGCATGATTAGTACAAGTTTTAACAGACAAAATATGGACCACACGACGAATCCCATGTTATAGTGAGTTCGAATTAATACTATCAATGACGTCACGAGTTCTCAATTGTGACGTAACAATTGGTTGACATGTACTGTATTGCTCTTTGGGAGTTAAAATGGAAAATATAGGGCCAATATGGCTCTTCGGACGAAAAAGGTTCCCGACCACTGATATAGAAACATATATCTGAAAGATAACTGAACTGGCATTATACATCTTTTGACAGCTTGGTTATTTCTGTACACGTAAAATATGCCAGTTTGTTGCTATCCAACAGCAGTAATAAAAGCAAACTGCAATGTGTATTTGAATCATTGCATATATGGTGACCTGAAGCTGAAGGTAACGAGTAAGAAGATAGCATCAGAAAACTCCCTCAGGATTAACGGTATCATACGCAAGTCAAATTGTTAATGTCATGGCAATCGCCTTATCCAAGTAATTGTGATAAAGGTACTCAGCGACCATAGAAATTTCTGAACATAAGTACGTTTATTTAGCTGGATACAACGAGTAAAGCAATCTACATCAGGAATATAACCACAAATAAATACATACGATGACACGTAGACAACCTTATTTTACCACGAACAATCGAGACCACTTATATCTTCGACATGTCGAACTACACAGATAACACCGATATAAACACGAGATGTTGGGCTGAAACAAATCCTGAATGTTACGATGATTACACTGGTCAACAAAATGAAAAAAAAATTGTTTAGGCAGAACATCTGAGAGCCGTTTCTGGGGTTTTTGAGGTTGCTGATTGCGAATATCATATTAGTTTTGTCAGATTGGCTCTCTGTCAAAAGATATTTATACCCCTAAAAAAGCCCAAAATTACTGTATTTACCCTTAAATATTCCACTTGATGGGAAGAAAATTGTAGTTTTTTCTAATTTTATACTGCGCATAAATGGCTAATTGACTATGAAGAACCCTCATGTCATTCTCAGTCATTCTATCAATATTAACATGGCATGATGCGAAATATTTGTTTGTCAAAAAAGCAGTTTGTCAAGCCTCAAAATTGTACTTCTCCAAAACGGAAATTCATCTTCTCCTGTATCAATTGGTCATTCTATCAAGATTAAAGAGGAGTATAAAACTATAAAATTTGTCCTTGAAAGGCTTAACTACAATACTTACATGTGTCTCATTTCTTTTGACTGGTAAATGGATAATTTTCCACTGAGTCAACGAAGTGGGTATACCTAGTAACCCTATCAAACGAGAAGCTTAAATCTGGTATCTGGTATATTCGAATACCGATGAAAGATTCCAATTTCACATTAGGAAGAGTTCACAGAATGTAATTTCTCCTAAGATGTAGCAAATTTATTTATTTATTTATTGGAAGAAGAAAAAGAGTGGCGCCTATCACCGTTAGGTCTTGTGCGCCACGACAGTACTCAATTTTAATGTATAGCAGCAATTCAAATATATCGATTACAACTCAGCACATATTCTACCACGTATTTCAAAATGCTTGGATTCGTTAGTAAGTTGACGAGGCGAAATGGAATATTTATACAAACACAAGCACGACGTAGGAACGTTCTATGAAATGCATTCGAGGGGCAGTTCATTATAAAGTGCTCAACCGTCTCAGGTTCATTGCAGGAGCTACAATGTGGTGAAGGCGCGATTCGAATCTTAAACAAGCGTGCGAAAATTCGTATCTGCATATCGAAAACTTGGAACAAACATGAGCATAAAAGTTCACTTCCTGTTCAGTCATCTTGATATATTTCCCGATCATCATGTTGATTAGCAAGGGGAGAGGTTCTAACAAGACATCAGAACAACAATTGACAGATACCAGGGCAGATGAGATGACCAATGACCATTGATCATATTATGTCAGACCGTTGGCGGAACCTTTCGAGAAACTGCACTAAATAGCTTACAGGCGAAAATCGTACAAAAACAATTTCGATTTAAAATATATCAATACTATTGTATTCCAACTGATTATTTCAAATTTACAATAGGTGGTTGACGTAAAACTGATTGAATTAATGCCACGTTATTTGAGTATCTAAGTAAATATTTCTTTACATGACTGGAGTTTATTTATGTACATGATATCCGTGAAAGTCTGTAACTATGATAAATCTAATACCCCAAAAGATAGTGCTGTTGCTGTATTTTGATTTAATATAGTCTTCTGTGTGTAAAAATAACAAGTAGATTGAATTTCTAAACTTTATGGTACCACTAAGCCGATTTTATATCTAGTCATTACCGCGAAAATGGGAGATTTTGGTCAAAACAGCCCCATGGGTTATCTCCACAACAAGAGCCAATTTGAAAAAACTAAGGTCATATTCGGAATCAGTGCCCTTCAGAACTCCCTTTAGATCGGTCACGCTCCGCTTTGCGTAGGCGACAACCCATTGTTACGAGCACGACTATGAATCCCATATGGAATTCAGATGGTGAAAGCTGGAGTTTTTGATTATAACGCATATTTGTCGATGAGAATGGGTCGGCATATAGGAGGTTGAATAGTTATAAAGGAACGTCATGCAAATTGGATGTCTTAATATGGTCGTATAAGTGTAGGCTGATCTTGGATACTTGCATGAAGGACTTGCGTTGAATTTCGTGAATCTGCCATGTAACTTGCCGACGAGAAAAAAGAAGTCATTATTACCGCATTCGATGTTGTTGATCGTATAGGCTAGCTAGCTGTTGCCTCCTTCGATTATATCTGCTAGCGGACATTGCTGTGACATTATCTAGATTCTAGAACCAGTGAGCCATCTTCTTGTACCGTCCCGGTATATTGTAATTATTATTTGAGTAACGCAACGGAAATAAAGTTCTGAATGTTATGCTTGCACAGAAGTTTTGATTCCTTTATAACCTATACTAAACGTGATAGTTATGGCCGAATAATCATAGTGGGAGGATTGGGAATCAATCGACCAGGAGGAATTTCCCAATGTTTTGAAGGAATTGATGAATGGCATATTCCTCACCGTGAGGGAACTCAAGAAGCATGGGAAAGTGCATAAACTCCCGTCACCAACTGAGAAAATTGACATCGACCGAGTAATTGACATTTTGAAGATTGCTTTCCACAATTGTCATTCTATTTACAAGTTTGGGCCACGGCTTGAGTAATTGGATTTAAATGTTGTTGTTCCACTTGTCAGGCGCTTGAATGCTGTGTTCTGTGACATTGGTACTGATGACATATCTACTTGTGATATGAAACCATTAGGCCTGCTATACCTCAAATTTTTATAAGTCGGCAGTTACGGAAAAATAAGAAGAATATCGGCCTGGTGTAAATGACCATAGTAGTCGACAAACACCATGAATACCCAAAAACAAAAAAACAAAAAAATTTGCTGTTCAAATTCGTAGCTGATTGAACCAAATCTGGAATATGTTTGTGCCTCTCTGTAACTGGCAACTCTTTTCCTGGAAAACGGATCTTCCTTTCTTTTTATATGAATAAACATATCAATTGGAATCGTTTGGTGTATTGGTTTCTTCATCTAAGTGAGAGATACCGCGCATTCCTTTATGAATATGCTACATCTTTCAGGCAATAAATTTAGCTTAGGCAGAGCTCTCACTTTGAGTTGCTTTCTGGTTTTCAGCCGAATGATATCACACTCCTCAAAATGATTCTCGCAGATCTCGGCTCTATTGTAAATTGCTCTGTTAATTCGGTTGAAGTTGAGACAGCTGCTAGCTTACGTCTCCGTATGGAGCAACGTATTGATACGTGGATTATTCACATAGCTACATCCAGTGGCGGCTCGTCCTATAGGGCAACTGGGGCATTGCCCCACCTAAAATTCTGTTCAATAACAATTCTTATCCATTTATAGACGCACAGCAATCTATATATACCGAAATCACAGCGAAAATCGTATTCTTCATGTCCTTTCGCTTGTAAATGCCCATATATAGCGAAGTCTCTGCGAAAATCGAATTCTCTTCCGTGATTTCGCTTTGCGAATGCCTAGCCGGGGCATGCCCCGGTAGCGCTCATAACAAGCTTTCACTGTCTATTCTCTCAAAGCCGCGCACAATAAAGAAACAGTGATTTACTCTCTCCTATTCATAAAATTACCGAACAGGGAGGGCAACATAGCCTGGTTGCCCTTAAGGTGTGATGTAACAATCGTATCTATATCTGAACTCGGTTGCCGTCATATGCGTTTAGTCGACCTTTGCTGGTATAGGTCGATTTTGATGGTGTTTCACACCATGATAATTCTTGAAACTTGGTATGTCATGTCGTGATGGTGGTATTTAACACTGTCCCAAGTTTCAGGGTTTCTACTTAAAGTTTAGGGTAGTAATTCCGTTTCCGAAGTTGAGTGTGTGCAGATACGTCATGTATCGCAAACAGATTTTACTCAAAAGCCGGTATTGGTATCCATTGATTTTGACGATGTTCCATACCGAGATCGGTCATGTCATTTGTACGGTAAGTCTTAATGTTAGTATCGAACGCTGTACCAAGTTTCAAGTTTGTCAATGAACTATGTTAGTGGTAATTTCGTTTCCTAAGTCGAGTGAGAGCTGACTCGTCATTTATCGCAAACATATTTTACGCAAAGCCGGTATTGGTCTCCATTGATTTTAACGATGCTCCTTACCTAGATCCGTCATGAGCTTTTGCATGGAATGTCTTGATTTTAGTATCGAACGCTGTGCCAGGTCTCAAGGTTGGCACTCAATGATTAGGGCAGCAATTTCGTTATCAAGGTCGAGTATGGTAGAGAAGTGCGCTGATCTGACACTTAGCCTACATAACGCATTGCGGATTTCACGCAAAAGCCGCTGTATCTGTGTTAACGCTAACTGTGTTCCACTGAGATGGGTGATGAGATGATGATATCATGAAACAGTTTACTAACATCCTCAGTTTGCATTCAAATATTTACTTTTGTTTTATATTCTCCAATGTCAATTTCACCGTGAAATTGAGGCCTTCAGGCCATTTGCTTACAATTACAACCCCTGTCAAGCGCGATAGCTGTTTCGTTTTCGATGGCGGCTAACAGCTGATCGCTTGATCAGCCTATTCCTCAGTAAATTTTACGCAAAATTCGGTGTTGGTCTGTTCGTATTAATTTTGACAGTGTACCATACCGAAAACAGTCATGAGGCTACTTCTCGATGATTTCATGTAACAGTGTACCAAGTTTTCGGCTTTCATCTTTGTATTTATTCGGTAATATATTTTCCAAAGGCGATTTTGCAGCAGACATATAGACGCTATAGACCAGTGGCTCCCAACCGGGGGGGAATTCCCCCCTATAGACCGTAAGCCAGTGGTTCCCAACCTTTTTCGTCTCGTGCCTCCATTGGCCGATATTTGAGCTAAAATTCCCCCCCCCCCTATGAAAAAGTTGCCTTTTTAACGCGCAACCATTTGTTAACTGAGCAACTAATAGCCACACATATTCATATACGTCCGAACTATGGCGAGTGCGGACCGCACTAAACTTTGATAAAGTACAGTCAAATTTGACGTATTTTGGACCGGTCGGGTAGCGCTGACGAAAAATAAATCACCAAGTCCGCTTGGTATGGACTTGAGTTGAATCGGTGAATTTGGTACGGTATGCTTTTCACGTTAGCTCATATGTTGGCTCAAAAAGTTAAACAATTTCACTAGCAGCCTTGTGCTGAATTCGGCTTGACGTTTTCCTGCTTAGTAGCAATTTGGTCGAGAGGCTGTCGTGGAGCCCCACTTTATCAGGGGGTGTAATATCTACGGAAGGCATTTAAACATACACCTGGCTTGAAATCTGCCAAAGAAACATAGAATTGTAAATAACTAATTTCTACTTAACAGTTTTATACCATAAAAATCTAGAAACCTTGTGAACCCAGTGTATCTTTCGATACAATGCCAAAGCCAGATTTTCCCTTAAAAAATTAAGCCAAATTCCCCCCTAAAAATTTCAAAATTCCCCCCAAGGGGGGAATTCCCCCCCGATTGGGAACCACTGCCGTAAGCCGTATGTGCCGTGTGACAGTCTCCAGCCTCAAGGCCAAAATTTCCTATGCTGTACCGGGACCGACTTTCCGAGGCTGCTATCCGTAGTTCTTCAGAATTATGTTTTGGATTCAATATGACATGTCCAATCTATGAGATAACAATTGCGTATGTGTCCGAACTCGTTGACTTTTCCAGTTAGGCTTACTCAATCTCTCGAGTTATAGTAATTTCCATTTCTGCAGATAATTAGTCAGGTATAGTGCGAACATGAACCGTGTCGAATCTTTGTTCCGTACGCCGTTTACGCAGTTACCACACTTCAAGTCACAGCTCACCGGCAGACCTCTCGCGGCACATACGCAGTGTTGCCAACTCCGGACGGGTAAAAATCGCTAAAACTGGTGTGGAAAATCGCTAGATGTCGCTAAATCCTGAATCAAAATCGCTAAAAAATGTCGCTAAATCTGCATTAATTCCCAAAGTTGATAGTTTGAACCAGAATACCTATACAGTCTCGTCAGCTTTGTGTTAATCGTCTGTTTCAAACGGCACTTATCATATTTCTAGATCGTAATACGCAATATTCATGGCAGTAATCTTAAAACATGACCGAATGTGCGGTGCATTTCAACAAAGGAGATCACTCCGCGCAATGATCGCCCTGCATGACAAGATTTGCAGTCATGACCACTCCCTACATAGGCGTGACACGAACTGCCGCTGGAAGGGAATACGAAGTGGAAAGCATCCTCGGTATACATGTGCCTTGCTCGATGAGTCCGCGAATACGTGATGCGATGTACCGATGATTCCGGAAAGGATCTTGCCTTCCCTTAACTGGGTAGGGATACTTGAAAACGACATGCACCGAGTTTGCCGGCCACGTAGCGAAGGGCTGATCCACTGAGGACTTACTACTACCTCGGGCCGAAACAGCACTTCGTCAGCCCTCCCCCAAAGAATATTGGTCACCCCTAGGGTGATAACACAACGTAAAATTGTAATTGAACATATTCGGGCGGGCCCGTTGGCATAATTACTTCTTTAAATGTTGTTATTTCACGACGTCCTGCTGTCTGCTATATGGAAATATATTGAAATCGCCCATAAGTAGGCTGCTAAACTAAAAGACGCGCACGATTCTAAATTGGTATTTCTAAATTGCCAAATTATTTTTCGCTGCGAGATGGAATTTGTCCTGTGGGGTTCGGATTGGCAGGACAGGACGATTCGGCACCGGCAATGCACAATTAGACATGTATACATCGAAGTTTTCGGTCAACATACGGGCAGTCTTTGGGCCAAGGTTTTCACCCTGCCGAACTTTTGGGTAGCCTACACTCCTCGGCGTCCCATGTCGGCCTAAACTTTATATGTCTTGTTGCAACGTGGCGCGGTAATGGACGACGCCGAAATGTATGTTGTTGATAATATAGTAAAACCCTAAAAACTAAATCGCGCGGAGCGTGAAAAAAAGTTGGGGTCAATATAGTTCAGGATTTTAACGAGTTTATTGAACTGGACACTGTACATTTTTGCGGCTGGAGGCGAAATTCACTTAAATGACCAGGAAAGTCACTATATAGACGTTTCTATCCATGCACGCTACCTGAACGCATATCGGCGATGCGTGCTGCTGGCGCTGTGGCGCGCATAAGATATGGTAAACGTGAATGATGTTTGCCGTTCAAAGTTGATTGATATCGGATATTTTCGAAAAATAATCGCTAGAATATCGCTAAATATTTTTCAAAAGTCGCTAGATTTATCGCTAGTCGCTAGATCGATATTTTTTGTCGCTAAACCGAATGAAAAATCGCTGAATTGGCAACACTGCACATACGTTAAAATCACTGTTGTCGGGGAGTTCGTGTTACCGTACCACCAAGTTACTTGTTTACGTTGGAAAACGCCATTGTGACGTCATCTTGATAAAAAGTCGCTTGCAGCCCTTGCCCCACCACCCGATAATTGTCACGAGCCGCCACTGGCTACATCCAGGGATAGCGCAGTTGTTGACCATAATTGCAGGGGCGGTTCTATTATTCTTATCTGCGTAAGACGCGAAATGTATAACGCGATATAAGGCAATGCGATGTAGCCTAGTAAACAGAAAGGAAGATGTCAAAACGAATAAGTACAATCTTCCAATGTAACATCCGCCTCGGCCTAATGCCCGATGAAACAGTGTACGATATTGATCTTTCGGAAGTGATCATCTTTTCTTTGCTCTTTTTCATTCGCTTTTCGTGTGTAGGCTATCCGTTTTTTCATCGGTTGCGTATGCACAGAAATAGTTTGGGCAGTTCTGTATCGGTATCATCGGCTTTTAACGGCCACTCAATTATTACCGCACAAAGCCTTATCAATTATTGCATTGGCTACGAGTTTACGGGATTCGAACATATAGTCGGCCGCGGCGAACTTATCGCTGAATAAGGCATTGCGGGGAATTGATTTCAGACGTGTTCTGGGTTGAGTACAGTTGTGAAATTTTTTTAGTGAGAACATATTGATGCTTCCTAGTAACATGCAAACTTTTAAACGTCTACCTCGAATATTTCCACCTTTTTTCGGCGGTCAAATTCGTCAATGTATTTCCGAAATTGCCTATACTTTTACATGTAAAATAGGACAATCGGACTTTCGCGAACGGAATTTCACTACGCAAAGTCAAGCGTGACGGATCTAAACTGAGAACAATGAGTCGTCGCTCCATCCTACAATCTTAACCAAGTTCGAAATAGAGAAAGAATTTGTCGTTGTGACGTAATAATCACAAATACACAGAGTCGCGAACGGGAGTAAACAACGCACACAAAATCAGCTGTAAAACAGCCGAACCACAAAACAACACTGATGGAAGATTCCCAGCGTGTAGAGATGTTCCTTCTGGCGAAAGAGGATCGGCTTTTGCAGCTTTATGGTAGTTGATTCAAGGACTTTTAAATGAAAAAGAGAACGACCACGAGCAACTATGGAAAACTGATTGTTATTGTAATGCTTTGCACACTGTGGGTGTTTCAAGAGGTGCTGACCGATGGCAGAATTACATGCTGTTACTTGGTCATAATCACGCATGGTAACTAGGGACTGTGATGATGGAGACGCCATGTCATCACCCTGCGAATTCCTAATTTGACGAGGGACGTGTTGACGAATTCTTTGTTGCAAGCGCTGAGATGTGCAACCCACATCCCGACTGTCGCATCGGCACGTATATTGGTAAATTATGTTATTCTGATCGATCGCAGGTAGCATATCCTTACGTGTTGCTGGTAGTAAAGATTTCGTAATAAAAATGACACGGGGTTCCACTTGTGGAAAACAATGGCTCACGGAGGACTTAATCTGATTTTCAAACCTGTTACAAGCTGTGCCTAGCCACGGGAGATAATAACTATCATTAACTGCAACAACATTAACTGTATCGCAAGTTTAAGAGAACCGTATATTCCTAGTGTCGGTAAAGCCGATTGGATGCTTTCGTCAGCAGTGATAGTGGTCCTTTTCTGGGGATCGCGAAGATGGCGAACATAGGCCGTTAGTAAGTCAGGGAAAAGGGGCTGCGGCTGAACATTTGTTTAGTATTCAGCTTACCAGATTTTGAGGTGAGCCACGGAACATTTCCAATTTGTAAATGGCGTCGCGACCACAAAAGTTTGAAAACTCTCGAATGTGCAACGTGGTGATGCGGACCGGCATTTCGGCTCACAAATTGTCTTATCCGTGTGACATGAACATGATTTAGCGATGTACAATTACGTTACAATTACGTGCCGGTGCTGGCGGTATATTACAATTTTATACCATAATTTCAAGATGCAATATGTTGAAGGCAGGGAATGGACAACCATTGATAAAATAAATAAAACATCAAATTTTAAACTGATTCATAATTTCGTGAGGTAACATGTTCGATTTGACTTGAAGTTGAAGCCTTGACATTTGATGACATGCGAGCGACAAGTAAAAGTTGAGTCGCTAAACCGCGTAGTTTGCACAATCATTCGTTTCCGATCCATTCATTTTGTGCAGGACCGTAACTGCTGCACCGAAAATCCCCAATTGAAGCGGGATCGAGCTTGAAAAGGCCCAAAATTATTTCTTGAATGAAAAAAAAAGTTTATTATTACAAACATAGTATTTATGTGAAACTTTATCCAATTAATTTAAAAACAATTTCGCGCCTTGCGCGATTTAGTGACGCTAGATGTTATGATTATTGGGTGCCTTTTGTCCAAGAAATACGTATGATTGATAAATATTGGCTTTTCGACTTAAGTCATTACGGCGCGACGACGCATCAACATAATATGAAGTTTAGGCTAATATGGTACTCCGAAAAGTGTGCCAAAATATTCGGCAGTGAGGAAACCTTGGCCGAAAAGGACTGCCCTTTGTTGACCGAAAACTTCGATACATATATGTCTAATTGCTCAATGCGCATAGATGCCTAAATCGCTGGTGACGAATCTCGCTTCCCTGGCAATCTGTACCCCACATGACCAATGCCATACAACATAGAGAGCAATTATATTTGCCAGTGAAGAAATACCAATTTGGAATCGTGTTCGTCTTTTAGTTTAATACGTTTGGGCGATTTCAAAATCTATTCACTATATATAACAGAAATAACGAAATAATAAATAACGAAATAATGATATGTAACGAATTATTCCAACAGACCCGCCCCAATATGTTTGATTAACGTGCCTTAAATTTTACAAGACGACATCTCACACCCAAACCTTCTAAATCCCACTCTCTAGCACCATATATTGCAAGAAAACAGTGCATGGCATTCTTTACATTTAGGGATAATTTCAATCTTCGAAAGTTCACCGGTCCGCCGAATATTTTGTGAAATTTTACCGGTCCGCGAGGTGAAAAAGGTTGAGAATCACTGGTCTATTTAATTCACTAACCATGTTAAAAATTTCACTCCTGTATACAATCGATAGGCAAAGCATTGCCTGTGCCAGTCATAATTATGTGCTCGTACCAGTGTTGGGATCAAGTCACTACCTTCGAGTCACAAGTCATTTCGAGTCATTACACATTTTGACTCGAGTCTAGTAAATTCAATCCATTTCGAAGGGGACTCGACTCGAATGAATGGTCATTGATTCTGAAGCGATTAACGAATATAGAGAGTTAAATATACACGCAAGAATCCGCTGTATCGCTCACATATACGTATACGTAGAACTCTTAAACTAGATAAGTAATTGCATAGCCTCAGATTATAGTTAACAGCCAAAATAGAGAATAGGGAATTGAGAAACGAGTTGGTGAGATGCGATACCTTAACCATTCACATATTCATCTGATACAATTCGAGCCTGCGCCAAAGATCGAGGAGTACATAAAAACTATATTCGAATTCAATTTCAATAAAACAAGAGGTTTGGTTAAGATAAGAACAGACAACAGAAATAGATATTTTGCTATTTAATTACTTTACTACTCGTTTACGACAACGTAAGCTGTAAGCTTCGATCACTTCGTTTGCGGTCAATTTATTTGGGAGAGAACAATGAAGGTTCTGTAGAACTTACGATCATTGAATGACCGGTCGCTCTCACGGGCTACACCAACGTTTCGCGAACAATCCGAACCCATGCAAAGTACAGTGATTTTTATCGACATCGATTATTTGATGAATTGAAATTGACTCGTGAATTTTGCTTCGACGAGTCAATCCACAATTCTGATACGCCGAGTCAAGTCAAGTCATTTTTGCAAAGGGACTCGAGTCAAGTCAAGTCAAGTCATACGAAGAAGGTGACACGGGATGGGTATTAAACGCATGACTACAGTATCAAAACGTCTTATCTCCGTAAGCGTTTGAGGTTTATCTGGGCTCATCATGTTAACCCTATTCGCGTATGAGTTGTAATAAAAAACCTAGCACGAAAAAATAGGGCGGACATCATAGTATCGGCTGATGCAAAGTGACCATTGATAAAGACGGTATATGAAAGCGAAATCGACAGCAACAGCATGATTAAAAAACACGTCAAATCGTATTATGAACGTCTATAGATCACGGGTGACATAAATCGGCAATCGCAGTGATGACACAACAGTCGCCTTATATGAAGGTGCCGCCCCCAATACCGCCACAAATCGGTTTCATATCGACTCAAGTCGGAACTGTCATTACTTCTGAGTTCCCTCTGTTGCGCACAAAAAATCTGAAGTGATGACTTTTTTTTAGTCGCTGCGCACTGTTCTCTAAGGGACCGCGCAAGCGCGCAGACTCGTGAAAAATTAGAGGGAACATTGCCAGGGGCAAATAGTGTTATCGCTGAAGTCTAAAACCGAGGTAGAAGTGTGGCTCGTAAAGGTAAATATTGCGCTCTGTGAAGAAATGATAATTTGCAATGAAGTGCGCCTCACGAAATAAATTTTTCTTTCAGTAAATGGTCTCGTACGCGTGAGCGATACTGATATCATTTCAATAGCGCAATCTTTTCTGGGAATGGCGAAATAACATGGTTTAACAAAGTTATAAATAACAATGGGCTAGTTCGAAGTTAATCATCGCGAAACTAGCGAATAGTATTCTCCACGTGGCATAAACATTGCACAAGATTTGCTGTACAATTGCATGCCGTGAATTTTCGAAGTCATCACTTACATATGGCAAATCTGATCACGCATGTCGACATAGGATAATATGCAGAACATGCAAGTAGAAGCACCAATATTGTTGAAAAAATCCATCCCCTTGCAAACATTGATCGGGAAATGCTTCAACTGCACACTGTAGGGCGTTGACTTACATCAGCTTCTCAGCAGCACAAATTTTGATTATTTGATTCGTTTGAACGGGAAGCTTCCGTCGATAAGGTCATACGCTAATATTGTTCTTGCTTCAGTCAGACTTGAATATTCGTATCACAGTGTCGGGATGACTCGAGTCAGCTTTTTCGTATGACTTGACTTGACTCGAGTCACTTTGCAAAAATGACTTGACTTGACTTGACTTGACTCGGCGCTTCAGAACTGGGATTGAATCGTGACTTATAGCAAAATGTTTGAGTCAATTTCAAGTCATCAATAAGTAAACGGTGTCGACCAAATCCCTGTATCATGTGTAGATTCGGATTATTAGCGATACGCCGGTGACACTTGTGAGAGCAACCAGTCATTCACATATTGTACGTTTCACTGGTCCTCCATTGTTACATCACAAATATATTGGCCGCAAACGAAATGATCACAGCTTACGTTGCCGTAGTAATAAGTAGATTAATTTAATAGCAAGGTATCTCTGTTTCTTAGACGGCTCAGTGCTTACATTGTGCAGTGCTCACCTTTACCAACCATCTTGTATGATTTAAATAGAATAAATATAGTTCATGCATTTATAGTCTCACAGATGTAATGCTGGGTAGTATATTGTACCACATCAATTTGTTTGAACTTCTCGAGGCGTCGTATTCGAATTTATATTTTGGCTGATAATAACATTAATAACAGACTGTAGCATGTAACTATACAGGTACTCACGTATTTTATTAGTAGTTCTACGTGTGCGTGTGCGATACAATGCAATTTTGCATGTATATTTAACTTTATATTCGTTATTTGATTCAAGATAAATGGCTAATTAATCTGTCTTTCACACAGCTGGCAAAATGTTATGACTTTGAATCGTCACTCCTACTTCGAAAATTCAATTTGACTTGAATTGTGACTTGACTCGTGACTTGACTCGAGTCACCTCTAAAAATCGAGTGACTTGACTTGACTCGAGTCACCTTCGAAAATCGATTGACTTGACTTGACTCGAGTCAAAATCTGCAATGAATCGACATGACTCGTGACTCGAAGGCAGTGACTTGACCCCAACACATGACTGTTTGTCTTGATAGTAATGAGTGCATTGCCGGTATTAAGACGTCACATCAGTGTTTTATTGCGGTAGGCCTACATCGATCGCCAGTAAAGTATTGATTTGAAGCGCGTTCTCGTGCGTGTATGTCTACTAGTAATCTATATGTCACCACATGCACGGATTTTTGTGACGTCACAGAAGGTCGCACAAAATTACGAATCGCCGTCTTTGCGGTTACAAGCGTCCACTTGTGTCACTACAGGTGTTTGGCTAGCTCAGTGGTTCTCAACCTTTTTGACCTCGCGGCACCCTGTGGAAATGAAAAATAGTTCGCGGCACACCAGCACAGTAGTTGTGAGATTTTTTGGCCTACAGCACCTGAAAACCACCTGAATACTTAGCAGGAAGTGGGCGCTGCTGACTAATGTGAGCACCACTGCAGTCAATCGTAAATTTTTATGTATTAACCCATATCAGCACAGGGATTTTAGGTAACTTAATCGGCACACACGTTGACAAATTGTCAACCTGGCATTTTCTCTTATTTCTCAATGCAAAGACGCTAGTCTCGTAGTGAATTTGTTATTTTAAGGGATTTTATATTGATAAAACCTTAAGAAACGATCATTGATACTAATTTGGAGGAATGTTTTCTTCCACTTACGGATGATGATGATTCCGGAACATCTAATTGACGCACCTACGGGGCTCGTTCACTTTCGGACCAAACTCAGTACAGCCTTACGGAGAAAAAGGGTTTTTGGTCCGAAAATGAACGAGCCCCGTCCTGGTCCGGGTTCGTTATATTCCGATTTTGGAATTAGGCTGCGTGATTCGAAAAATGCCACTTTTGAAATGTTAGTCAACTTATTAGCTCTCAGATAAAATGCAAAGACACCTTAAATATGTGACTGGCAGTAGTGAACTTGAAGAGTTCTTTCAGTACTACATTCAGTGTAGTAGAATTTATTAACTCAAAGACTCTTCGTGTACCCGTTATCAAGAGTTCGCGGCACAATTAGAAGCAGAACGAGTTTCTATGTAATCTTAAAATACTGTTAATTGTCTGTGCAATGTGTATTGTATTGTACGATTTGATTCTCTCTTGTCACGACTACTGGAGTACCGCCGCAGGGTTGCCAACTGCTGGTGGTTCAAAATAGCCAAATTGCTCTCCAAAATGTGCCAAATGGCCCTTCAAAGAGCCAACTATTTTCGATTTCAAACAATATGCTTATAAATTACACCTAAAACACGAAAATGACACGTTGTCAACAGCCTGCGTGCGTTTTTAATTAGAGAAGAGTGAAAATAACTTTTTTTAATCGAAAAAAGGGGGTTCTTAAATCCCGACGAATGACCTGAAACTTCAATAAAAAGTGACTTTATGGAATTGCCCCTATTTTCCAGCCGGCAACCCCCCAATTTCAACGCACCAAGGGGTAAAATTGCACAACTCGACAACCACTGCTCGTAAAGTCATGATATATAGAATAGCTCAAAAGCTGCCAAACATCATGTTTCTATCGGTCTTAAGAAGAAAGTTTTATTTATTGTGAGCACAAAGCGAGTTACAACCAAAAATACAGTGAAATACTAAAGCAGGCAAATGTCTGGAGTAACCAAGTTACATGTTAGTGTTATTTACACAAGAACAGCTAAATAAATCAATCTCATTATAAAAAATATCATTTGTACTCTATTTTCTAGAACAGGCCCGCGGGCGAATCATCTGGTCCTTGCGGGCTACCTTAGGCCCGCGTGGGTGACCCCTGATCTAGTATATGGGGCACGAGGAAAGCACTGTGATGGCAATAAGCCGCTCAAATGATGGTACAGGCCTGCAAATCCTAATATCCAAGGTTAGAACGAGGACTAAAGAAGAGCGATTCGACTTTATTAAAATGCGCCAAATTGGAGCCAACGCGCCAAACGTAATTTTTCGTTGCCAACCGACCTTTAAAAGAGCCAAATTTCCGAAATTTGGCTCTCAAATGCGCCAATTGGCAACACTGAGTACCGGTACAACTAACTTTGTCTAGAGTTCCTTTTATAATTGCATTGTTACGTCATAATTAGCCAATTTGGTTTTCTGTAGATTTCTCATTGCGTGGTTAACTCCTGATAAGGGGTACACGAAAAGCCTTCGAGTTCATATACTCTACTGCAATTACTGTAGTTCTGAAAGCAATATTGAACAGTTCTACCGGAAACAAAACAATTTATTTAATTTCATTACTAACAAAAGTCAGTGCGAAATTTGCGCTGGACTTCTAGCGCATATCCAGTCAATGTCTCGATCACAGGATGCACATGCACATATGATAATGCTATTATCACCAATGTTCCCTCTAAGCTGCGCGCGTGCGCAAATGCGCAGTACTGAAACGGTCTCCGCGCACAGAAAATCTTGGCCGCGCACAAAAATTCCGAAGTGATGACTTTTTTTTAATCGTTGCGCACTGTTGTCCAAGGCACCGCGCAGGCGCTCAGACTCGAGAAAAATGAGAGGAAACATTGCCAGGGGTAAATAGTGCTATCGCTGAAGTCTGAAACCGAGGTAAGCCTGCAGCCCGCAAAGGTAAATATTGCGCTCTGCGAAGCAATGAGAATTTGCAATCGTGTGCGCCTCACGAAACAGATTTTTTTTTAGAATGATATCGTACGCGTGAGCGATACTGATATCATTTCAATAGCGCATTCCTTGTGGGAATGGCGATATAAAATGGTGTAACGAAGTTGTAAATAACAATGGGCTCTAGCTCGAAGTTAAACTACGAGAAACTAACGAATAGTCTTGTTCGCGTGGCATGATTGTTATGTAAGATTTACTTTACAATTGCATGTCGCGAATTTTTGAAGTCATCACTTCTATCAGGCAAATCTGATCACGTATGGTGATATAGGGTAATATGCAGAATATGCAAGTACAAGCACTAATATTGTTGAAAAAATCCATCCCTTTGCAAACGTTGATCAGGAAATGCAGCAACTATATGCACTTTAAGGCGTTGCGTTGGATCAGCTTCTCAGCAGCACAAATTTGTGATTTTATTCGATTGGTTTGAACGGGTATCTTCTGTAGATAAGGTCATACGGTGATCTTGTTCTTGCTTCAATCAGACTTGAATATTCGTATCATTATATCTGACTGTATGTCTTGAAAGTAATGAGTGCGCTGCCGGTATCAAGACGTCACATCAGTGTTTTAACGCGATAGGCCTACATCGATCGCTTGTATTGATTTCGGGTGCGTTCTCGTGCGGGTATGTCTGTCTTCTAGTAATCCATAGTATATCAACATACGTACATTGATTAATTGTGACGTCACACGCAGTCGCACAGCATTACGATTCGCCGTATATAGTAATGCGGTTACATGCGTCCATTTGTGTCGCTATTATAAGTGTTTTAGCTAGCTGCTTGCCGGTGGGCCAGCGTTGAGTGAATACTCACTAATTCTGCTTAGCACTGTTTCTACTGACCGCTTTTAATGATGGCAAAACGAATGGGTGGTTTCTCATCTCCCCACCAAGCCAAATTGACAAAGAGCTGTGATTCGTTTAAAATAGAATGGTTGTCGGAGCACGTGAAAACGGAAGACAAAACTATAAAATTAGGTGAGATTTTTTCTTTCTCGAGCGAGAAAGGTCTAATGTGCAAAATATGTCGAGAAGCCAAAATATCAAACGAGTTTTCGGATGGTAAAATGTGGAAAGCATGGAGGCTGGATTACCTTAAGCGTCACATTAAGAGCAAAACCCACGAGAAAGCGGTCGGAATCGTAAGAAGGTGCAAGATGAGAATTGGAATCGGCACATTACTGACTGAGAGCATCAACGATCGAGAGAAGAGGAGCGAGCTGTCACTCGTGAAGAAATCCAACCCCGATCAAGTTAAGGTTCTCGTCGACAATATTCTCCTAGCCATAAACATGAATACTTCTATGCTGTCAGTTCAACAAATTCACGATCACATGGCAAAGTACGTGAGTATTCCAGAGAGCTGGCGAAGCAAAAATTATGCCTTTGAGTTTGTGAATTCTATCAATCAAATAGTGCAGAATGAGACAATGTGCAAACTTAGAAATGCACATTGGCACACTCTGATCGTGGATGAGAGCACAGACATAACAGTGCACAAAATGCTAGTGCTTTACATTAAATATAGAGAGGAAAATGAGGTCGACTACAAAACTGTGTTTGGAGGCATTTCCCAGCTGACTGGATGCACCGCTCGGGATATTGTGCAGGCAATAACTCAGTTTTACGCCAAGCATAAATTAGACATGCAGAGAATGGTGATGCTGACCTCCGACGGTGCCTCAGTAATGTTGGGAAAGCACAACGGAGTTGCAGCGTTATTAAAGCAGCAAATACCACATCTAACAGAACAGCACTGTGTTGCCCATAGAGAAGACTTGGGCATTGTTGATGCATGGAAAGACGTCCCTGCGATGCGTGACGTGGAAACGTTTCTCAGAACGGTGTATTCCACTTTCTCTAGATCCACTGTAAAAAAGGGGAAATTTGAAGACCTATCGAAGATTCTTGATGAGGATTCGCTGTCATTCAGACCTCTGAACGAAGTACGGTGGCTTTCGCGGCACCAAGCTGTGAAGGCTGTTCTGAGGAACTACACAGTTCTCGAAGAATACTGCAGGAGAGAATCATCCAGTAATTATAGAGATCCAGTGACAAAATACTGTTACAAAAAGCTGACGGATTCAAAATTCAAGTTTATTCTCACTGCTCTGGGAGATGTTTTGGATGACCTGGCACAACTGTGTCTTTCTTTTCAAAAACGCAATCTGACTGTGATGGAGGGACACTGCCTTGCAAGAGCAAAGATTGAGAAGCTGCGTTCTCAGTATCTGAAAGAAGGAAAGGTTATCAAGTGGAGTGACCGCGTCAAAGAGGTGATGAGGGCTGGGTCAGCTGAAGTCATAGATACCGACGCGATTATTTGTTTTATTCGTAATCTTTGCGATCACTTGGATGCTCGATTTCCAGAGAATGAATTGAAGGAGTGGTCTGCATTGGACTGTGAGGCATTGAGTTCAGATATCAGTTCTGACTTCGAGTACGGAGCAGCAGACATTGCCATATTAACAAAGAAGTATGAGGACATTTTCCACCAGCCACATTCTATGGAGGCCATTCACGATGAATATCCTGATTTCAAATATGTTATGAAGCAAAAATTGAAACAAGGATCGATCGGAACATTTTCCGATATGGTGGCTGCGACACTAAAATGCGAGGAGCTGAAGCACGTCTCACAGCTTGTGGATATTTGTGCTACATTTCAAGCATCCAGTGCGGATTGCGAAAGAGGCTTTAGTTTAATGAATCGGATCAAAACAGCATCGAGAAATCGTCTTCAAGTGGCTCATTTGGACCAGCTGATGCGCATAAAGTCAAAACTGAATACAGACGATGCCATTGACCTGGACAATGTATACAACCATTGGAGAGCTGAAAAGGACAGACGGGAAAATAAGGATTAAATGTAAAGGGAGACTGCGATCTAGATACGACGGGGTCTTAAATTTGAGATAAATTTGTGAACAATTTTGGAAGCACTCATTTTTTTCAGAAAGGCACCGCACTCGAACTGAAGCCAAAACACCCTCAAAATACGCGCCACAGCACACGTGAGTAGTATAGTAGATCGGTCGCACGCGGCTATTGTGGCTTATAGGCGGGGTGGCGATTCGCCTGGAAAACCGGGGGTGGCGATTCGCCTCTTATCTCTTATGGCGGGGCCGCGATTCGCCATGTGTTCTTATGGATGCGGTCGTGATTCGCCTTTTCGGGTATAGGCCGCGGTCGTGATTCGCCGTGAAAACTCGGGGTCGTGACTCGCCTTTTTTGCTATAGGCGGTGGCGGTGATTCGCCTGTTATGTATTCTTACGGGTTCTGTGGTGATTTATCATGTGTTCTTATGGGTGCGGTCGCGATTCGTACTTTCAGGCGTCTCTCGCGTGGTGTTGAATATGCACGAGTCACCAACAATAACCGCACAAACGGAAACGTGGCTTGTTGTGAGGATTAAGCAGTGCGTGCGACCTATATTTCGAATGACCTGTGCGCTGAATTATTTCTCGTCCAGCCGCTACTATCGATTATTACACTATTCCTGAATCGTAATGAAAACTCGTGGTCGTGATTCGTACTTTCCCGTGATTCGTAATGGATTCTTATGGACGCGGTCGTGATTCGTACTTTCGGGTATAGGCATCTCTCGCATGTCGTATTGGAAACTCGTGTTGGCATGCGGCTCTTATTTCTTACGGCGGGGGTCGCATGCGGCTATTGCGTCTTATGGGTGCGGTCGTGATTCGTACTTTCGGTATAGACTGCGGGCGGTATGTCGTACTTTCAGCAAAAAAGGTGTGAAATAGTTTGCTAAGTCTAGGAATCACTTGCAAGGTAATATTTCGGTATTTAGTTTACCACAGAGCCGGCGTAGACGGTGATTCGAATATCAACAATAACAACGGTCACAAATTACCACTTCAAATAGCTGTGAAATAGTTTGCAAAACCCCGCGATCGCTGACAAGATAATGTCTCGGTCATAACCATCTTTCACGACTTGGTGTTACAGGCATATTGATCGCTCACGCGGTGAAATTTTAGTAATCAGTTTGTCACAGAACTTAATATCGCTGGTAAGATTTAACAAGTAACGAATAACAGACCGCCAGTGTCGGTAGCTTGAATAGCGACAAATTGTCACTTATTTCCGCTCTAACCCTAATCCTCTGTGAAGTGAACGCTTATTCAAAAGGGTGTGATATAATTTTAAAATCCGACGACCACTCACCGGATAACGCGTCAGACGTAGCAATCCCTCATGCCCGCTCACAAGGTAATATTTCGGTAATTAGTTTGTCCCAGAACCGTCGCAGGCGGTGATTCGAAAACCAACAATTTGTCACTCGCCCGCGATCGCTATATGTTTCACGCCTCCAGAATAGTGGCTGACTTTAGTTGCGTGATAAGATCCATGAAAATATTCAATCAATGTGTTAGTTTGTCAACTTGAAATGAAACTCACTACACAAATCAAGTCGATTCGTATCTGAATGTTCTAAATCGGTACAACTCTAATCCTTTGACAAATCCCTTAACGCGTTTTGTTGAATCGAACGTAACCCGAATATTACTGACGACGACTTTCAACTGCATCGAATTATTCGCACATTCCGCGCCACTGTTTTCACACTTATAGAATCAATACAAGAATCAAGAATCACAAGTATGTGCATTACACAGTTATTATCTTTATTAACTCGAAATCAAACACTTAACAAAAACACGCAACTAATCATTTGACAACTCTAGCATTACCAAAAAATTCCAGTATTGTTGATTGGAAATCCTTGAGTCATTATTATCAAAAATGTTATAGTACCGCATCGGAATCCATTCGCGGGATGTACTAAAGGTAAATCCAGATAATCCAAAATGAAATATTTGGACTTTGACAAACATGACTACCAACTTTGATCCAGTCACATTTCAAGATCATACTTTGAAACAATCCTTGAAACTTACAACTCTATTCACGACTGAGTTTTTCCGTTTATCAAATAGAGTTTCAGCAAATACTATTGCGATATTTTAATGTGTTACTACACACAATAGAATCAATCAATGAAATAGCACCTGTTGTAAATATTTCTAACTTGACAACCACTTGTGCATACCGCGATCGACTTGTGACGCGGTGAGTTAAATCGGAATATTTCAATATATTTGTCGAAACCTTGAACAAACTAGCAGGTTATTTTTTGTTGTAATCGAGTGAACGGAAATAGTATTACGTCTCAACATTTCAACATCTTCCCATACACAAAAGAGTAAAATACAAAAAAGCCTTGTCAAGTCAATCCGTTTGTAACTTACCCAACCAAAGCAAAAAGTATCCTTATGAAAAGTAGACAAGACTACGCGAGTAATCACCACAATCAAAAATCCATAGCAAGTTCGGTTGTAGTCATATACCACCAAATCGTCTTTTTATTTGTTCAACTGTAAAAGTCGTTACTATTCTGTAAGATAAAGTAATTACTACTCGGTATATTTTATAAACCAAAGTAAATACTACTCGGTGTGTGGTTTGAGATTAACATATTACATTTGAGTATACCGGATTGGAATGTCTGACCAACGTAGTTGAGAATTCATTTCTTACAATCAAACGCCGGTGTTACATTGAAAGGTATCATACTGTAAACATAAGGATTGACACATTGATTTGATATATGAGATTTTGTAATGTTCGACCACGACTTGATTATTAAATTATTCACGATAATTAGACCCGGTGTTGTGGTAAAGGTTATTAGAAAATATCACTTTTGGCATCGAGTACCAGTCGAAGTGGGTGAACAATACTTAATCCTTTCAGTGACTCGCTGTTGTACGTGCTAAATGTAAAACATTACGAGGTTAAACTCTAAGACTTTGATCAGCGCAAGAGCAATTTGGAATATCTTTACTGGCTGCAACCTATTCTACTAGACAAAACTCGCAGCATTAATAAAATCAAAATATGTGCTACACTGAAATCTACAAAATGTGTTTGTATTGTTACTAGTAGTGATCATGCATTATCATTTGAATCTTCTAAAGTAATTGTAATGATAAAACCAAACTACTCAAAGTCATTACCAACACAAAAAACGATTTCTATGATATTCGTCAAACGCATCATACCTCAGTATGCAGAAATTATTTGTAGAGTGCATACCAACAGAGAAATCAGGAACACAACCAACACCGAAAATGATAAATGCGTTTCGTGCTACTATTGATACAAGTTCATTTCTATCAGGTGAAATAAACACCATCACAAAACTCAGAGCATGCAAAGGTCTTGATTGTTATGAATTTCGATTTGTGTGTTATGATACCAGCAAGCATTTTGGAAATATTATGATTCGTTAAACCAAAGTCGTATGTCCGATTATTAATTGATTGGAAACTTGATCACGTACCTCGATCATTACAGAAGATTATAACACCATTGTCCGACAATCTTTTACAAAAGGATCGAAACCAAGTAACCCAAAGTCGTTGCCGTCGCATAAACAATTTGTACGACGTTTGATAAATGTACCCTATACTTTGGTGTACTAGAAATATTTGTAAAACACACTCTGGTAAAGAAATCGAAAAGATATCCTACACCTAAATCTGATAAAACCATTTTGCACTTTTTGTTCGTCAGTAGTATCCATTTGAATTTTTCCATTTCCTCTCGTCAAAGTAGATGTAATCATAGTCGCTAAAGAACTTACTTGGATGTGTTTGAATTCTAGACATAGTTATGATGTACTCGACGCAAGACCCAAGAACAACCGTGCACACATATCCAAAATATCGCACACTCCGCTATTCCTAAAGTACAAACACCCGATACAAAATATTACTTGTTGTGTTGTTGCGGCATCATCTTACAATATCACCATTTTGTTTGTGTCAATTAGTTACTTTGTATGTTACCCCACAACTCTTACAAAAGTACGAAGGATATTAACATCGCACTAAGTAATTAACTTTACTCGATATTCTCGCATTACGAAACTAAAGAATGGTTGGTTAGACTCTACAAACTGTTTCGATATCACAAGACCTTTATTGTCTGAATGGGTGTTCATGTATCTTAATAACCAAATAGTTCAACACAGAACTAGTACTAACAGAAAGATCACAGAGTTGTTTACACAAAAGTTTGTATATGTGCAGTTGTGCACAGTATGCGAATACCATGTGTAAGTCCAGCACAATCGCGGTATCCATCCAAGTTTAGTTAACACAAATTTATTACAACGGAGCCACGTAAACTTTCGTGAAAGAAAAGCATACTCACTCCCAGAGGGTTATGTCAATGCCATAGCAGTACCCCAACAACAAAGTACATATGTTTCTAGTCACGGTCCTTACATCTTTCACATAGATCAATCTACTTTGCTAACGAAAAGTGCTGAGTCATCACATGATCGCTCTCACAACAAAACAGCTAGTAGATATTATCATTCAAAATATTCCTAACCCTTTACACACCAGTAACAAATCATACAACGAATATGTTTTGTGGGTCGAATTGTTGTTCAGTGTCAAGTCTACCTGTTGAAACGTACATTAAAACAACACAGTCACAATCGAATTAAAACCACGAATCTATTTTCATTTCCTCGCAAACTGTAACATACAGAAAAATAAATTTAATTTCCCAAAACATACTTGTAACCAATCGCTTTCATTAAACACACAACACCATAATAGTATTTACTTTCTACAACATAGACATTCCGGTGTAGTCAAGAAATATTTTTAATAGTCAAAATCATCGACATCTGTTTACGGTGTTAGTGTGTGCATATCATACATGTGGGCCCGTATTAAAATGGACACGACACGACTGACTGTAAGGAGATAGAAGTCTATCGCATAGATTTACATGTGGTCTTCGCTACGGTTTCAAAAAACGAATCATCTCTTTTGCATTGATCTAGACCGAGCAAGTTAGTTAATGGCCATGATTGTGTTTGTCATATGCGAATGATAGGGTTACTGTCAAATCTACATACAACAATCTTCTGACGATCATAATAGCAATTTCATTTTCCGCCCCTTCATAATTGTACAACTCGGTAACTACGTTTAACAAGACCAATCACACTACCAGCGTTGAACACAAGATACCTACCCAAGTAAAAATATCATTCTAGTTTGGACAACTGACGTTTACCTGTGTAAAATTATCATTTTCACTTGGAGGTCCACCGTCACCTAACTAAAATACCATTGTCCTTTGGAGATTTATCGTTTACCCAGTGTAACAATCCCCTTTTCACTTGGAAATATATTTTTGCCCTGGATAACAAACCCCTTTTCACTTGGAAATCTATTTTCTCTTGGTAACAAACCTTTTTCACTTGGAAATCTATTTTTGTCCTTGATAACAAACCTTTTCCACTTGGAAATATATTTTTTCTCTTGGTAACAAACCTTTTTCACTTGGAAATATATATTTTCTCTGGGTAACAAACCTTTTTCACTTGGAAATATATTTTTTCTCTGGGTAACAAACCTTTTTCACTTGGAAATATATTTTTTCCCTGAGCAACAAACCATTTTCACTTGGCGGGTCGTCGTTTACCTTGGTAAAAATATCATTTTCCTTTGGAGATCCGGCGTTTACCTAGTGTAACAATAAATTTTCTCTTGGTCATCTAGCTTTTCCTAGAGTAACAAAACCATTTTCATTTTGAAATCTGACAAACACACCTGACAATTTGGTATTTGTTGTATTGACGATAGTTTGAAATAGATTACAACGAACAGTGACGGAAATATACACGGACTACCGGTTACAGAGTATACCTCCATCAGTCGTATCACATCAATATCATCGGTTAACCACATACAATATACCAGGGGTCTCCAACACGCGGCCCGCGGGCCGCATGCGGCCCGCGAGGTCCTATTTTGCGGCCCGCGACCTGATTTGAAAAAAAAAATCAGAAAAACGCTTAGTAAATCATTTTGAAACGCTGAAATTTATTTCAATTGAAACATAATGTTGTTGTTGTTCAAAGTAAGCCAATTGTGCCAAATATCACTATTCCTTACTAGTTGATACGGCTTCGGCATAGTAATATCATTCCCTGGATGAAGAATTTGCCGGTACGAATGGCTATGATATATTGCCTTGACATGTAATGGCCCACGACTGCCAAGACCGAGACGCAGTAAAAACAACTTCAGGCTCTCCGAAAGACCATGCTTTACGAGGAGATAGTTGTCTAGCAAGCAGGCCTACCGTGTCTAGCTAACCCAAATATTGATTCTTTAATCCAGGGGTGGCCATCTGCGGCAGTAGAAGGGAAATTATGTGGCTGTCGTTACTTTTGATAACAACCCTACGTTTTCTAAGATACTCCCTGCATCAGCTCTATCGGTGAATCTGATCACATTGGCCGAGAAAGGATAAATATTTTATAGTAATATGTGAAACTATACGAATATTGACGAAATCCACTAATGAACATGAAATTTTTTTCGCGCTTCGCGCGACTACGGACCGCGGTTCCGGTGGCTCTTTACAACATAACTACTAACGATTTCGGTGCGCTTAGTAAGCCGATATGTATAAATTGATTATAGTTCGGAGTGTACCGGCAATGGACATGGACAATTTAACCCGGGCATTTGGCCCCAGCTAGTTTATTACGACTAACCACCGGTATGCGTAATGCGTAAATGAGTAATCGAAATGCGGCCATGAATACCAAAAATGTTGGCCACCCCTGTTTAGCGGCTACAGAGTGTTGTCAGGTATCGTGTACAGCTCATAGTTCAAAATATAACGAAATTGATGATCATGATAATTTTTATTATATTTGTCTTTGTTCAATAAAATATTATTTCTTTGTGGTGACTATAACCGTCATCCATGTAAGAGAGCAAAACATTGTAATAACGTAGAGTTATCAGATGTGGTTGTTGAACTGCGTTGCCAACTTTTATATCGATGTTCATGTCCTGCGGCCCGCGGCCTCTAGGAATTCGGAAAAGTGGCCCGCGACCCATTTTGAGTTGGCGACCCCTGCAATATACTCTTGTACACAGAAATGTATGTTTCGGAAAATTGGACAATAGGCTTCGATAGTTCTGTGATGTCCAGGTTCGTGCTTTGGATTTTCCAGAGTCAAAATGTCTGAATAAAACACCTCCTCGACGATGGTTGGTATGTGGATAACGGTGTTCGGAAAACGGTTGGATTTATGTTACCCATCGTGATAACAACTCCAGGTCGAGTTTTCCCACCTGCATGTTTACTATATTGTGTCTTTATTGGTCAGTGTATGTCTCGACATTCAGTTTGAAATCGGAAACCCTGATAAATTACGTAACCGGATCCGGATATCAACTCTGAATCGATAAACCAATGAACAATATTCAAAGTAAACATGTTACACCCTGTGTTTCCACGAAAAAATACCATCCAGACATACGTCGCGCTTGTTTGTCCACAACAGTATACGCGTAAATGGAGGTGTGTGACATTGCATGCAATGTGTTGGTATACAAACATCGGGGAGTAAGCCTTCGATCCACAGACATTATCATAGCCGGTAGTTTTGATGTAGATCGAATGTTATCACACCCGATAACAATACCAATAAGCCACATTGCAATGACTCTGAGTCAATCTGAAGCAGGACATACAGACACACAAACATGGAACCGTAACATGGGTTATTCGCACAACGGTGAAAGTGAACTGTACAACATATATCAATAGAGCGTTCACAGTCAAATATGCGAACCGTGTACAATCATATACCCAGCTTTTCGTTGGATATGTACGAAACCAATAAATCGATACATTTGTTTTCCTTTGACGTCAACAATACAAGCACCATTCCAATACATTGCTCGAATGTGAGGTTCGTCGGGTGTAAAATCCATGTCAAATAACACCAAAGTGTGCCTTCCGTGTTTTATTATTTCCACCGACGCTTCTTGTCTGTGTCGTAACAGTATGGTGCGGGGAGTTGAAAAGCGGTAAATTGTAAAACGGATTGACATGACCAACCGAAATGACGTCAATAGCCTTGTGGTGATGACAGTGTCAAAATGCTACCGATATGACGAGACCAATCCGATCTCTTGTGGCGATGACCGTTTCGAAATGTTGCCGGACGAACTGGACCCTTACGATAATGTGTTTTATGATTGTGTGTGAAATCGCGAGGTGGTGTTCTATTGTGGTGTACGATTGCAGTCTTCATTCCACAGAAACATACCTTATTGGATCACAGTATCAGTCCGAGATTTTCAGAATCACCGTTCACGATATTTATCTGGAGTCGTTATGTGGGAGTAGCGACATCCTTGCATCGTGACTGAAAGACTGATCACAATCATTTCGAGCACCGTACTTCGATAGTTCACATTGGTGAAACGCTGAGGTCTCAGCAGAAAACTTCGGTCTCGACAACACGATGGATATTGACCCATGTATCCAATTGATCTGCGACGTCTGTCCGGAGATAGGGTCATGACTATATTGTAATGTTACAACGCGATAAAACCATCGAGTAAATCAGTGAACGGTGTCTGTATGTCCTGCTTCAGATTGACTCAGAGTCATTGCAATGTGGCTTATTGGTATTGTTATCGGGTGTGATAACATTCGATCTACATCAAAACTACCGGCTATGATAATGTCTGTGGATCGAAGGCTTACTCCCCGATGTTTGTATACCAACACATTGCATGCAATGTCACACACCTCCATTTACGCGTATACTGTTGTGGGCAAACAAGCGCGACGTATGTCTGGATGGTATTTTTTCGTGGAAACACAGGGTGTAACATGTTTACTTTGAATATTGTTCATTGGTTTATCGATTCAGAGTTGATATCCGGATCCGGTTACGTAATTTATCAGGGTTTCCGATTTCAAACTGAATGTCGAGACATACACTGACCAATAAAGACACAATATAGTAAACATGCAGGTGGGAAAACTCGACCTGGAGTTGTTATCACGATGGGTAACATAAATCCAACCGTTTTCCGAACACCGTTATCCACATACCAACCATCGTCGAGGAGGTGTTTTATTCAGACATTTTGACTCTGGAAAATCCAAAGCACGAACCTGGACATCACAGAACTATCGAAGCCTATTGTCCAATTTTCCGAAACATACATTTCTTTGTACAAGAGTATATTGTATGTGGTTAACCGATGATATTGATGTGATACGACTGATGGAGGTATACTCTGTAACCGGTAGTCCGTGTATATTTCCGTCACTGTTCGTTGTAATCTATTTCAAACTATCGTCAATACAACAAATACCAAATTGTCAGGTGTGTTTGTCAGATTTCAAAATGAAAATGGTTTTGTTACTCTAGGAAAAGCTAGATGACCAAGAGAAAATTTATTGTTACACTAGGTAAACGCCGGATCTCCAAAGGAAAATGATATTTTTACCAAGGTAAACGACGACCCGCCAAGTGAAAATGGTTTGTTGCTCAGGGAAAAAATATATTTCCAAGTGAAAAAGGTTTGTTACCCAGAGAAAAAATATATTTCCAAGTGAAAAAGGTTTGTTACCCAGAGAAAATATATATTTCCAAGTGAAAAAGGTTTGTTACCAAGAGAAAAAATATATTTCCAAGTGGAAAAGGTTTGTTATCAAGGACAAAAATAGATTTCCAAGTGAAAAAGGTTTGTTACCAAGAGAAAATAGATTTCCAAGTGAAAAGGGGTTTGTTATCCAGGGCAAAAATATATTTCCAAGTGAAAAGGGGATTGTTACACTGGGTAAACGATAAATCTCCAAAGGACAATGGTATTTTAGTTAGGTGACGGTGGACCTCCAAGTGAAAATGATAATTTTACACAGGTAAACGTCAGTTGTCCAAACTAGAATGATATTTTTACTTGGGTAGGTATCTTGTGTTCAACGCTGGTAGTGTGATTGGTCTTGTTAAACGTAGTTACCGAGTTGTACAATTATGAAGGGGCGGAAAATGAAATTGCTATTATGATCGTCAGAAGATTGTTGTATGTAGATTTGACAGTAACCCTATCATTCGCATATGACAAACACAATCATGGCCATTAACTAACTTGCTCGGTCTAGATCAATGCAAAAGAGATGATTCGTTTTTTGAAACCGTAGCGAAGACCACATGTAAATCTATGCGATAGACTTCTATCTCCTTACAGTCAGTCGTGTCGTGTCCATTTTAATACGGGCCCACATGTATGATATGCACACACTAACACCGTAAACAGATGTCGATGATTTTGACTATTAAAAATATTTCTTGACTACACCGGAATGTCTATGTTGTAGAAAGTAAATACTATTATGGTGTTGTGTGTTTAATGAAAGCGATTGGTTACAAGTATGTTTTGGGAAATTAAATTTATTTTTCTGTATGTGACAGTTTGCGAGGAAATGAAAATAGATTCGTGGTTTTAATTCGATTGTGACTGTGTTGTTTTAATGTACGTTTCAACAGGTAGACTTGACACTGAACAACAATTCGACCCACAAAACATATTCGTTGTATGATTTGTTACTGGTGTGTAAAGGGTTAGGAATATTTTGAATGATAATATCTACTAGCTGTTTTGTTGTGAGAGCGATCATGTGATGACTCAGCACTTTTCGTTAGCAAAGTAGATTGATCTATGTGAAAGATGTAAGGACCGTGACTAGAAACATATGTACTTTGTTGTTGGGGTACTGCTATGGCATTGACATAACCCTCTGGGAGTGAGTATGCTTTTCTTTCACGAAAGTTTACGTGGCTCCGTTGTAATAAATTTGTGTTAACTAAACTTGGATGGATACCGCGATTGTGCTGGACTTACACATGGTATTCGCATACTGTGCACAACTGCACATATACAAACTTTTGTGTAAACAACTCTGTGATCTTTCTGTTAGTACTAGTTCTGTGTTGAACTATTTGGTTATTAAGATACATGAACACCCATTCAGACAATAAAGGTCTTGTGATATCGAAACAGTTTGTAGAGTCTAACCAACCATTCTTTAGTTTCGTAATGCGAGAATATCGAGTAAAGTTAATTACTTAGTGCGATGTTAATATCCTTCGTACTTTTGTAAGAGTTGTGGGGTAACATACAAAGTAACTAATTGACACAAACAAAATGGTGATATTGTAAGATGATGCCGCAACAACACAACAAGTAATATTTTGTATCGGGTGTTTGTACTTTAGGAATAGCGGAGTGTGCGATATTTTGGATATGTGTGCACGGTTGTTCTTGGGTCTTGCGTCGAGTACATCATAACTATGTCTAGAATTCAAACACATCCAAGTAAGTTCTTTAGCGACTATGATTACATCTACTTTGACGAGAGGAAATGGAAAAATTCAAATGGATACTACTGACGAACAAAAAGTGCAAAATGGTTTTATCAGATTTAGGTGTAGGATATCTTTTCGATTTCTTTACCAGAGTGTGTTTTACAAATATTTCTAGTACACCAAAGTATAGGGTACATTTATCAAACGTCGCACAAATTGTTTATGCGACGGCAACGACTTTGGGTTACTTGGTTTCGATCCTTTTGTAAAAGATTGTCGGACAATGGTGTTATAATCTTCTGTAATGATCGAGGTACGTGATCAAGTTTCCAATCAATTAATAATCGGACATACGACTTTGGTTTAACGAATCATAATATTTCTAAAATGCTTGCTGGTATCATAACACACAAATCGAAATTCATATCAATCAAGACCTTTGCATGCTCTGAGTTTTGTGATGGTGTTTATTTCACCTGATAGAAATGAACTTGTATCAATAGTAGCACGAAACGCATTTATCATTTTCGGTGTTGGTTGTGTTCCTGATTTCTTTGTTGGTATGCACTCTACAAATAATTTCTGCATACTGAGGTATGATGCGTTTGACGAATATCATAGAAATCGTTTTTTGTGTTGGTAATGACTTTGAGTAGTTTGGTTTTATCATTACAATTACTTTAGAAGATTCAAATGATAATGCATGATCACTACTAGTAACAATACAAACACATTTTGTAGATTTCAGTGTAGCACATATTTTGATTTTATTAATGCTGCGAGTTTTGTCTAGTAGAATAGGTTGCAGCCAGTAAAGATATTCCAAATTGCTCTTGCGCTGATCAAAGTCTTAGAGTTTAACCTCGTAATGTTTTACATTTAGCACGTACAACAGCGAGTCACTGAAAGGATTAAGTATTGTTCACCCACTTCGACTGGTACTCGATGCCAAAAGTGATATTTTCTAATAACCTTTACCACAACACCGGGTCTAATTATCGTGAATAATTTAATAATCAAGTCGTGGTCGAACATTACAAAATCTCATATATCAAATCAATGTGTCAATCCTTATGTTTACAGTATGATACCTTTCAATGTAACACCGGCGTTTGATTGTAAGAAATGAATTCTCAACTACGTTGGTCAGACATTCCAATCCGGTATACTCAAATGTAATATGTTAATCTCAAACCACACACCGAGTAGTATTTACTTTGGTTTATAAAATATACCGAGTAGTAATTACTTTATCTTACAGAATAGTAACGACTTTTACAGTTGAACAAATAAAAAGACGATTTGGTTGTATATGACTACAACCGAACTTGCTATGGATTTTTGATTGTGGTGATTACTCGCGTAGTCTTGTCTACTTTTCATAAGGATACTTTTTGCTTTGGTTGGGTAAGTTACAAACGGATTGACTTGACAAGGCTTTTTTGTATTTTACTCTTTTGTGTATGGGAAGATGTTGAAATGTTGAGACGTAATACTATTTCCGTTCACTCGATTACAACAAAAAATAACCTGCTAGTTTGTTCAAGGTTTCGACAAATATATTGAAATATTCCGATTTAACTCACCGCGTCACAAGTCGATCGCGGTATGCACAAGTGGTTGTCAAGTTAGAAATATTTACAACAGGTGCTATTTCATTGATTGATTCTATTGTGTGTAGTAACACATTAAAATATCGCGATAGTATTTGCTGAAACTCTATTTGATAAACGGAAAAACTCAGTCGTGAATAGAGTTGTAAGTTTCAAGGATTGTTTCAAAGTATGATCTTGAAATGTGACTGGATCAAAGTTGGTAGTCATGTTTGTCAAAGTCCAAATATTTCATTTTGGATTATCTGGATTTACCTTTAGTACATCCCGCGAATGGATTCCGATGCGGTACTATAACATTTTTGATAATAATGACTCAAGGATTTCCAATCAACAATACTGGAATTTTTTGGTAATGCTAGAGTTGTCAAATGATTAGTTGCGTGTTTTTGTTAAGTGTTTGATTTCGAGTTAATAAAGATAATAACTGTGTAATGCACATACTTGTGATTCTTGATTCTTGTATTGATTCTATAAGTGTGAAAACAGTGGCGCGGAATGTGCGAATAATTCGATGCAGTTGAAAGTCGTCGTCAGTAATATTCGGGTTACGTTCGATTCAACAAAACGCGTTAAGGGATTTGTCAAAGGATTAGAGTTGTACCGATTTAGAACATTCAGATACGAATCGACTTGATTTGTGTAGTGAGTTTCATTTCAAGTTGACAAACTAACACATTGATTGAATATTTTCATGGATCTTATCACGCAACTAAAGTCAGCCACTATTCTGGAGGCGTGAAACATATAGCGATCGCGGGCGAGTGACAAATTGTTGGTTTTCGAATCACCGCCTGCGACGGTTCTGGGACAAACTAATTACCGAAATATTACCTTGTGAGCGGGCATGAGGGATTGCTACGTCTGACGCGTTATCCGGTGAGTGGTCGTCGGATTTTAAAATTATATCACACCCTTTTGAATAAGCGTTCACTTCACAGAGGATTAGGGTTAGAGCGGAAATAAGTGACAATTTGTCGCTATTCAAGCTACCGACACTGGCGGTCTGTTATTCGTTACTTGTTAAATCTTACCAGCGATATTAAGTTCTGTGACAAACTGATTACTAAAATTTCACCGCGTGAGCGATCAATATGCCTGTAACACCAAGTCGTGAAAGATGGTTATGACCGAGACATTATCTTGTCAGCGATCGCGGGGTTTTGCAAACTATTTCACAGCTATTTGAAGTGGTAATTTGTGACCGTTGTTATTGTTGATATTCGAATCACCGTCTACGCCGGCTCTGTGGTAAACTAAATACCGAAATATTACCTTGCAAGTGATTCCTAGACTTAGCAAACTATTTCACACCTTTTTTGCTGAAAGTACGACATACCGCCCGCAGTCTATACCGAAAGTACGAATCACGACCGCACCCATAAGACGCAATAGCCGCATGCGACCCCCGCCGTAAGAAATAAGAGCCGCATGCCAACACGAGTTTCCAATACGACATGCGAGAGATGCCTATACCCGAAAGTACGAATCACGACCGCGTCCATAAGAATCCATTACGAATCACGGGAAAGTACGAATCACGACCACGAGTTTTCATTACGATTCAGGAATAGTGTAATAATCGATAGTAGCGGCTGGACGAGAAATAATTCAGCGCACAGGTCATTCGAAATATAGGTCGCACGCACTGCTTAATCCTCACAACAAGCCACGTTTCCGTTTGTGCGGTTATTGTTGGTGACTCGTGCATATTCAACACCACGCGAGAGACGCCTGAAAGTACGAATCGCGACCGCACCCATAAGAACACATGATAAATCACCACAGAACCCGTAAGAATACATAACAGGCGAATCACCGCCACCGCCTATAGCAAAAAAGGCGAGTCACGACCCCGAGTTTTCACGGCGAATCACGACCGCGGCCTATACCCGAAAAGGCGAATCACGACCGCATCCATAAGAACACATGGCGAATCGCGGCCCCGCCATAAGAGATAAGAGGCGAATCGCCACCCCCGGTTTTCCAGGCGAATCGCCACCCCGCCTATAAGCCACAATAGCCGCGTGCGACCGATCTACTATACTACTCACGTGCGATATCCATGATGTCTAGATTTATCGTTATTGCGCATGAATGCGTCTTAGCCCTTTGCGATCCCACAGATTCGCACGTGTGCTATGGTGCATATCCCGAAAATATTTCAGTTACAGCCCAAACGCGGTAGCTTTCTGAAAAAAAATGCCCTCAATGGCCGAGCGTCAAGTCAAAACCACATCATGTTCAGAGCGCAGTTCCCCTTCTTCACTCATAATGAGATTATTTGGTGCCATGCAATAGAACTAAATGTAAATGTTGTACTGTGATTCTATCAATAAATCATGTGACTTGAATGGATACACGCACGTCTGGTTTTAAGCACAGGACCGTAACTGCCGCACCCAGACCCCAGAGCTCGAAGGGGCCGCAAATTATTGAAATCCAATCGTGAATTAACA
Organism: Botryllus schlosseri; assembly: GCF_051294905.1. Lineage (NCBI taxonomy): Eukaryota > Metazoa > Chordata > Ascidiacea > Stolidobranchia > Styelidae > Botryllus > Botryllus schlosseri. The sequence continues at coordinate 19,245,010 of NC_137247.1, read as the reverse complement.
TAAATCATGGAGTATGTTTTTGGAAATTTATGCAACTTTTTCAAAGAAGAAATACCAATTTGAAATGGTGTACGTCTTTTAGTTTAGTACGTTTGGGCGATTTCAATATCTTTTGACATAGCAGATTGGAGGTCACGAAATAGCATCAAGTAAGTAAGTCATTATACTAACGGGTAGGCCTACGCCCGAAGATATTCAATTATTATTTAGGGGTCCTACCTTTTCCAACACATCTCACTCAATCAGGTTAACCGGTAAATCTGATTACGTGAGCAGAGACAGGATCAAAATTGATAGCAATATATACGCAAATTCCCGATGATATTGACCGATTTGATCATGAATTATAGATAAAATTTCGCGCGTTTAGCCGGAACGCCCACTAAACGAAGACCGAACATAGATGACTAGTAGCAGCGAAAAGCGTGTAGGCCGAGGGGGGTCTGGGGGGCGAAGCCCCCCATAAGTTTGGTTTATCACCCTATAGGGGGCCTGGTTGCGCACTGCTGTCCAAGGGCCTGCGCAGTGAGTTAGCGTATTTGCGCAGACTCGTGAAAAATTAGAGGGAACATTGATTATCACCCTCATCTCTTCTTCAATAGCAAGTAACCTCCCTATTTATTTGGGCTTTTATGTTGACCAGAATGGAAATCCAGTCTCGCAAAGTTACGGCGTGGAAAATTGAAGTACAATCACAATTGCCTTTTCTCCAATGCAATGATATTCCTTACGGATTTTCATTCAAAATTCGTCGACAGCCATCTCATTGTACCATAACTTCAAGCTTCCGTCAGCACGGATGTCAATCAGCTCTATACCTCCTCTTTGAGATTTAAAGTAAAATGGGTTCTTGTGGCAAAAATAGATTTCTTACCCATCCATAGTTTTCGGTGACTAGTGTTGGAAAATAAGCGCATATTTTTGCATGCAAACAATTGAGATGCCGAACAAATTATTGCACGTCTTCCCTGGTATTCGTTTCGGAGAAATGGGAGAACATGGTGCAAATTCCTGCTGCTGCTTGTACTGACCACATTTTGAATTTCTTTCAATTCTCTAATTTTGCAACAGTTTTCATTCTTGCTTGCGTACTGGAATTTGTCTTATTTAGGTGGTTAAAGATAGGCCTATCTACCAATCATGCTAATATCTCTGAACATGTCACAAATACGTCTACGAATGGTATCATTTGACATGGGAATCGTTTTCAATTCAGCTGCAACTTTGGTCACAAACATTTTATTGACAATTCCAGTGCAAGACGAAAAAATACCTTTCTCTGCTTCCGCGCGAGGCTTTGAGAATTGTACAAACGAGAATTGTACAAACTTCACATCAAGCTCGATTTAGATTATTTATTGATCGTTTGCTATATACTAGAATTATTTAGCTCATAATTTGAAAGTTTCGAAGAAATCGCTCGCGGCACACTTGAGAGACGTCAATGGCACACTAGTGTGCCGCGGCACACCGGTTGAGAACCACTGGGCTAGCTGCTTGCCCGTGTGGTCGACGTTGAGTGAATACTTGCTAATTCTGCTTCTCACTGTTTATAATGATCGCTTTTAATGATGGCACAACGAATGGGTAGTTTCTCATGCTCATCCCGTCACCAAGTCAAATTAACAAAGGAGTCCGATTAACATGGAATGGTTGTCGGAGCATGTAAAAACGGAAGACAAAGCTAGGTAAGCCCGAAGACGTTCAACTATTATTTAGGGGTCCTATACCTTTTCCAACACACCTGACTCGATCAGCTGTACCGGTAAATGTGATTACGTGAGCAGACGGAGCATAAAAATTGATAGCAATGTACCGACTCAATCGTGAATTATAGATTTAACACCCTATGTGAGCTTATTTGCGCACTGGTGTCCAAGGGCCTGCGCAGTGAGTTGGCGTGTTTGCGCAGACTGGTGAAAAATTAGAGGGAACATTGCTTGAAATAATAAGTGACTCTAAAATTTTGCTTCGAGTCCATCATGAGTCAATCCAGATTTTTTGAAACCCAGAGTCTTGTAAGTCATTTTCAGTAGTCTTGTCACAAAATGAGTGTAGTGGTTTTCACCAAAGGTCCGTGGACTCTTGGGGTCAGCGAAGCATTTTCAGAGGGTCCACGAAACCTCTAAATTTGCTAAATGGTTGATAACTTAATTCGTATTTTTTGATTAGAGAAATTACGAGGCAGTTTTGCTTCATAACTTCTAAAACTTCAGGACTTACATAAACAGAATGGCCGTCTGAGATGAAACATTCTACTGTGAAAACAAATTTTAATTGCCAAATTAGAAATAGCCATAACCGATGTTCCAGAATAACTGCTGGATGGAAATAACTAGGCTGGACGTGATATGTTCATTAATTTTTTTTCTCAATTTTGGTGTGATGTCGCAATCATACCAAAAGGTGTCGTCGAAAGCGGTAGCCTATACGCTTTAATATTACATTCACCATCATCTATCTTTGTGGAAGTGGGTTTTCGGCGCTTGTTCATATCATGTCGACGGCGCGAATTTCCAATACAAGCCCATATATTTCAAGAAATGCAGCTACAGAATTCACTTAGGGATAATAAAAGTATATTCCCAATTTCTACACATATATAGTATGATGTTATTTTCAAGAAAAGTCATTTTATTGCTGTTTATCAATAGCCCAGTGGTTCCCAACCTGGGGGGGGGGCGCGTGAAAGCATCTGAACGAGGGCGCGAAGAAGCGGTCAACTGCGCGATTTACCTCCAATTCATGCGTGTTTCTCTATGTATAGACCGAATTTCATATTTTTCAACTCTCTCATCAACAGTCATAACCTTCCATGCCATCAAACAATCTGTTGAGGTTGCTAGCATCCCGATTGGATTTTGTGATATGACAATAAGGGGGGGGGGGGGCGTGCGTGAAATTTTTCACTATCATATAGGGCAGGGGGGCAAACTTTTCAGCTCGCGGGCCGCATTCAACATCTGGATCCATTCGCGGACCGCACTATATAGAATTGGGATTATAAACCAAAACACAATATTGGTATTTGATTATATAGCGAGGACATGGACATAATATATATGGTTATTTAAAACCAACCAAATATTGCTTTGACGAAATCGTATACACGCGTCAGAAACAGTGGCAAGACTTTATAGGCTGGTCAACCTCAAAAACCAATTTGTCAATGCTATAGGGATGAAAGTCGGTTGTCTCGATTCTTAGAAAAGAAATTGAAATTGAAATCGGTGAGCAGCTATATGTTCATAGATTTGCTAATTCCACTTTTGGGTCAGTTCAAGGACACACAATGCTGACAGCATCAAACCCATATTACCTTCAAACACGCTTCTACTATGTGTAGATAAAATATAAATAGCCTATACTTTTACGCCAGGGGTGGCCAACATTTTGGCCATTCACGGCCGCATTTCGACCGCTCATGTAGCCTACGGCCGCATTCCTGGGCATATTTCTAACGAACGAGCTGGGCGCCAAATAACCATGTTACAGTGTCTATGTATATTTCCGGTGAACTCCGGACTCGTCTATTAAATGATATAGGCTTACTATACGAAGCGAAATCACGAGTGGGCACTGGAAATGGCAAGGAACTGCTCATATTCGCGCAAAGCGCGAAATTATTTCAAGATTCACTAATAAATTTCGACATTAATATTAGTAGTCCTACATATTACTATCCCTTAGGGCTGCATGTCTTGTTAGAATGCAAACATGAATCTATTAGTTAAACCAGGTTGCTTCGAATTCCACGTATCTGTGAATTGCCTTATAATAAATTCAAAAAAGACCTACTTAATTACCTCTTGTCGTCATATTAACACTGTTGCGCTACCTCGCCCAGACATTGCTTTATTGATAATTTGCTACCGTAGTTTATTTTTTTCTTTCTTTTCCTTTTTAACTAATATTTCTTACAGCCAGACTGTACGGAGACAAGTGTACCTGTTAGATGCGGATATGATCAGACTAGTGGACCTTTAAGGTCGTATCTATCATTCATATCTAATACCGGATACTGTGCATGCATATTTTCTGTACCACCATCATTTTTGTTTGTTTGTTTGTTTGTTTTGGGATATTCATGGTGTTTGCCGACTACTATGGTCATGGTCATTTACACCAGGCCGATATTCTTCTTATTTTCCGTAACTGCCGACTTATAGCACGGCCCACCTGTAGGCTTTTGTTAGACACCGCTGACGCGAATGAGGTGGCGATGAGGAGCCTAGGTAAACCTCTAACACTTAGGTATCGGAATTCGGAAGTCGACCTCGGTCGGACTCGAACCCGCACCATCATTGCCATCTGTTTGTTATGTATTTTGGTTGGATGAAAAAAATAAAGACTCTCTCTGAAATCAAATGGCTGAGCGAGGCAATGCGATGTTGAAATCCCATACAGCGTCTGCAATAACTGAGATAGCATGCCTCACAAGGTTCAGTACGTTCAAGTACTTCGAACCATCATCACCACCACCACCACCAACAACAACAACAACAACAACATAAATTGAAGGTCTAATCGGCTCTCTTGTATCCCGGAAAGCAACTTGACAGCACCAGATCCACCTCCTTAAAGTCATTGCAGGTCTAGTACGCGAACCTTATATCTTATTTTTCAAATACGCAACAAACTATCAGACTGTTATGGGGACTAATAATATATCAGAAGGTCGTAGCTTGCATCGCGCTGGGGTGTTTAGAGCTTTTGTTCCACAGACAAAGCATTACTTGATGTTTCATGATGCGGGTGAATTCTCATTCTGGAGATCTTTTAAATCACCTGGATATGTGCTCTATGCATACCGATAGCTCACAGTTTATATCTTTAGACAGTTCATTGAGGCCGGAGGGTATATATATATATGACTGGTTTTCACAACTACTTACTTGCTGAGTAGTATTCAAAGCCAGCCATTTTTAAAATGACCATCCCACCGAAGTTGACTAATTCCCAGGGAATCAGTCTCATGAATATTTATGTTATCAATTTGTAATGTGTTTGTCCAAACTCTATCACAAGCCCTTTTCGAGAAGAAACACGTGAAAAAGCATCAATTCTTTTCATGCCTGCAACACGATTTTTGATGATGGCGATGCAACGAAATTTGCCACCAGGTACATTTTGTCAAATGATCCAAATTTCAAATTTGAATCGGACTACTCGTAGTGATTGGAATTGCAGAATCTGAAGTGCTTCATTTTTTCAGTCAACATAAGAATTTATTAATATTTTTTTAATATCTGGAAAAATCTTTTTTTCAACAACTTAGCCGACGATAGGAGGCATTACATTCTCTGTTAGTGTAAGAAAACTTTGAAGGAATAAATTGCTAGGTTGCAATTCAGTTCACTATATTTTATTAACTTAAGACCTTGGCAGCTTCCACACCCTATTTAACGTCCACTTATAAATGAATACAACTTTATTTGTTACACGAGTTACTCGCCGCTCCGAAAGCTCGGGGAAAAGGCAATGGACGTCTGTTGAACTGCTAGTCAAGAACTTACTCGGGACGTTCGTTTCAGTTATACTGCCAGTTAAGTATATTGTAAGTCGTTATCCGTAGACCCCGGACTCGCTGTATACCATCGCAGGCTATCAGACATGATGAACGTTTCGCAACAGCATCTATTGTTCTATTGTACGAGCTCATGTACCTTGAAATGGCAACTTCAGGATGATTAAAGTAAGTTGGTCCGGCCCACCATTGAGTTACATGGTATATAACCCACAACTTCCTCATGTGGTTGTTTATTTACAATTGCTACTTCTACTTAACAGTGTTTTAGGCATAACGACTTTTCAGAGTTGTGGAGTAGAGAGTGGTTTTGGGACATGTCTCTGTCACATTCATTATTGAATGTGTCATAATTACTGTCTGAAGCAGTGGTTCTCAACGTTTTTTGTCTTCGCGGACCCCCTTTAGACAGTCACGGTCTCCCCAAGTTTTAGTACAAATGTGTAGGCTGGTCATGAACAGCAACAAAATGACCGCGTTCTTGAAAATAATAACATCTTATTCTTGTAGATATTGGAAAGACTTATTATTTCAAGTCGAATTCTGCAGCTGTATTTCTTGAAATACACGGTCATGTCTTGAAAATCCGCGCCTTCCATTTGACATGAATGACTGCCGAAAATCCATTAATAGGTAGTGGCGAATACCTTTGGGTATTAGGGCAACATATATGTCACCAACGTCCAGCCTAGTCATTTCTATCTAGCAGCTGATTCTGGCTATTCTGATTATGTATATCACAGGAGAAAAAGATTTTTGCAAACAAATTTATTCCAAAACCGTAACAAAACTTCTCTAAACAGCGATAAGTTTTTATCAGCAGGCTATTGGCGATTTCGCGATTGAAATGAGTTTGCACGGTAGAATATTTCATCTCAGACGGCCATCCTGTTCATTTAAGTCCTGAAGTTTTAGCAGTTATGAAGCGAAACTGCTTTGTGACTTCACTAATTAACAAAAATATAAATTAGGTTATCAACCATTTTGCAAATTCGGAGGTTTCTCGAACCCTCTGAAAAAATTCTTTCTGGACCCCTAGGGGCCCGCGTACCCCCGGTTCAGAATCGCTGGTGTGAAGTATCCTCTTTTCAAAAACTGCAGTGTCATTGTAGTGTCGTGAAGATGCGCTCTACCTACAAATTTGCTAGTAGCCACCTTCAATCTTGAGCGAGCTCCCCCCCCCCAAAAAAAATACAAGTCTTTGTATTAGATATGCATGTGATTTTGTGTTTAGGTCATGGGGACTGCATCGACTTGGAAGATGTTTGTCATGGGGAGGAAGATCCTGATGGCGAGGACATGTTAGTGATGGGAGCTCTATCTTCTGATTACAAGATGGTGGGACTTGATGATACTGCCTATATAGCTGAATAATATACATGCTTGTAACCAAGTCACAAGATTCCGAGTTCCTTTCATAGTTTTGACTCGAGTAAAGTCGAGTCATTTTCAATTGACCACCATGTCAAGTTCAAGTCAGCGAGTAAAGGGTCGAGTCCAAGTCATTGTGTTCACTGTTCAGTTTTGAGTTCAATTTGGCTCAACCCACTTTTCTCAACTCTGCTCGAGTGATATAGAATGGCACGCATTCATAATATCGTAATTTCCCTTGGTGCTAAGAGTTTCTGGCCCTATTTTTCAATACTGATAGACAAAATACCAATAATGTGGTGACTTTGCTATTCTTTGAAGTTGCAATGAAATATCTGTCTTGACCACCCTAGTCTCAGGTCATTTGACTTGGTTCGAGTCATGCACAATAACTCATGTACAAGTCGAGTCAATATACAAATTGACTCAAGCCGAGTTATTTTGCGAATTTGGAAAAATGACTCAAGTCAAGTCGAGACACCAAAAAATCATAACTCCAGTCAACCCTGATAATACAGGTGTTCCGAGTGTGTTCGAGATGGAGTTTAAATTTGAATTTGGATTTAAAATGGGTTGGCGATTTGAAGCAAGTTTGTTCAACTATCTTTTTTAAGCTTGATTATGATTTTAATTGCCATGGCAGTTGGCAGTGGCTCTCAAGTTTCTTGCCAGTCCACCAATTATATTAGATCTGGATGGAATATGCAACAAATTTCGACATATTGTCTTAATTTGCATGTGATTTCGAATTTTTATACAATTGTTCTCATCCGAGAGAGTGATCTTTAAAATGTATAGTACGGTCTCGTAAACAGAGTGTAGGCCTATCACTATCATCCTTTAACATACAAACTTTTTTTTATTTACCCAAGATACCTCATATTTGCCAGTATCTCCAAAATGGCTTTAGCCACAACTAAACTACTGCGCGCGTTTGATGTATCTCTGGGAGTTATGCAAGCCGTCCAGGACTTTTGACTATTTGGAGCAGTGGTTCTCAACCTTTTTCCGACATACTCTCTTGATGATAGCGGAAATTTTCACGTCCCCTTATCGTCATATCAAGAACTATAGAAAAGAGCAACCTGACGCATTGTTTACTGGCATGGAAGGTCTTGAGGCTGTTTAGACACTTTCTCAAACATGGAATTCGCACTATACACCAGGGTTATGATGAATCGAGTCAGGACTCGACTTGAGTCACGATTTTTTGTTGACTCGACTTGACTCTAGTCATGTTCTCACAATGCGGGAGTGAGATTGACTCGACTTGGACTTGTGTGATTGCACATGACTCGCCTAAGTCATATGACTCGAGACTCAGACGGTCAAGACCGACATTTCATTGTCATTACGAATAATATTAAAGTAGCCACACTCTTGGTATTTGGTCTATTGGTACTAGTACTTGAAAATATGATCATAAACTGTTGAAAATTGAGGAAAATTAGAATATTATAAATGCGAACCATTCACCAATCAATGTTATAAAAAAAGTGGGTTTAACAAAACTTTAACTTGAAACTGAGCAGTAAACGCAATGACTTGGACTCGGACTCGAGTCATATTACCATGACCCAGCGACCCTCTGCTCGCTGAGTTGGACTCGGTCATGACTCAGGGATGAATTGAAAATGACTTGTCTTGACTCGAGTCAAAACAATGAAAGTGAGATTGACTTGTGACTTGGTTACAACTCCGCTATACACAGAACAATAATTATTAACTGGACGTAAATCGCAGCATACGTAAAATAGTTTTCAGTTAAATTTTGTTGAACATAAAGCATGTGCAATGGTAGCACTAAGAATATAGATACTGTAGCGATTTTGGTGCCTATTCTCTTCTATTACCTCACTTGATCTTCGCTCAAACATATCTGACCAGTGACCATAAGCTAAATCGCAAACCAATGGCACATCTACACGCATTTACCAGTTACACTTCATCCAGGGACATCTTCTGATTCGTGCGAGGTCGGGTACCATCAGAGTGTGGATGGTACGACTCAATCATGACTTTAAAAATCGTAATTTAATTAGAATTATTGCCATTGTTGGAACTTGGAACTTCGATGACTGGATGATCCAGTACAAATGAAACTAATTCCGAGTTGAAGAAACATAAATTCTCTAAGGCCCCTTTGCTGCTCCCCTCAAATGCTTTCACACTCGAACCTCCGCCCATTTTGAAAACCACTGATTCAGAGGATCGCAAATGCACATTTTTCGAAATTACGCTACGCGAGTTCTGTGCCTTCGTTATGTAATTAACACACTTCAACGCTTTGAAGAGAAGAGAACTGTTTGTATTGAGGACTTTGAACTTGAAAATCAATTGATCAAGCTTGATAAAAGAATTTTTCTTGATTATTACCCACAATTTCAACTCTGGGTTTCCTTGATTTAATGAATTTACAGCCTTTTCTGTGCTTGCCAAATGTATGTTAGCAAATTTCCAACGATCAATACTTCATCGGCATTTTTTCCTAGACCGATGATGGTGCATGCCTGATGAGGCGTCTACAATCTGGCGTCACTGTATTGGTGTGTGAAAGGAGACACGGAAAGAACAATCGAATGGGTGACATGCATATTTTCGCTTAGCTGTCCCCCTTTCGCGACTCAGCGCTTATGGATTTGGAGAATGTCCTGTGTCAGTGAGGGGAGAATATTGCTCCTTGTGTAGTAACCTACGTATAGTGGCGTAGCCATATGAATGCTGAAGCATTTTACTTGACAGAAAGACCGCAGTCAAGTCCGAGTCCAGGTCATTGTGCTCACTGTTCAGTTTACGACTCTGCTCGGTGATATCGAATGCTTCGCATTCTTAATATACCAATTTTCCTCACTTTTAACAGTCTGTGGTCGCATTTTCAAGTAGGCTACCTGTACTAATGGATGAAATATTTTAATATTCTTCGAGATTAAAATGAAATGTTTGGCTGGGCTGTCTGAGTCTAGAGTCATATGACTTGGTCCAAGTCATGCGCAATGACTCGAGTCCAAGTCGAGTCAATGCACAGATTGAATCGAGTCGAGTCATTTTCCGTATTTTAAGAAAATGACTCGAGTCAAGTCTAGTCACAAAACATCGCGTCTTGAGTCATTACAACCCCAATAGATATATGCGAAGGAGACTTGGAATAACTCAAATTCTGCTTACTGTTGGTAGGCCGAATCATGAGGAAGGAAGTAAATCAGTGAATTTTCGTATATACCATCGATGTGTTTGACAGTGCAGTTGCTGAAGGAACTGATGGTTAGGTTCTCGAGTTAACGATTGAGTAATTGGTGTGAACCGGCCATGGACTGAATCCTGGACTATTTCATTCAAGTAATACAAATATAACAAAAATATCATGATCAGCGATTTCGTTTTATTTTAAATTATGAGCTGTGCACGATCCCTAACAACTCTTTTCAGCGACTAAGGAATCGATTATGTGACACAGTACTATCTGAAAGACTATCTTCTCGTAAAGCATGATCTTTTTGGAAGCCCTAAGCTGTTTTCGAAGTGCCATTCTTGGCAGTGTCTGAGTCATTGCACGTCAAGGCAATATACTCATTCATACCAGCTGACTCTCCCTCGATGGAATGCCGTTTTCATCGCTGAAACCGTTTCATCAAGTGAGGGATAGCGATGTTGAGCACAGCAGAATAGCATATTTTGAAACGACAACAATATTTGTTAACTAAAAACAATTTCAGCATCTCAAAGTCGTTTACTTAGCATTCTTCTTAAATCTCAAATCAGGTGGCAGGCCGCGTGTTGGTGACCCCTGTTCTAGATAATATGTTCCATAAAATGAGTGTGCTCCGAGAGCTTAGAACAGGTATATTTGAATAGCGCTAAGAAGTATTTTGGGACCCTGATTTGCGACATGATTATTGACTCTCTTATAATCTCTGGTGTGCAGGATAAATTAGAGGCACGACATGCAGCCTGCAACTGACCCTGAAAGAATCGGAGAGCTATCTACACAAGCGCAAAAAAATGCTGAATATTCATTTACAATCAAGAAGGAGTCGCTTTCGCAAAAGATTGGAATCAATTATTACTCAGTGAGCAAAAATCAAACTCTGTTCTGATCTCTGGGCTATCGTATTGTGCTCCACCTGAATTCGTCGTGATAGAAATTAACTTGAGACCTTCCCTACGGTTTATTTGGTCGATTTTCAGCATTTTGTGCAATATTCCGGTGCTATTTCATGACTAAACGGTTGTAACATAAAGGCTTCCAACTCAAAAGGGGTGTAGGTCCACCTTTCACACAGGCACAATTTGTTAGATTCGGTGACTTGCTTTCCAACGACACCATGGCTTCTGGGTTCGCGTCCCTAGAACAGGGATCGGCAAAGTTTTTAGCTTGTGGGCGGTATTCAACTTCTGAATAGTAAAACCCATTATAAGTCAAAACATCATTTTTTGTATATAGCCTATATAGTGACCGAAACACATGGCTTGGAGATAACATATATATTTGAAACTAATAAAATATTTATTTTATTACAACACACGCGTCAGCAACATTAGCGAATTGGTATAAGCTGGCCATCATCAATGACCAATTTTTCCGATTCGTCGAACTTTATTAACTAGATAAGAATTAGATTGCTGGCATTTCGGTCTAATTTAGTCTAATTAGATGACCAGAATTATCTAGTTGTCCAAGTCTGATCTGGTATGATCTTCGACCAATGTTGTATCAGCGGCGATCTTTCTGGCATCGCACTTCCTGCTGGCTAAAACTTTATCCCTCTTATGGTGTGTATTTTGGCGCCATTGTACACCATGCTTATTTTTATTTAGCCATGTCTTTCATTTTTACATATCAGGAGGTAGTTACTCAACAATAAAAATGCACTGACACTATATATCATGCGAGGAAAGATTTCAAGTTTATTACAACTGCTCAAAAATGCTCCACCTTATGTTTAATTTTTTTCCAAGCACAGCACTGAAAGTTGGGGTTGCCAATCTGAGATCATCGTTGTGATGCGAATTAAATCATATCCGTTTTAATCCTTTGGGATGTTTAGCAACCGAAACATTTAAAAATGTGTGGGCTCCGAGGTCCGGCTAATGGGCCAGCAATATAATCAAAAAATACTATAGCTAACATCATGATGAAGTATACATAGAAAATCTAGTCAAGTCGCTGAAGTAAATGAGTTTTTATTACGAATTCTATCAATTTATTTTAAGAGACTTTTGGTAAAGACCTTCAATATGCATTCCAATAATATATTCATATCACAAATATAGTAAAAGCCGAAGCTTTACGATCTGACACTCTTCAGGGGCAATCGTCAGCAAGTAGAGAATTTCAAAAACTTGCATACAACTACATTGCATACATCCAATTGTGACGTCATCAAAACGAAAACAACATTGAGTACAGGCAAACCGCGAGCGCTGCTAGTGGCCAATTTTAGCTGAAGCAAACGCTACTTTTGCTGGCATAAGCGTGGTTGATGGATCTTAATGAATGTTGATTCAAGTGCGGACATGATCATCAAACTAAAGAAGAAAAGAGAATGCTTATTCATTGAACTGGTTGTCCCAGCTGATCACAACATACAACAAAAAGAATCAGAAAAGCAATCCACATACGCAGACCTCAAAATGGAATGTGAGAAAATGTGGCGATGCAAAATAAACATTGTACTGATAGTCATTGACGCAACAGGGGTCGTAATCAAAAAAACTCATGAGACATATCCGACGGATTCTGGGTAACGTTCGATTCGACATGATCCAAAAGATCACGTTATTGGGCACTGCGCATATTCTTCGGAAGGCCTTGAATTCACCACTGGACTAAAATTACACTAGTGAATCACAGCATAATTTCTGTAATTTCGACTCTTCATTTTCAATCATCTCTACCTCTGCTCTGTAACCCTTGCCAATTCTTCATCTACTGCAATTCTGTTATCCGACTTCTCCATGTATTGCATAGGAATAACAATATGACTGTATTACTGAAATTTTAAAAATTTACTCCAATCTCGCCATTTTCATTTGGGGGCAGGTTGCTCCCCGGATTATGTGTGTATTTACCAGTGTTACTGTGAGTAAAGAATATAATAATAACCAACTCCAAATATAGCTTGTTGGGGGTAAATTCACACTCACACGGTACAATATATATTACATATCTATAGGGCTGCGCATAATGATTGGTGTGCTGGAATCTGAATGGAGTAGTACTTCTTATGATTCGAGGGTAGTAGTGACATGAATTTTTCGAGTAATGAAATAATACGCTCCTTGCTACCAACGAAAGTTATAGTTTCAGCCTTGAAACCTCGATTGGTCGTATCGTAGCATGCGAAAGACGTAGTGTAGAGTTACAATAGTACCCACAGCCTCGTCACAAGATGTAATGAAATACGTGTGGTCAAAATAATACCAAGTAATGTTTAATGCGATGTAGAACTCTCATTATATTGTTAGTGCTCGCATAAAAGATACATATTTGAACTGCCCTCGTGTCTTTCACATGCTCTTGTGAGTTGTGACCTCATAACCATGCAGTGACAGGCTATACTCCAGGGGTGGGCAACATACGGCCCGCGGGTCGGATCCGGCCCGCGAAGGAATTTTGTCCGGCCCGCGGACAGTTTTCCGTTTTATATGATAATGCGGCCCGCGGCTACAGCCTGCCGAAATACCCCGCTACTTGCTTACTACGTCAAATTTTAGTGAATATATGCTATTTGTAAGCGCAGCGTGCGAGTGGAGCTTGCGCGTAAGTTCGTCGAAGCGAGAAGACTTGCATTATCGGCATTTACGATGTACTCAACCCTAATATCGTTTGTGGTAATCATGGTGTTTGTAGACTACAATGGTCATTTACACCAGACCGATATTTCTAATTTTTGATTCCGTAACCAACAACTTGTAGGCTTTTGTAATACAACGCTTATGCCAGGGGTCGCCAACTCAAAACGGGTCGCGGGCCACTTTTAAAATTTCGTAGATGCCGCGGTCCGCATGAATTTAATATCGAGATAAATAAGGCCACACAGATAAACAACGACGCTATCTCATCACCTACCCAGCCCTAATGAATTGATATCTTGGTAAATTTGGGGTGCCGGGCTTATCGAACGCCTTGAAATATTAATTAGAGATTGCACCGTAAGTTGATTGATCACAGCATAGTGTCCTATATGGTGTGTACACAAGCAAATCTCACGGCTCAGTAAAATTGGTCTACGTCACACTTTCCCTTTGGTCAAAAGGCAATTTTACCGTCATTTTTGACCGGCTTGTCAAGCATTAAAATTGATAAAACTGGTATCAATCGAAAGCTACCGCGGTACTGATTGCGAAAATATAAATTGTATTCTGCTCGTGGTCATGGAACCCCCAAAATCAGCTTCGAATCTTGCATTGTAACGGAGTTTGGTATTGTGACGCAGCCATGCCGTCTGGGAGCAGGTGAGGAGCAGAGTAAACCGCAAGTGTATTGGCCATTGTTGCGCAACCGATTGAGCATTCACATTCTTACTCTCGTGCACGCTTGCTCCTGAGCTGCTCAGATGGCATGGCTGCGTCACAATACCAAACTCCGTTACAATGCAACATTGCAGGCTGATTTTTTTTGGGGGGGGGTCCAGAACCTCGAGCAGAATAGAATTTATGTTTTTTGAAAGCCAGCGCCGCGGTAGCTTTCGATCGATACCCGTTTTATCAAATTTAATGCTCGGCAAGTCGGTCAAATACTACCGTCAAATTGCCTTTGACCAAATGGAAAGTGTGACGTAGACCAATTTCACTGAGCCGTCAGATTTGATTGTGCTCACACCATATAGGACACTATGATCAACGAGAAGCAGACATGGCGGCGTCTGTATGACAATGCAGTTCCCAAATCCACATTATATCCTCGTCGTTATTGGCGAGAAATGGCTTTGAAGGGACATTGCTGTCGTTAAAATACCATCGTTAAATACGATTTAGTCCTTGTATATGTGGATAAATGGGCGAATAATGTATCGATTCAGCAATCCGGCCCGCTAAGTACTTGATTTTCCTATATCCGGCCCGCCGACTGGAGAAGTTGCCCGCCCCTGCTATACTCGAATGCTCGACTCGAGTCGAAGCCTAATAGTCGATTAAGATTCGAATCGCTCAGGTACTCGATTTAGCACAACCCTTCGGCCTACATAAACAATGCAAAAAAGTTGTACCTGAACATTGCACAGAATGCACTTGCACACCCAGTATACTTTACCTGACCTGAAATAACAAAAAGTTTGATCGAAATCGTTTTGGGCTCAGTAAAAAACATTTTGTGTGTGTTGTGGATATTTTTTTGGAATGTGAATGTCAGTTTGCTACAACTAAATAAAATAAATGTAAAATCACAACTGAATGTTTCCGTTACTGAGTTTCAAACGCTAATATCGAGACTAAACAAGGCGAGAATGTAAACCCCACATAAGTCATACATTTTCGTTCGGTGCTTGACGAATCGAAATTTGTGATACACACATCTATAAAGATTCCATTTTCGTATAATTATATCGACAACCCCGAGGCTACGATGCCGAAACTGTATCCTGGCTTCAAGTTCAATACTGTACAACGATCACAAACGTCATGTTGTGGACATGTTATTACTCACAGCCTGCGTGAAAATAAATGGTAAATAACTGAAAGTTGAATGAAATCATATGCGCGTATTTACGTAACTAGGCATGAAAAGTGAAGCCACAACACACTAAGTCGTGTGTTGTAGTTTGGCTGGCACTAGAGTATATATACTATATAGGCTACTCCGATACGGTGGCATAGCCATGCGTATCTGCAAACTGTAATATTGTCGCAATCGGTATATATTTATTCTCGCAGTAGTTAATAGAAAGGTAAAAGAGCATAACGCCGACTAGGCAACATTACTAACACCGCCATGCCAATCTCCATCATATGGTTTATTATTGGGCGCGTGATTACGAGGGCTGTAGTAATATTGAATTGTCAACACATATATATATATAATATATTTATATTTCACGCAAGGTTCTGAAGCACGGTGGTGTCATCCGCCTCTGCGACACCGTTTGTTCACCAGAGGCCCAAGGTCTGGTCAGGTCGATTACAATCCATGTCTAAGTCTTGAGGGTTTTTATACGTTCCGTCTCACATTTTATGGTTCCCAAGCAACGTTTTGCAAAAGTCGATAGGGTCGCTTTACAAGTTACGCAGCGTTGCAGGTCCAGACTATATTCGAATAAGCCTGGGGTAGGATGTTCGATCCCTTCAATGACTAAGCAGTTGCTATGATGTTGAACAATATGCTTGGACGCTTCTCGCTTATTGGCATTTTGCACCAATGTTAATGAGAATGCAAAAACCCATGAAAATAAAATGTTATGAAAGAACGATCAGGGTTATCACATATGGCATTATCAGGACCGAACAACGAATATAATGCCGGTACTATACATCATAATGCAGATAATTTGGTAATTGTTCGACGACAATGCTTATTTCATCGCACTCTGTGACAATGCCGTGGGTTGATAAAGACATCGCAAATATGTTATTTTCCCCTTAGCACTACACCAGTGGCTCTCAACCGCGGGCCCGCGAAGCATTTTCAGGGGGTCCGCGAAACCTCTAAATTTGCAAACTGATTGAAAATCAATTTTTAACTGTTTTAAATTAGGGAAATCACGAACTATAGTTCACTTCTAAACTGCCAATGCTTCAGTAAGCACATCAACAGAATGGCCGTGTGAGATTATCCTACTGTGTAAACTCATTTTAACTGCCAAATTGCCAATAGCCTACTGATATAAACATATTGCCGTTTAAAGATATTTTGTTGAGGTTTGTTGAAAATAGTTTCTTCAAGTTTGTCTCAAAGAAGGGCTCAAAACCTCATCACGGAATTCATTTTCTCCTGTGATATAGGCCTACATAACCACTATTCAATTATTCATATTCAGATTGAAATGAACCCGAATATTATCCGTTGACACTTGTCAAGGGTAATCGTCAGCAACTAGTAGGAAATTGGAAAAAACAGTGTATATCAACAACCACTAATCCAGAATATCTTGAAGATGAGCTGCTATATAGAAATGACTAGTCTGGACGCGTGATATCTTCATTGAAAAATCTTCTTCTCAATTTTGCTGCCATATATGTTGCGAGCGTGCTCAAAGGTGTCGTCGGAAGGGTCAGGTGTCAATATTACATTCGCCGTCAGCTAAGCTACCTTTGTGGAAATGGATTTTCGGCACTTGTTTCTATCAAATCGAAGGCGTGAATTTTCAAGACACGACCACATATTTCAAGAAATAAGAAATTCAACTGCAGAAGTCCCTTCGAAATACTAAAAGTCCACCCATATTTCTACATATACAGTAGTGTTATATTATTTTCAAGAACTGTCATTTTCTTGCTGTTTATCACTAGCTTCAAGTAGATATTTGCACATGACAGATGACGGTTGCACGATAATTGAGCTAAATTTGAACTAAAACTTGAAGGGGTCCGCGGGGGTCCGTCACGGTCCGAAAAGGGTCCGCGAAGACCAAAAGGTTGAGTACCACTGCACCACACGTTTCATATATGCTGCGATACGACCTACGTCGAATGCGTGTTGAGGCAACAGTGACTACGGGCTCCTGCCAATAAAGCACTTAATTTTGAATTTGTAATCTGCTGTAAGGAGGCCTCCCGCTGTGCATTTTCCCACATGACACCTGAACTCAATCCTATGGGAGACAATCATTCACTCGAGGGCTTAGTATCATCCTGGGTTCTTGTAAACTCTTCGTTCTTAATGATGTCAGCGAATTGGAACCCAGGTAAACGCCAGTCCCAGAGAAACTACAGGTAGAGTCGAAACTTGAAGTTGCTTCCATTGGAGACGTTGCGATGTCATTTGACACATCTCGTCACCCGTCTCCTCGGTGAAACAAGTAAACCTACAGTTATTTCCCATACAATACAACTATAATATTTTATGACGAGTGATGCTGACTCAGTATCATCAGCCCCGTGTGATCGTTATAGGTGTAAACATTAGTAGCCTACATCAGTCAAGCAATTAAAAATCTTCCTTTGCAGCAGCGTTTGCAAGTGCAAGGTGAGGAAAAACAATGCTAATATCTTCACTCCGTTCCATAATCCAGATCGACTATGGCGAGATGCTATGGCGAGGTACTATGATTAGACGAGGCTTGAAATAAATACAGTTTTGCTATGATATCCCTTTTTCACATGATCAGTTCATGTTTGGAAATATCTCTATGTTCAATCAAAGGTAACTGCGCTCTGAATACGAAGTCGTCTCAAATTGAAGTTAAATATGTTAACAGCAGTTTGGCAGCAGCCATTTGCCGCAGAAAACCACCGCTTTCGAACTGCAGCTAAAATGGTTTCATTGGTCTACCATTCCACTGCATCTGTCTCTCTGACATCGAGGTCACGCGTCACCCACATGTAACCGGCACGCATATCTTCACTGTTGCGTAATCACGATTCGCTATATACGCGAAGTCTTCGCCGAACAAGCCTAGTCAAGTAGTCATATTTGATATCCACGTGACAAAATCTCCCCATAACATATCGGGAAATGCCAGATAGGAATGTTGGGCTATGGGCTCATATTCAGAGATTTGCTGTCTGTCGCTTGATGGAAGTGGCTGTGGTTGCATTGATGGTTTCACTTTCATGATGACCGACGCAATGACCCAGCGGCAATATTTTCAAGCCGCGATTTGCCAACGAAATTGGCCACTTCAGCACGAGGCTTCGATTAATCAGCAGGTACTGCGAGGATAATTAAACTTTTTGAACTGTTTCTGAACAGATGTAGCGGGGTGATTGAAGAAGATGAAATGTAAACATTACATTACTTCAGTCTTGTGAGGCAAATCGCCATTGTAGTATGAAAGAATCTGTATTGTTGGAAAATCTGCAAATGGAGCCAATTGGATCACCGATTGGTATCGTGAGCGGAAATGTCTTATAGCCTACACAGCATAATTCCTTTTTCTATTGGAGCATCAAATCCATTTTCTTATAGGAATATTTGACGTGATATTAACTGATGTGGCGCATTGGGAAAATATGTCGCTGTACGATATAGCTACGGAGAGTTGCTTTGAGAACTATTTTTGATACGCAGGCGTAAAATACGCGCAATTCGCGCGCGAGCACCGTAAAAGCCAACGGGACATTATATATAAATGATACATTGAAGGTAATACTGTTGGAGTCAGTGACCGGATTTTTCAGATATTAGCACTGTTTTATAACAAAATTAATACATCATCGTTACTCCTCGCTCTCTTGTCGCGCAATTAGTTCAGTTAGTATAGATCTAGTAATGATCCCTAGGAGAGTAATCGACTAGGCTTGAAATGGCATCTGGAATGGTAGGCTGACTTACTTTTATGTGATATGTCGAACTGTCAGTATGTACTGTGTATGTGTTATTCTGAATACCTTTCTTATCTTTCGCCAAGAAGGCGATCAATGTTAAATCAAAAACTATAGGACTGCCTCCATAGTTTGGAATTCTCGATTTCTTCGAAACGTTATGCGATGCATTCTTTGAAAACCGTAGCAGCGGCGTGCTACATACTCTAAAAAAAAAGATGCCCCTTCGATTTATATTTTCACATCGTTGCGTATCCGCGGTTATAGCGTATCAGTGAAACGTTGGCGGTTGACGGCATGCCAACCCTGAAAGCCTGAATGGGCATTGGACAATCCATCCGATTATTATATTTTCAAGTCGTAGCACACCTAGCACTCCTTTGTGGTAATAACTAGGTATCGATTCACTGGGAGTTAAGGAGAAATTAATCCCGTGGTTTCGACGAGTTGAACTCTAGATATCTTTAATGCCAGTGTTTGTGCGACCTTTAAATAATCCGTCATGACATAAATTCTCACCGTATAGGGCATTTGGAATGTCTTGTGAGAGCATATTATTATTGTAATTTGGTTACGGTTATAGTTACAGCATCGGGCATTTGATAGAAGCATGCGGAATACCTAATGCCGATAATGTATATTTTATAGTTTTACGTGATAAGGACATAATGATGCACCAGCGAAGAAGCGAAATAACATCAATGTTTGTGATCCATTTCATTTCAGGTTCATAATCAATTAAACTATAGTGACTTAAATACAGCGAGACTTCGTGCTGTAGTATTGCAAATATGCTTCGACTAACTTCGCCATTACTTTTCATTACTTTCGTTACCAGCTTCGTCTCAGGACAACTATTTGGCGCGCGTAAGTTCAACAATTTTACGCACTTGGGAGAATTTTCCCATGATGCGCATCGGCGCATTTCTGCATTCGTGCGGATCAATCAATTTGCTAATTTACGATGTGTCACAAAATTGTCATTTGAAAATGAGATATGTTGTAATATGGGGAAGCATATTGCTCTCCCATAGGCTGATATAATCAACTAGGTACATTGATTAATAGTATTACACTATCAGCAAGTATGTCCCTTTTTATTGATATGGAAGACAAGGTGTAGATGACAAAGTAGCAGTTTGATTATTGAATTACATTAAGTCGTTTGGACTCCCCCGTTTTCCCTTTTGTATCACTAGTCTTGTGGTGTTTGAATGATAAAATTTATTTTAAAATTGCACTGAATCTGAGCGCTCAACGCACCCGCTGCGTCAAACAAAAAGTACTTCGTTTTATTGCCAAAATAATGGCGAATAGTATATTATAGAATTTTGTCTTTGACGTTTTGGCGGCATACACACCGACTCATGATATACGCACAAACGACCTGTGCATAACTGCATATGCACACAACGAGTGCATGATGTGCAGTGCATATATGTTGCTGGACAAAGAAGGTGCAGATATAGCCGTCAAAGGCTTTCCCATCCTTCAACGACCCCTTCATCCTGTCCCGGAAATGCTATGCGGCAAGCTGGGAAGCCACAAATACCATTTTTACTGCATGTCCTTGGTGTGACCTGGCGGGGGATCGAGCCCACGATAAAGAAGCCGGACGCTCCACCAGTACGCTATCTTGTCTCAGCCCGTGGAAATGTTATTAACGATAGACTATCTGTCCTTAACCAACCCCTCAGAAAACGTAGTCCTGGATTGGCCTTGATTCATGATCATATAGATTGATCTGTCGATTGTAACGACCAAAACTTTACTCGTGTTATATATATTTAATGTTTATCCTTTGGGTGGCGCTGTTCGACAGACTAATGATTCCATTATTTTTTCTCACCGCTGGAAGACGCGGAAGTCGCATTCTATCCGCTTGAATGTGAGCTAATTATCAGCTCGAGATGCACGTGCTTCTTCAGCGTTCGTATTGAGAATATACCAACCGTATCAATATTTCCAGCATCATGCGTGGGAAGATGTGGACGACAACCCAGCCTTATCCATCGGCTTTCCCTAGAGTGCAGTTGTGCGGCATCGTGCGAAACGCAACGAAATTGTTGCCGAGATTATCGGACATTTTGCAGTAAGTTTAAATTGTAAGGCACAGCCGGATTTGAGATAATGCATGATCTGGAAAATTTGCCGTTGCAGGTAAATCGTGTAAAGAAAGATGCGGGAATGAGTATCATGCCCTCTTTGTGTGTCAATGCTATGATAAATGCGAAGGGGAAAATTGTTGCGCTGATTACACCGATATATGCGGTGAGTATCATTGGCCAGAAGAGGTAGTGAACATATTTACTAGTTGTTAATAGTTGATAAAATGTTCTAATTTCGATCAGATGCTGGTAGCTAGGGATGTTGTGAACGTGTGGTCCACGTTCGCGTTATGTGTGTGAACCAGTGTTTAGATGACTCGAGCCAACATTTTCGTATGACTTGACTTGACTAGAGTCACTTTGCAAAAATGACTTGACTTGACTCGGCGCTTCAGAAATGTTGATTGACTCGTGACTCGGGTCAAAATTCACGAGTCAATTTCAAGTCATTAAGTAGATGGCGTCCATTAAATCTCTGTATCTTGAGTATGTTCGGATTATTCGCAAAACGCCGGTGTCACTTATGAGAGCAACCAATCATCCACTGATAGTACGTTTCACTGATCCTACGTTGTTACATCACAAATAAATTGTCTGCAAACGAAAAACTCTTACGTTGTCGTAATAGTAGATTAATCTAATAGCAACGTATCTCTGATTCTTAGACGGATCAGTGCTTACATTGCGCAGCGCTCACTTTTACCAAGCCTCTTGTATGGTTTTAAATCAAACGAATATAGTTTATGCATTTATATTATCACGGATGTGTAGATGGGGGAGGGGGGTAGTGTTTTGTACGATGTCAATTTGTTTCAAGTTCTCGAGGCTTCGTCTTCAAGCCTCAATTTTGGATGATAATAAGACACTCTAGCATGTAGCTATCCAGTGACTCAATTATTTTATTAGCAGTTCTACGTATGCGTGAGTGATACATCGCCTTTCTGCATGTATTTGACTTTATATTCGTTATTTGATATTCTAGCTAGGTAAATGGTCAATTAATCTGTCCTGCAAGCAGCGAGCAAAATGTAATGACTTTGAATCATCACTCATACTTCGAAAATTAAATTTGACTTCCATTGTGATTTGACTCGTGACTTGACTTGACTCGAGTCACCTTCGACAATCAATTGATTTGACTTGACTCGAGTCAAAATGTGCAATGACTTGAGATGACTCGTGACTCGAAGGTAGTGACTTGATCCCTACAGTACACTGGTGTAAACCTCAGAAATTGAAAGGTTCGCGTTCACAAACGAACCTTGGTAGGTTCTGCACTGTGAACCTTTTCCATTTATTACAATTTATCACGTCATTATAACATCTTTGGTTGACATTTTTGCCATTAAACTTCGGATCACTATATGCATGGCGCTAGCAGCACAAAAAATCAACACTAAACGAGCATGTACCTTGCCAATTTCAAAGATTTTACTCGCTTTGGTACAAACTTTGCTCGAAATATTCAGCTTTCCGCTCGTGAATATTTAGCGACACTCTTTTGAGAGCTTGGCCTGCAATCACACAACATCAAGAACGAAATACACTGCATGCAGGTAGTCAGCGAATTTTGCTCATTCAACCAATCAATGAAGTGGATAGAAAAATATATCTTAGTCTAATGTAAAAAAATCTAGCTGGTCTACGGGATGCATCTTGATTTGGCTACTATATAACTTGTTTAGGAGGTAGTAACGGTAGCAAAGCAAGTATAGCAACCCGTTTTACACTGTGATTAATATCAATGTAGCAATAGTCATACGCCGAATACATTGGTGTCCGGTCAATACCGAGAAAACCATTACCGAGAATGCCATTACCGAGAATGGACACCACAGAGAATGGACATTACCGAGAATAGACACCACCGAGAATGGACATTACCGAGAATGCAATATATGTGATGCAGGCATGTTATGCATATGCACAGGTCGTGTGTGTGCATCACGACGTCGCCACGTTCGGTATCTATGCTCAGGTATAAATTTCTCGACAACGTCAGTCCCAGTAAGCTATATTCTTGACATTGGTCATTCTCGATAATGTCCATTCTCGGTGGTGTCCATTCTCGGTAATGACCATTCTCGGTAACGTCCATTCTCGGTGATGTCCATTCTCGATAATGGCATTCTCGGTAATGTCCATTCTCGGTAATGGTTTTCTCGGTATTGGTATAGAACCGAATACATTGTCCGGTGTAGCCTACACATTTAAGGCTTAAGCTTATTCAATTGCAAGCCCTCGTCGAAATTTTTCGCAAAGCAACGGAATATATTGATTTTATGCGAGTAATATAGCATTTGAATGTTCCAGTTGATCTGGTGATATTTATAAAGTTAGCATGTACTTCAGCATTGTGGCATAACGTGGCCTGAGTCGTCGTCTCGTGTTTCATGTACATTTAATATAATACTTCACTCAAATGTAGGGTTGGAATTGGCAATATGACGTCACGCGATGTCGTAGGTTCGTGTTCGCGTTCGCGTTCCCACGAACCAGAACATTTCAGGGGTTCACACCTTCCCTACTGGTAGCTGCGTTTACTTTGATATCATGATATGAGATGTAGAAAAATATACATGAGACTTGCCAGATAGATGAGCTATTTTTGACATAGAGATCATTTTCGTGTAGCGAAAACAGTTAGCAGTTCGTGAAACTCTTTTTCTTGTTTAGAAGGAGCATCGGCAAGATCGCTGTCAACTACGCTGCCTCTACCTCCTACTACCCGACGTACCACGACAGTTAAATTGCGACCTATCGAAATCGGATACAGCTTCGTTCAAGGTGAGAACATTACTGCGTATACGATTCTCCAATATCTAGTTCAGGGAATCCTAACTGAGGTCCACGAGGTCGTAGTAAAGGGTCCGTCTGACGATAGCTATATTCGTCGGATATGCACACGTTTTCATCTACCTTATCAAGAAATTATTCGTCTTGATCGAATGAATAATCACGATGAAAGCGTGACTGGTAGCTCAAAGTTTCGAGTAATTGCGAAACCACGTCCGTTATGGAATGATAGACGATGACTTAATCACCACTACAACCAATTCGACTTTGTAGTATGTCTATTCTAAAGCAGTGGTGGTCAATGTGGCGTGGGTGACAACCCAATTGAGATCGCGAAATATATTCGTTGAAAGATGTCATTCTCATAATATATGTCTGGCCTTGGCTGGTTTCATCGTCGTTAAGTTGCTGCTACGAGTCTACTACTCTCCACATATCCGACTGCCCCCAATTTGAACTCGCGTGTTTCTTAAAACGGCGTACAACTGGTTGTCTGCATCTTTTGTATTTCATATATTACAGTGAAAACGAAGCATACTAATATTAAAAGTACGGTACATTATTTAGATGGGAGAGGCTTGGGTTGCGAGACGCCAATAAAACTACGATTTGGGTCGCGGTATAAAAAGTTTAAGAAATACTGTTGTAAAGGGGGTCCTTAGCCTCTTCATTAACGTTTTTAGTATGCGTGGGCTAGAAAAAATTGAGAGACATGGATGTCGGTAAATCGGATACCAGTTTCAGGAACTTATATTATAACAAATACAAACAACATAACTCTAGACTTACAGGATCCAGGTCTAATAATATTCACATCTGGATTGGCTTCAAATAAAATCCGTTTCATAAAAGTTGTTGCTTCTCCATTCGCAACAGCATCATGCTGTGATCCATTGCTTGGATATTTCTAACCATGTCCTAAATTTTTAAGGAAAAGAGATAACATGTCCGAAAGGTATCGCTTTCGTCGTGTGTCCTTCGAATCCATGTAACATACCATGTGATATGTATCCCGGCGCCGTATGCTCCATCAATCAATGCGACACATGCGAAGCTGTGTACACCGACGACATGGGCGTCCAGTTAGATTGTCGCGATCCATGTGAGTAAATATGCCTGCTTCTATAATGCAGTCTTTCAATTAGATGAATATCTATGCTGTCGCCTCTGCAGCGAAACACTGTACCAACGGAGAGAGAAGGTTTGAATGCGGTGACACGGATCTTTGCGCTGGTACGTCATGCCCTGCCTTTCCGAGGGCTGTTTGCGTTCCGAACAAGTGTGGCGGGTGCTTCTACGATTTTGTTGACGACAAAGGACAGATCGTTGATTGTGAGCTAGCACGTAAGTATCATGGGGTTATTAATACAGATTAAGTAGCTTCAAGTAACTCAACTTGCTCTATTACTATAGGTCAGGGGTGGGCAAACTTTTTAGCTCGCGGGCCGCATTTAACATCTTAATCCATTCGCGGGCCGCACTATATAAATTCGGGAATGTAGTTTGCCCACCTCTGCTCTAGGTACTCTATAATCCCAATGTCGTCCGCTATCAACGAATATCGAAGTTTAGACGGATCGAATTATATTGATGAACCCGTTCGGATATAAATGTACAATTAAAAGTGGCACGAGAGTGCCCTTTGGTCCGCCGCTGACTTCGCACGACAGATTTCTTGTCGCATGGCAATTCTTCACAATGTAGTGTGAATTGTATCAGGCATGACCTAATTAAGTTGTATTGGCCATAAATCCTAACTTGATACCTAATATCGTCGCCACCATCAAGTATTACAGTGCTATATCGCGGTAAGCGGAAATTTGAATGTCAGTATCGTATTAAGAAGACTGTATGCCGGAGCTCGTGAACATCAGGATTGTGGATAATCTTGTATTAATTTCAGCGATGAGTGGATTTATTATTTTCCAATCCAAATCCTGTTTTGAATATGGGCTGAAAATCGAAGAACAAATTCTATATATTGATTTCTAGTAGTGTCTAAATTAGTGCCTAAATCCAGCAGAATCATTTGAATATTTGAAATTACACATTATAAATTACATCTCAGAGTCCAAATCATAGTTCTTAAAATTTACCAAAGCAAATCTGATTCAAATCAGGCCAAAATCTTTAAAGGCGTTACTTCAAATCCATATTCATGCGAACTTATGATACCTCCCAGGTTTTGCATATGGGTAAAATGAAATCTCTCTGCAGAACCAGTGAAGCCACAATGCAGCGAGGGCAAAAGGCCGTTCGTTTGCTTCCCTCCTCCTTGTCACGGGCAGGTGTGTTTCGCCGACGTATCAGCCCAATGCAAGAACATTGTATGCGGGGAATGCAGAGCGGAATTCTATGATGCGGGAGGAAATGTAGTCGACTGCAACGCGAGAGGTTGGAATTGTTCACGTTTTGAAGGAATAGCATTGGCATCTGTAGGAGATACACACTAATATAATATAGGACAAGGTATAATGAACCTCATCACGTAAATAACCGCATTGAGATTGACACGGCGAAGTTCGTGACACTTGAGTGCGAATGCAACGATCAAGGAACAGGACGTTTGTATTTTTCTCCTTAAGGTTATCCTTCCAACTTATGCAGGCAAGTAAGTAGCAAGTAAGTATACCATGTATGCATGGTATACAGACATACACGTAAGATGTGCGTGCATATGCCGCTGGACAAGAAAGATGCAGAAATTGCCGTATCTCTTGCACTACCCCTCCATGCTATTTCGGAAGTTACAGTCTTCGGTCCGAACGCGCCGTGATTGAATCCACGACCTACCACTCAAGAAGCCGATCTCCCCGCCGTTTCATGATGTCTTGTCGGATGTGTATAGTAGTTTAATCGGACATTGACGAGACTGCAATATCCAATCCATCTTACGGTTCGGTTTCAATCTGGCGCGTTCAAGTCCTGTTCAGACCCAATAAACACGGCTCATTTCCCGCATGAATCAATAATGACGGAGGTAGTTTCATTTCCAAATCCAAATACGTGCACTGTTGCACATCTCCGCCAGGTATTCACATATTTACAAGACCATAGTCCGAATCACCTGTGAATATATAATCCATATATACTAGATTTGAATATTATATGAATGCTTTGTTGCGCCGATAGCAGACGATCTATATAAACCAAAGACCTTGGTAGCTACCATTCCACACGCTATTTAACGTCCTCTTGTAAATGAATATAACTTTACTTGTTACGTTCTTTCGTAGCGCCGCTCCTTCGTCCGGTGTTGCGTTGCTCTTTTTGCGTTACTTATGCTTCAACACCTGATGAAGGAGCGGCGCTGCAAAAGCTCGTGTAACAAATAAAGTTATATTCAATTACAAGTGAACGTTAAATAGGGTGTGTAAGCTACCAAGGTCTTAATATCATATGAATAATATCAAAATTCTAACACTTTTCAGGATCTAAGCAAGCAGACTGCGACGAAGAGTGCCAGGTAGATCCATGTCAATCGGCACAATGTCAAGCTTATCCCAAAGCGCAGTGTGTTTCCAAGAAGACCACAGCGTGCGGAAAATGCGAGGCCTCATTTTTACTGAACGGAGTAAACGTGGATTGCTCAAAACCAAGTAAGTTATTGAATTTTCGGAAATTTCGACTTGACTTTTCATGGTGGAAGCACCAAAAATTCTAAGTGTAAATTATCGACTAAATATCCAACTGCGTTACTAATGATCAAATCGTCCACCAATGTTTACATTGCATCGCTCCAGCTGTTATGTTTATATATAATTAGAGCGATTACATCCGACAGCAATGACATCCCTGCTCGCTTCTGCTGAAATAGACATTGTATATACGCGTAGGCAAATATAATTAACCCACATAATACAATAAATATTAGCTACCCAGATGTACTGCTTTATATTTAATTCCGCGTGCTTTATGTTTTGTCGTGTAGATTTTACCAATCCGTATCTACCCTGATAAGACCTAGGTAAAACTAAATGACATTATACGTTTCCGCTATGGTTTCTACATACGATCGTCGCGATCTCTGTTTCACACCATGTAGCGTTAGGCCTATATACAATGCATTTTACCCTTGGATCTCACTTTGAACTCAATATTTCAGAAATTGCACCAGTGTGTCCCAACGGAAAGCTGCGTTCGAAATGTCACGCGCGGTTATGCCTTGGACAGAAGTGCGGCAATGACTTGGCTTTCATATGCAAACCTGATGAATGCAACGACTGCGATATTAAATTCTACGATGCGCGAGACAACGAGATTACTTGTGATGGTGAGAACGTAAAAATACCCTCGACATGTGTCAGGATGTGTGTAATGTGTCGGTCGTTCTTGCATCAACGGTGCATTTTTCCTTCAGAGTCTTCAAGCCGCAGTCTCGTTATCAACGAATGCGATAACGGCAATGAGAGAATGACATGCGACGGCAGCCTGTGCGCTAACGCCAAATGCGTCGGAATGCCAATGGCTCTATGCAGGGAAGATCCTTGTGATTCCTGTAACCCACGATTCTACGACATTTCTTTGAGAGAATTGAACTGCAAAGTAGAAGGTGAATAATTAGTTTTCGTTTTGCCTAATTCCTCTGTTGGCATCCAACCTGAATCGGAAGCACAAATCATTGAACAGCGACGTTACGATAAGGCCATGTTGTAGAGTGTAGACCATGCAGGCGTCGAGAACCTACGGCCCGGGGTCACGAAACCAGTGAGCTGTTGGTTCACGGACCAACCGCGGTCGAATCTAGAGTTCTTATCAGTAAGCTTGTAATCGCCGGTGAGCCCAAGTAAAAGATTTCTTACAAAAGCCAAGGTTGTAGCTGGGCCGAAGCCTACTCGCCGTGCGATGTGCTGACAGGAATATATGTGTGTCACTGTCGTCGTGTTGTGACATGATGACGGATTATGAAACAACAATAAAAAAATTAGGAAAAATATACTTCGAACTCGAAGACCTGATCCCCATATGAATGACATTTTACAGATTTACACTGCCAACATAATCTTGCTAAAGAAATCAACTAACATCAACCACCCCATTGAATCCGTTAAGCTTTCGTATTATCGCAATCTCAAAATAGTAGATTTCTTTCTGATAGCTATGGAGCTGACCCAAGGCCACGCGATTCCTTTAAACTTCAGTTGTCACAGCACCGGCATGGTGCGAACAAAAACGGACTGCACTGTTAGTGAGAGAACTCACCACAGACAGCAAGACAGATCCAACTTCACCCCGGAATATATATGCAATCCTCATATAAAATGGTGTATTTCATTCAATTTTCATAAACGGGAATGGGCGTGAATGCAAAATACTAATGTTGCGAGTGAGAAAATGAGTATATTATGAATGCGAAGCCTTCGATGTCCCCCAATGGCTTCAAAAATAAATTAGTTGAACGTGACTTGAACTCGATAAGGAACAGTGAGCACCATGACTTTGACTCAGACTCGAGATTCAGAGCAATGTAGGGTTCCATTTAAAACAAAAATGAATTAAAAGCAAACATGTTTAAAACAAGGCCCTAGTTTAAAACATGTTTTTATTGTTTTTTTAAGCCATGGCGTCATGAATATTCGATGACGACGTCATAATGGATTGGCATTGACAAATGAAAATATAGGGTAAATATAGTTCCTTTGACGAAATATCTGTACTATAACTGTTCAACCGACTATTTTGAAGGTTCCAACCATCCCATATCGATATATACGTCGGATAAATCGGGTGGTAATGGTCCGTAGGCTCATAGAACATGTTTCTTGGAAAGTATTTACACAGTTATGGCATAATTTTACAACTCAAAAAAAAACACAATTTTTTTCTTTTTATGAAAGGCCTTTGTTTAGAACACTGTTAAAACATGTGTTTTAAAACATCGTTTGTTTTAAATGCAACCCTAGAGCAATGAATTCAAATCGGCTCTTTGCTTCCTTACTTGAACGCGCACTTGACTTGTTGGTGGATTGAATATGTTTCGACTTAACTCGAGTCAAAACTGTCAAACTAAAATTGACTTGCGACTCGAAACCTTGTGACTTGGTTGCAGCCCTAAAGGCGAACAATAATCACTTGAGGCTGTGTAGGGACGCCCCAATTGCTCCGTTTTCCATGCCATACACTTAATCATAACTAGGAATAGTGGGACGAAGTAGGCGGGTAGCTCATTTGTAATTAAGTGATTTCTGTCACGCTGTTGCGTTTCGACCGAACAATACGATGACACTTTCCAAGGTGAAGCCTCGCATTTCTGCACTGGTATCTGAATGGCAACATATGTTCAATAAATATGCATTATAATGTTTTCGGTTTGTGTGAAAATTTTGATGATTTTGTTCTTTCGGCACTCTATTAATTAACAGTTTATTTTGTGTACCAGTGATCTAGCATATTGTGTGATAGATTTCTAGTCAGATGTGCAGTGTCGTGGATATTTGTTCTTATCGCTCGGCGAAATTTTGGAGTTCCGTGAAGACTTGCAGGGTAGCGTAAGTGTTCCGATTTCAACATACCGAATTCACTTGTAACCGGTGATATTGCTGATTATCTCATCGGTGTGAGAGAAGTAGTCGTTTCAGACCAATGAACAATGTTGCGTTTGAGTTGCAATATCAGCTTAAGCGATAATTGTTGCTATCGCTTTTGTCTTTATAGACGAAACAACAACTATCGTGCCCTCACCGATCGGAACTGGTTCACCGCGGTGTCCCAACGGAAACGTGCTACGAAATTGTGATCATGACCTTACTTGTGAATCCGCAGTATGTGACACAAACCTCTCAAGCATCTGTAAAGCAAATCCTTGCGATGAATGTAAGCCTATATTCTTCGGCGAAGACGGAATAAGGATAAATTGTAATCCGATCACCATCTCAAGTGAGTATGATTTTCTCTTTTTCACCTTCTCATAATAACTGTCTAGTTATGGCATATGAATAATTAAGATCAGCAAAGAAATGTTCGCACCAGCGTATAGCATAGAACATTTTATACGGCTGTAAATATCTTTAATCTTTGTAGGTTCCTGCGATGGATCATGTGGAGAAAGAAGGGATGAACGGAATAGCTGTCACTGTGATTCTGGATGTAGAAATCGGAAGGATTGCTGCGACGACTTCGTGGAGAGATGTAATGTTGAACTTGGTGCGGGAATTATAACATTCAATCGCAATGATTGCATTCCTTTTAGGCGAAACTTGTTTGGGAAGATGTGGAAAAAACATCACAAATGCTACGTGTCAATGCACCAGTGACTGTCGATTGTACAACAATTGCTGTGCTGACTTCAAGGATGTTTGTGAGTCGTCCACTCTGAATCTCTGATAACGTTTTTCAGCAATGTATAATATTCGAGTCGTGTGCCGCCATATTCTAGCTCACGGAGTCAAATACGTACATGTATTAGTCACACAATGTCTTATATCATGTGTGGAATTTTGAAATTTCATTGTGATCCAACAGTTTTGCAAGATCTCTATCAAGTAGCCTATGCCTAACCTGTAGTGTGGAACAGCATCTCGCCGGCTATCCGACAGTCGTCGAGCATGTCCAGTCCAAATGTAAATCTTAATACATGCAATTTCTACTTAATCATTACTAGTCCGCCTTCAAGATTACCGGGCCACAATCTGGTATATCGACCTCGCCTACCGAAACAGGGAACATGCCTCTTATTTATATACTATATGCCAAGGTGGGTGTCTGATTACAAGACTACTCCAAGTCGTTTCGGCACCCTCATATCTTTTCATTATATCGCAATTTTGTGGTGTATTGATTTGATAAAAATGATGATGATGATCTTACACTGATTATACAATATGTATATTCACTCCTCATTTGAGCTTAGCAATTCTTATCAATTACTCCGATGCAAAATCCTGCAGACCTAGCTCAGAATACCGCTTCAAACTACTTATCAAACTTCCAATCAGCCACTTCATGATGGAAGAATAACAATCATGTATTTCTGGATGTGTGGATAGGCGGAATGAAACCTTAATATCCAATTATTTTGTTCCGTTCATATCATAATTGCGCGTTTAGGATTTTGCTGTGATTTCTCGATTCGCTTATTAACACGGTTGATCAATGTCAGCGATATGTATATAGACTATTCCAATAAAAATAATGCCAGGAAAGCTAGTACGGTGGTCCAATTAATTTTATAGTGGCCAAATTCAATCTATTTTCTGAATGAAGTGGATTCACGTTTCGACAACCTATGATGGTAGCGAATCCTATAATGACTAATTGATGATTCAAAACTGATTCACAAATGACGAATCTGTTGGTATATACTAAGTCAAGCGGGGCCCGCGATACTTATTGAGCAAGTCAAGTCAAGGCTATCCAAGCTTTTTCACCGCGACCTGTTTCTTTCTATTGAAATTTCTTAACCACACGGTTAATAGTATAAGAAGATCGAAGAAAATATCCACTATCTTTATGCAATGAAATCCGCTTGATGTGGATAGGTCGTTTATGCTTGTTTGACTGGAGTCTCAAGCTGTCAACATTATACGGTAAATCAACTGAATGGGCAGTTGTGCACGGTAAAGAGATAGCGCAACTATATTGTTGATCATATTCTCCGCAATTCGTCTTTTTGACTGGTATCGTTTGTCTCGAAGATCTCTGATTATTCCAATATTTTAACAATGAGGTATTTTATACCCTCAAAATCTGCAACCCGATGTATATGTCCATTGTCCATGTCCGTCCAATGTCCATGCCCGTCGTCCCTGGCTCATATCATGTTCGCTATATACTGACATTCTCACAAGCAATTTCGCAAGGATGCAGAATAGGACGTGGATTGAACAAACCATAGTTGACAACCGATTACCGGGAATATTATTATGTTATTGAAACGCCAACATTCATTTCGACACAACAAGATCCATGGCTGACGCGTCATTGCATTACATATTCGTGATAATGTCATATCCTAACAATCAATCCACCAATCACTTTGGTCAAATTACATATGAACCACAAAACTCTTTAGCGATAGTAATGATTTGATCGATGGCTTTCGGATGGAGGGATTCATGCCTGGTTTAGCCCGACCAATGAATTTTTCCGATCGTACTCAGCTCTCAGTACTGCGCGGTGCACGGCGATATCATTGTCACGCAATATCCAACTTAATTAGACTACCTAGTAAGAATTGATCATCTGAGTTGCATCACCTCTATCCATCACTCCACCGTAATATTAAACCCCGAAAATGTCGTATTGTAACTGTTAACATTTTTCCAGGTCTGCCAGAGATATCTTGTAAAGGCAAATGCGGGTCTTCAGGAGATCAGGAAGACATCTGCTACTGTCACGAGGGCTGCGAGGAACAGTCTAATTGCTGTTTGGATTATCATAGCGAGTGCAATTAAATATGGATATACTATTCTTTTTTTCGAGATTTTGCCTTCTACTTTTACACGTCTAAATAAACTACACGACAGAACAGCTATCTGCAGATGTGAAGGTCATAGCTCGGATATAATCATTGGCAATAACATAAGTACTGCATACTCCGTTCGTTTTAGTACAGACTACCACAATGGCGTATTTTAATATTCATTCATTCAAGTGTCATTCTCTCGCCCTTCCTGCTATCGACCTCAGTGTCGCTTTCATGCGTCCTTGTCTGTGTTTGCGTTGCCGACTTTGAAGTTCAGCTTATTTTCATAGTCTTGGGATTTTCAATACACAGCCTTCGCAGTGAAATCGGCTGCGAGGATCCCGTATAAACTCGCATTGCCTATAGAATCTTGGGAGAGTTGAGTCGCGAACCAACTACCATTGTATACTGTACTGTACGTTGGAGAAATTTTGACCCGTGATGTCGGAAATCTACTCCTTGAGGTCGAAGTGGATCCTAATATGTTTTGTTGTATACATGTATCTTATACAATGGCAATTGAGAGCTGGAAGTGGAGTCGCATCAAAATTATGCGAACCATTTTACGCATTAATATCAGCCATAGGAATTCACCCGAAGTTTATTTCGCCGTCGGTATAATAGCATTTAACTGCGATCAATCGAAATTTCCTATTATGATGATCTTTATGTTGGCCCCTTCGTCTTTCAGCTAACATCGGAAATACTAGAATTTTAATGGTCCGTTGAAGTTCCGTAGTAGGACTGCAAAATTTAAGTTGGGAGACAGATTTCAAAATGTTAGGATCCGTCGACTTTTCATGATAAATATTTCGAAAGAGCCGTTTACCAGAAAACCGTGTGGAGCCACTGGTTGACAGAAATACACAAACAATTAAATCATGTTCAATCAACGGAATTCGCCATATATAACGCATGTAATATAAGTTCTTATTAGGCCGTTTCAACAAGTACCAAGTGGCCGTTCTAAACTTCCCAGCGGGCCTTATCATGCATATTTTTGCTTTAACGGATCGATCACTCAAAATTCTCCTTCAGAGGAATCAATTACAGAGATATTTGTTGAATAGTATATTCATATTGAGATAAACCCGAATATTTCCGACTGACACTCATCAGGGGTAATCGTCAGCAACTATAGTAGATAATTGGAAAGAACGTTGTATATCAATAATCGTATATTGAAGTTCTGTACTTTCAAAAAGCTCTTCGGAGATATTTGTGTATATTATTCTGCAAATGTTAATTTGATAAATTCCAAAATTGATTTCCAGGGCGTCTACAGAAAATGACCGAAAATATCATTTTCGTGCGCCAAAATTAATTGAATCTGGCTTTATAGGGTTACATCG
This sequence comes from Botryllus schlosseri, assembly GCF_051294905.1. Lineage (NCBI taxonomy): Eukaryota > Metazoa > Chordata > Ascidiacea > Stolidobranchia > Styelidae > Botryllus > Botryllus schlosseri. The sequence goes on along the minus strand of NC_137247.1, from coordinate 19,210,036 downwards.
GGATATAGCCTACACTGGGTTCACAAGGTTTTTTAATTCTTATGGTAGAACTGTTAAGTATGAAACTAGTTCTTTACAATGGTATGTTTCTTTTGGCAAATTTTTAGCTAGCTGTATGTTTAAATGCTTTCCGTAGAAATTCCACCCCCTGATAAAGTGAGGCTCGCGAGACGATTTCGTTGAGCCCGCGACCGCGACAGACTCTCGACGAAATTGCTACTAAGCAGGGAAAAGTTATGCCGAATTCAGCACAAGACCGCTGGTGAAGATGTTTATACTTTTTTAGGCCAACATCTGAGCTAACGTGAAAAGCATAAGAAATTAATCGATTCAACTCGAGACCATTGCAAGCGAACTTTGTTTGTTTGTTTGTTTTGATATTCATCGTGTTTCGATTATATTGGTCATTCTACACCAGGCCGATATTCTATATTTTTGATTCCGTATTTACCGACTTGTAGCCCGCGGTACTTTACCAAAGTGTAAATAATGCGGTCCGCATTCGCCATAGTTTAGGCATATCTGAATATGTTTGGGCACATATTGCTCGCAGTCAACAAAGGTTGTGCACCTTTTTTTTAGTCACCGAAAAACTTTTTCTTAGGGGAGGGAACATTTTAGCTCAAATACCGGCCAAAGTGGTCCACGAGGCGAAACAGGTTGGAAACCATAGTAGCTATCTCGCCACCACAGTAACTTACTTCGAAGCGCGTGTTTTTGGTATTTATTCGGTTTCGACTATATTGATCAATATCATTTCAATATCATTTCACCAGGCTCATATTAGTTATTATGATTTCTGATCTGCCGACTTGGCACTGCCCAATTTCTTTCTAGGCTTCTGTAAGATACCGACTACGCGGGCTTAATTGTTATCAAAGTTAGAATTCAACTATGCAGGGCTCAGACAGCATTTGAAGCGAATTAACGCATCGCTTATGACGCTTATGAGTACTTTACGTTAGCATACACAGCATGTTGGTAATGCTGATTGAAAAATTGTATTTTTAAAATTGAATAATATAGTCATATTGAAATAAACTCAAATATTTACGGATGATGCTCGTCAGTGGTCATCGCCAGCACCTAGAAGAGAATTGAGAAGAACATTGTATATCAACTACCGTAGTTCAATGTTCAAGGTTCATTTTAATTTTCCACCAGTCAGCCGAACATATTCGGGCTTGTTTCAATATCATTACCATCTTCAATTCTATTCAGAACGGCTGTAACTCAAAGGATCTATCTTCAGCTGGTTGTAACGATGACAAATGAAAGATAATAATCGAAAATTGCGGAGTACATATCCCTGTTTTCCGGTACGTCACATGAATTCTTCCAGATTTAATACCGAAACGAGTCATCGGAGAAATCCTCCGTCCGGATGAGCGGTGGGGGGTTGAGAAACGCTCTCAAATCCTAATCTTCCACAGGCTTCAATCGTGCCTGCGATGTGACTTGCCGTAAAACATGTCCCGCTGTGCCTTTATGCCGCGATTCGGGGTCACTCCATCAAATGATATGACGTACGGAATTTGTACAGGCTATTGGAAACGGGTAGAGAACAGCCGAATATTCACGGATGCATCTTCTCTATTCTCGGCGGTGAATAAACAAACCAACAGGCCTTGAGCGAGCAAAAGACGAGGCCGCGAAACGCGATTTATCAGGAATGTAAACAGAGCAATGAAATCGCGAAGTGTGGGCGGAAAATATAATCGCGTTTTCCCGTGAATTATCCCGCGGCGCGCGCGATGACACGGCGTTGATTTATACGCGCTAATTAACCGGCCGGCCTTCGGAAATATGCTTGGGTAGATATGCGGCGTGAGCGTGCTAGCGTGATGATTGGGGTTTGGGCGTGCTATCGATTTGCTACAAGGTAATTGAGTGCTGTCTACATCTCGCTTTGGAGTTATCATTGTTCCTAATTACCCTAATTTTGCGGCGTTCATTGTCGGTCTACTGCGCACGTTCATTCGCCAAATGCGCGCACACGCAGTATCGTCGCAGCGAAAGAGGATCACCCAAGTCCATTCGAGCCAAATGTTTTTCAAAATTTACAGTTCAGACAACGATCTGACTCGATGGAAAGAAATGCGGCTATATATTTGAATACTATATCCTTATAGATGAGCCTCTTGGAGGTAAATAACTTCAATATACAATTGAATAAATTTGATTGAATATTGCATACAATTGCATAAACCCCAACGTTTCCGGCTGTCACACAGTCGTCAGCGCTAATCGTCAGCAACAATGGTGAAGAATTGTAAATACCTATATATCAACAGTTTTATCCCTTAATATTACGTCTCCAGGAATAAATTTCATAAAATCGAGGTTTACAGATATAGCTTAAGCTGAATATACTATTTTTAGATGGTACACAAACTCCTTAGGTGCGAGATAGCGTAGTAGTATGCTCCACCTCTGCAACACTAATGGGTTGCGGCAGGGCCTACGATAACTTATCGTTGGGTTGCGGGGTTGCGTTGTAGGGTTGGTAGGGTTGCGGGTTCGAGGTCGACTCCAGAATTCCTGCCTAAGAGTTTGAGGTTTATCTAGGCTCCTCCACGCCACGTCACCCGCGTAAGCGATGTCTTATGAAAAGCCAAGAAGTGGGCGGTGCTACTCGGCTACTCGGTAAACACGGAATCAAAAATAAAGAGTATCGGCCTGGTGTAAAATGACCAATGTAGTCGAAACAACATGAATATCAAACAAACAAACGAACAAACTCCTTAGCTTGGCACCAACTAGGATGGCGTATTTTCATAAAAGTCGAATCCAAGTCACGCAAACTGTGACGACACGAATTCTGTTATCGTCGTCGACTAGATATTTAGAAAAGATGATCGCGGAACTCTCAGATACATCGTTTTCTCAGAGTCTCAAATATGACTTGAGCTGTAGCTAAATTATGGTATATCCAACGGGTAGAATTCATTACAGCACACACTGAGGTATGAGCCACCCCGAATCAATTTGGATTGACTTTCGGCCTGATGTAACAACGGACTACTTGGCTGAGTACAATGGCAAAATGCAACGCCCCAGACACTCCCATAACTACGATCCTGTCATACTGGAGCAGCGGCAGATTCGTATCACCATAGCGATTTGATTCACATTGTAAGACAAAAAGATAGTCACTCTGCCAAATGTAGGGATAACAAAGTTTGTGCTTCGGTGATTGCGTACTTCTGATATCAATATTTTGTCTATTAAGATAATTATTGAGGAGTTGACAAATTGCGGAAAATCACAATTGAGTTGCCACTAAACTGAGATATGCAGCCTATATCCAAACTTCCGTGCGACTGTTGAAGTGCAGTGCAAGTTAATTTGAAATAATCTACCTATGATGATACTAAAATGTATGAATTCAATCAATTCATTCATTATAAATTATTTCAAGCCACCAGTTCATGTGGCGAGCGTAGTGGTGCGTACCACAACTGCGACACCAATAGGCTGTGAGTTCTACTCCCATAGATACCGTCTCCAGAGTTTCTTCTCTGATGTCGGAGGTTTATCTAGGTTCATCCTCGCCATATGATATGCGTATGCGGTGTTTTAAATCAGTCCGGAAGTGGGCCGTGTTCCAAGTCGGCAGACGGGGAATCAAAATGACAAATATAGGCCTGGTGTAAATGACCGTGCGGTCCAAAAACACCATGGATGTCACAGAACACGAACGCAAACAAACACTCATCATTTGAAATGCTGTCCCGATTCATTTCAGACAATTTTGTGAACAGGAACCCGAAAAACCCGACTCAGATTTTATATCTGGCACCGTCGTGAGATGGACAATATAACTTGATCATCAGAGCATTGTACAATTGTTTTGGAAGCAATTTGCAGCATTGGAAAGTAACAATTACCAATAGTTTGTGTTAGTGTATAGTATATGTTTCGTGTTAGTATTTATTGTTTGTATTTTACTCGGCAAAACCTATCTCATCCCCGAAATCCCAATTCAAGGTTATTTATGGCAGTAATATCGTCGAACCATATCTTTTACACGTTAAATTTTCAGTATTTTTGTTTTGTTTTGAAACGTTAAACTTTATAGCAGAACAGCAATGCAAGCCACTATATTCCCAACGTTGCTTAGTCAGTCAGAGATTTGCGAATAATATCCGTAGAAATCCTACTCTTCATAGAACCACAGAACGACGGAAAAAATGGCGTAAATACCCTGGCGGATTTCCTTTTAAGATAATTCGGCTGTTGTAAATACGCTGCCTCTGATATCTAGCAGTGTTGGGATCAAGTCACTACCTTCGAGTCACGAATCATTTCGAGTCATTGCACATTTTGAAGGTTTTCGAAGGTGACTCGAGTCAAGTCAAATCACTCGGTTTTTGGAGGTGACTCGAGTCAAATCGAGTCAAGTCAAGTCAAGTCACGAGTCAAGTCAAAATTCAAGTCAAGTTGCCTTTTCGTAGTGAGGCATGATTACGTCATTACATTTTGCTAGCTGTCTGAAATACAGATTGAGTGGTCATTGATTTTGAATCGATGTACGAATAAGAGTTGAATATACAGTATACACCCAAGAAGGAGCTGTATCGCTCACATATACGTAGCCTCAATTTCTAGTTACCAACCCAAATAGAGAATAGAGAAACGAATTGATAAGATGCAATACACTACCCTTTACTCATTTACAGATTGATATGATACAATTCGAGCCTGCGCCAATGGCGGAGGAGTATATAAACTATATTCGAATTCAAAATCAAAAAAACAAGAGGTTTGTTTAAGGTAAGAACAGACCACATAAATAGATAATTCTCTATTATATTACTTTACTACTCGTTTACGACAACGTAAGCTGTAAGCTTAGATCACTTCGTTTGTGGTCAATTTATTTGTGAGGGAACATTGGAGGCTCAGTATAACACACGATCAATGAATGGTTGGTCGCTCTCACGGGTTACACCAGTGTTTCGAGAACAATCCGAACATATGCAAGATACAGTGATTTTTAACGACACTGTTTAATCGATGACTTGAAATTGACTCGTGAATTTTGCTCCGAGTCACGAGTCAACCCACATTTCTAAAACGCCGAATCAAGTCAAGTCAAGTCATTTCAGCAAGGTGACTCGAGTCAAGTCAAGTCATGCGAAAAAGGTGACTCTAGTCTGACTCGAGTCAAGTCATGACTCGAGTCATCCCAACACTGATATCTAGATCTAAGAAAGCGAATATTTACTCCGAGACTCAAAAGAAAAAAAAGACGACAGCCTCACTGTCTAACTATACAACTTTTTTCGTATTTAACCTTGAAGCGGCAATAGCATTCTGCACCAACACGTTCCTTGCAATTTGGAAATATATTGCTCAACTCACGAGATAAAACACAATAGCAGATTATAAATGGAAAGACTAGTAAGGTACGTCAGTCACGTTGGGTTTTGCGACCGCATCACTTGTTCGTTGACCTTTTTCTCCTTCTGTCGGCGATTGCAGAACCATATCCGCACCACCTCTTTTTCTAAAGATAGCTGTTCCGCTATGGAGACTATTTCTTGCGTCATAGGTTTGGGCTTGAGTTTGAAATGTTTTTCTAGAACGGCCTTGACCTCGGCCTCGATACTGGTCCGTTTTTTTCTCTTACGCCCCGGCCCGTTTTCGGAGTCAATTTGATCGATGTCGGGCGTTAGAGTCTCGTGTTTATTGTCTTTGTGTTGCAGCCACCGCGATAGCAGAGGCCGTAACTTGCACATGTTTTTCAGGCTGAGCTGCTGCGCCTCAAATCGACAGATAGTGGTTTGGCTGAATACGGAACCGTACAATTCTCCCAGCGACGTGCCTACGTCTGACTGCGTGTATCCGAGTTTGGTTCGGCGGTGTTTGAAGACTTTAGAAAACTGCCTCATGTCCTCCTCTGTCCACCCGTTCAACGACATGTCGTCACATGGTAATTTATTTAGCGTTCGTTCGTCGGATAGTAAGTTACGTTCGTCGATACGAAGCGGAGAATAGGACGTAAAGTGCGTCGGTTGATAATCCATTTCTCCGTAGCCATCGCAATGATCTTGCTTTAAGGAAAGATCTATAGGTCGTGGGTTCCATGTGCGGTTTTGCAGATTGGTAGACGCCGGATAATAGTTTCGCGAGTAACAGTACGGATATTGTCCGGGTTGATTTTGATAAGAATACACGCACCCCGCCTTATCGCTCGCGCAGACCGAATTCGCTATCGGATAACAGCCGGCGTTCGACGTGGTGTTCAGCCGTGACGATTCGGATATCTCTCTTGCAGAATGCACGAAACTGTGCCAACTTTGAACGTTTGCATCGTTGGTGTATGCGGGGCTTTCTTTAATAACGAAATCTTCAGTGACCTGCGATGTATGAGGAGACCTGCTGGGGATTCTTTGGCGTGGGGAATCGTGAACAGAATAAAGCTGTTCCTGCAGACTCGGTATTGGCAACGCTCTGTGGTATCCGGACTGATTGAATTGGTAGCAGTGGTTCGAAAATTGGTATCCATTTGGATATGGTCGGTAATGTTCGTCTGATATTTTTGTGAAAGACTCCTGTTCCTGTGACGTATCTGAACGTATTGGCGGTTGAGAATCCAAACACGCGTAGGTCGACAATCCGGGAGTTGAGTAGCTCATAACAGGGGAGTGGTTAGGCATGTGCGGGTTTTCGTGGATCCGTGTTTTATTCCTGCATTTCCCGACCTCGGAATGGCTGCTATATTTTCCACAACCGTCTTGCAGTGGCGACCCGTACGCCAGCTCGCCGTTCGGAACTTGAGAGAGCATTTCGTAGAATTCCACTTGTCGTTGGCCTCGGGACCGGGCCTGCTGTGATAATTAAATCCTAGTGTGAAATATCAAATCACCTAGCATCGCAAAATATTCAATGAAAGAAATACGATGATTCACGGTCTCGTAAAATCTCAAGATATTGATGTCAGAAATGATTATGGTTCTGGCAAAAAAAGTTTTTAATATTTTTTGACCGACTACGCCCTTGGTCATTCTCAGTTTTCGACTATCTTACATCCGTACAGTAATTTTAGTCCACGAAATTGCTGCTGATGTTCTGGGGGTGAGGTGGGTTGCATGTGAGTAAGTAAAAACACAGTTAACGGATGGTTCACCACAAGTGAGGGCGGATATGTCCCCCTTTGTTTCGACAAGTTATACAATCCATTATTATTCGGATGCTCTGTAGTTGCTTCAGATCCACTAAAAACTCCTCCTCCTCCTCGCCACCTCATCCGCGTCAGCGGTGTCTTACAAAAGCCTAGAGGTGGGCCGTGCTATAAGTCGGCAGTTACGAAAGATAAGAAGAATATCGGCCTGGTGCAAATGACCATAGTAGTCGACAAACACCATGAATAGGCCTACCCCAAAACAAACAAAACAAACAAACACTAAAAACTCAGAGCCCCGATACAGTGCATGTCTCCGACTGCATTGGCGTGCTTACGCGGGGTTAGGAATCGTTATTGTTCCGTGAATGACAGGAAATTCAGATTAGGTTTGTGCATCGATGTGCATATAAATACTGCGAATATTCCAGCAAAATATTACCAGGTTCATTTTTATAGGTTCGGCCGTCTTAATAAAATCCATATTCTTTCAGACCAGAATGACACGAAGAGAATTTGGACGCGCAGAACTTTAGTATACAATTAGTATATTGATATTGAAATCAACCAGAATAATTTCGGCTCGACACTCGTCAGGGGTAATCGCTTGCAACTAGAAGAGAATTGAAAAGAACATGGTATATCAACAGCCGAAATCCAAGCCGTCGAAAATATTTGAGTTTATTTCAGTACGACTATAATATACAATTGTACATAAAATGGAATGGATATATTGAAGCCTCCGTATATATGAAACAGAAGAATTAATGATGTTTTTCAGAATCACCAACGCTAAACGAAACGAAATATGCGGACGCAACAGTCACGTTGGTTACTGAACGCGCCAGTAAAAGAAATCGGAACTGGAAACGCAATGAGCGACCACACCAATATTGCACAATTGCACGTTCTAACTACAGAAACTCGATTTACCACAAATACAAAACTACTTGAATTGGTGAAAAGTTGAAGTAAAACAGACTTGAATGGAATACTGCGGAAATGAATAACCTTCAATTTATATTTTACTGAATATTTCGAAGGCAGCGCGTACATCCTGATGATGTATTAACCCAGCATCAACCATATCCCTAATTTCACAGACATCATTTAAAGAGCTGCCATTTTGTCTGAAGTGGCAGCTTAGTTGTAGAGTGATGTTTCTAAAATCCTGTAGCTTTTCCTTCTTCGCTAACAACAGATATATATGTACATAACTAACCAACTATCTACCTGTATTTAACTTGTCTAAACCAATTGGTACCTGAACATCTATTTTATTTTAATTTACCAGTTTTGTAACTAGATGACTCGTAGGAAAAGAAATATTTTATATACAAACGCATCGAATGTGGCTTATGTTTTGTTATGCTCAACGGTAGTCTATGTTCGTGACAAACATGTTCATAGTAATGAAAGAAGAAACTTGAATTAAATTTGGAGAGCATCCATCTTTGAATACTCTTAAACACCGCAGTCTTAACCGCGTTCGTCGATCAGTAATATTATTACACTTAAAATATTTGTTATTTTTTTCCTTGAAACTAACTGAATTATCGCTAAAATAATTGAAACCTCCAATATTTGTACTTAATCTAATGCGGGACATAATTTGAAATCTCTAATAGGGAAATGAGAAATACCTATTGATCAGAATTTTAAATAGATTCCTGAAATAGAATTCACTCACTCGGCTTCAAATGATGTCACTATCCGCCCTCTAAAATAATGTGGGCGCAGCATAAGAATTTGCATAAAAATCAGATCAAAATATACATTTCTACAATATTAATGTACCGCTGTAAACATTATTCGTATTACTATGCCATCGGCTAGTATAAGCAATTTTTTATTCTGACATATTTATTCCCGAACTATTTCGTTACTGCACTGGTGATAATAACCAAATGATTTAATGCACTTGGAATAATCTAATATTTCTTACTTGAAAGGTAGCCTATGCTTAATCTATAACAGGTTGAGTTAACTGAATAATTACCACCTTACTTCCTATGTCGTGATAGCGTGGGAACAACAATTGTTACCATTTTGACAATACTGTTATCGCTACAACCTCGCTGATGATGTGAAATGCGAATACGGTCGGTAGTCCATTTTTTCGATAAATGGATTCGATCCGAGTCATTAGCCGTTCATTGTTCTTCTCCGCGAGCGCTCTCGCCACACGACCGACTTTTACAGCGGGAACATGGAGGCCCCATTTATCGACATTTCTCTCGCGAGTTGCATGATCAATGCTTCACAGTATGGAACATCCAATCGGTGCATAATCCATAAAAGCACCTGTGTACGCGGCTTAATATCACTGCATGGCTTGAGCGTTGATCACATGCTCTCACCACCAAGGCGTTTTAGTCAAAACCTTATCCCTCTCAGCGTAAGCCGCACAACAATGGCGCTAAAGTCGCGTATAGAAAGGTATTACAATATGAATAGGAAGGTAACTATTGAAAAATTGTGGGAAAATTACTATGCTTAACGAATTTAGCTAATATACAACTGAGGTTCGTTTTTATCAGATTGCAATTTCTTTCAAGTGCCACTGCAACTATATTTCATACTCAATAGAACTAAAATGTTTCCCAGTGCAAGGTATGTTTTAGTGACTTCAGAGTGATCAGATTATGGGAATGTCACAACCGACTCTACAATCATTGCAATGACCATGAGACAGCGTAACATAAGACAATGTAGGGATAACGTAGCTCATAATATGCACCATAGCACAGGGGATCTCAATACGCCGAAGGCGATCTTACGGTCGCTGGGAAAAGTAGCGCGTTTCGGCGCGGTTGGTGAAGATGTGGGGCTGTGCTTGAAACTGGCTTTGAGAATTACGGTCTGACATGGGACTAGCAACGGTACGATAAAATTTGTCGTAATTCGTACCAAGTAGGCTTACCTACTACGGTATTACGGCACCATTCTGGTACCGTAATTTCCTACCCACACGTTCTACTGTGCAACACACAATTATGTTGACAGAGAACATTTGTCATGGTGTAGTACCAGGGCAGCATAAAATTAGGAATGGATATTTACGTCCCGAATGCATCAACCGAAAGCCTTAGCCTGGTTACGTTTTATAGCGCAGTAATCAGATGTGGTCAGTAACGCAGCACTTCTATACACTTAAGAGACTCTTGGCGGTACAAAATTTCAATATAAAATTGACTAATATATTCGAAGAGCTTCTTTGAGGAACAGAACTTCAATATACAATTAAACAGTATATTCATATTGAAATGAACCCGAATGTGATCGGCTGACACTCGTCAGGGGTAATCGTCAGCAACTAGTAGAGATTCGGAAAGAACATTGAATATCCACAATCGTACAACAAATTATGACGTCACCGGCGTGAAATTTCGAATAATCGGGCCACGAGAGCTCTTAAGATCAATGTACTATTTTATATGGTACACTAACTCTTTTTGTAGGCACAAAGTGGATAGGCGTATTTTGATGAAAGCCGACTCCAATGCACCCAGATGAAAGTGTAAATGGCCTGGTATAATCATATTAAAACAATCATCAGCAATACGATTAGCCTACCCCTAACGAGTGTCAGCCGAAAATATTAGTTTTTTTCATTATAAGTATACTAGTTAATAATATAGCAAAAATTTCCATATCTGAAATTGTCATGACAGCAAGGGCAAAATAGCCACTGTATCGTGGTCAGGGCCGAGACAGCACAACGTCAGCCCCTCCAAAACTTTGGTATTGGATCCCCATTGGGTGGTAAACCAAACTTAAAGGGTGCTTCGCCTCCTAGACTCCCTATCAGGGAACACGTTTTCACCTCTACTTGGGATCGATATATGTTATACCAATTAGTGAGTCAGTTTATATCAGAGGTCACCAACCTGGTGCCCGCGGGCCCCATGTAGCCCGCGAGGACCAGATGAGTAGCCCGCGAGCCCGTTCTAAAAATAGATCGAATAGCAGCATTTGCCATTATTCGTCAGATTATTACCAGTGAGCTTTTAAATATATAAATTGAGTGATTTAGCTATTTTTGTTTAAATCACACTATAACATGTGACTTAGAAATGACAAACACTTAAAATGATGATATCAAATATCCTCAATTACAGTTAGTATTATACCAACATGTAATAGAATAACAAGATATCGAAGACGTAAAACACGGCGTACTGCCCATACAAGCGACATGACGGCATGCCATCCACGGTCTTCTTGAATTGGGGGGGGGTTCCGTTATGGTAGCTCGACGTCCAGGACAATACCAAAGTAGTAAACAACATTACTAGCAGATGCAGTATGCCCATTACGTATTGCATCTTTTGACACAGCTTGTCTCTCTTACACTCAACACAGTTTATAGTACCATTTATTTAACTTTCTGTAATCGATGCTGTAATCGATGCTAATGAAATCTGTCATGTCTGGACGCTGAACAGTTAGAGATTGGAATTGTACCACTGTACCTACACCTCAAAGCCCACAAGGCTGCAGCAAACTTTTGGTGCCTTGTTGACACGGAAAAGTACGGTGGTTAATGCGCAGCAGCTATGAAGGTTGCAAGCTTGTTTGGATCAACCTGTCGTTGTGAATCAGCCTTTGCGGACACTACCTTCATAAAAAAAACTCAGAACACGCCTCAATAATGCACATCTGGATCACTCACTCAGAGTTGCAGTGTCAAGTTATATACCAGAGTACAGCGCACTAGTTGATAGCATGCAATGCCAGGCCCCACACTGACTGGTATAGAAACAGATAACACGATGTCAGTCCAACGTGTGACATGATTTATTTTAAAATTCGAGCTGACAGTTGTTGTATAATTTATATAAACATGGTGCGAAGTAATTCGTGATTTCTTAAAAAGTGTTAGTGGCTAGCTAGTTGAAATGAAATGTTTTGATTCAAAAGACTCTCAAGTCTTACCGATATGCGATTCCTGCCCAGTGCTACGAATATCAAAACGGACCCGGCTGGCGCGGGTAAACGGTGGGAGTAAATGGTAGCCCGTCGCTTCAATCAGTACCCAAAGGTAGCCCTTGGTTGCAAAAAGGTTGGTGACCCCTGGTTTATATCGTCTAATCGCGCAAGGCGCGAAAAATTCTATAATTTATGATTGAATGAGTCAATAATATCGGGAATTGCTTGTATATTGCTGTCATTTTTTATCCTCTCTCTGCCCACGTAATCAGAATTACCGGTAGAGCTGAGTGAGGTGTTGTCTTTGAAAATGGAGGGCACCTAAATAATAATTAAACATATTCGGGCTGCCTCGTTGCTATAATGACTTTGTTACATAATATTATTCCGTGAACTCCTGTCCGCTATGTAAAAATATATTGAAATTAATCAAACGTACTAAACTAAAAGACGCGCACGATTTCAAATTGGTATTTCTTCACTGGCAAATAATTTGTGGGATTCATATTGCCAAGACAGGAACATTCGGCGCCAGCCATTTTGGCGCCTACGAAAATTAAACATATATTTGTATATATCGAAGTTTTCGGTCTGCATTGAAGGTAGGAATTTATGGCGTTACATCTATTTGGATAACAGCGCTGGCTACTGTAACCAGCAGTTGTAGCAGTAATAAACTGCCAAGGTATCTTGGTTAACCATGATTATATATAGTGGCGTAGCGATAAGGGGAGAAAGGTATACAGATTCAAATGGTCGAATTATGCATTGTGACGTCATAAGTATTAACGAGGTCACAATGAATATTCGTGTGGTCATCTATAATTGTTGAAAAAAACTCTCTTCCACCAGACTTGTGCAAACTAAATATTTAGTTAGTTGATGGTCAACTAACTAACGATTTTTTCCGTAGTTCTAGTTCTAGTCGTAGTTGCGGATTTTGAAAATTGAGTAGTTCTAGTTCTAGTCGTAGTTGCGGATTTTGAAAATCGGGTAGTTCTAGTTCTAGTTGCACATTTGAAAAAAATATTAGTTGCCGAACAACTAGAAAACATGTGTCGTGGTTTTGGGCGAATTGAGATGCCGGTGTTCTGCTGCATGATGTCTGTGCACAATGTGCAGAATGGTGTCTGTGCACAATGGCTAGCCAAGTCAAAAGTTTGCACTGTATTAGGCGGTGTATGTATTTCTAATAATTTATAAATTGAAAGCAATGAATTACGTGGTTAACACAAGCTTCTGGGTGGATGTGTTACTATTAGGCAATTAGGAATTTAGAGTCAAAGTACAAATATAATATTTATCTTACGTCATTATTCAAAACAATGGTAAACAAAAAACATTGTTAACTCTTTTTAATCACACCAACCCATAGACACGTCCTTCTAAAAGACACCAAAATATATGGGATGTTACAGCTTGGTCACTATCTCGAGCGGTATGTCGCTTATTGGTAAAATCGTCCTGTTGTGTTGGTAATTTCGCTGGCAGGTTTTCCGAATTCGTCTTCTCGCAGCTTCAGCCGAATGAATGTGTGCTTATGCCCTAATCCCGACTTTAATTAACCCATGTTGTATCGACTTTATTATGAATATAGAATACGTCAGGGATCGGCTACCACTGGCACGCGTGCCAAAAAGGGCACGCAAGATGATTTTTCATGGCACGCTGAATGATTTGATATGTATTATTATAATCGTGTTTCTTGCAAACAGTGGAACAAAAGTTTTCTAAATGGAAGAAGCTCGAAGGTGAATCCAAATTACTTCCTAAATCAACATGAAGTAGGGCCTCTTGGGGCAGATTTTATTTTTGTTCAAAATTTCTCCGCACTTTCCACATATGGTCTGAATTCGGCCCGCGGGCCGTAAATTGCCCAGGTCTGTCCTACGCTAATCTACAAGCCTTCGGAGAAACCCTAATTTTCAGTGAGTCACAAAACAAAAGTCCATCACATGTGTGCAATGTGCATACCAGTGTTGTAATCTGTACGACTACCAGTGAAGCGACTCAGACAGCAGACTTGTATAAACCTAACATTTATTTAGTTGATGGTCCACTAACTAAGGATTTTTTCAGTAGTTCTAGTTCTAGTTGTAGTTGCGGATTTTGAAAATTGAGTAGTTCTAGTTCTAGTCGTAGTTGCGGATTTTGAAAATTGAGTAGTTCTAGTTCTAGTCGTAGTTGCGGATTTTGAAAATTGAGTAGTTCTAGTTCTAGTCGTAGTTGCGGATTTTGAAAATTGAGTAGTTCTAGTTCTAGTCGTAGTTGCGGATTTTGAAAATTGAGTAGTTCTAGTTCTAGTCGTAGTTGCGGATTTTGAAAATTGAGTAGTTCTAGTTCTAGTCGTAGTTGCGGATTTTGAAAATTGAGTAGTTCTAGTTCTAGTCGTAGTTGCGGATTTTGAAAATTGAGTAGTTCTAGTTCTAGTCGTAGTTGCGGATTTTGAAAATTGAGTAGTTCTAGTTCTAGTCGTAGTTGCGGATTTTGAAAATTGAGTAGTTCTAGTTCTAGTCGTAGTTGCGGATTTTAAAAATTGAGTAGTTCTAGTTCTAGTCGTAGTTGCGGATTTTAAAAATTGAGTAGTTCTAGTTCTAGTCGTAGTTGCGGATTTTGAAAATTGAGTAGTTCTAGTTCTAGTCGTAGTTGCGGATTTTGAAAATTGAGTAGTTCTAGTTCTAGTCGTAGTTGCGGATTTTGAAAATTGAGTAGTTCTAGTTCTAGTCGTAGTTGCGGATTTTGAAAATTGAGTAGATCTAGTTTTAGTCGTAGTTGCGGATTTTGAAAATTGAGTAGTTCTAGTTCTAGTCGTAGTTGCGGATTTTGAAAATTGAGTAGTTCTAGTTCTAGTCGTAGTTGCGGATTTTGAAAATTGAGTAGTTCTAGTTCTAGTCGTAGTTGCGGATTTTGAAAATTGAGTAGTTCTAGTTCTAGTCGTAGTTGCGGATTTTGAAAATTGAGTAGTTCTAGTTCTAGTCGTAGTTGCGGATTTTGAAAATTGAGTAGTTCTAGTTCTAGTCGTAGTTGCGGATTTTGAAAATTGAGTAGTTCTAGTTCTAGTCGTAGTTGCGGATTTTGAAAATTGAGTAGTTCTAGTTCTAGTCGTAGTTGCGGATTTTGAAAATTGAGTAGTTCTAGTTCTAGTCGTAGTTGCGGATTTTGAAAATTGAGTAGTTCTAGTTCTAGTCGTAGTTGCGGATTTTGAAAATCCAGTAGTTTGTACAAGTCTGTCTTCCACCCATCAAAATAATTTTATCTGACTGCGCCTCTGTGTTGATGGCATTTAAAAAATCATCGCATTTCTACAAAATAGGCTATATCTCCATTATAATCCAGCAGCACGCGCTAAATTGTTGCCAAACCTATCACAATCAGATCAGTTCAGAAATGTCGTAATTTCATACGTTACGTACTTCGCAAACATATGGTACAATACTTCCGTTTCATTCTCTTCGCCGTAATCCGATCGTACCAAATATTCCACCCAGCCGTACCAAACCAATTCCTTGACGTCCGGATTAAAGCTCGGCCGATTGAATCGGAGTAAATTAGGCTGCTGACTAGCGATGTGCTTTATGCGTGTAACGGTCCTGATCTAGACCTTTCGATAGCATGTGAGTTTTGTCAGTCAAATGGATTGTAGGATTCTAATTTCAATTGACCATAGTTTTTTTTTATCTTGCTTTACCATATCACGTAATATATGTATAACTACAGATCATAAGTGCTCCCGTTTCAGCAATCCATTTATTCGAAAACGATAAAATGGATCAAACTAAAACGATGTGTCTATAAAATTGAGTTGACTAAGTACAACCCATCAACAAACTCAATGGAATGGGAGTGGTGGATTGGTGGTGAATAGCCTATTATGTTGCGCAACTCGGAGACATGATCGCTCGTTTACAATGTTAGCCTGGTAGTCTTTAAAGTAATCTTAATACGGACAGAAGTCAATCAGTTACCCTTGTAAGGCTGAACCTGTCGAGTACAGAGGTATGTGATTGTGACCAAACATCTGTGAATAGCACAGTAGCGTCTTGACTACATCCCAGTATATTATGTTATAAACAGGGGCGGGCAACATACGGCCCCCGACGGAATTTTGTGCGGCCGCCGACAGTTTGCGGACTTATATGATGATTAGGCCCGCGTCGCCGTCTACAGGCGCAAACATTTTCGACCATGTACATTAGCAAGACAAAGCGACGTTCCAATACAACTGATGTTCACCGCATAGGCGTAGCCAGGAGTGAATGGTGCCATGGCATTTACAAATATTTCATGAATATTCGTAATATCTATAAATAGTAGAATATTTTCGGGCAGATGGATTCGAACTAAAAAAAAAATCGCGCGGTTTAGTGTCTCTGCATACGTGTCTAGATTGCTAAAATAAAGTATCATAGATGCACTAGAATAGCCCGTGGCCGTTTGGTTGTAGGAGTTTTCAACGAAGTAATAATAAGAATGAACCCGCCCGAAGTGAATAAATCTGTGACAAGCTCATGAATATATATTCTAATGGCATGAACAATGTTCAAAATCATAATTACGTGTCGTAACTTTTCGAAGAAACCATTGCTCATACACGCATCAATATCATTGATCAAATTCATTCATTTATTCAAGAAATTTTCGCGGTTCGCGCGACTAAAAGCCAAATGCACACTGATTTCTTATCAAGTTCATATCTGATTTGGGCTCGCCCGTGAATCGGTCGTCTAATACCAGATATATTTCGCAACAGAATGTGTGCGTCTCTGAATTGTATGTACAAAGGGTAGTGCAAGATAGGATGGACGGGGGAGTTTCAGGATTCCGGCCCGTCTTATCTTCATGTTCCCCTATCCGGCCCGCCGGATGGAGAAGATGCCCGCCCCTGTTATAAACCGACCGCTAATTATATGAGAAAGAGGATGATAATGTGCCATTGTTAAGTGATTAGACGCCCTACAGCAGTACAAATGTGCATTGTAGCGTTAGGTCAAAAAAGTCAAAATTGTAAACAAAGTCAATTTTTTTTACAACCTGCATTTCGTTTGTATCGTAGATTTTGCACTGTCGGGGAAGTTATCATTTGACATTTTACAGCTTGTAGTCTACTTTGTATGCCTATCATTGTATGACGGCCCATTGTCTGCTCGTTGTGAATCATAAACATTCAAATAAAACAAATAGGTTAACATGGTGTTATGCTCAACTTACCGCAATATCCTAACTAGAGTTGCATTTAAAACAAAAATCAATTTAAAACAAACATGTTTAAAACAAGGCCTTCATTTAAAACATGTTTTAAACAAAGTGTTTTAAAACACCGTTTGTTTTAAATGCAACCCTAATCCTAACTGAAGCAAGACTGCGTGGGCATTGCATGGTTCTTCTATCAAGAAGCGCATTATGAAAAATTGTGATGTAGACACCATTGTCAGAAGGAAGGAACATGGTTCGTCACCAGCAGTCTACGCACGCACAGCTTCAGTGTTGTCAGCCAACAACTGCTACTGTTGAACGTTCTTCCTCCATTCTTGGCCGGCTACTTAGTAAGGACAGACACTTTCTACCCGAGAATGTAGGAAAGTATCTTTCGTTGTACTACAAGTCTACACGAAATTTCAAATATTTCTACCACAATACGTCATGTAACTACTGGAATTCTTCAAAGGGTCAGATTTCGTTAACATCAATTTTTTTCATGAAACAATTTGTCAGTTTTTGCTTCAAAAAAGTTTTTTTTTTCAGGTCCAACTACTTTGTAAGGACAGACAGCTCGAACCAGAAATGATGATAAGTAGTACAATTCTAACATTATGTGAGACAACACCTAATTTGCATACGTTTGGTCAAAATTTGGTCAAAATTATGTTTTCTAAGGTCAAAAATGTGAAAAAATTTTAGGTCAAAATCTTTTGTTTTTAGGTCACAACAAATTGCCCTACTGAGTCCATCGGTCACTTATTTATGAGTGCCTTATATAGAGTGTGTTGTAAATACTTTAAACTAATAAATTTAATCCAAAATCAGTAGAGATGGTTCGAACATTCTGTTCCGCTTTAGCATAGTCGAAACGGTTATTGATTATTGACAATTTGCTTGTTATACCCCCTATTGCGGTTGTGAATAATTTCATGACACGCCCTTACATCTCCCCTAAGACTTGGCCCGAAAACGAAATAGAATGATATCATGATTTTTCCACCGCAGTGGCAGAGTCAGTCATTCGTGATGAAACTATACCACTGGTATTTGTGTCACACGTACTCAAAATGAGTCAGGGCATCCAAAAATAGTTGGTGCCAAAGACTGGTCCTGGACAGAAAACTGATCCTGGATCTTAAGCATATTTAACAGACTAATTATATATTGGTGATATGAGATTTCGCTTCAGTAACATAGTCGTGACCCGTGATTGATCTCTTTCTAATGCCACGATATGATGACATCGTACTCGATCCGATCGATTAATGACTACACTACAGTACTACGATAATGTCTATTACAGACAACCGCGCAATGTGTTCACGTTCTTGATCACACGAACCTGTCCTAAAAGTTGGTGTTCACACAATCCAGGACCCGGGGTTCTGACAATCCCTATTCATTATAATCAGCATAAAGTAATATGAAACGCTTCTTCGAGGCACAGAACTTCGATATACAATTTTATAGTATATTCAATTCATACACAATCGGGTTAATTTCAATATGAATATACTATCCAATTGTATAGAGTAATATGTTGGTATAACAGGAATATGAAAAGTCAGAAATGCGCAGTTTCAAATGTCTTCAAATATTTATTTTTTAAATGCAATATTCATTCCGCCCGATAAGAAACGACTATTTTCGAATTAAAAACTGCATCGTGGTATGCGATAGAAGTTTTGCCACCTACCTGCGACCCACTGACGCGGGCTTATTCACTCAGCAGTACGCTTACATCATTACCATGATGATAAATCTATATTTACATTTGAAGGGACTCCCACAGGAGCTTCAATACACAAATGAACAGTATAGTCATACTGGAATAAACCCGAATATTGCCAGCCTTTATTTAGTTTTATAATTTTGTTTCGTCGTAAATAACCTATTCAAGGACTACAATTCAAATGGACTGCGGTGTAATTATAGTACGGCAGTGATATTGCGTTCGTACATATATCCGATATGAATATTGCATCAGTCCCCAGTGAAGTGGATCATGTTTTATTGTCAGTTTGACGCCATTCCCATGTACCAGGACTTCATCACGAAGACAGTTCTACTACAGTGTTTATCGAGAGTAACATGTTAAAGTATACAACGATTTTGAAATTAGAGTACCCTACTCGTTTACTGTCTTACTCGATTTACGTCATGATCACAAGCTGGTCGGTCCAACTATCAGAAGACGTTCATCAAAGGCAGCACGCTGCGCGCGATCGTTAGTAACACTCAGCGCGGGCCAACTCAATCGTACATTCATAAAAACAGTTCCAGATAAGTCTTTAATTCGATGTTACAAATAGGCGATAGCTCGTTGGGGGAAGCATATCTCGCATTTGTCATTCGCGCGTGACAGGTTATACCACCAGACCTGCTGTGATAATTAAGCAGCGCCCCTTTCTTACTAATATCTGACTGTATGATTCGGGGGATGTTCCCGATGAGAGGCAGGTGAAATCTGGTTGTCGAATGATGCAATGCTTTAAGTACGGTCGCAAAGATTTGAGAAATATGCCCCAACCGTCAGAAACCTTCGATAAGGTAATCATTTTATGAGGCCGATTCCTCGCTATCTGTTGATCGTTTCAGACATTAATCCGCTGTATTTCGTCACGGGTACTTGATATGAGTTCATTGTTCTACCGGCCATTCGCCTGAAGTATAGGAAACGCTCTTCGATATTTTGTCGGATTAAGGATATTCTTATCAATGATGTGCGCGCCAGAATGCTGCTATCGCCATACTTTCAAGGTGAACGCATTCGCTACAAAAATGTGATTCGGTGGCTTTGTAGTCTTCGATTAAACCGTCGCGGTTGAATAGTTTAAAGTGCGTCGATAACGGATTATCACATCCGACGCCAATCATGCGAATAATGTTAGCCCAAAATAACTAGCAAACTGTAGCTGTAGGTGTTATCGTTCAGTTATCAACGAATTGCCGATGTGTTGGATTGATGGGCTGGATGTGACTATGGGAAACGGAAGTGTTCGCGATTTTCTATTGAGGTTTCCGTAGATACAGCGCTATGGTTATCTTCTCATATTCTTCGATGTATAATAATATCCAAGCAGAAATACCGCACGCAGTCTGTAATTATATAGCAGGAGCCGGTAACCTTTTATTGACAAAAGAGCACATATTGGCCCTATATTTTAACTGTAATCCCCAGAGAGCGATACAACAATATCCATATTCTGCGACGTCACAATTGAAGATTCGTGACGCACTTGTGGTAAAGAATTTAAGTTCACTACAGGATTTGTCTCGAGGTGCTATAATAACCGCACTAATCAAACCGCTTGCCCGACATTTGATCATGCGACACAATGGAAACTGGCAGTTCAGGATGCGACACAGTTTAGCCGCGGACGGTAGGCCCTGAAACATTCGCCATCTACATAAGTTAAATTTTATTTCCGAATCTAGGACAATTTGCACGTAAATTTGGAATTACAAGCAACAAGTGTAGACAACAGTGACAATGTGAATCTACTGTTTGTTTTTTTAGTAACACACTTTTTACGTTGAGCGACATTTGAAGGAATTCGTGCAGCGCGTGCGAGAAAGTCGTACCGTAATTGCGACGGAGCATATTGTTAACCGATATCGTTTTGCTAATTTTACTTCTCTATCTCCATTTTCATGCGGTGACATATTGTTGCGCTGCAATCCTACATTTCACCAAGCTGGGTAATAATCGGGAATAATGATGGATCTGTTTGGCGTTTGAATTTGTAATTGGGAATGTCACTTGCGCTGGGTTCGTTTCCCGCCAATGATAACGAAGAAAACTAGGATTTGACAATTCATTATCATACAGGCGTCGTCATAACTCTGCTTTTTATAGCTGATAAATCAGTGCATCTTGAAATCCGATATTTCAATGCAGCAACGTCGCGAGTCGCATAAGGCCATCCCCTAAAAATCACTGACTACACCACCGGCTTGGCCTCATATTGACTTGTCTCAGCTACCACAAAAATATTGATTTCAGCCATTATGAAAATTCACGAATAAGTCGCAGCAATATTGATATATATTAGGCTAATGTTGGGAGCCAAATTAAAATTTGACAAAGATCCTATTATCAAAAGAGCCGTAGGTTCCCGACCCCTGAGCTAGTAACAACGGTAATTTCACAAACATTAATCTTGTCGAGTAACCCAAATCAGAGTTAAAATCAAAATGATAATTTAGAACAGATTTGTTATGTCATTTCGTGTGCGTAGGTTGAAAGTCCTGCAGCCATGGCTGAGTGTGGATGATCGATAAATTCTCTGGTCCGATTCCGATCCGAATCCTAGGCCGGATTCTTCAAATGACCGAGATCTAATCCGAAAAATTCCGATAATAATCCTCTACGAAGACCTATTTCCAATAAAGTTCAAAACACTAGTGACTAGATCATACAGTACGGGTTCACGTTATATATTGAATATTGCAACAAAAGAAACACGACAATACAAAACTCAAAGCTCTATATTAAACACTGGCGGATATACCGGCGTGTGGTTGGTAGTTACAATCAAAGTAGTCAAGAAGGCTACTCAAGTAGAAGTAGAAGTAGCGACGAAAAAATCTACTCAAGTACGACTAGAAGTACTTTTTCCGTAAGCAACCTAAAACTACTTGAAGTAGAAGTAGAATTGACTGACTTTAAATCTACTCAAGTAAGTAAGTAGTTATGAAAACGCTCGTAATTTGTTCGCAGGGATTGTCAAAAGGTGCAAATTGAACTACGCAAAAGGTGCCGAGCCCGATTCATATTGATGCATACCAGGAGGTATTCAATTTTCGACAGCATCAGCATTCGTCCCCATCATGGGTGGAAAATGATAGTATTGATATGGAAATGCGATACTAATCCTCTGTTTGATCGAACAGCACGTTTTAGAAAATATCATGGTATGGCCCACTCCCCAATATTATAAGGCCCGTAGTTTAGTCGAAGAGCAATACGGAGAAGTTGTGTAGGATACGGTGCAAACACTTTGCGCGACTAGTAAACGTGAATAAAAAATATGATGGATCGTAAAAATGCCATATTGTGTAGCTTTATTTCCGCAAATTAAAGGCATTACTACACTTGTTTTTATACTTCAACATGTCTGTTATCCAGACAACAGAGCTGATATTGATTAGAACTAAAAGTATATGATACTGGGAATTGAAAGTGAAATACAAATACTACTTCTGAAAGCAAAAAATGTATGCCATGTCTTTAGTCCAGAAAGTTTCAAAGGTAGTATGCTTAAACAGCTCTAGAACTAAAAAATGTCAGAGTCCACTTTTCCAGATTAGGACACGCCATGGAATGCTAGATTACGATATGATAAGTAAATGCTAGATTGCGAAACATCAGTTTCAAACGTTATGATGAGCCATATATACTGTGATGAAATATTTCACATGGGGGAAGGGCGACAATGGAGTGTGAACGGAACCACGTCAATCCGCTACCTAAATTATATTCACCGTGGGCCTAGTTTCGTAAAATCATACTGCATGGTTACTCCGTATCCACTGAGCGCGAAGCGCGACGAAAATTCTGGGCTTTACTCAACTTTTATGAAAATTAAATGTTGAAACTCCTTGAAAACAGCCCCGAAATTCCTCAGGCTATCTTCCTGATTGAAGGATTAAACTACTTCTACTTGACAAACTGAAAATAGCGAAAAGTAAGTAAGTAGATCACAAAATACTACGAAGTAGAAGTAGCGAAAACCAGATCTACTTGAGTAAGTACCAGAAGTAGAGGAAAACGACTTGAGTACTTCGAAAAAGTAGAAGTATTTCGTTACTGACCACCTCTGGTTACAATTACAATACTCATGCTCATCAATACCCTCAATAGCGATTTTGACCACATCGGAAAATTACGAATCCGAACAAGATCCGACTGCGGCCGTAACAGAAGTCCGGCTCCGGCCAAAAATGCAAAAAAATGCGACCGGATATCCAGTCCGACTTCGGTCCGTGCTCCGCTCCAATAGCTGATGCATTCTCGGCAACCTGTGAGTAAGCAGTAAACACGGCCGTCCCAACGTGACTTACAATCTGTATAGTGTTATGCTCAACGTACCGCAATATCCTAACTGAAGCAAGACTGCGTGAGCAGTGCATGGTTCTTATATCGAGAAGCGAATGGTGAAAAATTGTGATGTAGACACAAAATATCAGAATGAAGCAACACGGTGTGTCGCAGTGTACTCACAACTTCAGTGTTGACAGCTAACAACTGCTGCTGCTGAACGTTCTTTCTCCATTCTTAGCAAGTTACTTAGTGAGGACAGACACTTTCTACCCGAGAATGTAGGAAAGTATCTTTCGTTGTACTACAACGAATTTAATTATTTCTACCATAATGCGGGATGTAACTATATAATGGAATTCTTCATGGGGCCAGATTTCGTTAAAATAAAGTTTTTCCATGTTAAAATTTCCCAGTTTTTGAGTCAAAATAGTTTTTTGCTGCCCAAACTATTTCGAAAGGACAGACAGTTCCAACCAGAAATGAAGATAAGTAGTACAATTCTCACATTATGTGGGAAAACACCTAATTTGCATACGTTAGGTCAAAATTTAACCGAAATTTAGTTTTTGTAAGGTCAGAAAATATCAAAAGTTTGATTTTTTAGGTCAAAATCTTCCATTTTTAAGGTCAACATCATAAGTCAACAGCATCAACAATCATAGCCTTCCATACCATCTAATTACCCGTTGGGATTGCTAGCATGCTGGTTGCATTTTGTGATATGACCACAAGGGAGCGCGATATTTTTCACTATTATAAAGAGGTGAGTGTCAAAAAAAAAGTTTGAAAGCCACTGGTATAGCTATATGCGATTGTCACTCAGCAATACCATTGAGCGAGCATCTTGAATGAAAGTAAGAAAAATTGCAATATGCATGTGTGTAGGTAGGCTTGCATTTAAAACAAACGTGGTTTTCAAACACTTAAACTTTTAAAACAAATGCCTTGTTAAAAAACCTTTTTTTTTCAAACGGTAATTGTATAATTATGCTATGATTGTTCAAATACTTTCGAAAAACATGTAGTATGAGCCTACGGACGATTTGCACTTAGTATAGGGTTACCATATTTTTGTGGAGTAAATCCCGGGCACTCTTTAGCGCCCACTAGCGGATTTTAAAATGAGATATGACACGCTGTCCTGTCAATATGACGTCACACTAGCAAAACTTTGCCTATCGACCAAAAATGGTCAAGAGCCGGGTCAAGAGCCGCTATAATTGTTAGGTCGGCGGATTTATGGGGTTGTGCGTTGTAACCAGGGTCGAAACAACATTTTTTCAGCCCCCACCCGTCCAAAAACCCATCTGATCTTGAGCCAACCATAGGGTAATCGATGCAACTTCTGTGGCCTTACTGTATTCATCTGGTTTCTATATGTATCTGGTAGTTATATTTTGTGAATGAAATCGGTCTATAATCTTAATTCTTGCATATATTTTTAATATTTCGATCCTTTCTCCACCTACCTACTCGATCATATTAGCGGTAAAGCCGGTGGAGGAGGATGACTTCGAAAATACAGGGAACGGAATTATATATCGTGAAGTCGGTTGCCCGACATATGAGCATGCGACACAATGAAAAACGACAGTTAAGCATGCGACGCTATAGCATGAGGACACATTAGCATGGTAACACATAAGCATAGGGACACATGAGCATGGGGGCACATGCGCATGGGGACATATCTGCAGGGTGAAACATGAGCAAGGGGGCACATGGGCATGGAAACAGATTAGCATGCGACACTTGAGCATGGTTACACATTAGCAATGAGACTAATCAACATGGTTACATATGGGCATGGTAGCACGTGAGCATGGGGGCCAGAGATGAGCATGGATTAGGATTAGGTTTTGAAAAAACAGGATTTGTGAAATTTTCTCGGATTTGGATTGGATTTGGATTAGACATTTTTTTCTGAACGGATTAGGATTTGGATTGGATTTACCTATATTCTGGGAGATTGAAATGTCGTGTGGCGAATGGCGACAAACTTTATTCAGATCAGTTGTTAATGTACTTATGGTTACTAAGTTATCTTGAATCAAGTGAATCGTTGGTTGTGAAAGAAAATTTTCGAATCCCTCCATTGCATAAATTGGTATTTTTTCTGAATTTCCAGTTGGAATCGGATTAGGATTGGACATGGACTTGAATATGAAAAAGTTATGGATTAGGATTTGGATTTGGATTTGAAGGTTCGGATTTGGATGGGATTAGGACATAGAAATTTCAAATCCGCTCATCTCTGATGGGGGCACATAACCATTGGGACACTACAGCATGTTGACACTTGTACATGGTGATATATGAGCATGGTTACATATTAGCATGATGACAAATGAGCATGAGGACACTTGCGCATGCGACACTTGCGCATGCGACATTTGAGCATGCGACACTTGCGCATGCGACATTTGAGCATGCGACACTTGAGCATGCGACACTTGAGCATGCGACACTTGAGCATGCGACACTTGAGCATGCGACACTTGAGCATGCGACACTTGAGCCTGCGACACTTGAGCATTTTTCATATATTAGTGTGCAGTTAACTAGCGTCAAAATCATGGATTTATACCAGTCCGTACATAATATATCTCCCCTCCTCCGACCCTAATATCCCCGCTCCCAACTTTAATACCCATCACCCCAACCCTGATCTTGGGATACCTTAACCCTAACGCAAACCCTAACCCTAATCTTGGGATACCTTAACCCTAACCCTAACCAACCAATCTTGGGATACCTTAACCCCAACCCTAATATCCATCACCCTAACCCTGGTATTGGGATACCTTATCCCTAACGCAAACCCTAACCCTAATCTTGGGATACCTTACCCTTAACCCTATAACCCTAACCCAAATATCCCCCTCCCAACCCTAATACCCATAATCCCCGATCCTAATCATGGGATACCTTAACCCTAACCCTAACCAACCCTAATATCCATCACTCCCAACCCTAATCTTGGGATACCTTAACCACAGCATGGACCCTAACCCACTTCGAACCCTAATGTTCCCCCTACCCACCCACGGCACGTAAAACTTCCCTATCAAAAGAGACCCGCAAAATAAAATAATAAGTCCCGTGTCGAAATGCGAATTTGGAATCGCTTTCGTCTCACAAAAGGATGTATTCTTTTAGTTCGTCTGATACGTGTAAACGCGATTCCAATATATGTGGAGCAATGACAACCTTTATCGTTTTACCGCGATTTTTGAAGCTTTTCACACAAATCTATATGGTCACATGCTCAAGTGTCGCATGCTCAAATGTCGCATACTCAAGTCTAACATGCTCAAATGTCGCATGCTCAAATGTCACATGCTCAAGTGTCGCAGGCTCAAATGTCGCATGCTCAAGTGACGCATTCTCAAGTGACGCATGCTCAAGTGTCGCATGCGCAAGTGCCGCATGCTCAAGTGTCGCATGCTCAAGTGTCTGCTTATCCACGTGTCGCATGCTCAAGTGTCTGCATGTAGACGGGTCGCATGCTCAAGTGTCGAATGCGTACGTGACCCATGCTCATGTGCACATTTGCTCTTGTGTCCCCATGCCCATGTGTCCATATGCGCATGTGTGCCATGCTCTTGTGTACCCATGCTCATGTGTCGTAAAGGCTCATGTATCGCATGCTCATGTGTCACCATGCTCAAGTGGCACTTACTAAATTGTCACCATGTTGATGTGTCCCTATGCTCACGTGTATCCATGCTCGTGTGTCCCTATACTCATGTGTCCCCATGCTAATATGTCCTCATGTTAATATGTCTCTGTGCTCATGTGTCTACATGCCCACGAGTCGCTATGCTCAAGTGTCGCATGCTCAAGTGTCGCTTGCTATTGTGTCGCATGCTAATATGTCCACGGACCCGTGAAGTCATGTCATTTCATGTCACACGGATAAGATTATTTATGAGCCTAAATGCAGATCCGCACCAGCAGGTTGCACACCCGGTGGTTTTCAACCTTTCATGGTCGCGACTCCATTTCTAAGTTGAAAATGTTTTGTAGCCCGCCAGTTCAGAATTTGATAAGCTGATTACTGAAAAACGATCAGCACCTTCGCCCAGACTTACTCCAGGCCTATTTTGGAAGCTGATTACTTTCAACATCATCGCAAACCCAGAATAAAGACAAGCGACCCCAGGTTTAGCGCCAATATCTTTGACTGAAGCATCTAAATGGCCTTAACCGACTCCAATAATATACAGTTATCCTATAATTGCGATTACAATTGGACTTAATTATTTCAGTAAATGATGGTTATTTTTAATAGTTTTTGATTGCATGTTTTGCGAGGGTGGTGGAACAACGAATGTGACACTAAATTGCGCCCAGTGCAAAGAAAAATTTCAAGTGGCGTAAATCTGCCCAAAAATAATATCGTTTCTGTTGGTTTACGAAAACATTTTGATCCTATTTCAAACCTTCTAAATTCCGGACATTTAGGCTTATTTTAGAAATTCCTCCCGGACGCAGTTTGAACTGCGAAATTCCGGACATGTCCGGGAAATTCCGGACGTATGGCAACCCTAACTTAGTAGAGTTGATGTATATGATATGAAGTGGCTGGAACCCTCGAAATCGTCGTCGGGTCAACAGTTATAGCAAGTAGATATAGATCAGGGGCGGGCAACATACGACCCGCGGGCCGGATCAGGCCCGCGACGGGATTTTGTGCGGCCCGCTGACAGTTTGCGGTCTTACGTGATGATGTGGCCCGCGTCGCCGTCTACAGGCATTTGGGCGCAAGCATTTTCGACCATCAACATTAGCAAGACAAAGCGGCCTTCCAATGCAACTGATGTCCACCGCACTGGCGTAGCCAGTGGCGAATGGGGCCATGCCATAACCACTTTTCTCCAGAATATTCGTAATACCTATAAATAGTAGAATATTTCCGGGTAGAAGGATTCAAACTAAAAAAATTCGCGCGCTTGGCGCGATTCAGTGTCTCTACGCACGGGTCTTGATTGTCAGAATACAGTATCATAGATACACCAGAATCGCCCGAGGTCGTGGGGCTGCAGGAGTCTTGAATGAAGTAATTAATAAGAATTAACCCGCCCGAAGTGAATAATCTGCGACAATATACTTATGGCATGATCAATGCTCAAAATTATAATTACGTGCAGTAAATTTTCGGGGAAACCACTTGCTCATACAAGCATTAATATCATTGATCAAAGTCATTCATTTATTAAAAAACATTTTGCGCTTCGCGCGACTGGATTCCTCATGCGCACTGATTTTTTATCACATTCATATCACTGATTTGGGCTCGCCCGTGAGTTGGTCGCCTGATACTAGATATCGTTACCATCTGCTAGAATGTGTGCGTCACTGGATTGTATGTACAAAGAGTAGTGCAGGGTAGGATGGACGGATCTGTAGCGCGCACCCACGGGGGGAGTTCCCCAAACTCATAAAAAATTTCAGGAATCCGACCCGCCTTATCTCCATGTTCTCCTATCCGACCCGCCGCGCGGAGAAGTTGCCCGCCCCTGATATAGATGATTGGTACGTAATGGGTAATCTGATGATGATCGCCACCGACCTTTAAATGGCTGCATAACGATGTAGTCGTTGTTTAAGATATTCTTCGTCTGTTTATCACTGCCGTCGGAAGCCCTTTTCGTCGAAGGAGCCATATTAACCCTATATATTTTCAATTGTGAATGTGAACTCCCTGTGAAGTCTCATCCCTGTGAAGTTATGAGCGCATTGTCTTTCAATATGACGTCACACTAGCAAAGCTTTGCTTATAGACCACGGGTGGTCACGAACAAGATTCAGGAGTATGTGACTGTGCGCGCCACGGGGCTTTATAAGCACCCCACATCCAGTTGTTTTCAACATTTTATGGTTTCTACTCCATCTCGATGTAAATGTTCCGGGGCTCAGATTAAAATTTGACGAGCTGATGACTAAAAGAAGTCAGGACCTTTGCCCAGACTTACTCGTGGGATATTTTGGATGCTGATTACGTTCAACATCTTCGCGAACCGCAGAATAAAGGGAAACGAGCACCATATTTGGAACCACTATCTTTGAATAAAACATTTAAACGGCCTTAACCATCTCTAGGAATATACCATTCTCCTATAATTGCGATTACAATTAGGCTTATTTCAGTACATGAGGGTTATTTATAATTTATTGCAGTTTTTGCGAGGGTGCTAGTGATCATATTAAAAACAATAAATGTGATAGTAAATCGCGCGTAGCGCGAAGAAATATATCATATAGCATATATACTCCCTAATATAATTTTGTTATATTGATTTACGAAAAAATTAGGACCTACGTCCAGCCTTCAAAATTCCGGACATTTAGGCATATTTTAAAGATTCCTCCCGTACGCAAGTTTAAACAGTGAAATTCCGGACGGATGGCAACCCAAGTTTACACTAGGCCGAGATTCTCTAGTTTGTGGGATTCCTGATCTGCCGACTTGTTTCTTGGATTAATTGGATCGGCCGCCGATGAGGAGTCTCGATCGTGATCAAGCGTCGGTATTCCACTGCTGCGCCTGGTTTGATTTCTACGATGGATATCTGG
This sequence comes from Botryllus schlosseri, assembly GCF_051294905.1. Lineage (NCBI taxonomy): Eukaryota > Metazoa > Chordata > Ascidiacea > Stolidobranchia > Styelidae > Botryllus > Botryllus schlosseri. The sequence continues at coordinate 19,180,151 of NC_137247.1, read as the reverse complement.
ATGTGATCTCGCGCTAAAATCCGAGCCTCGGATGTTGCTCTATGTCGCCATCTGCCGCAAAGCAAGGTTTGAGCGTCGGGATTTTCTAGCTTCCGGATATCCCGTATGTTTGAAGCGAAGCACCAAATCGTTTGAGTATAGCGACTTTTTTTCGCACAATCAGGTCCAATTAGACCAGAGGTCTCAAACTCAAACGGGTTCGCGGGCCAATTTCTTAGTTTTGACGACGCCGCGGGCCGCACCACCAATAAGAGGTATATTCAACGCAGAATTTCCAAGTAGGCCTTATTTGACGGGAGCTTGAAGACAGCCATTCCAGAAACATCGTGAATATGTAATTTAGCCTACTATTGTAGCCTACTATTCACGCTTGACACGGAAAAAAAATCGTATTTTCAAATATTTGAATAAAATTGATTTTATGCCGGGCATCATTTCTTCAAATAATGAGTAACAGACATCATGCGAGAGGATGCATCATGACCAATGTTCCCTCTAAGCTGCGCTCGTGCGCAAATGCGCAGTACTGACAAGGTCTCTGCGCACAGAAAATCTAAGCTGCGCACAAAAAATCCGAAGTGATGACCTTTTTTTTAGTCGTTACGCACTGTAGTCCAAGGGTTTGCGCAGTGAGTTGGTGAGTCTGGGCAGATGTGTCAAAAATTAGAGGGAGCATTGATCATGACATCGTCAAACTGTCGGGTTATAATATTGCAGCTAGTGGACCTTTGACGTGCAACAATTTTATGCATAATATTATAAAATCTACTGAAGATTGATCTGATATCAGAGCATTTGAGCGGTGTAGCCTAATCCGGGTTTTGATATAGTCGTGATAAGTAGGCTATTGTTACTATGTCATTGCCAAAGTCAAATTAAATCAGCGTCAGATTTTGCCTTCGATTATTATTAGAACATATCAATAACAACTTGATTATAATCATTATTGAGCCATAGTGATAGCATTGTTTCTTAACCTTAGCGATCATACCCCTCGTGCTTCCAATAAGACTTCTCGTAGCCCCCGTTCATTTTCAACACAATTTCTGATTGTACCTATGTTAAAATTAGAAAGCCACTACACGTAAAATCGCGCGTGGCGCGAAGACCATTTTCCAGTTGAGTAAATTGGTCGAGAAAATATTCCCCAGCATATAGGCCTAATTCCACAATGCATCTCGTACCCCGTGATGTGGTGCTCCGTACCCCGAAGGGGTCTACGGACCCTGGTTAAAAATAGAAATGTCCAATCGCCGATGAATTCATTGGTGTTACGGCTGTGGAGCGTACTACTACCTTACTCGCCACCGATAATAACATGGATAATGAGATCAGACAACACCTAGCATGTATCCAACTATACGTCACGGGGCTCACATAATGCCAATGGATGCCATACTGACCTGATTAGATAGCTATATATATACCCTACGCAACGCAAGCTACCACCTTTCGATATATTGCTATTCCTCATGACAGTTTCATAGACTGTTACGTCCGTAGGATTGCCAAGTCACCGTTCCGCGTCGCAAGTCCTTCTCCGATTTTAACGTTTGACTCGTCTCAACTCGAGTCATTTTTATTTAATCACCCAGTCAATCTGAAATCGAGTAATTTTACGAAAAATCGCACAAAACCAAATGACAATATTTTCAGTCACGAATCATCAACGGGTCATGTTTTATCATCATGAACTAGAAATGTGACGTAATAGTTGATCTTCTATCGCATGGTAGCTTTTGAAAGTGATGTGATAGTGTAGTTAGTTGAGATTTCAGTGTTTTTATAGCAGTTTTAGGGTGAACTTCAAGCTATTATGTCTAAAAAAGATATGTGGCACTGGAATATATTGTAGAATACTTGAAATTCCAAAATGCTGTCGCGGGCCGCACAAAATGCTCTGGCGGGCCGCATGCGGCCCGCGGGCCGCGTGTTTGAGACCTCTGAATTAGACCATAACAATGACCCAGAGGACTTGTTGTAGGTTATTCTTATTATTGCGATGGATCAAATTGATTTTTTTTCTGGCAGCACCAGGGCTGCATGTGGAGTCGGAGTCGGAATTTGGCTAATTTTCGCTTGATGGAGTCGGAGTCGGAGTCAGAGTCGTGAAAAATATAGTGACTGGAGTCGGAGTCGGAGTCGTGGAAAAAATACTGACTGGAGTCGGAGTTTGTGACCCTGACTCTGACTCCGACTTCAACTTCTTTACCATGAAAACAATTGCTTTGGAATGATTTTCAATAGGATTTTCAAGTACCATCAATCACTGGTAATAATAACGATACAGATCAGGGGCGGCCAACCCGTGGCGCGCAGGCCAAATGTGTGGCCTACGAGGTAATTCTCGAAATTAGTTATAACATCCGGCAAAATTGCAAGGCCAACCCAAATTTGATTAGCCTGACCGCGAAATTTGATGATGACTGAAACATCAGTTCCAACGCATTGTCGTAACCAGAGGCCATCCACATTTATCGCAGATCTTCGTATATGACCATAAAGTAGAATATTTCGTAGCAGATTTGTTTGACTTGAAATTTCTCTCAGCACTTCGCATAATTTTGTCACTCGATTTGTTGCATTTAGTATTGGAGCCCCTTCCTGAAAATTGTAAATACGCGTAATTTACAGAATTGAGTCTAACTATATTAGGGTTACCATATTCTTGTGGAGCAAATTCCGGACACCCTTTAGCGCCCACTAGCGGATTTCAAAATAAGCTATGACACATTGTCTGTCAATATGACGTCATACTAGCAAATATTAGCCTATCTACCGGAGGTATGGTCACGATCTGGATCAGGAGCCGCTATAATGTTAGGTCGGTGTAACCAGGACCAAAACAACACTTTTTCAGCTCCCTCTCGTCCAAATAAACACTGATCTTGAGCCCACCATAGGGTAATCGATGCAATTTCTGGGGGGCTTACTAGATACATCTGGTTTCTATATGCATCTGGTCGGTAAATTTTGTGAATGAAATCAGTCTATTAAATTGGTTCTTTCGTATATTATTATCAAATTTTGACCCTCTCTCCGCCCACATCATCATAGTTAGCGGTAGAGCTGGTGCGGATGACTTCGAAAATGCAGGGAACGTAATTATACAGTGTAAAGCCATGTCATGTCACCCGGATATGACTATTTATGAGCCTAAATGCTGTTCCGTGCCAGCAGGTTGCACATCCGGTTGTTTTCAACCTTTCATGATCGCAACTCCATTTCTGATTTGAAAATGTTCTGTGGCCCAACTCAAAATTTGATTACTGAAAAACGGTGTCCGCGGCTGCAACACCAATAGATTGTGGGTTCGAGTCCGACCGGGGTCGACTTCAGAATTCAAATAACTAAGTATTGGAGGTTTATCTAGGCTCCTCCTCGCCACCTCATCCGCGTAGGACTAGAAGTGGGCCGTGCTATAAGTCGGTAGTTACGGGACAACAATGAAGAATATCGGCCTGGTGTAAATGACCATTGACCATAGTAGTCAACAAACACCATGAATACTACAAAACAAACAAACAAACAGTACCTTTGCCCAGACTTACTCACGGTCTATTTCGGAAGCTGATTACGTTCAACATACTCGCAAACCCCAGAATAAAGGCAAACAACCCCCTCCGAGCCACTATCACTGTCTTATGCAGAGGTCTCAAACTCAAATGTACTCGCGGGCCAATTTCCTCGTTTTTGATGACGCCGCGGGCCGCAGCATCAATAATAGGGATTTTCGATGCATAATATCCAAGTAGGCCTTGCTTGACGGACCTTACAGGCATTCCACAAACGTCGTTGAAATGTAATTTACTATTGTATTACTCATTCTTGACGCGGAAAAAATCACGTTTTAAAATATTTGAATAAAATTGATTTCGTGCCGGACCTAATTTATTTAATTATTGAGGTAAAGACATCATACGAGAGGAAGCATCATGACATCGTCAAACTGTCGCGTTATTATATTGCCGCTAGTAGGGAATTTTGACGTGACACAATTTTATGTGGAATATTTTAAAATGTTCTGAAGATTGATCTGATATTAGATTAGAGCATTTGAGCGGTGTGGCCTAATCCCGGTTTTGATATAGTCGTTTGTAAGTATAAGCTATTGTTATTGCGAAAGTCAAATTAAATCCATATTTTGGAAATCTAAAAAGAGGACACTTTTTCAGAAATTTGAGACTTGCAAAACCGGAGAAGAATTCTCAAAAATCGGTGAATTTTTCCCACTTTGTGATCGGTTGACTAAAAAAAAGAGCTCAAAATACCGTTTTCCTCTCAACTTTGCTTAGCACCTATAGGTGGTTGACTAAAACAAAAAAAGGTCAACTTTACCCTCAAAGCCTAAGGCACCGTCTTCCAGTCCGAAATACCCGCCGCGGAGCTTCACTGTTGTGTTAATTTACGGCATATCACTCGCATTTTTCTCCAAATATGTCCTAAATTTTCAAAAAAGAGGACAAAATCTCAAAAAAGAGGACAAAAGGGCGTCCTCCGAGGACACTTTCAAAAAAGTCAAAAAAGAGGACAAATCCTCTTAAAAGAGGACGTTTGGTAACCCTATTATTATTGGAACATATCAATAACAAGTTCAATATAATCATTATTGAGCCATTGTAATAGTACTGTTTCTTAACCTTTTTAGCGGTCTTACCTCTTGTGCTTCCAATGAGATTTCTCGTAGCCCCTGTCTATTTTAAACAAAATTGTTGTGATTTTAGTGATTTTTACAGTAGTTTTAGGACGAACTTTAAGTTCTTATATCTAAAAAGGATATGTCACTTGAATATATGTTGATTACTTGAAATTCCAAAATGCCGTTGCGGGCCGCACAAAATGCTCTCGCGGGCCGCGTGTTTGAGACCTCTGGTCTAATGTGATACTGAATCGCGCACGGCGCGAAGAATAATTTCAAGCGGCATAAATCTCCCATAAATAATATATCGTTTACGTTAATTTACGAAAAACTATTCCAAGCCTTCAAAATTCCTGACATTTCTGTATATTTTAGAGTTTCCTCCCGGACGCGGCGTGAACGGTGAAATTCCAGACATGTCCGGGAAATTACGGACGTATGTTAACCCTAAACATTACCTTAAAAAATTCTACTCTTCGTGCGACCCGAGCACGACTTCACACTGCACAATTACGCACAAAGTTTTCATGACATAATTGTTATAAATTTTGAAGCGTATAGTAATATAAGTCTAATTGTTTTCAATGTTACCTAATTCGGTTCGCTCCTCTCGGACGACTAGAAAAGGGTTATCAACATTCCAGTGGCCTACCCGCGCAATGGTTCATAATTCTCATGTGTTCCTTGGCCGAAAAGGTTGACCACCCCTGACATAGATAAAATTGGACGTTATTTGCAAATTACAATTCAGTCGCACAGAGGAAAAAAATCGATATATGAATATTCGCGATGCAGTCACAAATTGATGCAAATTTTGGAATTATGCCATTGACACCGCGACAGTGTAAATACATTATTGTCTGGTTTTGTAAAATTATTAAATTGATCTAAATACAACCAAACGCTGCTTCCCACTTGACAAAAGTAAAATATTTGTAGTGTAACTTAGCTGCTTGAGTCGAACAAATGATTAACAAAGACTGCAAGTCCTAGTCTTTGAATAGGCTATACCAGTGGTTCCCAACGTGGGCGATTTGTCGGTTTAGGGGGGCGAAAATAGCCAAGGGGACGATAGGAGGGCGAAATCGGACGAAGGGGGCGATAGGGGGGGTGATGGTGCGTTGAAATGGCTATATTGGCGTTCATGCCCGTAACTGCCACACCCAAACCCCCAATTGGGATGGGGGGCCGAGCTCGAAGGGGGCTTATAATTTTTTCGTGAATTTACATTACTTATAGAGTAATATTTTGAAAATTTAGGCAAATTTTTCAAAAAATTTTCGCGCTGCGTGCCATTTCCTGGTCGCTTGTTTCTTGCTTATTGGATACCCTTCCTTCAAGAAATAATACGAATGAGTTATAGAAATGGGCATCTCGGCGTCAGCCATTATCACACAATGACGCACCAAGACATATGAAGTTTCAGGCCATGTAACATGCTGCTCCGAGAAGAGTGCCAGAACGAGAAAACCTTGGCGGAAAAGGACGGCGTTTAGGCTGACCGACTTCGATATAGCCTATATACGATATACATATATATTTAATTGTCCATAGGCGCCTAAATGGCTGGCGCCAAATGTTCCTGTCCTGGCATTCAGAATCCCACAAAAAATGCCATCTCGCAGAGAAAAATTAATTGCCAGTGCAGAAATACCGATTTGAAATCGTGTGCATCTTTTAGTTTAGTACGTATGGGCGATTTGAATATCTTTAGACATAGCAGACAGGCCACGAAATATCATTACGTAACGAAGTCATTATACCCACGGGTCCGCCCGAATATGTTCAATTATTGTTTACGGGCCCTATATTTTCCAAGACACCTCACTCAGCTTTACCGGTATATCTGAATACATGAGCAGAGAGAGATAAAAAATTGAAAGCAATATCTATGCAATTCCCAATCATATTGACCGATCCAATCATGAATGATTGAAATTTTTCGCGAAATAAGCCGACTAACTAAAGAGTCCAACAATTTGTGCTAAAAAGTAGTGGTAAAGAGGTAGCCTATATCGGGGGAGTTGGGTCTGAGGGGTGCAGAGGTTTGTTTGCTTTATCGCCCTATGGAGGGGGGGGGGGGGGCTAACGAAGTTCTGTTACGGTCCTTTTGGAATCAAGTCAGAGAAATCACCTTTTTAGTTAGTGAACTCACCAACATTTAGCTGGTAAAGTGTAATTTCGAGGTCGAGCCGAAAAGTTGACCATTTTTCTTAGTCAACTCGCCGGTGATTTCAGTATGTATGCCCATTTTCCGGTTCCCAATATTTGGGGGGCGATGATCGGTGTGGAGTTTGAAATGGGGGCGATGAGTCGAAAAAGGTTGGGAACCACTGGGCTATACCTCCTGGGATGCATCAATATGAATCAAGCTCGCTGCACCTTTCGCATAGCTCAATTTCCAGCTTTTGACAGTCTATGCAGCCGGCCGTCACAAATGCCTTACTCCGCATTCCTCAATGTCAATTGCATTAGCCTACATATCTTGCTTATTTTCTCCATCGTATCTGCGCAATAGCCTACATTTGGTAGCACCGAAATTATTGACCAGCAGTCCAGCACTACTATTTAGGTATTTTACTTGTTACAGCAAGAGTCGTCATTACGCATAATTATTCCAAACGCAGTTGCAACAATTATCACTGTGGCGAGGATCAATATGTGATTGACGAAGTCTTCGCGCTCCACCTAAAATCTATCGCGTAACACAGTCTGCGACCCACTTTATTGTAGGCTTACCATATTTAGGAAATCTAAAAAGAGGACACTTTTTCAGAAATTTCAGACTAGCAAAACCGGAGAAGAATTCTCAAAAACCGGTGAATTTTTCCCACCTTGTGATCGGTTGACTAAGAAAAAAAAGATCACCTTTTCGCTCAGAGCTAAAATCACCGTTTTTCACCCCGAAATACCCACCGGAGCGTCACTTCTGTTCTAATTTACGGCATATCACTCGCAATTTGCTCTAATTCTGACCTTAATTTTCAAAAAAGAGGACAAAAGGGCGTCCTCCGAGGACACTTTCACAAAAGTCAAAAAAGAGGACAAATCCCCTTAAGAGAGGACGCATGATGGTATTGCAAATGTTATTGTGCGACCGCATGAGATATCACCATACGAATGAGAGAAAATTATGAAATAAACGAAAAAAATGATTAGATCAACTCTAGGCTTGAATTGCTTGATTTTAATATTCGGAAACAATACCTTCAATTGAGGTAAATTTATTTTCCATCAACCGCCAGATGTGAGTGTGATCGGACTAGTTGAACTCGAAGGTCGTCAATAATAATAATATCAGTCAATCAGTCAGTCAATAATGTTTATTATTATTTTCATTGTTTCAAAACATCACAAGACTGGGATACAATGAAAAGATAGGAAGGTATCGAAACAATGGAGTAGCCATTAAGATCAGACACCCACCTTAGCCTAGGCGAAGTAAATAAGAGGCATGCACACTGAATGAAAAGTAATGCAAAGTAATATCAATATTCGCAGGGTCATAATTTTCATCTGAACAAGTTACACACAATGTACAATGCGATAAGACACAATGCAATGTAATGAATAGATAGGAGGATATCGAACAAAACGCAGTTGCGATCCTTTTTAGACTGACATCCACCTAGATTGCCCGATGTAACAGTTCTTTGCTATGTTGATCTTTTAAAGCCGCGGCCCTTTCTAGTTCCTTCCATTACCTGTGAGATGCTTTCTTTTATCGGTTCTTTTCTGGGCTTGTTTTTTATCGCCGTAAGAACGGCGACGGCGGGGCAAGAGGAGCCCAGATGAACCTCCGACGGGAAACGAATCGGGGCCGCCCAATTCGTGGTCGTGTCGATCATTCCTATGTGATAACGAATACTGTGCATGTGTATTTTCTGTATCACGAATATTGCTGTCTGTTTGGTGTGTATTTCCATTGGATGACAATAAAGACTCTCTCTCTGTGATCGTCATCGTACTCACTAAGCTATATGGCTCAATGCAATTTATTACAGCTCTAGACCGCTCTCAGTGGTTGCTTGATTCGGTTGCCAAGTAACAAAACATCGATTGAGGGATGCGACGCCAATCTCGTTTAGCTTGGAATTACGACGCAGTCTCTAGTATTCACTGAGTGTTATTGCACGCACATAGCTACGACTGGGACATACAAGGAAAGATGAGCCAACGACAAGTTTTGCAGGGTAAGCGTGTAACAACTGAATGCATATTAGATGCAAATTTACGCCGTTTGCTTCTTTGTCTTCGTTATAGTTTTCGAACAATACCAGAAAGCACGGACACAGTTTGTGCAGACTATCGCGGAGTTATCTACCCGACCGCAAAATATAGAGACTTTGCAGAATGCAGGTAATTCAAAATTTAGATGCCGTTAAGATTTTTCAAAGCTCAGGATTGCTGGCTCTGTAATTTAAGATGAATACAGTGGTGTTATGAACATCTGACCAGCGCCAGCGTCAGGTCAAATTAGCTGAGTATGCCTATACATGTTAACGGAATTGTGGATACGCTGCATGCCGCAAAATTACTGATTGTGTGCGGCATACCCTGATCTGGCTCATACTGGTACGAGTGCTGAGACTAGAACGTAGGGCTCTCGCTTCGATGGCGGCGGATAGGCCTATCAACTGATTAATAATCCAGATTAACCTACAATAGGTATCGAATGTTTCTTTATTATGATGGTAATACGGTACCTTAACCAGCCTACATATATAGTTTTCACTCTACTCAAAAGCATACCGGTATGCACTAAAATAGGCATGACTGATGATCTGATGTTAATAGGGTGGAGTGAAAAATCGAAAAATTTGAATTTAAGAAGTGTTATTGATATTTGAATCACTTCTATCATGATTTCGGGTTCCTGCACCCTCTAGGGTTGTGCAATTTAACCGAACAAGCCAAGAATATTTAATTTTGTCATATCTTGGTAACCGCTCATGCTAGAAAGCTAGTTTGAGCTTAAAAGACCAGGAAGCCACACATTTCTATCTCATTTTCCTAAAACTTTGTCTTATAAATGTACGGACTCCAATGTCTCCTAATGTATCTTGGCTTTGACATTGCTGTCATTCTGTGCGATCTGTCGAGGATTATTGAACCACACAGCTTCAGTTCGATATTATGGGATTGCTAGTATCATTGTTCTAAACCAGTGATTCTCAACCGCGGCTCTCCGAGCCGCATGCGGCTCTCGACTGCTCTCCGTGCGGCTCTCACTAACGATGTGAAATCATTGATGCTTCTACGGAAATTCTAATTATTCATGATCATAAATAAATCGCGCCTTCAACACAACAAATGTACGTTTATGTTCACGTTTACTGACGCGAAGGTCATTCCCTGATCACAATAGAATCCTACGTAATACAAGTTGTACGGGTTGTGACGTAACATTACCGATAGTAATTTCGGTAGGCTTTAAATCCGAACCTTTACTGCTTTACTGAAGGCTCTGACCGTCTGACCTAAGCCTAATCAGGTGTCTGTAATGAGACGGGCGAAGTTTATTTCGCTCGAGACGGCGGCTCATATTAGAATACGGGTGACAAGAGACTCGGTCAATAAGACAATCAACGTTTGGGGTAACTGCAGGTACTTTATTTTCTTACTCTTTGCTTTGATCTTGATAGCGTTAGAAAATATCGGAGACTTTGGTTCAATGATAATGTCAGGTTCAGATCAACCTGCAAAGAAATCTCGCACCCTTGTGCAAGAAAATCGGGCCTTTCAAAGTGAATGGGAAGAGGCGTATTTTCAAATTGAGGAAAACGGCAAAGCGAAATGCCTTCTGTGCCCTATAATAATAAACGGTGTAAAATCTTTCAACGTTAAGAGGCATTATAAAACACATGCGGGAAAATACGACGTCTATCAAGGTGAATCAAGGAAACGGAAGTTAGAATGTCTGAAAGCAGAGCGTAGCAAACAAGGAAAAATGTTTTTAAAAAAAAAAGAACCCGAAGAGGTAACAATAACATCATATAAGATCAGTCATCTATTGGCCAGCAATATGAAGCCATATTCTGATGGCGAAATTACGAAGCAGGCTATTGTTTTGTTTACCGAAGACAATTGTTCTCCTGCCATTCAGCAGAAAGCTAAAAAATTGCAGCTTAGCAATGATACAGTAACGCGTCGTGTCGATTGCATATCCCAAGATCTGCATGAGCAACTTATTCACAAGTCGCAAGATTTTTCTTACTACTCGCTTGCTCTTGACAGCACTAACGACATTACCGACATAGAGCAATTAGCTGTATTCATCCGGGGAGTCATGCCAGATTTCAAGATTTGCGAGGAGTTTCTTACTTTGCGATCTATTCATGGCACAACGAAGGGAACCGACATGTTTCGTGAATTTCATGCTACTCTTCAAGAAGCGCATTTAGACCCATCGAAATTATATTCATTGGCGACAGATGGCTGCCCAGCAATGCTCGGCAAAAATCTAGGTCTTCAAGGACTCGTCAACAAATGGCGTGCTGAACAGAATCTTGACGCTGTGACTTGGCAACACTGCATTATACACCAGGAAAGTCTTGTTGCTAAATCATTAAAGATGTCCAATGTGACAGATATAGTAATATCGACCGTAAATTGGATTCGAGCAAACGCACTTAACCATCGAAAATTCAAGGCTTTTCTCACCGATATTGATGCTGACCATGGAGACTTGATCATGTTCACCGCTGTACGATGGCTAAGCCGAGCTGCATGCCTCAAAAGATTTTACGCGCTACTTCCTGAGATTAAAATATTTGTCGAAGGAAAGAAAGACATCCCTCAGTTGGGAAACGAACACTGGGTTGCTGACTTGGCGTTCATGGTGGATATTACCTCACACCTGTCGTCACTAAATCGGAACTTACAAGGAAATAACAAGCTCTGTCACGCCTGGTACGGGACAGTGTCTGGTTTCATTGAGAAATTGTGTCTTTGGAGAAAGCACCTAGAGGAGGGTGTTACGACACATTTTGTAACGCTTTCAAACCACCGACAGAATGGATCATTCAAAACATATGACCAGGTTATTAGTACCTTGATTGACGGGTTTAAACGTCGAATAGAGGGAATGCATCATTCCGTACCCCTGATGAATATATTTTCAAACCCAATGGCAGTAGATGCCGCCACTGCCCCTGATATTTTTCAGATGGAACTGCTGGACTTGCAGTCCGATATAGAATTGCGACTGTTGTTTCAAAGCAATGGACTCCTTGAATTTTGGGGTGCTGTTCCTGAAGAAAAATACCCCAACCTGATAGCTAACGCATCGAAGAATGCCTGCATGTTCGGTTCAACCTATGTATGTGAAGCCCTTTTCAGCAAATTAGTGAGGATCAAAAGCAAATATCGCAACCGATTGACTGATCGTCATCTGAAACAGCTCTTGTGCACAGCTTCCTCCACGATGAAACCTCGTTATGACAAACTTGTGAAAAATCAAATTCAATTTCAAGTTTCGCACTAAGTTGCAAAATAGATAGTGATCACCACAGATTTAGCGTCACGCCTTGTTCATCCAAACTCAATTCACATGCTCTCGGAACTCAGAAAGATTGTGGATTAAGTCTCAATAAACATGTTGTGACGCTAAATCTGTGGTGATCACTATCTATTTACTATCTGGAAGAATGTAAATTGTAAATCATCCGCAATCGGCTTCAACGGTGAAGGGTATACCTCGGTATACCATCGGTGAAGGGACGTGGCTGGGTAACGTCGTTTCGGAAGTTGTCCGTATGGGGAGTGCCCGCTGTCACAGTGTCGTCTGGGGAAATTGTCGTATTTGTTTTGGCCGTCGCTGTTTGAGCCAATCGCGGTTTTGGCCGTCGCTGTTATGGTTTAGAATCTAAACGCTTCTTTGAAGTTGCTTCAAGGTAATTAATAACCTATACTGCAGTACAAAACCTATCCATATTATGATCATTCATTACCTATCCATTGACCTACTGTTAAATCTTACAGGGGTGATGTCTCTGCTGCGTCCGTTACTGCTTGACGTTGTGCCAACAGTTCAACAGACTGCGGCACTGGCTTTAGGACGCCTCGCTAACTATAACGATGACTTGGCAGAGGCCGTCGTCAAGGGCGACATCCTGCCGCAATTGGTTTATTCGCTTGCTGAGCAAAATGTGAGTATGTATTTATCACTATACAAAAATATATTGCAGCGACTGAGCATATTCTATGTATAAACTCCTTGGTATTTTACTTAGCCGTAGCATCGCTACCAATTTATGTACCTTTGATGCCTGCATCATCAGACTAGTTTACTTCGAAGAAGACTACTGTTTTGGAGTAGGCTACATATCAGAGCAGGTTGCTGAGTGATTACAGCTATTGGTGCCAGTGAATCTAATGGGTATGGTAATTGATTTTTATGCCACAGTTGGTGTGGTATATTATTACTATACTAATGTGGGGTGTTCAGGACATTCAGCTTATATTGTAAAGCTGCTTTAAGACCAAAATAATCGATATGACACTACATCAGCTTCTGTAGATCCTTTATATTGATCTCGAGATTTTAAAAGGATTAAATCCATAGTCGGAATAAAGAAAAAGCTCAAAATCATGAGAATCAAGGATCCTAATTTTCCCGGTGTCCAACCCTACGTAATATGCCATGTCTCGTCTAGTAAATGATTTGCAACATATTTATCAATACCGGTGATTGGGGCAATAATGTAACAATTGCTGTTTCATAACCCAATTTTATGTTTTAGATATTAGGCCTACTCACTTCCATGACTCTTCCATTCTCATTCTCAGCGATTCTACAAGAAAGCTGCCGCTTTCGTATTGCGTGCCGTTGCAAAACACTCTCCTCAACTGGCACAGGCTGTCGTGGACTGCGGCGCATTAGACGCCTTGGTGATATGCCTCGAGGAGTTTGATCCCGGCGTGAAAGAAGCCGCGGCCTGGGCGCTTGGCTACATTGCTCGGCACAACTCCGGTAAGTTTGTGACGGTGATGTGTGCAGTAGATAAGCAAATTATTTTGAGTCGTGATGGTGATACTGTAATCTTGTCAAAGTAAAAATGTGTCATCCAAATTTGAAGAGATCAACCCTCATACTTATCATGCATAGGTTTTTTAGTAGTTGCATCATTTCACCAGGAATTGGTAACGCTCATAGGTGCCGGACGCTAACTTTCCGTAGCTATGCCAGTTTGATGCCGGGGTGTCTTCTTAATGTGGTAGAAATTGATGCATAATATAATAATTTGTAAAACACCGATAACAATATATCATTAGGGTGCTGTACACAAGAGTCAATAAAATATAAAATAAAATATATAAAATATAAAGTAAACGTTATGTATAAAAGACGGAGTGCATAGTTGTAGGGCGGAATGAACACTGCTGCAGTTCGAACGCTCGTGTGAATAGAACGGTTTTGATTTTGCGCTTGAAAACATATAGAGCGTTAGATAATCTGATAGAAACTGGAAGATTGTAACACACAGAATGGCAGCCGAGGAAAAACGGTTCTCTCGCCGTAGGTTTTGACTCTCGGAACTGACAAGAATTTCTGCGACTGAGAACATAACGGCCTTCTTGGATTGTAGATTGTCAATAGCTCACGAGGATACTCTGGTGCACTTCTCTCCATGTACTTAAAAACATACAGAATAAGCTTGTATTCAGACCTATATTTTATTGGAAGCCCATCAAGGAATCTAAGAATCGGAAATAGGCTATGGAAATGTCTAATAACTAGTATTGGAGTGACTCACACGCGTTTTATAGCACCGATTACCCGGTCGTTTGTAATGGTGACAAAATTTACGATACTATCAAGTAAACGGGTACCTAGATGAGAAAAGAAGTCGCTTAAAAAGGAGGAGGTTTGAAAATTCTGCCAATTTACCAAGGCATCATTCATTTATTTGAGTGAAGTAAATGTGTAAATGCCTGTAATACAAGAATGAGATCCGCAACCTTGTGTTGATGAACTTACTTAGCCTATATGATGTATACAATCCGGTCTGAGCCCCGCTTTCGCACATATACCGGTAATATAACAACACGGAGAGAAACAAAGATGCAATTTTATTTGCCCATCAGATTACTAGCGAGATGCAATGTTACCAATACCCGCACGCACAACAAATTTTCTTACAAATCAGCAGGATAATGTCCGTTTCATTCAAATGAATATACATCTCAGCGGGAGATTGTGTCGCAGATCGCGAAGTGAAGGGAAGTGCACCTTTGATTGTTGTTCACTGACAGCACTTCATCAAACCGACAGACGAGATTTCAGCGCCAGTAGAAATCGTTATCTTTAATATCGCGGACTTGTGTGTCAGTCTCGTGTTGCTTCTAGTTACTCACCTTCAATGTGCTACTAAATTGCTCACATAGGCAGCAGGATGTAAAAGTAAATATCTTGCGAATTATTCTAGTTTAGGCCGATGCATGCCTAAGGAATTGTGGGTGAACCGTATACCCGAAAAATGTACTAGGCATGTGCGTCATACCGAGCATGCCTGCGTCCGGCGCCTGTGGTATCGCGCTTAAGCCGGGACTTATCAGTAAGGCTGGACTAAATCGGGTATCCTACCAGTACCTGAGTGGTTTGATTCTGAATCGTATTAGGCTTCGAATCAAGCCGAGTCTTTGAGTGTAACTCATTAGGTCGCCATAACAGTGCGAGCGACACGGAAAGTTTAAATATATAGGCCTACCTTACATGTGACCTTAAATAATATGATGGCAGTTCGATCACCACAATGATTATTTGGTATTTTTTCGACCATACCTATTTCATTGCACTTTTTGACAATGCTGTAGGTTGATCACTGTTTCGACGATAGCCTGTGTCATTTCCATGTTTCACACTCTGCGATGCTATCAATCGAGGTTTACAAATTACAATCCTCGGCAATGAGAAATAGTATCAAAATATGAGTCTAGCTGATAAATTAACTCTCAGACGCAAGGAGCATATACTTTCAGTACCGATATTCGAAAAAATTATCTCTCCCGACTCTGCTTGAATCTTTCGAATAAATCACTAAAATTCGGTATTGCATTCCACATAGCAGTAATCGTATATATCCACACGGAATTTCCTGGTGATCAAATAAATTAGTATTATTTTTGTCTTTCTCTAAACCCAGTGCTTCCCATCTTTTTTCCGATCTTGACCCAATTTTAATGCAAGCTGTACTGTGCGACTTACAAATTAATGAGAAAGAAACAATGTGTACGCATGTAATTTACTATTCATGCAAAAGTTTCGAAAATTTGATTTCTTACTCAGAAAATATCCAGAAATAGGCTTGCCTGCAATTGAGGTACACCTACCCATGTGACATCGTCAGTATTCCAGAAGTTCTTTTTATATATAAGTACCTATAAAACTGCTATAACTCAATATCTCACTATAGGCTGCAGGTTGTATATTTCTACGCTAGAGAGGAAAACAAACATAATACAGCTTTGTACAACTCAGTTATTGAGCTGCCTTTGAATATTAGCCGTCCCATTTCTAGCTAGAACAGGATCCTAATAAAATACCGATATTTTCAGAGCTAGCACAAGCGGTCGTAGATGCTGGCGCCGTTCCTTTGCTCGTACTATGCATCCAAGAACCGGAATTATCTCTCAAGAGAATTGCCGCATCTGCGTTGAGCGACATTTGCAAACACAGCCCCGAACTAGCGCAAACTGTAGTGGACGCGGGCGCCATCGCCCATTTGGCACAAATGATTTTGAATCCTGACGCAAAATTGAAGGTAACAACTTACCAGGTGTAAAATCGTGACTCAAGTCATTTTCTTGGATTGAAGATGAGCCGACTCGACTTGAGTCAATTTGTGTATTGATTCGACTTGTACTTGTCTACTCGAGTCAGTAGGCGTCACTCAACCAAGTGATTTGACTCAACAGATTCCACATGACTTATTCAAATTTCTTATATCCGGACCAACAATTGAAAAATAGGCCCAGAAACTGTCTTTTATCTGTTTGATTAAGCATGTTTAGAGTGAGTGCTGAGTATCGTAGCTTATATTATGAATCCGAGCCTCGAGGCCTTTGATATAATCCAAGAGTCTCACAGAAGTGAGTTGAACGTGACTTGAACTCGATGCTGATTGGTAAGGCGAAACTATTTTGACATGTCAAAAAAAGTCAAAATTTTGTCAAAATTGTAGGGTTAGGTCAAAAAATGTCAAAATATTTTTCAAAGCTAAAATTTTTTTGCAACCTGCATTCGTTTGTATGGTAGATTTCGCACTGTCGGTGAACTTATCATTTGACATTTACCAGCTTGTAGCCTACTTTATAGGCCTACCGTTGTAGGCGGCCCATTGTCTGCTCATTGTGAATCATAAACATTCAAATGCAAAAAATAGGTTGACATGGTGTTATGCTCAACGTACCGCAATATCCTAACTGAAGCAAGACCGCGTGGGCATTGCATGGTTTTAATATCCAGAAGCGCATGATGAAAAATTGTGATTTTGGCAGCATTGTCAGAATGAAGCAACACAGTGTGTCACTAGCAGTTTATGCAAACTTCAGTTACGTGATGTAGCCTAACTCCTGAAATTCTTCATAGGGCCAGATTTCGATGAAATAAAGTGTTTTCTTATAAAAATTTGGGAGTTTTGAGTCAAAAAAGTTTTTTCAGGCCAAACTAGTTCGAAAGGACAGACGGCTCGAACCAGAAATGACGATAAGTAGCACAATTCTAACATTATGTGGGAAACAACTAATTTGCATACGTTAGGTCAAAATTTGGTCAATATTAAATCTTTTAGGTCAAAAAATGTCGAAATTTTGATTTTTTAGGTCAAAATCTTCTGTTTTTTAAGTAAAAAATCGATCTACGTGATTGGTAAACACTATGACTTGGACTCGAACTCGAGTCTTAACACGTTGCTCCCTGACTTGGATTCTGACTTGACTCGATGATGAATTAAAGATGACTCTACTTGATTTAGGTCAAAACTATAAAAGTTAAATTGACTTGTAACTCGGAACCTCGTGACTTGGTCACAACCATGCGACAAACTAAAATTCAGCCAGAATAGATGTACGGTATTTGACATTTCTACTCATTTTCAGCGTCAAATTTTCTCTGCGCTGAGTCAAATCGCGAAACACTCTGTGGATTTGGCGGAAATGGTGGTGGAAGCGGAGATTTTCCCAGCTGTTCTAACGTGTCTCCGAGACTTTGATGAGTACGTCCGAAAGAACGTGGCGACTTTGATCAGAGAAATTTCAAAGCATACACCAGAGGTAAACGAACTGCTTTGAGTTCCTGCATTGAGAAAATTTGACTGGCTTTTACGATCGTTTAGCTTGCGCAACTTATTGTCAACGCCGGCGGTGTGGCCGCTATTGTGGACTACGTGGGCGACTCAAAGGGAAATGTCTGCCTCCCAGGAATTATGACTTTGGGATTCATTGCCGCACATTCGGAAAACCTTGCTATGGCGGTCATCGTATCAAAGGTAAGCGTACGTCATTGCAATGTCTTGTGTGATATAGCCTACTCACCGATTGTATGATGTGCACGTTTCAATCAAATCAGGGTTTTGGTCTTTCTGGTCAGCTGGCATTTATGTTTATAAAATCAGTCCAATATACAACTGAATAATATATTCATTTTGAAATAAACCCAAATATCCCAACCCAAAAATAACCCAAATCGGATCACCGGTGGCATTTGGGGATACGATTGTTGTTATACAATGTTCTTTCCAATTCTCTACTAGTTGCTGATGATTACCCCCGACTATTTATTGTCAGGTGAAAATATTCAGGTTTATGACCGTATGAATATTGTATATGAAATTCGTAGCATGCGCCATCACATCAAGTTTAAGGGATCTTTGTATCATATAATTGTGTGAGCGTGTGACGGACTCACGCAAGTGACTTAACATGGCTCCTTGGAACTCTCAATCAGAACTGCTTCACTTACTGAGAAAATACAAAGCACCGTACCGGTACTCATATTGTCATTACTCCTATTGATTCGCTTGGATTCGTCTTATTCGATATTCAAAAGATCTGATTCAAACCGTATGATAAATAATTTAATCACTCATTAATTTGTAATGCTCATGACTAATTGGCCACCAACTCCCCAAATTGCGAATTAACTGTATCAACTAATCTAGATTGCTGTGATGTCACACTGAATTCATGCTTTCGTTTGCTTACTGGCAAAGAAGCAATGAAATTGCACATATTTTCAACTAGCTAATTTTATTGCTAGCTATCAACAGCACATGAAGAGACATAATAGGACCTGATGCAGTAGTGATCATAATCTGGGTCTTTTATTATTTTCATCCACTCAGAACATACAGTGCACATTTCGATACACAAACAATGTGATGGAATGAACAGATGGCAGGATGTCGAAGCGACCAAGTACGCTATCTGAATCTAACATCCACCTCTGCCTAATGCCTGATGTGACAGTATTCGATATTGCCCTTTCGAAAGTCTTTTTGACTCTTTCCTCGCTCTCCGTCATATGCTTCTTTATATTTGTCCTGAACCGGGTCTTTCGTCGGCTTTTTTGTAAATATGCACGGGAGGAGGGCTCAGATAATCCTCCCTCAATTCAAAACGTCTTACTGGTGAGACTCGAACCGCAATATCTCGTGCCGACGGCAGTGGATTATATGAGTACCTATAAAGCAGTGGCTTGTAACAAGTAACATAGCGAACGGTAACGCTAGGCCTATTCTACAAGCCTTCGGCGAATCCCAAATTTTTGTTGAGTCCAAAAATAAACATCTATCACATCATACTCGGGGTAGTAAATAATTCAAAAATAAGAATTCAAAAAAGTGGCCTTGACATATGGCCCCAAATATCAAGTCGAATACTTCAATGAGGATTTTGGTTAGCGTACCCTCCAGTGGTGTGCAATTTAACCAAATAATCATTGCTATCTTTTTTCATATTATCTTGATAACCGCTTAGTTTTCGGCTTTCAAGTTGTAGTAACATGTTTCTATCTCATTTTCATAGAACTTGGTTTTAATATTGAACAGAAACAGTTACAACCAAATTACTGATTTGTCAAACTAAAATGATGCATAGATGCAGTGGGTGCGTTGTCAAAAGCATATTATGATAGATGTTATGACTGTGAATGAAACCCTATCAATTAGAACTACTTTTAAAAACTTTCTCAACCAATTGAAGTCGCTTCTAGCAGGGTTGTTACCAAGTCACAAGGCTCCGAGTCACAACTCAATCTTACTTCTATAGTTTTGACTCGAGTCAAGTCGAGTCATATTCAATTCATCGCTGAGTCAAATCCGAGTTCAAGTCATTGAACAGCGGGCCGAGTCCGAGTCATGGTATTATGACTCGAGTCCGAGTCCAAGTCATTGTGTTGACCGTTCCGTTTTCAGTTAAAATCTTGTTAAACCCACTTTTTATAACTTGGTTTGGTGATATCGAATGGTTCGCATTGTTAATACGCTAATTCTCCTCACGTTTAGCAGTTTTTAGTCGCATTTTAAAGTACCAGTACCGATAGACGAAATCCCAATAGTGCGGTCACTTTACTATTCTTCGAAATTATAATAAAATGTCGGTCTTGGCCGTCTGAGTCTCGAGTCATATTGCTTGGTCCGAGTCATGCGCAATGACTCGAGTCCAAGTCGAGTCAATACAAAGATTGACTCGAGTCGAGTCGAGTCATTTCCGTATTTTGGGGAAATGACTCGAGTCAAGTCGAGTCATCAGAAAATCGCGACTTGAGTCTGTCTTATACGCTGGTAGTGTAGCACTAACGGTAAGATTATTTTCAGGGCGTCAACCAACTCGCTATCAGTCTAATGGAGGAGCTGGAAGATCACATCAAAGCAGCTGCCGCATGGTCTCTCGGACAAATAGGACGTCACACTCCAGAACACGCGAAAGCCATCGCTGTCGCTAACGTGTTGCCGGGACTGCTGCAGCTGTTTTTGGCGGCAAACAGTTCCGAGGACCTGCAGATAAAAGTATGTGTGCAAACTTTTTCCAGCACACGAAATTCTTTACACTCACATGCATGATTGTTTCGGACACAGTCAAAGAAGGCATTGAAAAATATCCTACAAAAGTGCGTACATCTACCCGCTTTGGAACCTCTGCTCCACGATGCACCTCCTAATATTCTCAAGCACGTTGTCGGGCAATACAGCAAGGTGAAATAATGTTTCAGATTTGAAAACCAACCGTCCAATGCGACAATTGTCATTTCAGTTTTGTCAAGACCTTTAGGTACCGCTATTGATTCGCTACAGTTCTGTTATTCCTGAATGGTAATTTTTCACCACATGTTCTCAAGTTGAAGTGACTTGCTCTGTTCTGTGGCTGATATGAGAAGCTGTTAGGTTTTGGCAACTCCTCTGAAATACTTGTTTCCCACCAATTGCATTTCGATGCTGTGCGAACATCCAAATCAGGGCTTTCCAACGTTTTTTTACTCCGTGGCCCTCTTTTAAAAGTTTGAAAAAATAATTGCCCTCTACTTTGTATTGTTTCTGTTCTGGTAATGTCTTTTGGTTTGAAGGCGTAGGGTAGAACATAAACTCATGATCAATAAGTTGCTTATTTCTGTACTATTATTGTAATTACTTTTTAATTCATTTCTCTTCTTATACTGCAGTAGAATTAAAAATAATTTTTTTCGCAATATTTATCATGGCCTCCCGGAAAAAGGCGGGAAACCCCTGCTCTGTATGTTCTCTCATTTTGCGTGAAGTTCCTCCTCTGTGGAAAGTCGAATTTAAATTCCAACCCAGCGTTTGCATGATTTTTCCAGGTACTACCGCACGACAGCAAGGCGCGGAGGATATTCGTCACCAGTGGAGGCCTGAAGAAGGTCCAAGAGATCAAAGCAGAACCCGGCACTATCCTTCACGAATATATCAACACGATCAATAACTGCTTCCCAGAAGAAATCGTCCGATACTACAGCCCTGGTTACTCGGAAGCGCTCCTCGAGAGAGTGGAAAAATTTCAACCGACAGCCTGAATGTGATTCGATTTTTCTTGTTGTACCATTCAAGTCTTCGTTCTCCATCAACTGTGTTCACAACTTATTTCGTGTCTCTGTTCATGTTGTACCTCTACAGCTACTTTGTATGCATATCTAGGGATTGGAAATGTTTTAATATATTCTCGAAGTGTTTTAATAAAGATGCGATTGTTTAACATAGAGATGCATTTCTTGACTTAGTCCAAATCATTTTGTTTCAGATTTCCTATGCCATATCCACAAATGTTTTCTGAACTCCAGCTGAGTTTAAACAACATATCATTGGGGAGGGGGTAATTACTATTGATTTCTGCAACTAACCTTCGATATCTGCATGATCCATTGTCGAAAATACCGCTGTTTATCACGTGTGTCTGAGCTCCCAAGGTTCAACTCGAATTAGTGAATACAACCCGGATTAGTTCATACTTCATTCCTTTGTTCTTGAGAGTGGTATCAAAATTTGTTTGGAGCGGTGGTTCTTACTTTTCCATGCGCGATTGCGCTACCACCAGATTATAGTAACAAAATTTGTCAATTCAAGAAAGCTTTAAAATGATCAACCAGTGTTTGCAATCCTAACTTACAGTTTTGTGAAATGGGAGACTATGACTGTTGTGAGACTTTCTAAATTTGTAATTATGACCACACAGAGGCTAGGCTAGCCGGGGCCTACGATATTCACGGCCTTATCTCGCACAAAACACTTGAAAGAGCTAACAGGCCGACGCTGCAAAATAGACACCAGCGATTGACTCAGGAATTGTTTTGCTTTCGCTTCTCGTAACAGACTCCTCGCATTTCGAAGCGCGCAGTTTCCATTATTCGGCGTGTTCTTGAGTTGAAGGGATGTTATGTAATAGTATTAGACCAGTGGTTCCCAACGTGGGCGATATCGCCCCCCAGGGGGCGAAAACGGACAAAGGGGGCGATGGCGCGTTGAAATGGTTACATTGGCATCCATGACCGTAACTGCCACACCCAAGCCCCCAATTGAGACGGAGGGCCCGAACTCGAAGGGGGCCCACAATTTTTTCGTGAATTAATATTAATTATAGAGTATTATTTTGAAAATTTAGGCAACTTTTCAAAAAAATTTCGCGCTGCGCGCCATATCGTGGTCGCTTATTTCTTGCTTATTGGATACCCTTCCTCCAAGAAATAATACGCATGAGGTATAGAAATGGGCATCTCGGCGTCAGCCATTATCACACCATGACGCACCATACACTCTGATACCGGAATTGTAGCTCTAGGCCTTCGGGAACATGGAGAAATCTTGGTCAATTTCATACCCCCCAAAATGTCAAAATATGCCAATATCTCTCTAAGTACAATAGCCAGGGAAAAGTTATTGCGTGCAATCGATGCAACTTTTAGAGTTATACACTCTGATACCGGAATTGTAGCTCTAGGCCTTCGGGAACATGGAGAAATCTTGGTCAATTTCATACCCCCCAAAATGTCAAAATATGCCAATATCTCTCTAAGTACAATAGCCAGGGAAAAGTTATTGCGTGCAATCGATGCAACTTTTAGAGTTATACACTCTGATACCGGAATTGTAGCTCTAGGCCTTCGGGAACATGGAGAAATCTTGGTCAATTTCATACCCCCCAAAATGTCAAAATATGCCAATATCTCTCTAAGTACAATAGCCAGGGAAAAGTTATTGCGTGCAATCGATGCAACTTTTAGAGTTATACACTCTGATACCGGAATTGTAGCTCTAGGCTAGGCCTTCGGGAACATGAAGAAATCTTGGTCAATTTCATACCCCCCAAAATGTCAAAATATGCCAATATCTCTCTAAGTACAATAGCCAGGGAAAAGTTATTGCGTGCAATCGATGCAACTTTTAGAGTTATACACTCTGATACCGGAATTGTAGCTCTAGGCCTTCGGGAACATGGAGAAATCTTGGTCAATTTCATACCCCCCAAAATGTCAAAATATGCCAATATCTCTCTAAGTACAATAGCCAGGGAAAAGTTATTGCGTGCAATCGATGCAACTTTTAGAGTTATACACTCTGATACCGGAATTGTAGCTCTAGGCCTTCGGGAACATGGAGAAATCTTGGTCAATTTCATACCCCCAAAAATGTCAAAATATGCCAATATCTCTCTAAGTACAATAGCCAGGGAAAAGTTATTGCGTGCAATCGATGCAACTTTTAGAGTTATATACACTCTGATACCGGAATTGTAGCTCTAGGCCTTCGGGAACATGGAGAAATCTTGGTCAATTTCATACCCCCCAAAATGTCAAAATATGCCAATATCTCTCTAAGTACAATAGCCAGGGAAAAGTTATTGCGTGCAATCGATGCAACTTTTAGAGTTATACACTCTGATACCGGAATTGTAGCTCTAGGCCTTCGGGAACATGGAGAAATCTTGGTCAATTTCATACCCCCCAAAATGTCAAAATATGCCAATATCTCTCTAAGTACAATAGCCAGGGAAAAGTTATTGCGTGCAATCGATGCAACTTTTAGAGTTATACACTCTGATACCGGAATTGTAGCTCTAGGCCTTCGGGAACATGGAGAAATCTTGGTCAATTTCATACCCCCCAAAATGTCAAAATATGCCAATATCTCTCTAAGTACAATAGCCAGGGAAAAGTTATTGCGTGCAATCGATGCAACTTTTAGAGTTATACACTCTGATACCGGAATTGTAGCTCTAGGCCTTCGGGAACATGGAGAAATCTTGGTCAATTTCATACCCCCCAAAATGTCAAAATATGCCAATATCTCTCTAAGTACAATAGCCAGGGAAAAGTTATTGCGTGCAATCGATGCAACTTTTAGAGTTATACACTCTGATACCGGAATTGTAGCTCTAGGCCTTCGGGAACATGGAGAAATCTTGGTCAATTTCATACCCCCCAAAATGTCAAAATATGCCAATATCTCTCTAAGTACAATAGCCAGGGAAAAGTTATTGCGTGCAATCGATGCAACTTTTAGAGTTATACACTCTGATACCGGAATTGTAGCTCTAGGCCTTCGGGAACATGGAGAAATCTTGGTCAATTTCATACCCCCCAAAATGTCAAAATATGCCAATATCTCTCTAAGTACAATAGCCAGGGAAAAGTTATTGCGTGCAATCGATGCAACTTTTAGAGTTATACACTCTGATACCGGAATTGTAGCTCTAGGCCTTCGGGAACATGGAGAAATCTTGGTCAATTTCATACCCCCCAAAATGTCAAAATATGCCAATATCTCTCTAAGTACAATAGCCAGGGAAAAGTTATTGCGTGCAATCGATGCAACTTTTAGAGTTATACACTCTGATACCGGAATTGTAGCTCTAGGCTTTCGGGAACATGGAGAAATCTTGGTCAATTTCATACCCCCCAAAATGTCAAAATATGCCAATATCTCTCTAAGTACAATAGCCAGGGAAAAGTTATTGCGTGCAATCGATGCAACTTTTAGAGTTATACACTCTGATACCGGAATTGTAGCTCTAGGCCTTCGGGAACATGGAGAAATCTTGGTCAATTTCATACCCCCCAAAATGTCAAAATATGCCAATATCTCTCTAAGTACAATAGCCAGGGAAAAGTTATTGCGTGCAATCGATGCAACTTTTAGAGTTATACACTCTGATACCGGAATTGTAGCTCTAGGCCTTCGGGAACATGGAGAAATCTTGGTCAATTTCATACCCCCCAAAATGTCAAAATATGCCAATATCTCTCTAAGTACAATAGCCAGGGAAAAGTTATTGCGTGCAATCGATGCAACTTTTAGAGTTATACACTCTGATACCGGAATTGTAGCTCTAGGCCTTCGGGAACATGGAGAAATCTTGGTCAATTTCATACCCCCCAAAATGTCAAAATATGCCAATATCTCTCTAAGTACAATAGCCAGGGAAAAGTTATTGCGTGCAATCGATGCAACTTTTAGAGTTATACACTCTGATACCGGAATTGTAGCTCTAGGCCTTCGGGAACATGGAGAAATCTTGGTCAATTTCATACCCCCCAAAATGTCAAAATATGCCAATATCTCTCTAAGTACAATAGCCAGGGAAAAGTTATTGCGTGCAATCGATGCAACTTTTAGAGTTATACACTCTGATACCGGAATTGTAGCTCTAGGCCTTCGGGAACATGGAGAAATCTTGGTCAATTTCATACCCCAAAAAATGTCAAAATATGCCAATATCTCTCTAAGTACAATAGCCAGGGAAAAGTTATTGCGTGCAATCGATGCAACTTTTAGAGTTATACACTCTGATACCGGAATTGTAGCTCTAGGCCTTCGGGAACACGGAGAAATCTTGGTCAATTTCATACCCCCCAAAATGTCAAAATATGCCAATATCTCTCTAAGTACAATAGCCAGGGAAAAGTTATTGCGTGCAATCGATGCAACTTTTAGAGTTATACACTCTGATACCGGAATTGTAGCTCTAGGCCTTCGGGAACATGGAGAAATCTTGGTCAATTTCATACCCCCCAAAATGTCAAAATATGCCAATATCTCTCTAAGTACAATAGCCAGGGAAAAGTTATTGCGTGCAATCGATGCAACTTTTAGAGTTATACACTCTGATACCGGAATTGTAGCTCTAGGCCTTCGGGAACATGGAGAAATCTTGGTCAATTTCATACCCCCCAAAATGTCAAAATATGCCAATATCTCTCTAAGTACAATAACCAGGGAAAAGTTATTGCGCGCAATCGATGCAACTTTTAGAGTTATACACTCTGATACCGGAATTGTAGCTCTAGGCCTTCGGGAACATGGAGAAATCTTGGTCAATTCCATACCCCCCAAAATGTCAAAATATGCCAATATCTCTCTAAGTACAATAGCCAGGGAAAAGTTATTGCGCGCAATCGATGCAACTTTTAGAGTTATACACTCTGATACCGGAATTGTAGCTCTAGGCCTTCGGGAACATGGAGAAATCTTGGTCAATTTCATACCCCGCAAAATGTCAAAATATGCCAATATCTCTCTAAGTACAATAGCCAGGGAAAAGTTATTGCGTGCAATCGATGCAACTTTTAGAGTTATACACTCTGATACCGGAATTGTAGCTCTAGGCCTTCGGGAACATGGAGAAATCTTGGTCAATTTCATACCCCCCAAAATGTCAAAATATGCCAATATCTCTCTAAGTACAATAGCCAGGGAAAAGTTATTGCGTGCAATCGATGCAACTTTTAGAGTTATACACTCTGATACCGGAATTGTAGCTCTAGGCCTTCGGGAACATGGAGAAATCTTGGTCAATTTCATACCCCCCAAAATGTCAAAATATGCCAATATCTCTCTAAGTACAATAGCCAGGTAAAAGTTATTGCGTGCAATCGATGCAACTTTTAGAGTTATACACTCTGATACCGGAATTGTAGCTGTAGGCCTTCGGGAACATGGAGAAATCTTGGTCAATTTCATACCCCCCAAAATGTCAAAATATGCCAATATCTCTCTAAGTACAATAGCCAGGGAAAAGTTATTATGTGCAATCGATGCAACTTTTAGAGTTATACACTCTGATACCGGAATTGTAGCTCTAGGCCTTCGGGAACATGGAGAAATCTCGGTCAATTTTATACCCCCCAAAATGTCAAAATATGCCAATATCTCTCTAAGTACAATAGCCAGGGAAAAGTTATTGCGTGCAATCGATGCAAATTTTAGAGTCATACACTCTGATACCGGAATTGTAGCTCTAGGCCTTCGGGAACATGGAGAAATCTTGGTCAATTTCATACCCCCCAAAATGTTAAAATATGCCAAAATCTCTCTAAGTACAATAGCCAGGGAAAAGTTATTGCGTGCAATCGATGCAACTTTTAGAGTTATACACTCTGATACCGGAATTGTAGCTCTAGACCTTCGGGAACATGGAGAAATCTTGGTCAATTTCATACCCCCCAAAATATCAAAATATGCCAATATCTCTCTAAGTACAATTGCCAGGGAAAAGTTATTGCGTGCAATCGATGCAACTTTTAGAGTTATACACTCTGATACCGGAATTGTAGCTCTAGGCCTTCGGGAACATGGAGAAATCTTGGTCAATTTCATACCCCCCAAAATGTCAAAATATGCCAATATCTCTCTAAGTACAATAGCCAGAGAAAAGTTATTGCGTGCAATCGATGCAACTTTTAGAGTTATACACTCTGATACCGGAATTTTAGCTCTAGGCCTTCGGGAACATGGAGAAATCTTGGTCAATTTCATACCCCCCAAAATGTCAAAATATGCCAATATCTCTCTAAGTACAATAGCCAGGGAAAAGTTATTGCGTGCAATCGATGCAACTTTTAGAGTTATACACTCTGATACCGGAATTGTAGCTCTAGGCCTTCGGGAACATGGAGAAATCTTGGTCAATTTCATACCCCCCAAAATGTCAAAATATGCCAATATCTCTCTAAGTACAATAGTCAGGGAAAAGTTATTGCGTGCAATCGATGCAACTTTTAGAGTTATACATTCTGATACCGGAATTGTAGCTCTAGGCCTTCGGGAACATGGAGAAATCTTGGTCAATTTCATACCCCCCAAAATGTCAAAATATGCCAATATCTCTCTAAGTACAATAGCCAGGGAAAAGTTATTGCGTGCAATCGATGCAACTTTTAGAGTTATACACTCTGATACCGGAATTGTAGCTCTAGGCCTTCGGGAACATGGAGAAATCTTGGTCAATTTCATACCCCGCAAAATGTCAAAATATGCCAATATCTCACTAAGTACAATAGCCAGGGAAAAGTTATTGCGTGCAATCGATGCAACTTTTAGAGTTATACACTCTGATACCGGAATTGTAGCTCTAGGCCTTCGGGAACATGGAGAAATCTTGGTCAATTCCATACCCCCCAAAAGGTCAAAATATGCCAATATCTCTCTAAGTACAATAGCCAGGGAAAAGTTATTGCGTGCAATCGATGCAACTTTTAGAGTTATACACTCTGATACCGGAATTGTAGCTGTAGGCCTTCGGGAACATGGAGAAATCTTGGTCAATTTCATACCCCCCAAAATGTCAAAATATGCCAATATCTCTCTAAGTACAATAGCCAGGGAAAAGTTATTGCGTGCAATCGATGCAACTTTTAGAGTTATACACTCTGATACCGGAATTGTAGCTCTAGGCCTTCGGGAACATGGAGAAATCTCGGTCAATTTTATACCCCCCAAAATGTCAAAATATGCCAATATCTCTCTAAGTACAATAGCCAGGGAAAAGTTATTGCGTGCAATCGATGCAAATTTTA
The DNA here is from genome assembly GCF_051294905.1 of Botryllus schlosseri. NCBI lineage: Eukaryota > Metazoa > Chordata > Ascidiacea > Stolidobranchia > Styelidae > Botryllus > Botryllus schlosseri. The sequence goes on along the minus strand of NC_137247.1, from coordinate 19,151,211 downwards.
GAGTCATACACTCTGATACCGGAATTGTAGCTCTAGGCCTTCGGGAACATGGAGAAATCTTGGTCAATTTCATACCCCCCAAAATGTTAAAATATGCCAAAATCTCTCTAAGTACAATAGCCAGGGAAAAGTTATTGCGTGCAATCGATGCAACTTTTAGAGTTATACACTCTGATACCGGAATTGTAGCTCTAGACCTTCGGGAACATGGAGAAATCTTGGTCAATTTCATACCCCCCAAAATATCAAAATATGCCAATATCTCTCTAAGTACAATTGCCAGGGAAAAGTTATTGCGTGCAATCGATGCAACTTTTAGAGTTATACACTCTGATACCGGAATTGTAGCTCTAGGCCTTCGGGAACATGGAGAAATCTTGGTCAATTTCATACCCCCCAAAATGTCAAAATATGCCAATATCTCTCTAAGTACAATAGCCAGAGAAAAGTTATTGCGTGCAATCGATGCAACTTTCAGAGTTATACACTCTGATACCGGAATTTTAGCTCTAGGCCTTCGGGAACATGGAGAAATCTTGGTCAATTTCATACCCCCCAAAATGTCAAAATATGCCAATATCTCTCTAAGTACAATAGCCAGGGAAAAGTTATTGCGTGCAATCGATGCAACTTTTAGAGTTATACACTCTGATACCGGAATTGTAGCTCTAGGCCTTCGGGAACATGGAGAAATCTTGGTCAATTTCATACCCCCCAAAATGTCAAAATATGCCAATATCTCTCTAAGTACAATAGTCAGGGAAAAGTTATTGCGTGCAATCGATGCAACTTTTAGAGTTATACATTCTGATACCGGAATTGTAGCTCTAGGCCTTCGGGAACATGGAGAAATCTTGGTCAATTTCATACCCCCCAAAATGTCAAAATATGCCAATATCTCTCTAAGTACAATAGCCAGGGAAAAGTTATTGCGTGCAATCGATGCAACTTTTAGAGTTATACACTCTGATACCGGAATTGTAGCTCTAGGCCTTCGGGAACATGGAGAAATCTCGGTCAATTTTATACCCCCCAAAATGTCAAAATATGCCAATATCTCTCTAAGTACAATAGCCAGGGAAAAGTTATTGCGTGCAATCGATGCAAATTTTAGAGTCATACACTCTGATACCGGAATTGTAGCTCTAGGCCTTCGGGAACATGGAGAAATCTTGGTCAATTTCATACCCCCCAAAATGTTAAAATATGCCAAAATCTCTCTAAGTACAATAGCCAGGGAAAAGTTATTGCGTGCAATCGATGCAACTTTTAGAGTTATACACTCTGATACCGGAATTGTAGCTCTAGACCTTCGGGAACATGGAGAAATCTTGGTCAATTTCATACCCCCCAAAATGTTAAAATATGCCAATATCTCTCTAAGTACAATTGCCAGGGAAAAGTTATTGCGTGCAATCGATGCAACTTTTAGAGTTATACACTCTGATACCGGAATTGTAGCTCTAGGCCTTCGGGAACATGGAGAAATCTTGGTCAATTTCATACCCCCCAAAATGTCAAAATATGCCAATATCTCTCTAAGTACAATAGCCAGAGAAAAGTTATTGCGTGCAATCGATGCAACTTTTAGAGTTATACACTCTGATACCGGAATTTTAGCTCTAGGCCTTCGGGAACATGGAGAAATCTTGGTCAATTTCATACCCCCCAAAATGTCAAAATATGCCAATATCTCTCTAAGTACAATAGCCAGGGAAAAGTTATTGCGTGCAATCGATGCAACTTTTAGAGTTATACACTCTGATACCGGAATTGTAGCTCTAGGCCTTCGGGAACATGGAGAAATCTTGGTCAATTTCATACCCCCCAAAATGTCAAAATATGCCAATATCTCTCCAAGTACAATAGTCAGGGAAAAGTTATTGCGTGCAATCGATGCAACTTTTAGAGTTATACATTCTGATACCGGAATTGTAGCTCTAGGCTTTCGGGAACATGGAGAAATCTTGGTCAATTTCATACCCCCCAAAATGTCAAAATATGCCAATATCTCTCTAAGTACAATAGCCAGGGAAAAGTTATTGCGTGCAATCGATGCAACTTTTAGAGTTATACACTCTGATACCGGAATTGTAGCTCTAGGCCTTCGGGAACATGGAGAAATCTTGGTCAATTTCATACCCCGCAAAATGTCAAAATATGCCAATATCTCTCTAAGTACAATAGCCAGGGAAAAGTTATTGCGTGCAATCGATGCAACTTTTAGAGTTATACACTCTGATACCGGAATTGTAGCTCTAGGCCTTCGGGAACATGGAGAAATCTTGGTCAATTTCATACCCCCCAAAATGTCAAAATATGCCAATATCTCTCTAAGTACAATAGCCAGGGAAAAGTTATTGCGTGCAATCGACGCAACTTTTAGAGTTATACACTCTGATACCGGAATTGTAGCTCTAGGCCTTCGGGAACATGGAGAAATCTTGGTCAATTTCATACCCCCAAAATGTCAAAATATGCCAATATCTCTCTAAGTACAATAGCCAGGTAAAAGTTATTGCGTGCAATCGATGCAACTTTTAGAGTTATACACTCTGATACCGGAATTGTAGCTGTAGGCCTTCGGGAACATGGAGAAATCTTGGTCAATTTCATACCCCCCAAAATGTCAAAATATGCCAATATCTCTCTAAGTACAATAGCCAGGGAAAAGTTATTGCGTGCAATCGATGCAACTTTTAGAGTTATACACTCTGATACCGGAATTGTAGCTCTAGGCCTTCGGGAACATGGAGAAATCTCGGTCAATTTTATACCCCCCAAAATGTCAAAATATGCCAATATCTCTCTAAGTACAATAGCCAGGGAAAAGTTATTGCGTGCAATCGATGCAAATTTTAGAGTCATACACTCTGATACCGGAATTGTAGCTCTAGGCCTTCGGGAACATGGAGAAATCTTGGTCAATTTCATACCCCCCAAAATGTTAAAATATGCCAAAATCTCTCTAAGTACAATAGCCAGGGAAAAGTTATTGCGTGCAACCGATGCAACTTTTAGAGTTATACACTCTGATGCCGGAATTGTAGCTCTAGACCTTCGGGAACATGGAGAAATCTTGGTCAATTTCATACCCCCCAAAATATCAAAATATGCCAATATCTCTCTAAGTACAATTGCCAGGGAAAAGTTATTGCGTGCAATCGATGCAACTTTTAGAGTTATACACTCTGATACCGGAATTGTAGCTCTAGGCCTTCGGGAACATGGAGAAATCTTGGTCAATTTCATACCCCCCAAAATGTCAAAATATGCCAATATCTCTCTAAGTACAATAGCCAGAGAAAAGTTATTGCGTGCAATCGATGCAACTTTTAGAGTTATACACTCTGATACCGGAATTGTAGCTCTAGGCCTTCGGGAACATGGAGAAATCTTGGTCAATTTCATACCCCCCAAAATGTCAAAATATGCCAATATCTCTCTAAGTACAATAGCCAGGGAAAAGTTATTGCGTGCAATCGATGCAACTTTTAGAGTTATACACTCTGATACCGGAATTGTAGCTCTAGGCCTTCGGGAACATGGAGAAATCTTGGTCAATTTCATACCCCCCAAAATGTCAAAATATGCCAATATCTCTCTAAGTACAATAGTCAGGGAAAAGTTATTGCGTGCAATCGATGCAACTTTTAGAGTTATACATTCTGATACCGGAATTGTAGCTCTAGGCCTTCGGGAACATGGAGAAATCTTGGTCAATTTCATACCCCCCAAAATGTCAAAATATGCCAATATCTCTCTAAGTACAATAGCCAGGGAAAAGTTATTGCGTGCAATCGATGCAACTTTTAGAGTTATACACTCTGATACCGGAATTGTAGCTCTAGGCCTTCGGGAACATGGAGAAATCTTGGTCAATTTCATACCCCCCAAAATGTCAAAATATGCCAATATCTCTCTAAGTACAATAGCCAGGGAAAAGTTATTGCGTGCAATCGATGCAACTTTTAGAGTTATACACTCTGATACCGGAATTGTAGCTCTAGGCCTTCGGGAACATGGAGAAATCTTGGTCAATTTCATACCCCCCAAAATGTCAAAATATGCCAATATCTCTCTAAGTACAATAGCCAGGGAAAAGTTATTGCGTGCAATCGATGCAACTTTTAGAGTTATACACTCTGATACCGGAATTGTAGCTCTAGGCCTTCGGGAACATGGAGAAATCTTGGTCAATTTCATACCCCCCAAAATGTCAAAATATGCCAATATCTCTCTAAGTACAATAGCCAGGGAAAAGTTATTGCGTGCAATCGATGCAACTTTTAGAGTTATACACTCTGATACCGGAATTGTAGCTCTTAGCCTTCGGGAACATGGAGAAATCTTGGTCAATTTCATACCCCCCAAAATGTCAAAATATGCCAATATCTCTCTAAGTACAATAGCCAGGGAAAAGTTATTGCGTGCAATCGATGCAACTTTTAGAGTTATACACTCTGATACCGGAATTGTAGCTCTAGGCCTTCGGGAACATGGAGAAATCTTGGTCAATTTCATACCCCCCAAAATGTCAAAATATGCCAATATCTCTCTAAGTACAATAGCCAGGGAAAAGTTATTGCGTGCAATCGATGCAACTTTTAGAGTTATACACTCTGATACCGGAATTATAGCTCTACGCCTTCGGGAACATGGAGAAATCTTGGTCAATTTCATACCCCCCAAAATGTCAAAATATGCCAATATCTCTCTAAGTACAATAGCCAGGGAAAAGTTATTGCGTGCAATCGATGCAACTTTTAGAGTTATACACTCTGATACCGGAATTGTAGCTCTAGGCCTTCGGGAACATGGAGAAATCTTGGTCAATTCCATACCCCCCAAAATGTCAAAATATGCCAATATCTCTCTAAGTACAATAGCCAGGGAAAAGTTATTGCGCGCAATCGATGCAACTTTTAGAGTTATACACTCTGATACCGGAATTGTAGCTCTAGGCCTTCGGGAACATGGAGAAATCTTGGTCAATTTCATACCCCCCAAAATGTCAAAATATGCCAATATCTCTCTAAGTACAATAGCCAGGGAAAAGTTATTGCGTGCAATCGATGCTACTTTTAGAGTTATACACTCTGATACCGGAATTGTAGCTCTAGGCCTTCGGGAACATGGAGAAATCTTGGTCAATTTCATACCCCCAAAATGTCAAAATATGCCAATATCTCTCTAAGTACAATAGCCAGGTAAAAGTTATTGCGTGCAATCGATGCAACTTTTAGAGTTATACACTCTGATACCGGAATTGTAGCTGTAGGCCTTCGGGAACATGGAGAAATCTTGGTCAATTTCATACCCCCCAAAATGTCAAAATATGCCAATATCTCTCTAAGTACAATAGCCAGGGAAAAGTTATTGCGTGCAATCGATGCAACTTTTAGAGTTATACACTCTGATACCGGAATTGTAGCTCTAGGCCTTCGGGAACATGGAGAAATCTCGGTCAATTTTATACCCCCCAAAATGTCAAAATATGCCAATATCTCTCTAAGTACAATAGCCAGGGAAAAGTTATTGCGTGCAATCGATGCAAATTTTAGAGTCATACACTCTGATACCGGAATTGTAGCTCTAGGCCTTCGGGAACATGGAGAAATCTTGGTCAATTTCATACCCCCCAAAATGTTAAAATATGCCAAAATCTCTCTAAGTACAATAGCCAGGGAAAAGTTATTGCGTGCAATCGATGCAACTTTTTGAGTTATACACTCTGATACCGGAATTGTAGCTCTAGACCTTCGGGAACATGGAGAAATCTTGGTCAATTTCATACCCCCCAAAATATCAAAATATGCCAATATCTCTCTAAGTACAATTGCCAGGGAAAAGTTATTGCGTGCAATCGATGCAACTTTTAGAGTTATACACTCCGATACCGGAATTGTAGCTCTAGGCCTTCGGGAACATGGAGAAATCTTGGTCAATTTCATACCCCCCAAAATGTCAAAATATGCCAATATCTCTCTAAGTACAATAGCCAGGGAAAAGTTATTGCGTGCAATCGATGCAACTTTTAGAGTTATACACTCTGATACCGGAATTGTAGCTCTAGGCCTTCGGGAACATGGAGAAATCTTGGTCAATTTCATACCCCCCAAAATGTAAAAATATGCCAATATCTCTCTAAGTACAATAGCCAGGGAAAAGTTATTGCGTGCAATCGATGCAACTTTTAGAGTTATACACTCTGATACCGGAATTGTAGCTCTAGGCCTTCGGGAACATGGAGAAATCTTGGTCAATTTCATACCCCCCAAAATGTCAAAATATGCCAATATCTCTCTAAGTACAATAGCCAGGGAAAAGTTATTGCGTGCAATCGATGCAACTTTTAGAGTTATACACTCTGATACCGGAATTGTAGCTCTAGGCCTTCGGGAACATGGAGAAATCTTGGTCAATTTCATACCCCCCAAAATGTCAAAATATGCCAATATCTCTCTAAGTACAATAGCCAGGGAAAAGTTATTGCGTGCAATCGATGCAACTTTTAGAGTTATACACTCTGATACCGGAATTGTAGCTGTAGGCCTTCGGGAACATGGAGAAATCTTGGTCAATTTCATACCCCCCAAAATGTCAAAATATGCCAATATCTCTCTAAGTACAATAGCCAGGGAAAAGTTATTGCGTGCAATCGATGCAACTTTTAGAGTTATACACTCTGATACCGGAATTGTAGCTCTAGGCCTTCGGGAACATGGAGAAATCTTGGTCAATTTCATACCCCCCAAAATGTCAAAATATGCCAATATCTCTCTAAGTACAATAGCCAGGGAAAAGTTATTGCGTGCAATCGATGCAACTTTTAGAGTTATACACTCTGATACCGGAATTGTAGCTCTAGGCCTTCGGGAACATGGAGAAATCTTGGTCAATTTCATACCCCCCAAAATGTCAAAATATGCCAATATCTCTCTAAGTACAATAGCCAGGGAAAAGTTATTGCGTGCAATCGATGCAACTTTTTGAGTTATACACTCTGATACCGGAATTGTAGCTCTAGGCCTTCGGGAACATGGAGAAATCTTGGTCAATTTCATACCCCCCAAAATGTCAAAATATGCCAATATCTCTCTAAGTACAATAGCCAGGGAAAAGTTATTGCGTGCAATCGATGCAACTTTTAGAGTTATACACTCTGATACCGGAATTGTAGCTCTAGGCCTTCGGGAACATGGAGAAATCTTGGTCAATTTCATACCCCCCAAAATGTCAAAATATGCCAATATCTCTCTAAGTACAATAGCCAGGGAAAAGTTATTGCGTGCAATCGATGCAACTTTTAGAGTTATACACTCTGATACCGGAATTGTAGCTCTAGGCCTTCGGGAACATGGAGAAATCTTGGTCAATTTCATACCCCCCAAAATGTCAAAATATGCCAATATCTCTCTAAGTACAATAGCCAGGGAAAAGTTATTGCGTGCAATCGATGCAACTTTTAGAGTTATACACTCTGATACCGGAATTGTAGCTCTAGGCCTTCGGGAACATGGAGAAATCTTGGTCAATTTCATACCCCCCAAAATGTCAAAATATGCCAATATCTCTCTAAGTACAATAGCCAGGGAAAAGTTATTGCGTGCAATCGATGCAACTTTTAGAGTTATACACTCTGATACCGGAATTGTAGCTCTAGGCCTTCGGGAACATGGAGAAATCTTGGTCAATTTCATACCCCCCAAAATGTCAAAATATGCCAATATCTCTCTAAGTACAATAGCCAGGGAAAAGTTATTGCGTGCAATCGATGCAACTTTTAGAGTTATACACTCTGATACCGGAATTGTAGCTCTAGGCCTTCGGGAACATGGAGAAATCTTGGTCAATTTCATACCCTCCAAAATGTCAAAATATGCCAATATCTCTCTAAGTACAATAGCCAGGGAAAAGTTATTGCGTGCAATCGATGCAACTTTTAGAGTTATACACTCTGATACCGGAATTGTAGCTCTAGGCCTTCGGGAACATGGAGAAATCTTGGTCAATTTCATACCCCCCAAAATGTCAAAATATGCCAATATCTCTCTAAGTACAATAGCCAGGGACAAGTTTCCCAAAACTTCGTAAAGTTGTGGTCCTGGCATTTGTTTCCAACTGAAGCGTTCAGCGAAATTCTCAATGACTTCCTCTTTGTCCGTACGACTGTTAGGATACCATTGTATGAGGGAATCCATCATATCTCTCCAAGTGTCTCGTTCGTTGGCATTGTAGACGCGAGATAGGTTAAGAGCTTGTTCTATTCTGCCCGCCTTTTCGAGTTTACTCCGTAGAGCTTGATAGAATAATTTATATTGGTTCATGGCCACTGCCCGTGTTGGTGTTATTGATTTGTTTTAATATCCACGTAACTAGTGGTTTGTCTTCAGGATCGTCTAGGCGCTGTACGAGTTCTTTGAATTTATCCGTATCTGGCAACATGTGTTGACGTCTGCCTGGTGTTAGGCATTTCAGCTGATCTCTGGTTAGCTCGTAAGATTCTTCTTCACCGAGTATTGTAAAACCAGGATTGCGTTGTTGTGACCAACCCTCGTTTTGAAACTCATCTCTGCCTGCTGTATTATAAGCCGGGTTGCTTAGTAGCGACGCACCGCCGCGCATAAACTCATTCCTGCCTTCTTGGTAGGTCGGATTGCGTTGTTGTAATACACCACGGCGTGGAACCTCGTCTCTGCCGTCTATATTGTATGCGTGATTATGTCGTGACTCGTCTTGGCATGGAATTTCTTCTCTACCTGCTGTATTGTGGACGCGATTAGGCGTCGAGCGAACATCGCTGTTATCCGGACCTAACGATGAAGGTAGACGTACATGTGAACGTCCAGTATCTTCCAATCTGTCAAGTAACTCCGCCGCTTGCTCAGCCACACGCGATTCGGACAGCTTTAGGTTAGCTTGTAAATCATTTTTTTCTTTCTTATTTCGTTTCAAATCCGAACAAACACCGCGATATTCATCTTCCCATCGTGACGCCAGATGTGTTGCCTGGTTCTCATAATTCTTTGACTGTTGCAACTTTACTCGCATTTGTGATAATTCGTCGTGTAATTCTTTAATTCGACCTTCGAGATATTCTGCCCTGTCATCGGCTTCCTGATAATTCTGTGTTTGCCTTCTTTCTTCCTTATGGGCAATCCACAGCTCATTACGCTCCTTTTCCAAATCCTTTTGAAATTCGTCTATCCTTGTTATTGCTGTCTGCAATTTGTACATCAGGTCTTCTTTTTTGTCTCTGGTGGAATATAATATGGGATCTTCGTCATAGGGATCTTCCCATTCGTTCAATATCTCGTGGTCAATGCCTGGTGTATATCCCGGCGCGCCTCTTTTACCAATATTAAGCTGTCTTCCCAATATACGCCTAGTTCTGGTTGGGTATAGCATACGTTCAGGGTTTCTATCCCTCCATTCGGATTGATTTTCTTCATATTCTTTCCATTCTGGCTCGCCCAGTTCAGGTTCCCCCGAAATTAGCATATTTACATGCCCCCGGTCCACCGAATCCGTTGATGTTCCCCCTGCCTGTTTTTTTGTAGCGTTGGCTTCGCGAACAATGGGATATCCTAGCTCATTATCATCAGGTGCAGACGGCGTCCGACTTCTGTTACCTCCATCCATCGATTCTTGGTACGACGGTGGCGTTTTAGGAGTCATACTGAAGCTGGGGTGCGTCCCATGGGTATTTCGAAGAATGCTAGCATGAGCTATTTGTTCACCCATAACTGTAGCAGTTTCCAATGATCTAGCCAGTTCTTTGGGGTCAATACCTTTCAACCGGCGTTTATGTATTTTCTTCAGCTCATCCAACTCCTTTCGTATTTCGGAGATGGACTTATAAGCCCTGTTTATTTCTTTTTCGACGTGAGGCAATGTCTTCCCCTCCTTAGTTTGAAGATCAGCGTCCGTTTTCGCCTTTTTAATCAAGTCCGAATGTTTTTTAACAACCTCGTTATAACGTTGTTGAGTTATTTTTATCTGTTGTCTTGTATCTTTCAATTTTTCAATGCGCTCCACGCTCTTTGCTCGAGTTTTCGAAGGGGTACGACTTCTGCTGAACATGCCCGACCTTGAAGCAGACCTTCCTTGCCGTACAGTATAAACACTGGTAGTTTCATCGCCCGACACCGTGGCCTCTCCTTCCGACACATGACCTTTGTCAGCAGACTGCTCGCGAGATGTCCTACGAGAGCTACTCAGAGATCGAGTGGTTTTGGAATCTGCAGATCTGGTCCGCCTCCACAATTTTTTCAACTTGGACTCTGGCCCAGTGTCCATGTTCTCTCTCTATCTCTCTCTATCTCGGTGGGACCTCCAATTACACAGGGTTTACACCTGTTTATATAGCTATGACAGCGTATAGATTGTGAAGACACAATGCCCTCTATACGGGTCACCTATATCTTTAGTATCACTTATAAATTGTCAGGCAGAGGTGCCAGTGTGCAACAATTTGTGATAATATAGTGTCCAGTTCCTTTGTAGTATGCAGTATCACTTGTAAATTGTCAGGCAGAGATGCCAGTATACGACAAGTAGTGATGACAAGTAGTGTCCAATTCTTCCGTCGTATGTAGCTACCTTTCAGGCGTAGCTCACACACAGCTTTAATTCCGTCGTATGGTTACCTTTCAGACGTAACTCATACAGCTTTCAACCAGAATTTATTACTAATTAGTAGCTAATCAGTATCCAATCAAGCCAATCAACCTTATAACAACCAAATACTCCAATAGCGTTTGCGTCTTAATTACAGCACAATTACTCAACAATTAATACACAATTACATCAACAATACACAGGCTTCAGCATAAGGTGTGTTCCAACCGGGTCGCATGCTTATTACTGCATATCATAGACTCTTTACTTCACAATTACATCAATAATATACAGTGTTCAGCAAAAGGTATATTCCAACCGGGTTACATGCTTATTACCATATATCATAGACACTTTATTTCACAATCATAACATGACTACTCCAACAATATACATACTTCAGCATAAGGTGTACTCCAACCGGGTCGTATGCTTACTAATTACTGCATATTGTAGGCACATTACTTATGATTGTGTCAGAAGCAAATCGCTCTGCATTGCCACATTAAATTCATGAATTCGTTCTATACAAAGGCACATGTTACACTGGGATGTATGACCCCATTTATGTTTCGGATACATCAAGGCAAGTATTTCCTGTTTAGTATCGTAATACATTATCATGTTATCGTGTCAAATACACACATTGTACAGTTACTATACTGACAAATCAACCTTCACAATTATCAATTCATATCCCAAAATATTAATTCACGTTTCATTACACATCACAAATGTTAATTCATGTCTCATCAACGTCTGCACACATGTTACTGTGCTGCCTCGATTCTCCAGACTATTCGCCGGCGTTTATTTATTAATTATTTATTCACGAATTCTCGCCATGAATTACTTTGTATCAGTATTTTTCGATCAACTTTTATTCCTTTGACTTTTTCCCTTTTCTTAACCAAAAATACCTAAATATCAATTTCATTTCCGCCAAAGCGTTCTCATTGCCCCCGCGAAACATTTTGGTTGTTTTTAACAATTCCAGAACACATTCCATTTAAGTCTCAACATTTGATAGCGAATATACCCGTCTTATGTAATTGGTACAAAATTCTTTATCCTTCTTTCCGAATCATGTTTGATTTTCTTACTGCCATCCAAATTATCCATTAATTTGTTTAGTACGGTAATATTTTCCAACAAGAACCAAAATTGTTCTTTTTCTTCAATATCTTATCATTTTCTCTAATTTTATCTCACCCTACTTCGCTTAGGCATATCGTCTGGAAAGCGACACAACACAATCAACGTGTATGCAGCTCAATTTCAATAATCAGATCGTTACACAATAAATTACCAACAATTGCATCCCTTGCCATGCACCACGAAGACAGCATAAACCCTAATCGCCGCGATGACCTGTTACTCTGACCCCTCATTTGCTGACTTAGACCTAGGAGGAATAAGGCTGACAGATTGATCCAAACATGGCCATAAGCCAGTCTTAATCAATGTGTCCTAAGGTGTGTCAAGGTCAAGCTTTTCTCAAGTCGTCCCATCACAGCATTCAGCCCTTCATCCATGTCTGGTTTCTGTCGTCTTGACGACAACATCACCAGTCATAATGTCGGGATACGCCGTTTAAGGACACGGAGTCCAACTCTCGCCATTCGCACCTTATTCCCCACTTCGAATTTTATCCAAACAACCAAATGTTGTTACTAATCAATTGGAGATATCAATAGTTATTGCCCATGCATTATGCACAACCGGTTTCCAATTGAGCCCCTTTCCAGCAGGCAAAACCTTCTCCGTTGGCAATGAGATGTTCCTACCTAGTTAGACCTATCTATAAAGGCCCCCCAATCCCCACAATTTATTACATATATACAATTCTCGAACAGGTCTGTCGATGGAAATGTCGACCGGAGGTTCATAGCAGCGTTTGGCGTGCACTAATCACCCTAAAAGCCGGGGAAACTAATTGAACATATTAGTTTAAATCTTTGTCTTTCGGCTTTTGATCCGCGTGCTGTTGCAGTCTATAGTCTGATGTAATATGCAGTTTTTGTCTTCCTCGTGGCACAAGTCGCAGTGCGTTGCGGCTAAAACACAGACTCGTGTTCTCTTCAAGGCTGCTCGCAGCTCTCTTTTCGTCTTTTTACCAATAGAAATAGCATTTCCAGTCGTTAGAATTCGTCCGTCAGATTGCAAAGCGCCTTTCGGGATGTTCTTTCCTCCCATCATCTCTTTGCTAGCAAGCATAACTCCTTTGGGCAATTCTTGCTTCGTTTCTCCCTTCAATGCCTTTTGTTCGTTGTGTCTCATCATTCGCGTTTTTTTTTGAAGAGTTGTTGGTAATTAGGCTCAGTCATATGCATTAGCACTTCGCACATTCTGACATTCTGCCATTGTTCAGGATCGTTTCGTAGCTTCATACGTTTGTATCTTTCGAACATCGCCTTCGTTTCCTTGGTTATTTTGATCGACGAATTAGACTTTTCTCGGAGCATTCGATTGTATCTTTTTCGAGCTCTCTGCGATAATTGCGATTTGTCCACAGTTTCGATAGCCTGATCTTCTTCTGCACTAGTCGACGGCCGACTATTTGCTGGTCTCGCAGGCGTTACGACTCCCTTTGGTGATGCATTACTCGTCAAAATCCATTTCATGACTGATGGGGACTCGTTCTTTCCAACTGCTCTGGCCATACCTCTTGTCAGTACCAGATTCTGTTACCGAATGGGTAGCATGTGCTTATTGTACCATCAGGCGATGTCTGTTCAGACACCTTCTTCCTGGAATATCCCTAGATCTCATGTACCATGTCATGAGAAACACGACAAAATCGGCGCTAATATCCTTCCTTGAATACCAATGAATATCATGTAGTGTTGTTTCAGACTCCATGTCAATGTCACACAAATTTGTTTTACATGAGTCGTCGTTATGAATTCCCTTTCAAATATTGTATGCTACAACCTGTTTTACATCCCACGATTTTTATTTCTCACATTCGATATCGTCGGCCCACTTCACACCCTTCGTTGGTTTGGCTTGATATGCCGGCAGGGCTATAGTCGCCATTTTAACGGCTTCGGGTAGTATCTTTTTCCCTTCGTGAATCAAATTGCTATTCTTGATTGACCACAGACGTTCTTTTTTATTACTTCCCCACCTCAATGACGGATGTAATTTCTGTTTGTTTTCGTGGCACTGCGGGTGGCATTGTAATAGAATACATATCACTATTAGCACTGCTATACAGATGGCTGCTGGAATCAATAATGGCTTGAACAGTGATCCAAATACGCTTCCAAATATACCTCCGACTGTTTTACCAACGCCACTTACTATCTTCTCGCCTTCATTAATAACTGTCTCCAACCCAGTTCCGACACCTTTAGCAGTTTTGACAACTGCAGTTCCGAGACCTTTAGCGATTTTGCCTGACGCGTCGAGCACCCTTTCAATTCCCGATCTTCGACCGTACCATGTTTTTTCTTCATGTTTTATAGTCATACTTGCATTCTTGATTTTTGTCAATTCTCGGTGTATAGCACTGTTCTCAATCTTTCTAATCGTCAAGTTGCTATTGGTGTCGTTGACAAATAATTCAAGCGGCTTTTCGAATTCTTCAATGTTGACATTTTCCACAGGTATTCTCATTCTTCTTGCAAGTGTTTTCAGTTGTATTATACCCTCTATAATATTCAATTCAAATTTGACATCACTGGGCACATGTATGTTTACTCGCAGTAATTCTCTGCTAACCATATCATCAGCCGCTAGATGAACTCGCGCTATTCTTTCCAGCATGTGTATTTCCGAAACTAAGTTCTTCAAAGTAATGGAACCATCTCCATTTCCCATCTGCACTAAGGTCGAAAGAGTTTTGTCATCTTCGTCTGCTAGCCGAGCTGTTTCAAATAACTTTACTTGCAAACTGGTTAACATCTTCATTAGTTCAGGCGTCATTTTGTGCATATGCCGAAGATCTACCGCAGTTCTTGCTAGATTCTTTGCATCATTACGAAACCTTTCTCTAATTTCTTTTTCCAGGCTTGCCACATGTGCATTGACGGCCGATTCCATTTTAGTGGAACCCCATTGTCCTGTAGTTGCCAATCGTATAATTCTGGAACCCACCGCTAGCACTTGCCTCTTTGACCTTGTCTGATTGTTAGTAGAGTCCGATTTTCATGTCATTGTCTTAAAACAAAATGGCTGAACAGGATATTTTTCTTGCACATTCACATAGTAACGTGTGTCATTCCAGTACCTAAGTTTTGTAATTAGAGGAACAAAAGGATGGTCGCACTTATATTGTCGTGCTTTCTTGGTGTTCTCCGTTTGTAACAGTATTAAATCCTTTTCCAAAACTCCGTCATAACCTCCGGATCTTGGTGGCCAATCGGTTTCGTAGTCCGACCAATATGTATCCATAATCGATGCATTGCCTTCATTAATTCCTCTTCTCGGTAGTCCCAAGCGACATAAAGGAGTTCCGGATATGTTTTTGTTAGGTACTCCATCTATTACTTTCAAGCGTAGTCGATTATTCCAGACTCTCTCGTGGTCTCCCGTGTAAACAACCGACCCCCATCTATGTAGCATGTGAAACGTAGCGAACGGTTTAAACCTTTTAACCGTCTTTACTGCCCATGTCTTATAGTATTGTCGTGTTTCTGTCAATGTACTATTGATTTCGTCCTTTTTTATACTGGATATATTCAGGTTTGCCCAGATATTGTTAACGTATTCTTCCATCAACGCCAACTTTATCCTTGCCAAATCCTCAAATATAAATTCAGCACGGGTCCGTTGTATGTGTATTGCCGCACTTCCTGTAATGCATTTCATTTCTTCATGCATTCTTTTAGGGCTCGTTTTATTAAATCGCTTATCTGTTTTTCCCCAGGTCATAACTAGATACGGATCGGCCTTTAGCGTCTCGGGTCGTATTCGAGACGATTCTTTGCCATAGAACGAACAATCTATAGTCCATTCTGTCCTTATTTTCAGCGCATGGTGAGTCCATTTGTCGAAAAATCCTTGCCACAAAGGTAGTTTACCGTCATAGGAATAATTGATTGAATATGACCAACTTATTCGGCTGAGTTGCCACCTAATTCTCCTCTCTTTAAAGTGCACTAGCCTCTTGGTAAAGGCTTCTTTCTTAGTAGTACAATTAGCATGTACTTCGGCAAATTCTAGGAATAGCAACGAAATTTGTATGCGATATGCCGTGAAGAATTCCACTAAATTGAGGACTGTAATATCTTCTTCATTCCATGACCTCACATTATTCGACTCCGGATCCCAATTCCAATCATACCATTGGTATGGTTTATTGTTCCGAACATAAATCACGCTCCGATCAAATACTAGAGGATGCAATTCAGGCAATATCTCAGATCTTTTCCGGTATGTTGTCGAGTTGTTTGTTTTGCATTCGGAGATATATTCGTCATGGGACGAGAAAATTGTGGTATTAGGGAAGTATTTTTCCACATAATTCACAGATCTTGATCTTACTATTCCATATGTACTAGTTGTAAAATCCGAAAGAGTGTCATCTTTTTCGTCACATTCCGATGTCATGTTGTACTTGACTTCCTCCCATCCGGCTATAGGTACCCATTCGTGAGTAGCGTTATTGCCGTGTAACGATTCATCATAGACTTCAGTCTGTAGCCAGTGTACCTTGTCTTCTATGCCAACATTTGTAGATCCCAGCCCGGGCTTATAGGTTGTTTTTTCATCCGTCTGGTTCGTTTTCGATCCTTCCGCGTCCAGCAGAACGCAATAGATGACCATGATAACCCAGCAATAGACAACAGAAGCAATGCAAACGTGGCCCATTCTGAGTTCACAGGTGGTATGTATATTTCAAATATGTTGTTCTTTTCCACCTTGGTTGTTTCAGTCACACTCGATATGTTCACTTCCGACATAGGTATTGTAATTAGTATCTGTAAAGCGGATACCATTGTTAGTATTGTATTCAGTGCTAAATGTTCAGTTGTACAAATATCAGTCTATCAATGTCGCAGTCCTAACGAAAATCACATTATCATCGTTCAACTCGTTAGGTATAAAGTGTTTTGATCGCCCATAACCAGTTTTTGCTTCCATTCCATTGCCATAGATGTAATGGCTGACATTGTTCAGTATTGTTCCACTTTTTCAGGACGTCCTTACGAGGGTACTTGGATTTACTCTGTGCACTAGGCAGTGTAACAGATATTCTGTGTCTCTTTTCCCAACCTTTAGGCGCCTTCTCACAAGTAGTGAGTACCCCGAATTTGTATTTATATCCCTGCAGATATTTTTGTTTCATTGGCAATAGCCCATTGTTCAATGCTTTACGGTATTCTCCATCAGTAAGGTAAGCATATAGCTTATCCACATTAGGATGTATCTCATAAGATCGAAACATTCTCCAAACTTCACTCAAGCTTTCTTCAAACCCCGGCCTCTTCTTTCTCCAGTCATTTCCTTGCATTTCATTGGTTATACTTAATTGTAGTGGATTTAGCCGTGAGTTACAGGGTAAAGGCCACACAGTAATAAGCGCCATTCGGTCCACATAATTACTTCCTGATACGGTAGGTTTCATATTCCATCCATGTCGTACAATTCCATATTCCCTTAGTCTCAGGTGCATAGCAGCATTAGCCGACCTACTAGGATAATAGGATAGGTTCCTATTCATCTGAAATAGTTATACAATCATTAGGAATTATGTCCGAAGATAGTACAACTTTCGACGCGTCCTTCAAGGACCATAGTGATTGCGGTTTGAGTCTTTTTATGTCAATGCAAATGCAGACTTCTCCCTTTTGCTTCGCATCTTTCTCGTCCGTGTATAGATGTACAAAACGTCTTCCCATCTTAGCTATGCCTTCCACCATAATAGGGGATACTCGGTTCTTTCGAGTGGCATGAAACAATGTTGTTAGCCCTTCCGGGTTAGTCCACTGTTGCATTTGCGGATTCTGTCCTTTAGTATGTCCTTGTTTTGCCGCAATCCCATGATCTGAGATCATTATTCTGTCCTTCTCAATCCATTCCGTCGGATTATCATAGCCATATTTCATAGCACATGCAAAAGGGTGCCAACCCCTCTTCTGTAGCATACACTCTGTATGCCTGAGATGTTTAATCAATTTTCTGTTAAGCTTTTCCTTCTCATTTTTTGTCATTCCGCCTTTCTTGATAGCTATCCAGGCCAGTGGGTCACCTTCTTCCACTGCCGTGTTTTCTACAAACATTCTTGATAGTGCATCCGCCGTGAATATTTCTGATGTAGAAATATGAACCACGTTTCTGATATTGTAGGCGCTGATCACAGCTACCCATCTCATCATTTGCGGGTCATCTGAAGCTTGTTTGTTACCCTCAGTGGCTTTCTTCAATATTCCCATTACTCCTTTGTTGTCCGTAAGTATTGATACAGGTCTACCCAGAAGTATAGAACCCCATTTTTCGAAAGCTCGTACTACCGCCAACATTTCCTTTTTGCACGCGCTGTATGAACTTTTTTCATTAGGTTTCCATTTCTTTGAGTAATAAGCCACGGGGTATATCTGTTTGTGGGGAATGGATTCTTCGTTCTCCGTTTGGTATAGAACTGCCCCCATCCCGTCCAAATTCGTAAATGGAAGAGCGTTTTCGGTCGTAGTAACGTATCACGCATTTTTGTGTAATTATCAAACAGCGTTCGTGTCCATTTAACAGGTACTCGCCTGCTTTGTGACGCTGGTACACATCCTGTCTGACTATCAAAACACGCCAGTATCATCGCCATATCTTCAAAGTGCGCTGCCAAATATCTCAATGCTCCAATATATCCGCGTAGTTCGAATATATTCCGGGGCGGAGGCATTTCACGCAAGGCTCTGATCCTTTCAGGTTGTACTTTGACCGTATCTTCATCCAGCAACACGCCAAGTAGATTTATTTTCTTCTTTCCCACAAAGCATTTATTGATACTGATGGTGAGTCTAAGTTCGGCGAGTTGAGCAAACACCAGATCTAGCAATACTAGATGCTGTTCATCTGTCTTTGTTATGAGTAGAATATCGTCAATGTATGCGAATATAGGGCATGCCTTTTCTTCTTCTTCTCCCCATCCATGGGTTTTTGCAAGCTTTCTGTATTCTCGCGTTACTGGTTCTACCAATCCTTCATTCATCGATTGCTGGAATATTGCCACGGCATTTTTGAGGCCCATAGCTAAACGTTTCCAACGTAGTTCTCTATTTGGTACCGCGATTCCCAAATATTTGCGATGCAACTTTTAGAGTTATACACTCTGATACCGGAATTGTAGCTCTAGGCCTTCGGGAACATGGAAAAATCTTGGTCAATTTCATACCCCCCAAAATGTCAAAATATGCCAATATCTCTCTAAGTACAATAGCCAGGGAAAAGTTATTGCGTGCAATCGATGCAACTTTTAGAGTTATACACTCTGATACCGGAATTGTAGCTCTAGGCCTTCGGGAACATGGAGAAATCTTGGTCAATTTCATACCCCCCAAAATGTCAAAATATGCCAATATCTCTCTAAGTACAATAGCCAGGGAAAAGTTATTGCGTGCAATCGATGCAACTTTTAGAGTTATACACTCTGATACCGGAATTGTAGCTCTAGGCCTTCGGGAACATGGAGAAATCTTGGTCAATTTCATACCCCCCAAAATGTCAAAATATGCCAATATCTCTCTAAGTACAATAGCCAGGGAAAAGTTATTGCGTGCAATCGATGCAACTTTTAGAGTTACACACTCTGATACCGGAATTGTAGCTCTAGGCCTTCGGGAACATGGAGAAATCTTGGTCAATTTCATACCCCCCAAAATGTCAAAATATGCCAATATCTCTCTAAGTACAATAGCCAGGGAAAAGTTATTGCGTGCAATCGATGCAACATTTAGAGTTATACACTCTGATACCGGAATTGTAGCTCTAGGCCTTCGGGAACATGGAGAAATCTTGGTCAATTTCATACCCCCAAAAATGTCAAAATATGCCAATATCTCTCTAAGTACAATAGCCAGGGAAAAGTTATTGCGTGAAATCGATGCAACTTTTAGAGTTATACACTCTGATACCGGAATTGTAGCTCTAGGCCTTCGGGAACATGGAGAAATCTTGGTCAATTTCATACCCCCCAAAATGTCAAAATATGCCAATATCTCTCTAAGTACAATAGCCAGGGAAAAGTTATTGCGTGCAATCGATGCAACTTTTAGAGTTATACACTCTGATACCGGAATTGTAGCTCTAGGCCTTCGGGAACATGGAGAAATCTTGGTCAATTTCATACTCCCCAAAATGTCAAAATATGCCAATATCTCTCTAAGTACAATAGCCAGGGAAAAGTTATTGCGTGCAATCGATGCAACTTTTAGAGTTATACACTCTGATACCGGAATTGTAGCTCTAGGCCTTCGGGAACATGGAGAAATCTTGGTCAATTTCATACCCCCCAAAATGTCAAAATATGCCAATATCTCTCTAAGTACAATAGCCAGGGAAAAGTTATTGCGTGCAATCGATGCAACTTTTAGAGTTATACACTCTGATACCGGAATTGTAGCTCTAGGCCTTCGGGAACATGGAGAAATCTTGGTCAATTTCATACCCCCCAAAATGTCAAAATATGCCAATATCTCTCTAAGTACAATAGCCAGGGAAAAGTTATTGCGTGCAATCGATGCAACTTTTAGAGTTATACACTCTGATACCGGAATTGTAGCTCTAGGCCTTTGGTAACATGGAGAAATCTTCATCAATTTCATACCCCCCAAAATGTCAAAATATGCCAATATCTCTCTAAGTACAATAGCCAGGGAAAAGTTATTGCGTGCAATCGATGCAACTTTTAGAGTTATACACTCTGATACCGGAATTGTAGCTCTAGGCCAGGGGTGGGCAAACTACGGCCCGCGGGCCGCATGCGGCCCGCCACGCCGTTCTGTGCGGCCCGCGAGAGTCTAAAAAACCTTTTTAAAAATTTTGATAAAATGCGTAGCCTACTAAAAATGGAAATAATCCAGGGACTTCACGGGACTTGAATAACTTTTTCGTAGTATATTTCACCAGTGGTTTTCAAACTGAAGCAGGGCGCGAAGCTGAGCTCAACTAAAAAAAAATTTCGCGCTCCGCGCGATTTTCAGCCGATTCATAGTTATTGATATGTATTTAGTCTGAATTACATATTTAAAAATCGCTCATCCACAGTCGTACCCTTCCATGCCACCAAACTACCCGTTAGGTTTGCTAGCATCCTAGGTGCGTTGGGTGATATGACGATAAGGGTGCGCGAAATCTTTGACCATCATAAGGGGGCGGGACGTGTCCTAAAAAGTTTGAGAACCACTGGTCTGAGGTAAATACTTAATATCACAGCGGGATAGCTGCAACGAGATTGACATAATTTGGATCACCTGATTTAGGATTGGCCACTTCATTTTCATTTTTAATTATTTCAGTGATGTGCTCATAAAAAACGATTCGGGCGTGTCTTAGGTAGATTCGTTGTCTGTATGCGTAGAATGGGGGTATTTATATTTTTCTACACATAGTAGAAGCGTGTTTGAAGCTAACATGGTTATGATGCTGTCAGCATTGTGTGTCATAGAACTGAGCCAAAAGTGGAATTACTAAATGTATGAACAGATCGCTGCTCACAGATGTATATTTCAATCCTGTTCTAAGAATCGGGCCCACCGGCTTTCATCTCTATAGTTTGGACAATGGTTATAGAGGTCCGCCAGTCTATGAAATCTCGCTACTATATGTTTTTGACGCGTGTTAGATATCATCAAAGCAATATTGGGCTTGTTTTAAATAGCACATATATTGTCTCCATGTCTTCGCTGTATAATCAAATATCAATATTGCATTTTGGTTTATAACCCCAATTTTATATAGTGCGGCCCGCGAATGAATTCAGATGTTGAATGCGGCCCGCGAGCTCAAAAGTTTGCCCACCCCTGCTCTAGGCCGTCGGGAACATCGAGAAATCTTGGTCAATTTCATACCCCTCAAAATGTCAAAATATGCCAATATCTCTCTAAGTACAATAGCCAGGGAAAAGTTATTGCATGCAATCGATGCAACTTTTAGAGTTATACACTCTGATACCGGAATTGTAGCTCTAGGCCTTCGGGAACATGGAGAAATCTTGGTCAATTTCATACCCCCCAAAATGTCAAAATATGCCAATATCTCTCTAAGTACAATAGCCAGGGAAAAGTTATTGCGTGCAATCGATGCAACTTTTAGAGTTATACACTCTGATACCGGAATTGTAGCTCTAGGCCTTCGGGAACATGGAGAAATCTTGGTCAATTTCATACCCCCCAAAATGTCAAAATATGCCAATATCTCTCTAAGTACAATAGCCAGGGAAAAGTTATTGCGTGCAATCGATGCAACTTTTAGAGTTATACACTCTGATACCGGAATTGTAGCTCTAGGCCTTCGGGAACATGGAGAAATCTTGGTCAATTTCATACCCCCCAAAATGTCAAAATATGCCAATATCTCTCTAAGTACAATAGCCAGGGAAAAGTTATTGCGTGCAATCGATGCAACTTTTAGAGTTATACACTCTGATACCGGAATTGTATATCTAGGCCTTCGGGAACATGGAGAAATCTTGGTCAATTTCATACCCCCAAAAATGTCAAAATATGCCAATATCTCTCTAAGTACAATAGCCAGGGAAAAGTTATTGCGTGCAATCGATGCAACTTTTAGAGTTATACACTCTGATACCGGAATTGTAGCTCTAGGCCTTCGGGAACATGGAGAAATCTTGGTCAATTTCGTACCCCCCAAAATGTCAAAATATGCCAATATCTCTCTAAGTACAATAGCCAGGGAAAAGTTATTGCGTGCAATCGATGCAACTTTTAGAGTTATACACCGGATACCGGAATTGTAGCTCTAGGCCTTCGGGAACATGGAGAAATCTTGGTCAATTTCATACCCCCCAAAATGTCAAAATATGCCAATATCTCTCTAAGTACAATAGCCAGGGAAAAGTTATTGCGTGCAATCGATGCAACTTTTAGAGTTATACACTCTGATACCGGAATTGTAGCTCTAGGCCTTCGGGAACATGGAGAAATCTTGGTCAATTTCATACCCTCCAAAATGTCAAAATATGCCAATATCTCTCTAAGTACAATAGCCAGGGAAAAGTTATTGCGTGCAATCGATGCAACTTTTAGAGTTATACACTCTGATACCGGAATTGTAGCTCTAGGCCTTCGGGAACATGGAGAAATCTTGGTCAATTTCATACCCCCCAAAATGTCAAAATATGCCAATATCTCTCTAAGTACAATAGCCAGGGAAAAGTTATTGCGTGCAATCGATGCAACTTTTAGAGTTATACACTCTGATACCGGAATTGTATATCTAGGCCTTCGGGAACATGGAGAAATCTTGGTCAATTTCATACCCCCAAAAATGTCAAAATATGCCAATATCTCTCTAAGTACAATAGCCAGGGAAAAGTTATTGCGTGCAATCGATGCAACTTTTAGAGTTATACACTCTGATACCGGAATTGTAGCTCTAGGCCTTCGGGAACATGGAGAAATCTTGGTCAATTTCGTACCCCCCAAAATGTCAAAATATGCCAATATCTCTCTAAGTACAATAGCCAGGGAAAAGTTATTGCGTGCAATCGATGCAACTTTTAGAGTTATACACCGGATACCGGAATTGTAGCTCTAGGCCTTCGGGAACATGGAGAAATCTTGGTCAATTTCATACCCCCCAAAATGTCAAAATATGCCAATATCTCTCTAAGTACAATAGCCAGGGAAAAGTTATTGCGTGCAATCGATGCAACTTTTAGAGTTATACACTCTGATACCGGAATTGTAGCTCTAGGCCTTCGGGAACATGGAGAAATCTTGGTCAATTTCATACCCTCCAAAATGTCAAAATATGCCAATATCTCTCTAAGTACAATAGCCAGGGAAAAGTTATTGCGTGCAATCGATGCAACTTTTAGAGTTATACACTCTGATACCGGAATTGTAGCTCTAGGCCTTCGGGAACATGGAGAAATCTTGGTCAATTTCATACCCCCCAAAATGTCAAAATATGCCAATATCTCTCTAAGTACAATAGCCAGGGAAAAGTTATTGCGTGCAATCGATGCAACTTTTAGAGTTATACACTCTGATACCGGAATTGTAGCTCTAGGCCTTCGGGAACATGGAAAAATCTTGGTCAATTTCATACCCCCCAAAATGTCAAAATATGCCAATATCTCTCTAAGTACAATAGCCAGGGAAAAGTTATTGCGTGCAATCGATGCAACTTTTAGAGTTATACACTCTGATACCGGAATTGTAGCTCTAGGCCTTCGGGAACATGAAGAAATCTTGGTCAATTTCATACCCCCCAAAATGTCAAAATATGCCAATATCTCTCTAAGTACAATAGCCAGGGAAAAGTTATTGCGTGCAATCGATGCAACTTTTAGAGTTATACACTCTGATACCGGAATTGTAGCTCTAGGCCTTCGGGAACATGAAGAAATCTTGGTCAATTTCATACCCCCCAAAATGTCAAAATATGCCAATATCTCTCTAAGTACAATAGCCAGGGAAAAGTTATTGCGTGCAATCGATGCAACTTTTAGAGTTACACACTCTGATACCGGAATTGTAGCTCTAGGCCAGGGGTCGGCAACCTTTTGCTAGTCGCGGGCCAAACTTCGGGTGTACAACCCATTGGCGGGCCGGATGTTTTCTTAGTACTATATTTTACGCTCACTTCGGTATATTATCCTACATTGCTGCAATCTCAATCATACCAATCCGAAGACACATGTATTTACACTTCAACGACACAGAATAATTGTGACAATTAACGCAGCTTGCTCTGTGAAAGGTTTTCGACTTCTGGTAACAAGTCAGATGAAACAAGAATCAGACCCTATTCAAAATGGACGTCCGAAATACGTAATCTTAGCTTGCTCTTCGTGAATTTCATTGTTCAAAACTATTGTTCACATGCGTACGTGCTTCCAAAAATCGATGCAATTTCTTTTGCATTGCTGGTCAAGCTGGGATAAAGACCAATTTCAAGAACGTGCTCTTTGTCAAAGTCATGCAGCGATATGCTCTTTATATGAAATTTGTCATTCAATTTAACTGCGTCGCATTTCAGAAAGGCCCATTTGAAATTTTCAGGCAATGGTATTGGCGTCCACATTAAACAGAGTACTGAATAGTGAGAATTCATTTTGTAGAGAAGGAATGTCGGAAAAGCGGTTGAATATTCAGTAGTTAAATTTCGTATCACAGTTACAAATGTAATGTTGGTACTAGGTTTTCTCTCCTCCAGTATAGGAAAGTGAGCATAATTTTCTTTGTACTGTTGACATTTCCAGAGTCACAGATTTGTTTTGAATGCGCCTCAACATCTCATGTATGTAGTTGTTTTCCCCCTGAAGCAGAGATGAGCGGATTTGAAATTTCCATGTCCTAATCCAATCCAAATCCGAACCTTCAAATCCAAATCCAAAACCTAATCCATAACTTTTTCATATTCAAGTCCATGTCCAATCCTAATCCGATTCCAACTGGAAATTCAGAAAAAATACTAATTTATGTAATGGAGGGATTCGAAAATTTTCTTTCACAACCAACGATTCACTTGATTCAAGATAACTTAGTAACTATAAGTACATTAATAACTGATCTGAGTAAAGTTTGTCGCCATTCGCCACACGACATTTCAATCTCCCAGAAAATAGGTAAATCCAATCCAAATCCTAATCCGTTCCGAAAAAAATGTCTAATCCAAATCCAATCCAAATCCGACAAAATTTCACAAATCCTGTTTTTTCAAAACCTAATCCTAATCCATGCTCATCTCTGCCCTGAAGTTGCAAGTTCAATTTGTTCAGATGTGACGTTAAATGTACTAGGAAAGCAAGATGAGATACCCATTTTCGATTACAAGATTACGAGTTGGCGATATTTGTATTTTCGAGGAAAGTTGCTATTTCATTTCTCAGTTCATACACTCGTGTAAGCATAGCTGCTCGACTCAATCAGCGAACATGACAGATATAAGCCTACATGACATCGCCATATTGATTCTCTGCTTCTAGTAATATCTGGCGCAACTGATTCAGTTGATGAGACAAAAATCATATTAACAGTTTTCCGCACTGTGGCCAAAACACTATTCAGTTTTTTTGTCTTGGCACACAATGCCTTCTGGAAAATCAAACCATAGACAGGCTAACTAACATACGGAGGCTAGTTATCTATAATTGAATAGTTTGAGATTCCGTCATTGCGTCTGAGATGCTCCAAGCGTTTTTGAAGCAAAGGAAGAACACCTTTATTGTCACACCCCGTTAGAGTGATTAGCCCTTTAAAAAAGCATAAAGCACCTTCGGTTGCGAGATACACCCGATTGATAAGCACTGACCCAGTCTAGTTTATCTCCATCTCCTACTTCAACCACCTTCGTTTAATGGCGTAACAATAGACTAATACGATGTAGGCTACTATTATATCGTAGCAATGCCGCATTTTTTTCATGCAGCGCTGCACTGCAGATTGAAACTCATTATGAAGCGGCGGGCCGTATTCTTGTGATAACTAATTATTATGTCGCGGGCCGGACGATTTCGTTTGGCGGGCCGGATCCGGCCCGCGGGCCGTAGGTTGCCGACCCATGCTCTAGGCCTTCGGGAACATGGAGAAATCTTGGTCAATTTCATACCCCCCAAAATGTCAAAATATGCCAATATCTCTCTAAGTACAATAGCCAGGGAAAAGTTATTGCGTGCAATCGATGCAACATTTAGAGTTATACACTCTGATACCGGAATTGTAGCTCTAGGCCTTCGGGAACATGGAGAAATCTTGGTCAATTTCATACCCCCAAAAATGTCAAAATATGCCAATATCTCTCTAAGTACAATAGCCAGGGAAAAGTTATTGCGTGAAATCGATGCAACTTTTAGAGTTATACACTCTGATACCGGAATTGTAGCTCTAGGCCTTCGGGAACATGGAGAAATCTTGGTCAATTTCATACCCCCCAAAATGTCAAAATATGCCAATATCTCTCTAAGTACAATAGCCAGGGAAAAGTTATTGCGTGCAATCGATGCAACTTTTAGAGTTATACACTCTGATACCGGAATTGTAGCTCTAGGCCTTCGGGAACATGGAGAAATCTTGGTCAATTTCATACTCCCCAAAATGTCAAAATATGCCAATATCTCTCTAAGTACAATAGCCAGGGAAAAGTTATTGCGTGCAATCGATGCAACTTTTAGAGTTATACACTCTGATACCGGAATTGTAGCTCTAGGCCGTCGGGAACATGGAGAAATCTTGGTCAATTTCATACCCCCCAAAATGTCAAAATATGCCAATATCTCTCTAAGTACAATAGCCAGGGAAAAGTTATTGCGTGCAATCGATGCAACTTTTAGAGTTATACACTCTGATACCGGAATTGTAGCTCTAGGCCTTCGGGAACATGGAGAAATCTTGGTCAATTTCATACCCCCCAAAATGTCAAAATATGCCAATATCTCTCTAAGTACAATAGCCAGGGAAAAGTTATTGCGTGCAATCGATGCAACTTTTAGAGTTATACACTCTGATACCGGAATTGTAGCTCTAGGCCTTTGGTAACATGGAGAAATCTTCATCAATTTCATACCCCCCAAAATGTCAAAATATGCCAATATCTCTCTAAGTACAATAGCCAGGGAAAAGTTATTGCGTGCAATCGATGCAACTTTTAGAGTTATACACTCTGATACCGGAATTGTAGCTCTAGGCCAGGGGTGGGCAAACTACGGCCCGCGGGCCGCATGCGGCCCGCCACGCCGTTCTGTGCGGCCCGCGAGAGTCTAAAAAACCTTTTTAAAAATTTTGATAAAATGCGTAGCCTACTAAAAATGGAAATAATCCAGGGACTTCACGGGACTTGAATAACTTTTTCGTAGTATATTTCACCAGTGGTTTTCAAACTGAAGCAGGGCGCGAAGCTGAGCTCAACTAAAAAAAAATTTCGCGCTCCGCGCGATTTTCAGCCGATTCATAGTTATTGATATGTATTTAGTCTGAATTACATATTTAAAAATCGCTCATCCACAGTCGTACCCTTCCATGCCACCAAACTACCCGTTAGGTTTGCTAGCATCCTAGGTGCGTTGGGTGATATGACGATAAGGGTGCGCGAAATCTTTGACCATAATAAGGGGGCGGGACGTGTCCTAAAAAGTTTGAGAACCACTGGTCTGAGGTAAATACTTAATATCACAGCGGGATAGCTGCAACGAGATTGACATAATTTGGATCACCTGATTTAGGATTGGCCACTTCATTTTCATTTTTAATTATTTCAGTGATGTGCTCATAAAAAACGATTCGGGCGTGTCTTAGGTAGATTCGTTGTCTGTATGCGTAGAATGGGGGTATTTATATTTTTCTACACATAGTAGAAGCGTGTTTGAAGCTAACATGGTTATGATGCTGTCAGCATTGTGTGTCATAGAACTGAGCCAAAAGTGGAATTACTAAATGTATGAACAGATCGCTGCTCACAGATGTATATTTCAATCCTGTTCTAAGAATCGGGCCCACCGGCTTTCATCTCTATAGTTTGGACAATGGTTATAGAGGTCCGCCAGTCTATGAAATCTCGCTACTATATGTTTTTGCCGCGTGTTAGATATCATCAAAGCAATATTGGGCTTGTTTTAAATAGCACATATATTGTCTCCATGTCTTCAAATATCAATATTGCATTTTGGTTTATAACCCCAATTTTATATAGTGCGGCCCGCGAATGAATTCAGATGTTGAATGCGGCCCGCGAGCTCAAAAGTTTGCCCACCCCTGCTCTAGGCCGTCGGTAACATCGAGAAATCTTGGTCAATTTCATACCCCTCAAAATGTCAAAATATGCCAATATCTCTCTAAGTACAATAGCCAGGGAAAAGTTATTGCATGCAATCGATGCAACTTTTAGAGTTATACACTCTGATACCGGAATTGTAGCTCTAGGCCTTCGGGAACATGGAGAAATCTTGGTCAATTTCATACCCCCCAAAATGTCAAAATATGCCAATATCTCTCTAAGTACAATAGCCAGGGAAAAGTTATTGCGTGCAATCGATGCAACTTTTAGAGTTATACACTCTGATACCGGAATTGTAGCTCTAGGCCTTCGGGAACATGGAGAAATCTTCATCAATTTCATACCCCCCAAAATGTCAAAATATGCCAATATCTCTCTAAGTACAATAGCCAGGGAAAAGTTATTGCGTGCAATCGATGCAACTTTTAGAGTTATACACTCTGATACCGGAATTGTATATCTAGGCCTTCGGGAACATGGAGAAATCTTGGTCAATTTCATACCCCCCAAAATGTCAAAATATGCCAATATCTCTCTAAGTACAATAGCCAGGGAAAAGTTATTGCGTGCAATCGATGCAACTTTTAGAGTTATACACTCTGATACCGGAATTGTAGCTCTAGGCCTTCGGGAACATGGAGAAATCTTGGTCAATTTCGTACCCCCCAAAATGTCAAAATATGCCAATATCTCACTAAGTACAATAGCCAGGGAAAAGTTATTGCGTGCAATCGATGCAACTTTTAGAGTTATACACCGGATACCGGAATTGTAGCTCTAGGCCTTCGGGAACATGGAGAAATCTTGGTCAATTTCATACCCCCCAAAATGTCAAAATATGCCAATATCTCTCTAAGTACAATAGCCAGGGAAAAGTTATTGCGTGCAATCGATGCAACTTTTAGAGTTATACACTCTGATACCGGAATTGTAGCTCTAGGCCTTCGGGAACATGGAGAAATCTTGGTCAATTTCATACCCTCCAAAATGTCAAAATATGCCAATATCTCTCTAAGTACAATAGCCAGGGAAAAGTTATTGCGTGCAATCGATGCAACTTTTAGAGTTATACACTCTGATACCGGAATTGTAGCTCTAGGCCTTCGGGAACATGGAGAAATCTTGGTCAATTTCATACCCCCCAAAATGTCAAAATATGCCAATATCTCTCTAAGTACAATAGCCAGGGAAAAGTTATTGCGTGCAATCGATGCAACTTTTAGAGTTATACACTCTGATACCGGAATTGTAGCTCTAGGCCTTCGGGAACATGGAGAAATCTTGGTCAATTTCATACCCCCCAAAATGTCAAAATATGCCAATATCTCTCTAAGTACAATAGCCAGGGAAAAGTTATTGCGTGCAATCGATGCAACTTTTAGAGTTATACACTCTGATACCGGAATTGTAGCTCTAGGCCTTCGGGAACATGGAGAAATCTTGGTCAATTTCATACCCCCCAAAATGTCAAAATATGCCAATATCTCTCTAAGTACAATAGCCAGGGAAAAGTTATTGCGTGCAATCGATGCAACTTTTAGAGTTATACACTCTGATACCGGAATTGTAGCTCTAGGCCTTCGGGAACATGGAGAAATCTTGGTCAATTTCATACCCCCCAAAATGTCAAAATATGCCAATATCTCTCTAAGTACAATAGCCAGGGAAAAGTTATTGCGTGCAATCGATGCAACTTTTAGAGTTATACACTCTGATACCGGAATTGTAGCTCTAGGCCTTCGGGAACATGGAGAAATCTTGGTCAATTTCATACTCCCCAAAATGTCAAAATATGCCAATATCTCTCTAAGTACAATAGCCAGGGAAAAGTTATTGCGTGCAATCGATGCAACTTTTAGAGTTATACACTCTGATACCGGAATTGTAGCTCTAGGCCTTTGGTAACATGGAGAAATCTTCATCAATTTCATACCCCCCAAAATGTCAAAATATGCCAATATCTCTCTAAGTACAATAGCCAGGGAAAAGTTATTGCGTGCAATCGATGCAACTTTTAGAGTTATACACTCTGATACCGGAATTGTAGCTCTAGGCCAGGGATGGGCAAACTACGGCCCGCGGGCCGCATGCGGCCCGCCACGCCGTTCTGTGCGGCCCGCGAGAGTCTAAAAAACCTTTTTAAAAATTTTGATAAAATGCGTAGCCTACTAAAAATGGAAATAATCCAGGGACTTCACGGGACTTGAATAACTTTTTCGTAGTATATTTCACCAGTGGTTTTCAAACTGAAGCAGGGCGCGAAGCTGAGCTCAACTAAAAAAAAATTTCGCGCTCCGCGCGATTTTCAGCCGATTCATAGTTATTGATATGTATTTAGTCTGAATTACATATTTAAAAATCGCTCATCCACAGTCGTACCCTTCCATGCCACCAAACTACCCGTTAGGTTTGCTAGCATCCTAGGTGCGTTGGGTGATATGACGATAAGGGTGCGCGAAATCTTTGACCATCATAAGGGGGCGGGACGTGTCCTAAAAAGTTTGAGAACCACTGGTCTGAGGTAAATACTTAATATCACAGCGGGATAGCTGCAACGAGATTGACATAATTTGGATCACCTGATTTAGGATTGGCCACTTCATTTTCATTTTTAATTATTTCAGTGATGTGCTCATAAAAAACGATTCGGGCGTGTCTTAGGTAGATTCGTTGTCTGTATGCGTAGAATGGGGGTATTTATATTTTTCTACACATAGTAGAAGCGTGTTTGAAGCTAACATGGTTATGATGCTGTCAGCATTGTGTGTCATAGAACTGAGCCAAAAGTGGAATTACTAAATGTATGAACAGATCGCTGCTCACAGATGTATATTTCAATCCTGTTCTAAGAATCGGGCCCACCGGCTTTCATCTCTATAGTTTGGACAATGGTTATAGAGGTCCGCCAGTCTATGAAATCTCGCTACTATATGTTTTTGACGCGTGTTAGATATCATCAAAGCAATATTGGGCTTGTTTTAAATAGCACATATATTGTCTCCATGTCTTCGCTGTATAATCAAATATCAATATTGCATTTTGGTTTATAACCCCAATTTTATATAGTGCGGCCCGCGAATGAATTCAGATGTTGAATGCGGCCCGCGAGCTCAAAAGTTTGCCCACCCCTGCTCTAGGCCGTCGGAAACATCGAGAAATCTTGGTCAATTTCATACCCCTCAAAATGTCAAAATATGCCAATATCTCTCTAAGTACAATAGCCAGGGAAAAGTTATTGCATGCAATCGATGCAACTTTTAGAGTTATACACTCTGATACCGGAATTGTAGCTCTAGGCCTTCGGGAACATGGAGAAATCTTGGTCAATTTCATACCCCCCAAAATGTCAAAATATGCCAATATCTCTCTAAGTACAATAGCCAGGGAAAAGTTATTGCGTGCAATCGATGCAACTTTTAGAGTTATACACTCTGATACCGGAATTGTAGCTCTAGGCCTTCGGGAACATGGAGAAATCTTGGTCAATTTCATACCCTCCAAAATGTCAAAATATGCCAATATCTCTCTAAGTACAATAGCCAGGGAAAAGTTATTGCGTGCAATCGATGCAACTTTTAGAGTTATACACTCTGATACCGGAATTGTAGCTCTAGGCCTTCGGGAACATGGAGAAATCTTGGTCAATTTCATACCCCCCAAAATGTCAAAATATGCCAATATCTCTCTAAGTACAATAGCCAGGGAAAAGTTATTGCGTGCAATCGATGCAACTTTTAGAGTTATACACTCTGATACCGGAATTGTAGCTCTAGGCCTTCGGGAACGTGGAGAAATCTTGGTCAATTTCATACCCCCCAAAATGTCAAAATATGCCAATATCTCTCTAAGTACAATAGCCAGGGAAAAGTTATTGCGTGCAATCGATGCAACTTTTAGAGTTATACACTCTGATACCGGAATTGTAGCTCTAGGCCTTCGGGAACATGGAGAAATCTTGGTCAATTTCATACCCCCCAAAATGTCAAAATATGCCAATATCTCTCTAAGTACAATAGCCAGGGAAAAGTTATTGCGTGCAATCGATGCAACTTTTAGAGTTATACACTCTGATACCGGAATTGTAGCTCTAGGCCTTCGGGAACATGGAGAAATCTTGGTCAATTTCATACCCCCCAAAATGTCAAAATATGCCAATATCTCTCTAAGTACAATAGCCAGGGAAAAGTTATTGCGTGCAATCGATGCAACTTTTAGAGTTATACACTCTGATACCGGAATTGTAGCTCTAGGCCTTCGGGAACATGGAGAAATCTTGGTCAATTTCCTACCCCCCAAAATGTCAAAATATGCCAATATCTCTCTAAGTACAATAGCCAGGAAAAAGTTATTGCGTGCAATCGATGCAACTTTTAGAGTTATACACTCTGATACCGGAATTGTAGCTCTAGGCCTTCGGGAACATGGAGAAATCTTGGTCAATTTCATACCCCCCAAAATGTCAAAATATGCCAATATCTCTCTAAGTACAATAGTCAGGTAAAAGTTATTGCGTGCAATCGATGCAACTTTTAGAGTTATACACTCTGATACCGGAATTGTAGCTCTAGGCCTTCGGGAACATGGAGAAATCTTGGTCAATTTCATACCCCCCAAAATGTCAAAATATGCCAATATCCCTCTAAGTACAATAGCCAGGGAAAAGTTATTGCGTGCAATCGATGCAACTTTTAGAGTTATACACTCTGATACCGGAATTGTAGCTCTAGGCCTTCGGGAACATGGAGAAATCTTGGTCAATTTCATACCCCCCAAAATGTCAAAATATGCCAATATCTCTCTAAGTACAATAGCCAGGGAAAAGTTATTGCGTGCAATCGATGCAACTTTTAGAGTTATACACTCTGATACCGGAATTGTAGCTCTAGGCCTTCGGGAACATGGAGAAATCTTGGTCAATTTCATACCCCCCAAAATGTCAAAATATGCCAATATCTCTCTAAGTACAATAGCCAGGGAAAAGTTATTGCGTGCAATCGATGCAACTTTTAGAGTTATACACTCTGATACCGGAATTGTAGCTCTAGGCCTTCGAGAACATGGAGAAATCTTGGTCAATTTCATACCCCCCAAAATGTCAAAATATGCCAATATCTCTCTAAGTACAATAGCCAGGGAAAAGTTATTGCGTGCAATCGATACAACTTTTAGAGTTATACACTCTGATTCCGGAATTGTAGCTCTAGGCCTTCGGGAACATGGAGAAATCTTGGTCAATTTCATACCCCCCAAAATGTCAAAATATGCCAATATCTCTCTAAGTACAATAGCCAGGGAAAAGTTATTGCGTGCAATCGATGCAACTTTTAGAGTTATACACTCTGATACCGGAATTGTAGCTCTAGGCCTTCGGGAACATGGAGAAATCTTGGTCAATTTCCTACCCCCCAAAATGTCAAAATATGCCAATATCTCTCTAAGTACAATAGCCAGGGAAAAGTTATTGCGTGCAATCGATGCAACTTTTAGAGTTATACACTCTGATACCGGAATTGTAGCTCTAGGCCTTCGGGAACATGGAGAAATCTTGGTCAATTTCATACCCCCCAAAATGTCAAAATATGCCAATATCTCTCTAAGTACAATAGTCAGGTAAAAGTTATTGCGTGCAATCGATGCAACTTTTAGAGTTATACACTCTGATACCGGAATTGTAGCTCTAGGCCTTCGGGAACATGGAGAAATCTTGGTCAATTTCATACCCCCCAAAATGTCAAAATATGCCAATATCTCTCTAAGTACAATAGCCAGGGAAAAGTTATTGCGTGCAATCGATGCAACTTTTAGAGTTATACACTCTGATACCGAAATTGTAGCTCTAGGCCTTCGGGAACATGGAGAAATCTTGGTCAATTTCATACCCCCCAAAATGTCAAAATATGCCAATATCTCTCTAAGTACAATAGCCAGGGAAAAGTTATTGCGTGCAATCGATGCAACTTTTAGAGTTATACACTCTGATACCGGAATTGTAGCTCTAGGCCTTCGGGAACATGGAGAAATCTTGGTCAATTTCGTACCCCCCAAAATGTCAAAATATGCCAATATCTCTCTAAGTACAATAGCCAGGGAAAAGTTATTGCGTGCAATCGATGCAACTTTTAGAGTTATACACCGGATACCGGAATTGTAGCTCTAGGCCTTCGGGAACATGGAGAAATCTTGGTCAATTTCATACCCCCCAAAATGTCAAAATATGCGAATATCTCTCTAAGTACAATAGCCAGGGAAAAGTTATTGCGTGCAATCGATGCAACTTTTAGAGTTATACACTCTGATACCGGAATTGTAGCTCTAGGCCTTCTGGAAGATGGAGAAATCTTGGTCAATTTCATACCCCCCAAAATGTCAAAATATGCCAATATCTCTCTAAGTACAATAGCCAGGGAAAAGTTATTCCGTGCAATCGATGCAACTTTTAGAGTTATACACTCTGATACCGGAATTGTAGCTCTAGGCCTTCAGGAACATGGAGAAATCTTGGTCAATTTCATACCCCCCAAAATGTCAAAATATGCCAATATCTCTCTAAGTACAATAGCCAGGGAAAAGTTATTGCGTGCAATCGATGCAACTTTTAGAGTTATACACTCTTGATACCGGAATTGTAGCTCTAGGCCTCCGGGAACATGGAGAAATCTTGGTCAATTTCATACCCCCCAAAATGTCAAAATATGCCAATATCTCTCTAAGTACAATAGCCAGGGAAAAGGTATTGCGTGCAATCGATGCAACTTTTAGAGTTATACACCGGATACCGGAATTGTAGCTCTAGGCCTTCGGGAACATGGAGAAATCTTGGTCAATTTCATACCCCCCAAAATGTCAAAATATGCCAATATCTCTCTAAGTACAATAGCCAGGGAAAAGTTATTGCGTGCAATCGATGCAACTTTTAGAGTTATACACTCTGATACCGGAATTGTAGCTCTAGGCCTTCGGGAACATGGAGAAATCTTGGTCAATTTCATACCCCCCAAAATGTCAAAATATGCCAATATCTCTCTAAGTACAATAGCCAGGGAAAAGTTATTGCGTGCAATCGATGCAACTTTTAGAGTTATACACTCTGATACCGGAATTGTAGCTCTAGGCCTTCGGGAACATGGAGAAATCTTGGTCAATTTCATACCCCCCAAAATGTCAAAATATGCCAATATCTCTCTAAGTACAATAGCCAGGGAAAAGTTATTGCGTGCAATCGATGCAACTTTTAGAGTTATACACCGGATACCGGAATTGTAGCTCTAGGCCTTCGGGAACATGGAGAAATCTTGGTCAATTTCATACCCCCCAAAATGTCAAAATATGCCAATATCTCTCTAAGTACAATAGCCAGGGAAAAGTTATTGCGTGCAATCGATGCAACTTTTAGAGTTATACACTCTGATACCGGAATTGTAGCTCTAGGCTATCGGGAACATGGAGAAATCTTGGTCAATTTCATACCCCCCAAAATGTCAAAATATGCCAATATCTCTCTAAGTACAATAGCAGGGAAAAGTTATTGCGTGCAATCGATGCAACTTTTAGAGTTATACACTCTGATACCGGAATTGTAGCTCTAGGCCTTCGAGAACATGGAGAAATCTTGGTCAATTTCATACCCCCCAAAATGTCAAAATATACAATATCTCTCTAAGTACAATAGCCAGGGAAAAGTTATTGCGTGCAATCGATACAACTTTTAGAGTTATACACTCTGATTCCGGAATTGTAGCTCTAGGCCTTCGGGAACATGGAGAAATCTTGGTCAATTTCATACCCCCCAAAATGTCAAAATATGCCAATATCTCTCTAAGTACAATAGCCAGGGAAAAGTTATTGCGTGCAATCGATGCAACTTTTAGAGTTATACACTCTGATACCGGAATTGTAGCTCTAGGCCTTCGGGAACATGGAGAAATCTTGGTCAATTTCCTACCCCCAAAATGTCAAAATATGCCAATATCTCTCTAAGTACAATAGCCAGGGAAAAGTTATTGCGTGCAATCGATGCAACTTTTAGAGTTATACACTCTGATACCGGAATTGTAGCTCTAGGCCTTCGGGAACATGGAGAAATCTTGGTCAATTTCATACCCCCCAAAATGTCAAAATATGCCAATATCTCTCTAAGTACAATAGCCAGGGAAAAGTTATTGCGTGCAATCGATGCAACTTTTAGAGTTATACACTCTGATACCGGAATTGTAGCTCTAGGCCTTCGGGAACATGGAGAAATCTTGGTCAATTTCATACCCCCCAAATGTCGAAAATATGCCAATATCTCTCTAAGTACAATAGCCAGGGAAAAGTTATTGCGTGCAATCGATGCAACTTTTAGAGTTATACACTCTGATACCGGAATTGTAGCTCTAGGCCTTCGGGAACATGGAGAAATCTTGGTCAATTTCATACCCCCCAAATTGTCAAATATGCCAATATCTCTCTAAGTACAATAGCAGGAAAAGTTATTGCGTGCAATCGATGCAATTTTTAGAGTTATACACCCTGATACCGGAATTGTAGCTCTAGGCCTTCGGGAACATGGAGAAATCTTGGTCAATTTCATACCCCCCACCCAAAATGTCAAAATATGCCAATATCTCTCTAAGTACAATAGCCAGGGAAAAGTTATTGCGTGCAATCGATGCAACTTTTAGAGTTATACACCGGATACCGGAATTGTAGCTCTAGGCCTTCGGGAACATGGAGAAATCTTGGTCAATTTCATACCCCCCAAAATGTCAAAATATGCGAATATCTCTCTAAGTACAATAGCCAGGGAAAAGTTATTGCGTGCAATCGATGCAACTTTTAGAGTTATACACTCTGATACCGGAATTGTAGCTCTAGGCCTTCTGGAAGATGGAGAAATCTTGGTCAATTTCATACCCCCCAAAATGTCAAAATATGCCAATATCTCTCTAAGTACAATAGCCAGGGAAAAGTTATTCCGTGCAATCGATGCAACTTTTAGAGTTATACACTCTGATACCGGAATTGTAGCTCTAGGCCTTCGGGAACATGGAGAAATCTTGGTCAATTTCATACCCCCCAAAATGTCAAAATATGCCAATATCTCTCTAAGTACAATAGCCAGGGAAAAGTTATTGCGTGCAATCGATGCAACTTTTAGAGTTATACACTCTGATACCGGAATTGTAGCTCTAGGCCTCCGGGAACATGGAGAAATCTTGGTCAATTTCATACCCCCCAAAATGTCAAAATATGCCAATATCTCTCTAAGTACAATAGCCAGGGAAAAGGTATTGCGTGCAATCGATGCAACTTTTAGAGTTATACACCGGATACCGGAATTGTAGCTCTAGGCCTTCGGGAAGATGGAGAAATCTTGGTCAATTTCATACCCCCCAAAATGTCAAAATATGCCAATATCTCTCTAAGTACAATAGCCAGGGAAAAGTTATTGCGTGCAATCGATGCAACTTTTAGAGTTATACACTCTGATACCGGAATTGTAGCTCTAGGCCTTCGGGAACATGGAGAAATCTTGGTCAATTTCATACCCCCCAAAATGTCAAAATATGCCAATATCTCTCTAAGTACAATAGCCAGGGAAAAGTTATTGCGTGCAATCGATGCAACTTTTAGAGTTATACACTCTGATACCGGAATTGTAGCTCTAGGCCTTCGGGAACATGGAGAAATCTTGGTCAATTTCATACCCCCCAAAATGTCAAAATATGCCAATATCTCTCTAAGTACAATAGCCAGGGAAAAGTTATTGCGTGCAATCGATGCAACTTTTAGAGGTATACACTCTGATACCGGAATTGTAGCTCTAGGCCTTCGGGAACATGGAGAAATCTTGGTCAATTTCATACCCCCCAAAATGTCAAAATATGCCAATATCTCTCTAAGTACAATAGCCAGGGAAAAGTTATTGCGTGCAATCGATGCAACTTTTAGAGTTATACACTCTGATACCGGAATTGTAGCTCTAGGCCTTCGGGAACATGGAGAAATCTTGGTCAATTTCATACCCCCCAAAATGTCAAAATATGCCAATATCTCTCTAAGTACAATAGCCAGGGAAAAGTTATTGCGTGCAATCGATGCAACTTTTAGAGTTATACACCGGATACCGGAATTGTAGCTCTAGGCCTTCGGGAACATGGAGAAATCTTGGTCAATTTCATACCCCCCAAAATGTCAAAATATGCCAATATCTCTCTAAGTACAATAGCCAGGGAAAAGTTATTGCGTGCAATCGATGCAACTTTTAGAGTTATACACTCTGATACCGGAATTGTAGCTCTAGGCTATCGGGAACATGGAGAAATCTTGGTCAATTTCATACCCCCCAAAATGTCAAAATATGCCAATATCTCTCTAAGTACAATAGCCAGGGAAAAGTTATTGCGTGCAATCGATGCAACTTTCAGAGTTATACACTCTGATACCGGAATTGTAGCTCTAGGCCTGCGGGAACATGGAGAAATCTTGGTCAATTTCATACCCCCCAAAATGTCAAAATATGCCAATATCTCTCTAAGTACAATAGCCAGGGAAAAGTTATTGCGTGCAATCGATGCAACTTTTAGAGTTATACACTCTGATACCGGAATTGTAGCTCTAGGCCTTCGGGAACATGGAGAAATCTTGGTCAATTTCATACCCCCCAAAATGTCAAAATATGCCAATATCTCTCTAAGTACAATAGCCAGGGAAAAGTTATTGCGTGCAATCGATGCAACTTTTAGAGTTATACACTCTGATACCGGAATTGTAGCTCTAGGCCTTCGGGAACATGGAGAAATCTTGGTCAATTTCATACCCCCCAAAATGTCAAAATATGCCAATATCTCTCTAAGTACAATAGCCAGGGAAAAGTTATTGCGTGCAATCGATGCAACTTTTAGAGTTATACACTCTGATACCGGAATTGTAGCTCTAGGCCTTCGGGAACATGGAGAAATCTTGGTCAATTTCATACCCCCCAAAATGTCAAAATATGCCAATATCTCTCTAAGTACAATAGCCAGGGAAAAGTTATTGCGTGCAATCGATGCAACTTTTAGAGTTATACACTCTGATACCGGAATTGTAGCTCTAGGCCTTCGGGAACATGGAGAAATCTTGGTCAATTTCATACCCCCCAAAATGTCAAAATATGCCAATATCTCTCTAAGTACAATAGCCAGGGAAAAGTTATTGCGTGCAATCGATGCAACTTTTAGAGTTATACACTCTGATACCGGAATTGTAGCTCTAGGCCTTCGGGAACATGGAGAAATCTTGGTCAATTTCATACCCCCCAAAATGTCAAAATATGCCAATATCTCTCTAAGTACAATAGCCAGGGAAAAGTTATTGCGTGCAATCGATGCAACTTTTAGAGTTATACACTCTGATACCGGAATTGTAGCTCTAGGCCTTCGGGAACATGGAGAAATCTTGGTCAATTTCATACCCCCCAAAATGTCAAAATATGCCAATATCTCTCTAAGTACAATAGCCAGGGAAAAGTTATTGCGTGCAATCGATGCAACTTTTAGAGTTATACACTCTGATACCGGAATTGTAGCTCTAGGCCTTCGGGAACATGGAGAAATCTTGGTCAATTTCATACCCCCCAAAATGTCAAAATATGCCAATATCTCTCTAAGTACAATAGCCAGGGAAAAGTTATTGCGTGCAATCGATGCAACTTTTAGAGTTATACACTCTGATACCGGAATTGTAGCTCTAGGCCTTCGGGAACATGGAGAAATCTTGGTCAATTTCATACCCCCCAAAATGTCAAAATATGCCAATATCTCTCTAAGTACAATAGCCAGGGAAAAGTTATTGCGTGCAATCGATGCAACTTTTAGAGTTATACACTCTGATACCGGAATTGTAGCTCTAGGCCTTCGGGAACATGGAGAAATCTTGGTCAATTTCATACCCCCCAAAATGTCAAAATATGCCAATATCTCTCTAAGTACAATAGCCAGGGAAAAGTTATTGCGTGCAATCGATGCAACTTTTAGAGTTATACACTCTGATACCGGAATTGTAGCTCTAGGCCTTCGGGAACATGGAGAAATCTTGGTCAATTTCATACCCCCCAAAATGTCAAAATATGCCAATATCTCTCTAAGTACAATAGCCAGGGAAAAGTTATTGCGTGCAATCGATGCAACTTTTAGAGTTATACACTCTGATACCGGAATTGTAGCTCTAGGCCTTCGGGAACATGGAGAAATCTTGGTCAATTTCATACCCCCCAAAATGTCAAAATATGCCAATATCTCTCTAAGTACAATAGCCAGGGAAAAGTTATTGCGTGCAATCGATGCAACTTTTAGAGTTATACACTCTGATACCGGAATTGTAGCTCTAGGCCTTCGGGAACATGGAGAAATCTTGGTCAATTTCATACCCCCCAAAATGTCAAAATATGCCAATATCTCTCTAAGTACAATAGCCAGGGAAAAGTTATTGCGTGCAATCGATGCAACTTTTAGAGTTATACACTCTGATACCGGAATTGTAGCTCTAGGCCTTCGGGAACATGGAGAAATCTTGGTCAATTTCATACCCCCCAAAATGTCAAAATATGCCAATATCTCTCTAAGTACAATAGCCAGGGAAAAGTTATTGCGTGCAATCGATGCAACTTTTAGAGTTATACACTCTGATACCGGAATTGTAGCTCTAGGCCTTCGGGAACATGGAGAAATCTTGGTCAATTTCATACCCCCCAAAATGTCAAAATATGCCAATATCTCTCTAAGTACAATAGCCAGGGAAAAGTTATTGCGTGCAATCGATGCAACTTTTAGAGTTATACACTCTGATACCGGAATTGTAGCTCTAGGCCTTCGGGAACATGGAGAAATCTTGGTCAATTTCATACCCCCCAAAATGTCAAAATATGCCAATATCTCTCTAAGTACAATAGCCAGGGAAAAGTTATTGCGTGCAATCGATGCAACTTTTAGAGTTATACACTCTGATACCGGAATTGTAGCTCTAGGCCTTCGGGAACATGGAGAAATCTTGGTCAATTTCATACCCCCCCAAAATGTCAAAATATGCCAATATCTCTCTAAGTACAATAGCCAGGGAAAAGTTATTGCGTGCAATCGATGCAACTTTTAGAGTTATACACTCTGATACCGGAATTGTAGCTCTAGGCCTTCGGGAACATGGAGAAATCTTGGTCAATTTCATACCCCCCAAAATGTCAAAATATGCCAATATCTCTCTAAGTACAATAGCCAGGGAAAAGTTATTGCGTGCAATCGATGCAACTTTTAGAGTTATACACTCTGATACCGGAATTGTAGCTCTAGGCCTTCGGGAACATGGAGAAATCTTGGTCAATTTCATACCCCCCAAAATGTCAAAATATGCCAATATCTCTCTAAGTACAATAGCCAGGAAAAGTTATTGCGTGCAATCGATGCAACTTTTAGAGTTATACACTCTGATACCGGAATTGTAGCTCTAGGCCTTCGGGAACATGGAGAAATCTTGGTCAATTTCATACCCCCCAAAATGTCAAAATATGCCAATATCTCTCTAAGTACAATAGCCAGGAAAAGTTATTGCGTGCAATCGATGCAACTTTTAGAGTTATACACTCTGATACCGGAATTGTAGCTCTAGGCCTTCGGGAACATGGAGAAATCTTGGTCAATTTCATACCCCCCAAAATGTCAAAATATGCCAATATCTCTCTAAGTACAATAGCCAGGGAAAAGTTATTGCGTGCAATCGATGCAACTTTTAGAGTTATACACTCTGATACCGGAATTGTAGCTCTAGGCCTTCGGGAACATGGAGAAATCTTGGTCAATTTCATACCCCCCAAAATGTCAAAATATGCCAATATCTCTCTAAGTACAATAGCCAGGGAAAAGTTATTGCGTGCAATCGATGCAACTTTTAGAGTTATACACTCTGATACCGGAATTGTAGCTCTAGGCCTTCGGGAACATGGAGAAATCTTGGTCAATTTCATACCCCCCAAAATGTCAAAATATGCCAATATCTCTCTAAGTACAATAGCCAGGGAAAAGTTATTGCGTGCAATCGATGCAACTTTTAGAGTTATACACTCTGATACCGGAATTGTAGCTCTAGGCCTTCGGGAACATGGAGAA
The DNA here is from genome assembly GCF_051294905.1 of Botryllus schlosseri. NCBI lineage: Eukaryota > Metazoa > Chordata > Ascidiacea > Stolidobranchia > Styelidae > Botryllus > Botryllus schlosseri. The sequence goes on along the minus strand of NC_137247.1, from coordinate 19,108,570 downwards.
ATCTTGGTCAATTTCATACCCCCCAAAATGTCAAAATATGCCAATATCTCTCTAAGTACAATAGCCAGGGAAAAGTTATTGCGTGCAATCGATGCAACTTTTAGAGTTATACACTCTGATACCGGAATTGTAGCTCTAGGCCTTCGGGAACATGGAGAAATCTTGGTCAATTTCATACCCCCCAAAATGTCAAAATATGCCAATATCTCTCTAAGTACAATAGCCAGGGAAAAGTTATTGCGTGCAATCGATGCAACTTTTAGAGTTATACACTCTGATACCGGAATTGTAGCTCTAGGCCTTCGGGAACATGGAGAAATCTTGGTCAATTTCATACCCCCCAAAATGTCAAAATATGCCAATATCTCTCTAAGTACAATAGCCAGGGAAAAGTTATTGCGTGCAATCGATGCAACTTTTAGAGTTATACACTCTGATACCGGAATTGTAGCTCTAGGCCTTCGGGAACATGGAGAAATCTTGGTCAATTTCATACCCCCCAAAATGTCAAAATATGCCAATATCTCTCTAAGTACAATAGCCAGGGAAAAGTTATTGCGTGCAATCGATGCAACTTTTAGAGTTATACACTCTGATACCGGAATTGTAGCTCTAGGCCTTCGGGAACATGGAGAAATCTTGGTCAATTTCATACCCCCCAAAATGTCAAAATATGCCAATATCTCTCTAAGTACAATAGCCAGGGAAAAGTTATTGCGTGCAATCGATGCAACTTTTAGAGTTATACACTCTGATACCGGAATTGTAGCTCTAGGCCTTCGGAACATGGAGAAATCTTGGTCAATTTCATACCCCCCAAAATGTCAAAATATGCCAATATCTCTCTAAGTACAATAGCCAGGGAAAAGTTATTGCGTGCAATCGATGCAACTTTTAGAGTTAAACACTCTGATACCGGAATTGTAGCTCTAGGCCTTCGGGAACATGGAGAAATCTTGGTCAATTTCATACCCCCCAAAATGTCAAAATATGCCAATATCTCTCTAAGTACAATAGCCAGGGAAAAGTTATTGCGTGCAATCGATGCAACTTTTAGAGTTATACACTCTGATACCGGAATTGTAGCTCTAGGCCTTCGGGAACATGGAGAAATCTTGGTCAATTTCATACCCCCCAAAATGTCAAAATATGCCAATATCTCTCTAAGTACAATAGCCAGGGAAAAGTTATTGCGTGCAATCGATGCAACTTTTAGAGTTATACACTCTGATACCGGAATTGTAGCTCTAGGCCGTCGGGAACATCGAGAAATCTTGGTCAATTTCATACCCCCCAAAATGTCAAAATATGCCAATATCTCTCTAAGTACAATAGCCAGGGAAAAGTTATTGCGTGCAATCGATGCAACTTTTAGAGTTATACACTCTGATACCGGAATTGTAGCTCTAGGCCTTCGGGAACATGGAGAAATCTTGGTCCCCCCAAAATGTCAAAATATGCCAATATCTCTCTAAGTACAATAGCCAGGGAAAAGTTATTGCGTGCAATCGATGCAACTTTTAGAGTTATACACTCTGATACCGGAATTGTAGCTCTAGGCCTTCGGAACATGGAGAAATCTTGGTCAATTTCATACCCCCCAAAATGTCAAAATATGCCAATATCTCTCTAAGTACAATAGCCAGGGAAAAGTTATTGCGTGCAATCGATGCAACTTTTAGAGTTATACACTCTGATACCGGAATTGTAGCTCTAGGCCTTCGGGAACATGGAGAAATCTTGGTCAATTTCATACCCCCCAAAATGTCAAAATATGCCAATATCTCTCTAAGTACAATAGCCAGGGAAAAGTTATTGCGTGCAATCGATGCAACTTTTAGAGTTATACACTCTGATACCGGAATTGTAGCTCTAGGCCTTCGGGAACATGGAGAAATCTTGGTCAATTTCATACCCCCCAAAATGTCAAAATATGCCAATATCTCTCTAAGTACAATAGCCAGGGAAAAGTTATTGCGTGCAATCGATGCAACTTTTAGAGTTATACACTCTGATACCGGAATTGTAGCTCTAGGCCTTCGGGAACATGGAGAAATCTTGGTCAATTTCATACCCCCCAAAATGTCAAAATATGCCAATATCTCTCTAAGTACAATAGCCAGGGAAAAGTTATTGCGTGCAATCGATGCAACTTTTAGAGTTATACACTCTGATACCGGAATTGTAGCTCTAGGCCTTCGGGAACATGGAGAAATCTTGGTCAATTTCATACCCCCAAAATGTCAAAATATGCCAATATCTCTCTAAGTACAATAGCCAGGGAAAAGTTATTGCGTGCAATCGATGCAACTTTTAGAGTTATACACTCTGATACCGGAATTGTAGCTCTAGGCCTTCGGGAACATGGAGAAATCTTGGTCAATTTCATACCCCCCAAAATGTCAAAATATGCCAATATCTCTCTAAGTACAATAGCCAGGGGAAAAGTTATTGCGTGCAATCGATGCAACTTTTAGAGTTATACACTCTGATACCGGAATTGTAGCTCTAGGCCTTCGGGAACATGGAGAAATCTTGGTCAATTTCATACCCCCAAAATGTCAAAATATGCCAATATCTCTCTAAGTACAATAGCCAGGGAAAAGTTATTGCGTGCAATCGATGCAACTTTTAGAGTTATACACTCTGATACCGGAATTGTAGCTCTAGGCTTCGGGAACA